>NC_080597.1:15232019-16432019 GCF_027887145.1 Ammospiza caudacuta
TTAGGTACTTGGAGAAAAGATTTCTCAAAGCACTGAAGAGCTATGGGAGCGTCTTCTGTAAATGGAATTTGTTGTTAGAAGATTATCTGAGCATCTGAACTGATTGGGGTTTGCTCTGTTAATCCTGCTGGGCATCTCTTCAGAGAGTGGAAGGAGCAGGGCCCAAGCTCCCAGAGGAAGAGCTCCTCTGACTCATCTCTTCATGTTTCTCTTCTGACTGAAGAGGTGTCCAAGAGTTTAGTGGTGTTTTGTGGAGCAAGAGCCTGCCCTTGCTTGGAAGAGGAATTTCCTCCTGGGAAGTTTTGACTGTTACAAACCAGAGGGGAATACAGATTATAAAATAGCAATATTGGCATGTTCACTCCTCCTGTTTCCTTTGAGGATTCTGGAGGTCAGATTATGCCTTTTCCAGACAGCACTGTTGCTATCACAGGTTTGAAATAGCTTTTTCACTGGAAAAAGGTGGGGAAAGAGTGAGCTGGACTGAATTAATGTACAGCCAGGGATATGAGAAAAGCCATGAAGCAGCCCCTGGCCTGTGTGAATGTCATCAGGGCCCCAGCAGCATTCATCTGAGACATCCACAAATGGCTGGCCTCCCCTGGGGAGGCCTGAAACCCCACCAAAGTCGCTGCTTTCTGAAAACAGAGCTCTAACCCCTGTTGTTTTTAGCAGCAGCTGCCAGCAGTAGTGACATTTAGATGCCCACACCAGGCCAAGCTCAGTCACTTTCAGAGCTCCCCCCTGAAAATCAGGAATAATTCTCCATGGGCCTTCCTGAGCTCATTCCTGACTCGGAGCAAGGCTCAGCTCTCAGCTGAGTTGGTGGCCACGTTCTGCACGCACCAGCCAGGGGAATCCCTGGGGAAACACTTCCTGGGGAAACACTTGCTGGCACTGTGGGAGCTGTGGGGGATGCTGCAGGGTGCCCTGGGTGTTGGGAGGAGCAGTGCAGGCTGTGGGCAGCCCATGGGGAACGGGACTGCACCTCGGCTCTGAGTCAGACGGGGACTCTCACCTGGGGACTCTGGTGAGATGCTGAGTCACCAGCACACTCCAGCGTGGTTTGATTCATCCCTGGATCAAACTGGCTCTTGGTGCCCCTCTGTTTACCCTCGGGGTGGTGACAGGGACTGTCTGCTGGAGCACGTGGCCAGGCAGGCTCCTGGGCAGCCACGCTGCTCTCCTGTACCCTCAGCCCAAAGCAGAGGGGAAGGAGGGATCTGGCACCAGGTCAGAGGCAAGTGAAAGGAAACTGGTGCTAGAAGGAGAGGATGAGGAGGTGGGGCAGCCCCAGAGCTGTGAGGAGCTGTGGTACCATGGGAGCAGTGCAAAGCACATCTGAGGGGCAAAATGCAGCAGGTGCCACACCGTGCTGCATCTGCTCCATGGAAGGACTTGGTGCCCACTGGGACATCAGGTGGAGATAGCCAGAAGCTGCTGAGCTGGAGATTCCAGGTGTGCAGTCACAGGGTGCTGCTGGTGTGCTGTGGTGGGGACTGTGCTGAGCACTGGCCTCTGGAGAGCTGGGGAAAACTGGTCCATGAAGGAGAACCCTTGGCTAGGAGCTGCATGTGGCTGGATGTCCTGTGGGCTGGTTTTTGGGCTGCAGGAAGGTGTTAGATAGGGGATGGATGACCCCTGTACTGCTTGAGAATAAACCTCATGGCAGAAAGTGTCTTCCCAAAACTCATATATTCACACTGAAATGAGCAACAGGACAGAAAGATGTGGTGTAAAATACCAGAGCATATTTGTTTTAGTAGCATCCCACTCAAGTGCTCTTTTTAAAGGACTTGATTAGTATTCTGAATCAAGAACTTTAAAAATCTATTATCGAGACCTTTTTAGCAACATTAGATATAATGGGCGAAGCTCATTCCTGGTGTTACTCCTTTGGAATTACACCAGGCTGGATTTGACCCCATGGCTGTTAATGTAGGATGGCAAAAAAATGAAGGAAAATTGCTAATGTGGTAAATAGACCCTGATTGATTGAAAGATGGGTTTTTTTCTTCTTCTTTATTAGTAGCAAAATGGTGACACCATTCCTTGCTGAAAATCAAGTGCTTCAGTGCATTACCATGAATGGAAAGGAACTGTTTTTAGAGGAGCAGCCAGTGGAAAATGCTAGTGAGGAAAACCAGGCAAGGCTGCCTGAATTAAATGGGAATTCAGAATTCCCCTTTCAGAATTCAGCACTAAATGGGTTCAAAACCTGACTGTGTAGGTTTGTGAGGCTGGAGCAGGCCAGGGATTGGGTTCACCATCCTGGGGAATAAATGTGGCCAGTGATGCTCTGCCAGGGAGTGGAGGAGGGCTCCAAGCCTGCAGGGCTCCATCCCCAGAGCATCAGCCCTTCCCTCCTGAGCCCCTGCAGAGGGAAACTTGCATTGCACCCAGAGCATTTCACCATGAAAAGTAGCTAAACTCCACTTAAAACCAAAATGCATTTAGTCCAAAAATGCATGGGCACGAGTCAAAAACCGAAGGAAAATTGTATGGACAGCAACTACAAAGCCTTCAGGATTTACCACTTCTGCTTCGGCTTCAGGAACCTATTCCCTGTAAAAGCCTCTCCCCCATTGCTAGGACAGGCAGATAAATGCAGTAAAAGCAGTGAGGGCAGCATTTGTTTCACCTGCCTGGAACCAGTTACAGTGGAGGTGCCCATGGGAGCTGTCCTGAGCCGCCCAGACTGCAGGCTGGACTCCCTGGAAGGCAGTCTCTTCCTTCTTGCCGCTTTGCAGGACAAACTCTTCACAAACCCCTCATGGGTGCAGGGCTTTATTTTTTCCTGTGTCTTGCCACTGGCTTGGTGCAAAGCTTTGGGCAAGTTACTTAACCTTGCTAAGACTTTGTTATTTCTCCTGCAAAGTGGGGTTAATAGTGGCCATCCTTCACCCCTTGCTTTGAGATCCTGGGATGAAAAGTGTTGCAGAGACAGTAGATATTAATGGTATCCTTTTCATTCTTTTTCATTAGCTTGTGGCCTTCTGACACCCAGAAGAAGTAACAATGTATTGCTCCTTGAAAAACCTACTTTAGATTATTTCCACTGCGATCAAAAGTGGAGTATCAGAGTTTTCATGGGCGAGCTCCCCTTTCAGCCCTGTTTTGCAGACTCGGGGAGTTAAGAAAGTTACAGAAGTGCTCATCAGAAATGATTATCCAGGGTGTTTATTAGTTCTGTCAGGAAGTTATTTTAAATGTATATGTATAGATGTTCTTAAAATTAGGACTTTTAAAAACATTTAAAAAAATCTGATTCACAAGCAGCTCAAGGCAGCAACTGTGGCTTAGCTGTCACTGATTTTATTGCAAAAAGCACCCCAAAAGATCTGCCATGGGCTGAGCCCCCAGCCCAGCAGCTCTGACCCTTCTCCCTGCTCCAGTCCTTCTCCATCTCCCCAGGTGTTCCCCAGGCCAGAGGGTCCCTGAGCTTTTACTCAGGGGTGGCCATGGCTTGTGGCTTTTTGGCATCAGCGCTCAAGCATTGGCTTCTCTGCCCTGCTGGAGGTGAGGCTGATGTGGGGCTGTGGGGTGCAAAAGGCAGGCAGACTTCTAACTGAAAAAACAGCTTAATCAACATTTATTTACCTGGAATCAGAAATGTCTCTGTAACTGTTTAATGTCTATAATGTTTATGTCTCTATAACTTGTACTTGTTTTTGGGGAAACCATTTTCAATTTCTAATAGAAGGTGACTCTTGAAACCTGGTGCCATCAAAAAGTCTGCAGGCATCCATAATTTTTTGGTACAGGCTAGCTTCAGTTAGCCATGGGCAAACATTAAAAGGTTTAAGGGAGGACTGCCTTGAAGAAGAGGCCAGGGCTTGTTTAGAGCCATGTGTAGCACCAGAGCAGGACTCTTCAGAACCCTCTGCCCTTAAATCTCATCCTCTTCCAAGAGTAACCATGCATTGATTTACTAAAATTCACACTCTGGTTTTGCTCAGGTGTGGAGTGGAAAACTTTGATAGGGAGAAATGTTCAAACACTCTGAAGGAATGGTTTGAGGAGGTAACTGTGTCTGATACCTGCCCAGGGCTGGTCTAATCCTGGACCCATCTGTGGCTTGGCCCACAGTTTGGCTGCAGAATTCCTGGCTGGAATTTGTGCAAAAAGCCTAGGTAATATTTGGAGAGGGATATCAAACAGGTTTCCCCAGCCCAAGCAACCTCATGACTATGAGGATGGTGGCTTTCACGGTCACAGACACACCCCAAACCACGAGTGGTGTTCACAAGTACTCTCAGCCACGCTGCACTTCTCAGGCTGAAAATCACTGCTGGCTCTGTGAACTCTTATTTTATTTTATTTTATTTTTTTGATCCTTCAGGCATTTGTTCAGACAGGACTGTATTTCTGGTTTTACAGCAGCAATGGGCTGCTGCTGCAGCTCCTGGCTGTGTAAGCAATTGTAGCCTTTGGGGGAATAAAATCTTACCTTAGCACAAGTGATGAGCAACTGACCTAAACAGTAAAGATTATTATGGAAAAAATAGCATTTCATTTGATTGTGGATGCTCTTGCAGGGTTTTGATGATTTTACAGGATTTAAGAGAAAGTTGTGGATCTGCCAGAGGGTGTTATTGCATGGCTTGAAGGGACCTGTAGTAAAGACATCATTATTTTATTCTGTAGGTGGGGCAGGGATGGGCAATTATTGTGGGGTTTATGGCTGTTAAAAGAATGATTTCCTAGATGATGATGATGGACTTTGCCTGCAACCACTATAAACATGTTTGTTATTATTATTATTATTATTATTATTATTATTATTATTATTATTATTATTGTCATTATTTCTGGAAGTAACTTATATGCAACTAAATTGTCCTTAAATTTAATAAGAAGTCTGTAAGCGGTAAAAAAAATTTAGGGCACAGTACCTCTGTGCTGCAGACTGGCTTCTTTCACACGTGACAGTGAGACCCAGGCTGACCTGAGGCTGATGAAAGCTGGCAGTGGAAGCTGCCTGCAGCACCCACTTTCATCACAGCTTCCTTAAACCTCATAAAGCCAATGAACTTCAGTGCTGCTGTCTGCAGCAGCCTGTAGAGATGTCTGGCACCAGAGGTGATCCAGGTTTATACTGGCAAAGCCAACAGGGACGGGTTCTTTCCTGCATCAAAATCTGTGTCCAGTGGGAGTGTTAGATTTGGGGGATAAAGCAGCTTTTCCAAAGGTGTAGACAGGAGCTAAACCTTGCTGTATCTGATAAGGTGGGAGAACCATCAGCCAAGTGAGGGAGAGCCAGAAACTCCAGAGACAGCTGCAAGAGAACATTCTTTACCTGTGTCCCTAAAAACAGAAAGATCCCCAGTGTCTCCAAGTGAGCAACTACAAAATAACTTGTCCATAATGGAGCTGTCTTCCTAATTCTATTAACAGCAATTTTCCTCCTGAAGTTTGAGTTTACATTCTCATTAAATAGGAAGAGTCCTGCTGTGGGTCTCAGCAGTGCTGTGTGGCATTGCAAGTGTACCTGGGAGAGGTTTTGTCCTGCAGTGTGTTTGCTTTCTGCCCCTAAAAATCGTGGCAGGAGGTTCTTGCAAACGAAGCCCCCATACACAGAGCTGTACTGTGCCTTTGTGAGCGTTTGCAGCATTTGCCTTGTGATGTGGCACAGACTCAGGATGCTCCTCAGAGCCAGGTTTTTGTCTCCTGCCTTCACTTCTTGGTGGATGTTCCCAACCCTCCTGCTTTACCAGCCAAGGTTTTCAAGATGCTCTGGGTAGGAGGTAGTTCGCTAGAGAAAACCACCCATTCTACATTTGGGCTAAAATTGTAGCAATAACAAAAGGAAAACCAGTTTCACAAGCATACAGGGGAGAGATGGAGACAGATTAGAGCAATCTGTGGTTTTGAAACCTGTCGGAATAAAGCAAACCACATGAATATGTCAGCGTGCAAAGATAATGAGTGCAAACCGCAGTGGAAATTTGTGCCCTGCGTGTTCAGATTTCCCCTAATTACACCCAACCTTCCTCAGCCCTGCCACAGGGTGTCCTTGTGCTCCTCGTACACCTTGTGCTGAATCCTTGCAGGAGCAGATGGGATAGCATGACAACAGGTTCCTGCCCTCTTTGGAGTGGGAGCAAGCTAGAAAACTTCTCCTCCTGTTTTGATTTTGGCTTAAAAAACCAACAATTCTTAAGTCACTTTTCAGCCCTGAGGTGTTCCTGCCCAATGGGAGGAATGCCTACTGCTTCCCTCCAAAAAGAAATATTATTAAAATTTTTGTATAGCCTAAATATTTAAATTCTTCAGCCAGTGTTAGTAAATAGCTGTTCTCCTGGGCTGTGAACTGGGGGGATTTCACAGGGTGTGCCTTAAGCAAAATGAAATCTCTACCTTTCCTAAATACTTCTGTATCACATTTGGGTCTTTTTCTAGGCAGTGCTTTCCAAAATTAAATTCTTCCCTTGGATAACCTTTCACGTCACTACCTATTCAGGAAGGGGTGTGTTAGTCCATATGGAAATTTTGAAGTAGGATCTTGAAATAAACTGGAGTTGAAACATGCACAGAAATGCAAATTCCTGGATTTCTGGGTAACAGTTGACCAGAGCTGATCTAATTAAGTGCCATCCTGTAGGTCTCAGAGAATCTGTTTTATTTGTGTAACAAATGCACATCGATTGGTGACAAGCACGTGCTGAAGTGGGTTCAATTGCATTTTATGTTGTGTGCTCAGTCAATAAGGCATGGGAAATGTGTGCTTCACACTGGGATGTGGCAGTGGCTGTGGCAGCACCAGGATGTGGGATTACCTAATGCTGCTTAGCAATCAGCATCGACAGCACCTGTAACACGCCTGCAGCTGTTATAGTTACTTAGAGGCTCCTAAAAAATACTTAGCAGTGGATTTTTATAGTTATTCTGTTACACTTCACAGGTGTAATTCAAAGCTGATCTATTAATAATGTATAAAATAGCAGCATAGAGCTGTTTCCTATATAAACGTTCCACGCTTTGGTTTCCTCCAAGGAGTGAATTTACCTTTAAAGAGCTGAAATGTTAAACATATGTGGGTCATAATTCTCAGCCACGTTATTTTTTACTGCCACTTAGAAAAACACACATCTCTGGTTTAAAAAAAAAAATTTAAAAATGTTACTGTGTTCTTATGAAAGAAATGCTTAAGCTTTCTGAAATATCCTGGCCAAGACTTGCAGGAATCCTGACCCAGTGTAATCCTTTAGAAATACCTCTCTACAAATGTGCCTCTTCAAGTGTCCCTGAGTATATTATTTAAATCCCAGAGGACCTTTAGAAAGCATGTGCAGGAATGGAGCTGCTTTTAAGTGATAGCCCTTTGTATGGGAATCTTTCTGAAGAGGGAGGTCTGATCCTGCCATGTGTGAAGCCAGCAGGAATTCTGCAAAAGTTGTCCGAGGCACTTGATGGCAGAGAGAAAATTCCAGCATTGGTCTCTGCTCTCAGAAATGAATGCAGCCCTGTCAGCCCTCTGTGGTTAAATGGAAGGGGAAGGAGGAGTGGGAACAGTCCCATGATGTCTCATGGCAGTCACCTGGAGGCAAATCTGGCTCTCGGTCCATGCAAGTGTAAATGCCCACTAGTGTAGCTGAAGCAAAGCAAATTTGATTTATTGCTCATAACAAGATCCTTCAGCACCAGATCCTGAAAATACTTAGGTCCAGCTTTGATGTGAGGAGCCCCTATGATTTGTCATGAATTTTGGGGATATGATGTTAAGACAGTGTGTTTAAGCTTATTTTTTTTTTAGTTCTTGCTGCAGGTTCTCTCCTTCAGCCATTACTGGCACTGGGGGAGTTTATCATTTGTATATTATCAGCAATAGAATTTCTTATGATTTAAGTTTTATGGGCATGTTAATTTAATTAAAAGATTAATATATGGTGCAAGGGACCAAGGACATAGGCGATTAATCCTGAGAAATAAAACATGGTTCAGTCACACAGAAGCACTACAGGGCAAAAAAACCCCAGCACTGAAGGACCTTTGACAAGAAAGGTTGTTTTTCCCCAGACAACCCTGTCAGCTATGGCTGTCAACAATAAAAAGAAAGAAACAAATAAATTGGAGGCCGTGTGTAAGTCACAGGACCAGAATATAAATACACATGACATGGAAAGGAGTAAATAATACTGACGCATTCTTTAGAAATGTTCTCAGGCAACACTTCCTATTCATATCCCACTGAAATGACATGAAATAAAACTTCATGGGGAAAAGTGTTACTAATTGCCCAGGTTCTTGAGGGACATGGCTCTGTGTGTGTTGGGAGGTACTTCTCCTTTGCAGGGCTGCTGCTTGGGCCTTGCACCAACAATGCAGGTGCAAAAAGTTTGATACTCTTTCTACAACAGATGATAAAAGGAACGTGTTTATCCATTACTGTCCAAAAGGACAGCTGGGCATTTTTCACTGCAGGTCAAGGTCCCTGTGGAGTTAAAAATCTGGATGTGAGCAGCACTTTCAGGACATGCAGGTGGGGATGGGGCTGTGATGGAGCCCCACACTCCTGCAGGCATCTCCATGGCATGGCCCCACCTTGGCAAAGGCAGCTCACACATGGCGATGGCCAAACAGGGCAAATCCCACTGCTCTGGGAAAGCAGAAAGCCTCAAAATAATGACAACTCTTCCAAACTTCAGAAGGAAAATGGAGAGGGTAAAAAAATATAGAATTTTGCTGCAGTCAGTGAGAATTCAACAGCTGTCATTTATAACCAAGATGCTCCTAGTAGGGAGGCACAGACTTGCTCCTGGCCCTGCATGTAGAGAGGACCTCTGAAAGGACAGTGCCTGATCTCATCCAAAGTCCCCACTAAGGCTCATCACACCTAAAATGGCTTCTAAAGGTGTGATTTGAAGGGTCATTTAAAAACACAAGGATGCCATCAACTGACCTGTTTTTCCAAGGCAGCTCAAACATGCACAGATTCCTCCAAACACACCTCCAGCTGCCAACAGTCTCTCTCAAGCCCAGAACCAGCCCCACGGGGAGCCCTCACCTGGTGCCTGGTACCCAGCTCCTCCATCCAGGGGATGAACTGCCAAAACCAGCAGTATGCTGCTCCTAAGTCCTCCTGTCAGGTTTGCTCACTGATCCTCTAAAAACTGGGAGAGGAGAGCACTTGACTGGAGTGCTTAGCACAATGTGGGGGTACACTGTGTTTTCTAAACACAAAAAAGCAAATCACATTCATTGGGCTAGTTGCTCAGAGGAGGATCTTCCCTTCTTAGCTGGTAAATGCCAATCTGTGAGTACCTCCTTCTGCAGATAAATCCAGAAATAATAATAAATATGGCTAAATGAATAAACAAGTATGCAAATACTTTTCCATTATGTTTAATCTTCAGCAATTACTGCCACAGGGCTAAAACACAGTTTCAGATTGTAGGGGAGATGGATATCTTTAGGAAGATGTCCACTCCAAAAGAGGGTGAAAGCCTCTGCAATAAACTCTGCTGTTCTTATCCAGTGGCAGCCGTGGTTTAATGATTTAAAACTTGCATGGGTGACATAAAAACCCTGTCAGCACCCAGAACTACATAGGATGGTGCTCTTTGGGCTTGTAAGCCCAAATTCAGAAACCTTCTGCTCTTTTTTGATGGTTGTGTGGGCAAAAATTCAACACACATCCTGGGGGCTGTTGCTGTGCTGTGTCTTTGATGACTTTGCTTCCACACTCCTTCTTGAATTATGGTCCTGCAAACACAGAAAGTTGTCTTGGCTTGGGGAGGAAAAAAATTGTGTTTTGTGTTTTGTGTTTTTTAACCTTGACACATTTTACATCTCTTCCTTTGCAGGTCTGTGTGGTGGCCTTAGTGGGATTTGTTCTGCTTTGTATCTCGTACCAACCTGATGAGAAGACGTGTGCACAGTTCACAGTGAAGGTACCTGAATATTTTTAAGTTTTTTTTTCCTTCTCATATAATTAAATATAATTTTAAAGGTTGATATAGGCGATATTTTTAAGAACACAGGAAAAGAAGTGAAAATGCACACTTGAAATGCAGGAATGGTTTTCTGTTACTTTCCAGGCAGCTAAGGAAGAAACAGTATCCTATAAAAGGGAAACTCTAATAACATTTCAAATCAGAACAAGATACCATTTTATTCACCACGTTTTAGGAATATAGACAAAGCTGGAATAATTTGGGAAGTGTTCTGAGAGTTTGAGTAGATTAAGTGGAGATAGTGAGCAGAGTAAGAAGTAAGGTGGCATAAAATGAGTCCACTTAAACCAAGGTTTAATATTTAATGAGAAAGTACTGGGAAAGCACAGGGACGTGCATTCTCCCACAAAGCAAATTCCCATCTGAGCATTGCAGGAACTGCACCATACCCCACCTTTGTCTCCAAAACTGCTTTGCTGACACTGGTGAGCAACTAGAAGAGCAAGGCTGAGAATGCTTGTTTTTAACACCATTTTTCCTGGGCTATTTTTCCTTATTATTGTAATTTTCAGGGCTCTTAATATTTTGCAGACACATAATAACTGAGAAAAATACCGACGCAAGCAGCACAAAATAACAGTGATTATTAACTGGAAACAGGCAGAAGGAAACAAAATGCAAGGAGCAGCTTCTCAAACCCTGGCATCCATCCTCCCTTAGAAATTAGACCCCGGTGTGTCTTTTGTGTCTTTCTCGAGCTTCTCCCGTACTTAAAGAAAAAAAGGGAGAAGAACAATTGTGCCTGCCCTGTGGCTGCCTCCACATTGTCCCTTGTCACCTTTCCGCCCCCAAGGAAGGTTACTGGGCTGGGCGGGGGCTGCCACGCCAGGCTTTTTACTGCCTGCCCCGCAGCAGTAAATTGAATTTGGCATCCAGGCAGGAAGGGAGTCATCCCTGGTGTTGGGAAGGGCACGCCGGGCTGGGCAGCTCAGATGTCTCTGCCACCCACCCTGACCGTAAGGAATGTGAGCCATCGTTCCCCGTAGGAAAACAGACATTTTGGAATTGCTCCCGAGGTGATGTAAAATGGGCCATTCCTCATCACCTGGCAGAATTAGAGCTTAAATCCCCCTGGTTCAGTCAATAGCCCATGGACTGTTGCTTACCCAAGGCACCATCCTCCCCAAAATCCCTCTTCCCAGCATTTCCTATTGCAGTATGCCACAGAACTTCATCATTCCCAGGCTGTTCACCTCTCCTGTCCCACGTCCCTGCTGGGAGCTGTTATTCCACAGTTTGAGATAACAGGACAAAAAAAAAAAAAAAAAAAAGCTTCTGTCTGAAGGGCTCATACCTATTTTAACAAAGTAGGAGCTAAAACTATTCTCCAGGACTTCGATCACATAGGACTCATCTACATCTCCAGTATCACTTCTCAAATCTTTGAATTTCAGTTAAAGGCTCTCTCTGAACTAAAAACAAGCATTAGCTATGACAAGGCTGAGGTGCAAGACTGCAGTCATAAGACAGATTGTTCAGAGGGTTGTTCTTTTCTCCTTGAGGGCCTGAAGATTCATCAAGCCCTGCATTTGGATTCAGCCCGATCCACTCTGACCATCCTTACCAGGTGTGGCCCAGGTCCTGCCCTCACACTGATAGCTGGTCCCCATCAGGCAAGCATCATCCTACAGGAAAATCCAGGCTGAACTTCCCTGGAGTGCATTGAGCACCCCAAGTTCCCTTGCACAGCCCAAGGATCACTGTGAGAGGAGGACCACACACACACACACACACACACACACACACAGAGGCCTGGGGGATTTGGGTCATCCCCCAAGGTGACCCTCTGACCACTGGCGAGTGACTCCTCCCTCATGGTGGAAAACAGGAGACCTGTGCAGTCCTCTCTGCCTTCCTCCCTCTCAGCAGCTGCTTCTTTCATTTCACACTTGCATGAGCCCTGGATCCTTTTAAAGAAGGAGGTGTCAGAACTGCTTTCGGCAGAAGTCCCTTCCCGAGACTGCTGTGGGTACCCGCAGCACGCCATGTGTCCCTGAGAAAGGGAGGCCACCCAAAGAGAGGGTGGCTGTGCCCTTCAGGGGGACAGCAACAGCCAGTGAGTGCCACACAGGAAAGTCTTGAGCCATCCTTGGAGCTCCTGGGCTGACATTTGACAGATCCCTCCCTGCAGCCCGGGGCAGTGACACCTTTGCTCCCGCACGCCCACCCCATGCACACCACGGTTCCTGTTCCCTGCAGGGGCTCATGCCTGAGCACCACCGCCCTCAAAAGGGGCCTCCTGATACACCTCTGCAAACCCCTCTGCTTTCACCTCTGATAACTATGAGCAGCCTTTTCCATGAGGAACTTAATCCATCTTCCTGTTATTTATTTCAATTTAGTCACAGAGGACAACTATTGCCAGTAAATGTTGCTAAAATGTCTCTTCCTCATATGTGGGGCACGAAGGAGGATGAGCTGCCATGCTCTGAGGTCATTGTACGCTGTGTCACCCCACTTCCTTCTTCTCCTTCTATTTAAGCAGCAATTGCAGTGCCTGTCTCTCTGAAGCTGTTAAAAACCAGTTTTCCAGTAGCAAGTCCTGGTTCCTGGGCAGAGCCCACCACACAGTTGTATTTGTGATGCTGCAGTTGCCTCCAGGTCTGGCATGTGATTAATCTGCTGATGGAATCTCAGCACTCGCTGTCTTGTGCTCCCTCAGAGACAGTGCTTGCATTTGGCTCACCTTTGATATTTGGGAACGTGTTCATTTTCAGCAGCTCGCAGAGAGATTCCTCTGCAAACATCTTGTGAGAATAATAAGCTTTTTGGAAATTGCCCTGAGTCCCCCATGCATCTCCCTTTGCCTCTAAGGATTATCATAAGAGCTGCCTGTGTATTCATATTCTGAGATTTCCTTCCCTGTAGGAACACAACAGACAAATTCTCCCTTACTGTACCTGGAGCATAGATTAGGCTGTTGTGTTCTGACTTTGGATAGAAGTTGTTAGCTAAATAAAATGCCTGCCAAGGGAGAATCAGGCACATGGTGAAGTCTTGGCTTAGTATCCCATCTATTAGGGAGGCCTGATTCTGTCTTCTGCTGGGCTGAATCCAGGGACTTCCACCAGGACTTCTATATCACAGAACAACCAACATTTGTCCATTTTCTGTTTTCCCCATCTTTGAAAACAATGCCATTGGCTTATGAATTACCACATCTTGGTTTGGAGGGGGTCCATCAGTCAGCAGCACTCCATCTTCTGTATGCTTCATATGAGGAGTTGGCCCCATTTTCCAGCTTCACCTTTCCCATGGACCCTTCCCTTGAAAGCTGTGGGGGCAAAGTAATTTAATAAGAGCCACCCTCATTTTGAAGCTGCCCTTGGTTTAAGGCCACAGGGAAAGTAATTAAATTTAATAGCAGCCAGGTCTTGGAAAGTAAGATCTTTCAGTAAGAATTTGGTGATATGAGGGGGAAAATGTACATAGTGCTTCAGGACCTGCAATAATCCCAAATATTTTTTTTCAAGCTGGCAACCAAACAGAAAATTGATTCACAGTGTAGTTCTAAGATAAATACACCAGGAGTGTGAATTTTATCAAGACATACATAGTTGGAGTTTCAAGGTCAAAAAAAAAGCTTTTATATTGGTATTTTGCTTGCAGAATTGAGGTTAAGAGAGAGAAAGAGAGAGAGAAGCTGCTGTTTAAAATAACAGATTCCCAACCATGCCATGTGTCTGACAGATAAGACGCCAAGGAAAATAAATGTTTTTACAGTGCTGAACAGAACCAAAAAATGCAATTTTGGCTAAACACAGAACATGATTTTAATATACATTCACACATATTTTGTACGCAGTGCAGCAACTGCCAATTCCAGCTATCAAAAGCAAAGGGAAGCCCATATGTGCTGGTATCCAAAGCTCTCAGGTGAATCCCAGAGTGTCAAAGGCTCTGACTTGCTGCCAGTTTCCATGTGTTTGTGGGGGTGGACTCTGCAGAGCTACCCTTGATAAAAGCCACGCTATTTTTAAGCTGCCACTGTTGCGAGGAGCAGTGGAGGTGACGAGCAGACCCTTGTCCTTCTCACTCTGTAGCACTGGGAAAAGAAAGGTGCAGGTGCTTGCTGCCTTTTCATGCCCGTGAAAGACTTCCCCATGTTTTGGGGACAGGTTTTGGAAGCAGACTGAGCACAGCACACACTTTTTCTGTGGAGATCTGCATTCCCATTCCACAGTAGGACCTGGGAAGCAAAAGGCTGGCTGCATCCACAGGGCCTAAAGTGAGAGATCAGCCACCCCACTGCCTGATTTGCAAGTGTAAATCAGATTTGTTTGGACATGCAAACCGAGAATAACGCATGAGCAAAAACACCTAGAGCTCAGCACAACCTGGGGTAAGATGGCAGCCCAAGGCTTATCTGCTCAGCTCTGCTTCCAGGCACTAATTTGTCTCAGCTGATGACTGTGGCTCCGGTCAATGCAGGTACGACTGGAGAGGAAAGTGCTCCCTCCCTCTCTAGAAAGCTTCTTGATGTATAGACACACCAGTTCCTTGGTGCTCTCCCCAGGACTCCAAATTGCAAGGCAATGCTCATATAAAACATGCAAGGCAAGTTCTTGAGATGACCTGCTGAACTGCTCATCACAAGGAGCCTTGCTTGCTGAAGCACCCAATCTCTAGACAGTACATTGAGGGTGTGCACTCCCTGCAAAGTACATGTGCTGCATTCCTTGTGAGTTCCTCAATCTTTATGAAGCTGGAAAAAGGGGGTTTATCTCTTTTTTTCCCCCCTTTCTTTCAGCTGCTGTATTTTCTCCTGAGCGCCCTGGCTCTGGTTGCCTGTGTTTTGGCAGTGGCTTTTGCTGCACACCACTACTTGCAGCTGACCAAGTTCACCTGTGACACCATCCAGGATTCCTGCCAGTGCAAACTGGACACTGCCGACCCGCTGGGCCGCACCTTCGTGTACCGGGACGCCGACTGTGGCAGCCTGAGCAGTATGCTCAGCCTGTACCTCCTCCTGCAGATGGCTCTCAACCTGGTGGCAGCCCTGGTGTGCCTGCTCATGTGCTTCGTGGTGTGGAAGCACCGCTACCAGGTCTTCTACGTGGGCGTTCGCTTCCAGCCCCTCACAGCCACTGAGGGCCACGGGCAGCAAGTGTAGGGGCAGGGCTGGGCTGGGCTGGGCTGGCAGGGGCTTGTGACCAGGGATGGAATCTGCCACCACAGGCACTGCAATGGGATGGGCCCTTGGAAGGTGTTTGATGAGGAAAAAAGCTCACATGGCTTTAATGAATTTATTTTTCAATTCTTTTGGGAGCATTTCGTACGGCTGCTCTTGAGAAAAGGCCTCTTGTAAGATTAGCTAGAGGTCAGAGAGTCCTAAAGATGCAGCTGTACAAATGCTCCCCACAGAGGATCTGTAATAGCCATGGATAAACTCTTTGGGAACTCATCTGCAGGGCTACAGACATTACAAAATAGGGTCCATTTCCCTCTTGCCTTCAGAGAAGCTATACCAATTTCTGCCAGATAGGGATCTGATCCAAACTGCTTAATTATATCAGTGGGAACATGCTTTGGGAATATATCATGTCTTGGTGCTCTGAGTGTAATCCATGCTAACCTGATGGGAATTTAACATTCAGGTAGGGATGAGGGAGGTCAAGACATCTTCCAATGCAGGTTGAGACCAACACCAAAGTGAATATATTGATGGCTGCCATATAAAATATACATATAACTTTTCTGAGTGAATAATGATTTAGGCTACCTAACCCAATTACTAATAAACAACAAATAAGAGTGAGTTCACTGAAGGTTCTTTGGTGGGCCCTGCTTGAAATCCCAGGCAGATTTCTGATGTTTGGGAGAAAATATCAGTTTAAGGAACCTTGAGTTGCACTCCTAAAGTAGAGGGACCCTAAATCAGTAGTCATGTTGAAAACTATGTCCATAATGCTCTAATTGCAGGCTGACAAACCCGGATTTTAGCCAGTTCCACCAATTATACGTCAAGCACAAAAGGCCAAATGCATTTTTGGTGTAACTCCTCTGAAGACAATCAGCCTTACACACCAGCAGTGGAGTTGGGCCAACAGCCTCTGAAAGATATATCCCTGCAACAATGAATGTTTTTAAAATGGGGTGGAGGGAGGGAAGCAAGAGGAGACTGCCAGTCTCCCAAAGACATCTCTGATAATGATGTGGGCAACAGAATAATGATTTCTTAATGAGGATGGAAAAACAAAGTGTATTTAAGCAGTGCTTCTTCACCCTGAAAGCGCAGCTCTAGAAGCGCTTTACATCTCATTAGCCTTATACCAAGACAACTACGTTGGTTTGTCCCTTGAACTGCCATTTCCACTTGCACAGCATGGACAGCTAAATTTAGGAGCAATTCCTAATTGGCAGCATTTGGCACTGCCTCCTGATCCATATCTGTGCAAGGGCAAGCCAGCTGGTGCTCACACCCTGCCATGACGAGGGATTTCCCAATCCCAGCCAGAACAAGGATGTCTCGGAGGTGGGGTGGATCAATCACATGCCAGAAAAATTGTGCCATAATCACTAGCTAGGAGGAAGCAAATGAAATTTACATAAGGCTTTGAAGAAAAAAACCAGCCAAGTTTCTGCAGCAAAAATAGTCATCAAAAAGTCAAAAACCCAGACTGGCAGAAACTTGGTTTTCTAAGGAGCTCTAATCCTACAAAAAACCTGTTTTCCATACGGTGATCACACATCATCCAGGGGCTAGACCATCAAGCCTCCAGGGTCAGGAGATCACAGTGTAGTGAAGCCTCCTGTGGCCCACCTAGAACACTGCTGGGTGTTGGGGCTGTAGTTTTAGTCATGGAAAGTGCATCTGGAGCAGACATAGCATCAACCAAGGTGCTCTCTGCCAAGCCGCAAAGCGAGGAGCTGCAGGACATCAGGGGTTTTGAGATCTGCTTCCAAATGACCTTTTTTATTGCACCTAAAAGTAACAACCACTCCTAAGCCTGGCTGCAGGGGTGCCCATGTCACCACCCACCCAAAGACCTCAGTCTGCCTCCCAGGCACTGCTGGGGCAAGCTGAGACAGGAGAGGACTGGGATGGCAGGCTGGTGGTACCAGACTCATCCTTGGGGCCATCCATGTGGATCTGGCAGGAACCAGCCCATCTCCCATGGCTCTGGTGAAACACGCTGCCAGCAGTGCTCATGTGGCAGGGCCACGCTGCCTGGAAATGGATACACAGGGGTGCCTCTCACCTCATGCTGTGCTCAGGTTTGTCCCCATCCCACACAAACCTTTGGCCATGCCCTCTGTGGAGGCTCAGGGCAGAGGATGTACCTTCCTCCTACCTGCATGGCCCTCGGTGCTCCTGCCCCTCCCTCCAGCCAAGATTGTGCGTTCCTCTCTCCACACATAACAAGGAGCAGGAAAGGGATCAAAGGGAGTCTGAATGACAGCTGAGCTCTGGGCCCTCCGCCCACCCTCACCACTGCACGGTGGCTGGCACAGCAAGAGGAAGGCTGTGCTGGCAGAGCAGAGCATGCTTCCCCCCACCCATCCCAAATCTCCCTTTGCTCAGGGGATAGCTTGGTGTGCAGCACTCCATCCTGGCCCAGCAGCATGTCCAGCAGAGCTGCAATTGTCTCCCTGATCCCTGACCTGTGCCTCACCCACACGTTCTCACCGGGTCTCCCATCACCTCCAGGTGCTGGGGACGGGGCTGGGCTGTGGTGCCTGGCCTCTGCCTGCTCAGCCCGGGGCTGAGATTGGCTGGGACTGCTCTGGGGCACGGCAGGCACAGCGGGGATGATCACAGAGCTGCTGTGAATGCCTTCGGCGTGTGGGCAGGGAGGAGAAGGGAGGTCTGGATAACACAGCCTGCTCCACTTAACAAGCTGCGCACCTCCGTATCAGCTCACCCTTCGCTTCCAGCCACGAATTCGGTTTGCTAATCAGCACAATGCAGCTTAACCCTTTGCTCTGGAAGAAAGCAATATTCATCATGTATTCTGTTGGTGGTTTATATGCTTAATGAATAAATATGGGGCATTTCGATCTAGCAAAGATGAACTTCTTTATTTCCTTTTCATGTATCTCAAGAGCATAAAATCAAAACAGGAGAGGTGGAGAAACAGACACGGAAGGTTTTGGAACTGGTTTCCCCCTGGGTATGGTTTTACAATGTGTATTTTGCTTTGATTGAGAATTTTGGAAGGTACTAATTAAAGGATTTTCACCTACCACAGCATATCCAGACACCTCCCAGCCTTTTCCCAGTGTCACACTCCACGTGGACTGCACCAGGAGAAAGACTGGGACTACTAGGCTTGGAAAGGACAGAGGTGTTGAAGAAGAAAACAATTTTTTATAAGCCTGGGAAATTTATCTTGTAGGTGAATTCCACAGAAACGGGTAGGATTAAACCTCTATGGACACAGAATTTGCGAAGAGCTCGATGTAATTTACTCTCACAAACCCAGGTGTGATTCTCATTTGCACCCCGGCCACTTTACACTGTTTTCCCAGTGTAAAGGGGTTGTAAAGACGGCATCAATCATCTTTACACCTACTTCATGGCCATTTTACACAGCTAAAAGGGCCCTTTGTGTAAATGAGAACTCAAGCCCCAGAGAATTTAATAGAGAGGAGATCCTTTCTATAGACTGTGCTAGACCCTCTAATAGGGTCTATTACTGGGATATAACTCTCCGCTGGATTTTATAGCTTGGCTTAGAGATCATCAGTCTCGATTAAATTCAGTTCTGCAGAACTTTTCCAAAGGCCATAACCCTCTGCTGTCATGCCTGCTCCTCCACCCCGAACACACACAGAGTGATGGTGTTGCATGGATAACTGCTCGGGATTTTAAAAGGAGAAGCAGCAGCAGCAGCCGCCCCTTTCCTCAGGCTCTGAGGCATTTTGATGTCGTGCTATGCAAATGCCGAAGCAACAACAACGGCAGCGAAAAGGGAACCGAGACGCGGCGCCTCCCGGGGAGTCAAAATGTCACATTCTCATCCCCGCCAGGGCCTGTGCCCCGTCCCTGCCCTGCTGCCACGGCGGGGCCGGGGGCTGTGGGCGAAGGGGAAGCACGGCCAGGCCCGGCCCCACGCTGGGGCTGCCACCAGCCCTCATGTGACGGCCATCTGCGCCTCGCTGGCCCGGCCGCCGCTGCGTGGGCACCGCTTGGAGCTCTGCCTAAACAACAACCCTGCGCAACAGCGCCGGGAGCTGCAATCAACTCGCTGGGCTAATTTTTTTCTATTTTTTTTTTCCTTTTTTCAAGCTCCCAGCCAGTGCAATATTTGCTCTGGGGCCCTTTCGAAAGAGAAAGCACGCTGCTAGCGTGTGAGAGAAGCCGCAGCTCAGGTCCTCTATATTTAGAAAGCCAGGATGTCATACCTCGCCTTGAAATTTTCATAGTCCCCTGCACCCCACCCACCCACACACGTACACATGCTTGCGTCTGGAAAATGTTTTTCGGTCTTAGCGAAGGGTGTTGGCTTAGGGGGATTCGAGGGAGGTGCAGAGCAACAACAGCAGCTCAGGGCCGGGCGCGCAGCTCGAGGCCTCCTTAAGGCAGCGGGCACGGCCGGCACTGGGCACCCCCCGCTCCCGTGGCTACAGGGCAGGATCGCTGCTCCTTTGGGTCTGTAACACAAATCCCAAGGCATGGCCGGCACTGGGTACCGCTCCCGTGGCTGCAGGGCAGGATCGCTGCTCCTTTGGGTCTGTAACACAAATCCCAAGGCATGGCCGGCACTGGGGACCACTCCCGTGGCTGCAGGGCAGGATCGCTGCTCCTTTGGGTCTGTAACACAAATCCCAAGGCACGGCCTGTTCTGAGGCGTAGGGAAGCCCTGTCCTGTGTCACGTCAGGCAGTGCTGGACTCTCAGCCAGCCACATCTTGGCCAGGTCATTTTTGAGTGGCCACACACAGACTGCAGCACCTGTAGCAAAAACTCTAAGAAGGTGAATTTTGGGGGTAGCTCATCTCTGCAGTTTGTCCTCCCCAGGGGTTTTTCCTTTCTGCTAAATGGCTGTCTCTAGTAATCTCTACTCAGTAGCATTTATCCTCTACTAAACTGCCTCTGTAGCCAAATATCATAAACAGTGATTGCGTCTACAAAGACTGCGGTACATTTTTCTTCTGGTTTTGGTACCTGGTCTCCATCCCTTTGTCTGAGCAAATGGTTGCAAGCCTCAAATAAACTTCAAACTTGTTGAGGGGGAGCTGGCGATTTCTTTTTCCTTTCTTTTTTAAAGAAGATTTGGGCAATACCTCTTTAATTTGTTACCTCAGTACTCCACAAAGCCATCTTTACATTGGAGTAAAAGATGCAGCAGGCCCCAAGGCTGGCTTACAGTGACTGGCTGCAGAGACAGCATGGAGCTGAGGCCACCCAAAGTCACCAGTGTCCCCCCTCTTCACCTGGGTGCACCCAGGTATCCCTGCCTGGCACAGACATCTGAGACACCAAATAAGAGCAGCAGCCTGGTCTGAGAGGAGAGAATAACCTGCAGAGGGTGATTTGAGGACCTGCCTCTCCTTCAGTCAGATGGATTATGACTGATGAGTGCTGGGCTGACCTCAAGTTACAGGAGATATAGAGAGTGACACCGATTAAGGCAGCCCTCGGCTTTCCAAGCCATGATTGTCCTGGAAATGAGACATTTGAGCTAGACAGGGTTTTAACCCCATTTCACTCTCATACCTGTGTAAGGAGAACTATTTTTAATTAGCCCAAAGCTAACTGAAGAGGGATTTCTCCTCATTTCAGTGTAGGATTTCTCTTTCACCAAAATGATGATGAGAGGAATCCTTTCCCTGATCTGTCCTCCATGAGGCTGCCTGGGAGCATCACTGCTGGAGCCACAGCTGCATGCATGCAGAGGTGTGTGGAAACCACCCTAATTTCTTTTTTGGGACATTTTCTTGCAGTTCCACAGCTGCCAGAGCTGACACGGGGAGGGCAGGGGAAGCTGGTGTCCCAGATCCATAATGTGCCCGAGTCAACCAAGCCCTGCAGCAATCCCCATTTATACTGACACTACTGGTCACCAGGGATTTGGTGGGATGGTTTAGGGAACAATCACACTGAAAAGGGAAGAAAATAGACATTTACACTTTCCCTTCCACCTTGTGAATCCAGGCAGGAGAGGAGCACGCACATGAAGGAACCCAAGAGGAAATACAAAATCCTCCCACCCTGTTTTGCTGCCCAAACCTGCCAACGCACTGAGAAACAGTGAAAACGTGCAGAAAATAAACCCCCAGAAATCAGGCACTTTGGGCTTTTAAGGTCCAAAGTGTTGTTAGATTAGAAATGTGAAAATTAGTGTATTTTTATGGTTTGTCCAATTCTTCCAGACTGCCTCAGGTGAGGATCCAGGCAGCCAGGCTTCTTTGCTGTCACCAAAGGAAGAAAATTTTGTAACCTGACTGGGAGAGGGGAGGGATGGGAAAGAGCAGTTTTATAGGATGTACTCATATATCTCTCTATATATATATTCTGGTAAGACTACTTTTTGCATAGATTCAGCTTTTTTTTTTTTCTTGTGTACAAAAGGAAATTGTAGGATCTCAGCTGGCAAAATTCTGTGATTCTGAATCAACAGGAGGTACATCTCCACTTTATTTCTAATATAATTTTTCTGTCACCCCACCCAGGTTTCAGTGCTTCTCTTGCTTCTCCATTTTCCAGTGAGGCAGGACTTTCCTGGCACACCCTCCCCTGACCCCACAAAAGGCACTGGGTCTGTGGGCTCGTGTGAGTTGCTCCTGCTTAGCCAAGGCAGGGGAGGCACGATTTGCAAACTGACTCCTGAGACTTTTCCTGAGTTCTCCAGGCACTGATTATGCTTTTACTTACAGCAAATTATAAAAAAATGACAGAGATCTAGTGCTTGAAAATCCCATAGGATAACTGCCTGCTAATAAACAAGGGCATTTCATTAGCCTAAGTGGCAAGTGTGGCTACTGAGTGATGGGAACAGCAGGCCCTGGTCTTAATGCCACCACATTACACCTGAAAGGGAAAATTTGGGACCTGGAGACAACAACCAGAGACCCCTCTGTGCTCAGGTGCTGCACTGAGTAAGAGAGGCTTGCAGGGCATGTAGGATCACAGGGTATGAAGGCTCAGACTCATCCTCATCCGTGAGGGAAGCTGACCCCATTTGAAAGGTTCATTCCAGCTGGAGCTCAGTGCCAGGCTGGCTCTACTCCTCATCCCCAGATAGTTCTGGGGTGACAGATCCTCAGCCCTGGAGGGAAGAAGCAGGTAGAGTAGAAGAGGAATAAAGATTTGTTTGATTTTTCTTTGTCTGAGCATGGCACATCTTACTGCAAGGCTTTCCCCACTAACAGGAACATGTTGATTGAGGCTGGTATGGAATCTGATGGATTTTTTTTTCAGTGCCTGTATGAGGATCTGATTCAAGGCACTGAAATGGATGAAAAACTAACTCATATTTCCTGTGCCACTGAAATGGATGAGAAACTAATTCATATTTCCCACACCTAATACAAAGCATCATTAGCCCTGCTGCAGCACAGCAGGGGCAACACCAGCTATTAAAGAAAGCGGGTTGATTAAGGGACAACCTTGAAGACTAAAAATAGTCAGGGAAATAAGGATCAATGCCATATGAAAGCAAACACGCAGTCAGTTGTTATCACAGAGCTTTCACGTGATGGTCTGTGCACTGATCTCACCCGGAGAGTGTTTGTTTTGGACAGTCTTAAAGGGTCCGGCCCCATGGATTGGCAGCAGCACGTATGGAGTGATCCGAGAGCACAGGCCTGATCCAAAGTCCATGGAAGTCAAGGCAGTGACTCCTCCAAGCACTCCCTGCAGGAATCACTCTGGGTTTGGAAAGATATGTTGCAGTTAAAGACATTGGTCTGAGCTTGGGGAAAATGTACTGACACTGTCACTATCAAATCCAGCCAGAGACAAGTGAAAAACAGAGGGGTTGTAGCTAATAAGTGCAACACAGAATGAAAATAAAGTGGCTGAAGGAAAACTTGAGCAGTCAAGGGAAAATGCAGCAAGTTAAAATGAACTGCCTTGGCCCAGACACATTGCACAGAACATGCAGTGATTTGAAGGGGAAGAGAAGAAGGATGGCAGGAACTCAGCATCCTGCTTTTTCACAAGCCTCAAAAACATCGCAGGCAAGGCAAGAAGAAAAAAATACATGGCTTTAGTCCTGTCTGGGAACATGTGGCACAAACTGAGGCAGGGGAGATTAAACTTGGCTTTGCCCTATTTCCCTCCTCTTTTTTCACTCCCCTGCTCTTTGCTAGTATTAACTGAGCTGCTTGGTCCTCAGCAAACAACCGAGTAGCCAAAATATGGGCAGGATTCACGCCATAACCAAACCAGCCAATGAATGAAATAAGGCACTTGTTTCCCAGAGCAGAGGGAGGGGAAGGGGGGGATTTAAGCATTTCTGTGTGGTGTTGGAAACCCACCTTGAGCAGAAGCAGTCCCTCAGCTCACACAAACCACCGGCGCTCCTCTGACGTCAATTGGCAGCCGCTGGTTTGCACCATCCCAGGGCTGGCTGCAGCAGCACAAGCAAACAGCTCACCCAGCCAGCAGGACACACGGTGAGAGGCGAGTCCTGCACCCCTTCCTTCTGCCTCACTGCTCTCCAGCATCACCCCCTGCTCTGTTCTCAGAGGCAAAAGGGCACAGACCAGCTATGGCAGGCGTGTCTCAGGCGAGGGGCACGTTGGCTGGCACTGGGTGGGTGGCACGGGGTTGCAGGGGGATGCCAAAACCTGAGGGCAAAGTGGATCTCTGCTGCTGAGGCCCTCGGGAGTCAGGGCCACCCCTGAGCTGTGGCAGTGCCCAGGCAGGCTGCCAAGGAGAGAGCAATGCTCATGGAGCTACATGAGAGGCAGGACCTGCGTCCACAGGGAGGCTGCTGCCTCCATGAAAGGGACGGCTGATGTCCTCCAGCCTCTCTCTGTGATCCTGTGAGAGAGGGTTTGGGAGAGCTTGTGAAAGAAGGATGGGAAAATTACTGACCATGGCACATACCACAGGCACTCATCCACTGTCCGCTTTCACTCTTTCCATCAAACAGACTCCAGGCCTGAAGGCAGTGGGAGCAGGAGGAACCTGACTCCTCTCAGGGTGCTTCCTGCAGCCCACGGCAGGAGGAAAAGTAGGCAGCAGCTGTTCAGCTCCTTCCCTGCCCTCCCACACCGGGTTCCATCCCATTCCAGGCCATCCCAGCCCAGAATGCATCCCACAGGGGACACAGAGGGAGCTGCAATGCAAGAACTGTGTCTCATCACTGCTTGTAGGGCTGGGCAGCCCTCAGTTTCGGGGACACTGCTGAGGCAGCAGTGGCAGATGAGGCAGCCTGGGGAGCCTCTGGGGACCACGCACGGCTGCCTTCCTGGGCTGCACTTTTCAGCAATGGCAGACCAACCCACTCCCTTTCTTCCCACCTGAAAGGCCTCCAAAGGCCTTGACCTCCAGAATAGGAGGTAGCTACAGCCCCTGCAAACCAGACTAGGTGAAGCTGCCCTGAATGAACCCACAATGAAGGCAGCCAGAATTGCTGATTTCTCTGAAAATTAAAGCACCTTTAACTTCCCTAACTGTGCTGAGGGCTGATCAGGAGCCTGGCTTGTGTGGTGCAGCACAGAACCCCCACTGAGGTGTCTGCTCCGCCGTTCCCATGGTCCACACTCATTCCTGGAAAAAGCAATGCTGTGTGGAGCCACAGGCTGGAACTCAGAGGCACAGTGGAGAAAGGAGGCTGGATATGAGCTTTTCCCAAGCCAGAATCAGTTTGCCCCCAGCACCTTTGCTGCTTCCAGAGACAAGAAGTGGGCTGAGAGGATGTGTTGTTATGTCTCTTCACAATACACCTCCTTGTTGGAGACCCCTTTGTGGAGTTCCTGGACCTCCATTTTAAATGCTCCAATGCATAAGCCTGCCCTGGGACTTTAGTTTGAACCTGTTCATTTCATGGGACAGTGGGAGAATGTGGGTCTCTTTTCCCAAACCTGCTTTTACAAGTTTTGGTTGAAATGCTCACTGAGAAGGCAGAGGGCCCAGCTGATGCCCTGCAGGGATGCAAGGAGACCCAGTTTTGAGGCAGGACAAACTCAGTGACCAGCTGAGGGCCATGGGCTCCGTGGGGAGGCAGGAGCCCTGCAGGACAGGGACACAGGGGGAGCAGCAGCTGCCTGCAGAGCCCAGGGGCTGGCTGGGGCAAACACAGCAGTGGGCAGGTGTTTCCATCAGCAAAACCTCTCGAGAGCAGCTACTTGCTAAAATAGATGCCACGCAATCAGCTGAAAAAGAAAGTGCCAGTGCCCAGCTGCCTGCTTCAGGCACAGCACAGAGCAGAGTGGCTATTTTTATCAGGGACAGCCAAAGGCTGTGGAAGGTGATAGGGGCAGCTGGCAGAGGTTTTCCCTCTGCACCATGCCGGGGCTGCATCCCAGCAGTTCCCCATGCACCTGGGCATCCTGTTTGGCTGGAGGGCCTCTGCTCACCTTCCCTGGAGCTGCCATCCTCCTGCAAGCCCTGTCACCATCAGCTGCACCTGATGGGGATGCCTTCTGGGGATGCCCTCACTGGCAGTGTCCCAAAGGGGAGTTAAGAAACAAACCAAGCCACCCACACTGTGCTGGGTGCTGAGAGAAATGAATCAGCCCCTCCTACCTTAAATCATGGGATCAGCCTCCGGGTGACTGGGGTGAACTCTGTGTGTGTGTGGTACTTGGGAGTGGCCATTCCTCATCCCTGGGGCACCACAGGGCTGGGGGCACCTCCCTCAAGCACAAGGGAATGAGTGCTTGTGCAAAGCAGCACCCTGGGGGCCGAGGAGCCCAAGCAAACCTCCCCCAAGACATTGTGCAAGCAGAGGGAATGTGTGATTTCTGGGCACACTGGCTCTGGCAGCAGCATCCCACAGGCTCCTCTGAGCAAGCCGTGGTAGCACAGCCCCAAGACTCACACCCCAGCATATGGAATCCAGCCCTCCTCCAAATGTCACTCCGTGCCTCTACAGGCACCACCCAAACCCACCTTCTGCTCTGGTGAAAGGCTGAGTGTGGTTGTGTCATCTGCAAGGAGCAGGATGGCCCCAATCTTCCAGCCTTTCTGCTTGAGACTGGTGGGCTTTTTCCCTATTTAGTGGGCCACGTGTGTAGTGATAATTGTAGCAAACTAGGGCAAGTAAAAAAGAAAAAAAATCTACAAGAAAAGGGGAAAAAAAAGTAGAAACGCTGTTCTTCCTCCTCCTCTCCTCTAAGATACCCTGCAGCCTCCATCCAAAATGCCCTTGCTGTATCCTCACAGGCAGCTCTGTGGCTGGGAGAGGCTGGCACTCAGCAGTGCCAGCAGATGCTGATGGGAGGACCACCTTCTCTGGGACTGAGCCTGAAGTTCATCCTGTGGGATTGCAAGATTCACTGCTGATAGCTACTCATTTCCATGGTGATTATTCCCTTCCACACACAGAGTAAATGGCCTGTGTGGCTCTGAGCACCACAGGAGGCAAAGCTGTCGTGGGAAAGCCAGCCCCAAAACGCTTGGAGAGAGGAGAGGAAAGGGGGGTAATGATTTGCCCATCATGGACCAAGCTCTCAGACTTGACAAATGCCCCTGCTGGGATCCAGACCCCAAGCAGGCGGTCACAGCTTGGTACCACCAGTTGTCCTTTGGGTCATTTGGAAGCTGGCAGCACAATTCCATGTGTGCTAACAGCAGAGCACAAATCTGAGAAACACAAACCCAGCTTTGCTGCTGACCTCCAGCACGGTCCCAGAGAGCCACAGCATCTCTGTGCTCCTGCCCCCAGCCCTTTCCCTCCCCACTGCAAACCTTTTGGCCGGGGACCGTGGGTTTCATGTTTGCAAACAAGCGTGTGAATCATGTGGGGCAAACCCGCTGGGCTTGGGGCAGTATTTCTGATTTACACCGCTGTAAATTACTGCCTCTGCTTTCAAAAATGTTGTTATTCTGTTGGACAGGGTCCCGGTAACTCTGCAAAGAAGGGAGTGGGAGAAATTCCTCATGGATGAATTCCTTATGATTTATTTGCAACCACTCGCCTTGCGCAAGGCTGAGCTCCCCACGAAGAATGACAGGGGACACGAGTGACCTGCAGCTCGTTTGTCACCACCATCTGTCACCAGGGCCACGCAGAGAACCAGGCATGGAGCAAATGGAGGCCAACCTCCTGCTCCAGGGTCCCGGCAGACTGGCACCAGCAGGACAGGGCTGGGCAAAAGGCTTGTCCTGAGCATCAGGGAGAGGCCACACGGGCCCCCAGCACTGCTCTGCCCTCCAGGTGAGCAGGGCAGGGCTGCTCTGTGGTGCTGAACACTTGCTGCTGCTCTTCAGCCTCCAAAGCAAGCTGGGCATCTTGGCTCATTCTCTCTCTTGGGCAATCCCATGGAGCTGCTTGGAGAAGCTTCAGCAAAAGGATTTATTCAGGGGCTTGTGTATGTGTAAAAGTGCAAAACTTATTTCTGGGCTAAACAGACAAACAGACTTTACAAGCATTGTAAAGTCACCCCAGGACATTGTGTTAATATTTGAGGTGTGTGCAGCTCATGTGATGTAAAAAACAGTGTCCCACAGTGGATAGTGGCTCCAGAGCACTTGGTGCTGTACAAATGAGCACTTGGCTGCTTCTGCCTAAGAGGGAGCTCACAAGGTTGTTTTTCACCATTGCAACAGGAAGGTGGAAGAAATAAAAGAAGATACAGGACAGCTCACCAGTAAAATGCACATTGTGACCCAAGGTATTCATTCATCCTTTTAGCAGCAGGTCCAGCCAAAGTCGCTTTGTCTGATTAGGAAAACTTTCCAAACATAGATTAGGGGTCAAATAAGAAGCTCAGCCATGAAAATACTTATGCTGGGTGGAGGATGAGGAGGGAAGTAGAACATCCTTGGAGAGGGAAGTTGCTGAGAGCAGGGCTGGTGGGGCAGGCACAAGCCAGGACAAGGAGTCCTCAGACTGTGCTGCAGCCAGGGATGCAACACAGATGTCCATCAGGCAGGATGGTTCAGGAATAGAGGTCACATCTCCACAGGATGACCCTCCTGCTGGAGCTGTCAGAGCTACCAGGAAGGCTCTGATTGCTTCTCCTTCTGAGAATGCATTTATCTGTGGGTAAAAATTAGGACCTAGTCTACATCAATCTTGTTGGTTAATTCACTGAAAGTGGTCTGAAAAAATATAGATAAAGACTTTCCCTTGTTAGTCACCTTCCAGTGATGCATAAATGCTCTGACAGACAATTACCAGTGATATTGATTCTAACTAGGACAGAAAATGAACAGGTAAGTGTGAAATAGAAATTTATTTATAAAGATGCAATTGAAACAAAATCCATCCTGCAGGTCTGAAAGTTTAAGAAGGAAAAAATGCCTTTACTGTATGTCTTTGCTCTCTCTGCTGAGGTTTGGATGCGTCCTCAGGAGCGGGAAGGCCACATCCCTGGAAACAACAGGCTGAAATAAACAGGCAGCATGGCAACAGCTGAAAATAGGCATGAAAAGCAGCCAGAGAGGGACCCTCAGCCCAAGGCAGAGCAGTGCAGCATCCATCAGGCTGAGCTGGTGCTTGCTCAACCCTCCACAGCAGGACATCAATAGTAAATGCATTTTAAAATGGAAACTAAATCTCAACTGTGGTAAATGTGGCTGTAGGTGCTTCTTGCAGAGCTGGGACATGGAAAAATGCCACCACCACTGGTGAGTCTCCGTTAGCCTCTCCTGGAGACCTGGCCTCTCTTAGCTCTGTGCTTGTGGGTCCTGCAGCCTGGGAGCTGCAGACTCTCACTGTCACAGCACTGAAACCCTTTTGCAGGCTTGCACTGTGCAAGAATCCCGTGGGAGGCTGTGCTGTGGCTGCTGGCCCCCAGCACCAGGCTCACTTTCCCCAGCCACACATCCTCAAGCCAGGCCAAGACCTAATTTGCTGGCCACAGGCTGGAGGTGGCTCTCGCTGGGGAGGGAAGGCTTTTGCCAATTTATTATTAAATCACAGCACTATTCATGCCAGCATTAGGCTGTCTGGGACTAAATGCACAGCAACTGCATACCTGGCTTCTGCCCGACAGCTTGGGGCAGGAATGAAGGGAGAGCTGGGTCTTTGAGCAGGGCTCTCCTCCTGTGGCTGACTTGAATCCTTTCCCTGCTCAGCCTCTGTTGCTGCCAGATTCATGACTCTCACCCTGGAGGTACAGGAGGGAGAGAAGGCCTCTGGAGATGTGCTTTGGGGTGTAGGAACCGCTGCAGTGCTGAAGTCCTTTTGCTGCTTTATCCCTTGGTGTTCAAGCAGCTTGTCCTCGCCCCACCCAGAGCCACCACTCCTGGCAGAGCTGTGACAGCACAGACTTACATATCAAATGGACAATTGGCCCCAGGATGGTTCCCAGACACCCGCAAGGCTCTGGGCTTGGAGGAGCTGAGTGTCACAGGAGGTCACCTGGCAACAGTGAGGGTATCCACGTGGAGCTGCATTCCCCAGCAGTGCTGTGTACCTGTCCTTGTGGAGAAGGAGATCCTCGGGGGCCACCAGCCTTCTAGGAGCGGTTCAAACAAAACAGGAAGGCTTATGAGCAGATGTGGTTGCTGCAGCACTGCTGCCAAGGCTCTGCTCCACAGGCATCAGCTGCGGGGAGAGGTTTAACCTGAGCTGCAGTGCCACATGCCTGGCGTTGGTACATAAACAGCCTCCAAAATCATGAGGGGGAGTGTGTAGCTCTTTCAGAGCCAACAGGATGGTTCCCTCACTTGACATGTCCTCGTCTTGAAACAACATCACTTTGTTGAATTTTGTGGCTTTCTATGTGGAACAACATTAGCTCATCCAAGTCTGTGGTTTATTTGAAAATGAAATTCCGGTAAGCTTTTGTACCATCTGGCAGCGTCCAACTGAGTGAGGTTTAGCGAGAAACCGCTGCACACGTGTGCACAAACACATACACACACCAGAAACACTGTAATCATCATAATCAGTACTTGCAGGAAGCCTGGCATCGTCAGGGCAAGGGGAAGAGGGAGAAAATCAGTGTCTGACTCCTCTCCCAGCCGTTTGCCTTCCGTGCGGTTGGCTCCTTCCAGCAGAGGGCATTTTTCGCGGCGTCCCTCCTGCTCTGCTTCTGCCCCTTCCTTCCTCTGACGTGAACTTCCAAGTGGCTCCAGATGTAAATCAAACACAGCTGGGTGAGCTGCGAGCCGGCGCGCCCCGTCAAATTCACAGCTGCTGCAGGTCACTGCCTGCTTTGGGGGAGAGGTTCTGATGTACACCAGCCTGGCCAGAGGCATTGAGGAGGGCCTGAAGCATACAGGAAAGGTGTGGGGCTGAGGTGAGAGATTCTTGGTCCATGCAATAGCTAAAGTGTTTCATTAGGTGGATTCCCTCCTGGCTCTCTGGTCCAGGCAGGAAGCAGGACACATGGCAGATGCTTGAGATTGTGTACCACCCATCTCACCCTTTCTCTCCTCGTCCTACATCTGTGTACAGAGACCAAAGTGAGAGAAGATGTGGCCATCACCCAGATACACAGGAGACCACCAGGCATCCATCTGTCATCTTCTCCCCTTCAAGAGGGCTTGATTATTTCTTCTCCCTGGTATCCAGGTATAGGATGCATGGGAAAGGTTCAAAGCTGCACAGGAGAGGTTTAGAACTGGATATGAGGAAGCATTTCTGTACCAGGAAGGTGAGGAAACTGGAGCAGACTTCCTAAAGGGGTGGTCAATGCCCCACGTGTGTTTGAGAGGCATTTGGACAATGCCCTTTACAATGTGTCTCAACCTCTGGTCAGCCCCAAAGTGCTCAGGCTGTTGGACTGGATGATCATCATAGGACCCTTCCAAGTGAAATATTCTGTTCTGTTCTATTCTACTCTATTCAGTTGCTTTCCTAATTTCTTTCAGGTTTCTCCCTTCTTTCACACTCAGCTGCTTATGGGTGTAGTATTAGATGTGTGTGTGATGGAAAAGAAATGGTGGGGAACACGAGATGCTGGTTAGGACATGGAGGGCATTTTACTGGGAGAGCCAAAGCCGAAGTCCTCTGGAGCCAGCAGGGAGGTTTCCAGTCATTCTGGAAGCACAGGGTGCCTATACAGGTTCACCTCCACAAACTGAGGGACAGAGGAAAATTGATGTAGCTGCTTTAAAACAACCCTAAATTACAGTAGAGATCTGCTTTTGAGAACAAGCAATGGGAGTCTGAAGGATAAGCTCTGATGATAAGCCATCACCACTGAAAGACTTCAGATGCACGGAGGTCACGCAGTGCCCTGCTCTGAGGGGACATTTTCCAGCAGCAGCTTGGTTTTTGCATCACAGTTTCCAACTGCAAGAGCAGGACTTTTGATGGAAATCTTTGTGGATATCTCCATTCAGAACCGGCACTGCTGGATTTCAGTCAGAATGCATCACATGCATTTAAAACCTGTGCATGCACATCTGAGAGTATTTTTTCCCTGCACTGAACCTGTGACCCTGAGGCAGGTGGAGGGCAGCAGAGGAAGGCAGGGTGCCCTCGGCCCCAGCCTGACAGGGGCTGCTTTGGCCTGACTGCTGAGTCCCAGCTCCTTCCTCCACACGAGATCACCGGCACCAGCCTAGAGCTGCTGACAATAGCAGGAATCGGATCACCTAAGAGCATCCCCTGTGATCCTGACCAGAGAAATAAAATAAAATCCACTCCATCCACAAAGGCTTTAAACCCAGGCAGAACAGCATTTCCAAAATGTAGCCCTGGTGAGGCGCTGCTCCAGCTGAGCTGCGGATGGGAGGCCGACACGCTGTGATAATCCTGCTCTAATTATTTTTTTACAAGGATTTTTTTTTAAATATATATATAGTTTTGCCTCCGGCATATGCTGTACCAGTGTAGCAGCTCTTCAAGTACCATGTTTTGCAGTGAATGTGTGAGTGACAGCACCTAAAAACAGCAGCTGTTACATAAATAAGGCTGGCGCTTCCCTGCGAGTGCCGCCGTGGCAGTGGGGACAGAGGCCAGCACAGCCCAAGGATGACATCACTGTCCTGGACAGAGGGGCACAAAGTGGGGGACACCCTCCAGGGCAGCCCTGGGCAGGGCTAAGCTCCCCAGCCCTCACAGATTGTCACCTCCCCGGGGCAGAGGCTGCTTAGTGCCTGCTGTTTGTCACCAGTGACGTTCCTGTCACTGCCATCCTGTAAAACAGCAAATGGATAAAAAGAATAACCTAAACTATGGATTTGTGGCGTCTCACAGTTATTCTGCTGATGCTGTGTATAAGGATTAACGTGGCCGTTGTTCCAGCATGATATATGTTGAGTCTTAATGAGCAGCTTAATTATTTTACTTAGCAGGAGATGGCCAATAAAGTATTAAGAAGCCAAATTTGGGACTTGCTTTCCTTTCATATTAAGATGCAAAAGTCTGATTTGTACTGCCTGTAAATTTGCCATATCTCAGCATGCAAATACTCCTGAATAATTTAGGCTTTCTTTAAGAAGTGATATACCCAGAAAAGATTAATATTCAACAGACGTCCATCATCCAAGCAAACACTTTCTTTTTTTTCTAAAACTGTACCGAGTTTCTCATAAATTCCCTTAATGGGACAGAAACCATCCTGGTCCTTCTTCATAAGGCTTGTCTGTTTGCCTCAGTTCATGCATGTGACAGGAAAACTTTTCCTGCATAAAGCTTAAGAATGTTTGGCCCCTTGGAAGGACAAGAGAGGATGTTGTTTGAACACTCCCCCAGACCCAAAAGGGAATAACAAAGAGGACAGCAGGAGGAAAGCTGGGAACTGAAGTCATGTTTGAGCCTGTAGGAAGAGGAGATGGCAGAATCCTGGCTGGATGCAGCTTTGCTCACACACCCCTGCCTTGGTGGACAGGAGCAGGGTGAAGGTCACTGATCACTCCCAGGGTGTGCATCCCACTCTGGTAACTCTTCTGCATGTTGTAAGGTGGCAGTCAGGAACCAGGACTCCCACGTTTCCATTTTGAGAGTGGAATTCACTGAAACATAAGCAGGAGAACTGAAACATAGTGTGCTTCAGGCTCAGGTATCAGCAAGAGAAGGTTTTCTCTCTCTGACACACCTACAGCTGATACATCTGTGAGGAAAATGCTGTGAGTGCATCAGCAAAGGTGTGTGATTCACCCATAACTAAGTGGGTACAAAAAAAATCACCAGGTTGGGATTATAAAATAAGCAACACCTTTAAAATTTATGTCTCTGTTCATAAAGCCAAGATTTCTGGTAGGAAACAAATCCAGCAAAATATAAATGGCCATTGATTATTCATTTTAGCAGAAGTTCAAGTTTTTCTGAAGCCTGAAGTGGTCTCAGGTAGCTCAGCCTCCTGGCAGGTGAGAACCAGGTTTGTGTTTTGAACCTGGAACTCAACTTTCTGTGGGTCCAGATGTATTTTTCTGGGCTTGGAACAGCTGGCAAAGGATTTATTTCAGATTGTGAAGTCTCAGAGGCAGACATCAAGTCATAGCAGGGAAGAACTGCACGCTAAAAACTGTTGTTCTAAGAGCAAGTGCCCAAGACATTGATCATTACAGAGGGTGACTGTAAAGGCTGGAGGGAATTAATGGCTTCTTAGGGGTGATATGGTCCCACAGAGGAATTCCAGGCAAACAGCTCTGGAATAAATGATGCTGCTCACTACTTGTTGGAGAAGCAAATGAGTTTCAGCCACTTTGACTTCCCTGGACGAGCTTGTGGACACAAAGCCTGTTTGGAAGGCCCAAATATCCCTGTAAGAGCAATGGTTGGACCCCCTTGCCTCATCCTATCAATCCTTTAATTTGAGACATTTCTTGCCCTGGGCATGACTGCAGCCACAGCAGATCCTGCCTGCCCAGCATCCCCTGGTCTCAGTGCCAGAGGGCAGCCTGGCAGCAGGATCAACCGGGTGGGACTTGGGAAGGACTTAAGTGAGGGATCAGAGAAAATCCCTCTCTGGTCTCGTCTTTCTCTAAACTACCAATAATGGAAGTTTAGGGAAAGGAGAGTCTCTGGGAGCATTTTGGAAGCCAGGGCTTGGTATTTTGTTAAATACCTTTATATCCTTCCTGCATCTGACAGGAAGGATATAAACACAGCCAATAAAAGATACCCCAATGTCTAGTCCCTTCATGTCAAGTTGCAGAGTCAGGTAAGATTATTTATTTCAATAAATAATCAAAAAGTGTCTTCAATCAAGTGACAGCTTGTTCTCATACTGTAATTAAGTTTGAAGCTCAATTACTATTGTCTAAGTCAATGGCACAGACAAGATTATTACAGGAGAATCCCCAGAGATGCCAAGATTGGTACAGAGGGGAGGAAATGAGAGTTCAATGTAAAGCTCAGTGTGGCCCAGGCCAGATCCTGCTGCTGAGCTGTGTGCCTGTGGAACCACACATCAGTCATGGAATTGCCAAAAATCCTTTCTGCAGCCTGCAAAGAGAGGTGAGAACATGTGTGAAAGCAGGAGCTAGCCCTGAGGAAATCAGTGCAAGGTGGACATCAGCTGGATGGGCCAGCAATGTGCACTGGCCCCAAACCCCCCCCTGTGCTGGGCTGCACCCAGAGCCCCAGGGCAGCAGGGCAGGGGGGATTCTGCCCCTGTGCCCCTCTCTGCTGAGCCCCCCTGCAGGGCTGCATCCAGCCCTGGGCCCAGCACAGCAAGGACAGGGAGCTGCTGGAGCCAGGCCAGAGCAGGGACACCAAGGGGGGCAGAGGGATGGAGCAGCTCTGCTGGGAGGAAAGGCTGAGGGAATTGGGATTGTTCAGCCTGGACAAGAGAAGGCTTTGGGGAAACCTCATCGCTGCGTTTTTCAGCATTTAAAGGGGGCTTCATAAGAAAGATAGGGGCAGAGGTTTAGCAGGACCTGCAGCAATAGGACAAGGGGTTATGGTTTTAAGCTAAAAGAGAGTCAATTTAGATTCGATATAAGGAAGAAGTGTTTCACAGCGAGGGTGCTTTACATAGGAATAGGCTGCCCGAGAAGGCGGGGGATGCCCCACCCTCAGAAACACTCAAGGTCAGGTTGGATGGGGCTCTGAGCAACCTGATCTGGTTGAAGATGTCCCTGCTTGTCGCAGGGAGGTTGGGCTGGGTGACCTTTAAAGCTGCCTCCCACCCCGAATTATTGTCTGTGTGTGACTCCACATGTGCGGCCGGGCGCTGCCAGGCGCTGTGGCTGTGTGGGAGCTGCAGCTCGAACGTGCAGCTGCATCCTGTGAGCTCGTTATCCTGCTGGGCTCCTCTCCTTCCCCAGCTCCTCTTCCCCACACGCTGGCTCCTCCAGCTGCAGCTTGGCCACACCGGCCAGGCTGGACGGGGACAGATCGCGGCACCGGCAGGGCTGGATGGGGACAAATGGCGGCACCAGCAGGGCCGAGGACCTCCCGAGGTGAGGGACCAGCCCTGCCACCGCTCCCTGAGGACAGCTCTGGACACTGCTGGTGTCCAGCTCGCAGCTGTTTTCCCTCAGCTCAGCTCTGGTTACTGCCTGAGAGCTCCATCCTTGCAGCTTCCAAGTCCTTCAGCTGCTTCTCCTGTTTGTGCTGAGGGAACAGGGAAGGCCCCAAAGCCTAAACTCTGTGTGTTCCCACTCCAGGGGACAAACAAGGAGAGCATCATCGAGTTTACTTGGCTAGCATTTCATGAAATAATTTCAAAAGTGTCTTTAGCTTTGGAGAACCTGGGTGGTAATCCTAAACACAGGGGCTCAGATGTCACTGCTGGGATGCTGCTGTAGCTGGCTCAGAGCATCAGTGCAGCTTAAGCTCAGGGCCCTTTTAACCATGGAGAACTTTTTGGAAAGTGGGGATGGCTTTTCTCCCCCTGCCCATTTGAATTTTTTCACAAAGTTAAAAGGAAACCATGCCTCTGAGCTGCCAATAGATGTCTAAGATAATGAATAAACACAGTGCTGATGGAATTACTGCTTGTACACACAAAAATCCTCACTATAACGCAACCCAGAAGTTACACGATCATTTCATTTATTAAAAAAAGTTATGTTTCCTTTATCCCTCCTTGCCAAGTGGTGTCCTGTTATGAAGAAGTTTCCTGCTCTTGCCTGTCCTTTCTGGCTGCTTGCTTGTGTTCCAGGTGTCACAGCTTTACATTTCTTCCCAGCTCTGCCTGAAGCAGCACGGAGCTTTTCCTAAGCCCTTTCCCCTCCTGCTGTGAGCTCCCAGCATGGCACCCTGCAGGAAGCCTGGTGCTGAGTGTCTCACTGGCCCTCCTGGGCTTGACCAGCAGCTCAGGGCCAGCCAACATCACCAGGGGCTTTGTCACACCGCTGGTGCTCTGTGTCAGCAGCACGGCATGCTCCAGGTCCTGCTGTCCCCTCAGGGTGGGGTTGCCACCAGTGCCCTGTGCTGGGCACACATCCCATGCCTGTGGGATTGCCCTCAGTGCCCTGTGCTGGGCACACATCCCATGCCCGTGGGATAGACACCAGTGCCCTGTGGTGGGCACACATCCTGTGCCTGTGGGAGTGCCACCAGTGCCCTGTGGTGGGCACACATCCCATGCCCATGGGATAGACACCAGTGCCCTGTGGTGGGCACACATCCTGTGCCTGTGGGAGTGCCACCAGTGCCCTGTGGTGGGCACACATCCTGTGCCTGTGGGATTGCCCTCAGTGCCCTGTGGTGGGCACACATCCTGTGCCTGTGGGATTGCCCTCAGTGCCCTGTGGTGGGCACACATCCCGTGCCCGTGGGATAGACACCAGTGCCCTGTGGTGGGCACACATCCTGTGCCTGTGGGATTGCCCTCAGTGCCCTGTGGTGGGCACACATCCCGTGCCCATGGGATTGCCCTCAGTGCCCTGTGGTGGGCACACATCCTGTGCCTGTGGGATTGCCACGAGTGCTCTGTGGTGGGCACACATCCTGTGCCTGTGGGATTGCCACCAGTGCCCTGTGGTGGGCACACACCCTGTGCACCTGTCCTGACATCCAAACCCAGGCTGTTCCCCCCTGAGCAGAGCAGGCACTGCAGCCTCTCCTGGCTGTGCTCTCAGTGAGCTTTGCTCCCAGCCCTGGGGATCACCTCTGGGCATGAGGAGCCAGCCCAGGCCCCATTGTCTCCTCCACACTTCATCTGCTGCCAAGGAAAGTGCCAATTAGTGCCAGTTGTCCTCAGCTGCTCCTTGCAGGGCTGAGAGGGGGCCTGGAGCTGGGCCCCCTCTCTTGTGTTCTCTTTGTAGTGTCTAACTCCCTCAGTTTCCCCATTGATGCTCAGGGATTTCCTAAAATACCCCAACAATAAACATAAAATCCTTATTCAGGCAGCTTGATGTTCAGTTCCCTGTTTTATTTCATGTGCTTGAAGTGTAATAGATTATTATTAAAATAGAGCAATGTGGGAATCACTCCCCATACTGTGAGGATGCTCAGAAGCCAGAGCAGCCTGGCCTGGGGCATTTGCAGCCCTCTCACCCATCTGCACTTACTGGTCCTTGGCTGCTGTCTGAGTCTAGCACAACCAGCAAAAGGAAATCAAGAGGTATCTCCTAAAAGGAAATATTTCTGGGTTTCAGGTGGTCACCAGCACCATGGTGCCACCAGAGCAAGCTGAGATGTCACCAAAGAGCAGCAGCACATTTCCCAGCACAGGTTAGCTCTTTTAGCCATCATTCCCAAAAGCTGAGGATCTTAGCTGGAGTTTGAGCCATCCCCCAGGGCTGAGTGGGTAAATCCTTGCCCATCAACGCTGGTGTGCAGTTGTGTTTGAGCCTGACCTGGGACATCTGTGCTCCTGGGAGGTGTCACCAAGCCTTGAGAGGCAGCAGGGTCCCTTTGGCCACCCTGCCCTGCTGAGCCTGCAGGACCCAGGAGATGGCTTTGTCACCTGGGGTGGTTTTGATGCCTTAAGTTTTAGCTTTCATATTTCCCAGGTTCTGTACTGCCTTGGTGTCTAACTCTGAACTTCATATAAAGTGTTAGCAAGTTCTCTTCACAGTTGAATTAGACAAAACAATCCTTGTCCAGCCTGAGAAGCAAGGACACTGTTGCAGCTTCAGGCCCAAAAGTATAAAAAACAGTGAACTGAGGAGAGCAGTGTGGGAGGATGTGACTTCATAACCTGAAGCTGTAACTGGACAATTAATCCCAGTATGTAAATGGACCAAAACTTATAAAAGTGTGAAAACTCGTGACCAGTCATACATCTTGGCTACACAGCCAGGCTCTTGTACTGCCCAAGGTGCATCCCTTGAAGGCCTTTTAATAAACACCTGCTTTATTCCTTTAACCTTGCCTAGCTTCTGCTCCTGGTTAGCCTCTCCTGTTCCAGGTAGCCTCTCCTATTCCAGGTTAGCCTCTCCTGTTCCAGGTAGCCTCTCCTGTTCCAGGTAGCCTCTCCAGGCATCACTTTGAGCTCAGGCCATACAAACCAGTCCCAGTTCCAAGTAGCAACTCCCTGCATGGTCACGGCACTGGGCCTTGCATGGAGTCAGGCTGAAAAGACAGAGGTGGAAAGATTCTGCCATAAAGTAGGAGGCAAGGCAAACAATTCTTTTTTTCTGAAGCCATTGCTTCATCAAAGAACTGGCATTGCTCACCCTGGCAGTAATTCCAGCTACCAGGCAGCCCCCTGGACTCACCGATGGCACGTGGATAACGCCGCAGCCGGTCACTTGGCCATGGCGTGCTTGCAATTTATAGCTGACTTCCCCAGAGCCCTGCTAAGTCACTAAGCAGCCTTGTGGTCTGAGCAAAGGTTTAGGAGCCAGGAAAATCTGGATGAATCATTTGCTCACGCACTGGTGACCTGAGAAAATCAGTTGACCTCCTTGTGCCCGGGCTGTGGGAGCAGCCACCAGGAGCCCTGCAGATGTCAGGGACTGTCTTGCCTGTCCCCAGCCAAGAGCAAGTCCCTGGCCCTGGCAGCAGTTGTGGAATGCTCAGGGTGTGTCCCAGAGCCAGGATCCCACAGAGCTGCAGCCACTCGGGCTGCCTTGACGGGGGTGCCAGCCCCAAGCCCTTTGAAAGCTGAGGGAAGACTTGCAGAGATTCTGTGTGTTGCAGCTTGGGACTCACTCACTCCCCTCCAGTGTCTGTCTGGATTTTGAATAGCTCATATAATATGTTATAAATGACAATTAAAACATAAAATGAAGAGGGGAGCAGATGGCTTCAGGCAACAATTAAAAATACCGAGACTATTTCTAAATGCAGATCACCAGATCCAAAACAGCCCTGGGCAGACTCAGCTGAAGGTTGTTTGCTGGCCTGGCTGAAAGGACATGTGTGGTCTCCACCAGTTCTCAGAAGATGCTGTTAACAGGACATTTCTGGCAAAGGCAGGAGGGGACACCCCTCATGGGCAGTGCTGAGGACACAGACCTTCACTCCTCTCTTTTGAGGGGTAGCAGGGACAAAGGCAGGCTGGATCAAGGTCCCTGTTTCACCCTGAGGAAGGTGCTGTGCTGGAGGCTGGATCAGGGGAGAGGACCTGTGCAGTGCCCTAAATGCCCAACCATCTTCTCCTTAGGATGTGGCTGCTCACACCGTGGACATTGTCTGCCACAGCACTATCACAGCCACATCATCACACTGTCCCAGCAGTGGCACAGCTTTGTTTCCTTCCCTGACACCTCAGCTGACATAACTTCTGCCTCCAAATATTTGACCAGATGGGGAAAATTACAGGGACCCCAGAAGATAACTTGTCACTTCCCTGGAGAAACTGTCTGTGAATGTCTGGCTAAGGGAAGGCCATTGTGAAGGGAGCCCTTGCCACTAAAACAAGGCAAAATAAAAGGAAAAAAGAGGTGATCTGGCAGCACCACACCTGCCTAGGTTTTGTGTGAGTGCAGAACCACATTCAGCCCATGAGACAATTTCACATTTGTGCTCCCTGCCTTGGAGGTGATGACCTGGAGCAGGGTGGGCCCGGCTCTTCCTCCACAGGCTCAGTGATGCCCCAGGCACCACCCAAGGCCATGTGCTGAGACATGTGGGCTGCTATTACAATGCCTGTGCTGCAGAACAAGATTTGCATCCTGAGATTGCATTAGACTGGATTTCCCTCTCCTGGAGAAATGGGAACCAGCATGGCCCGTGGGGAACCAGGTTTGCTTGGCCAGGATGCAGCACTTGGGCTGAAGAGAAGTCAGAAGAGAACCAGCTGGCAGATGCAGCCCATGTCTTCTGCCCATGGAGGCTTCCAGGCCAGGTTAGCTCCCATTTCCAGCTCTGTGCCACAGAGGAGCAGATGGATAAAACTCTACGCCCTGCACTGCACGTGATGTTTGAGTAGATTATCATAGTGGCCACTTCAAACATTCTAATTAAGAGTTTGATTTTGCCATGCTAAAAACAAGCATGATTATAATTTGCTTTTGCTTTTCTTTTTCCTCTCTTGAACATGCTTCCACCTCCCGCTTTGCGCTGAGCCCGGAAGCAGAAGTATCACGTTACTCTGAGAGAAGGGAGGCTTGTGGTATTTCCATCCCATCCAGAGCCAGGAAACACAGGCAATTTTGCAAGACAGCTTGTACTCAGTAAATTTCCAGCTTGGTTTATATTTCTGTATTTATTTAGAGCTCATGTAAGAGAGCACTCATCCCAAGTGAGGTGCTGTGGACAAATTTGCAAAAAAACCCCCAGAGTTCATAGAACAAGGACCCTGAGCAATAGGGATTTCAGTGGACCAGTGAATCCTCTCTTCTGAAAAGGCACTCAAGATTGACAAAGACATGGACAGCCAGCTTCTGATAACACCAATTATTCACAGTAACTCAAAAGCAAACTTTTAGTAAGTCCCACCAGTAAAATCACCATCACTGATAACATTTTCTTGTGCCCTTGAGACCTTCCCTTGAACTTTGTTCCTTCCCTTTCTTTCCCTGCACTGTGACACATCACATTCACAACTCTCACAGTCTGGGGCCAGGTGCACAATTCCCTGCTAGCATCTTCCCACATCCCAGCTGCCAACCAGGAACCTGGACAGATGTTTGCACCTGCATAGGAAGAGCCATGACAGCTCCAGGGACCAAACTCTCCTCTCCTGACTCCTCCACAGGCAGCAGGATTTGCATTTCTCACGGGAGGGCAGCGCTCACACCAGCTTTGCTTGTTTAGGGCCGCAGCCAAGCCTGTCCCGTTCCTGTTCCAGTGTTCCCAAATACCCTCAGACTGGGCTGTGTGTGCAAACCACACACAGTCACACACAGCACGGACACCTCAGCTCCCAGAACAGAAAGATTAAGGGCTAGGAGGGGTTTTGGGGGCACCAGGAATTCTGCTGGCTTTATCAAGTTGGGGTGGGAGCTTTTGTGCCAGACAAAGGGCTGCAAATGGGCCAGAACCAACCTCAAAGCCAGCAAAAGGTGACTCAAAAAAAAAATAATATAAACTCTGAGCCAACTTCTATCATTCAACACCAACTCACGACTGAAAATGGATTTTTTCAACCCTGTTTCTGGGTTGTCCTGTGCTGTGCTGGACACAACTCTGGGTCTCTACAGCAGGGACTGAGTTAACACAGGTCCCAGGTGTTTCATCCTGTAATACTGGCAGGGCAGGGAAGAAGAAGCAAGGAAAAATATCCTTATATATTTGGTAAGGGAGCAAGTGCTCCTAGGAGAGGATTGTAAAATTCAGATTGACAATCCCGGTTGAAGGCCATTACAGGAAACACTGAGGACGTGCCCAAAATCCACAAATTTTGTGGCAGCTCAGTGTTACTGGGAACAAAACCTATAAATATTGTAGATTTTGGGGGCCAGAAGGGAGCAACTTATAAAGGGAATTTGGGCCTTTGGGCTGTAACTGGATCCCCCCACTGCTCCTGCCATCTGGACGAAATGTGAATGGTGACAGAGCCCACCCAGAGCAGGGCTGGGCTGACCCCACAGCCTTGCACACGGGTGTGGGCTGCCTTGGCAAAGGCCACATGGCTGCTCCATCAGGGGATGGAGACTCTGCAATGATTCACCACAAGAAGGGCTGCTAGGAAAACCTCCTGCTTACATGGAGTCAGATATTGGATGCTGATGATCTACAGCATTTAAACAGAATTATTAAGTCATAAGAACACCATGCTCCTACACATTTTAGGTTATTGCTTTGGTTAATCAGTAAATCTTGTGGTCCAGGACATGCCCAGGTCTCACCTTACCTGAGTGGCAGCAGACAGAGGTGGAGACATGGAGAAAGAAACTGCTAGTACAGAAAGAAAGTTAACTCTTGGCTGTTTGCAGCAAGAGAAAAATGTGGAAATAGCAAAGTTAGAAAGGCTGCTTGTCTTCTGCCTTGCAGTTTCTGCTCCAGCCTGAAACAGTGCAGCATATAAATAGAGGGGGCAAGTGTGAGTTTATGGCAGCAATACAGCGGTGCACATTTCAAACCCCCACAGCCTGAGTTCCTTTTGAGGCATTTTGAATGATTCTGTGCAAATTCAGGCTGTTCAGCACGGGCACCTGCAGGCAGGAGTTGTGCTCCTGCGGGCATTCTGGGGCAGCAGAGAGGTTAGCAGCCTTAAATCTCAGCCTTCTCCCCCCAAAAATGAACTTGGCAGCCTTCCCCAGAAGACAAGCACGTGCTTTCCAAAGACAACATCCTTGCCTGCAGATGCTTTTGTCACAGCAGCAGCAGCAGCAGCAATGGTGGGAAGGGAGGAGCAGAATTCACTTGCAGGCCAGAACAGTGAGCCAGTGCCGAGGGAGAGGTTTGCTCCCTGAAACACCTCTTGAATTAAAATGTGCCTCGGGGGCAAACATTTGGAAAAAGAAAAGCCTTGGCATTAGGTTCTCAGTCCTGCATGTGAAACTGCTCCCCTTTAGGCTTAGAAGCTTAATGCTGGTTTGGGGCTTTTTGACTGAAATCTTAGGTTGAAAGCTTGCTGCATGAAACCCCATTTTCTCTTAGGATATCCTTTTTGCAAAACCATCTAACAAACCTAGTAGTAAACAAGCTCCTTTCTATTTAGCCTTAAAATAATACCAGAGAATAGAAAAGGAAGTTAATTCTACTCAAAATCTCAGTAAGTTGGTGGAACAAGTGCACAGGAGAAACAGCATGCTCCATTTAATAGGATTTTTCTTACTAATTAATTAGCAGGCTTTTTCTTGCTAAGAAGAGGCCTTATTTTTTTCCTCATTGACTATTTGTAAAAAAAAAAAAAAAAAAACAGCTGGGAAAAAGGAAAAGAAAGGACTTATATGATGTAGTTTACTGACCACAGGTTTGTAGGGAGGGCTCTTCCATTTTTCACAAGACCTAATGTGAAAAGTGCATATTATGTGGCTCTACACAGATATTTACTATATATATTTTGTTGTATTGATTAGTACTGCTGTATTAACATTTTAATAATATGATAAATGTAGTCTTGTAATTAAAAGGTAACATTTGTAGTTAAAATAAGAACTATGTTAGTGGGATATTTTTAAGAAAGGAATGAGGCACTCGCACCAAATACCAGCCCCAGAACACCTAAATCTTTCAGAGAAAAAGAATTTATTGTTCTCTTATCAGAAGAGATGAACTTCTTCCCACCTCGAAGGCGCTGTCAGGATTCAGAGGAAGAAGTTGACGATGACCAGACAGAATCCCGTGTTTGAATGGAATTTATGCATCATGTATGAGGTGTATGAATATGCAACAGGCTGTTGTTTTTAAGGGTTAATCCTCTGTTAACGTGGGTCCTTTTTCAGGCTCATCCTGCCCATAACTCTTTGTCTTTTTTGTCTCATATTATCTTAATTCAATTTGTCCAAATTATTATTACTCTAATTGTATTCCTATTTTTATAACCATTTTATTACTATTAAACTTTTAAAATTTAAAAACAAGTGAGTGGCATTTTTCACACCTAAGATTTCCTTAGCCCAAGTTGAGAGACACAATTTGTCTTTCTCAATTCTTTCACCCAGAGGAGTGGGGAGAGCCCTTGGTCTCTCTCTCATTGTGCTACCTGAAAGAGTTACTAAAAACATTTAAAAAATAGAGGGGACAAAAATGTGCAAAATAATCTCATACAGAAAAGCCTGCATGATGGTAGTGTGGAATCATAAAGGTTGGAAAAGATCAGGCAGCAGCAGAACCCCTGAGGCTGTGTGCCTTGAGCCTGCTCATCCCCACCTGGTGACACTTGAGCCACAACCATCCCTGGCTCTGCCCACCTGCACCCAGGGCTGCCCGCATTCCAGCAAATCCTACACCCAGCAAATCCCACACCCAGCTGCCACCCAGGCTCTGAATCCATCATCCTGGATGGAGCAATCTGCACCTGAAATAACACAAATTCTTGCTTTCCTTGCTGCATTCAGCCTCCATCCATTCAGGGCTGAAGGAATGGGTGCACACCCACAGCCTGGCCCCCCACCCAGCCTGCTTCTCCCAAACCAGAACACACATCTCTCCCCAGCCTCAGCACCAAGAATGAGACAGACATATATAAAATGACACCTTTTATTAAAAGTTACATTCAGCAGCAATGGACACATTTACTTAAGTAGATTTTAACTGTCAAGGAGCTTATAATTATAAATATCTCTCTAAGGCATTGAAAGCTCTTAGATGTTTTAACTTCATTGCAATCATTTAATATAAATAGGTAAGGTAAATGATACTTGCCTAGGAAAAGGTTACCCCAGTTGCATTAAACAAAGATATACACATAAATATATGTATAAAACAATGATTTTTGTTATAAACTCATTCATGGGGATATTTCACAATCTTTAAGTCTTGGGGCCTGGTCCTACAACCATTATTCACACAAGGAGCCTCCTGTTTGCCTTAGCACGTGAGTGTACAGATTGCTCACATGAATTACAGCAGGGCAGGGCCTGAGTTTTGACAGCAACAGCAAAGATGTTGAAATTCTCAGTGAAATATATTTACAGTCTGTGCAAGTAGCATCACCTACTGTTACTGATTATGGAGGTCTCTCTGGGAAGCTGTGAACAGCAGAAAGGCACCGTGGCCAAGGCCAACCAGCATCTGTTCTCTGATTTAGATGCTGTATCTCTCCCTTCTGAGGAGCAGGAGCTGGGCTCCTGAGCCCCAGGGGATGTGGGCTGGGTGTGAGCACCAGCAGCACCCACCTGCAGCCCTGAGCTCAGGGCACAAGCTCCAGCCTCAAGCTCTCCCAGCTCCAGCAGCAGAAGCCTCCCCTGATGTGCAGCTGCTTTTTCTGAGTGTAAACAGGAAAAGTGCCAACCCATTCCAGTATTAGCCAACCTCACACCCCCCAATAAATAATGAGAGTTTAACTTATAATTGAACTGTGCTTTGTGTTTTAGAGCCACACTTGTGAGAAAAGGAAATTGCTGTTGCAACAGAAGCTGTGAGTAGATCTGATTAACTGTATGAACTAATTTGAATTAATACAGCTGCAGGGTCTGAGTCCCTACCACCTTACTGCTGATTTTATGTTTGTGGGCAGCTCCTTTGGCCATCACCTCTCACAACCAGGGTGCTCTCTGGACTAAGGCCAACAGAAAGAGATTTGCTTCCAGTAAAATACACAAAGCTCTGATTTCTACACTATTTTGGAAGGACACAATTGAAGCCAATGGGAGATGTTTTAGTGGTAGAAGATATAAATATGTTGCTACTATATATTACTTTTATCTCAGCCACGTCACTGCCACAAAAAATAAGAAAAAAAAGTAGCTTCAAGAACTGGCTTGAATTTGGGATAAAGAGAGTGATATACCCCTTCCTTGCCTTTACTCTAGGCCTGTTGGTTTGAGTAGTGCCTTAACAAGGACAACAGCATTTCTCCAGGAAGAAACTGGAAAATATTTACACCAATAATATTTTGTCCTTTGATCAAAATGGCTTTTATAACAAAATGAAAACTTTACAGGGGCAAATCATTGCAAAAATATTTTGGTTTAAAAAGTGGCTCCATGTAACAAGAGGTGCATTTTCAAATGTGAGACAATCTGGTAACCAAAACCCACTGAAAATGAAAGCGAACTGAGGACACAACTCTCATTTGTGCCCCTCAATTTTTTTCCTAAAAGACAAAAGAGTCCCCTAGGGCTCTATGGAGACCCTGTAACTTTTCTTTCAAGCCATCCCAAGAAATACAGGATAGAGCAGAAACCTGCACTGGTGACTCAGCCTCTGCCTTTTGTAGGGCTGAGAGCTGGAAGGAGCCTCCCTGATGTTGCCCCCCTGTTCCCCACAAGGCTTCCTGCAAACCCCTGGAAGTGGGAAGGGCAGGCAAAACCATCAAACCATGATCTGTAGCTCAGAGGAAAGCTGGCAGAATTTGGTGTTTATTTACTCAAATCAACTCTTGCTGAAGATGAGTTTATGGAAGGTAATGACATCATTACATGTACAAAAAGACATTTCTAAGCTTTTTTGTAAAAAATAAAATCCCATAGACGCTTCAAACTACAGGTATAATTTTTTCCCCTGAATCCTCCATTGGAACTTGAATTTAAAACACAGTTTAACTCCTCAGTATGTGAAACCTCACGGCCACATTAATCGAGAACATCTGAAGCCAGGAGAAAGAAATCACTTCCAGTTATGTTGTCAGTATTATGTGCATAACATTCCCACAGCTGTAGATCCATTGTGCTCCATGTAATAAATAAGAAATTGCATGGTGACAGCTAAAATTCAAAAGCGTTAATGTTTCTCTTTGCATCTTTTTCTATTTTTTCTTTTTTTTTTTTTTTTTCTTCCTCCAGTCTTTTGAGGTTTCTCCCCTTTCCCTCCTAGTAGAAGTTACTTGAAGCAACATCACCGCTTAGGGACTGACATATTTTTGGTAATTAAAAAATAGTAAATGCCAAGCAAATATGACTAATGTTGCTATTTGGCAAGTGAGCCAGAGACGACCTATTGATTCTGAGCCAGGCTGTCGTGCTTGCCTCAATAAACACCTCTCCTTCTTCTGCTCAGCTCGCTCCTCCCGGTGCTCTGGGGAGAAGGGGGCTCCCAGGATGTGGCCAAGTGCTGTCCCAGCCTGTGTCCCAGCCTGTGTCCCAGCCCCTGTCCCAGGCAGCCTGGAGCTGGAGCCAGGCAAGGAATACAAACGAGCTGCCTTGTATCGCTCACATTCTAGGTTGTGGTCCCTCTCAACCATGAAAAACAGCTACAAATTGTTCCCAGAGCTAAACCACTTAACATCTTGGCACTTGGTTGTTTTTAACTTTGTAACAATAGGCACTGTTCACTCCTCTCAATCTCAGTTTTTTATTCTATAATAAAGCAGGAATACTGATGAAAGGCTAGTCACGGCTTCTCCCCGTGGTATCAGGGTGGTGGCATGTGATGATTCACATGGGGTGTGTTTGATCCAAGAAAGCCCAGCCTCTGCTTATTCTTCCTTTGTTCTGTCATCTAAGGTGGAAAGGCAGAGAGAGACGAGTTGAGATTTTTTTTTCTTTTTACTATTATTTAGCAGTCACAGAGCAAGATACATATAAGCAAAACAACAGGGAGTGGAATTCTTTTCTTCAGCTTAGAAAATTACAAGTAAGGGATGCCTTTGAAGTGGGAGATCTGTTTCCTGCAAAGTATGAACATTTTATTCTCATTTATACATTATTCTTATCCCCCGGCAGGTCTTACAGAGTATTATTTGTGCTGCTATTGTGTTGTGTAGCCCTGCAGAGGGTCAGAGTTTGCACTTGGTGCTGCAGAATCACAGAAGGAAAAGATGGCCCTGGCCACACAGGGTTTAAATTTAAGCCAGGAGAGAACAGATTCAGCCAGAGGGGGATGAAAAAAATCCTGCCAGGATGTTGTGGGTAAGCACAATGAGCAATGGTCTCAGCACATCCAGCCTAAACCTTTGTTGGGATTTTCACAGGGAAAAGTTTTAAGGAGGGATTTGAAGGGGAATAATTAGATAACTCTGTTGATGCCACTGAAGGGCTTCCCATAAAGAAAACTCACAGATGCTTTTCTGAAGCTGTAATGAGCAAAGCAGAGGTGAGCAGCACCTGTAGCAAAAAAGGAGCTGGCCTTTTGATCCTGAAGGGAGAGCAAACACAGCAGGCAGGCGATGTGGGCAGGAGCAGGGCTTTAAGGGAGGCTTTGAGGGAGGCCAGCAGCTTGTGCCCCATACGGGAGAGCAGAGGGAGCTGCAGGAGGGGCACCAGCACAAGGGTGACACAAGCAAAGCAACAGGCACTGCAAATTGTTTTCACAAGGGCACTGTTGATGTTCTCAGTGGGGGAAAAACCCAAGGGCTGGACACAGAAGGCTTTTTTCCTCCAGGCTCCCATCAGTATGCAGCTATTCCTGACACTACACTGCTTTCACTGCCGGGTTATGCAGCCCCTCATCCCTTCTGCAGTTTCCCCTCTGTCCTTGCACACTCACCAGGAGCATTTCATCTAATCCCCCCCTGAGTTTTCTCCTTACCTGATCTCTGCTGTTGCTAACAGAGTACCATTTCACTCCAAACCCTTATCAGTGTATCTACCCAGAAAGCTTGCTGGAGGGAAAGATAAAACCTTCCTGAGACAAAAGTCTCTTTTGTAACGCTGTCCTGACTGCGACGTGATGGAAGGCAGCGCCTTCACCCACACGTGCTCACTTTGCTGCCCACACAGGGCACTTACCTGCTCCTTGAGCTCAGCCAGCTGGCTGGAAAGCTGTTTCACAAGGCTCATGGTTGACTCCAGCCTCTCCTGCAGGTTCCTGATTTCATTTTGCTCACTGTCGCCTTCATTGCTAACCAGAGACATGGCTCTCATTCGAGGGAACCAGTCCAAATTCTTCTCCTACACGGGTATTAGAAAAATAAGGCATGTTACTAGGGGTTTATGCAGAAAAGTATTTCAGAAAGTATTATTCAGAAAGTATTTCAAACGAGCAGTTTTATTTTTGGTTCTCATTAGCTACAGAGAAGGTACCAACTGGAAAATCTGGGTTCCCCACAGCTGCACCTGCACTGCAGTGTGGGCAGTGTTGGCACATTCACCTGTGGCAAGCAGAAATGCCCCCACTGGGAAGACTCCTCTGGTACACCAGGAAACCCTCAGTGCTCCCCGTGCTTTGCTCTTAAGTGTATGCAGGGACACATTTCCCCTGTGTCTCTTCAGCTTGGCTGGTCTCCATCTATTTCGGCTGTCCTTGCAGCAATGTCAGCAAGGCAACACCAGGGAAACAAGACAAGAGCCTTCCAGACCAGCCTCAAGCACTTCTGCTGGAAGAGCAGAAGGACCTGGAGCCAGCTGCCCCCAGCAGGAGATGTGGGGTCCTGGGAATGGCTTATGCTTCACTGTGCTGTTCAGACTGTGCATCTTGGATAAATGCAAGCACAACCCCGGGGCCAAGGGCAAACCTGCACTGCATGGAACAGCACTGAGCTGGGTGTTTCTTTATCCATGGACTCAGGCTATGAATTCAGCCATGACCAAACCACTGTAAACAGACGATATGAGTCAGGAAGGTGCTCCGTATCCGCACGAGCCTGAATGGCTCCATGGCTCAGGGGCACAGATATTTGTGTGCAGAGCTTGACAGATGGAGGAGACAGAAGGGTGCAAGACTAGAGGAGTGGCAGCCACGTGGAAAGCAGCCTGGTTTGCCCTGAGACCAAGGGAACAGAGCAGGTCCTGCAGCGGGCAGCATGCACACACCTCTGCCCTGTGCCTCGCGGGCAGCGGGAGGACGTGGCTGGGCCACGTGCACTTGATAACTTGAGAAGAGAAGCAGAATCCGTGTGTTTCTTCCAGTTCCCTGAGCTGTGAATGGCCCCACACAAACAGCACAGTGTCGGGAGGAATGGAAAGGAGCTCTTGCCAAAAGTCCACCTACAAGACACCTGGAAGGCAGGAGCTCTGCTACTTATGTTGTCCAGGTATTTGGTAAAGTTTTAAGTCCATCAAACTGATCATAGTTTTAGACTTTGCCTCTATTTTTCCTGTGAAAATAGAGAAGGCAGTGATGATTCTGCAGCATTTACAGCTGGGCAGCCCAGGGCAGCCATGCCTGAGCAGGGTCCAGGAGGGCTGGTCTGGCAGAACTGTGAACTTGGGATACACCAAGGCTTTTATTGTGCTTCCAGGAGGATTTCCTTTCACCTCTGTAGTGCTCTGCCCTGATCACCAAACCCTCTCCTCCTACAGCAGCATGATTTAGAAACATCTAGGCTAAGCCTGAGTGAGCATGGCAGCACCAACAGTACTCGTGTTTGTCCACTCTTTGTGTTAGCCCAGTCCCCTCTGTTACTCTGGATAAGATTAAATGCAAAGCTATATGAATTTTAGCTTTTTTTCTTCTTTTTAACTCAAAACTGCCAATGAATATCTGGTTTTTGCCTGGCTGTGCAAGCCCCGGTCCTGTCCCCAAATCCCCAAGGCTGCCCAGGGAGCAGGAGCGTGTCCCCGGTTGCATTCGGCAGCCCCGGGCTGGCAGCCGCGGGCGCCGGTGGAACGCGGCCTCTGTGCTCGCCGCTCACTTCTCCAGCCTCGTGATCTCATTATGACAATTTACTGTGGTTACACATGATGCCATTTTCAATGGGTCATAACTCATTCAAATCAAAACCTGTTTTCACCAGCCCTGCTGGTGAGCTGGAGAGGAGCGCACGTGACCCTCCCTGTGGATATCCCCAGCTGACACGCCGGGCGGGAGGATCCTGTTTCTGCCACATGCGCTCCTGCTTACAAGACCAGCATTCATCTCACACCAGTACACGCAGATATTCATTTTAAATTTATTTTGGCTAGGATGTAGCAGAGCATTCATCACGTGCCTGGTGTCGAGCACAGGTGTACTCATTTATACTAAGCTTAGTTTGTGCACAGTGCCTTTCTGGATTGATGCCTTTTTCTTTTTTTTTTTTTTTTTTTTTTTCAAAATGTTTGCCAGCAAATTTGTCTGCCACTACAGGCACAGAACTTTAATTCAAGGCAGCTACAGTGAACAGAGGTGCACTTGTACCTGAATGTTTCCTGGAAAGCTCTGGTATCTGTACTCATTATAGCTCCTCCAGCCTGAAACACCTGAGGATACCAAATGCAAGGCCATAGGAGCCAGCGGAGGGAACAGGAGCCCTTTCAAGCCTCACAACAACGCCAGAGTCCCTAAAGCCAGGCTGCACAGGGAGAGCAATCTGAGACTCCATCATTGTGGCTCCTCTGTTTGCAGAGTACTGCTGCCAGGATTGTGAAATGCATTTTGCTAGCTTTGTTTTTTCCATCTGCCACTCCCTCACTCCTCCAGGACACAAGGCAGAGACCTCCGGCTGCTTTGGAAAGATTTTTGTGGACTGACCCTGCAGCCCACTGCAGCATCCAGAGGAATCTGTGCCAGACACCCTGGCTGTCCCGAGGCTCCCAGTGTCACCTGCTTCCCTCCTCCTCAGCATGACATTACACTGCCTGGAGAGAGGGACGGCCAGGAGCAGCTGGGGACAGGGATGGCACGGGGGCAGCAAGCACCTCACCCGCTGCTGTGGAGCACAGGGAGCAGATGTGGCCCTGCAGCTGGAACCACCCTGCACCACGTGCCAGCTCATCTCGGCCACCACCAGCCCCAGAGTCACGGGACTTCAGCGACAGACTCACGTGTGCCCAGTTATTGCCTTCTTAGAAACGCTGTGACAATCTCTTCCAGGAATGAAACCCAGGTGTGTTTTGGTTACATATCAGGAAAATCTGGGCCTTTTTTCCCCCAAAGTATTGTGGAGGATCAAGCAAGGACTTGATCCAAGTTCTAAGAGAAGCTGATGGTTTGCATGGGATGGAGACCTCCTGAAAAGATGCTGCTGACTTTTGTAGGTGGCAGAGAGGCAACAGGTCAAACATCTGCCCACGGGTCCCACCTGGAGTGCCAAGAGCTGTGCTAGGTGCAGGCCTCTTGGTTCTCAGCTGCAATACACATCTGACGAAATCAGTCCAGCTGTGTATTTTTGTCATGCAAAGGATCAGAAAGATTCAAAATTCGGTAGGAGACACATTATAGCCTGCCAAGCTGTCTTTAGGTTAAAAATACTTACCTAGCTTTCACTGATAGTTCCTTTATAGAGCACACAGCAGGTACTTTCCCTTGCTGAACCACACGCTTTTGCCAGTCAATATGATCTTACTTTTTCATTGCATTATGAACTGCAGAACTTTATTAAAGGGCAGCATGAAAATTAGCTTTGGCAGACAGCTCTGTTTGCTGAGTCTCTACCACAAACAAACAGCAGTTTGTGCTGGGGACAACAAACTTTTGATCACAGACCTGCCAGGATCCAGAAGGCAAGTTGGACAAGGCTCCTTGGCCAAAAATTTCAGTGTTCATAGGGGGACACGCACTCTTGTGACTGCTCAGCAAGGGGAAAGCTATTTTTACTTCAAGGTAATTGCTTGCCAATTAACTGGAGGTCATTAACATGTTTGTACACCCCTAAACACTTGTTCTGGGACTTAAATGGGCTCGGTGCAGGGTTCACCTTGACCAACACCTTCAAGCTGTAACATGCAGGAGCACTCCTGGGAGTGTGCAGGATGTTATCTGTCATGCCTTACCTATTACTCTCAGAAACCCAAGGATTTTGCCCAGGATAGCGTTCACTCAGAAATTTGAACCCTGCCTGGAATGGAGAGGTAATTTGCAGGAGGAAGGCAGGCTGCTGGCAGGGAGCAGGGCAAACCTCTGCAAACAGCTGTCACGGGACTCAATCAACAGCCACCAGGTTAGCCCGAGGTGACACAGCTCGAGCATTAATGAGCTCACAGAGGGTGAGCTATGTGGACGGGATGCTTTTAAACCAAGTAGCTGCTTGGATAAATAATTAATTGTGAAAATGTACCAAAATCTTCTTTCTAAACAACCACTGTTTAAGGCAGTATGTTGTTAGTTGTTATTGTTATTTCATTCTTGCACAGGACGGCAGCAATTCACAGCCCACCCAGGGATCACAGCATCTTCCCTCTCCACGCTCTTCCCGCGAGCGCACCTTGTGCCTTGCAGGATCCACATTGAAGCAGACATCTGTGTCCAGGGCACAGCGTCAGCCAGACAGGAAAGCTGCAGGGACAGAAAGGAGCTGCAGCCTCCTCTCCGCCAGTTCAGCTGGGGGAAAGGGAAAAAAAAGGGAAGAAAGGCAGGTGGGGTGAGCCAAAAGGCTGCGGGCCAGAGAGGCTGCACACAAGCAGAGCTGAGCAGACAATTGGTGTGGCAATCCAGCACGCTCGCCCCTCCGTCCTCCCCTCGGCTGGCAGGGCTCCAGCCACAGGCACAGCTCCCCCAGGGCCAGACTCTGTGCAGCGCTCTGGGTGCACGCACTCGAGTGCCCACGGCGAGGGCACATGCCTAAGAAATCACAGGGCTCAGAGGATTTGCTCCTTGAGCTCGCTGGAAAACCTCAAACCCTCTGTGTCAGAGAGGCAGGCTCAGAGCAGAAGTCTGCGTCTGCCTCCTGCAGTTTTCTGTGCAACTCTCTCCTTCCCTTCTGTGGGCTTTCCAGGGGGATGGCAGAGCTGTGGGATAAGTCCTCCCTTTGGTAAAATATTGCCATTTTTCTGACTTTGCTGGCTTTGTTTGAGCATAGATGGAGGAAAGACTGAAGAAATCTGTTTAGAGTTTCTATACTTTGTATGAAGCGTCTCTTGAGCCATCCCTGTCCTGTTGGCACAGCCAACTGCCTTCAATCAAGCTCTCACGCTGAGCTGAATCCCTGCCTTCGGAGTAATTGGCAGAGGGATGTTTCTTTAGGAGGTGCTGGTTTCACAGGCTAGCAGCGAGATGGATCAGCTGCAACCAGCAGGAAAGACTGGGCTGAGCCTTTAAAAAATAGATTACTAGATAACAGTGAGAGAAAATAGGTCAAAGAGTAGGACAAGGGGGATGAAGTAGAGGAGCAAAGGCAGCCTAATGCAGACTTTCGGCTGGTGCTACTGCCACGGGCTGCGAGGGCCACGCCGCCGTCAGCTGTGCCAGACTCATTTCTCCAGCACGCTCTAATGCAGTGACTCTCAGCCCTTTCCACCCTGTGACCCCTTGTTGCAACATGAAAACAAGCCCTTTCAGGACTTCCCTCCTATCTGTTCACCAGGAAAAGCGGTGATTAGTGCTCACGACTCCTCCTGGGCTGTGATCTGCCCTCCTGCATGCACCAGGGCAGGGGAGCGGCCGCTGTGTCTCCCAGCCTGCAGTCCTGCAAGGATCCTTCTCTCCTCAGTGACTCAGCCAGGCTGTCATCAGGAGGGCTGTGCCCTACTGCAGCGCTGAGAAAACAGGGGTGCTGGAAACCCTCTTGCTCCTCAGCTAGATGATTGCTGAAGGGTGCACAAGAGGAGCGTGGACATCAATCCCCAGGAAGGTTTGCTACCGGCATCTTCACATGCTGAGCTGGGCTATCCCAGAACACATCTTTGTGGGCAGGCAGCAACCATAGCAGCAGCCCCCAAAAAAGCCTCCTACAGCTTTGGGAAGACTGAGCCTCTTTAGAAAGACTGTAGCCCCTCAAGTGCCCCTTTGGATTGGCAAAAACCCTGCTGGTCATCCCGTGGCCTCCAGGGCTGAGGAGTGGCACTGCCAGCCCTCTGTGCCCTCAGCATGAGGGCAAACAAACTGGGCATCACTGCTCTCCAGCAGGCAGCCCCTATCCTTTCCGGCATGAGAAGGAACAGTTCACTCCCCTTTTCTGGGCCAGCACCTTGAATAAATACTTCAGCGCTGGGTAGAAAGAGATCTATTTACTGAGAACTATTCTGTATGTCTGAAATGCAAATAAACCCATCCATTCCCTTCCCAGTGTGCTGCCCATGTAAGCAGAGAGGGATCAGTCCAAATGACCTTTCAAAAGCTATTATTTTTTTTGTCTAGGGACAGAGTCTGGTCCTAAAAGTCCAGCGTTATGTAGCTCCTATAGGCACCTTAAAAAGGGATTTTCAAGATTTAAGCTATCGTGTGCTTTAGATGACACAGGGCAATAACCACTTTGTGATTTAATCACAGACAATAATAATTTGGTTCAGTGCATGATTCAGCTAATCCACAATTTGATAAACGTTCATCCTAAACTACAAACCCAAATAGCTTTCTGCAAATCCTGTTTGACACTTTAATGTTAAGACTGTATTTGATAAGCAATCTGTGCTGTACAAGAATATAGGGAGGGAAATTAGGAATTGTTATGCATCTATATGCATCCAGAACAGTAATTCAAAGAAAATAAAAATAAACCTTGGCAATTACAGATAAATCTTTATACAACAAGAGAACTAATAGGTTTGCCTGGGTCTGCACTGGATTGATACGTGCTACAGCTCCCACAGCTCACAGAAAAACAGAAAAACCTGTTACCCCCTGAAAGAAGGTTGAAACCACAACACAGACCCACAGTCTGCTTTAGCAGTGTCATTGATACATTTACTTTCATTTTAACTTGGCTGAATGTTTTCGAGGGCTGCAACAGAATCTATCACCGTAATTCTGAGTAATTGCAAGTTCTTCAAGACTGATATCCAGGCCAGGCAGTTATAAATGTCTCAGTGTTTCTGTATCAGCATTCCCACTTATGATACACCCGCAAAAATTATGGTGAGGAATGATAATAAACCCCAAATTGCAAAGAATTTTCTCTGACGCTCTGTGGGGCAGTTTAGACACTCAAATTGAAGCTCTGTAAAGGACAAGCACCACAATATTTCTGCTTATCAAACACACCTAAGGGACTTTGCATTTACCTCCAAAAGATGGAAATAATAACGAGAGTAATTTTTTCCATAAGTTTGAATGTGCTCTCACACTGCAGTTGTGGGCAAGCCACGTGCCAGCAGCAGGTCTGTGAGTCACAGCGTGTCCCTGGAGAGGAAAAGGCCACCCTGACCCCGGCTGCAGCAGCCACAAGGGGAGAGATCCCACTCCAGCAGCTCTGCCCTGGAAGGTGGCAAGCAGAAACCAAACTAAGCAGCTTTGTGTCTGAGATGGGCCATTCCAGCCACTGTCCAGGTGAGACCCAGGGATCTGCAGGTGTGCAGGGTCCTCAGGGGACTCGTGGGAGAGCCAGGGCACAGCTCCTGTGTGCTTGGAGAGCCTCAGCTGGTGTCCCACCCCTTGCACTGCTCTCCTTGAAGACACCTTTGGCTCCTGGTGTCGTCCCTTCCCCACAGCACATTTCTGAGCTGTTGCTTTCTTCTGCTGTACCAGTTGCTCTCTGCCTCCTTATCTTTCTCATAATCTTGATAATTAATATTGTCCTGTGCAAATATTCAAGAATCCCAACACTACCATCAAAAGCTAGGATTTGGTCCATAATATTGGTGCCCTTAAAATAGATACAATTATAAATTTGTGTAAAACATGAGTTTATTTTTCCACATTCCTATGTTTTCATGTTGTTAGTGGTTACGAGACATACTTTAGGAAAAACACTTCAGATCATTCATTTAAAATAATTAAATTATTTCTGATATAATCCCTGGATCTTGTGCATAACGAAACATCTGGTACAGAGGTTAGAAAATAAATGTTCTTGGCTTTTTTTTCCCCTTCTTTTGTTAAACAGATGTTGTTGATACAAAACACAGAGCTGTAAATCATAGCCTGCATGTGGACACAGACTGTCACTACTGAGCAGGAATTTACTGTGGCTAGATAGAGGTTTGAAACAGCAATGAATCACTGGCTTACTAACTTTGTTCACGTGGGTATGGTTTCAATATTCTGACATTAGGCGCACATGTCCTCAAAGAAAGGACCTTGTAATGGCAGAAGCCTGGGAGGCTCTGCTTCAGTCCCAGCTGTCTCGGTGTGGGAAGCTCAGCACAGTGCCAGGGCAGCCTGTGTGCAGGGAAGGTGGCAGGTCTGTCCGTGCCCTCCCGGCTGGCTGTGCCCGGGGTGCTGCTGTGGAACCCCACAGGCTCATCCTGTGGCAGGTCTGTCCGTGCCCTCCCGGCTGGCTGTGCCCGGGGTGCTGCTCAGGCTCAGCTCCCCCAGCGCCACCGGGGCACTGCTGGCACAGCAGAGGGGCCGAGCTGCCCATGCAGCCCCAGCTCTGCCACCAAAATGCCTCCAACTCAGACCTGTTCCTGCCTCCTCTGCTTCCCCTGCTGCTCCCCACAGCATTTCAGCGAGTTCATGCTTGCTTTGTGGGCCAGCACCCCACAGCGACATCGCTGCTTCCCGTTGGCTTTGTTTGGAGTGACCAGAATTCCGATGCCTCTCTGGCCCCTTGCCCTCCCACTCCCACACTGCTTGCACCAGCAAGCTGGAGCCCCCCTTCTCCCATTCCTCTGTTAATATTGATTTTCCTTCACAAAACACGCCAGCAGCACATCCAGACACTGAACTCCAGACAAAAGCCACTGGCATGAATCCCACTGCAATGTAAACGTCCCCTGCAGTACCAGACCACAGATGATGTCTCCTCCTCAGACACACATCTACCAACCAGCTGCTGAGGACACCACACCACAAATTTGGACCTGCTTTTTGTCAATGTGCCTGCTGGTTTCATCCAATGGATCAGGGTCTAACTCCATGGTAAACTCCAAGCCACAACCTCTGCTTCCTAGCTTTTGAAGTACAGGATTCAGGAGCATATTTGTTGAAATTTATGTTTTGGGGTTTTTTGCACATTTAGCTGTAATTCTCTGTCACCTTGTATTTTGCAAGTACTGTCCATTTCCTGGCTTTAGCTTCAATTTGGTGTAACAGAATCTTTGGGAAATACAAAGACTCAGCTGGAGACTCATTTTTCAGAGGCTCAGGACTTGACCTTGTTCTCAGCTTTACACAGGCAGGGCTCTGCTGATGGCAGTGCAATTGTTCTGGTTTAGGATGCTGCCAGAGCAGAGGCATTTTGAGTCCTGATCTGAATGTTCCTGCTTCAGGCCCATTTTCACTCTGATGCATTTTGCACATGGGGCAGTATGAAAGGACAACTGAAAGAATAACACTTTCTTTGAAAATTAATAAGAATTATTGACTATCACCACACAGAACAGATTTTTAAGCAATGATACAATCATGCACACACCTTACACATGCACAAAATCATGGAATCCTTAAGGTTGGAAGAGACCTGGAAGATGATAAATGCATACACTTGAGTACCACTCAGAGGACAGGATTAAGATCTGAGTTCCTCTGTGAAGCATCTCTGGACAAAACACCCCCAAGCAATGGCCACCTTCCAGCCCTATGGGCTTGAACACTATCAACCTGCCCTCTGACCCCCTGCTCTGCTCAAATGCTTGCCTGTGGCTTCCTCTGCACAGCAAGAACAGCTCCTTGCCCATGCAGGCACGATGGCCAAGGACTGGCCCCATGGCAGGTCTGGCTGCAGCACACAAGGTGCCACCTATCCACTTGCACTTTTATTCCTTTCAGGAAATAGGTGGGAAACAGCAAAACTGGGCCCTCTACTTGTTCAGGTTTGTGTCTACTCTGGGTTGTTTTCAAGGCTGCAGGCCCAGATGAATAAAAGAAAAAACCACCATGGTACTGCATGACCCTTTATCTGCCTATACTGCATTTTCATTTAGTGCTTTTTCTAGAAAATATTATGGATCCTCTGTACAGATATGCTTTTTCTTTTTTGTTTTCTTTCAGTCCAGCGTTTTAAATGGTTTGCTGTGTTCAGTTAAACTGAATTTTCGCTTGAGAACAAGCAGATGATCAGTTTCACAGGCCTGAACTTGGGATTTTCCTTCTGCATCACCCAGCAAAATGAAAAACAGAAACAAAACATTTTAATCACATGTGTATAAAATACACAGGGTTCATTAAACATGATTTAAAGCTGCCTGTTTGTTCTGGAAGCTCTTTAGAGCTCCTACTACCCCAAACTCACAGAAGTGTAATGTGATTCCCGATCTATTGAATTTTGCAGGATGGCTGCAGTGGGTTCCATTATATATAAATTGGATGCAGCCACTTCACAATCTCCGATGTATACTTTTATCTCAAAATGCCCTGTGAGGCAATTGTGCAAAGTACTTTATCAGGGACTGTTGTTGGTAATATTGCAAGAATTCATGATGTAAAAAATACATCAATGCCATTTAAATTGAACAAAATGGTTTCTATTTTTTTTTCTTGTAGAGCATTTTTAACCATCTTCTCAACAAATTTGTTCAATAAATACTGTATGAAACAAACGTTTTGCACTTTGTCCCACAGATGCAATTTGCCAGCCTGATTGATTTCTTTCTCTACAACTAATCTGATTTCTTTAGGCTATACATCTTTGCTTTTATTAAAGATGATGCAATCTTAGCTTTTTATCATACACACATCCACCACACAAACAAGAGAGAAGATTCTGCAAAGCAGCCCTGCAACCAAATAGAAAAGCCTGACACAAATCTCATAGAGCTGATCCCAAAAGATAAATGGCACAATGAGACCAAAGTTACACAAATTCAGAAACTTATCCATTCAGAGTAATATGGGCCAGTGGATTTCTCCTTCCATGATAGATTCAGCAAACAAGTCACTTCATCATATCTGTAGCACCTTGTAAATCAAGCTCACACCAGTGTTGCACTAAATCCCCCCAAATCTGCATTGTGAGAGGTCAGAAGCAGAACTGCATTTTTTTGTAGCCTTTCCCTGGTTTGCATCTTGCAGAATCTCACTGCTATGGTTTGAGTCCCAACAACTTCAGGCCTTTTAAATGTAGTTCCTGGTAAGGCAATAAATTCATCTCTCTGCTCTTTTACTGACTGCCTTCATGTCTTTGGGGATCTCCACTGTCCTTCCCTTCCTCAGCATCTGCAGTTATCTGTCTTGGCTGTAGACAATTTTTCAGTCTCTTTCCCATTCAAGCAGCCAGAGGCTTAGTACCACCGTAATACAAAGAGCAATAATTGTTCTCAAATATTGCAATAATATTCTCAAACAGCACTGAAGTGTTTTGTGTCTGTTGCCTCTCCCATCGAGCAAAATCAAATTAATTCAGTTGACACGTTTCAGGATCTGCTCATCACACTATTCCTCTGGGGTTCAGCTTCTTATCACTAGCAGTGATCCCAGTGAAGGTCCAGCTTTCACTGGCAAAGCCCTGTGCAGCCAGTCCCAGGAGAAGCAGGGCTCTGTCACTGCCAGGATTTTAAGTGCAACAGTAGGTGCCTATGCGGTGCTTGGAGAGCATTTCCATCACTTGGAATCACAGACTAAAGGTCTGCCCACACACAGATCCATCTCAAGCCACAGGCTTCTTTAACAAAGGGATAAAAGATGGCTTTTGCAGGCTGCCTGGCAAGTGAGCAGCTCCAGTGTCTGGCAGGTGGAGGCAGGAGCAGATTCCAGCAGGGAGCTGCAGCCCATGTCCTGCCAGCAGCGCTGCTCGGCGCGCTCCAGCTGGAACCCCTCCCTCCCTGCTCCTGGGATGTGCAAGCTGCAAGGAACACAGCCTCGGGTCCAGAGCCCTCCTCGGGTTTTTAAGGCCAGCAGCAAGCAAACAAACAGGAACCCAACTCAGCTCATTTATTTTAATTTGCAAATTGAACAAGTAGAAGTTGGAAGGAGGACAAGGAGGCCGTGACTACACTGTATTGTCAAGGCAGAACCCATCCTTGTAGCAAAATCTTTGAAGCCTAAACAGACAGGTGGCCAAGTCTTGAAATTACAGAGGAAATCAAGCTAAGCTTACAAGTGAGCCGCAGTATCACAGAGGCCAAAAGACTAGGTCTGGGCAGCATCAAACTGCTGATTCTGAATCTCAGGAGGGAAAAACCCTCAAATATCAATGAATATACTTTTGAGGAGATTTATGCTCTGCTCTGTAACTTGAAATTACATCACAGCTGTGTTCACAGAAGTGATTTTAAAGGAAAGAAGGAAACGGACAGGATTGTGTTGGTGCTTTAGAAGTTAACAAGAATGTGAGGGGCTGAGCAGAGACAAGGGTTCTGTGGCATGGCCAGTCCCTCCCCGAGTCAGAGGGGGGATCATCACCATCCCCTCACTGTGCACAGCACACCTGCCTGTGCTGCAGCACCTGCCCTGGATACCAAGCTCTCTCCTGCTCCAGCTAATGACATCATTTCTAAGGAGGCAGGATCAGATCCATGGCTTCCTGTTCAAGCAGCAGCAGGATAATGAATTCTGCCTGTCTGAAAAGGATGTGTATAAACATAAACCCACTGAAACCTCAAGCTTTTGCAAGGAGGTGCCAAATGAAGCCCACCTTTCCCTTTATTTACCCAAGTCTCATGCATTACTGAGCCAAGCAGGCCAACTAAATTATTTATGGCAGGCCAAAGAGCCCATTGCTGGAAGATGCAGAACCCTTCAAGTAGAAAAGAAGATGCTCAGCTTTCTTGAAGAATAGGAGCTTTGTGCAAAGATGCAAAGTCCTCACGTGATGTTAACTTTTCATGCTTTGAGAAACACAAATGAGCAAGAAAGCAGCTAATTAGGCATGTTACTGTGATTGCTCATTTTATGAAGTGGAGAGGGAGGTGTTCAGCACTTTAATGAGATAATAGTGTAGAGGCAAAATTGTACAGAGAAGCAAAAATAGCAGTGGTCTTCCCACAGAAATGAGAATTATTTTTGAGGAACAAGAAGAGCAACAACAGAAAAATAACTCAATACCTAGAAGCAGAAAGATCAGTGCCTCAATTTATTCTGTCCATGTAAAACCTGGCTAATACTTGGGTATCTGAGGGTGGCTCTGTTTTAGTGACTGTATCACTCAATAGTGATCAACTCTGAGCTCCTCTGTGGATTTGGGGCAGGCCTTGATACAGAAGAAGGACTTTCTCTGGGACCTGGTGCACCTAATCCAAAGCCCTGGACTCCCCACAGGGCTCATGCCTACCTGGATGGACACAGAGAACTGTGTTCTCAGTCACTCTCCTATTTTGAGCACAACAGAGAAATGGGAGCTGTAAATCATCTATTTAGGTGTATTTCTTTAATTGCTTATTTTATGAAAACCCAGCTGCAGACAAAACCAACAGTGCATTTCCTAGGAAATGAGCCCTTCTCAGAGACCTCAGGTCTTATTTAGCAGCTGGCTTTTGTGCTCTTGGTGTCACTGCCATGGTAAGTAATTACTCATAACGTGACATGCATCGTATCAGCCTTTTAAAAGTAATTAAGAAAAAGTTGCATTGCTTAATGATATTCACGTACATCTCACCCTTGCAAGTTTGCCTTCAATAACATCTGCTAGTTTTTGGAGCAAAGCCAGTCTTAAAAAGTAAAATAACCCAGCCCTAACAATGGGAGCATTATTAACTTCCCAAAAGCTATAAACTCCATGCCCCACTCCAGCAGAACATTTGTGTGCATGAGTCCTGTAAGGATTTTCAAGCCTGTGAGTTGCCAGATCAGAAAGTTCATGCTGAACTGGAATTAATGATAAAGAAGAAGCCTTAAAAACACAGTTCATTTATAGTGAACCAGTTTAGGAGCAGCAGCTCACCGTCCCTGGCAGATGCAGCTGCAGCAGCTGAAGGGGTCACTCCAAACAGCTGGTGCCCTTTCTCCCTGCTGACATTATCCCACCTATCCAGAGGCAGCAGAACCAGAGCTGCGTCCTCTCCTCAACCAGTGCAGCTCAGACTGGCGTCACTTCAGTGGCCATCAATTTTCACATCAGTACTCTGGGCTGTGAACTGCAGCAGCTCAGGAGTGAACAAACACGTCCCTGGTCCTCCCCCCTCTGCTCTTGCTGCAGCAGAAGGGTCTGGTGGACATCTGGGGGAGGAAACTCCTGGAATTGTCTGGGATGAATCACCAAAGTGCATGTGAGAAGCACACAGACTGAGAGATCCCAAGTGCCCCTTCTGCAGCATTCATGCTACCTTGGGTTGACATTTCTCTGCTTTAGGTCATTCTCTCTACCCATACAGTGTTTCATGATCCTTGGATGTAATAAGAATATCTACAGAACTAGCAGAGAAAACTTTTACCTCCAAAATTCAAAAGAGTGATGGATAACACAATAGAAGAATTTTGGATGTCAGAACTTTTTTTTTCCTTCTGCAAAGAAGCTTTATTTTAAGAGCAGAGGTCAACAGCCCTCTTAGTACATATAATTTTATTACATTCTTTGACAAAAATCGACAGCAGTAAAGAACAGCTTGTTCCACAAACCCCCGTGCTGTCAGCATGCCTTCCCCTTTCTGTACAGTGCTTTTTCACTGTCTCCACCTCTCCTGCCTGAATTTCCCTTGGAGTTGCCTCCCCTAGAAGCTCCACGTGGCCTGCTGGGGGATGGCCACCGACTCTGTCAGACACCAGGGGAGCACACCAGGGCCTGGCATCGGTGAAATGCCTTTTGCTCACTGAGTAACCCTGGAGCAACCTCCCCCAAGGTGTGAGGGGCCGGGCAGGCAGCCTCCTGACCCACAGCTGTTGGGCTCTGTAGGTGCCCTTGGCTCACACCTTGGCTGTTTTGACACTCGGCTACGTCTGCTGGCGTTGGGTAAGAAGAAAAAAATCCGCTTTGCAAGGTGTGCCAGGGGCTGCACGCCAGCAGCTCTGGCTCCAGGAGGGAGCCTGTCCCCTCTCCCTGCTCCTGTACCGGGGGTCACAGCCTCATGGAGCAGCTCTGGCCACGACCTGACCCCTGGGAGCAGGCAGGAGCTGCCATGGCTCACATCACACCTCCCCTCCCGAGGCGGGAACACGGCAAAGGCAGAGCTAAAAGAGAGGAGGGTGCCCAGGGAAAAGGGCTGGCGCTGCCCAGCACACAGCATGGGCAGAGTGACAACTATTGTGAGGCTTCTCAATGGCTCATTTGGCATTATTCCCAGCAATGCTTTTCAATCTAACACCCACTTCTGGGTATCTAATAGAAAAAGAAGGCTGGAGAAATAGAAAAACCATGAGGCTGGAGATAGGAAGAACAGAAACAACAACACCAGCTCAAAGAAGCACTACATTCAGCTGAATTTTCAAAACTTCAGTATTTAAAAACACCAAACAAAACAATCAGAATGTTTCAAAAGGGGAATGCATTTTTCCTCATGACGTGCCTAAATACTTATTTTATTCAACAATTTAAAAGAAAAATAATAATGGAAAAAAGCTGACACCTTCAAAATATTTAAAATAAAACAGTTAAAATATTTTGTCACATGGCCAATGCCAGGTCATTGCTGTGTGCCATAAGTGCTTTTAAAAGAACTGAATCAGAAGACAATTGTTCAGAATTTCAGGCTGGTGTTGCTCAACCAATCTGTACTGCTTCCTCCCTGCCACATTGATGGGAATAAAAGGTTCATGGTCCCAATGATCATAATGGAGAAAAGAGCCTGTAATTTCCCAGCAAAGATTGCCTTGCTTTAGAGAGACGTCCAATTCACCGCAGTATCCTTTACTCTTAGGAGCATAGGCTGGTTTTAGAGCATTTTTCAGCTGACTGAGGAGTTACATAATTGCACAATTACATCCAATTACATAACTAGGGTAAATAAGTAATAATATAATTAGGTGCTGTAATTATGTAGTTATGACAGGTAGCACTAATGCTGATAAAAGCCATTACGAAACTTGCTAAGAACTGTGGACAGAGCACGTGAGAATGGAAGTTCCAGGGCTTCATTTGCTGAAGTCTTTCATTCTTTCAGAGGGAAAAATAACTAATTTAATTGCTAAGCCAATAGCCTTTTATTTTTGCAAATGAATGGAGGTACAAATCATAGGCTAATTCATATCTCTGTTGAGCTACAAAAACTTCAGTAACTAATCATGTCCTTTTTTTTTTTAACCTCCATATATCTATTTACAGCTACCAAGGCTCGGGTGAAATATGTGTGTACAAATTACACCTCTGAAAAGAGAAGTATAAAAGTTTGGACATTAACCTTCATTGTTCCAGTTATCACATTAAACTGTCTCCTCTGACAAATGGACACAAGGAACATTCAAAGATTGCTGTATCAATGTAATATAAGTTATGTGCATCTCTGGCTTTGCTAGGGATGCTGTTTCTGGTCAAATGGGTCAGATAAACAGGGTTTTTCTACAGGAATGAAAATTCAATAGGGGAATCACTCATGCAGGTTTTCAGTGCAAACACAAGGCATCCAGCCAGCTTTTCAAAGTTTCTGTCTCTTCAGATATTGTATAATACCTGTCTGACTTCATAAAAGAGGCCTGGAGAGCAAACAGATAATAAAACCTACTGCCCTGCTTTAATATTCATTAATATTTTACCCAAAAGCTGATAAAAGATAGTGTGCAAGAAGAAAGGGCAGCACTGGAAGAGCTGAAGTACTTTATTCCCACCAACATCTCCATGAAGCTCGAGGTGTATAAACTGTGTTTTGCTTTAGAATACATTTTATACTTCATGCTTTTTTCTAAAAAGAAAAATCCCAGAAAAATTAATACCTTACTTTATGAAGGCTGCATAGGTCCTGACTACTTCAATCACTGCTCAGAGCAGTATGCTAAGCACTGAAGCAAACACAGAGCTTCTGGGAAAACCAAAATCACAGGGAACACCAGGAGTTTGCAGAGACAATGTCCACACTCCAGAGCAAGAAAGCAAAAGAAGTGCTCTACCCCAAGGTCATCTGAGGCCAGAGACATGCCAGATAATGGGAATACCTTGGAGCAAACCACCCCTGGAACAGAAATACAAGTGAAATCAGAAGTCTGCAAGAATCTTGCATTTGAGTGAGGGGTGTGTACAGCATCACCCACGTGTTTCTTTCCCCTTCTTGACTGAAAAACTGGAGAGGTGATCAATGATGTGTAAATAATTCCCATCATTCTGGCATCCAGCCTTTCAAATAGCATTCCAAAACAAGGAACAGACTTCCTGGTTTTTTTATCTGTTGTGCTATCAGCAAACCTTTCCAACCAGATGCTGCACTGTTTGCTGGACCAATGATACAAAGTAGACAGTCATAGTTTCGGGCTCTGACAAGGGTGGGCAATAGAGAAAAGGACTATCAGAAATTGTAGATGCTTTTCCTGGTGCTTAGTTAATACTGATCATTATTCCAATGTTACTTTTTGCAATACTTTGTAAGACAGGGGTAGGCAAATGCAAATGATAACTGGTTTCTTACTGCAGTTGTAGGGACAGCGAGGATGATACTTGGAGCTAAACTCTACTTTCTGTTAAAGTTACTGCAGCATATTCCAAAACTTTGACCTATGTGCATTGAAGGACTTGAAGACTAGATTTGGGTATGAGTTCTCCTTAAGTGATTTGGCTGTGAAAACACAGAATTCCATTAAATTCCACAGAATCCATTAAAGCTACAGAAGCAGCCACAGAAGGTATTCCTGATCATAACAAAAACAATTACAATGAAGACAGCTCTTCCAGGAGGATGATTCACAGAGTTTTTTCAGCCATATTCTGTATAGTATGAAATATAAAATCTCATTCCACCTTGTCCTTTTCAAAGAGGTCCTGAGACTGCCCTGCTATCCCAACCACCCTTATTTATAAATATTTCCTGCAATCCCATACAAACCCAACAAGCCTTTTTCATCAATGAGCCAATTCCATTGGCAGGTCCCTTGTGAAAAGTTAATTTCAAGTCTCTTTTCTGCCAGATCCTAACCAGGATGTGCTGTCCCACCTGGGATTTGGTCACCTCTCCCAGCATCACAAGGATGGTCACACAGGCTGTCACAGAGTCTCAATCAGCTTATCTGTCCTCATGACAAAGGCCATGCTCAGGCTTAATTAGTGCATGGAATGCAGCACATCTCACGTGCCTGTGGTGTAATTCATTATTATCAGGAAGAGTTAGGGACACTCCAAACACATTTGCTAAGCAGCTCATATGTCTGACAGCTGCAAAACTGCCTCTGAGAGTTTTTCTTGTGACTTCTTTTGGTCCTAAGCAAATCTTTAAATCTCTTCCTCCAGTCAAATATCATACTCCATTCTTGCAGTCAGATTATTTTCTTTAATTTCTTAGTATTCCTTGATGCATGTGACACACAGTAAATTCTCTGGCTCCAAGAGAAAGTGTCCTTTTTTTGTTCACTTAAGAAGTTCCAATTGCTTTTGCTATGCAGCACATCTTCCCTGGATTTCATACTAGGAATTTAAACTACACAAAGACACAACTACTAATCCCATACCAGACACTTGTAGTTTGTACAACCATTTATTTATCTTTTTTCTCCCACTCTGCCCTTTATACTTTCATCCCACGTAAGCTTTACATTTCTTGATCCATAGGTACCTCTCCAGCATCCAAAATAACCTTTAACTGGAAAAAGAGAATTTAATAATCCCACAATCTGGATTACTGCTAACCACTTAAACTACCAGCCTTCTGCCTTGGAGGAACAGGGGCTTTGAGAAATCAGTGCAGTGCTTGGGGTCACGTGAGTTTTTGGTGCTTTTCTGTTTTAGATATTCAAAAAGGAGTTCCAGCCATTAATGCAGAAGTAAAATACATTAGTGAATTGCACATCAGAAAAGTCAAACCACTGCTGCCACAGGATGAATATACTTATTATGAATATTAATGCATCTCTTGGAATTAAACATTAATACTTAACATACATACCACAAACTTTTAAAACCCTACAAATATTGCAGGGAGAGGAAGAGGAGGAATGAACAAGTGAGACAGGCCCCAGAGTCTGGTTCCAGAAATTAAAATGTATTTCTGACATAAGCTAAAATATTTCCATGGGTAACAGGACAGCTTGCCACTATGAATAATTTCTTGTAATGCAACAGAGTATACAAGGATTTGTTTTAGGTTTTCTACCTCACCTACCAAACTGCAGAAGTGCAGATCCATCGCTGCCTATAGCATAAACACTCCGAGCTGGGCAATGAGACTGATGGTTCAAAATTGAAGGAAATAGGCTGTTCCTCTGCACCTGAGCACTGATTTCCCTCACCTGCCACAGCACCTTCCCTTGTAGTGGCAATAGCACTTACAAAAGCTCAATTTAACTGCAGCAATCAAGCATACACTCCTGTCTAAACACCACCATTTCCACTAATGTGAGTTCTTCCAGGTAAGCCCTGCATAAGCCTGCACAGAGCATGGCAGTCAGCTCTAATTTTAGCCTGCTCCCAATTAGGCATCTTGTCTAAACTAACCATTTGGGCTCTCAATAGAGTGAGAAAGGTGAGTCAGCCCAGCTATCCTGGACACCCATCTGAAGGCAGAATAAATAACCCAGCTTTCTGCACTGTCAAGGCAGAAAGGAGCTGGGATCGATTGAAACCTGGCGCCTGACCTGACAGCTGAAGTGAAAGGAGAAGAATCTTCCCCTTGGCTAAACTGGGGAATAAAAGGCCACCCAGCACCTCAGTAATGAGGCTGGGTACTATGTCCAGCCAAAGGCTTGATGAGGGATAGCAGGGAGATAGTCTTCATAAGAAATGTGGCTGCAGAAGTGCAGAAACAGCGAAGCCTGATGCGCGTTGGTTACAGCCTCCTCCGGGATTCAGACATATGCCAGCTCTGCAACCACAGAGCCTGGCACAGCCCTGAGCACAGCATACCTGCCAGCAAGTCCACAGGAAGAAAATGCTGCATCAGAATAGCCCAGCAGGTAGGCAGAATTCCTCAAAAATGAAGCCCAAAGCCAGGCAGCCTTGATAATCCACTCCTGTCACTGAGCAGAACGAACCCTCTTCGGCAGCGGGCTGGAAACAAACTGTAATGGAACACCTCTCTGGCCCAGCATCATCACATTTCCCTCTCTGAATCCAAGTACTCTCCCTGCTCCACAAGGCAGTTTCTGTGGCTCTTCAAATCCCTGTGGCTGCTCTGTTTGGTTTTTTCACTAGCTTGTTCAGAGCAGCCATAGGAGAGAAGCACCAGCCCTGAGCACTGACCCCGCGTTTCAGTGTGCAGCAGGAGATGTTATTTTTCTGGACAGCAGCCCAGAGACACTGGACAAAGCTGGAGCAGCAGCAGATGTTATGATGCATGCTCTCCTGCCCCAGCTCTGCCTAATGAGGCAGCAGAACCCACAGAGCATGAGAGCACCGATGCCAAACTGGGGACTGAGGCCTGCACCTTCATCTTTTTCATTATGTTTAAGGCCGGGTTTTGTTGCAGACTAAGACTTGTGAAAAGATCTTTAAAAATACAGATCAATACCTCCTATTGTTCAGAGAGAGAGGAAACGAAAGATATTCTCTGCCCTAGCTGCAAGGAGCATCTCTCAGTTGCATAAAGCACTTGCCCAAATTGACTCACCACAATCATCTGTGCCACGTAGCTCTCTGGGCCAGTGTATTCAGTTGGATCTTTAACTTTGACAAGAACTATAAAGTACAAATAATGCCACATGTTGTGTTCTGCCTTTATATGCTCCTCAAACGAAACGGTCTTGTTATCAAATTTGTCTCTCTCCAGTCCTGCAAAAAGAGAAAAACATAAAGCCAAAATATAAACTTCAACATAAAAATACGCAAATCTGTTAAATATGTTAGAGAAGGGAACCTAACTTAATTTAAAGGATCATAAATTTGAAAGATCTTAATTTAAAAGCCATAACTGCCAGGCAAGAAATACCAGGCCAGAAGGCATTCCTGACAGAAGTCTTTCAATGCAGCATTTATTCTCTTTTGTGGTATTTCCTCTTAATAACAATAACAATATAATAAATATGTTACAGTTTAACAGATCCTTCTATGCTGAGGGCCATAAAGTGTTTTACAAGTGTTGGCTCTGGCTCTTTCTAGATGTATACTGGGAAGCACATAGTGTGCAGTCCAGGCCCTGATCTCCCAAAGATTTATGCACACTTTTAGCATCAAACATATAAAGAATCCCACTTAAGCTTCAGTGAGATTGTTTGTGGGCTTAAAACCTGGCAGAGAGGGTGAGTCCCTGCAGCTCTGTTGTCACACAGTCTTTACAGAGCTGTAGTCATAGGAATTATTTTTTATTTTTCCCTGCAATGGTTCAGATCTCTGAAGAATACCAGAAGTGAGGAAGGAGAGGAATCACCAATGTTTGCCCCCCTGGATTTCCTGTCCACAGACACTAAAGACAAGTAGTGCTCTGCACAGCATTCATCCCTGTCAGTATAACCACCATGGAAACAGCACCCAGCCTACAAAAAAGCAGGTGTCTGTGAAGTCCCCCAGGGAGTGAAGGTCTGTCCCACTTCGTGAGTGCACTTCAAAATAAGTGTGGGGATGATTTCCACCAAACTCTTTGGTTCCCTGCTTCATATCACCTTCTGAAATGGGCAGCTCTTGCTGATGCTCCCCCTCTGGAATGCCCTGTGCTGTGAAACAGAAGCTGCACTTTCATCTGCAGCAAGCCCTGAGAAACAGAGTCAGCAGCTGCCCCATCTCCATTAGTGGTGATGCTGCAAGCGTGAGACACAGCTCTTCTGCCTTGGAGTCTGGGTGGAGACTGTGAAGCCACCTCTCAGCAAAGCTGGCTTTTGATTCACAAACCAAATCTGTCTCCCACTGAGAGGGAATAAATTTGGAATCAGCCTCTGGAATTTTTACACTTTCCTTGTAAAAGATAACCACACCTGGGGTCCAAGTTTATTTATTGAGGAATAGTTCATTTTCACTCCTTTCACCCTCAAATATCTCAAGAGATCAGTAACACCTACCACAGATAAAACAGGTGGTCTTTAGTATTTCCTCCTTTTTCTGCTTTTCACTCCTGAGATCAGCAAATGTATCAATGATGACTCCAAAGATCAGGTTGAGAACAATGATGATGACAATAAAGTAAAACAGAAGATCATAAACAACTCGTGCAGCAAACAAGGGCTCCTGCAATAGCAAGGTAGCAATAAGGTATAAAAATAGCACAAATCTAAAATATTAAACAACATTTTCACATTAGCTCAAGCAAAGCTACAGTTCTTTCTTTTCATATGCCAAATTCTGCTAGCCTTACAGGACTAGGGAGGGACTACCCAAGTCCTTTTCTTCACCATGATAGAAACCTGAAGTCACCCAATTGCTCCAATTCCCACACATTCATGGGAATAATAGCACTAATAGCACTACCCTTTGTGGAGCGCGTCAATATAATTAGCATTAAAGAGCTGCTAAGTGGCAAGGGTCAATTTCAAAGGGTCACTTTCAAAGTCTGTAAGTGCTTACAGACTCCACTGGGGATAAATTTTGGCTCCTGCAGAACCTCCCAGTCTGTGAGACAGGATATAGACTGCTAAAACCAGCACAGAGAGCTCTTCCATGCAGATCTGAGCTGTCTCTGGACTCTTGCAAGCCCTGCTGAGATCCTTTATCCTGAATTTATTTATAACATGTATGGTGTGGCTCATCAAGCAAAGTGCTGCTAGATTGCCTTTATTTGTAATGTTCTTTTGGAACCTAAATAAAAATGCATGAAACCACCCAAATATTAAGAGAAGTCCTTAAATGAACCACATTTTTGAGGAAACTTCTGGAGGAGAAAATATGCCACAACAGATTAAATTCTGGTTTGATCTTTATGCTAGTTCAATACAAGTAAACAACAGGACCTATTCCAGGGCAGGTGCCATGCTGAATATAAACTAAAATGTCCAGGTGGAACCTCCTGGGCTCAGTCCCTGCCCGTTCCTCTGGTGCCATTGCTGGGCCCTGGGGCAGAGCCTGGGCCCTGCTCGGAGCCCTCCCTGCACACAGGGACACCCAGGGCTGAGGGCCCCTCTCAGCTGGGGCTCCTCTCCAGGCTGGACAGCCCCAGCTCCCTCAGCCTTTCCCTGCCACAGATGCTCCAGGCCCTGAATCATCTCTGCAGCTCCACTGGCCCCAGTCCAGGAGCTCCCTGTCCCTGCTGTGCTGAGGAGCCCAGGACTGGACACAGCACTGCAGATGTGCCTCCCAGGGCTGACTTCTTAGCAGTTCTTTGAAGGTTATGATATTCTGCATTTTTCCAGAAGTGGTAAACAACTACCTAGAAATCCTTTCTTCAAGTATCATCATCACACTAAGCCTAGCTCTTCCCATTAATATCCCATCTGGGATCTAAAAATCACATGGATTAGTCAACTGTGTGACATGAGATCAGACTAGATACAAACACTGTCTATAACCTCCAAAAATTGACTTTGGCATTCATGAGGTGCACAGGGAGTAATGCATTTCCTGAGCCAAAACACTCACATCTTTGGAAGGCTTTCTGAGCACGTCTCCCACACCACCACCATTGCGCAGGCCTTGGTTCAACACAGTCACAATGCACATGAGCAGGGTGTCACAGGTCCTTTCTATTCCATCCTCCTCTTCTTCACCTGCAAACAGGAACCACGGCATCAAACAATCACTCATCAAGCAAAGCCACAATTCTGTTTGAGAAAGCAACTGCAAGACACATCTGCCTCTCGTATTTCTCATGCAGAACCTCATTGATCATCCCCACCCATGTGCACATCCCTGCTGGTGACATACTTAGGCACATCAGGCACACTTAGCCTGAAGAGAGGCGGAGAAAATCACAAGCAGGGCTCCCATCAGAGCTGTTAATGACCCAGAGCCACCATCTCTGCTCATGGGAGCACCCCTTCTCCTTGCAGTCCTCCCACTGTTTTTCCAGTGGGCCCCTTAAAATGCAGCACAGACAAGAAGCAATATAAAAAGAGAATTAGAAGCACATTTGTAAAAGGATTGTCTTCCTGTGAAATCATTCCTCTACCTACTCATGTAGAAGCCAAGTCATGTTAGCATTTCAAACCATGAAGGAGGGGCTGGCTTTTGTTCGAGGCCGTCTGTCCGTGATCTTTCCACCAGCGCACGTGCCCAAGCACAGGTCTGACAGACATTAAATGAAAGGCTCTCCCTGGCCTCAGCCTGAAAATTTGGCTTCTGCTCTTATCTGTGCTGCAGAGCTGCTGTGTGGTTTTGGCCGAGCCACAGAGGGTACTATTGTACAGGAGATATTTGAACGTGCAGAGGAGCTGGGCTGGAACACCAAACCCCAGGGGGACTTGGTCCACCTCGGCCAGAGTCCCTCCCACCACATACTCACTGCTTCCACAGGCTCCCTTTGAAGAGCCCTGCTTGAGCTGTTCCCTGTGTGCTGCTGCCTTGGCTGAAGGGTCAGGGCTGTGACTGCCACCCCTCCTACCTTCCTTCCCCCTCAGGGACACCCTCACTTGGGGGGAGGCAGTGATTCACACTCGCTGTGCTCCGTGCACTCATTGGAACAGAGTTTAATAAATAACAGCACCCTGCTGGGAGAGCTGACTGATACACATATTTAACAGCCCCAAACCACCACATCTGGGCCACTGAGATAGACTCTGATAAATTGAATTGACTGCAAGCACTCACATTGCAGACAACTAATTTGGATTTAAATTTAATTTTGGATTTGGGCTCCTAGACTGTGGTGCATGTATCCTGGCTGGGATGGGCAGGACAGTGCTGGTGTCTGCTGCTTTTGCCACCACTGCTTCTGTTCCACAGGCAAATTAAATGAGAAACAACTCCCTACTGAAGGAGCTTTGAGCAAAAGTAAAAGCAGACATCAGGACAGACTTCCCTGTTAAACTATATGGTCATTACAGACACTACTCCCACAAATAATCCTGGATTTAAAAATAACTGCTTAAATGTTGAAACTGAAAGGATTGAAACAAGAAACCTTTTTTATCCTGTTATACCTAGATTTTTTTTACTAGCACAGTGATGTTATTCATACCAACTAATCTTTGCTGTTGTATTCTGCTATTATTCCCTCCTTTCAAACAATACTCTATCCTTTTTTTTCTTTGCTTGAGAAAGAGACCATCCACAAAATAAATAAAAAGCCTTCAAAAAAGCCACAGCTTTTATTTGTTTTAGGCAACTACAATATTTTCTCTGTTCACAAGACCAGACTCAGGTGCTGGAAGCAGCAGATGATCAGATTCTGGTGAACAGAGAGGATAATCCTGGGCTGAGAATTGATGAGGGAATTATCTACCAGCAGCCCTAACACCCAGCTCTCCCTGTCCACTGAGATGCTAATTCAGAGCAAGCCAGGCTTCAGAGAAAAAGCTACATCACCTTGCACATCTTGCAACACAGAACATCAGCATCCCAGCCAGAAAAGCTGCCAGAAAAGCAAGCTCAGGTTGCAAGATCTTTGCCAGAGAACCAGACAGCCCAGAGTTGGCAGAAACCTCTAGTGCAGCAATGTAGGCTGTGGGGAGTGTACAGACATCATTTTTGCTGTTCTATTCCACTCCCAGATGTGGAGCTGCCTTCAAGCTGGGAGCCAGGCACCCCTACAGGCACATGCTCTGCCTCAGCTGTCTGTTCTCAATGCCCAACAGCATTCACAGTGCAGGCTCAGCCCCTCTAGGCACCAGCAATGCCCAGACTTGAAAGAAAGGAGTGGATCTGTAGAGTGCACTGTTGTTAAGGACCCAATATTAATGTTAATTTAGGTTCAGGGGGTGGTTATTTGCAAGCAGTTTCACCCTGGAAAGTGGCTTGTGAGGGTCTGGACAGCATTAGGCAGGCTGTCTTCTGATTAAATTTAATTCACAGGCAAAACAGGTTAAGGGCTGGCTGCCCCACAGTGTTAATCATGGGGCAGGGGGAGGGATAATAGGGAGATTTACTTCAAAAATCCTCATGTGATGGCCCACAGCTCCCTGGGCCACACGAGCACATCAGGTGAGACACACCTGTGCCCACGTGGATCCAGCAGAACTTGCTCAGAGCAGGACCAGGCCTGGCAGCGGCATGGCTCTTTGGAAATGTCCCATTTTACAAACAGGTATCTGTGCACCTTTCCTGCACAGATCTTTATGGGCTACAGAGGATGAGAAGGTATGTACTGCAGGATGTGAAGTTCCTATAAGTGATCAGGGACTTCACCAGGCACAGACTGAAGTGCTATGGAAATGTCTTTGGAGGGGAGAGAGGGACACTCCAAGGCAGATGAAATGAAGTATTTTCATGCTGACAGCCCAGAGCAGAGTGAGCAGCAGGCTGCAGAGAGGGGAGCACAGCACACTGCCTCCCAGGCAGCTCCCTCACCAGTGAGAGCAATGACTGGGCAAGGCTCCACCAGTGAAACCCAAGGAAGAAGCAGAGTGCCATCAGAAGAAAAGATCAGCAGTGATCTGATCTGAAAAGCAATGTAATTCCTGTCTCACTCGGGACTGAGATGCCACTGAGAACATTTTCTCTCTCCCACACACAGCTGTGGACTTCTCTGGTGCTGCAAAGTGAAACTCCCCAAATCTCACAGAATCATAGCACCATTAAAGCTGGAAGAGACCTCTGAGACAGAATGCAACCACTCACCCAACCATGCCATGTCCTCCACTAAACCACATCCCAAGTTCCCCATCCCCACAGCTTTTGAACACTCCCAGGGATGGTGATCTCATGCTTTTGCATTCCACCACACTCACACTTTTGCCAGAGAGGAAATCTGTCCCAAGAAAAGACAGAAAGTAGAACTATTCTTTTGACCAGTTGGCTAAGGTGAGCAAAACTGCTCTTGCTGAATGTTGGTGGAATTTAATGGAACGGGATAAATAAAATCTCTTCAAGATTAAGTAAGAGTGCACTTAGATGTTTTGTCAGCCCTCTTTCATTATGGTTTGATTTTAAAGGAGCAGTACCCAAACAATGAGAAATGTGAGATTTCTATCATTTAAAGAGCTTGGCAAAAGCCATACTGCATCTTTTTGACTGATTGATTACTCTTTGAATGCAGCAGCTTTGCCAATAGCTCTTAGACTGTTTTCTCTATCTAGCCAGACAGCTTCCCATGTTGTTTATGAGGCCTGTTTACACACCAGCTGGGGAGAAAAAGCCTGCTTTTATAGCCCTCTCCCTGAAGGCTTTGATCCTAAAAACTCAAAAATTAGTGGGTGAATAAAGCTTATGAAACAACATTATACTGGCACACAGTAAGGGACAGTTTATGTCCTCACTTTCAGCCCCCAGCAGCCACAGGCAACTGTGGCAGTAAATACTTGGAGCCTGCAGACCATCCACTGTGCACACACCTCCACTGCAAAGGCCACAACACATCAAAACAAAGACCTGCCCTGAAACACCAGCCACTCAACTAGGCTGTGCCCCATGGAAAGAGGGGGAAAGACAGACAGACATGTGGGCCTGGAGCAGGGTTCTCAGGTCTTCTGGCTACATTACACCCTTGGCCCAGATGCATATAGAAAAAATACACAGAAGCTTGCTGACAGATATGCTATGCCATGAAAATGAATTTCTGTGGCCCCAACTGGGCCTACCAGTGCTCAGTGCGTGCAGGTGAGGATGCTGCAGACAAACAGGGAGCTGCTTCTCTCTGCTAAGTCACTTGGCAAGAAGCAACCTGCACATTCAAGCATAATGATTCAGCAAGCTCTTTTAATAATAAAATTAATGTCAGTGCATTTGGAAATCAGGTGTGGGAAGCACTCCCATTAACAGCAAAGCTGCCAACTAAGCTCCCAGCCTTGCAGAAGTTGAGCACTTCTGACTCACAAGAGTCACTGTCACTTCTCACATCAGCAGAAGTCCCTGCAACAGCAGCACACAGATCAGAGAATCACAGAACTACAGGTCTCTTGGAAGAGACCTCAAAGATCATCTCATTCCAACCCTCTGCCATGGTTAGGGGCATCTTCCACTATCCTAGGATGCTCCAAGCCCCTTCCAACCTGGCCTTGAACATTTCTAGGGATCCCTCAGCTCTAAGTGATCATTGGTCTGAGGGAAGTTCCGTACTGACCTGGGTTAAGAGCTGGGATGCTCGTGGAACAGTTCTCCTTTGCACAGGCTCCCATCATTGATGTCAGGGTTGTAGTGGGAACTTCACCAATACCTGTGGAAAAAGCAGGATGTTGACAAAAAGACAGGCACTACATTGATGTTAAGTTTTAAATCATTATTTCCTAGGAGCGAAGCACAGGGTCGGAGAGTTAAGAAGGAAAAACAGAACAAATTACACCAGCAGTTCCTCCCTCCTTGAAAGATTCTGCCTCAACAGCTCAAAGCAATCACAATGAACAAAACCACAGTTTTATATTTACTGTATATCACAGCTATTCCCATTTCATCTCCTGAAATTAATGAATCTACATCAAATGCGGCTGCTTCTGGTGAGCACAAAATATATTCAAAGCAAGAAACAACTGTCAGATATGAAAATAATGTCAGTTTTAAAAACCATTAGATAAATTATTCACAAAAGCTGACAAGAAGGACACCAAGCTGACATTCAGTTATCCTGAATGTAGAATATTTAAGGGTTTTCAAGGATTATAACACAGTTTGGTACTCATTTGTAAATATGTATGGGTTTGTGTAAAACACTAATTTAACATTCCCAAAGTGGTAAATGCGTACATCAGCTTGATTTTATCAAACCAATTTTCTCTTGTGCACCTTCAACAATTTTCTGCATTTCAAATTAGAGATACAAAAAGATTTAAGGAGAAAAAAAAATGAAGGCAAAACTATACAACAAAATAACAGCTTAAGACAGTATGTGTAATGCAGAAAACATGTACTCTGACTTACTTTTTCTGCTACTTTATAAAGAAAAAATTTAAAGCACTTGTCCTGGGAAGCATAATGTTCCATCAACATGCAGTCAGCATATTTTCTTGATGAGTTTTTGATCAGAAATGGCAATGTATGAAGCCAGCAAGAACATACCCACACCACAAAAATCTGCCAAGAACTCAACAGAAGCAACACAAACACACAGGAGCTGCTGCCCTGGATCAGACCAGAGCTGTGTGTAGCTTCTTTTATTAAAATGGTCACAACTACCTTTCAAAGTGAAACTTCACACACTGAGTTCTGTCTCAAAAATGAATGGCAAGTCAAATATAAGCCAATTTAGCCCCTAATGGATGATCAGTGGCAGAAAAACTAAAATAAAAATTTAAAAAATCCCATAGTATGTTAAAGAAATCTGTCAGGTTCTTTTTTTTTTTTTTATATGGTTTTGAACCAGCTGCAGAAGTATGCCAAGCCCATGAGTCTTGAATGACCTTTGCCTTGTTTGTGAGCTTTAAATCCTGGAAAAACAACTTCAGGGAAAGACTGGCAAACACTGAGTGCACACAGCCCCAGCTGGGTTCCACCAGTTCTGTGCTTGTGTGCAGGTCTGAAGAGCTGAGCATTTGGGAGAATCACGCCTCAAGGAATTTAATCAGCAGCTATTCTCAAGCATTTCTCTGCAGCCAGTCGTTCCTCCCCTGCCCATGTCCCAGCAGGCTGCCTGGCAGCACACACAAAGCCCTCAACTGACCAGACCTGGCTCTTTCCTAGCAAAGCAAGTTTGTAACTCTCTGTTCACTGTGCTAAACTCTCTCATTCCAGAAAGCTGAAATCCTGGCCTTCTTAAAACTGGTTCCAAACTTCCCAATGACTTTACTGAAGCCAGGGTTATACACTAACGATGATGATCATGAAAAACACACTGAATTTAAAAGATGTTCCTATCAGTAGAAATGTGAATTCTGTAATAAATTTCTGCTGGATGAAGCTTAAAAAGCAATGAAATTAATACAGCTAATGAACATGTTAAGATCACATGCCTCATACAGTACATAGAAATTGAAATACATAGTACATAGTACATAGAAATGAGTTGCTTTTAGGTGGGATGAGAACCAATACAATCCACTTGGAGCTGCTTTTCACTTAGGAAGATATTTAGGAAATACAGATTTTTTTTTAACATTATCACAAGTTTGTGAAGTAAACATAATAAATCAAATATGTTAGATTTTAACATTTCAACAATAAGCCCAGACTAAAAGAACCCTATACACATTAAATTTTACACAGAGATTTAATTAGTTCTAAGGTATATGGAATCAGTTCTGCTCTCATGCAGGCACAAATAAAGAAATTTGATGTCCTTAGATGAAAAGTTAGGTTAGGCAGGCAGAAAAAGGGATACATCGGAAGCAAATTTTAATATAAAAAACAATACCTGCAGCAGGGGTCCTGATTTTCAACCTGTCAACCTCCATGATAAAGTCATCCTTCAGGAAGAGGAAGCCAATGATGGAGAAGAGATAAACCAGGATGAGAGCAAGCACTGCAGTGAGGATAATTGAACGGCCATTCCTGGTAACACTTTTTATCACATTTAGCAATGTCTCCTCCCTGTACACCAGATCAAACAGCTGGGGAAGGCAGAGAGTAGAAGAAAAATGAATACAAATGAGGCAATATATAGGTGCTGCATAGGAAAACAATCTGAACTATTGAAACATGCATCGAGCCATGTTCTACATTCTCAGCTTCATAAACTCACATTGATCTCAGTGAGAGCTGGTCATGCTTATGGAGGAGGAAATCCAGCACAGAACTTTATATTTTAAAATTAATTATAGCAAAATCCACAAAATATATTTGAGCCTGATTCAGAGATGGACAACACTTACCATTAAGATCTGTTGTTTCCCCATGTTTAAAACCAGGCTAGATTAAAATTTAAACAGTGTCTTCATACTATGGATATATATCCACAAAATAATTTTTCATGTTATCTCTCATCTGACAAACATGCACAGGCTGCAACTCAAAAATACAGTCATGGAAGTGTTTACATATTTGTAAACTTTCTTAGAGCTCATGGTACCATGTAAATGTCACATGTTCAAGGATTGGGACCACCTCTTCTTAGGACAAAATTAAATTCATGTCACTGTTTGGATAAGACTAGAAACTTCTGTTCTTCTCTACCCTGCACTATATGGTTTCCTGGTATTTAAATGTAAAGAAATCTATATATTAAGATAATATAGCTTTAAATGTCAAAAGCCTAAACCAGCAATTAAATGTGACAGGAGCTTTACAAGAACCTTTAACTTTTTTCCTCCTACAATTTTCTTGATGTTTTATAGTGCTTTGAACCTTATCTATAATGTATGCATTTCTACTTCAAAACACTCAGATTACAGATATAAAGAGACACACTATGATTTATCAAAATGCTCCACAGAAGAAGGTATTAGCCACAATTTATAAGATCTGAAATCGACAGCCTTGTGAAAGGATTAATAATAAAGAAAGAGGGGAGACAGTTATGAACAAATATTAGAGTTTAGACTACATCCACTACTAAGTGAACACCTGGAAGCAACCTGAGTATGTGAATAAAGTCCATGAATCATGGACATTGGTCTATAGCACTGAAAAAAAGTAAGTACATGTACAGTACAGTAAAATGTTTCTTAAGCTGCTTGACACTTTGCAAAGTATTTTAAGATAGAGATCACCTGACTCATTGAAAGAATAGCAGAAAAAAATTGTTCATTTTTTAAGCCGGAGAGTTACATCCATTTCAAGAGGGTTCTGCACCTACAGCCCCAATCTCGGCTCCTTAGAAATCTTCCCAAACTTTGAAGCAGACAAAATCTGGAAAGTCTGACATCAACAGGAACTCTACCTGAGTTAGCACTGAACTCCTAAAAATTTTAGTGTGCTTAACACATCTTTGAAATGCTGAGTTCACCACTATTCAGGAAGCTGAGAAAAAATACAACAGGAAAGGTAATGACCACAATTTAGTTAGTGTCCCTACAAGTTTCACATGTTCCACTATAGAATAAAAGGATTAGCAAACAAGAGCAGTGAAACACCTTTTACTCTGCTCAGCATGAAGGGAGCAGTTAGTGGAGTTTAGCATAATTTTGTGTGATTCATTTTCACTGCACCTGTACCGCATTATTAAAAGGCATTCCATCTGGAAAATGGCAACAAAAGAAAATGAAGTGAGAAACATTTCAAGTGATGAATCTTCCTGCTACACCAAAGGCATTCCATCCCCATTTCTAAGTAATTTGTTAAAATTGTATTGGGGATGAGGAATGGGATCCTTTGGTACAGGTATGATGCACACACCCCTGGATAAGTGCCCCCAAAATGTTAGGACTGACAGAAGGCACAGGAATGTTGGACACAGAATATGGAGAAAGCTGAGAAAAAGGAGTGGGCTGGGTGATGACTGTCTGAGAAGAAAGGAACAAACTTTCAGCTCTAAAACAGATTAAAAGTCCTAACAGAAACAGGTTCTAATAAAAACAGCAGCTCCTAAGGGGCAGCAACACAACGGCATGCTAAAAATACACATGATTTGGCTTGATTGTCAGGAAGAAATTGAAGACAGCTGCAGGGTAACGGTATTTTCTATTTTTGCAGTTTTCCCCTCCACAGCAGCACGTACTTACCAGGAAGCTGTAGAAGAACTCGTGCACACAGAGGCCCAGCATGCAGACCAGGACATAAGCCACGTGGTAGAGAAAAGCCATGTCCATGATGACCGCTCTGTAGCCACGGGTGAAGGTCCCACGGTTCCCAACAAAGCTCACCAGGAACACGATTTTGTTACAGAGCTGTAGGGGGGAACAAAGGCTAGATTTATGCCTCAGAAAAATCCTGGTATTTATTGTTTGGGCTGCTGTCTAGATAGGTTGGTTTGACTAAATGCACAACCTTTAGATAACTGGAGTGAGGCGAGGGAAATCCAGCTCTGACAGCACGCTGGGAATGAGCCCGTGAGAGTGAGTGGAAGTACATCACCTCTCCAACTCTGCACTGTGCCTCATCACATTGTGATTTATTCCTATAACATTAGTGAATAGGTGGGCAGGGTTAGTGTCACAAGGCATTAAAATCCAGCTGGGGAACTCCCAGCAATTCTGAGTTTGGACCCGAGACTCTGTAAGAGTAGCTAGGTATGCTACTACAAGAGAACAATAGTAACACTACAGAAAGTGTGTGTGTGGGGGGGGTGGTGTGTGTGAGATCTATTTCCTTCAGATCATGTTCTTCAATTTAAAATATCTAAATAACCCCTCAGAACTGAGGACATTTTGGAAGTATAGCATTTAAACAACAGCATCAGATTCTCCATGGCTCCTGAGCTTTGCCTGCACACAAGCAGCAGTGAACAGGAAAGGGTCTCACCTCATCTCTCTGGCAGTCCAGGACAAGGAATGAGGACTCAACACGACTCCTTTGCTCCCCAATTTGACACGAGCAAGTGCTGCTTACTTGCCTTTACCTGTGACTATATGTGGGTATTTTTCAGTATGTGAAATTCTCACATACAGAACTGGTGGCAAACAGCCCAATACTTCATGCTGGGGTGAATTAGAGCTGTAGCAGTCAGGCAGAAATTTAAATAGATGACTTGTGAGCATGACTGTGTATCTTACCAAGCTCAGTAAGCATGCAGACTTATTCATGGCTAAGTTAAGAGATCTGGCAAAGGGCTGAGAGAATTTTTAACTTTGAAAACTCTTTTCTTCCTGAAAAAATATTTAAGGTCTCAGAAACATTTCACAAATTTGTGTCAGTAGTGGTGAGAGTATTGGTAGAGAAAATTATTCTTTTAACGTGAGAAACTGTAGATTTTATTGCCCTTATGCAGCAATATTTCTTTAAATTTCATGTTGTTTTCATTTTTAAAATATTTGCATATGCACAAAACTAAACCAACTTTTTTCTTAGTTTCCCACTTCGCTGACACTGCTGTTTCAGGATGACTGGAAATTATTTATTTTTTTGGCTTAAGCAATAAACCAGAAAAAGAAGTTTTTGCACAGCTCTAATCAAATGAGTTTTTTATATAGGAGACCCTTAATATCTTTCCTTCTGCTGAAAGGGAAATTCTGGTTGCTTTTGAAGTACTTACATTAGCAGCACCAAGGAGTATCAAGGTAGGACCGAGCCCTATAGTATATATAGACCTGAGAATAACAGACACCAAAAAGGGTCGAATGCCAACAGGCTTGGAGATGAAAAACAGCATTGCTGTGCAAAACGCCACTGCTATCCAGAGGAGCACGGAAAACAACGGTGAGAGCGTGCCTGTGCAGAGGAGAAAGGGAGATTTGAGAAAGGCATCTTTGGAGACTCCATTTTTCACCAAGAAACGGATCCAAAAGATCAATTCCTTTGCCAGCAGAGCTAACAAAAGCGTGATTCATGCATCACAACTGCTGACCACGGCTTGTCCTAATTGCAGCAGGAGCTATTATTCTCAGAGTATTGTTGCTTTTCGCACAGGTAATAATACGAGCAGCTAATGAAATTTCCATTAAAATCCAGGGAGTGCTCAGAGATGGAACAGTTTACCCTTCTCCTGGAGCAAGCCACTAATCAGCTCCCTCCTTCAGGGATCATTAAGGCCCCTCCGCTCTGATTCCATGATTGCTCAGCTACAGAAATAGCCGGTCCTGGGGGCAGCACGGCAAGTGGCGGCGCGCTGCAGTGCCACGTTTCCAGCCGCGGCTCCCGAAAAAGCAGCGACCTCCCGAAGGGCCGCGGCTGTTCCGCGGGAGCCTCCGCCTCTGCAGGGCAGCGGAGCGCTGGGCACAGCGGGATCGGCCCGGGCAGGGAGCGGGGAGCTGGGCACAGAGGGATGGGTGCGGACAGAGCTGGGCACGGCGGGATCGGCCCGGGCAGCGCTGGGCACAGCGGGATCGGCCCGGGCACAGCTGGTTCAGCCCGGGCAGCGCTGGGCACGGCGGGATCGGCCCGGGCAGCGCTGGGCACAGCGGGATCAGCCCGGTCAGGGAGCGGGGAGCTGGGCACAGGGGGATCGTCCCGGGCAGCGCTGGGCACAGCGGGATCAGCCCGGGCACAGCTGGTTCAGCCCGGGCAGCGCTGGGCACAGCGGGATCGGTCCGGGCACAGCTGGTTCAGCCCGGGCAGCGCTGGGCACAGCGGGATCGGCCCGAGCAGGGCCCGCAGCGCTCAGGCCGCGCTCGGCTCCGGGCACGCAGCGGGGCCCGGCTCCCGCCGCCCGCACTGCCCATCCCTGCTGCTCTGCAAGATGCTGGCTCCAGGCGCTCCCCGAGCTTTGAGCGATGCCCCTGTTTTCCCTCTTCCCTCTGCTTAAAGCTCTGGAAACACACCATGCTGCTGGGATATAAAAAGCACATTCAGATCTCAGGGCACTGTCACACTTGTACACTGACTTCTATTGTTATGGGATGAACTGAGAGGTCAGTGACGGGGGAGAAGGGAATAGAAAATTTAGCTAGACTCACAATAGGAATCTCTTTGGCAACAGATACACAGCTGAGCAGCATCACTGGGATTAGAAAACAATGAGACCAGGCCCTAGCCTCAACATTCAGATGGCATCCGAACTTTTCCAAAGTTCAGGAGTGTTTCTATCCGTGGTGGGAGGTTCAAGGTCAGCTCTATCAGAGAACTTCTTTGCCAACAAGATTTGGAAACTTTTAATGGATCCTAAAAAAATTACTTTCAAGCCCATCTGAAAGACAAGGCCAAAGTTCTCTGTGGTTCTTTCACAAACCATTTTCCTTTTTCCCTACTGCAGGTCCAGCAATTTCAGGTTGCAGGACCCACACCAGCACCATGTGCAGACAGGCACCCACTCCCTGCAGAGGCAAGGAGTCTTCACAGAATCATGGTTTGGGTTGGAAGGGACCTCAGAGATCAACAATTTCCATTCTCCCTGCCACGGACAAGAACACCGTGCACTATCCCAGGTTGCTCCAAGCCCCATCCAACCTGGCCTTGGACACTGCCAGGGGTGGGGCAGCCACAGCTTCTCTGGGCACCCCGTGCCAGGGCCTCAGCACCCTCACAGGGAAGAGTTTTTTTCTAATATCTAAACTAAACCTGCTCTCTGTCAGCTTGAAGCCATTCTCCCTAGTCCTGTCACCATGTGCTCTTGTCTCCTTTCTTTCTTTTAGGCTCCCTTCAGGAACAGCCTTCAGCAGGAGCAGATTTGCCTAAGTCCTATTACATAAGAACTGCAAGTGCCTACTAAAAGGCAGCATTTTGGGATGATTAGATCAGCCCAGGCACCTCAGACAGGTAAACAGAGGTGGATTTACACGGGGTGAAGGGGAAAAATGGGAGACAAACTCCAGCTGTTGGATGAGGCTTTGGTGGAGAGGGAGGCTGGAAGTAAGGAACTGCCTCAGGACCTGCTAATCTGGTTTGGCCACACCTATTCCTTCTTGCTCAGGAGTCACTTTGGCTTTACAAGCACCAGGAGCTGGATTCCTGAAATGAGCTGTCACTGGATTACTGGGGCCACTTAAACTAATGCCATATAAATCTGCAGTTCAGAATAAGTATTAATACCTACTGATTGCAGACTAGAGGATTTCCACGAGTATAGATTAGCTAAAAATTTAGTAGCTTAAAAGGTTTATTTTTAACCCTTTACTTCTCCTCCCATCCTCCGTGGGCTCTAACGTGCTCTGAGTGACTCCCCAGTTTACAAAGCACAACATGCTTCCCTTCTCCAGGGCACAGCCCTGCAAACTCTGCCTCACTCCCCGAGGCTGTGGAGCTGCCTGAGCTGTGACCTGCAGAGACCACCCTGTGGGCTGCCAGGGCAGCGTGGTCCCCGTGCCAATATATTTTAATCTGCTGCCTTTCTGTTCCACCAGGCAGCAGGAATGTTTGCTGGTGCCAGCTGTGGTGTTTGTGAAAAGCACATGTATCTACTAGAAGCTGGACTGCCTCCACCAGCCCAGTTCACATGCCATCAGACAGAGGTGACTTTCAGTCACATTACTGACTGGCCACGAATCAAAGGCCCAGAGGTGAATGGCTCTGCTCCCATTACCAGTATTCTAAACTATTTAGTGTCCTTTATCCCAATTAAGCTTGTTTGGGCTTCAAAGGGGCCTCCTGCTAGTCTGCTGCATTTATAGCAAATAAAAAACTTCATTAAATATTTCCTGTGGCATGGGATGATGCAGAGACAGAATCATAAGCTTTAATAGTATTTTTACATAATGCATTTCTCCTCTGCAAAAGTTATGCCCTTTTATCCCAATAAACAATACAGTCAAAAGCCAACAAGCTAGTTTTCAAATAATTCTCTTCCATATGTTTTCAAGACTGCAAGTCATTCAATTTGGTCAGCCTTAAGGAATCTATCTTTCTGCTGCCAGGAATCCTCCTTCAGTTCAGAAGCTGCAGCTAAATGTGTGCAGTAGGATGCTGCAATATGGCAATATAAAAAAATTAGCTGAGATCATCTAGATTACCTCCAGCTTATGCTCTGTCCATTCTGCTCTGCATTGTGTGGGCCACGTGACACACAGATCAACAACCACATTTCAGACAACATCTGGCACCTACTTAGGAGACACTAAATGGCTTCCAGATATCACTGCACCTGAAAATGCAGCTTTATTTGTTACCTTAGAAATGAAAGCAGCTAAAATTAAAACAAAAAATAAGACCAAACTCTACTTGCCTTCATCTCCATCATCTCCAAAAGGGTAGAAGAGAGCAACTGCTAAATTGATGAATACAGCAAGGTTGAAGGAAATGCTTCCCCAGAGAGAGATGTGTCTGGAGAACCAAAACAGGGCTGGATTATCTAGAAAGGGAGAAAAGCAGCAGTCAATAAGCTGAAAGCAAGCAGAAACTCAATTACCAATGGCCCCAAGGGAATTAAATACAGATTAATGTAGAAAATATGCAGATCTTAAAAATAAACTAAAATAGACAAATATTAAACATAAATTTGCCATAAAACAAAGTTTCAGGCAGAGCCTTTAATCCACAGATCACAATACAGTTTATATATACTGGAGTTTTGCCTCTGGTAAGATTTGAGGCCTGGATATTTAGCAAGGGAGTCTTTTCAGCTGCATCTGAATCTGCAGCTTCTGTGCATGGGGACATAAAGCCAAGCAAACAAATAGATTTTAGCACTCTGAATGCCAGTCAACCAGAACACCCAGAATGTACCATCCAGATGACCTATTTGGAACAAGTGCACCAATGACATAGGCAAAGAACCATGGAATAGGCATGGTTTCAGAACTGCAGCATTTTCCCCACCTCTGTCAAACTAAAAACATTTTCATCTGCTTGGGAAGCAGGCAAAATTTGGCCTGGGTTTTGTTTCTAGAAAAGCTGACTATTTCCTGTGTGATGCTCAGAAGCCCATGGTCACCTGCTGACAAACAGCTCTGTACTCCTGCTTCAAAGGACTCAAACAAGCCATGATCTTCGTATGTGAAGTGTTGTACAAACACACAGAAATAGTTATTATATCCCAAAGATCCTACAGCCTCACTAGAAAAGACTAAAAAGGGGCAAAATAGGGTTGAATTTTTGTCCAGAGCCACATACATGGCTCAGCAAGAAGGTCAGCAACAAGATCAGAGTGTGCTAAAACTCAGGCAAGCACTTCATATATATTAATGCACTAAAATACGTTTAAATGAACATTTGAAACAAGATCCTATGTGCAATAGTGTAGAAACATCCCTGGTCAGAGAGGTTTCACACATGATACATCCCTATTAACTAGATTTTAAGGTACTGAAAGCTTCCTGCAAGTATGCAGAGCACCCAGTGAAGTTTTTATAAACAGCAGATTCCTTCAACTGCATATGACTGCCTCAGGCTTTAGGCCGAATAGTCTTTAATAGCAATTAGGTGAATATTCAGATTTCACTGTGATAACCTTGTGCTGGTGACTGATGAGATTTAAGCATTTGGAGCCACTGCACAAATGGCTCCTGTCAATTTAAGCAGCACAGACTTCATGCTAACAGACACTTGGCTAAAGAATGAACCCAGCTTCAACCTGAATTATCTTTTCAAATAATAAAAAAACCCCAACGTGGAGACTTGCGGGCTATTCCACTGATGGAGGGAATTGAGATATTTATGCTCTGAATAAAAATAAACCCATTTTATTTGTTCATAGCATTAGGCAGGTCTGGTCTATCTAACTGTTGGGTTGGCTCTTTTATTTGTGTTTCTAATGCAAAACCCCCAGATACGATTTTTTTACTGAAGTAATTTTTCTACAATACAATGACTTTTATTGCCAAATATTCTGCAGATTCTGAAATCATGTATTTTTCAACTTCTATTCTGGTCAGTTTGCCACTAGTAAGTTTTTAGGGTGCATCCAAGAGAAGTTGATTTGGGTTGATGGGGTTTACGCTGAAGACTTTGCTGCTGCTGAAAATTAAAGCCTGAGAATTGACATATAAGAAATTCCAATAACATCCATGTTTCCATCACATTCAGGATGCTCCCACACTGCTCTGACTATCCTGCTGCTCTAGACTCTATTCCTTCCTCCTTGCCTGATCAGCTGCTGTGAGCAGATAATGTGTGACACTCCAAGAACATCTGCATTTTAGCAGTGAATGAAGGGATCACTTTTAGCCATTTTTACATATGTTCAGCCTGGAAAAGAGAAGGCTTTGGGGTGACCTCATTGCAGCATTCCAGTGCCTGAAGGGAGCCTAAAGAGTCTCTCTTTAGAAGGGCCTGGAGTGACAGGACAAGGGGTAATGTCTTCAAACTAAGGGTAGGTTTAGATTGAATATTAGGAAGAAATTGTTCCCTGTGAGGTTGCTGAGGCCCTGGCACAGGGTGCCCAGAGCAGCTGTGGGTGCCCCATCCCTGGCAGTGTCCAAGGCCAGACTGGATGGGGCTTGGAGCAAGCTGGGATAGTGGAAGATGTCCCTGCCCATGGCAGGGGGGGTGGAACTGTGTGATCTTTAGGGTGCCTCCCAACCCACACCATTCTGTGATTCTATGATATATAAAATACAACTTTCTTCTCCAAAAGCCAAGGGCAGAGTTGACATGGCTGAGCTGGCAGGAGCCTCCTCATGCAGGCACATTGGCAACAGGCCCATCCCTGCCAAGGGCCAGCAGCTGTAGCGCCCACCAGGGAGCTAAAGACATTCAGGGTACCTGCTGGGGCTTCCCTGCCCCTCCTCTTGGTGGCCCTACTTTGACCTGTCCCCCATGATCTTGACCAAGCAGCTCAAGGCCACACCGGTGCCTCCCCAGTACCATGGGCCACGCACCAGTATGGGCAAACTGGGACACCCTGCAGCCCAGTCACGCCAGGCTGGTGCGGACTGGCAGAGGGGCACTGACTCCATGGGAGCTGGGCAGATTTAAAGCAGCTGAGATTCTGGTGAGAGATGTTTTTAAGTGACTGACATTTACAAGTCTTTTAATGGCCTTTCAGGAATCTGCAAACCTCAAATATGCAGCTACATGTGTTGTTGTTAAATATTAGGGGCCTTGGTTTAATTAGGTGCAACACTATCAAGACTAGTAGAACTACACCCAGTTCTTCCATCCCTCAGTTTAACTTTTGGAGTCCAAAACATCATCTTGAACACATTAATAACTGCTCCATATTACACTTTTTTTTTATGGTGGCATGCAAGTGTCTCAGCAGACCTGCACTTTCAAGCCCAGAACAGTTTTGCCTGTTGTAGTGTCAGAGTGAACAGAGAACAGTGTATCATTAAAATGCAAGTATTTGAAGGTTTAAAAGCAAGGTTTTAGCATAATGAAGCTATTTTTTTCAAATTACTTCAAAGCACTTACTTCTAATTTTCTTTTGCCATTTCATCTCGTTGTACAGATCCTCAGTCTGCTGGAAAAAGTCATTGACTTTGCTCCCTTGTTCATCTCTCTCTGTTGTATTGAACACCCGACTTTTGGATTCCCGAGTGAGGAACTCACAAATATTGGGGACAGGAAAGACAATCTTTTCCATTGTTCTATCGTGGCGAACAATCTATAAATAAAATGCACATTTTTGCCACAGTCAGTGACTATCCAATCATTTTGTCATGTCTTTTCTTGTTCACAGCTCCCCTTTTATTTACAAATGAATGCATTAATTATTTGAACATTACAATAAAGTTGGGCCAATCAGCCCCAAAACAGAGTAAAGCTGCTTTTATTTTCAAAAGCCTGCCTGAATAAGGTGGCAAATATGTCTCAAGAAAAACCTAGGTTCAGGCTTTGCCAAATATAAAAAATGTTGTAATTCAGAATGCTTCAATTTGTCAGCAAATTGAAACAAATGTGACCCAGTAAAAAGTAAAGAAGTTCAGAGGCTTTCTGCTCTGATTACAAAATGCTTTTCTCATCTTGAATCTATTTCTATGATGGGACAAATTGTAAAGGTGAACATGCAAAAATATCACTCAGGCAGCGCCCATATCTTGTCAGTCTTTATCTTTTTAACTGACAAAACCCAAGGTTTTGAATTGTTTGCATTTCAGCACCTACCAAGCTACTGGTGAGCGAGCTAGATTTTATTTCATCTCACCACACTGCCATCAAAATTGCTTCACCATTCTGATCGCTGACTCTGCATTACTAAAAATACAGAAATGGGTAGGAAACCCTTTTAGACTCCTACAACCATGCCTCTGTGCAGTCACTGGTGAAAATAACAAAACACCACTATTTGAATTTCAAAACAAACAAATGAGATACATTAATATAGGGGAGATAATATCTGAAACACCAAACAGGTCTAGGACTGCTTTCCAAGACAAGCAGTTATCTATTTTGTATAGCAGCAATGCTGGGTTGAGTTTCACTTTTCTAGAAGAAGCTATTGGCCACATAAAAGTTGACCATAGTGCTTGTTTAATGCCTAAATTTACAAGCTACCCAGATAAACTGGCTGATAATTGCTAAGAGAGATCTCAGCAGCAGCCAAAGTATTAAAATACATTAAGAGAAGCACTGAGCTGCCCTCTGGACAACCAAGGCCGTGGATCTTCCACCCATCCTGTGGTGGGATACCTCTGTGGACCTCTATCTAAGTCCAACCCATGGCAGGTGTAAAGTTTAAAATAGAGAACAGAACTGCTGAAGCAGGCCAAGCCTTGGTATTTTAAACAAAAGCCATATTGAATGGCCACACCACTTCAAAACCTCTTTGTACTCCAGCCAGAGTTTTAATCTGACCAGCCAGAATCAGTGGCTTTGAAACTCATGATTATTTACTTGAGTGATGTACCATACAGGACAATTCTTGACTTCATGACACAGCTCCTGTCCACAGTCATTATTTCCCTAACAAAACATGTTTGGTAACACACAGGAAAGCTACTGTGAAACGATGGTTTGGAGCCACTTCTAATACAGATGTATTCCTTTATTTTCCACAGCCAAAAGCATATTATTCAACCTTCTCCTCAAAAATAACCCTGTTTGGAAGCCTAAGGAGAGGAGGTACACCCCACACAAGATGCAGACTTGTCTCACAGTCCATCTTCTGGAGAGCAATCCTTTACCTCTATCTGTGCCGTATGTTTGGCATAAAACCTCAAGGCTTCATCTCCTTCATCTGGATCTGACCCTGGCTTCAGCATCTGTTGCAATGTTTTATTGTGACAAGCCAACTAGAAAAAGAAGAAAAATCTGATTAATGTCCTGCTATGTTTTCAGTTTTATCATCTCAACTAACACAAATCCTCCTTCCCCCATTCCCATATACTTACATGCTCAAACCAGTGGGGCTCTTTCCACAGATAACAACAAAAATGTAATTACTCGAGAACAATAGAAATAATTTAGTCTTAAGAAGTCAGCAGAAAGTCCTCAGCTGAGATTTATGAAAGGCAGCTTAGTCTGCAGCCTGGATGGTTTTTGGAAGGCTTTTGACAAATGCCAAAAAATTAGACTGAATGCTTCTTTTCACTTGAGTTTAGACATAAAATTTGCATACCTCTGAATACTAAGTTACATTTACAATTAATTTCTCAGTGACTTCAAATGGCTAAACTAGGTTGTAGGTTTGTATTCCAGGGCTGTAACTATTTCTGAGCAAGCTGGACTGTAACACCAGGCAAATATATCCTTAACTGTACAGTTTACATACACAGCAAATAGATACATACACACATACACACCATTATGTATCTTCTATAAACTTTTACAAATTACACACTTCACATGGTTGATAAAATACATCTGAAATATGTTGAGTAGTAGATGTTTTAAATGCTCCTTTGCTGTATAAAGTTTAAAAAGAAAGGTGTTGGCAAATGCATTTATGATGTCCTGTAAATGAGTGAGAAACAAAGACCTAATTATAAGGCATAAGGAAATTACTAAAAATTCAATTTTCCCTACATCATAGCAAGTACATGCCATCCAGAATAGCTGAGGTGTTTCACCTGTTTTAAGATGGGAAAAACTGCAGCAGGAAAGAGAGGAAAAGCCACCTCAGAGATGTGATCCAGGGCTGAAGCATCACAGCTGACATTACCACAACAGACCATTAGAAATGAGGCAGGCACACACTCAAAATGACCACAGGAACCGGGGCTTTGAAGTGATGATCACCACAGGTGGGCTGGGATTGTGCTACATGAAATAGCACAGCCTGGTGAGGAATTATAAAATAATTGCACAGCTACAAAAGCCTGACAGGAATTAAGTCTAAAAGTAACAATGGATCCAAACAGATACTGTAATAATGCAACCAGCACATGATCTCTCTCATCTGAAATTTGCATGTCTCATTATCTCCCTTTTTTTTTTTAACAAAAAGGCAGGGGAGAGGTACATATACAATTTAGTCCATTTATTGAAGTTCCCTAGAATCTACTGATCAAAATAATTTTTCTTCTGGATCTCAATACAAACTTATTAAATAAAGATGAATAAAAAATGGAACATGCAAAAGTAAGAGAATATCAGAAAGAGATATTCAGGAAGAATAAATGTGCTTCCATCAACTTCCTTGGGGACAGAAGTCTGTTTGGTCCTGACAGCGCAGCCCAAGCCAATGTGGCACAACATCAGCATTTTATAAAAGTGTCATGAGCAGATATTCAGGGAGACCAGCAAAGAAATGACATGGGGGTTAACTGCAGAGGAATATTCCTTCCATCAGTAGTAGATTTCTGTCCTGAATAGTTAATTTTTTACTCTATCTAGCAAATGCATGGATAGTATCATTACACACATCAATGTCTTTACCTAAACTTCCACTTATTTTTGAGACTAAAAAGGTTCTTTAAGACTATTTGACAAGTTGTTCCCCCTCACACAAGCCAAATAATCTGATCCAACCAGCAGCTTTTGCAGCCATGACCACAACAACTGCTTAGCAAGGCAACTTGAATTCATCTCCTAGAGGTCCGTGCATGCCCCTCAAGACATGCTCCAGAATCATGGAGAAAGAAGATGAGCCATTAGAAACAAGATAGTTACTGTTTAAAAATGCCCTTTCAACAGTGTTATTACTTTTGCCTTTCTGCTTTATTGGATGTCCCTCTGCTTCTGTACTTACAAAAGGGCAAGCAAGAGTGCCCAGTTCACCTTCTCTGTGTCATTCATCATTCTGTACACTACTGTCACGTTCTCTTTTATTTGTCTCTTCTTTAAATTAAAACAATCCCTATCCTTCCCATCCCTCCTCAAACAGAAGACTCTCTGTGACTCAATTATTTTTCCTGTCTATCTCCAAGTGCCCTTTACTTTGGCTATATCTCTTCTTTAAGATATGAAGAAGAGCACTGACTAGACAGAATGCAATCACACCGTGCTTGGAGTGATGAATTAGCATAACCAGGAGCAAATATATTCCCCTTTTATTATCTTCTGTAATACAGAGGAACTTTGCCTGTATCTTGACCTTTATTTCTCCAATGTGAACCATTAAGATTTTCAGTTTTCTAACAAATGACAAGTCAAGGACATATGGAGAATTCTTCTTATTAAAACTATGCCAGTTTGGAGTAAGGGACCTGCTACAGATTCAGAATTGGAAATGCCATTTGTAAACCATATAAAACTCTAGATATTGCTTCCTGATATGCCTTGAACTGTCCATAACTTTTACTGTAGAAGTCTCTCTTGATAATATCAGTAACAGAAATTCCCTTATTACATGGAGTAGAAGGGAAAACAATGTCAACCTCTCATGCTCTGATGGGACTGGCTAGAACAGAGTGTTCAGAGCCTGCTGGGGATTTGAGATTGAGCCTATTTTGCTATCAGGTTTCACATGAACAGCAGCCATGCTCTTTAAAACAGTGTGTATTTGGTGATCTGCACTGTGCTTTCTGACTGTCCCGTGCTGATGTGTGAACAGAACCTAGCACTGCACTGCTGGGACTTTCCAGCACAGCCACTGGACAAAGTGACCTGAAGAACAAGCCAGGATTTTCTGTTCCAGCCCCTCCACTGCCAGAAAAGACAAATCAGAAACAACGAGGGATTTCTGACCAAGCTGGAGGAGCTGCAGCACATTTCAGATGGGGAACCTTCCTAAAGGCACCAGCAATCTTCAGCTGGTAAAGCTGAATCTTCTTCACTCATAACTTCATTTCTCTCAGCTTCCAAATCTCTCAATATCCACTTACCTTCCAGACATTCAGACAGTAAGCTCAGGGCAAAGGGCCCATCAATTTTCTGCTCATATCTCAGTTTCTACACAGGATGGATTCCTCTACATGGACACAACAATAGCTACTGCTAATATTTCTGTATTGCCACAGCCACACTGATGAAAGAACGTTGTGGACAGCAATCTGAGAGAGCTCAGATCCAAAGCAGAAGCCCACAGTATGACACAGAACAGCTTTAGGAGTGCTGTTATTTGGCATCCACGGTGTTTTCTGAAGCTCTACTCTCATGAACCTTCTTTCGCCCCTTAACGAGCTCAGAAGCCCACGTGGGCCAGGGGGACTGTGTCAACAGATGCCTTGACCAGGGCACAGCTTTTTGTGAGATCAAAGACACAGCAATGAAAACAACAATGAACTGACAAACTGTGAACCTCAAATACTGACAGCTTATCCAAGTTTATAATACACCCTAGGTGAGAGTTTGTGCGTGGCAGATAAAGGCCATGCAAGCTCTGAGTGATTTTTTTTCATATTTAACTGCTGTGATGCAGTAAAGTGTTATATCCAGTGTGCTGCACAAACCTCTTGGGGCAGCTGGAGGACATGGCATGGGATGGACATGGCTGAGAGCAACTACAATGAGAAGAAAAGTTCCATTTATGTTTGCAAAGCAAAGCTCAAAAATGCACCTCAAAAATACACTGTAAGTGTAACTGATACAAAAAAAAAAAAAAAAATAACCATCACTAGAGCCTGAATTTGCAAAGAGCCCCAGAAAAATCACCATTGTGGAGAAAACTCCCTCACTCACTCACTCACACATCAGCCATGCCAGTGACAATATTTTAAATGTCAACACTGTATTTTACTGCTCATCAAGGCGTGTAGGGACAAGAAGCAATAGCACATAATGGAACAGTGATTTCCAAAGAGGGGATGTGCAAGGCAATAGCTATATGAATAAAGATCATTTGGCTTTCAGTCAGCTCCCAAGGAAGGACTGCTGTTCATCTTGAAAGATTTTTACTTAAAAAATTTGGAAAACACTGTAATAAAACATCAGTACAAAATGTGAAAGATTGAGGACAGACCAAGAACGCTGAAGACATTAATAAAGAAACAGTAGAGATAAATGACAGAATTACAAGTAATACTCAGTCTAAACTCCTGACACAACATGACTATAAAATCAGATCTGCTACTCATCTGGGATGCCATATATGATCAGCAGTGTGGAAAACCACAGCAGACCCAGCTTTTGCAATTAATATATGGGTTTCCTGCAGGCCTATAGTTTTATAGCCAAGATTACCTTGAACAAAAATGAAGTTATTTAAATGCTGCTAAAGAAAGGACTGATTTAAAGCTGTGAACACTCATTTCACCAGCCTGTCATTAACTCACTGACGTGGTATAGTAGATTGGTTTGCCAAAATACCAGTGTGTGAATATATGTGTGCATGTGGAAAAATTGCTTAAAAAGAGAAAGTTTTTCTCCCCTTTTCAATATTTCTGTAAACCACAGAGCCCCTCCATATTTTAATAAGGACGTGCCAGTCCTTGGTTGTAACTTGCAAACTGCAGGGGCCTCTCAAGTTCTCATCCAAGGCATGTGGTCTTACCCAGTACACAGCTGAGATGGTTGTCAAAATTCCTGCTGATTACACCAGGCTTTGCTGAAGCCCCCAAAAGGACAAGAAATAGAAGAAAAAAGTACAAGAAATACAAGCTAGAGATACCAGGTTGGAGACCCCCAAATTCGGAGAGATTTATTTCACTCCTCAGTATTTGAAAACTGTCAAACATGGTGGGGCGCAGCAGAGGGGGGGTAAAGGTGACATTTTATGACTAGAACTGTATAAAGAGATCTAAAGGAGTGAGGTTTAGTGTCCTGTAAGCAATCAGGCTTTTCAAGAAGAATCAGTTCACAGGCTAAGTGTCAAACACGTGATTTCCTTGGAAAGGTTGATGGAATAGTACAAAAAACACTGGATAACTGGCTGAGAAGCAGAAACAAAGACACAAAGAGCACAAATAGCTCCTGTGCCTTGGTACAACTTACATTTATAGAATTACTACTAAGCATTACAAACATCTAAAAAAATAGAAACAAAATTCTTGAAATAATTATTATGCTTGTTGCAATTCTCTCAGTTGTTCTCCCAGCTGCAGGGCAGCAGTGAGGCTGGCATGTGCTGGGGCACTCCTGGCAGGGAGAGGGCACTGGGTCAGGCAGCACCAGGAGTGTGCTGGGGACTGGGGCTTGTTTTGGGAGGGAGCTGGGTGTGGACATGCCTGTAAGCTCTGTCACACTGCACAGAGCCCTCTCTGCCCTTGCCTCACTCCCCCTCGAGCCTGTCAGGGCAGGGAGGCCGCTGCACAGGCCTGGAAGTGAATGAACAACGGCCCCTGGGGGAAGGGAGGTGAGAGTGTTTGTGCCTGATGCCCAAGGTGTGACATCTGGGAGATGTGCTGCAAATTATCTTCACCCCTACCCTGTCAGTAACCACACACCTGCAGTGTGGGTTGCCAGCCCATAGGCCAGTGGTCTTTCACCAGGGGAAATTGTGACAAAATGTAACTTGCAGCAACAGCAAAATAATGCTCAGATGAGTCTCACCTTGCTGTGCCAAGAGGCTTGTGCAACTGGGGCTCATTCACAGCCTCAATCTCTTCCTCTTTAGTCCCCTTGGCTCCCAGAGCCAGGCAGTGTGAGATCTGACACAACCAAACCCCCTCACCAGGGATAACCCAATCAGCTCACCAAACACTTCAATTGCTGCTTAGAGAGCAAGAAAGGATAAAAAAGCTGGCTGGGGACCGACAAGAAAACCCCCCAAGGACTGAGAAAAAACAGCCAAGAGAAAGTCAAGGGAGTAGCAAACAGGATGGGTGACAGACAGAGGAGCACAGGAGACAGAAAGGGAGCTCCTCTTCCTTGGTGTGCCAGGACCTCACCATGTGCCAGCTCCCTGGCCAGGGCAAAGGAGAACATTCCAACTCCACCAGTAAACAAGGAGAGAAAAAAGCAGGAAAAAAGGATATGTCATCTTAACCATAACTGAGCAGAAATTTTTATTCCAAGTAGCTGTACTAAAAGCAATAACAACTCCTCAGCTCCCCATGTTCCAATCAAAACTGAATGGTGCTTTCTGAAATACACAGGGCAACTTCCTTTCCAGAAGTCATTACAGTTTTATAGAGCGGCACCTTTGCACTCTGCCACAAAGCAATCTGTTAACAAACATTAGGAACAGCAGGGATGGAGCAATGGGAAACTCTCAAATCAAGTATTCATTGATTTCATTTAGACAATTATACCGTGCAGAGCAACCAAAAGAGTTTAGAGTTAATCTTTCCCTGATGGCTTGTGGTACATGAGCAGGTCCCTGGGTGGTCCAGACGCTTTGGATTCTGTTGCTGGGTCTTCCACGGCCTCGTGTAACCTCTGAGGCACCAACTCTCCTCCCCAGCCTCCACATGGGGCACACTACAAATTGTGGCTAATAGTGATCTACCTCACAGGGGAGAAATAAAACACCTCGATATTATCACATAAAAGAAACCACCACAGCTAAGTGAACTCTATCACTATTATGTTTGCAGCCCCCCATAGTAATTTCATTGCTATTTTTGTTGTGGTTTTGCTGTTCTTTTTTACCCTGATGAAAACCAGCAGAAGACAAAATGACTTGTTAATATTTCAATGAACTTTACTCCCATTTGCCTCCTTTTTAATTTCTTTTGCAGGCAAAGCTGAGTTCCAAAAGCATGAAGTGCACACATGTGTGGGGCAGTTCAGGTCAGCCAAAATGCGCTGCGACCAAACAAAATTAATTTGAGGTGAGTGGATGTGAAACATCTCCACAGGCTACGTGGAAACTGTCACAGGCAGCTGTGCCTGCTTGAGTCAAACCAACCCAATGCCTACACATGGATTTTGGAGTACTCTGGCCATACCACTGGCCAGACAGAGTGGACACAGGATGTGGACAGCAGTATCCAATCCAGAATATTCCAGCAGGAGGACACAACTGCACTCAGAGACTGCCTCTTGTGATTACTGTAAGCAAAATTTTGCAAATTTGCAAATACAGGATACAAGGAAATCTGATGATGAAAGTGTCAGACGTGATTTAGAGAGGTAACGACAAAGTTCAGTGGAAAAGAAAGAAAAGGAGAGAAGAGTTTCTGCAATCAGTCTTCTTCAGAGCAGAAGGAGGAGATCCCAGCCACATGCTACTCCATAAAAGGCAGACAAAACCACTGGCACCAATGTTGTATAGACACAGTCTGGGAAAGGCCCAAACCAGCAGTATATGGATCCCAAATCCACACAGCGAGAGAACCGGTCACCTCTAAAAGCCACCAACACTTTACATACATCCAAAATACACAAATACACCTGAGATAAGAGAGCTGGGAAAGGCACATCCTTTTTAGAACTCTTAAAATCCTTTTGCTCCCAAGTCCTTCATTTTCTAATGTTTCTCTTCTCTGCAGAATGAGACCCTCTACTGGCTATCCTCTTCTGCCTACTATGTGGCTTCTCTAGAAAAGGCAGGCTAGCACAAACAAAAGGGGGAATTGCTGCTGACTCTTGATTTAGGGGCAATGTGGTGAGGGGAACCACAGCTTCACGTTCTTAGGAATGGACAGAAGGAGATGTTGACTGGCACTCAGCATCCCTTCCTCTGGCACCATGAGCAGAAAGTTCCTCATGGGTTGACACTTCCAGAATGGACTCATCCTCTTCTTCAGGATCTACCCACTCTTGTTTTCTCTCTTCCATTTTCAGGATAGTGCCATGGTTTCTTTGGCACTCTGTGACCCCTTCAACTGGATGCAGTTCACCAACCCAACCCGACATCATCACCAGCTCTGCCATAGGCAGGCTTGGAAGACAGCCCTTGCAAAGGCTGGGATAAACCATCTCCCTGTTTTCAATGAGGCACATTGAAGGGGCTTAACTCCTCAGCTGCAGTCTGGAATCATGGCTTAGATCCTGTGATTCAAGTTACATTGATGTCAAACCAAAAACCCTGCTCTTAGCCAGGCCTGTTCACATCCCAACTTCTCAACACACAGTTCCACAACACTCAGAAAAGCTACCTTGCTCATTCAGAGTCAAAAACTCTGAAGCACGAGACTGAAGCAGCAAGCTAACAGCTGAAGCTGAAACATGTTGAATTCCCAGCAGACATGGATTTCCTGCTATCTGCTGGGCCTGGTTGTGCATTGTAGGGTATAAAACAAGGCAGTGTGCAAGTGTGGAGATGGACAGGAACTGAGAGATGACTCCTCTCAAACAGTTATAATGGTGAGATTTTCCAACATTTTCAACCATGCTGTTGAATCTCTGCGTCCCTCTCCAATCAGCAGAGCAAAACATCCCTAAAAAAATAAAACTAGGAGCATAGGACCAGCGAGAAGAGAATGCAAAATGATGAGTTATTCATTCCAAGTCTGTATTATGGCTTTTGTCCTCAGGAGAGCACTTTCACCTGGCACCTATGAAATAAGAGTTCTCGGTAGGAGTAAAAATTTCATCTCTCTCCTTATCAGATATTCACAAATAATGCTGTTTTACCCAACCAACTTAAATGGTGTTATGCAGACCCAAAGACAGAAAAAGCTGGAAAGATTTTTCAAATTAAGTTCATTTAGGGTTACCACAGACTATCATTTGTGAAACAAACTCTGAAAATCCTTGCCCATAGAAAAAGGCAGAGAAAAGGCTTCTTTAACCCCAGGTTGATTAGATGCTTATCTGTGTGCAGGTCTGAAGGTGACCATCAGTAACTGATCACCTCACTTTTGGTGTAGAAAAGCATAATCAGCTGTTAAAACTAAATTTCACAGCTGGACACTTTTATTCAGTATCTCATAAAGCTGCCTCAGAGAAAGTGCATGGTGAACCTCATTTTCACTTTTCTGCACTGTGTTAAATTAATGAAATACAGAAGATGGCAACTGAGCTCTGCTGATTTGTAGATTACAAATTCAGATCTTGTCTGGAAAACTCTATAGTGACTGAGATACCTAATTAAATTGTGACATCAGAGGAGATGAGAGTTAAAACGGAGCAACTGTGAGGAACAGACATATTTTGACATTCTGTTTAATGTTCTTTATTTTTGTTAACCTGTAATTACTTCAATGAATACTGAACATAAAAAAGTATGTCTTTGTTAGAGAAGATGCCCCCACCCCTTGATTTTAATTAAGGTGTAGGATTTCACAATGCAGATATCTGAGGCCTATTAGAACTGCTCTGATACTATTAAGTGAGACCAGATTTCACTTCCATGGTATTTCCAAGGTTACCTCATTTCCCCTCAAACCAAACCCCAGCTTAGGGTAAAATGTTTTAGTTGGGCTGTACTTGGAAGAAAAAGGTGCACCTTGGTTCACTTGAAGGTTACCTCTAATGGAAAAGCTCCAGCTCTGTCTCCAGTGCAAGAACTCAACACTTTGTGTAGATCAACTTCCTTGATGAGGGGAGTTTGGAGTTTGCAGCAATTTGAACAAAATAGCTACATTACATACATTTCTGAGCCAGTGAAATGTGCACAGAGCACTCAGGGCTGGCTGAGTCTGCAGTGTGCTTTGAAGGGTGGCTTAGGAAAGATGGCACTTTGTGGTCCCACATGTATTGCCTCTCAACAGCTCCTGGATTGAGTTTACTCAGTTTCCAAGGAAAATTATGCTTAATTCTACATAATGCTTCTCCAAGCAATTTCAATCTAAAAGTTTTAAGTCAAGTCAACCTCCTCGTGACCTCCATATCATAACTCTTAAAGCATGACAAACATGAGCAGGCAGCTCCAGGGTAAGAGTATGGTTTGAGGGCAACAGGGCAAGTTCTCTACCAGTATAAATCAGTATAAATCAATATAAATCAATATTGCTTGCCTACTTTGAGTGGAGGCATTCCCACGTAGAGCAGCTGTGGACACAGCTAAATGAAGAGCCATTCTACGAGTGGGAAGTGAAGGAACTGCCTCACGGGTGACAGAGAACCAAAGGAGGACTGAAGTCCCCCTGTCCACCCCATGCTGCTTCAGACAGCAATAAAAAGGTAGTGTGGTTATTGCTCGACAGGACTGCAAACAGAGCCTGAGAGCAGAGAATGTCTTGAACAGTATTTCATTGTCCCACAGCCAATTTCAGAGTAAAACCACAGACTAATGTGAAGATTTCACAATGCAGACATTTTACAAAGAAAGGATATTTCTTCTGGTGTAATGTTTGGACCCCGACACCAATTCAACATATTTCCCAATGACAAAAAATCTTGTAAACCACAAAACACAAGGATTACAGAAGTTAAAGATAGAAGAAGAAACCCACAAAGCAGAAATATTAAGGCCACCTGTGCACTAGTGAAATGTGCAGTTGCCACAGTCAAAGAGGATATATCCCTCATTAACATTACATATAATAAATCACACACATATGTAGAATAGACACTTCATCTTATTCTAGAGAAGTGGAACCAGAAAAGTTAAAATAAGCTAAAGCTTTTGTGGCCAGTCTATAGTAAAAAGCTCTAGCTTGAATCCTAGCAGCTCTTAGCAGCCTAAGTCAACAAAACAGCAGATGGAAAAGAGGTTCCCATGTAGATCCCTATCCAAGCCAGGACAGGACTCTGAGATGAATGCTTCCAAGGAGAAGGGGAGAAAAAGAAAACATCAAAGGACAAGTTGCCAAGGTTATAACCTGAGACCTAACATCAGCCAGAGAGGTTTATTTAACCTTTCAGGTGCTCATTAGTGTCAAGCCCTCGTGGCAGCCTCCATGCTGTCTCTCCATCCTGCAGCTGGCTGAACGTGGAGCTATATCCCATCCTAATGAGCCACAAGGAGGGTGATGTGCGTCACTGGCTTCTGCTTCAATCTTGGCAATCTCAGCGCAAAAGCCTTGCAACATCTTCTGATTCTCCTGACATTTAATTAGCTGGTGTCATTTTGATGCCATAGCCTGTCTCATCAGGATGATAACTACAAAACAACATGTGGAGCATAAAAGTTCCATGAAAAGTTTCAGGTCTGGCAGCCAAGCTTACGAGTCCCCTGACAGTCACGGTTCCTGGGACTGGTTCCCATTAGCTCTTTGTTTTGGCACTGCTACCAGCAAGAGCTTCTCTGTTAAGGACAGAGAAACAAAAAAAAACACCCAAAAACTGCAAAGCTCAGCGTAGCCTTGCAAAAAATGACATCCTTTAGCTTGAAAAATTGTACTTGTCCTGCAGAAAGAGAGCATCCTCACTGCACAAACTCACACCTATTCATCCTGAAGGACAGGTTTATCCTACAGTATAGAGTCCATCATCTTCTGGCCTCAAAAGGCAGTTCTATTTATTTAATTGTGTATAATGTTTTTCTCCATTTGTCATCTGGTACTTGGGAGGACAACCTCCAACAACACCTGCCAACTGCTTCTTGACCACATCAGCCTCAAAATTTGACAGTGGTCATTGCTACACAAAATGTGAGCCATCTACACCATCTACAGTGGTCTTTTTTCCAAAATCCTAGTCTCACACATGAAAACTTTTATTTTTTTGAGTGTGTACCAGTTAGAGATGTGTAAAAACTCAAATGAACCAAGACTTGTTTTTCCAAGTATTTCCTTCACAAAACAGAATCAACTGAAAATCTTTTGTCATCAGAACCTAGGCACAAGCTAATGTTTTGTAAAGACAGACATGTAACTACCTGAGGCAGAGGATGAGCAGAAAGAACTCCACAAGACTTAAAAATTTACTGAACCACTGTGGTCCCCAGACCAAAGCTCATCTGGAGGATCCTTGCCTGAGCTCAAAGCTGCTTCCCAATTGGATGAGCTTATCTTTTAAAGCAAAATGTTCTGGGAACTCACAGCTCTGACAGGGAGATTTCTTTTAGGCAAATGTTATGGCCCAGTAATGGCAACACCACTATCAAGGGTGAAGGTGTTCTTGCAAGACTTTTCCACTTGTCTTCTGCTAATCTTATTTCCAGGGTATAACCATGATGCTACAATTTCAGCCAGTTCATGCCCACTGCAGACTACTGGTCTGTAACTGCTCCCACCAGTTCTCCATCCTAAACAGCATTTCAGGTGCTTCTTTGCTGTGTCTTAGAGAAGGTGCTTGCCAATGCACATTACTGAGCACCTAATTTCTGCCTTCCTCAGCAACATTTCTTTTTAAAAAGTCAAATTTCACCCTGATTTTACACCTGACCACAGTCACACTCATGCAGGACAGTGTTTGGTTCAGAAAGCTTTGGAGGAGTCACCTGCAGTGATCCTATTCCACATTTGGAGGCCCATATTTACAGTGTTACCTCTTGTTTCCTCACACATTAAACCATGGAAGATCTGCACGCATCATAAGCAACGCCTTGGCATGGAATCCCTTCACCTGGCTTGAAGTATATTCAGGTCAAGACAAATGGATGAGTATAAGAATCCACATCTACCTTTTAGTGTAGGTTTTAATAATTGTCTTTTATTTTATACATGCACACACATACTCAAGGGAAAAAGAAGGATGAAGATCTAAGTGAATCTGTCTAAAAGTTAAAATACAGCAAAGAGGAGGAAATCCAGGAACTGCTCCAAAGTACAACACCAAAAATAATCACAAAAAAATCCCTAAGCCCTACAATACCTCCCTCACACACACAAACATATTTGCACCCATTACCTTCTTGCCTCAGCAATCCATAATAGTAGCAGCACGGGAAAGTTTATTTGAAAAACACACATTAGCATGTCTCTAAAAGACTTCTGAAGTACTAATGTGCTCAGTGATTATGCACTACCCAACAAATGCCAACTTTCCACGTTAGCAAAGAGGCTGGGAGAGAGTGAGCATAGGAGGGAGGCCAGCGTGGCAGTCAGAGCAAAGCACTGGGGATCAAACAACCAGACTTCCTTCCCATGACAGCTCTGACTTGCTGTCTGTGCCTGCTTCTGCCTTGGTGCCTTTATCTGCGACACCAGCTAGCACCACCTACTTAAAAAGGGGCAAATGAAATTAATGAGAGCTTTTAACTGCTCCAAAATCTTGTAAAAAGTAAGATTAATTCTTTAAAAGTTTCTGAAACAATTATTATTGCCATTTCTTTGTTCGGCTGGAGCATGTGAGAGTTCCAGAACTATGCAGCAGTAGGCACAGTACTGATGTGGAAAGTAAAGGTGGTCCCAGTCCTGGGTGTACTCAAGTCTGATGAAAGCTACAGAAACACAGACTACAGAGAAAGCCACAGAAACAAAAAGCTTTGCGCTTCTTAGAATTTTCCCTATTTGGATAGGTAATTTTTTAAAAACTGTCTTTATTTTATCCTTAATGAATGTATCATATCCAAGTCTCATTATCAAACCTCTCTTATTTCACATGTCAAAAATAGTAACTTTTAAAAAATAGCTGGTAGTGTATGCCTACTCCCAAACTATAAATCCATGCCATCAATTATTGCCATTTTAATTGCCCAGTTAGCAAATACCCTTCATCTGTCTACACTATTAAGCAGTGAAGTAAACATGGCAGTAAGACATTCGTTTGATAATGCTTGCCAAGTTTGATAGAAAAAAATCTTGATTCTGTTATTAATATACTAACAAATATATAAGACTGAGAGATTTATTTTGCTCAGCCCATTTAAAACTAGCACCAGAGAGGAAGATGTGTGTCCTTAGCAGCACCTGCAGTGAGAACCTTACAGTTCACAGCAGATTTTTCCTTGGTTTATTTTAAGAACTTATAAATGGAAGGACACTTCCAACTGTGTTAGTCTATTAGAAGATAACCTGGTTCAAATTTGTCTTCGCTGCACTGATATCAGACAGTGATAATTCTTCTAACTTTATGGGGTGAGGAAATATTATTCGTTAAGTCTTGGTGGCACCAGATAATTGTATAAATATAAGCAGTTTACTTGGTTGAGATTTAAATAATACTTTAGCTTAATCTCTTAAAAAAAAACAAACAACCAAACAAACAACCTTCTATTTACCTGCAAGTGACAGAGGTATTGTGGAGTTCCAAGACTTGTGCTCCCTCTCCAACAGGGCATTTAAGCAGAAACTTAAAAATGAGAAAATTCTGCTAGCCTTAGAGCACAGAACATGCATCAGGAAAGGGGTGACAGGCTGTGTCAGCAGCCCTCCACTCCTGCCACGCCTTGGGAACCAGGCAGAGTTTATGAGGCACTGGAAATCTGAAAGTTTTGTTACAGTTTGCTCCCTTACTCCCCCCTGACTCACATCCTTCCAGACCAAGGACATCTCTGCACAGCTCTGCAGGCAGAGGAAAGTGCGCTCTTGCCATGCTGCAAGCTGACAAAAAACTATGTCAACTTATTTCACATCCTTGTGACCCTCATGAATAAAGCCTCTGCTGAAAGGCACAGTGGATTAGCTTGGGCTCCATGCCTGACTTAGACAGTTTGCATGAGCTGAAAAACACAAACAGTCCAAGTATTTTCTGTTAACAGAAGTGCACACACACACACATATATATATTCATATATATGTATGTATGTATATATACACACGTATATATTTATGTATGTATATATATATATATGTGTGTGTGTGTGTAAATGTGCATACAAACATACAGACTACAGGAGTCTAGTTATAAGCACTGCCTTATCTTGCTTCACAGTATATCAAAGGGATCCTGAACCTCATGGAAACACTTCCAGTGAAGTACTGTGTTTTAGTTTACAAACTTCTGAAGTACTTTGTTATGACTAACAGGCAGCCAGCTCAAGCAGTGATCTGAAAAGCCAGAGGATTTCTTTAGCTTTTTCTAATTTTTTTCTTTGTGTAACCATTTAAAACCTTGATTCTCCTACACTAATGCTCCTGTAGATAAGGACAAGAATGAAACTTTTTTTTTGTGCTTCTGTGTCAAAAGCTTTGGTAATTTCCTACAGGGACACCACATCAAGATGAAGTCTCTTTGAGGACAGCCTTACTAACTTTACAAAACAAAGTGTGACCAGCTCTAACACAATCTCTTAAGAGAGCAGCAGCAGAAATACCATACCTATTGACTGAGGCTGCAAGAGAAGTGGTACAAGGGATGATGGCCCTGTCCATAACACACCTCTGGCACTCACCTGAGACTACTGCAAGGAAATAGCAAGGTCAAGGCTTGGCTCTGAGCATGACATTTGAACCAGAGAAAGAAAACAGAATCTCCTCCATGGATTCTCAAGAGAATTGTGAGCCCTTTCTACCTACCAATAGCAGGCTTATTTTTCCAGGATGTGACCTAAAGCACCCGCTCGTGTCACTGCTCCACAAGCAGCTGTAGAGGAGCTGGGTCTGGAAGGAGCCCCAAAACCAGGCTGCAGCTCATGGCAGCTCCTCGTGGACAACTCAGTTCTGCTTTCTCCCCGTGGCCCTCCCTTCTCCCCTCTGCTCAAGGAGGAGCAGGACAAGAGAGGAGCAGCAGAGCCCAGACAGCCCAGGGGCAGTGCAGGGGAAGCAGCAGAGCCATGGCACGTGGCACACCAGAGGAAGATGAAGAAATAAGGGAAAGAGAGGACAAAGAACCATGTGGAGGATGTGTGATCACTGGCATGACACAGTGCTGTACCCACACACCTCTGTGTGTGCACCATGTGCACATTTAGGGCAGGGGCTGGGAGGCTGTAAGGAAGATTTACTAACAGAAATCTCAGCCTTGCTTGTGACACATGCACAACTTTCTATGCTCTGTGGGTCGAACATTTACAAGAATGCCTCTTGCTTCTGGTAAAATCAACCACAGGAAGGGCAAGGAAGGATGTAGTGGTGGCAAAATGCAGAACCCAGCTTTGCCCTGAAGAGCTCAACGACAAAAACTGAAAGTCGGAGCTCTCCAAAATAAACTGTCTGTGTTTGAGGGCTGGAACAGCAAAAAGGGGAACTCTGAGTCTTGATTCTGCTATTACAGAGGGACCAAAAAGCTGTAACTGGAGCAAGTGGTCACCAGGAAGTGCAAGGAAAGTGACTGAAGAGCCACAGTGGTTGTAGAAAAAAGGTAAGAAGGATGAAGTGCCACAGCAAAGAAATATTATGTAAATCAGGTCAGCTAAGCCAAGCAGAAGGCCCAGGCACCAAAAAGCCACTCTGACAGCAAAGCAGAGGGTGTTTGGAGACTGAAGCCAGCAAAGGAACCCAGCAACAATGGCCTTACTGAGGAGGGTCCATTCTTGTATCCTGCCCATCCCAGGGCAAGCAAAAAGGGCACACATGGAAAGAGTTTGGGGTCAAAGATTAGCAGCTCTGTGCCAAGAATTGTAGCACTTCATTAGCAGAGGACACAGAAAGGCCCCAAATTGCCTGTCCTTGCACTGGTTTGTTTTGATATGGGGCTTGACATGGGTGCAAATCTATTGTAAACACATGTACTATCTTACAGAAATGCAAGAAAAAGAAAACATTCTTTTTTCTTTTTTTTTTCTTTCTTTTTTTTCTTTTTTTTTTGTAAAAAAGATGGATATTTTTACAGCATACACAGCCAATCATGACATTTAATTTTACAGAACAGGAAGGAGCTCAGTAAGTTGCTGTAAAAATATCCACCCTTATGCAACCAAAACAGCAGCTACGGATCAGGAATAGCTGTGGAGTGGCACCATGGACCTCTCCAGCACTGCAGATATGAACCTAGGGACAGAGCTTAACCTACACCTCAGGCAGCTGGTGCACCCCTGGCAGTGACCTCTTGTGTAAAATGACCCCATCAGCCACTTCATGTATAGCTTTAGGCCCATATTCCACTCCCCCAAACCATATTTTCCATGTCATAGACCCTGTTAAGTAATTTAACACAAACTGTAGGCAGAACACAGAAAATACCAACATTTCAATTTGGCAGGCATTTAAATTTTCATTATAAGCATTCAGACAAGGAGTAAATTCAGACAAGGTAAGGAGCTGCAGATGCTTTCTAAAAATACTGTCATCTCTGATGGGTATCTTATGTACAGCCCCACACACAGCACAAGAGTAGAACATGGTCAACCCCACCACTACCAACATAATAACAATACCTACTTATTTAAATGTTCTGTGAGCACACCAGCATAACTCAGGAACTGTTTTTCTGCATTCCTTGCTTGAAAAAAATATTGCATAACACTACTGTAACTATAGATTGTATTCTTTTCTTTTTTTTCCACCGAGTATTTAATTCCTAACAACACTTAATAAACATAAGGAATGAGGAACACTCCCTATCCCCATCTGTTTATTTCTTCTTAGGGAAAAACATTTTTTTTAATTTGGCCCTTATATGAAATACCAAATGCTGTAATTTATGATATAACCAAGAAGTTTGTGGTCCTTATTCTTTCAATTACAAAAAACTTTTCAATACTCTAAATGTAATTGAAAGATAAACTATTTTTGACACCAGCTACTCTGAAGAATAAACAGCCCATTAAATAAGAACCTCCAGTGTACATTATACCTTTACCAGCAGAGAAGTAAAAGTAATCAGAAAAAGACTGAGGGCACTACAGCACTACAGTAATTTGAAAGGAGAAAGCAGTGAAAAGGTCCAATTATTCTTATTGGCAAAGTAATATTTCTAAAATAATAGGAATCTTCTGAAATCAAGTTCAGTTGGTATCACAACTGAAGGAACTATTTAAAATACACCAGTAATGGTAACACAACTTATGATTTGATTGATGTAAATGAGCTGTTAATGTTAAAAGAAGACAGAGCTAAGTAAATAGTCACTGTTCTGCTCTACATTGCTATTTCACACAAATAACAATTTGTGTGAAATTTCTCCTCAGTGTGAGGACCAACATATTCAGGATCGCCCTCCCCTAGGACAAGGAATGGCTCTCAAGGTTGCTTCTCAAGACTGAGGGATTCCTTACCACAAGAGACTCTTGGTAAGTGGGTAAGAGCATACTAAACTCTGAATTCTTGGCTAAATGACATAATGAATTGATCATGTGCAGATAAACCTTCAGCCAAACTGCTGGGAAAAGCTGGGATTAAGACTGGATCCAGCTGCACCTAAACTCCCATCTGAGAAGGAGTTTAGAATGCAAAGGGATCCTTCCTTAACATCACGACTCAACAGGAGGGTCTCCCTGACAGTGTGGGCTACCAAACTTTGGTTTTTATCAATAAACACATTGTTACTTCTGTCTCACCCCTGAAGTGCATGACTCCATCTGTGACAATGTGGAGTCTAACCACGTAAAGCTTTTCTGGAAGCTGTCACAAAACAAGTAAGACATACCTGATGTGCCAAAATATAGATATTATGGCCAACATCTTTTGGGGAGATGCCATCATCTCCATTCTCCTCCTCGTGGTCACATTCCAGACCTTGGTTGTAGGCATTCTTCATCACATCCACCTGCAACACAAACCCAGCCAAGGAGAGATGAAATAAATGTGGTTCTTGGGGAAAAACCACACTGTGTTTGAACACAGCCACTCTGTTCAGCTCCAGCCTGCATGGGTGCCCTGCAGTTCCGCAAGAAGAGCGAGCAGCCTGAGAAACACTTTCTGAATAAAGACAAGCTTGAAGGATTTATGAAGTTCCAAACCACTACATTTTTCATCAGCAACCATGAGAAAGGAAGAGGAATGATGAGCCTTTGTGAGCAGGTATTTTCACAAATGCTTCTAAAGACTGGTCTAGATATGGCAGGCACTGTTGCGCAGCACTTAAAGAGTGCACCCATGATCTTCTGGCCAGAGCAGTCAGCAACACAATTTCACAGGAAAAACCACACCTAAACCAAAAAGGAAAGGAAGATCTGGGCAGGGATCTGCTGGGGAAATTCCAAATATTCAAAAGCCTCTTAGAGGACCACCATAGGGTTCCCCACACAATACCCTAGGGATGGCCTCATCCTGCTGAGATGCCACCTCAGTGGTGATTCCCTGAAACCAGCAGGCACTGGGCTCTGCCTAAGGGCAGGGAAGATGTTCCCAGATTCTTCCCCAGAATCCCTCAAGAACTCCCAGATCTCTCAGTCTCTGTTGTTATGCAATCAAGTGATATTGGAAATTACTCCCCCAGATTTCCAACCCATTTGAAGTTCCTGGAGACCTCCATAAACATCAGTGTTGTTCCAAAACATAGCAACAACTGCCTGGAACTCTCTTTTTCATGAGACATAAATAAATAACATACATGTATATTAAACATATTATATGTCCACACACACATTTCTGTTAGCACTGCCTCACAAACTGTACAAGCTTAATTTGCCAGCCCCTGACAAACTGCACTTGAAGACAGTCTACCAGAATATGATAATTTAGTTAGGAAACAATTAAAGAAAAGTGCATGGAACGGATAAAAATAATGAAGTCGTAAAGACTGAAATCATGCATGCTTGATCCTTTTAAAGTAATTTTGTGAATTAGTACTATCCTGATACATTGTGCCACCATACGCTGCCAACACTTCTCAGCTTAGATACAGATCATTTTAAAAATGTTTTAATGACAGATTTTTTTTCAGCCAAAAGATTTATGAATATTCACAAGTTTTCTCACCAGTTCTCTTGGTCTCATGTTGAAAAGGATTCTTTCCGCATTCTCACTGTCTTGCCTGCTTTCCATAATAGCCAGCAAAAGCTTGGAGGCATTGTTCTGGAGATACAAAACCAAATTAATGCAAATTTTAAATCTCTTTCATGGATTAATGACCCTTGCATTTGTTTTAATTGAGATTATGAGGACCACTTTTTAGTGGAGAAGATTTTCAACCACTTGCATCTTTTATTTTACTGACATATTTAATAGCTTTTTTTTAGTGTCAGCATACTGTAACACTAACTCTGCATGCTATATTGGAAAGAAAATTTTAAACACTGAAAAATATTTTACTTAAATACAGAGTGTTGCTGCAGACTGTGCATACAAAATTAAATTCCATGTCCTTTCCTTATTTCCCACCTAGCAATTTTTGCCTTGGCTCTCTGTTAAAACAAGACTCAACAGAGGTAATTACAAAACATATTACACAGAAGGTTTTATCATTCAGGCAGGTTTCCTTCCCCTTTGGTTTTCATGAAGTCCAACTGGTTATTATTTGAAAGGCTGCAAAATAACCTGTTTCCATGCACTCCTGAGATTTTGTTTCACTACTAAATATTCCTGGGGGAATATATAAAGACAACCTTTGCTTTGTCAGCTGGCTGCTTTTCCCCAAGGCTCAGGATTACACAGCATGAGCTTTAGCTGCAGTAGCCCAGTGGTGCCTCAGAGCCCTGCCTGCCTCCCAGCTAAATCAGCTGTGGTGAAGTGGAGAGGAAGAATGGTTCTGGAGCTTTGGCTGCTTTCTGGCAGAGCAGGGTTGCTTTGGCTGACCTGTCACAGCATCCCCATCATTCCCTGTTACAGACTGAGCTGTTGGAACACCTGGAAGCAGGAGACAGTCCCCAGGGAAGAGGTAGGGGCCAGGAAAATTGCCAACCCACCCTACAGCCTCATTCTCAGCTGCTGATTGCCATTATCAACAATTCCAGCTGAAATTTCTCCAGTGAGGGTGTGCCTCAGACAACTGGCATGGGCAGTTTCAGAGGAAAAAGGGCAAAAAGAAAGATGTTATTCCCTACATGTTTAAACAACTTGTATTTTAAGCAGCCTTTGTATCCCCAAGTTTTGATAACAGACCTAAAAATATGGAGCACTAGAGGCCAATAGAACAATCACGAGTTGTAGTCTCCCAGTCAAACTTGTCCAACTCAGAAGCATTTATTATTATTATTATTACATTACAATTTGAGTACTATAGAGCACAAACACACTCATTTCACAGCTAAAAGCCCACAGGGGTTATTCTTTGTGAGCACAGAATCACAAAACTGTGCAGAGTGGATCATAAAACCACACACTAAAGGCTGTCCTCTGGACTAAGATTCCAGCAGTCCAGCCCCTGCTCAAAGCAGCTTGCTCAGGGCTGTGTTAGGCTGAGCATTAAACACCTCTGACTGGAGGACTGAAGGTAAATGGAAGGAGAACAGATTAAAATGAAGAGTTGTATGTAACTGGGGAATTAGAAACTTCTGGGAGAAGAGACTGGGAGTGAGACAGAAGCCAGGAGAGAAGCCTGGGCTTGCCAACACAGGAATGAGATAAGGACACAGAAAAAGAGATGGGAAGAAAAGACCTAACTGGGACTGGCTCAAGGAGAACAGCACTCCATATAAGTTTTGCCATGTCCCTTTCCTTTTGCTCATAAATCAAATCAGGACCATCCATGGGAAAGGTCCAATCAGACTCTCTACCTTGCAACCAACACTGCAGAAGTTGAATGTGCACAGTGAACAGGGGGAGGGAGAGGACAGCATTTTGATGAGGATTCCTGACAGGATGCTGCTCTAAAAAGCAGGATGCTTCCTTTTCTGCTGCAGGTTTCCCTTACAGTGATGGCCATATCAGTAGTGGCAGGATCTCAAACTGAGGAGGAGGGAAGGGGCCATGCCAGGCTCCCAGGTAGCTTGGGAAGGAAAGGGAGGAAACAGGAGGAGGGCATCAGTCCCCTCACTCATGGCTGAGGAGGACTTTGAAGCTCTTTGCCAGTGCAGACAACCCTGGGGACGGACAGAAGCCTGCTGCAGTTTCCAGGGAGCTGGGAAAGGTAGAGGATAAGTAGGACTCTGTGTCATCAACCATCAGCTTCTTGCTACTGACTCAGCAGAAGTGCCTTGCCATGGCATAGAATTACAGCAGGCATTTGTGATGGCTATTTGGCTACTTATTCCTCACTTTTTGAATATTTGGAGAGCCTAGGATCTTTCCCAAACATCAGTGAGGAAAAGACATCCATCACTTGGAAAACACAGCACGAAGTTCATAACACATAAGTACAGTGAAAAATCAGTTTCCAGGTGCTAAAAAACAGTGCAGCCCAAAGCACTTCTACTCTTCATTTCACTTTTACCTGGGCTCCCATCTCATCTCCTGATAAAAATTTTGGAAAAGCAAATTAATGAGTGAAGCAGCTAGATACAGCTATGAGGGAAAAAAAGAAGACACGTGTCTTAGACTCTCTGTACTCTTAGACTGACAATGTCTCCTCATCCTGTCACAGATGTGGCAAATATTGAGCTCTTCCTGTGTGCCAGGGCTTACACATCGATCAGTAAGGAAGGCCAGGGGGTCACACTTGAAATAAAAAGAAGCAGAATTGAACACTGGCCATCTCTGCATTCAGTAAACACTGTCTGCTCTGCTCACTAAATGATTCAGGAGTCCACTGGAAAATATAATCCATGAAGATGTAATTAAATGCCACATCAAAAACTAAGTGTAAAACAAGCTAAACTAAGATGGCATGGGAAAATATAACTCTGCACTGCCTTTCCTGTGGTTGGAGGGTGTAAGTTCAACATATAATGCTCCCTGAACACAGTGCCTGAGCTTGTTTGTAAGTGTAAATGTATAGGCCTGCATACTTTGAATTCTGTATTTTCAGTGCAAAATTTATGTATTTGCAACTTCAAAGTTGCCTATGAACACTGACAGTTGAACATTGCTTGGTAAATTCATTGCTTTATTACTTCAATGTGTGCCACTCCAAATCAAAACCAGCAGCTTCTTAATTTGGATCCAATTCTTGAGATCACATCTTGCAATGCATCCAGACCCAGTACAAGAGTGATATGGACATAATGGAATGGGTCTAGCAAAAAGCCATAAAAACCATGAAGGGAATGGAGCATTTTTCATATAAGAAGCCACTGAAAGTTGTAACTGTTCAGTCTGGAGTACAGATGGCTTAGATGGATCTTATCAATGTGTATAAATACTTGGTGGGAGCAAATGCAGAAGAGGCTGCCAGACCCCTCTCAGGAGTGTCCAGTGAGAGAGCAAGAGACAAAATAAAACACCCATGAAATTCTATCTAAACATCAGAGAACATTTTTGTACTGTGAGAGGGATCAGACAGTGGGATAGACTGCCCAAAATGGTTGTGGACCTCCAGCTGTGGAGATATTCAGCTGAACATGATCCTGAGAAACCTCTAGCTGATCCTGCTTGAGCAGAGGGCTTGGACAAGTTGACCTCAAGACATCCCTGCTAAAGGAAATGACTCTGTGATTCTGCAAATCTGAATCATTTCCACAGTCTGACCCTCTGCTATATTCACCACGATTTTTGCTAATTGAACGAGTCTGAGCACAGCCAGCCTCCTGTGAGCAGGATCACACTGGTCCTTGCAGAGGTGTCTCTGTGTTTGGTCACTACACAGAAAAGCTGTTCTACAAGCATGTGCTAGCCTCATGGCAATGGCAAATCAAAATGGCACTGGAGTGAATGCAGATACATCTTTACAGAGACTGAATTTGGACTTCAAAAGAACTGCCTGCATGTTCAAAGTTAAATGTCTGCCTAAGTGTTTTGCTAGAGGGGGGGCCTGAATTACATTGCCATTCAAAAAAGTAATTACAGTTATTAAAATCATATGTAAGGCACTGTTGATTCAATGTTTCATTGTACATGATATATAGCTATATTAATTATTTTATTAGACATGTATAACATTGCCAATATGATGCAATGCAGCTACCACAAAGTATTTGCTGGTTTGGGGAGGAAACAGACCATCTACAATGGAAATACTTAATTTGGGAGGCAAGAAAAGGCAATAACCCAGGGCTCCTCCTGGACAGATTCTACCCTGCTTGGCAGACAGTGCAGCTGCAGAGCTCCCCTCTGCATGCACTGGCACACAGACAGGAGAAACTTATCTACCAGCCCGTCCAACCCTCCCCAGAACACAGAACAAAATTACATTAAAAGTCCTCCCTCTCTAGGCTTTGCCCTCACACTCTACACTTTGTGCTTCCCCTCAGAGGACACTCAGAAGGGAAATTAGGTACAACTTACTTGAACCTTGTTTTCAACTTTATTTGACACTGCAGGTCACCTGATGTATTGTTCTTTTTCACAGCATTTCCTTCTCAAATAATTTTTAAGAGTTCGGTATTTAGAGAGCATGGTTGACTTGCTGCATGCTATACAGTGTGGCTGTTTATCAATCTTGAGAGATTTTACATCCACAATATAGACTTCTCATGCTACCTGTGTCATGCCTGATTGATAGGATTTTTAAAAAAAAAATCCTATCAATCAGGATTTTTGAGATGTTTGAGACACAGTCCCAAACACAGCAGTGGGTCAAAAGGCCTGTGGCAGAGGGCTTGATAAGGATTCAGAAGCTGAGATGAACTCATTTGCAAGATTTTTTTTTTCAAAGGCTTCTGAGGATACTGTGCTATGGTAAGATTAAGTACATGTCAGGCTGCCTAGAGCTCTCCCATAGGTATGTCTTCTGTTGCTGCCCAAATTCAAACAAACAAATTTCCATATACCGTACCTTGAGCTGAAGCACCAAGTCCATGCAGTATTTGCCAAGAGGGTTTATGTCATTCAAGATGAGAGCAATTATAATATCAATCCCATTAGACTCATGGGTGGCTATGCATGTCTGCAAAACAAGAGAAGAGAAGGGAATGGGGCAGGGGCAGAAGGGAGGGGAGGAGTGGGAAAAAGAGGGAGATGATACAGCCAGAGGGAGGGAGAGAATATATACATCAGCAAATTTCCAAAAGAAGGACCCAGAACTTGAAACACCTTGCAAGAGCAATGAAACCTTCAGTCAGAGCAGAACAGCCTGAAAACACACCACAAGAAGTGCTGGGGGAGACTTGTGTGTACAGAACTAACCCAAACACTGCCAGTAGTGAAATACCCAACTGGAAAGAAGGTGGGGCAAGCTAAAATCTGCTCCCAGAGAATCCTGCAGGGCTTGGCACCAAGCGGCACAACTTGCAGACAGCAGCCCTCAGGAGCACTGCCAGACTTAGCTGAGCACATGCCAGCCTCAGACATAAAAGAGAAGCTTGACTGCAAGCACAACCAAATTTGCACGCTCAGATTCTTCATTTGCCCTCAGCAGCCAGAATTAATATTGCTGTTGCAGTACAAAATGTTCATGGAAATCAAAGTTTTTTCCATGAACCTGGACGTGTCCTGTAAAGAAGAGTATTTCTGGATATGGAATTTAAAACTGTATTTGTGAGCAGTGGTACTTCCCAAATGCCTTTGCAGCTGGAGTTCTGGACCTTCTAGGACTTGTGCAGAACAGCCAGTTATACAACAGCCTATGGCACTTTTTCCTCTGGCAGGTTTATGGGACAATAGGAAAGGAAAAGACAGAGAGAGGGGGGAAAATGAAAATGTGAGAGTGTGGGACATTTGCCCCTAAAATATATTGAATTAGAATTGCAGTTGGTGTAAACAAGTGCAACTCAAATCCTGAGTGACTTCCCAGCAGATAGGTCAAAGTAATAAAGTTTAATTCATCATTCCCTTCCATATCAGTGTTCCTCCAGTGCTTCTCACATAACTTTGTTGGAAAACATGTTAACTTGTAACATTTTTTTATCTCCAGTCCTGTAGCTATACTTTTTTACAGTTGTTTTTCCCATCCCCAAGTGGTTTAAATATTACTGCTCAAAATTTATCCACTAAAGGACTTCTGTTTGTTTTTAAAATATTAAGTAAAGGCAGCTGATTACCAGCAATGGCAGTAATAGCACTTTACATTTCATTGGAGCACATTAATGAAGAAGCATTAATATTACATGTATTTCTTCAGCTATTTCTAGCATAGAGAACAGATTGCTTCTGTCATTTGCTCACCACAATTTTCCCACTGCTAATCTATAGCAAAAATTCTGCAGTTTCATCCACTATGACAACTTTATTGCAACTTTAATTCTCTTCAGATCAAATATGGCAGCATGTAACCACATCCTTTACATTTCTACACTTCTTTAGCATGGCACTAAAGAGACTTTTACCAAAAGTCACAGCTGTGTGACTTCCAAAGGCTGCAGTGAGGAAGGCACAGAAGATCAGAAGCATGGTCTTTAGTGTCATCCATTTCACTACTGATCCATAATTAAAGATGCTAGGTGGTATGGCAGGAGGGTAAGTTAAACCTTGTGGCAGTTATGTGAAATAAGGAAAGTAAGTGTTAGCAAGATGTACAAACACCAGCAAAAGCAAAATGTGTGAAAATGAAACACACTGAAACACAAACAGTCTCTTTGCAATGCACTTCCAAACCTCTGACTCCAAATCCAGTCTCACAAAGTGAGGGTTAAGCCATGGACACAGCAACATGAAACATGAAACTCCCTCCAAAAGGTCTGCAAATTCTCAGAGGAAGAAGAGGTACTACAGGAAGAGTCTGTTTTGAGCTCTGACTTAAAAGGGTTGCTCAGGCCTCAGGAAAGCTTGAAGCATGTTAAGACTAGTCATAGCAGCTCCAAGTGAATTTATGTTATCAGGAATCCTCAAAGGTTTGTCATAAGCAGCCTGACAGCAACATTCAGGTACAGCCTTCTGCACCCAGAAGTTCTTGAGCTTACCTGGTTTTCATGGCATGGCCCCTGGCAGTATTCTGTCAAGCTTTCCAGGGTCTGGTTGACAAGAGCCACGTTCCTCTCGTTGATGTAAAGCCCCAGCAAGCCCAGCCCACCTGTGGTGCTCCCACAGATGCAGTCCAAGAACTGAAGGGTCTCACAAACGAGGTTGTAATTTGTTTTATTGTTTTGATGTCTTAAGAAATTCTGGTGGGTGGAGGAAAGGAACACAAAACAAAACAAAACAAAAAAACCCCAAAACAAAACAAAAAAAGGAAGAGAGTCAAGGCAAACAAAGTATTTTAGTATTTTTTCATGAAAATGTTAAAGGATACAACTTATAACCATATGACTACTGTGTCTCAGGTACTGAAGTACACTGCACTACTATAGAAAATATAATAGGCCTTCATGCAGCAATTGAGAACTATTACCTGATTAAATCATGGAGCAGGGAAGGCTTAGGAAACTGAACTTGGCAAACATCTGCACTGGCCTTAAATGTCTTTTATACATCCTGCAGACCTGCTCCCAGTCACCCATCACAGCCCTTCTCTTGGAAGCTGTTGCCCCACAGCCAAGCAGGTCTGGTGGCACATTGTGGAGCTCAGCTCAAACCACCCCAACCACAGCTGGAAGGGGAGGAACCACTCCTGGCCACGGCACTGATGTATATTGGCAGAAAATACATTTTGCAGAGGTTGCTATGGGGACAGTAATTTCTACCAAAAGAACTGACAGCAGGGACACACAGAGCATCTTAAAGCCTTCAGCTGTGATACTCTGGGAAAGGGGCAGTACCCAGAAACTTCCTGTGCTCTTCAAATCTGTGGTAAGTGATTACCAACTATGCACAGGAACCTTACTAACAGGGACATTTAGACCCTGCTCAGTTCCATGTGGCTGTGCTGAGATCCCCAAGCAATTCTGAGGATATAAACATGCACTCCTCCAACACAGAACCCAAATGGTTCTTGGAAAGGGTTCTTTTATCCCTTGGACCCAACATTTCAGACAGCCCTATTCTGTCACAGGGGCCAGGCACAAGTGTGTTTTTCTCCCCTTATGAAGGTGCAGCCCCTCTAACATCACCCCTATAAAAGCTCAGCTCAAAACCCTTTACCTGGAGCTCTCGGTTGTGGTTCTCACACAGCAGCTGAAGAAATCTCAGTATTGGCTGCATGATTGCAATGGCAGGGCTCATGATTGCTTCTTCTGCAGACTTCTCTTCTGCATTTGCAGCATCTGCTCCTGAGCCCACCAGGTCTATTTCTGGGTCCATTTCTCTTCTGTACACAGAGTAAGCCTTGGAGGTTGCAGAGGATGCTTCTGTTAACTGTCCTTTCATTCCCTCCTTCAGATGCAGAGTTGAATCCTTAACTGAAAAGAAGATAATTTTCCTTCATTTCTGAAAGCCTGTCTCCCCATTTGATTAAACAATAAGAAAACAATAATAATGAATGCAACTTTTCCTTTGTTGGTGTCTAACTCTTCAAAGACCTCTAGGCAACTCACAAAGACTATCAAAGCAACATTCATGCAGGGATAGCACGTTCCAAATAAACCACAAACCAGAGTGAAATAGAACATTAACACAAAAAGCCTTACTATTTCTCTCCCATATACAATAAATGATGAGAACAATGGGAAGACCACAGGGTGGGAAATCAGTTCCTGAGCCTGCTCTTGTGAAATATCCCCAATAGCAGCAGCCTCTGCTTTGGCTCCTCTAAAAATACAGCTCAATATCTTTTATTGATGCAAACTGGCAGAGCTTCACCGATTTCATTAAAGCTAATTCCTTGTGGCCAACCTGAGATGGACTGTAATTCAGAGAAAAACAGGCAAAATATGCAAATTGGCAATGATTAATATTAAAGCTTATTGATCAACTCAGCAGAGCACCAGTGGTGTGGCACATGCAGTGTCAATATAAAGCCCTGCTCCCCTCTCTCCCAGGGGTGCCTCCTTACCTCTCTTTTTGGGAACAGATATGGTGAGGTCACTGTCATCCTCCTTCTTTTTGCTCCCCAAATCAATAGTGTTCACTGTCACTGTGGATCTGATCTCCTGCTGAGCAGCTTTCATGCGATCATACAGCACTTTAAAGAACCTTTCTGACTTCTTCTGCTCCTTTAGTTGCTGGTAAGTCGAATACTGCAAAAAAAAAAAAGTCTTTAGATATCAATCTTCTAAGGAGGAAGAAATTTAAAAAATACACTTTTTTTTTTTTTTTTTTTGTGAAACAAATGATGAATAATTATTTCACTTACACAGAACAAATGTTGGCCACTGCCTGACCAGTTCTTTCACAAAGTGATATACAAGGCTGGTAACAAATACTGATGATAATATTTTAAAATTAGGGTAAAATGGTGAACTGTGCTATTTGCAGTCTTTTAAATGTCACAACATTGTACTTGAAGTTAAATTACTTTGTGACACTCTCCATTTCTCCAGACTTACTAGTCATTATATTCCATCTACAAATAACAGTGAAAAGTGACTTATTATGTAACAACAAGAGAAAGCATGGGACATCAAATATGCAATATTATAGCTTGGATTATATTAATTTTTTGGGCTACAGACAGAATTTATTATTAAATATTATTTTATGTTATTAATTCCAGTCCCTTAGTATAACTGTCAAGCAGGCTGAGGACCATTTGAAACAATTTGCAAACAATCCCAATTCTCTCGTTCTTCCCTCCTCATATTAATTCTCTCTCTTTCCTCAAACATCTGATTTGGCTAAATCTGGGTGACAACACCTAGAAACCATAGTTTAAAGCAAATATATAGAAAAACACCTAGAAACCATAGTTAAAAGCAAATATCTTCTATCAACTGGAATACTGGTCTTCTCAAATGACCAAGGTTTTTTCTCTTTGGAGATTTTGATAAATGTTTCTGAAGGTTTCTAGAAAATAATGTGCTTTCATAAACTTAGAAGTATTATAATTTTTAGATATAATTTTTAATTTTACGAAGACTGACATAAAATAACTGGAGATAATGCTCACATGGCAGTGACCAGATTAAAAGCAGCACAGTGCTACACAGAGAGGGAGAGCTGAAAAACCTTTCCTTCTCCCGAAGAGCTACTGCATAGTAATAGGGCATATTTACATTTGTATTACAGTGGTATATATTCCAGTGACAAACTTCTCAGAGAACTCACAGCAAAAAGGTTCTCTTTATTTGTCTCCAGACCACATGCACCTGAGAATCAATATGTGAATAAGCAGATTAAACAAGTACCTGTGTTTGCGTATTTCCACCTTCAAGCAGCGCAATACCCAGCAGAATGCCCTCGGAGAAAATCCTGTCATTTCTGGTGTTCACTATCACATCTATGACCAGCTCTGAGGCACCTTCTTTGTCCAGGAGGCACTGGATATCAAACATAGTCACCCCAGACTTATCTGCGTCTTGTCCTGAAAATCCACCTGCAAATTAGACAAATACACAAATACCATTCGTGTTTGCTTCACACACATATATGAAAATGAACCTATTAGTAGTGATAAAGCACACAATAGCAATGTAATAAATTTAATTTTGAAATTCTGTCAGGCAAAGTCCCCTTTGATAAAAACAAGATTTTTGTATGAAACTGCAATGTTGGGCTCTAAGAATAAGAAATAAAACAAATCCCTAAGTCATTGTTCTGTCAGGATATTCAGACAATAAATAAGATGGAAAGGACATTGATTTGTTCAGTGAGCCCTTTTTTAATTCCACTGCTACATGCACAAAACTGTGAGTAGGGTCATTGCTCGGAGATCCTTTTTAAATCTGCTCTTCAATCTCAGGCCTAATCTACAATAAAACTGTGTCCTGGTAAATCCACCCTGGTTATGGGTCTGACCTTCCAGCCAAATGCTTTTGCCACCTTCCAGATCATCATCATTACCATCACCATTATGATGCTTTTTTTAAGAACACAGACCCAAGTTAATCCAAATTAAAGGTGTGGGTTGAAGAAATTTTGCTAAATTGTATTAGCTCATTAAATCAACCACCTTTTATTATCACAGATGATCATCTTTCCTGCTATACTTACTTCTCTAAAGATGTAACTGTGCCTACTTCATTAGTAAAAATACAGTACTGCTTTAATCAGCCAGTACTACTTTGATTAAACTGATTAAAATGCTTCAGACTTTGTGATGATGCCACACACACACACACTTTTTAGAGAGAACTAAAAAAATAGTAAAACTGCAGTCTCTTATTTGTTAGAGAGCAAAATTTGGCACACAGAATGTTAAGACTGCAAAGATTTTCAGAGTCTATATTGTAATAGTAAAGAAGGAACAGCTGGGTAACATCTGCAAAAGTTGACAAATCTGGGCACGCTTTCAGTGTGCACCGAAAATGCAAAATGCAGTTCTGACCTGGCTCCATACCTAGCTCCAGCCTCATTTCCTATGACATCCATTATTATGGGTTTTCCTAGAAATCACCCTGCAGTAACTTCCTGTAGCTTCTACAGTAGAATGATACACAAAATTAGCTTATAATGGACCTACAGAGATCATCTACTGAAACAGGAAGATAGGACAGGTTCATCAGAGTCTTGTCCAGTAAAGTTGTAACAAGAACTGACACATTCTACAACCTCTCAGAAAAATCTCTTCTGTTGTCTAAGTATTTTGTGAAAAGCTTTTCTTTAGATATTTTTCATGTATCAATAAAGGATCTGGAATGTCAAAAAATTCTTTAATTTCCAGAAACAACATCATCTCTCCAAAAGTTTTCTGCTTCACTGAATTTCTGGATGGTGATTTCCTGGTACCTGCTTTGGTACCTCCAAATGCACCATCTGAGACAAGTGTGAGCAAATTAAAAATAGAAGAGTCTGATACTACCTCTCTTCTAAGTGCTTACAGAACACGTTTGATTTATTTACCAACTGAATGCCTGGAGCATGTCCAATGTGCCTATTAGAAAAAATGGTGCTGCTAATTTTGCTCTCTTTAAATGATGTGTGTTGATTTACCTCCCACTTGTGCAGTTTTGCTGTAGCTGGCAGACAGGGGCCCATTCATACCACTTCCATATTCCCCTTTAAAGTACCGATACAGGAGGATTTTCCTTAAAGTGTTGCCCTTTAAGAGAAAAATAAAAATAGAAGAAATGAGAGTTATGGCCAATTTCCTTTGTTCAAAAAGCAAGCTGTTTAACACAGATACATAATTTAGTAGGTCTTTCCATTATAATTAGTAAGCACACAAACAGGAAAGTTGTCCAGAAAACAAATATCTAACAGTCTTATCTAACAAATCCCAGGGGGAAAATTCTAAAATAGTGTTGTATAAACTTTTTTGAAGTTTGTTTTAAACTTATTGATTATAAATAAAACACCTCCACTTCAGTAATTCTGACTGGCTATCTGTGAGATATGTATATTGAAACAAGCTCCACAAATAGCCAGTGCTCTGCAGTCAGTGTGTCTGTGCCCTACCCTGCCATGGCAGCACTTTCTTCCTATTTTCTGCAGCTGAGTAGTACCACTCCCTTTTCTCTGATCTCAGATAATCCAGCTGATCATCTGAAAGAAGCCACATCACACAAAATATTAAAACAGAGATATGACATTTGATAGAACAGCTTAAAAAGCATTCTCTGTATTGCCTTGTTCCTTGACTTCCAAAACCACAACCAGTCAAAATTTGCATGCAGCTCTCTGAAGATCTTCCCTTTTATTTCACTTATGTTCTGCAACACAAGACACCCTGGATTGAGAGTCAGGGGTACCAATTACTTGGCATTTTTATTTTGCCTTCAGTCTCCACAGAACACCTGCAGTCAACACTCAGTTTTACAGAGGCAGAAGGTGACACAACAATTGTAGGTGTATGTGTAACCTCAGATTTCAGAAAGAGGAATAAGTAAGATCTCCAATGCTCAACACAGAAGGGGGAAAATGGTCACTTCAAGTGTTTGGCATTAAAATTGAACATTTTTCCCCTACTTTTACTAAACTGCTGGTTTTAATGAAAAAAAATTTGAAAAATATGTGCACTAGAAGCATTCTCAGCATTCAGCAGCTTGCCAGTGCCTGCACATTAGTGCAGCAGTCAAGTTTTCAATCAAAACATCTCTGTGGCCACCACAGACAGCAGGCAGCAGGGAAGCAAGTCCCAGACACTCTCACTCCCACTTCCCTGCTAACTTGGCAATATTTCCAGTGGCAACCACACACCACAGAGGGGCTTCACTGCTTCATGGACCTTGAAGACAATAGCCTTGTCCACCTGAAAAAAGTGCCAAAATGCAGGGCTTTGTGTGCTGCCCGACAATATCAACCAGCCATTCTTTCCTAGCTCTCCCATTCTGGTGCTTTCCTTTGATAAAATAGTCTGAATAGTCTGTACAGAATTCCCTCATACAGCCAAGGAAAGTACAAGGCCTACAGTAAAATATCAAAAGCTACAAATATAATAGCTGCAAGAAAAATAAGAAGCATCACCTACAGGGAGTTTCCTGGGTGGATTTTCCAGGTCAGATTAATCCAGTGTGCTCTGCATGACAGAGCAAGGCAAAGAACCAGAAGTCTCTGAGGACCTCACACAGATTCCTAACCAGCCTGGTTGTGATGGGGTTTAACCTGGAGTGGTACAGTAATGGACAAGTACAGTAACCAAGCTCATAAGCAATTTTAAGAGGGGTAAGAGCACCAGCTCCTCCTGCTCAACATCCTGTCTTTAGCTGAGACCAAAATCCAGTGTCTCACAGCAAAGTGAACCTCATTTTCCTCATCTCCTGAAGAAGAAAAATATATTGGTGATGTGAAAAGGGTTCCCACCAGAACTGATAAACATGGACTGAGAAAAAGGCTAAAGCCCCTTTTCAAGCTTTCGCAGGCATATATATCACAGAATCATAAAACAGTCACACAAATGGGTTCACAGAGCAGAAATCCTTCCTAACTCCCAACGAGGAACCAATCCTGAATGGATCATGTCTTGAGACATGATCTCTTCAACAGAAAGGCTGGCATTTGCCATAGCACTTGACTAACCACTCAGTTTGAGTCAACCTCCTCAACCAGCAACCTCTGCAGCCTGCTGATGACTAATGGTAAATTATATAAACAGTCACAGAGCAGTCATGGGAAGAAACACCAAAAATCATCTATAGATAGTTAAGAATACTACCTGTGGTCACGAGCTTTATTGTTCAACCAGAACAGCCCTTATTTTATCAAGAAGAATGTTTAAAACCATAAAATAGCTTTTGACTAATAAACTGAGTGATTTAGCACTGGGGTCTGAATACTAACTACCAGCACATCTCAGATCTTCTTCCTGCCTTGTTACCTTCAAAGACACCAGGGGATATGAAGATGTTTCTCCAGCTGGCTACAGAAAGGGGAAGGAATCCTGCTCCACCCATACCCAAACTAAGGAGCAGATTTAATTTCTTCTTCCAAGAAGTCTTAATTATTAGGATTCCTGCTCTCTCCCAACCTCCCATGAATCCAGACAATAGTTATAGTTCCCAGAAGCTGAAGTGTCAAGAGTCAAGGATGCCGTGTTTGAAAAGCAGAAATGTGGTGGAACCTCTGCTTTGCCTGACAGCTGTGTCAGAAACGCACCCCAGGCTCAACCCACATATTTGCAAACTCGGGATCCTCATCTCCTCTGTGATGACCTCAGGCAGCCATATGACTTCCATGAGTCTTGTGAAATGAGCTGCCACTACAAAGAGCAGAAGGGCCCAGCCACACGAACCGGGGCTGAGGAATGCACAGAGAAACGCCCAAGGAATGTATCAGAAACACCCATCACCTCCAGCATGTGACTGTGAGGCACCATCCTAGAAAAAGCTGGAAAGACCCAGCTTGTAGAAGAAGTGCTGATCCTGCTGGCATAGGTGTGTGGGAATGCTTTTATGGGAATGCCAGCAAACACAGGCAAGAACAGCCCCATCACACGGACGAGCTTGTCCGGTCGCTGCCAGGACCAGCCAGACAGCCACGCCATTGATGTCCCTGGGAACGGGCTCCTAACTTAGCACAGCCACAAAATTAACACTGCCCAAAAGCAAACGATCACAGCAGCAGCATGAATAAGCAGTTTGCTGCAGCTACTACACACACTTGTGCCACCAAAGCAGAGGCCAAAAATAAAAGCACACTAAGCAGTGCAGCGCTATCTTCCCTGATTACGTTTCTATACGAGGCAAAAGTCCTGGTCTTCCATACTGAAACTCTCCCCTGCTGGCTACAATACACTTTTATACCTCTTATTAGGGTATGCAAGTGACATGTAAACATCACTCAGCTGACTGCAATCCTTCCATAATGGATAGAACATTGTATAGCTTTGGAAAAAACACAATGAAACATAACAGTCTTATTGTTGTTGATGAATACCACTGCATTGTCCCTAACAAAAGCTAGGATAAAGACTGAGGACACAAGAAAGCAACAACTGGATATTGTTGTTGCAGTTTTAAATAGCTGGGGATTGACAGGCAAAAGTTTCCAATAGGGAATAATTATTCTAGTAGGAACATGTAGACACAAACAAATTCCATTTTCTCAGTCCGTATTTCATTATGCTCGTTGGTCTTTAAACTTGATTTAAATGCCTTAATACAATGGTTTATTCACTTGCCCTCTCTGGGCCTGCAAAAGGCTGGTTCCACATGAGGATGTGCCAGGAAGCAAAGGCTGAGAGAGGTACCTAAGGCTTACCATGGATACCTGCATCAGCACCAGCTCTCCCTATTACACCACCAAAACTTATCTATCCTGCCTTATGTAACTCTGCACACTGCTTAAGGAGTTGGAATTATACATACAACATTCTGGAGGCTGAACAAGAGGGTCTGATGATCTCTTCTGGTTCTTAATCTGTATTAAATTAATGAAGTGGAAATGCTCAGATTATCAGTGATTACACAGAAAAGGCAGCTACATCCAACCAGTGATACAGTGGATGATGCTACGAGCATATTTCAGCATTAATCCAGGAAGAGGTATGAAAACTAGGCTTATTAAATCTTCATATTTTAATAACTTGCAGCCAAGTATAAAAGAGGAGCTGCTGGGGATCTCTGGTCTACTAATACAGATTTTCAGAAAGTTTGGAAGAGACACAAAATCCCAGAGAACTCTGAGACGTCTCACATGCAATGATGCTTTTCCAAAAGTACCAGGGAGCACTTACACTTTTTAATTATATCCAGCTCCCTGTCATGAGTTTGATGTCAGTTCTAGGAGAGGCAAAGGAATGGCTGATTTTGCATTCCATTAACACGAAATTAAAGGAAGTTACTATATATTGATGGCAGTTTTAATGTTGGCATCATGTTGTAATAATTGCCTCAATACAGGTTTGCCAAAACAGACCTTCTGAAACTTCTGAAGATTATCTTCTGCTTTTGCTAAAAATAAAAATGTCATTCTGGTAAAGTTTGGTAAACTGTGCAGTGTAACACAATGCTGTAAGGCAAAATTTTTGATTAAGTAAGCCCAGAAGGATAGTTATCAAGTGGCTTAACAACTCAGTGCCTGATAGAATTCAATGTGCAATTTAAAGCAAGAAATCATAAACAAATATATGGGCTTCTAAAGGGCAAACTCATGAAGTATGTATTGTGTGCCTCATTTGGGGCTTTTCTTAATGAAATTAAATCATACAGAAAATAATTATTAATTGTGTTTGGAGAGGACACACACACAAAAAAGAGGGGATAAGGTCAAGTCACTGCTAACAATTTAGGCATCATTTATAAAACTGACTAGAAGTAAACAATATGAGTGTCATTATGTCCAAACCTCTGTATGTCTTATTAACAATAAAATAGAGAACACACCAAAAAAATGGAGGATTCTGTTCTAGGAGGTCATGACTTTGGGGAAGAATGAAAAGCCCAAGAGAAAAATCAGTGCAATGACAAATCCCCAAATCCCACAGTTCTGCAAAGGGTAACAAGATCTGTTATGTGGGATTTGTGAGACTCTCTCACTTATTCACATGCAGGAGCACATTACTGTAGCAATAATACCACATCGCAAGTTAGTGTCCACAGTTCAAGAATGCTGACAAATTGGATCAGGTTTGGAGAAGCTCCACAAGAGTGATTAGAGAATAAAACAAATCTTTTCATCAGAAATTCAAGGCATTCAATCTACTGAGTTTATCAGTCTAAGCATGAACTCTGTTTCTGACTATCTACATAAGAAATCTGATATAATGGATGACTTCAGTCTAAAGATAAAAGGTGCAAGACAGTGGTGAGAAGCTGAAAATGGAGAAATTCAGCTAGAAAAGAGGTAGAGGCAGCTGGGTTATTCAGTTTGTGGGTTATGAATTTTATTTTTATTTTATATAACAGTAGTGACATTTAGCTATTGGAACAGCTTAAGAAGAGGTGTGATAGTCTGTACTGCTGGCAGTTACTAAACCACGACTAGGTGGCTTCTCAGACAGAAACTATTTGAAGATCTTGTGGTCTATATTAGGAGAACAAACTGGGTGAAAAAAATATGTCATCTCACGTAATCTATGAAGACATCATGCTACCTTTTCCTGTAGTAAATATAGATGAGGCTTTCTATGAAGGCTGTTTAAAAGACACCTACTTCTACATGTTTCTTGTCATTATTTATAAATGAAATTTCTAGTCTACTTAGTCTGAGTGCCCACTTCAGGATGATTTTTTTGGTTGTTGCTTATGTTGTTGTTGCTTTTCACCCATTTTGTTCCCTTATTTCTCTTGGAGACAAAACATGGTGGGAGAAGGAGTTTTGTGCAAGTGGTTTCTGTGGAGATACCACAATTGGTTTTAAAAGTCTTTAAATTATGATACAACCTGCTCTTGAAATGCAAGCTGACACAGAAATCTCCCTGTCTCCAAAAGGGATCAGCTGAGGCCATGGCTACCACACGCATGGAGTTGCACAAGCACGGGCTTGGAAGACAGCCCCGAAGTCTTGACTCCTATTATGTCCACAAAGTGGAAAATTTCTGTTTTCATGATGCCAGCAGCTTCCAGGGGGCTCACAAATTGGGAGAAGTTGTTTGTTTTGGGGAGTTGTTTGTTTGCTTTTACACAGAGTGAGCTTTTTCTTGGTTTTGATCTTTTTGCAACAAGATGTTTTCATAGCCAACTGATAGTTGAAAGTCATATATTTTCACCAATAAAATATGACACCCAACAGCACAGTTATTTGCACACTGGGGCGTTTATTCACACCAGGGAAAAAAGCACTTTCAAATATGAAGTTGGGTCCAGCTGGTGTCCAGTTCTGCTTCCACTAAAATCAACGGGAGATTTGCCAGCAACTTAAGTAGGAGAAGGAGCAGACATGCACTTTGCCAGGCAAAAGTGTTTTATCCAAGTTTAAAAAGAAAAAACAACCCAAAATATGCACCAGACTTCATGACACAGTTCTCTTAGGAGAACAGAGCTGGCCACCCACACCTCTCAGCTGTCTCTCATTAGGCAGAGACATCCCACATTTCAAATGTGCTATTGTTCAATCCTACACAAAACTGGGAGGAATCCGACTTCTCTCCATACAAATTTCCTGCATCACAAATACTAACTGATAAACTTGAGACTGTAACTAATGCAGAGATGCATTGACAGGCTCAGATAAAAACAACAACTGAGCATGACCTTCTTTAAAATCAAACTATAGTTGCTCTAAAAAGGAGTTCATTTTTCAAGCAGTCTTTTAATTCTTCTTTCCTTTGCAGTTCTAGGTTCCATAGAAAGCTGGAAGCTTAAGTGCCAAACTATTGCAAAATAACTGCCATTGCCAGTCCATTTTCAATATGGATAGGGAAAAGAATACGGGATACATCACAAAAAACCCACAGGTTCTGCCTGATAACTGTCCAATTTTGCACCCTGAAGAAACTCAGGAAAGCATCATATTAAGAGAAAGATTTTTTTGGCAGTAACTCTAAAAAGTGGCTCCACTAGGAATATAGCAGGAGAGAAAAATTGTTTGGGTTAGTGAAAACCACAGCATTGGGACGTTTATACTTAGACTGAGAAGAAAACACTTTGAAAAACACAGTCTGATTTTGTAATTATATACTTTTTCTATTAGGCCATAAAGTATTAGTAGCTGCTGAATGGGGTTTTTTTTGCTCAAATATCAAATCTCTAGATATGTATATATGTATTTATATATAGAGATAACAAGTCTTTGCTGTGGGCAAATATTATTGTTTATATCTGTCACTTTTGCATATAAACTGTGCACTTACAAACCAGGTCATGTTTACACCTCTGTAATTTTTCCTTTCAGACTTCCTCCAGTACAAGACAAAGCACTGAGATACACAATAACTCAAGTTCTCCACCACAGAAGGAAAACAATATAAGATTTGATCACAATTATTCAGAAGCATTTATGAGTGCACCATCAATAAAAGACTGTAGGAAAAGACCAGATCTGAGAAGCACAATTTTCAAAGACTAAAATTATCTAACTCTTATGCTGCAGGGGGTAAACTTTCAAAGTGATGCACAGGGAGTTATGCACACAAATCCCATTATTTTTTAACAGGATTTCTCTGTGGAACTCCTCATACTCTGCAAGAAAAAAAAAAAAATTACCCCTAAGTGCCCTAATGTGAATATTTACCAAAACAGACACTTAATTTCCAGATGCATACTTATGAGCACTACCGTGCTCTGACGTTTTATGAGCAATTTGTAACAGGCAGCAATGGAAAATAATAGAAATGGCCAAACACCAATTTCATGACGTTATTCTCTTTTGCCATATTGCTATTAGGTTGAACTTCAAAGCCAGAGCATTACAGACACCTGATTTACTAGCTAAGGGATGCTCAGCAGATGCAGTGCCTGCCCTGGTTTGGATCAGATACAGCAGAATCTTCACCTGTTGGCTCAGAGCTTTCAAGTTAGGTCAGGAGGCACTTCTGTATTTCAGTTTTCTGCTCATTTTTACCTGCCACCAGTTCCACTGACTTCTTAACTTCTTCCTTGACTACTAATAAATGATACTAATATGATCACAAAACCATAGCCTGGTTTGGGTTGAAAGGGACCTTAAAGATCATCCAGTCCCACCCCCTGCTATGGGCAGGAACAGCTTCTCCTATCCCAGGTTGCTCAGAGCTCCATCCAGCCTGGCCTTGGACACTGCCAGGGATCCAGGGGCAGCCACAGCTGCTCTGGGCAACCTGTGCCAGGGCCTCAGCACCCTCACAGGGGAGAATTTCTTCCTCATATCCAATCTAACCCTGCTCTCTGTCAGTGTGAAGCCATTGCCCCTTGTCCTGTCACTCCAGGCCCTTGTCCAGAGTCTCTCTCCATCTTTTCTGTGGGCTCCCTTCAGGCACTGGAAGGGCACACTGAGGTCACCTTGAAGACTGTTGATGACACTTCAAAAATTCAGAATTTGTACTTAGGTCACTGCTTACCTTTGAAGGAACCTATGCACTTTCTAAACCAGGTTATCAGAATTATTTTGCAACCCAGGTTATAGGCTTTTCTTTGGATTTGACATGATTTTTGGGTAGTACTAATATAATACTAAATGAGTACTTCTCATTGGTTCTTAACAGTTTCTAGTTTTACTGTGTACATGACATTAAAACATGTCCTGTGCCACTTTCTTCAACCAACAGAAATGTTCACAGTAATATGAATTATTCAGTTAGAAGTGCTCTATATGTCTATATTACTTTTTTAAAAAAGTGATTATAAAAGAAACTAATTTTCAGCATCCTTGCAAAATAATCAAGGGGCTTATGAAGTGTCTCAAAACAATCCCAAGACTGAGTCAAAAGTGACCATTTTTTCCTTCAGTGCCACTCTCCTCAGAACACCACTGTATTCAACACACGGAACTGCTACATTCTGTCTTTCCATAATTTAAAGATGTGCTTTGGACAATGATCAGCAACCCTGTATCCAGAGTGCCCTGAGAGCCAGCCTGACAAAATGATCAACACACCTGACACTTCTGGGAAACGCCTCTTGCATTCTTAGATGGAAACAGATACCAAATTGTTGCTGATTTCCTGGATTTCAGACATTAAGAGGAAAAAAACCAGGTGTGTATATGTGTTTGTGTCAGCCTCCAAATATACTTGTGGCTAGTGCAAAGGAAAACAGCTGGTCAAAACATATTCCAGCAGCTTCCATCCACACAGCAAACCAGGAACAGAAGGGAACCAACCTTGCAGAGGTTCAGGGCAGCAGAAATATTTAAATCATTATCAGTGGTGTGTGGAAACATTGTCTTAGCATCCACCTTGCTGGAAAACCAGTACAAATCTGCTCCAAAAAATAATGTGGGTGTGGTAAGGATACAGCAGGAGATGTCCTAAGTGGTGACTGCAGTGATGGGCAGATTGTCCCTTCGCTCTGTGCGGCACAGCACAGCAGGGAAAACAAAGCATCCCCCTCCTTTTCTAAGCAGAGGAGAACAATTCCCACCTGGAACAAAGCCAGTTCCTGCACTGCTTTCACTACATCTGTGAAATTAGGTGGCATTTCAGACAAACAGAAAAGTAGAGCAAAGTTAGAAAACACTACAAGTCAAGCGCTTTATTAGCTATCCATTTTGACAGGGATAATTTGAAAATATTTATAATTCATGTTCCCCAGTTAAAAAAAAAAAAAAAAAAAAAAAAAAGTAGTAGTAGTAGTAGCAGCTTGAATAAATTTCCAGTAAATTTGGTCGGGAATTTTCTATTCATGTCAACTCTCCCAACTGTATAATCCTTTTCAGGATGGTATCGGGATAAAACTGGCACCTGAAGTCCAGCACCTAAAATTTTGTGCTTGTATGAGAATTCCAGTCTACATTGAATAAAAAGTCCAGAACAAAACCAATCACCCCACCACTATGCTAATTTCTACTGCTCCTGGTCCTAGGAATAGTACTTGGAAATGTGAAACCTGTGCGGCCAGAGCCAGAGTGTCATAAAAAAAAAGAGAGAAAGAAAAGGAAAAAAACCCCTAAAATATGTGGATGGACATTGATTGCCAGATATGGCAAATACCAAATAAATATTAAGCAACTCCTCTGGTAGATTTGCTGATTTTTGTCAGGTCCTTGCTGCTGACTCTCAGCAAGGACATAGCTGTTAACACTTGGCTGTCACCACAAGGAGCCACACCTCCTCTTCCTCAAACAGCAAATCCATTCCCAAGTAGCTAAGAAATAATGGCAATGCAGGATTAGGAGGTAAAGCCTCACCAGAAGGAAAGGACCCCTTGATCAAGTGTGAGAACTGGATCATCTTGTGACTAAAACAATGCCATTCAGCACCTGAGCTCTTGTTCCTGCCCTGGCAAAGGCTGGGCTGCCACAGAGAACAGCTGGGCTCTGCCACATCCCTGGTGCTGAGCTCCTCAGGAGGCTGGAAAAAGGCCTTTGGGAGGTTTATTCCCCAAGAATGGGGAACTAGATCCTGGCTCAGAGCCTGGGCAAGACCAGGCTACCCCACCTCCCATTAATGTCATTCTTTAGTGAGCAGGATAAGCCTCTCCAGGCTCACTCAGGGATTACCCTGGACTTTACCCACTGATTCACAAACCTACAGTGACTTGGTGATGGAGCTTTCCTGGCACATGGTGATGGTCTTTCCTGGCATATCTGAACTTTCTATGACAGAGCTTCTCTTCCAAACAACAGACAGACATTCTGAGTTTTGAAGGCAACTTTTGCTAGGAAAAACCTCTCTTTTTCCAAAGCAGTTCACAATCCTCCCTTTTAAATTAGAGGCCAATATTAGCTTTTCACTCTTGGAGTCTAAAATTTCATCAGTTGAAACAAATAAATCCAATAACATCCTTTGAAGACTGCCATGGAAATAATTCTGACTTTGTGCAGCACTGCAGCAGAAGGTTCATAAACCCCTTCTATTAGCCAAAGTTGCTGCATGAAACTGAGACATTGTATTAAGAGTACCATTTTGTTTTTAATAACTGTCAGAGATATTTGGCTGTCACATCAGAGCCCAATAGTTTTTTAGGTGTCATCTTATTTCAGGAGCAACAACAATTTCTAAATGCCAGATTTCCCAAGATCGGGAAAAAGTTATCTTCTATGTTACACAGAAAAAAACCTGAAACATTGAAGCCACTCTATAACTAATTGAAAAAATGACCAAAATTTGCTTGAAATTAAATCAGCTGTTCAAAGGTACAGACAAGGGGGAGATGAAGTCACATTTTCATGAGCCTGTCTCAGCTTTTCAAATTCCCACTTCTAATAGACAGATTCATATTTATATAAAATTTAATATGCAAGCTGTTCACCCATAATATCAAATTGCCCCTTTATATTTAATATTTGCTAAAATTGTGGAGTTATTTATGTCCCAGATAAGACTGCAGCACATGTGCATTAGCTGTTTCATCATACCAGATTTTAGCATATATTTATTATGAAGCTGTTGCCATTATAATGCCTAAATGTCTATTGCTTCCAAGGAGAAATATATTATCACTGGAATGTTCGTACATGCACAGCATGTAGCTATGGAAATACAATGTCATGGGCTTCTTTAGAGGTGTTAAGTACAGCACAGATTGACTGGGAGCCAGCAGGAAACCTGCTCTGGAAGTCCTGGAACAGCAATCTTTTTCTTCTGTGTTTCAAGGGTGCTGATATTCCCATTCCTGACATCTCTTTGATAAATGCCACACAACATCCCAACACCAGGGCTCAACAGCATAATGAAAACCAAGAAGAATTTTACAGTTCCAGTAACTGGGAATTAAACTGCACAGGCATGGCACCAAGTCAGTGCTTTTAATGAACACAAAAAAAACCCCAGCAACAGTTTTAGAGGCTACAAAACTGGCTGCTTAGGCTATTCTGATTATTGGTAAAATCCTCTGCTCTGAATGCAGCAAAACATCTTGTGAAAACATGGAGTAGGGTGAGAAATAATACAGACAAAATTAGTGCTCTAAGTTGGATCAGCGACACAGTTTCATCTAAGAGCTGTGTTTTCAACAGGTTGTCATTTCCTAGAAGGGTCAGAGAAGTGCTGGGAGCACACAAAGTTGTGGAAAAACTCGGGTATTACAGATTGAGATTGCTGACCTCAGAAAAAACACGGCAAAAGCACAGCAAAGCTTCTATGGGGTGGAGATTGGAGGTTGGGAATTCCTGTCTCTTCTCCCACTCAAAAAGTATCCCCCAGTGAAATGTGAAGAGGATCAATGAAAAAGTGATAAAGAAGGAATTGTTAGCCCACACATAATTAGATGGCCATGGGAAGTCACCAAGGCCAAGAATTCAGCAAGACTCAGAAAAGGATTTGGGCATTTCTATAGACAAGTTAAACCAGTTACAATAGCAATGTTAAAAAAACAACTATGGGAAAGAAGACAAAATCTCTTGCTTTAGGGCCCACAGATTTATGATCTTACTGTTAAGGATTATCCCAAGATTTCAGGAAGAATAGAAAACTTGAAGTCTGCCTGCAGTGGGGGTTCTTAGACCTTCTGAAGCATCTGGTGATGGCCACACAGCAAGAAACACTCTTAATCCTCTGGTTTGACCCTCTTTAGCAATCCACATGTGTTTAAAAGAGAACATGAAGTGTACCAAGTCTGTTTGTATTGGATCCAAAATCCAGTGCAACCCAATGTAAGTTCAAGAGGAAAAGAGTTTTTATGAAATCTCTGATGAGGAGACATGGAAAGCACGACAGCGATCCAAAATATCAGCTGGAACCCTGACTCCAACAGGCTAAACAGAGAACTCCCATAGCAAGAAAACACATTACCAAGATCCTAACGTGAAGATGATCTGCATTTTGTCTATCTGATAAATATTCTTAACAAAATACTACTGGTTTATACAAAAAACAATGGTATAAACACTTCAGCTTTTGAACAGAAGGCAGTTTTTTGGAGAGAAGCTCCAGGCTCCCTTCCCCAGGGAGACATGCTGCTGGTGTGGAGCTGGGGACACACACTCACTTGCTCAGCCAGGTGACTCCAAATTCTCCTTCTCACTCCCACAGAAAACTCTTCTGGTTTGTACTAACAAAGTCCAAAGGCACCAAAGAATGTCTCTGCATGGCAGAGACAGCCACAGCATCAGCCTTCTCAGCTCTGATGACAGCCTATGAACACCAGATCCCTCATTTAGCCCTAAATAACACTGACCAGAACGTCACCATTATTTAGTTCCTTTAATTAGTTACCACTTTGCAAAGGCTTTGTTTCATAAATTGGTTTCCTATACATATTAGTGCCTTTCTGTCTCCCTGTGGGTCCACTTGATGATGAAATGGCTTTTTTTACTGCAAAGGACTGAGTGTCACTCGATGCCTCCACCTACATACTTAATGTCCCTCTCTGGCCTAAAACTCCTCATAAGTAGAAGCAAGCATTAGCATTCTAACTGTGGCACCGTGAGCTGCTGAGACTCAGCCAAAAGCCTGACAGATTTATATAGTGCAGAAGGGATGATGCAGGAGACCAGGAGAGGATCTGGATTTTGTCTCTCCTTCTTTGCTGTCTTCCATCTTTTTTCTTCCTCCTTGTCCCCTCCGAATTTGCCTTTTTCCTCCTTATCCCCTGGCTGTTCCAAGGACACATTATAATCCATGTGACACTTGATTTGTAGCTTTTGCCCCTCAGTTACTCTGGCAATCCTGCCTCTTGTTTAACAAAGCAGCTCTGGAGGACACTGGGAAAGGGCAAGTGAGCACTTGGGAAGAAAGCATCTGCTTAAAAGTTGAGCCTTTTCCTTCTCCTCCACACTTGAGTCACCAAGCCAAACTCCCAGCAGAAACACACCTGATGATTCATTTTAGCAAAAGCATTGGAACTGACAGAACAAACCAAGATGAAGCAAAATGATGTCCAAAAAAATTAGACAGGAAAACTTTAAGATGGGAGCAAGCTGGCAGATGAAAAAGTTCCAAGCATGGCAGCTGGTTCTGCAGAGAATTTTCCTCAGGCTTTGGTATATGCAGATAAGTACCTCAGACTACTGCAAAAAATCATTATAGACAAGAACAGAAACTTATCTTGATGAACATGTATTCTGCAAATCAACAAGGAGATGGGGAAGGAAGTAGGATAATTTTTGGAGTCTAATCTTGGACTCAACTATGAGAGAAGTCAAAGAAAACTGAGTATACCAAGTACTGACAGAAGACCTAGATAAAAAAATGCTATGGCAAACCTCACAGCAGGATGTTCTGCAGTGTTAAGTAGAAACTTTAATTTGGAATTTGCTTGCTGCAAAGCCCTTAACATTTTTAGCACAAGACTCAGGTTTAATTTGAATAGATCTGAGCAAGAGACATATTTACAGTGGCAAAGGTGTTTTATTTTGTTTTCACTAGCAGAATGCTCAAATGGCTAATTAAAACCAAATTCTATTACCAAAAAAGAAAAAAAAAATATTAGAGACAGTGCCTTTTTTAAATTACCTGATGTTTAAGGCAGACTAAATTGAGTCAGTTTCTGGGAATGTGCGTGCTCTGACCTGTGTGAAAAGGCTGCCCAGGGACTGTGTACAGGCAAGACAGTTACCATGGATACCTCACTGCTTTAGGTGTAGAAGCTTAACATTACAAACAACTTTGCAGCATTAGGCTGCCAGCCTCATAAAAACACTGCAAAATAACAATGAGCTCTGAGATAACCATTATGATCTGCTTTGTGACACGCAAATATAAATCTTCTATCCTAAGGCAAAAGACAAAAGTAGAATTGAGGGGCCATGGCCAGATCTTGCAGGCCCTAATTTACAGTCTGCTTCAGAAAGATGCTGTGGTCTTTGCATAGCACTGATGATAATGGGAGCGTGCACTACCTGCAAGTAAGCAGTGTGCCTCAGAATATTCTCCTCCTGCCTAAAGTTTTACCTAAATTAGGACTCCAAACTTGAGCCAACACAGCACAGGCAGAGGGAAATGCAGTCAAGAGTCAAAAACCCCACAATTATTTTAAATTTTCCCTTTAACAGCACAAGTTACTACGTAAGTACTACCATAGGGTTTATGGTATCACCCACACTGATTGCATTGAAGGACAGAGCTTTCACATGAGATCTATTATTCCCCATCCTTCCAAGAGCATGGGGTCTTTGTGGGGAGATGCTGACTGTGCCTGCTGGGCAGTGAGCGGTGTGCCTACTGAATGCCCTCAGCCTTGAGAGAGGCCAGAGATTTTTTAGCTTTACAAATGCAAGCCCATCTCTTGGCCTAACTACCACTGCACCTGTCACACAGACAGCCTCAATGAGAAAAGAAAATCTGCTTCATACCATTCTAATAGTGGCAAAAGAGATTCAGTCCCTCACACCAAACTATCTGATCTATTGATCCAACAGCCAACCATTTTTCAGGCAGTGAATGCATCTGTCTCCTCCTTCACCTCGAGCAAAGGTTCACAGGAAATCACTTGAGATGCTTTCTCCTGCTGCTGGTATTAAATTACACACAAAAGAAGTTCAGGTGCAAGTGGGGCTGGGGTTATGTTTCAGGGGATGAAAAATCCATCTCAAGGAGATTTATGATCATTTCAAGTATTCCACAGCCAGGAGCTCACATGGCTCAAAATCAGTGCTCAAGAGCCAGCTCTTAGACATTAATTAGGATGCTTCAACAACAAGATAATAGATGCATTTATTGCAAAACTGTGACGGCCAAACCCTTCCATGAGGCAGGACAGCAGAACACTGTGCTGGGAGAGCTGCAAGTTACAGGCTGAGGAGCAACCAAGAAGTTGGAGCTGATGCAGAGAGGGGTATTCAGCTCCTGAGACTCAGCTGAGCACACCTGTGCATACCTGCAATGTTTCATAAGCAAACAGCAGGTACCCCTCCAGCATTTTGCAGACATACCTAGCAGAGCAAACTGGAACTTCTTTCATGCTCTGTCAAATATTTTTTGGCAGTGGGTGCATTCCCCTACACTGGAATTAATTTTGCACTGAAGGCACCCTGAGTTGTTGCCAGCACAGAACCATTTTTCAGCCTTCATGGCACAAATCAAAAGGGGCTCATCCAAATGACTGAAACCCTAGACCTGTGCCACAAGAGACCACGTTTTCAATGTCAGGCTTTGTGCCCACAGTTACAAGAAGGAATAATGCAGATCACATAAATGGCAAACTAATTGATTCTATCTGCAAACCAGGTAGGCAGATTTTAAATAAGAGCACCAAGGGCTCACTTGGCTTAGTTTGAGAGCACTGTGGGAGCTCAGGTCCCCCTGCAGCTCTCCCCATCAGCATTTCTCCTACAGCTACACGAGTTTTGCAATGGCCAGGAGCAGGTGCAATGACTGGGAAACCTTTAAACCAGTAAACACCAATTTCCCAGAGAGCAAGGGTGCAAAAGTTCCGGCTTGTTATCACTGATCCCACTGGGAAGTCTGAGCAGGCAATGCTAGCAGCAAGGGTGTAAGGAAAGTGCAGCTGGAGTGATCCCATCATGGCTCTAATAACATTAGAAATCTTTTTACTGGCTTTAATGGGATTTGGATCAGGTGCCAAGGAAGACGCCTTACATTCCCCTGATCTGTTACTCCTACCAGCACAGCAAAACAACCAAATCCCAAGCATCTTTTTTTGCATGTCTGCACTCCATGAAGGATTCAATCCCCCCACATCTACACAAAAACAACCTCTGCAGTTGCAAGACAACTTGTTTCTTAATCTACTAATGAGATGAATTAGTAAAGTAGGCAAGAAAAGGAAGTAAGGAATTAAATACAAATTTTTAACTTGGCATTTTCCCCTCTAACAATGTTGCTGCATATTTTAAGCAATCAACCATCCAAAAGAGGCCTGTAAGTGGCTAGAGCTATACTTACAATATTATTAATTTTAGTATCCAGAGAGAGGGAAAGTAAGGGCTCAAAATGCACATTAAAGCCTCCCATGTAACAGTGCTGTGCTCCATATCCAAAACCACTGCTAATGCTGCATGAGCTGCAAGAAAAGCCACCTGATTTTTCTGGATTCTGCTGTGCTACAGTTTAATATCAAAGGGAGTATTTAAACAAATACTTCATTATGCACAGTGTTGGCTGAGGTTTGTCACTATTCCTTGCCTTTCTAATGAAGAAATTAAGTGGATTTACAGAAAGATATAAAGTCCTTGGTGTTTTCCTAGATAAAGAATCCCACTCCTCCTCATTTAAAAGCTGCTAGCCTTGCTGTAGGTGGTAATTATGTTGAGGGTGAATTGCTGTGGTTACTGTCTGGCAACACCCAGCACTGGCACATGTCATCCCCACAGTGTCTGGAAACAGCATTACATCAAACCATCCAAGCTAGTGGCTTACACAACCAGCTACACCCCTTTGAAATCTGTCAGCTCCAGTGACTTGCTGTGTGCACTTCTGCTTCTCAGGCATCAGCTTCATCGCTTATATCACACAGGTATCAGCCTCCTTTAAAGATAGAAGTTGGAAGCATTGACCTTTATCCTAACTTAAAATCTTAGGATGAAAAAAATAAATCTACATATCAAACAGCAAAGAACTGCTTGATTTTAACACCAAATCTGACCTCAGCTCATAAGAGGCTGTGGGTGCATCCATGCATCACTATGGAGAGGAACCTCAGGAAACAAAACAAGACAGCACCAGAAAGGGAAGCTGTAAAATTCTGCTTGTGAAACTAATTTATTAAATGGGTTAATTTGGAGGTAGCCTAGAGATCCCCAAGGCAGGGCAGCACGGCACGCTGTAAGCAGGTACATCCCATCATTAAATCTAAGAGCTATGGATCAGGTCCTTAATTAAAATCAGTTCTGCTGGGATCTCTGCACCAAAATTAAAAATCACTGAGAAATATCAAATCAAACAAGGTGTTCATGTCTCCAGCTCTCAGGCAGCCATGTCATATTATGTGAAGACCTGTGAATAAGATTTGTCTCGTGAAATCAGTGGGACCAGACACCAAGCAGGGACTGCTCAGCTCAGAACAGCTGTATCTGCAGCAGAGCTGTGTGCTAAGCAGGCAACAGCCTAAGCCACAGCATCGCTGCATTTTCTACAGGATTGGAAAACAAACACGTTGTACTTTAACAAGAAATACTGTAACTATGTCCTTGGAGGATTGCTGTTCTGTACCAAAGAATTATTTCCCTTCCCTCTCCTCTCCTCCCCCACTTCTCTCCCCTATGAATTACTAAATGAATTTCTGCCACAAACCCTCAAACCATATTCTTCCCAATCAAAGAGTCAAACCATACCCAAGAGAGCAAGGCAGCACAGAACCAGTGAGATCCTGCAGGCAGCCAGACTGGGTAGAAAGCTCCTGTCACTGCCACACACAGATGGGCACACACACAAAGCCTATGGGGGGAAAACAGGACAATACCAGAAAGAGGATTACATCCAAACTACATTGCTGGAAAATGTTCTCCTGCAACTGGACAGCTGAATCATCTGCAACCAGACCAAAAAAAAGATGATACTCAACAAAAGACAGTCCATGTAATTTAATAAGTGAGCAGAGTTTTTGTGTTTTGCCCTTTTTTTTTAATTATTATTTTTTATTTTGATCCTACACCACAAGTTTGGAAACAATTTCTTAAGGGCAAGGTCCATATTATGGCAGAATCCAGCATGGGCACTTATGGGCAAATCTATTACAATCTGCATATATTTCCAGGGGAAATGAAGCCTGCAGTTTAGCTCAGGGTCTCCACTTCGGTGTTTTAGCAAATGGGGGACATAATGTGTGCCTGTGAACTCAGACAGAATACAGATCCAAGAAGACAGGATTCTTATAATGGGTGTTTTTTTTTTTTTTTTTTTTTGAAAAAGTCATTGCACATAGCATGAGAATAAAGTGCCAGTCGCAGCAGTGGCCGCACAGCCGGCATCCACATTGTACAACAATCGCACAGCTCCGGTCGTGACTATGAAAGGACAGCCCGAGCAGCAGGTGGCAGGGAGGGATGGCAGGGGGCCATAGCCCAGCACCTCTCTCTGCAATCTCTCTGTTCATCAGTCATGTCACACGGGCTGTTCCCCTGCAAGGAACATCCAGAGGAACAGAGGAACTAGAAATGCAGGTCCTGGGCAGGGGAAGCAGCTGGTAGGCATCTGTAATTGAATTCCAGGAGGACTTGGGCTATTTTTAAAACTCTCTGTAGGCTGGCTTTCTTTCTTTTTTTTTTTAAACAGGTGAACATTTCCAAAACTCAACAGAGTTTTAAAGTTTCACTGCATACATCTCTGAGTTTAAGCACCATGTAAAAATCAGGCAATAACAGCAAAGCCCAAGCAATCAGAACCAGATTCTAAAATTCTGCACCAAGGAAGGAAAAATAATCAGTTTTTTTTGAATATACAGTTTTCTCTGTAACTGTATATTTTAAGAATAAAGAACTTTTGTCTTGAAGCACAAACACACAAACCCTCTTCTACTGTATTTATACCCTATGGGGACACTGATTTCCTAACAACTCCAAAATAAAACAAATGTCATTATTTATGTGCTGTGCTTCTGCAGTATCTAGTAACCCACAGCTCTGAGGGCACATTGGTATTTAAGGAATGAAGCCCCATAAAATGTAGGCTACAGAATGGGAAGAGTTTTGCTGTTTTCTTCCCATAAATGGTACCTGAATAAGGTGATTCCATTCAACCAGTCAAACACTTTCAGCACTGGCAGAGTGCAGCAGAACTCCTGGCATGCTTTTGCTCATAAGCAACCTGACCTGCTCAAGCTGCAGTCAGAGCTTTCCACACCTTTGGAGCTCCTTTATCTCCTGTAATGTCTGTTAGATGATAACCAGAGTCCTAATATTCCCTCTCCACCCCCTGGGAGAAGAATGGCCCTTTATTCTGAGAGAAGGCCTGTTGTTAATCTCCAGCTGTCAAGACCTCTGAATCTGTTTATCTGTCTGGGCACTCCCTCTGCTCATGAGAGGCAGGGTCTGGCACCACTTCCATACCATCCTTGGAAAGATGGTTAAAGGACCTGAACCACAGCCCAGGATGACCAATACGAAGCAGAAGAACCAGAGACTGCTAAAGCTGCAGAGAGGAGAAGTTCTCATTTTGCTCACAACACAGTCCAGTCTGAACTGTACTCATTTATTTTCTGAGTTGCTGCAGCAAGTGAAATTCTCTGATGATAATGAGCAGTCACCAACTGCATCACCAACTCATTAAATCAACTCAGTATCCACTCGTTAGCAAACACATTTATACTCTTTGGTTTTAAGACTCACTGGCTAGCAAAAGCACGGCATATGATATTTGTTGGGGTTTAATTTCTATTATTTTTGTTTTGATTTGTGGGAAACTATCCTTATGTAGTAGCAGCATGCCTCCCTCTGTCTTTTGACTGTGCTAGATTATACACAAAACCTGTTAATTTTAAAAAATAGAAGATAAAGCCAGGGATCATTTTTCAGCACTTGCAAGACAGAGTTATGTAACTATCATAACAATGTATATTTAAACATGAGTCTGCTATATATAGAGAGGTGAAGTGAAAGAATAGAGGAAAAGCAACAGAAGGGAAGACAAAAACCTTAAATCCACCAAAACAAAATACCCTTTTGTGATGCTTATTAATACAAAAACAACTCCAACAATAACTTCCTCTTGGAAATACAATAAATACAAGATAATGGAATCTGTATCATATAAAGTGGTATTATTTGTTGAATATTCCCCAGATGCACAACCAGTACACCTGATCTTATGAAACAGCACTGGATTTTGTTGCAAGCACAGCTTTATAAACAGCTATTTTCTTACTGTAGGGGTGGCAGGGGAAATGTTTAAGAGGAAAATGTTTTGACTGCCATGCAATCAGACTGCCTGTAAACAGTATATTCCGGCCCTTAGAAAGTAGGGGAGATTTCATACAGCTCAACATTTCAGAGGGTTTGGTTTCTTCACAGCTCCTGGGCAGCACTATTGTTCTTTTCAAGGGCAAGACAATGAACATTAGCTTCCATTGGAGGAGGAAGGATGGGATTTCAAATCGTACTTTAGAGAAATGGTGAATGCTGCAGGGTGGGGATGGGGGAAGCGCTTTTCTATCCGTCAGATCTGTTATGTCAATTTGCTCCTCAGCTGGTTATCAATAAAAATTGTTACTGAAATTTAAAGCTGCCCCAGAAATGCTCCAAATTTCATGGTTGTTTTTTGGTTTTTTGTTTGTTTGTTTGTTTTCCGACAGGACCTTGTTTTTTGGTTTTTTTTTTTTTTTTTTTTTTTTTTTTTCAGAGACCTAGATAAAAGGTGAGGGGCTGATGGCAACAACATCTGCAGCTTCACACGCACCCTCCTGCAATGCCACCGGGGAGTCACACACAGAATAATTTATGGGAACTCCTCGCAGGCCACCTGCACGCCCAAACCTCAGTGCCTGCACTCCAGCATCCTCTGCCAAATTCCGCATCCCCAAACCGGGGAGGCAGGTTTGGGGATGCAGGATCCTCTGCTGCCTGCGGAACCCCTTCTCCAGGCGGCAGAAAGCGGGAGAGGAGCAGGTTAATAAATAAACCCGCGTTCCGTGCTCTTGTGGCCGAGGGGAAGGAGCGGGGGCCCCGCTCGTCCCCCGGCGCTCCCGCCGCGTTACATAAGGCGCGGCCGGCGGGCGGGGACGCGCGCCCCGTGCCCGCGCAGCCCCCGGGCAGCTCGGGAGCCGCTCCCGCCGGCGGGGCCGCGCTCCCCGGGGCCCGGGGCCGCCGCACGGAGCCGACACTGCGCCCATTACATAACAGCGCCCGCGCCTCCCCCGGCGGCCCCGCTCACATGCGCCGCGGTCACATGCACAAACAGCTCATTAAATGCTGCCCGGCAAAGGCGATTACAGCGCGGGGGCCGCTTGGGAAGAAAGGTGGGAGCCGGCGCCTTGCACTCGCCCGCGTCCCCCGGCACAGCGCCCGCCCCGCTGGGCGCCCCCGGGCACAGCTCTGCCCCCTCCTGCTGCCGCGGCTCCCACCCAAATCAGCCTCCTGGCACCTGGGCACAGGGCTGGGCACCCCTCTCCTGTCACCACCACGCTGATCGCCCACACAATCCCAGGATTGTTAGGGTGTAAGGGACCTCTGGAGCTCGGCCAGTCCAACCCCCCTGCCTTGGTGACAAAGGAGCGCGTCCAGGTGGGCTTTGAAATGCCTCCAGTGTCATCCGCAGGGCTTTTCTGCAAACAAGGCAGGTGGTATTTGAGAATGGGTATGTAGTGGCTGCTGGGGATAAAACGTGCTCCTCCCCGTGCCAAATCCACATGCCCTCCAGGTAAAGGGGTCCCTCCCAGTGTCACCGTCTGCAGGGTTGCATCCCCACGGTGTGATGGATATAAACATTTCCACAGGTATGACAGCCATGGATCACAGGAGTGTGAGGTTAACACGTGTCCCAGATCTCCTAACCAGCATCCATCTCAGAAGCTGGTAGCCATCCCAGCCACCCTGGGCAGCAGTGCCTGTGTGCCACAGGCACGTCTGTAGGGAGGGTGCTCCGTAGAAGCTTTGTCTTTTGTTGGATCACCCCCTTGGGTTGCAGATTTTTGGAGCCACCTTGACCCAGAAATCCACCTTCAGGAGAACAGGCACTGCAAATCAAGTTGGCCAACACAGCAGGAAGAGTCTCTGGAGTCTGTACAACTCAAGAAGTGGCTCCTTTCGTGTATGCCAACATTGCAGCAAATTTCTAAAAGCATGGTTTTTTCCAATAGAAGCCAGCTTCAGAACAAGACTTTACACAGTAAGCCAAGCTTAATAAATTAATTTTTTTTAAGACTTCATCCCATTTTTCCCCCCAACAAATCTTTCATTCACAAAGCCCAGGAGCACACTCCTTGATTTAGGAGGAGAAGACGGGCGCCCTGCCAACCTGCGAGGTTCTGCACTGTCATACACAAAGTCCTGCTTCCACTTTCAGAGAGACCTTCTCTCAAGGTGAGTCACTCAGTCCCCTGGAGAGGAGCCCAAAACGGGAGTGAGCTTGTGCTACTTTAAAAGTGCCCTGTGCTGCACTGACACGTGCTCGGGGTGGTGGCAGCTCCCTGTGTGTGCAGCAAGCTCAGGGCAAGAGGCAGAGCTGTGCTGGTGGCAGCTCCCTGTGTGTGCAGCAAGCTCAGGGCAAGAGGCAGAGCTGTGCCTGAGCAGCCTGGCAGGTGGAACCTCAGTTCCCCTCCCTTGTCCTTCAGCAACCCTCCTCAGCACAAAATAATCTAGAATTACCAAAGCTCTGGGCCTAAGCACAGCGCTCACCGAGTCAGAAACAAGCATTAGGGCAATATATCTGTTGTCCAATCTCAGGGAAGGAAAAAAAAAACAAAAAACAAAAAAAAAAGACAGCTTTCCCAGGGTGGCTGTTGCTCAAGTCAGATGGGCAGTGGAACTTGTTTTAGCTGCACATGTGCTCTCCTAGCAGGAACGTGTGTGAAAGAGCCCCTTTGTGCAGGGCTGCAGCTGCCTGGTGCTGCTGTGCCACCTCCCGTGGCTCTGGAGGCCCCTGCTGGAGGATGGAGCTGGACGGGCACGGCAGTGGCAGGGGCAAGAGAGCAGCCACTTTTCAGCTGTGAAATGAAGAGTTGAGAATCCTGCAGAAGAGGCTTGAGAGAACTCTTTTAATTTACTCTGATTTTACTACCTCATGGCTCTTGCAGGGGGCAGAGCCCCAGCTGGCTCAGTGGTAACATCGCACTGCATAGGGCTGAGCAGCAAAACAGACAGATAGTGATCAAAGAACTGAACTTAAGACACAGAAGCCATAAATTGTGGGGCAGATCAAAAGAAAACATTATTCCAGCAACATTTCCTTTCCTGCTCCCAAATAAAGTCTTTCTTCAGCTAAAAATCAGGGGGAAAAATAAAGAAAAAGGAAAAAGCATGTGAAAAAATAGTAAAGAGATAAAGAGATAGTTTAAAGAGACAAAGGAATTGTTTCTTTAGTTTCAATTTGTTTATAGTTTAAAAAAATAGCTTAAATACATGATGAATTAAAGTATATATAAAATAGTTGACTTCTTGGGTTTTTTTTAACTTTTTTTTTTTTTTTCCTTTAAAAAGGGAAGTAAAAACCTGCATTTAGAGTACCCAGTGTGCTAGAATTTGCTACTGAGTTAAAACAAGCTCTTTCAGTATTGCATGTATGGAAATAATATCTTTATATAAACAGCTTCATCTAAGTCAAGTGGCTCCCTGCAGACCGCACTGGGGACAGCAAACCCTCCTCAGCAGCCTGGCTGAGCATCAGCTGGGACTCCAGGAGGAGCCAGCTCACTGCCACCCCCCAGCCCTGCGCCCACACACTGCTCTCACCTGATGCCCTGCACGGGCACACAAAGAGGTACCACTTTGCCCAGACTTCTGCAGTACAAATTACTCATTTCTGTATAAGCACACCCCAGCCCCAAGTAATCTCCTAAACTTGCTGCTCTGACTGATGGTTTGGGTGGTTTGGGTTTTTTTTCTTCATGAAAACATGTCCCCACACAGAACAAAAATCCAAACTCAAACAATAAAATCTGAGGTCTTCCCATGCATGACGTTATTTGCTGTGAGAATACTTAAATATGAAGGAAAAGAAGAAATGGTTCAGCTTCCATTTTTCAAACAGCCCCTTCTAAGCCCTTATGGTTGGTTTTATTGTGAGAATTATCATGACTACAACAAAGTGCCAGCAACAACCAGGGCAAATTTAATAAAGAATGTGACATAAAACCAGAACAATCCTCTGTGCCATCCTGGGTGAATTTACTGACCAGCCCACACTTTATTGCTAGCAGTGAATTACCACTGCTAACATCCTCTGCCTCACAAAAGCAACCTAGTTAATGTGGGTCTCCTTGCAAAATTAAGAATACTCAGGCTGCACAGTCTGTTCTCCAGGAACATTTTTTAGCCCCTTCGAAAAACCTGTAAAAGCAGAACTTCCCAACGATGTGCAGGGCTTCCAGCATTTGTTTAAATGCAAAGGTTTTCATTTTTAGAGAGCCACAGTCAAATATTTGTATATTTAGACGAGTTTGGTTTCTTAAAATGCTGAACTGCACCCAGTAGAGCAGCCTGAGAGGAACTTTAGAGCTGGGAACCTCTAACTGGTCACAGCTGAGAAAACACCTGGTTCAAGGGAAGCTTGTTGTTCCTCTGGAAGCAGTAAGGAGTCTTAAAGCTGAAAGACCTGAGAGTTAAGGTTACCTAAATTACCAGCCCTACTGGATGGAGGGCTAATAGGACACAAATGCTACTGTAGACAGCTAAGGAGTCAAAAAATCAAGTTTTTTGCATGAAAGGAGAAAAGTAGTAAAAAATAAGTCAGGGGGAAGGGTAAAAAGCTTGCAGGAAAAAGGAATATAAGGAGACTTTGCTGGTGTATCTGCTTAGTAAATGGAGACAAAATGTTTTGGACAAGTCTGCCAGAAGGAGTTTTCAGAGTGACAAGGCCCTGTTCCCAGCCCCCAGTGACAGCTCTGTACCTGGAGTTACCAACACCAGCCCCACCCTGATGAGCACATTTCCCTGTGCCCCAGCTGAGGGCCAGCACTGCCCCTTGCTGGCACCCCTGGCAGTAGAAACCATCCCCTAATGTGAGCTCTGAGTATTCTGCTCTTTTCCCCACAAACTGCAGAGGTCAGGTAACCATAAACGAACCTGGCTTTATTTCAGTAAATGAACACATGCATAATTCAGCAAAGCATACTTCAAACTCTGGGATTTGTACAGTAGAATTGGAAGAACAGACACTCTGAAGACTCAGAGAAATCCCAAATAAACTATTTGTAATTAAAAAATCTCATGATTTTCAAGCCAAATCTCGTGATTTGTTTGTGGCCTGACTCAGGGTTTTCAGTGCTTGGGGCTGGCAACTCTGACTAAGCAGGGATATGAAATAAGAGCGAGAGTGACTGCCCGCCAGGCTTCTGTTTTCCTGGGACAGAAGACAAAGCAGCTCTGACAATTCCAGCTGGCAATACCATCCAGGCACTCCTCCAAGGCCAAACATGCTGGGTAAAATCCTCATCAGACCAAAAAAAAAAAAAAGGAAGCCTATCAGAAGCAGTTACTGTGGTTGCTTAATAGCTGTTTTCCAAAGTTCAATATAGCATATATTTTCTTTTTCTTGAAAAGGGGGAGATGGGCCACATTACAGACTAATCCCTAGCCAGATGTCATTAGTGATGAAGTCCCTTAGAAATTACATCAGTTTGAAACGAATCAGAAAACAGTGAGTTTCCATTTCCTCCTCCTGCCTGGCTAGACAGAGACCTTGGGATCAGCTTTCATCCACAGCCTGGAATCAGCCCTCCTCTGTGTCTTGCTTGGTGTGGCAGGGGTGTTAAGCAAGTAATTGCAACCATTAAAAAGAAAAATAGCTCACTTGCTCCTGCTCCCCATCCCTGTCAAATAGCAGCTCCTTCATTAGGCTTCCCAGGAGCTGTCTCAGCACTCTGCAGGAGACTCTCCCTGCTCCTGGTGGAGGTGGGTGCACCCAGCTGTGGCACACATCTCCAGCCACCACCCCTGCGTGCTCCTGGGGATGCCAAAGCGGCAGCTGTCCCCTCCCTCCTGGCGACCCCAAGTGTCCCCTCACAGCTGGGATCTGCTAAGACAGCCTGGGCAGGGAGTGGAATCTAATTTCCACCCCTGTGCAATGCCCAGCCCTCCCTCTGCCTGCTCACAGGGTGATGGATGAGGAGCAGAAGCACAAAAAGAGGTTGAGGAGAAGGGCCTTGCTGGGTCTTAGGGCTTTTGCTGCCCCTAGTAAGGCAAGAGCATGCCCCATCCTGGATCTGAAAGGGATGTATCTTTAATTCTTTGTGCTTGGACCGACTAAACCAGAACAATATCCTAGACTGATGTTTTCTGTAGAAACTCAGTGCCTGAAACACATTTCTGGATCGTAAATCTTGGACTAGAGCAGTTTATGTAATGCCACCTATTCACGCTGCCCTAAGTAACCATAACTAACCATTCCATTATAATGAGTCCATTATCCCCTGCTTTATTGTATTTTCTCTTAAAACAGAGATCAAAGATTTGGATCTAGTGGCATCATGCCGATTTCATTTTTATTACTGGCTCCCTAGGTCTATCATAAATATTCATTGGCCATCCTTAATACAAGGCATTGAATTCTGCTCACTGCTATCTCTGGTGCGACTGCAAAGTACAAACAGGGTTGTTGCTCAAACATATTAAATAAAGCAGCAGCAAATTTGTGATAGACAACAACAACAACATCAACAGCAACAGAAAAACAACAACAACAACGACAAAAATCTCCCCCCAAAACCCCCCCAAAACAAAAACAAACAAACAAACAAAAACCCAAAAACAAACAAAAAACCCCCGCCCCCAAAACCAAAAAAACCCAAACCACCCAGAGAACAAAAGAACCCTTTTCCCCTTCCAAGGAATTCAGAACCAAAGGAGACATTTTCCCTTGCCCCCTCCAGGACTACTGCAGACATTTGCCTGCTGTGGGAATTGAGCCGTGCAGCAGCAGCAGCTGCCCTGCTGCCACAGACAGGAGATGTTTCTGAAAAGTCCACAGTTGCCACACTGTGGTCTCTGCGATACTGCAGCACTCTCTGTGCTTCCCAGCAAGAATTATAACCATTACCTGGCAGTGGGACTGAAACTGCTCATAAATGTGGCCTTTCCACAGAGGAATTAATTCTGAGAAGGGAATGGGAAGCGTGTGGGGAGAAACATCTTCCAGAATCACAGTCAGGGAAAAGGTCTATGCAGTCTTATTCTCCTGTCTCCCAAAAAACCTTGCAACCATCCCAAACATCAGGGTGCCTGCTGATGTTTCTCTCACATGTTCCTCTGTGCTTCCTTCCCACCTCAGTGTAGCTGCTCCCAGGGTATGGAAAGCCCTGCTGCACCCATGTCAATTGCTCCTGCTCTCAAATAAGCACAAAGGCTCCTTGGGATGTCAACTGGGCACTTAGAACAACCACCAATCACTAAAATTAGGGTGGTCATAGGAATTATGTTTTTATTCCTGTTAAGTAACACTGAGAGCATTAGCACATATCATTCTAAACAAGACCATCTACTCCATTAAAACCAAAACAATATGCTGAGACACCAAATTAACATTCTAATATTTGTCCTATTACTATAACTCCATTATGGAGGTAAAAGAGAAAGAGAAGGAATAGCAATAAATAACCTAAAATAAATATTTACATTTATGAATCTATCCTCACACAAAACTCCACACACCTGGAGACATGAACCATATGATAAAACTGTTGACTCATTTTACATATTAACTTACAACATATCTTTGGTCATTTACCTAGTCCTTGCCAATCTAAGATCTGCTAGAACCTTCCACTAAATTCCTAAAAATCTGCTTTATTCATAATTTTAAATATAGAAATAAAACAAATCAGGGAGAAAACCTTGATTCTGATATCTTCATGATGTAGAATTTGATTCAAAGAGCTACAGTGAGCATGGAATTTAACTTCCAGATGTACTGAAGTCTTTAGTGAAATTCATTTCACCTGTATTCCAAACAACTAGAAAATCTAGTTGCTGTTGTTTACAAAAAGGATCCTGATCAGTTCCGTGAATATTGTACCTGAGTAAGGTGAGATGAATCATCCTCAGAGCTCTAACAGTTTCATTTATCAAACAGCTCTCTTCTCTTGCATTCTTTTTTATTTGTTTTTAATGAATAGCAATGTCAATAGAGAAGGATGTCAGACAGTTTGCAGGCAGTTAAGATTTTCATGCTGGTTTGCTCTTCTTAAGAGCACATCCATAGGAAGGTGTTAATGTGAAATAAGAAGGGCAAACCCCCTATGTCCCATACACTGTGTAAAGGGCAAATTCCAGAGCAGAAATTGGTCATTTGAAGTTCAGAGTAAGGAACAAGCTACTCCAGTTTTATTGGTTTGGTTGATGCTGTTTTAATCAGTAGCTACAAAAAATATTTTACAGCATCAGATGCTCCTTTAGAGGAGAGATGATGTATGTGAGAAGGGCAGATGATTTAATTTCTAAAATAATTTATCAATCAGGATTTGGGGCTTAATATTTCTCAAAGAAAATTGGGTAACAACATACCATAATCTTAAAATTTGATAAATATGAGCTGCTGAGAGACTACAATCTTTTGGATGAAATGTGTTAACAACCATGTGTCTTTACAGCCTGGGCATCCTGCCATTAGATTTGTTTGTGACTTGAAGAACAAACAAACAAACAAAGGAAAAATAACCAAGGTTTGAAACAAAAAAGAGTAAGTACCAGAGAGTAGTGGACACCACTGCTCACTGAACTATCACCTGGGACAGAAGTACCTTTAGGTCTCTGGAGATCCTTTATTTGCATCATGGTGAGTTAACAATTATGCATATTAAAGAGAGGGCAAAATCATGACTGCAGTGTAGTTAGGCCTGTGCTCACTGCCCCTGCAGCAGATTAAACTGCTCCTGCCTTTCACTAGATCAGGACCTGCACTTTGTAGGGTGTCAGGAGGGCTGCCTTCTGAATTACCTGTCCTTGATACACGAATTTGAGTTTCAAGTTCTTGTCCAGCTCAACAAGGGCAATGCATTCTGCCTGAAACCACCCAGGCACAGACCCCTGTAGGTGCCTCACAACTGGCCCAAGCACAGTGGCTCTCAACAGGCTTCTCAAGGTGACACGAGCAGGTGACAGTCCAAAGCTGGAGCAAATCTCCAGGGCCTGTTACTTTCAGAAAAAAAAATCCCCTTAAAAATAAGTCACACATTTCATATACCCAGTTCTCCCAGGTTTTGCATCGGTAACAAATGGACGTGATCAAAAATCCAGCAGAATATCTGGGGGCTGTCCAGCAGCATTGTCCTTTCAGCACAGAGCAATGCACATCACAGGAGGGAAAAGGGGTACCCCAAAGATGCTAATTCAGAATATTCTGGTTGATGCTGCCTGTCACAGCCCCAGAAATGTGCAGCAATAACAACACAACAGTGATGGCCCGAGGCTCTGAGCGCTGTGGCTTACAGCACCTGGCTAGAACAAACAACACCATCACCATCACATGCCTCCTGGTGTCCCTCTGCTTAATTATCTCAGCTTGAAGCCTGGAGGGGGAAAAGTGAAACTGTGCTCATTTGTTTTTCTGTAGATTTTTCTCTCTTTTGTAAAATGTCAGTGAGTGGGTCTAATGAGAAATTACCACACTTTCAGGTTCTGACCACGTCCAGTGTTTAGTCTTGCATATCTGAAAGCTCTGCTGCTCCTGCCACTGCAATTACTGGCTTAGATGATTCAGGGTGAGAGCAAAGCTTGAATGCTGTGCTGCAGTGAATTCCTGGAGGCTCTGGTTCTGCAGCTGATCACCACCTTCACACAAAGCATCTCCAAAACTGAGGGGTTTGTCCCACTTGTGTTTGAGTTTTCACTCATCATTTAACTCCCATGACAAAGCCACAACAGCAGGTTTTTGACCATACAAGAAATGCTGGTCCACAACCAGGCTGGCACTGCTGGAGATAACCTAACATTCTTCCTCCCTGCACCTCCAGTCCCTCCCTGTGAGCTGGTTTACTAAGGAGTGAGTTTTTAATGCAGGACCCTGCAAAAGTGTCCTTTATCAGCTAAAATAGATAAGTGATTTCTTAAAAAATTCAGTACAAATAGCACTGAGCATGCATGTTCTCCTGTGGTGTTTCTGACCCCCTCTCACCTTGCAGGCACACTGAGTTTTCCCTGTTGACAACAGGGAAAAACAGGCCAGTGCACAGGTATTTTTATACATCAGCACAAATATAACTGACAGCAGAAACAGGGAAAAATTAAATGTAATTCTTCAAAATGCCTGCAGTGCCACTAACCCAAAATATGAGTAGTAACACAAATAAAGGAATTTGGATCCCACTCTCCCATTTAAAAGAAGCATTCTTTTGAGGTATGATACATTCAGCAAGCAACAGATTTTCAAAATTATTCTCTTTTTCCTCCTCTTTTTTTTTTTTCACCTACAAATGCTGTTTATCTGAAGGCTGCCTAATTTGCAAATGCAAATAAGTCAAATCATCTCGAAAAGATGAGGCTATAGAATAGAATGCAGTTTAAGTTGAGAATGTCTGTGATTCAATGAGCTGCAATGCTGGGACACTGTAGTGGCTCCCAAAATCTCCTGGCTTCTCAAACCCATTGAGGCCATTTACCCCAGCAGAAAAAGACCTGCAGCTCCCACTGGCTTCAGCTTGCCTGGTAGATCAATACAATAATAAACTGGCACGACTGCTTTTGACAAACTCACTGGAGTTTTGTCAACAGCTCCACATGAAAAGATTCAGTTCTTCTGGCACAAAATGAGCAGAGCCAGCAGAGGCCATATCTGGGACCACATCTTACAGGAATAAAATACATTTTTATTTCCACCAAATTTTCTTTCTCATGTATATTTGGTGGTATTCCTGCAAACAAAGGGGAGAGGACAGCTTAAATTTCATATCTAAAGTTGAATGCAGAAACATTAACCCTGCAAAACAAAAGGCCACAGAGCTACTTCTATGATTTTAAATCATGATCTAGTACAAATGTCTAAGAGAAAACCCAACATTTTCATGAGTTTTTTTCCAAAAAAGGCAAAAAGCTCAACTGCTTATTTCTGACAATTAAGCAGCTTACAGAGTCTTTGTTCTACTGACACTTAAAAATGCAGTTTTCAATTATTTATACTGAAGTTCAACACCTAGAAGAGGAAGGAAGAGTATAAAGTGTGAGCTCTGCAGCACAGGCACCCCTTCCTGAAGGGTTCCATTCATTTACAGCAGTGTTCTCAAAGGAGCTGCCTTAGGGAGGGACACACAGGCCTGGATTCTGCCACATTCTGTAACACCCTCCCATCCACCAGCACATCTGATGAGGTGTAATATACACCTGTTACAAAATGGTAACAGGGAGGATATTCTTCCCCCAGAGGTGCTGACCTGATTTATGAACAGCTGGGAGATCAGCAGGTTGTCCCTACCCAAGGCATTGTCATGCCAGCAGCTAGAGTCAGCCAAGAAGTCCACATGAGCACCATTAGATCAAGAGTTCAACAATTTAATTTAAGCTTCTGAACCCTCTCTGAAGATGCTGCACCACCCTTCCTGGCCCAGCAGCTCTGTTGTATGGACAGACACTTTAAGCAGGGCAGCAAAGTAATGCTAAGCTTTTAAACTACTCCAGTCATTTGCAAAGTGAGCACACATCAGTCTACACGTCTCAGGTGCTTTTGGAAATGTTACTCAGATTCAAACTGAGGTGTATAAATAGGTCCAGAGGCAACATTCACACAGAAATTAAACTGATATCAAGCACTACGGTGAAACACAAAAAGATATGCCTAAAAAATTAAAAAATCCCAGTCCAAGATCCTTCTGGTTTTGCAAAATGGGTATAAAAACTGCCAGTGATTCTAAACCCAAATATAGATGGGGCACATCTAGTGCAAGCACAGTCCTTTCTGCCCCTCCTGCTTTTCTTCTCAAATAGTCAGTCTGAAGCAAGCTTTAGATAAATACATTTAGATAGTGCAGTAGCTCTCTCTGAACAGAGGCAATGTGAGCTCCCTACACCCTGCTTTCCCCAAGTGTTTTAATGCTGTTCTGGAAGAGAGGGGCTGTAGATCAGGTTTCACTCCAGTTGGTGACCTAATCAATACAAACAGGGCTAGGACTCAATGCAGAACTCCCAGGAGATTGCAATAATCACCCACAATTACTTATGAAAGCCAATCAATGGCCAGGAGGTTTTATGTCTCATTTATATACCTTAAATCAAACTTCTGAAATTAAACTTTGATTCTCAGCACAATTAGATGCTGTAGTGCTCAGCAAGACAAGGCACAAGTGAGTGCTGCCTCAGAGGCTGACTGCCAGGAAATCCAGGGATGTGGAGCCAGGAGAGCACCAGAGACCTGAAACTCACCACCAAGGGGAGGTGCAACAATAGAGTTGATATAGTGGATGCAGGAATAGGTATAAAATCAGTGAAATAAGCCCCTAGTCCTATTTTGCCTCCTGTTTCTTCAGCAAATGACATAGGCTACCTTCCAGTGGTCAAATCAAGGACAAAGACAGTAGAAGGTGCTCAGTGGTGGGAATTAATGCAAATAGAAAGGAGCAAATATTATTTCATTATTTCATCCTTCTTTCTCACTGTTGGAAAGTCTGCAGAAACTGGAGGTTGACCATTTCTGTCAGGTTTATCACAGAAAATGCAATTTGATGGGTGATTTGCAAACTCAGGCTTCCTGTCAAAATGTCCCACATCCCCCTGTAGCTTTGTTCTGGATATGACCATTATGTATTTACTACTATTTTTATTTTTTTTAATATCTGCATGCCATAGTTGAATAACTTTGCAGGCATTGAGATCACAGCCCCAAAAAAAAGATGGGAAACACGCACACGAGGCCATTCATTGTGCTATTTTTACTGTTCTGAAGTCCACGGCATTGAACAATGACTCATAAGAGTAGCAAGCCAGAGAAGCACTTGCAAAGCATATCCAAGCTTGTTTATTCACATATTTGTTTGCACTGATTCATCACATTCCTCAGTGTAAAACCAATGGGACTCCAGAGGAGGCACGGGGGAGAAATTCTGTTCAGAAAGAGCTTTTCCACCCACCACACACCCCCAAGATGGTGGAGATCACATGAGGGATTTGGGAATGCACCTTCTTTACCCACTCTTGAAAAGCAGAGCCCTTACAGACCTATGGAGCACATTGCCTCTGATGGGAATTCCCTCCCTTAACTCTGTCTCCCTTTATCAGCAGCCAAAGCAAGGTAGAAAGAGCAACTAAAACAAGCAAATCTTCTTGCTTGTTTCAAGTCCTACATTAAAAGTGTTGCCTTTTTTCCTCCCCTGTAGTCCTGAGATGAGGTTAACTTATGGTGGGTCTATGTAGTTCTTTTAAGGAGGTTTGGCAAAGGTCAGTTACAAAAACAAATTCTTTTTCCCATGTGATGCAGTGGTGTTATGCACCCAGAATGCTATTAGAATAAATATGAATAATAATCAATAATAATAATAATTTTCATGATTGAATAATAATCATTACAATGTTATCATTCATAATTTGAATAATAATAAAAAATAAAAAAATTTCCCCTGTGCAATTCTCTTCATGACATTAAAAAAGAATTTGTCTGCCCAGGCCTAACCACAGTTTTCTTTGAGGAGGAGGTGAAGATGGGGTTGGTTTCCTCTGCTTACACTGGTTATTTTTGCACAGGGCAGGTCTGATGTCAGCACTGAGAAATTAGATGATAACTCCATGATTCATATTTAAGAGTGAGTAATGCTGAAAGGGTTTGGGGAATACCCAGAAATATGGATAAGAGGAAATTACACAAAAGACACTGGGATCAGGCTCAGAAAGAACAGAGACAGCTGACATCTACATCTGAATCTGCCTACTGATAGCCAAAGGAACAGGCAAAATGAAAGAGGCATTTGAAAGACTTGGTTTTGCAAGAGAAAACAGGGCAATGAGGGGAGAGAGGAATGCAAGAAATAATTAGACACTTACAGAGTACAGACTATGTCACTTCTTCCCAAAACTGGCAGCTCTGCTTAAACATTGCAGATTTCCTTTCACACATTTGGGAGCATTAAAAAGCATGTGGAGTACAAAAGTCTGGCACCACAGGCAGCAGGGAAAAGCTGTACAATTGCAATTAAAAATCCCTATATTTCCATTGATTTTATGGTAAATTCGGGGGTGACAAATTAAGACTAATCTCCAGAAATAGAGAATATCCAGTCTATAATAATTATACATTGCCACTGCTAATTCATTTCATCTTGCTTGCCTTGACTCTTATCAAGTCCCTCACACAGAACTGTGTAAGGCAGAGATTTCTTTTGTTCCAAATCAACTTGCTCCCTTACCACACTGTTCCTAAGACACCAGGTTAGCTCTAAAACATGCACAAACCTGAAACCATGTCAGATTCTGTTATTAATACCATTCTGTTAGTTCTATATTTAATATTAAAAAGTGGAAGCAGTACCTCTTCTGCAAAGTTGGTTTTCTTGTCAAGCATTTCTCGTAAAGTTTGGAGGATTTTAATGCAGAGCTTTTCTTCTTTCTCCATTAGCTTCTTTGTGTGATTAATCAACCTGAAAGTAAAATATTAAAACTTAAAGAGCATTACACATTGTTGCTAAGCCATGCTGCAATTTCTTTATGCAAAAATTGCCCATCACTATATTTTTCCTCAAGGAAAGGAAATAAAAGTGGTCAAGAGAAATCATAATTAAAAAGGAAATGGGACTTTCAAGGTGTTGGGAGATTTTGGTGTCAATTTGCATATCTTACTGCCCATATAGAAGACAGAATTCTACATCCACTTTTTTTGAGGGTTTACAGTTTAAGATTCAGACTTGCTATTTCATCCTTTCCTTATTTAAAGGTAACTTATTTTAACCATTATTTAAAGGTAACCAGTGTTAACCATGCATCTTGCAAACTTTAAAAGCTACAACCTTCACACCTTCCAACTTCTATGATGGTTACAATATATTTATGATATAATTAGCAAATGTTATTCAGCCAAAAGGATTTCCAAAAAACCTTACATGGAAATGTTCAGAAATACAGACATTTGGATGAAACATCATTGTTGTTTACATTCACACAACCACTTGACAAGCCAGAAAACAAGGTCCATTTCTGTCTCCAGCTATGACTGTGACAGGAGTTTGGATTTCAGTCAGCTGAAGCCAATACCAGAAGCAGCCTTTCTGTCTTTGTGCAGAACAGATCTGTGCATAGGTCCTTGCACTGGTTCACACATTGCTGGAGAAATGATTGTGAAAATAGGAAGGGAGGAAATCTGAAGGCCTTGGACAGGTTTTGGGTTTTTTTTTTTTTTTTTTTTTGCTGGCTTCAAACAGGAGTTTGGACAGAGGACATGGGATGGGATAATCTCAACATTTAATTTTTATTTTTTTAATTTTTCCAAACATATAAAACATATTGTTATAATGCTACTTCTGCAGAATATGCAAATACCCAAGGAATCAGGAGAGCTGCCAAATGCATTCATTTCCCCCAAGTTATCTCTGTTTAAATTATAGTTTCTCAAGGGCGGGGAGGGCATCTCACTTGAGGACTAATAAAAAATTTGCAAGACTCTATTCCAATGCACAGACTGCAAATAAAACATCTAATAATTCAAGACCAGATAGGGGTCTCAGTGAAATGTATTTTCAAAGAGCTGTTGGCAGTTTAAAATAAAAATATCAATTTGCTGTACCAAAAAAAATCTAACAAAAAACCCACGAGCCTTGAGCAACCTACTGCTTCATTATGAATTCTTGAAAATTCTGCTATGGAAAATCTTAAATTTCTGTTGTAGATTTGTTGAAATGTAATAGCAAAGTAGCCCATTGAGAAAACAGAAGTAGGCTGAGCCTACCACAATTTTAACAAGCTACTAAAATCCCATTTCTAGCAGGTAAGGCAAGCAACCCCTCTCACTCTGTCCTCTCCAGACAACAAAACTGTTGAGAAATACAAAATATGGATCAAAGGACCTCACTTTAAGATTTCAACAGTCAACTTGGTCACCTGCATGCTTAAGTCTCTGCTGAAAACCAGAGATAAATGCTGTTGAAAAAGTTAAAACTCTGCCATCTTTCCCAAAGAAGCAACCAGGCCCCTCTGCAGGCCACTTACTTGGACATGAAGGCGCCACATCTTATTCTGGCATCGCTGCCCTCGGGGAACAGGAGCTCTGGGCTGTGCAGCACATCAACCAGCACTGAGAACTCAGCTTGCATCATGGGTGTGAACTGCTGCTCCAAAGAGGACACCACGTCCTGGGGGGACACAGAACATCCATAACTGCAGGAGAACTACAGCAACGTGCTGTGGAGTCGCACAGTTCACTGTGATTCACCGCTTGGCCCAGTGGGATGCCCAGCTGCAAGAGCCCTGGGAAGCCCAGGTGGCTGCAAAGCCCCCTCAGGCCTTTCTTCACACCACTCCTCATGCAGGGCAAGAGGGACAAGGTGCCCATTGTTACTCTCTTTCAAATTTCTCCTTTGCAGTAGTGCTCACAAAACCTGCGGCAACAGTTAGGATGATGGTGTGCTGGAAAAACAATTGCTCACCACACACAGTTAATGTGTCACCTCAGGTTTTGTGTCCTTGGTGATTAGGGCACCTCCATTTGTCTGGGTCCTGCTGTTTTCTCAGGTCATAAACCCCTGCTGGTGTTTAGGCTCTACATGCACAAGGTGATCTCCATCTCATGGCAATCTCCAGTGACACAAACATGACCTAAAGCCTCCAGTATCTCCTCTGCAGCCAGGACAGGACACGTGGCCATAAAAAGGCAGAAAGGAGATGCTGCTCTGTGGAGCACTTCAAGGAGAACACAACTTGAATATTGTACACAGTTTTGGGCACCACAATGTAAGTGTCCAAAGGAGGGACATGGAGTTGGTGAAGGGCCTGGAGGGGAAGCCACACAGGGAGCAGCTGAGGGCACTGGTCTGTTCAGCTGGAGAAGAGCAGGCTGAGGTCAGAGCTCACAGCAGCTCTGCAGCTTCCTCAGGAGAAGAAGAGGAGGGGCAGGCCCTGCTCTCTGCTCTGTGTGACCAGGGACAGGACCCAGGAATGGCTGGAGCTGTGTCAGGGGAGGGTCAGGGTGGATATCAGGGAAAGGTTCTTCCCCCAGAGGGTGCTGGGTCACTGAACAGGCTCCCCAGGGATGGTCACAGCCCCAAGGCTGCCAGAGCTCCAGGAGTGTTTGGACAATGCTCTCAAGCTCAGGGTGGGATTTTTGGGTATTGTCCTGTGCAAGGCCAGGGGTTGGACTCAATGATCCTCATAGGACCCTTCCAGCCCAGCTCATTCTGTGATATCTCCTACCCCTCTCTGACTTCTGCAGGAGCCAAATTCTGATCTTGAAGAGCTGAGCCTTTTCAGCCATCCCCACACAGAAGTGCAGTGGCTCCTCTCATCCAGCACTAAAAATGCACTGGGCCTGTCTCTGGTGTTTTCCACACCTGGCACACATGAGATACCTGCAGTGCCACTGCTGCCCAAGCCATGTGCTATTTCTGTACCTGCAGTTTCTCTATGATGTTCCTGTAATCCCAGGCAGGCCCACCAAGAGCTTCCTTGAAGCGAGGTCCAGTGCGGGCCGACATCCTCCAGCCCATGGCTGCCCTCTGCACCATGTTGGAGTGACTCTTCATGAACAAGGTGTTCACCTGGCTGTCCAAATCCACTGGAATCGCAATCCCACGGTTCTTTGCTTTCATAGGAAGGAAAAACACAAGACATTTACAGTGGGAAAAACTTGGAAATCTTACAGAGATCATGGCATGCAACAGCCTGGTCTCGAAGTTAAGGGGCAGGGTGATATCACTTCAACAGGTTTTAAAAATAAGGATCCTAAAAATAAGAACCCTTTAAAATAAGCATCCTAAGTAGTAGAAATCAGCCATAATCTAGTTAAAGAAAGCAAGTTTTACTATTTTAAATGAGATGAGAATCATTTCCAGTATGTATTTTCACGGACACAGATATATTTTTTAAACAGAATAATTTTTCGACTAACTTGAAAAAAAAATCCTAACTTGAAAAAAAGACATATTAATAAGAGTAACAAAAGGAGTATGTGTTATTTCAGCAGTTAGTTTTACTCTATTCAGAAGCAAATTCTAAAATTTTTCTTTCTAGCAGACATAGGCACATTTATCCAATTTATCCCAAGTACTCTCTGTTGCTTTACTGTATATTCCTCTTGTGAAGACCTTGAGGAACCAAGTGCATACAAATTAAATTTGAAAAAGACTGTCTCCTTCTCTCTGGGTTTCCTACACTGCTAAAGCCTGGTTTCCTAGATGGTGTCTGGATGCCACTGCAATGTATCCAGTTGTTAATAAACACCTGATAGTCTAACTGATAGTTAAAAAAAATTAATCAATAGCTAAAAATTGCAATTATTTTCTTCTTTTTAGACTTTAGAGGCAGAAAATAACAATAGAGAGAGTATCAGAATAAAAAAAAAAATTGGAAGAGACTTGCAGGAATTCTTGCAGGGCATCCACTATTAAACTACTATGGCATCCTGAACTGTTGTTTGAAAAGGAAGTTTGAAAGGCAGCGTTAGAAGGTATCTGCCCCCTCCCCCAGTAAAATCTTTGTGTTAGCTGCTCCTTTCCATCCCACTGGAGATCAGAGTGACACTGTTCTCTGGCTCAGCATGAGCAGTCTGAAATTCAACCAATAAACAAAAGTTTGCCCCATCCCTGGAAATGTTTCAGGCCAGGTTGGATGGGGCTCTGAGCAAACTGGGATAGTGGAAGGTGTCCCTGCCCATGGCAGGGGGTGGAGCTGGATGCTGTTTAAGGCCCTTTTCAACACAAACCATTCTGTGAGCCTATGGTCAATATCTCTGAATGACCAGGTTGTGTTCCAGTGATTAGGCTCTGTATTCCATGTCATTTCACTTAACTTCAGTGGCACAGCTTATGTTTAATAAAAACTTAAAAATAGAATGGAGCAGTTCTAATCCATTTGTCAAAATGACCAATAATAAGTAATTTTTCAGTTTTCCTTACTGAAACAAGCTGAAATTTAAAAAGCAATTAGCCCAAATTGCAGTTCTGCACAATGTTTCTCCGAGGCATTTCCCCACTATTCCTCACTAATACACTTTCCACGGTGGAGGGAGGCATCAAAAATATTCCACCTCTTCCTCCCAGCTCTAAAATACATCTAGCTTTATGTCCTGAACCTGTGAAGTCAGGAGGTGCCCTTCTGTCCCAAGCAGCCCATGCCTCCAGCCCCGGGGAGGACGTGCAGGCAGAGGCACCACACAGCTCTGATGAATGAATGAAGGCTGCAGTGCTGCCAAGCACAGTGAGTCACAGATCCCAGGCACAAACTTTCTCTTCCCTCAGGACTAGACTGAAATGACAGCTTTTATTATAGACCTAAATCTGGCGGTGACACCTCAACCCCCAGCCTCAGAGACTGTGGCAAGGGCGTTCTGTCATGGGGCTCTCTTCCCTTTAATGGATCCCACAGGTTCAGGGCACCCTCTTCTCTTCCCACTGCAAGGTTGGATCCTGATGCAGAACTGGGGCTTCCCCCCCATGGATCAGGCTGTTCCATTGGGATGGAAGAGAACTCTCTAAATCCATTTCTGGCAGGCACTTTTATTTAAACGGTTGGCCACAGGGAATTGAAAAAAAAAATAGTTTAAGCTGGGAAGACACAAATTGACTTTTCCTTTCCACTCTCCATTTGTTTTGAAGGCAAGTTCCTGATTAACATGTGGAAAATGCCATGTATGGCTGGCCATTATTTCTAATGATGGTTTTTCCATGTAATTCAACTGGGCTGTTTTTCAAAACACATTTGCCCTGTTGCTGCTGACTTTACTAGATAAGTCCAATAAAGTTCTGCCAGGGTGGGTAGGGTGCTGCAGCCTGTTAATCCAATTTATTGTGTCCTAATGTCAATCACTAGAATGCTACTGGACAATGCTCACTTCTCAATTAAGTGGAGTGTATGCAGAATCCTGATATATCGAAGAATAAATTTAGCAATGGGGAGCACACTGTTCAGAGGAGAACCCAGACTTCTGCAATCCTAGAGATGCCATTTGAAGTTAACAACTTCCATCAGTGTCTGAGGAGCAGTCAAGGACTATGATTGTTCAAAGAGTTGGAGCTAATTAAAACTATCACAAAGAAAACCAGAGAGAGAAAAAAAATACTCCTTTGTTTTGAGCAGTTCTTACATGTATAATTCCATTTGTAATTAAGATTTGTATTGGTTGTCAAAGGGCACTGTTGAAGTCTAAGCTATAAACAAAGCCTTTGTCTTCTTATTTCTTTTCGGCTTGTAGAAAGTATTATCTTTCATTTGTTTCACATTTCATTATTTAAAACTACATGAAACATATTTTTACATTTTGGAAAGCTGATGAACAAATGTGAACATAAATATTTATTTTTAATTTAGGTGTTGTAGGCTGCTTTCCTCTTCAAAATGTGTCAATCTCCCTTAAAGTATCAACATCAAATATTTAAAAGCATGTTTATTTTTGTTCCACTTAGAAATACTTTTGGACAGCACTCAAACTTGCAAAGTATGGTTAGAGCTAGTAGACAAAGGAGCCAAGATGGGGTAAAATTCTGTCTTTTATCTGGTGAATTTGGTAAAAAGCTTTGTGGCTGTTTGTACATAAGTATTCAGCAGGATACTTATCAGGATAGACTCAATTATCCTTGTGGGTCCCTTCCAGCTCAGAATATTGTGTGGTTCTGTGATGTCTTCAGCACAGGTAAATTCTGCCCTGCAGTGGAGGAGCATCCCAGGCTTACACAGTGCCCATTTCCCACCTAGGGCACTGTGCACAGGGCTAATTACATCCTGAATATACAGCACCATTTTGCCAGTGTCAGAGGAGATGGAATTTCTGGGAAATCCTTTAAACTACTAACTCTCAATCTGCTGCTCCCAATTATCTCTCAGCAAGAGAGCCAAGAGGAGCCAAGACAAGTGAGAAACACAACCCATGGCAGAGGTAAGAAACACAGTGCTGTGAATTCAGCCTGGTCTCAGCAAAATGCCCTGCCCCATGCTGGATGGGTCGGTGGGCATCCAGTGATCAGCAGCTTTCCTCCCCCTTACTGTTTAAACAATGAAAGAGTACTCAAAAACTCAAAAGAACAGGGCACCAGGAATGCCAAGAATCAAGCAGGTAAAAATCAAGGCACTCTGGACAAGCAAGCTGCAGCCAAGCCCCAGGAGCACAGTCCAGCTGCTCCCAGAGAGGCTGAAATGGGCCCAGGTATTATTTTGTTAAATTACCTGCATGTAGTTCTCTTCACAGGAGCACAGCAATTGGACCTATTTCAGGAATGCCTCCTGAAGCACCGTCCTTTCACTGTGATGCTGCCTGTGTCTGAGGAGCAATTCAGTCCTAAGGATTTCCAGGAAGTGGCCCTTGCCTGTAATTTTCCCTGGATGCCCATTCTGCAGAATAATCTGTCTTGCCATAAGGAACCTCGCTGTTCTCACTATTTCCACCTACTGCTCCCTCACTTTAAATGTCACTACATTAGCTTCTGCAGTATATACAGAACTCACCAGAGTGTGGTGGCTTCACAGCTAATTAACCCTGAAGCATCCCTGGTGAGGGTTTTCAGGGGGACACGCAGGCATTTGGTCCCTAAAGCCCCTCAAGGAGGAGAGTGCCAGGCAGTATGGGTCAGGAAAGGGCCCCAGCTGTAGCTGGCTGTGAATCCTTTGCTCTGCTCCCAGTTTACACCCCCTGGTAGTCACAGACAGCTCTATCATGTTCTCCCACACTTCCCAGTTGTCACGTAACAGAGTGATGCATATTTAGTTCAATTAATTTTGTTCCATAAATCAGTCCCTCCAGCTCCTTAATCATTTACTGACTGCTTAACAAATGCATTCGGATGGAGAGACACTAATGCTAGCAACAGCAAGACTTTTTAAGGGAAATAAAAGCTTTGTGTAGACAAGACACAAACCTGCCAATCTTGTACCCTTCACTTGGATGTTTTTTTCCAACAGAAAATCTACGCTAAAATATTTATCAGCCTGTAAAAAGATCATCATTGAATTTTTCTTGCAATTAGGGAAACACAAACAGTTAAAATAGAATAAAATATGTGCTTCATCTGAAATGTATTCTTCTTGCTGTCAAAAAAGTAACAACAGGATAATTATTTTATTTGAACTAAAAATTGAAAATGAAGGTCTAGCTTTTTATAAAATGGAAGAAAGATTTTAAAATTCAAATGGGAAGTGAAATAAATGTACTTTCATGACTGAAAAAATTGTTATATGAAAATTCATCTATATGGACATTAAAACACACATAATCATTTCAAAGAAGCAACAAAATGTGACCTAGATTTTATGTTTAATATTTCCTATTTGTAATTTGTCAGGGAAAAGTAAAGGGCTTTAGAGGGCATAAAAGCATGGTCAAGAAGAACCAGAGGAGAGGTTTTTTTTTTTGGATTCTGTACAATGAGGTATTGGTGATTTTAAATTAGGGAATAAATACTCAACTAGAAAGGACTTCAGTACACCTTCAGACCATCTGCTCTCTGTTACAGACAACCCATGCTCTTTAATATCTCTGGAAAAATTTATTGAGCCCCATTTAAAATGATGGCAGCTTATCTGCCATTCCTCCTCCCTCTGCTTTCTCTCAGCCCACTGACCAAGGACATCCTTCCAAAGTGGGTTCTAATCCTCTGATTTACAATCTAAATTTATTTAGGTTTTATTTACAACCTAGTGTAATTTATGTGCAGTTGGTTTTGGGTCAGCACTGTCCTTCAGCTTAAATGTCTCTGTGACTATTTATCTTCTTAAGTACATTTAAAGAGCAACAACACAGGTCTGTGTTTTGCTAAGCAAAACATGTGGGGGTTCTGAATTCCCTTCCTGTAACAGAGTTCTCCTTTGCCCTGACCACCTCAGCAGTGCTTCCTCTGTACCTGTTCCAGCTTGGAACTTAGGAAATAGCAATCTTACAGGGCTCACCTCAAATTGGGTAGGATGGAAACAAGACTTCTCCTCTTGCTTCTCCTGCACAACATCCTAGAACATAATCTGATAGTGACTAATGCAATTTGGCTTGCTAACAGATTTTTTTTTAAGGGTCTGCCAAGAGACATAGTGCAACAAAATGCAGGTTCCTATCTGGCACTGTTTACTCATCTGGGAGATTCCAATTATTTCATTACTGGTGGTCACAGCACAATCACAGACAGACCATATCCTTGGGATAGACACAGTACCAGAGGAAAGATTCAATTTTTTAAAACATAATGGAGAAAACTAATGGATGCTACAGAGACAAGAGTGTAAAACAAGTGAATTTATCCTTGTAACAGAAAACTGATGCTGAGAGGAGAAGCTACAAGAATTGCTGCCTTAATTAAGAAGCAAAGATAGTTCTTTGCATGGGTCCTGAAGGACTGGTCAGGAAAGACCCTGCTTCAATGCCATTTAGGATATGTAATTTAAGATATACAATCTTTGGTTGCAAGGAGAGTGATATTCCCCAATCTTTATAGAAAGAGCTGGTTTAAAATGCAGACTTTGAGACTGGCCTCCGCCCTTCTCAGCCTTGCAAAGATCGTAAAATGCATGAACTGAAAGTCCTTTGAAATAAATTATATGGTTGGATGTCTTATTTCCTCTGTTTTCACAAAGGTCTGGGTATTTTTCAGTTGTTTTTTACCAGGGAGATGGGAGCAGTTTTGATTATTCACTTTTTGGACTGTATTTTCAAGCAAAAGCTCAGCTCTATGTAATAAAAGAGAAAAGGCCAAAGTGATATATGTATGTGTTCATTCTCACCAGTGTGGTAACCTGCTTCAGAAATCCATGTGAACAAGTCACACACACACACACATATGTATGTATGTATATATATATATATATGTAAATGTAATTTCACAAGTGTTTCTATTCAGGCCAAGTAGCTAAATGTTTCCTGGGCAATAGAAACCTGGTGCACATTGACATCTGTGTTCCAAACCTCCTGGATCTGCTGAAGAAGAGGAGCAAGCCTCTATGCTTCCTGCTGAACTGGAGGCAGGAAAGGGCCTGGAGACAAAGCCGCAAGTGAGGCTTGAAAAGCTTATGCAGTTTTTCCCTGGTGGTAGAGTGGAGTTGAAGTACCAGGGTTATAAAAAATAAGCTACTGTGAGATATCCTTTTGTTGACCTGGAAGGTAACACACATCCTTACAGTACTCATCAGAAAACGGATGTAATGATCTCAAGCTCTTGAGGCAGTGCTTGCATCCACCTGCCAGCAACAAACCAGGAAGCACTGAGCAGAGTGTATGTTGTTTAAATTTGCTCTAAAGTGTGTCATTTTAAAAGTGTGTCATTATATGGATCTTTGATATCTTGGGAAATCTGTGTATGATCTTTCTTTCTTCCCCCTGAGATTCATTTGTAAATCCAGGGCAATGACACCAAAAAAAAAAAAAAAAATTAAAAAAAAAATCATGTTTGTTCTTTCAGGTCTATACTCCACTTATTTTTCCTCAGAAGTCTTTGGTCCCTGCTGTAAATCTGTCCAATACTCCATCTCTCTGATATAGGCAAAATCTTTCTAGAGGTTTTTTAAAGCCTGGCTGTGAAACACAAAACATTAAAATTGTAAGATTCTCAAGTCAGAAAAGGGGAAAAAATGGTCCACATATGCAGCCAACAAAAGAGCACAAGAAGGTTGCTATGTTTGTGTTGTATTATGGAAGATGCCTCCAGCTTCTCAAAGTGAGGCATCATTTTGGGCAGAGGAACACCCGACAGAGAAAGACACCAGGCACCCACTGCAATCACAGAAGGGCCTTGGCTGTAAAAGCCTCTGGTATCCCCAGCTGGGGAAGTTTTTCCAAATATTTCCATGGAGAACAGGCCTACTCCATTAGCCCAGGCAAGACACATTTGTCACCGTGCCCAGGAACACCAAGTATCACCCACAGTTAAAATCTCTGCTGGCCAGGCAAATTTTGCACAGGGGGGTTTGTCAAAAACTCTGCTTCCACTTCTTCTCCAGCTACCTTGCTCTTTGGGGAAATCCCCCTCACCTCTTCCCTTCTGCACTGTCATAATAAACCACTCAATAAAAACGTGGCAATTGTCTGACACAACACAACTTTACCATGCTGGATATTGCTATCAGTGATGAATCCCTGAGCAGTTGTTAGGATATGGGCAAGGAAATCAGCAGTGCTGTGTGCTTTCAGGGAGCTGCTCTGAGGCTGCCAGCCCATGGCACCCCAGGGGCTCCCAGCCTGGCAGTTCCTGCTGCAGGGAAGCCCCAGAGGAGGACAGGGAGTGATGCCCTTCACTGGCAGCTCAGCTCTGCTCTGCCACACCTGACAGCACTCAAGGCACGGCTGGGGGCCCATGGGTGGGAAGCCAGAGGAGCAAGAAGGAGCCTGGACCCATAGGATAGCACAAGAGCTTACTTTAAAAAAAAAACCAACAAACAAAACAACTCTAAACTATCTCCAGAAAAAAGAAAACAATGAAAGAAAGGACTGTAGTGGAGGTAGAAACTGAGTTCCACAAATAGGATACAAAGTCACATATCTGAAGCAAACTCCAGACATCAGCCATTCCTGGAGCCCCCAGAAACAAGAGGCACACAGAGGATGCCCAGCAAAGCCCACCAGCCCTTTCATGTGCTGGCACACCTGACATGAAGCTGGATCTGCCATGCCCTTAGGGTGACCTGTGGTTTCCCTCTCAGGCTGCTGTGGGGACAAGCTCAGCTTGGCTGTTTCAACAGGGCAGAATAATAGAATAATTTAGGTTGGAAAAGACCTTCAAGATAGAGTCCAAGCAGTAATCTAACAGTGCCACGTCCATCACTGCACCAAGTCTCTAAGTGCCACATCTACATGTCTTTTAAGTACCTCCAGGGTATGATGACTCAACCACTTTCCAGGGCAGCCTGTTCCAGTGCTTGACAACCCTTTCTGTGAAGAAAATTTTCCTAACACCAAACCTAAACCTCCCCTGGTGCAACCTGAGAACTTTTGTTCTTGTCCTAGCACATGCTCCTTGGGAGAAGAGAAAGCCCAGTGAGAGCCTGACCTGACTCATCCAGCAATCAGCAGAGCTCTGCATTGCTGGAATTTGCTGGGAATTTTTCAGGCTAGAATCAGCTGTGTGCTGTGGGCACGTAGCCAAATGGAAATAAACCCACGCTCAGATGCCTCCAAACAGCCTCATCTTGATGAGATAACACAACGACCTCTCTGAGCTGGAATTTTATTTTAGATGCAGCTCTACAGAAATGAAGACATTGAGCTGTCTACAAGCACACAGAGAGCATGGTTGGTCTCAAACCTACTCTCACCTGCCCTATTTCTCCCCCACTCCCCAGACTCCCAAAGGAAGTAATTTATTGATGACTGTTTCCAGAAATGCCAGAGAAGAGCAAGGGGATAAGTGTTAAACACACAAACAAGAATTTGTAGAGTTGGAGCTTTATGTGAGACTGTAGTAGTTACAGCATAAAGGAAATAAAATGTCTTTAACTTCCAAAGTTTGTTTGCCAGATGGATCCCTAATTAAATCATTTGCACAGCAAATAAAACAATTGAAGGTTGCTAAATTTTTAGGTAACTGCTTATTCACATTCACATGGAAAGTTAATGAGATGTTTTGGCTAAAATGCTAAATGATACTTCTGTAACAGTGCTGTTGTTGTTACAGTGCTGCAGGTGGCTCTGGGACCCTCTCATATTGTTTTATCATTATTTATTAATACTTTTTAATAAATGTATCAACAATAGAATTTAGCCAGTTTCTATGTATCTGCCTCTACTCAGCTTTCATTCCCAGTGAGCAGAAACTTATTCTACAAGCAACCATCACCACTGACTTTTGGAAACTACATTGAATAATCCTTTATTCTGTCAGAATAGAATGGCAGAAGATTTTAAAATCATATTTATAGAAATTTAACCTAATTAACTTTTGCCAGTCTTAGCTATGTTCTGGTGAAGAACTTTTTTCTAATGTAGGATAAGAAGTTTTAAAAAAATTATTTTAACAGGGATGCCCTTGCTTACGTTGTGATTTAATACCATAACTTGCTTGATATTAAAAAGTTAAAATCATCAAGAGTTTCAACCATCAAATTAAAATTGATGGCAGAAAGCTCAATCAGCACTCACTTAGCAGGCTCATCCCTCTGCCCTACCAGTTTCACCCTAACAACCCTATTTGATGGGGCGGGTTTGAATGGATTATAAAAGAAGGAAGAATTTAGCCTCAGAAAGTGGAATTTCTGAAATCACTGCTGACACAGCTTCAGGATGGTAGAGTCAAAGTAAAACCTGTTAAACTTCAAGTCTGATCTTTAAACACAAAGAGCAATAATCAAAGTAAAACCTGAACCTACCCACTTCAGCCAAAGTCTTGATACAGGACTCCACTGAGGCTTTCTGTGTTGGGTTTGGCCAGGTACAGTTGTAAATTCTGAAAGCAGACTGCAGCAGCTGAATAAAAACAGGCTGGTGTGTCTGAAAACAAAAACAAACACAGAATTTTACCCTTAAGGATCTCCTCACAGCTGCCCTAGGGTTTGACACAAAGTAAACCAAGGGGATTTTAGCTTGTAGACTCAAGTTATGGCTCCATTAAATTCTCTTTGATCTTTAGGTCTGGCAGGAGCAGAAATCAATGCTGCACCTCTAAAAAGGCCAAATCATGCAATTTTTCCTTAGATTGCTTCTGATATCAAGCAAATACTGTACACACCACAAGGACAGAGGAGTTTTTCCCATTCTCAGGCGTGTGTCCCTTCTGTCACAGGACACAGCATCTCTCTCACACAAAGATTTTTCTACAAGGATATCCCGTCCAATGAATTCACAAGAGGCAGAACTAACTCTGAGCACATTGAGCTGTCTACTGGTTCAAGGTGCAAGTGACTAAAATGAAGAATAAAGTGTTTTAAAGAGGGATTAAGCTGGTAGTCTGTGGTGTGAGAAGGGACAGAGAAATCAAAGGAGGATGAAAAGAGACAGCATTCCTATGCAGGTAGCAGAAGGTATCTCATTAATGTTCTGAATAGCTGATTTGTCTGTGTCTCTTCTCCTTACCTGGAGGCTGGTGCTGTTGTCTGAAAATGGTGAATTGAAGAAGCCACTCACAATGCTCATGACAGGCTCAGTGACATATTTCTCCAGAGACGTGTCTGCGTGTTTACGATCCGTGGTTGTGTTACAAACCTGCAGGGAAGGAGGAGGAAACAATGAGATTTAGTTCTCTCCCCAATAAGCAAGCTTTGTTATTTTGTATTTATTACAACACATCTGATATTTCTTCTTATAGTAAAAACAAAACATTTTCATATAGTATCTATCAGAGAGAACTATATTAGAGTTGAAGCTGGATTTATCATAGCTTATCTTTCTTCTTGGAGGTCCACCCTTTTTTTCTGAACTAGTTCTTTCTGGCTGCCTGCCTTTTCTTTCCCACACCATGAAGAAAAGATGCCCCTAAATCAGCACACTGCATGCCACTTACACATTTAGACAGATTCAAGAAGAAAATGGACCTTTCCTCCCATTGCAGGGCTGGTTGGAAGATGCTTCAGAGACAGATGAGACATAAACAACTCAGGTTAGAAAGATTTCATACAACATTTAGCTTCTCTCAAAAATTAATCACCACAACTGGGTGGAAAAGGTGAAGCTCATTTGCAAGAAAAATGTTTAAAAGGAGGGAAGGAAGGGAAACAGCACACTCAATAGCAACAGGCTTTAGGATGGTACTGGAAGAGAGGCAGCATTTCTTTGGGAAGCCACATGGGGAAAATACAGAAGCCAAGCTAAAACAATGAAAGAAGGAAATGGATGATACCAGGACAGCTCTGGAGCACAGAAGGATGATTGAATGGTGGAGGAAGTGGGAAGATTTGTACAAAAGGTTCTGAAGACTCCCTTTGGTACAACACTTAAAGTTTGTTGCTGCGTAAAGATGTCACACTTAAAGAAAGGGAAAAATTACTGGTGTGGATTACATCCTTCAGTATTTCCTTTATTTCTCTTCAACACTTTTGAACATCTATACAGAGTCATGTTGACTTTGCATGTGTCAGTGTACACAATACTGAAAGGAGTCTACAGAGAGCCAAAAACAATGAGAAAGACAAGACTGGACAAATAAGTAGTACAGACTGTAGTCATACTACCTCTTCAACAGCCTTTGAATAAGCAGCTGTAGTCATGTTTAACAAGAAATGAAGGCAGAGTTGTTTTCTCTTTCACCTACACAAGCCAGAGATGACTGTGATGTTCTAGTGAATCTATGCAAAAGCAGAATTTATTTTGCATACAAAAATTCCAGGGATAGGAGTCATTGCCATGTGTGCATTTAATACATAACCCCAAACCTGAGTGGCACACACTTACCATTACATCTCTTCGAGGATGGGGAGTCCAGAGAAGCTGATTGAATTGCTTAAGGGAAAAGCTGGTGACAGAATCAGAGAGATAATCCACAGCACCTGAATCTCACACAGGGCAAAGATTCTCTCTAATTACACACTGCCACTCTCATTTCAAGACAGCAATTTCACCAGGAATGTTTTAAGGAAGTGGACTGACATGACATCCAAAAGCACCTGTGTTCAGGGTGTGCTAGAGCTCAGGGGAACACAGAAGCACCTTGGGTCTAGCACACAAACATTGTCATGCAGCAGGCAGAGGAATAACCAAAGATAACTTCAGACCTAGACAAATGAGGCATCTTGAGGAGTTTGCTTGTCTACTTATCTAAAATGTGTCAGATAAATCAGTCATGCCTCCACCGAGTGCATTTTTTTATCACCCCAGGAAAGATTTTGGTCAGAGAAGCAACAGTGGCTAAAATGAAACAGCAAACTTATCAGCCCTTCTGCTTTGGGAAAAGTGTGACACCACCACCACCCCCAGTCCTTCTGCAGGTAAATGATTCAGTTAATAATCAAAATTTGTTTAATTTTTTTTTAAAAAGAGATCATAGAACGAAAAATCTCTGGAAGTTCTTTTGCTTTTAATTAATCTGCATGCCAATTTTGGCTGGAGCCAGTAGCTCTGAGCTCAGCATTTGCAATCCCAATAGGAAGACAGGAAGCTGTCCAGTGCTGGCACAGTGAATGCAGAAATCACCAAAACTAAATTCCAGAACACTTTCAAGCTTTCCCCTTCAGCTGCCTGAAAAGCAGAGCTATATGTGGGAATGCCCCTCTGCTCAAACACTGGTCTGAAAAATTCCCAGCACAGAAGGAATTTGGAAATCCTCTCATTTGTTCTTATCCCTCTGCCCTTTGGGGACTGACAGATCTTCCTCCGTGGAAGAAAAAAACAAAAACCTGAAATGCATGAAATGGAGATGAGGATTGAGAAAGCAGTGTTTAAAAACCCCTTAAGAGGCTTTGGGACCAAAACTCACATAACTAATACTTCAAAAATTCTGCAGAGAAAGCCAGGATGACTTTACAGCTGTCAGATCCTCGGCTCTTGTCTTTAATCCTGCTCAGACTACAGCTGCTCACTTACACAGGCTGGGCCACACACAGGAAAGGGATGCCTTTCCTTCAGCAGCACCCACTTTGCTCAGCACAAGGCTGTAAGTCACACCCAGCAGAAAGTAGGTTGGCAGAAGCTGTAGAAGCAGGGTGCCTTTGAAAGCACGACAGCTTTTGGCAAACCCAGTTTATACACGGATCCGCCTCGTGGCTGCTTTGCAATGTATCATGTTGTTGAAAGGAAAATGACAGCTGGGGACTAAATATTTCCTTCCTCAATCCAGAAACAGATTTTAAAAATCAGTTACTTTTTTTTTTTTTTTAATACATATATCTGAAACAGAAGGAATCCAACCTGAGGATAACACTCTCCGTCTTTCACCTTGGTGCTCTCCAATAACAGACTCAAAGCTCACAACCTCACCCACTGACAGGCATTTGTAGCAGCTAAAAGAAAAGCATTTCCCCTTCCCCCATGCAAAAGCATCCCTTTTAGCTCACTGGAACACAGAGGATCAAAGGGCTCTTTTTCTAAATGCTTTGAAAGCTATTGTAACATCTTTCATGAGGCTGACAGCATTCTAACTGTCCTGATAGCTACAGAACGCTGATGTATTTATAACACTTGGGCTCTGTTGGGGCCCCAGAGCACCAAATCTGAACAAATACACTCCATAACCTGGAAAATACAGCTGTGCATGGCTGAAGAGCAGGACAGGCCAGAGCACTTCTGACACACTTACAGGAGAGCAGAATAAACCTGCATTTTGCCAACAGCACCCGCGCACAAAATGCAGCATTTCCCCTCTTCACCTCTGAAGACCTGGGGTCTAACTTCTCTCAGGAGAGAGGTGTGTGAAAACAAGCTCAGTGGTCACCAGCATCAGGACAAGCCCCCAGCATTTAGCACAGTGCAGTTTGTCTCCAGGCTCATGAGAGGAAACCTGGACAGAGCCCTCTCTCTACTTGCCTGCTTCTAGCCCAGGGGCAGAGAAAATTGGCCACGTTCAAGGGCTAGGGAGGAGGGAGACTCTGTTTGGAAAGTCAGGGTCAGGACATGTCAGGAAAGGGCAACCCAGAAAGGGAATTAAATAGAAGAAAATACTTCTTGAGATAAAACCAGTAAGGTTAAAAGTCAGAATGCTCCTCCAAGGATGTTTCTCATCTTAATTTTCAACCCAGGTTGTTTTTGCCCAGGAGGGCTTTCACTGTGTAACACAACCACAGAGACAAAGCAGCAAGAAAAGAGGGTTTGTAGAGGACTAATTACTGCTGAAAACAGCTCCCACCATAAAAAGAGAGCACAAACATCCCTGCCCAAACCTGCTTCCATGGAAAAATAAAAGGTAAAAAAAAATACACCAAAATAAAACGAAAACAAAACACACACACACCCCAAAAGAAAGGAAAGGGAAAAAAAAACCCCACAAAAGAAAAAACCCAACCATATAAACCATAGATAAGGTTTCTGTTTCACAGAAAAAAAAATGAACAGGTCCCAGTAACTATTGTACAGCATAAGTCTTTGTTTTCTTTCTTATTTTAGCCAAAAATCATTGTATTTTCTCCTAATAGGTCTCACGGGAATTATTTTGTGGCATACTATTACTTTGGGGTCATTTTCAGCAGGACCAAACTGAGATTCTTTACCTTTTCTCTTCATTTCAATGAAATGAAGAATGCAAGGAGTGAGAACTTAAGTATTATAAAATGTAATGGACCATGGACTGGGAAAAACCCCAAAACCCATGGTTCTACTTCTTGAGCAGAGAGAGCAACACCATTGTTTGTCATTAATATTGTAATTATTTATAATTACAAGAAGCATTAACCTCCTAGAAAAGGATGTGTAGTGCAGGCTATAATCATTACATCACACTAGCATCCCCTCATGGCTCTACTACTGTATTTAATCCCTGTGGAAGTCATAAGATTGCTCTTGTTTTCTGCCTTCAAAATCCCTGGGAACAAAGCTTAATTCAACTTAAATTTTAATTCAACAAGTACTGACACCATGAGGCTCAGTGAGGACCACAGGAATGGCAGGCCTGTGGTACTGACTGTGCCCTTTCCTCTTGCAGCTGTAATTTATATTTGAATTAGTATTCTGAGGGACCATAGCTCTACACCTGCCTTTCACACTGGCAGGGAGAATGCAGTGACAGGAGAATGAAAGACAAAAATAGAGATTAAAGAAGGAACATGAGCCAGAGAAGATCCTGATCCCTGATCCTCACTATAACAACAGAATAAAGGAAGATATTACAGATGTGGGATTTTTTTAGTCACCACCCTAATGACATGTAATGCACCTTCCCAAAGATGTATACAGGCTCTCAACCATGTACACAGTACACACCCCCAGTTTATTTCTTTGTAAGAAAAGAGAAAGGCACAGATTCCAAGATGCCCTTTTAGAAAGAGAAGGCTGCTAGTAATTAGCAGGTTAAATAATGATAAAGATCATAGAATTGACTGTTTGTTAAACAAACAAACCAACTAACCACACTTATCCTATTGTCAACTTTGAATAAAAATAGTTAACAAAATAAAAGTTCACCAAAAAAAACCCCGTTACTGCCAGTTCAGTTGTCACCCATGACCAATCTGTAATATTTAACACCTGGTGAAGCTTACCCTTGCCATATCAACAAGGAAGTTCTCAAAAAGTTTCCAGATATGGTTACTGGCATAGATTTCTTTCATTTCCACTTCAGTGTCCACGTAACAGTGGTTAACAAAATTAACATAGGCAATTTTCACCTACAGGAACAGCAAAAACAAAATCACTATGAAATGGAACAGTAAAAACAATTTATGTAATGTTTTCTATCTGCAAAATACTGAACAATAAAGATGAACCTTCCAGTACTAACAAATATTCATAATCATAATAATGCACATGTTTGGTTCTGAAGATTTAGAGAGAAGCTGGGCAACACATGCCTTAATGTGTTTACTGAAAGACCACGGGAAGAAAGATGAAAAGGTTTTGCAAACCTTACTCTAATGACAAAACCCCTAGAAGACAAACCAGTAATGATTCTGGTATTTAACTGATAACTGATAACTGACCAGCAAGGCCTGGCTCCAAAGCCAGAGGCTGTCAGAATGCAGGACACTCCACACTTGCCAGTTGACTGTGGTATGTTGAAGCCTTGTGACAGGCTTGCCAAGTATAAAATAAGAAGTCTTTTGCAGAGCTGGGACTGAAGTCCCTGTATTTCCACAATCCTAATGCAGCACTTGCTGCATTTGGGATCTAAATGGCAGAGAAAGGTTGTGGGGCACTGGGACTGCAGCAATGGCAGCACAAGGCTTAGGAGGAGGACATGCCAGGACTCCTCTCTGGCATGACAAGTCTGCATGTGCACAGCATAAAAATGGATACCCAGTGCCCAAAAATGTATAGATTAAATATAAACATATGCAAATGCACTGAAAATTTCTTAGCACGGTCAAGGGAGATGAGATAGTTCCATATGTTTAATGCAGTAAAGAGAAAATTCAGATCAGACCTTTAGGTTTCTTTTGTTTGGGATTTTTTTTCTAATTACCATCTGTTCAAATTAATCTTAAGGGGAACTTTTGGGCAAAGCAAACATATTTCTTTTTAGCAATAAGATCATTTGATCACAAGGGCAATTCTCATGGCATAGAGGGAGTTTTAACTCCTGCAGGCCCTATTTCTGTTGCTTGAGCCCCATTTTCCCACCAGATAATATCACAGCCCTACTTTAGCATGAAACATGCAAAACTGTGCTTTCATCTGCAGTGAATAAAAATATTTGCTGGACTGCAATTGAGTTGAATAAAATTAGACTTCACCCAAATTCCCACTGACTTCAGCATGGACAGAATTTTATCTATAATTTCCAAGAAATTCAGGCAATGGCAAAACATTGGCTTAATTCTACATTCAGCTGGGTCTTCAGAGTTTCGGCCACAAGTTAAGAGTGTATTAAACTCTGACAGTGGCTGGACAAACCCAAAAGAAGGTGTCTGAAAAGCTGACAAACAATGCATTAAGGACAAGGAATGTTCTGTGGAATAAATACTGTCTATCCTTTCTCACTTATTCACCTTAAGAAGCACCACCCATTTCCAGCCCATTCCCTGTGCAAATATTCAACTTGTCAGTGCATTATAACAACAAAACATTGTCTGCTTTCTAAAAATGCTAAGTCTGCTTGCTCCTGCCACGAGGGATCTTACCTCAGGAATGCAGTCATCATGGGTCACTACCCTGACAATATCATCCAGGGGCAGCAGTGAATTGCACTTGATCTCTGTGTACACGTTCTTGCCCTCGGTGCAGGCGGCCAGCAGCTCCACCAGAGTGATGTGATAGGCCAAGGGGCCGCTCTCGTCGGCTCGGTCTCGCTCCGAACACATCATCTGCAGCAGCACTGGGAAGGATGCTCTGTCGTTGTAGAATATCAGCACATCTTCACCGCCGTTTATCAGCTGAGGAAGAGAGCACAAGGTTCTGAGCACCCTGCACTGCAATCGTTTTGGACTCAATGATTTTAAAGGTCTACTCCAACCTAAATGATTCTATGATTTTCTTAATTTCTTATTTTATCTCTAAGTAGCGAAGATTCTCTAGATAAAACCCAAACAACAAAACAAAATTTACTCTGACGTGGTTTGCCAAATGAACATGTCAAAACAATACCCAAGGCAAACTTGCGCTCTTATCAACATAAGTGCAAATCTGGAATAACTCACCAAGGTATGCACTAATGCAAGGTGAATTTGAGGTTTAACTTCTGTGTAGCTCTGTCTTTACCTAAGACAGCATGCCATCCTTATTATTCTTACCATGTCAATGTTTGTGTGAAGTTAATTAATTATCTTCACCTCCTGCTAGAAGGCCAGGATGCCTTATTATCCCTGTTTCATAGATGAGCACTTGAGGTGCAGTGAGATTAAATCTTCCACGCTGCCTCACACAAAAAGCCTGTGTGAGGCAGAATTGAACCCAGCTTTTCCCCATCCTTGCTCAGTAATGGAAACAAAGGAGATTCTTCCCATCCTGTGCAAATTTGGCAGGTGGGTCATGACTTTGTCAGTGTCATGCCAGCACTTTCATTTAGCAGAAAACTGGTGTATGTGATAAATGTTTGATTCTGCTACAGGGGCTCTGCTCATCTCAGGAGGAACCAGAGCGGAGCTGGATGCGGCAGCCCCATCTCAGCACATCTCACTGAAGAGCTCTGCTCTACCCCTGTTTGGAATCCTGTCTCCATCACTGTCCTTTGAAGCACAATCCACTCTCAGTGTGGGTGAAATAAGCTCCCACAAACCCCTCCTAGTACAGAACACACCCTGGCAGCTCAAAAATCACACTTATTTTGTGAGTTAGACACTTCACCTATTCCAGTCCATATGTGACATGAAATCCCAGCTTATTCAATTCAAGGGTAGTCATAAAGGTTGCTGGGGCTGCTGAGAAATGGGAAAGCAACAAGAACAGGAATTAAAATTAGTCTCCCAGAATGAAAAGTCAAGAAACATTTCATTACACTTTCCAGGGTTTCAACACTTCAAATTTTGAATTCACAGCATTTCTGTTTGTGCTTTCCTGGTTTCTTGCTTATTTTTACTGTGACATTTGGCTGGAGCGAATTGTGAATTCAGTCTCTCCTGCAATTCCTATTTCTCATTTATCTTTGGGTTTCTACAGTATTTCTATACCCATGACTTTTCAGACATTTTCTAGACAATCCACAGTACAGAAAAAAAATAATTTAAAGGGATGAGAGCTTAGGACAAAACAACCCAGCAACATTTTCTGCTATTAAAGTGTATTTTCAGCAAGTTTAGAATTCTATGGTAATATAATGAAGGCTGTCCAGTATTGGAGCAGCTGATGATACTGAGCAAAATATTACTCCAGAATACTACAGGTAATAGAAAACTCTGCTGCCACATTGATCTGGCCCAAAGTAAATTCTGTTTTCCCTCTGTAATAGTGTTTGCACTGACAGGCAGGGTTCTTCCAGGAACCTCAAAGCCTGCTTGTAATGAGAAAAAGTGCCCCAAGGAACCTTTCACATTGGTAAACATCATTGCAGACATGGAGACCAAGGAGATGAGAACAAGGGAATCAGCCAGATTGGGGAGTCCAATAGATTTTATGACAGTATTCTCTTGCCATGGTGCTCCTTCATCTGCATGCACTTTCTAGAACATGTAAATATGAAGATTATCCCTCACTCGCAGTAAACGGGAATAAGCTACAATGTACTTCCTGTGGGTGAAAGAAAACACAGGAGGAGCTGAGGCAAGCTGTACAGTCATATTCTATCTTGTCTTGTGGTAAATTGTTTATGTGCTCCATCTGGAGGCACAGGAAAAGCTACAGCACTTGTTTAAGGTCACAAAGTACATCTCAGTTGTCTACAGAGAAACTGTCCCAACTCGGTGGCAAGTTCCAACCATTTGTTCCCTTGAGAGTGGATTGCCACTCAAGTACCATTCAAGTTTCACAATTAGCATCCTATTCTAAGAAGTCATAATTACTTACCTGTAATTTCCTACTTTTTGAAAAACAGATCATTATCTTACCCTATTTCATCAAAACAGGGTTGCTTCCTCCCCCCAGGAAATTCCTGCAGGACTTATGATGTGAATGCTGTATCCAAATTCATTTCTACTTTTGTCATGGAGTCAGCTCAAAAATGTAAAATGACAGTTTATCTTTGCGCTGCTACAGGTCAATAGCAAAATATACTGAAATTGAGAAAAATCTGAAAATTTTGTTTGATGATAAAAAAAATCTCTGCAAGAGCTTTTGGTGGAAGCAGAAAAATCTAAAACCACAAAGGCACAAGAAGTGTTTGAATTATGTAAATCAAAGGCTTGTAATTGATATTGCATGTTAAAATACTTCAGTCAAATTGAAAAGGTTGAGGTGAATTTCATTAAAGGTTATCGATGTAGGCAGGAGTTTTATTTTCTTAATTAGAAGTTTTTCCTCTTGTTGTTGTGGAATTAAATTTCAGTGGGATTTCGTTTTGTTCATACCACAAAAAACTAAAGCTTATCTCTGATTTCTTTGTGAAGATGCCTCTTAAAAAAACCAAACCAAGCCAAAAAAAAAAGCACTTTGTAAAGCAAATAAAAATGTTCCTTGGACTCTAATCCAACCATGACTTTTCACCATATTCAACTTTACCCACTCACTGATCTCAAGGAACTGTTAACAAAATTACAGTTAAATGCACAAGTGTCTGCAAGTTGAAGACTTCATTTATCATGCTCACAATATATCAAATCCTAATTGCAGAGAAAGTCAATTACGTATTTTCCTAGGAAATTTATTGGCATAAAGATTTTTCCACAAACCACTTGGTTGAATTTACCGGATCCAGCTAGTTAAAGCTAAAGCAGCTCTACTGACCCTCACAGAAATGCTATGAAATAAAATAAAACAAAAAAAGCAGAAACTAGGATTTAGAACTGCTATCTGTAAAAAAAAAGGTCTACAACACTATTTAGACAAATCCATAGAGGTAAGAGCCTCTTGTATGGCAAACTCATGCCCCAAGAGTGGGTAAAAGTGATCCTAAATTACATTACAGGAAAATGAAGGTTTATGTAACTCTCAGATTTCCATGCTACATCATCTACAAATAGACATCTCTGTATCACCATGCTAACACTCATGTTTTCTTTCTAGTAGTTATACAGATGGCCTTACAAAATTAGATCAAACTCCCGAAAACGTCTGCTAAAATATTCATTATTTGTGACGCTGCTTAAAATTCTAAAGCGAGGATGCCATTATATCTCATTGGTATCAAGAGCAGGAAAAACAGCCTCAAAATACTCAAGTGATTAACATGTGAAGCCTTTGCTTACCTCTGTCATTACCATGTCCTGGCACTTCTTCACGTATTTGCCATCTGCTTTCACGATGGTCTGCAGGAATCGCAGGTACTCCACGTGCCGGCCGTGGGTCTCGATGCAGTGCACAAAGTGCTGCACCACCCTCTCGCTGATCTCGTTGCACAGGAGGTAATTATTCATGAAGATGTGCCTCATGGTCTCAGCTTCCAGGAGCTGAACAGATCAAAAACAGCCTCATGAGCACAGCAGATCTGCTTTGAGACTGAGAGAGGCACGGGATTCTCACCTAGAGGAAGGCTCACTGCTAAAGGGAAACTGGAGAAATCCTTTTCAGTGATATCAGGGTCCAGCTTTCAGTTTTGAGGGGATTTCTCCACACTTCCCTATGAGTACAAACAGTCCTAAAATTGGCATAAACCAAACCTGTGTCCATGTGGAAGGTGAACACACAAACACACACACACTACACTGCTAGAGCACTCTGCAGGGGCTTTGGAATATGAGACACCTGAGACCACCTTGGCCCCACTCACCATCAAACTTTGCAATGAGGCCACCAGATGAGATGATGAGCTGCTCTGGCTCTCTCTGGGGCTCACACAGGAGGCATTTCCAGCAGGTAAATCCCTGCACATTCAGCCTGATGGTTTCAAAGAATAATGTCTCTTTCTACACTAACTCCAAAACAAGCCTAGGGCTGTGTATCCATGAGCAGCATGGAACAGGAGGAACAGATCTGGAGCAAGAAGGCATTCTGCTGAGGACACAGCACCCAAACTTTGTGCATTCTTGGGGCTTTTGTTCTAGGTTGGTCCTTTGGACTAAAGGCTCCTGAGGGTCAGGTGTGCTCCTGAAGTATACGTGTCTGTTTAGTGTATCTGATAGTAATCCACATCCATTGCTCCACAATGTGCACAAAAGCACAGTAACTGGGAGGGATGATCAGGAAATCAGCTTCAAAAGAACAGCAATACAAGTGCAAGCTGGCTCCACACTTTGCACACAAGTTAAGTGTCAGCGTTGGATGTGACGGAATCCAGGCTCTGGTTCCCACTGGGGTCAGCTCAGAGCTGCTCACTAATGTCACAAAGGAGAATAAATAAAAAACAATGGAACAAATGTTCCTAAAGTGCACAGGCCAGGGTCTGCAATCCTCATACTCACAATTCCTTCTAATAAAAGCATGTTTTGCTCATCACTGAGCAAGTGTCATTTTATATGAATATGTCTGTAAACACACACACACACAAATAGATACAAAGGGATTGTGACAAAAAGGTGTATTGTAAAGACAATGATTTAATAGAAGGTCAGACTTTATATTAGTTGAATCAAAGGAGAGAATCATCAACAAAAATGTGTGAGTCTGATTCTGTTATTACACAAGGTTTATGATAGCAGTCACAGTATCTTCTACCTTGACTTTACAGTCCATCAGTGAGTGAGTCAGGATGAATAAAATCAGAGTCAAGTTCAAGACAAGGATGTGACACATATTCACAGATCCTTCCAGTAAACCCCACAGGTTCCTTGGTTTTTGTTTTCCACTTTTAAAATGGCAAGATTAAAGCCAATAACATAAAAAGCAACATTAAGGGAAATGAGAGAGGAGAGGGGAGGGGAGGCATAATTTAGTGAAATTATTTATTTAGCACTGGAATGTTTCAGCAAACCCAAATTTAATTCCAATTATCATATTCTATTTCAAATTAAATACTTACCCCTGGAGTTAAGAACAAGTTGAGATTTTTGTGGAGGAGAACTTGATTCTGAGGATTTCCTCGGCAGAAATTCTGAAGGAAAGTGTGGGCTAGATTCATAACTTCATTCATCTTTTCATCACTCTGCAGGAAGTAAGGACAAACAAAATCAGCTGGTTATACCTAAACATACTTGTTAAAACCACACAACATCAATTCAGCCAGGAATAAAGAAATTCTCCTGAGCCTTTATAGGGCAGGAATTCTCCCTCTGGCAAAAGTAACGAAAGCAGTTTCCTTTGGAGTCAATTAGTAGCTGTACCTTACTCTGAATCAAACCATAGGGAATCACAGGTAGGAGCATAAAATCAAAGTACGATTTCTTCTTGTGTGGCTATAATTTCCTAGTTTTAAAAATTGCTAATGTGCTTGATTTAAAATAAAGCAAAACAAACCAAAAATGTAGCTCTGCATTAGTTTTAAGCTTTGGCAAACATTTGGTTTTTCTATAACTACATCCAGAAACAGATGTATGTGTGCATGTGTTCATAGACATACTCCCACACAAACATCTCTAATTTCATCCCCATTTTATATTCCTCTCATGTAGATTCCTAAGTATGATTTGATGAACCACCTGTATGGACAAGCACTGTTTTACTGATGACAGCTGAACCAGTGTCTGTAATATAACATGCAGGAAAACACAGCCCAGCAAAGGTTTTACCTCCTCTCAGTGATTCCTAGAAGATCTAGAAAGATGCGCTCTTTCAAAGCCTATTTAGTTCATTAATTTGTATGCTTAATTCCATCAAATCAGTACCAAATAACTATATCTTGTGAAAAACAAAAACAAAAAAAACCCCAAACCAAACATGTGGAACTAGGTTAGAGATGTCCACCATAAAAACAAAGAAGTTATTTCAGATTTGATGTGTGAAAACTTTTGGTCTGAGGGTTTGCCTACTTCAGGAATGGGTACAGGAATGACAGCACTGTGACATCTATGTACCCAAGGCAGTAAATATTAAATGTTAAATAAAACTGTGCAGACAGCTGTATTTAAACTGAGCCCAAACTCACTATTCTGAAGGTAGAAAATGACATCATAATTTCATGTTTGTACCACAGCTGACAATTCAGATTTTAAAAAATATTTCCATTGATTCTTGGGCCTGTTGAGGCCTTCCCCTTCCTTGAGTTTGTGTTCTCTACCACTAAAATTAGGAAAATAACCTTTTCATAGGGGATCTGCAGAAGGTCCAAGACCACCAAGTGGGCGCCCATATTTTTCAGTAAACGCTGCTGTTGATTCCGACATTTTTTATTCTGAACACAAAGTTTGCTGAGTCGAATCAAAATCTATAAATTAAAAAACAACAAACCAAACAAATAAATAAGCATGTAACCAAGAAAAGAAACCAGTCATGTCACACAAAACCAAACAAGACAATTAATTTCAAAATAATTACTAAATCTACTAATCAAACAGGTATGTCAAGCAAGTTTTTTGGCAGATATACTAACCTCTTTAACAATATTGTAGTTATTGCTTTTAATGCTGTCTATCTGGGGTTTTTTGGTTCCATCCTGTATTGGGCTCAAAATGTTTGATTCCTGTAATAAAGAATACATGACAAGTGGAAATTTATTGCAATTTCCTCAACAGGAATTAATTGTATTTAATAGCAGCAAGTGACAAAGTATTACAGCAGCTCATAAGGGATTGATATAACACAGATAATAAAGAAAGAATCATTTGTTCTTTATCCAGTGAATGACAAGATTTACATCCAAGTCCTTCCTCTGATTCAAATTTCCAATGTAATTTGAGGCAATTACTCTATGTCTTCATGCTTCTGATCATTCTGAAGGAGTATGTCCCTAAATCAGAGATTATATACACCAAAGAATTCAATACTTCAAGGAGATGTACCAAAAGTGTATTTCAGCAGTGACCAGACATTCCAAGAATCTGTATTTACAGCTGGAAAGATTACAAAATCAGTGTATATGAACACTAAAAAGTCTGGAGAAAGAGCTTAAGACAACCTTTGCAGTTAAGCAGGTTGGAGTTCTTAACAGGAACAAGCAGCATGTGGAAATTAGAGATGTTCCTCCCACAAAGGGGATGCTTCTGCCTCTATCTCTGGATGATGCAGGGAAAGATTTAAAAACAAATAGGAACCATATGTTAAAATGCACCATCAAGTCATGATGCTGTATGCTCTGGGCCCTGGCTCCTGGAAAGCCCCAGCTGGGTATGATAAATAAGAGAAATCAAGTCAGCAAGGAACTGCCAACACCCACGCACCTTTCCATGCATATCTCTCAATCAAAACATGGCAGAACATGTACACAAATACTGCCACTAAGAATACTGGCAGTGTTGGGGGTTTTTCTGTCAGCTGTGGTAAGTCTTTCTTAACAGGAAACAAAAATAAATTGAAATATTGGACTTCGGATGCAGACGCTATAAAGAAGAAGAAAAAAATCTAGCAGATCTTGAGACTGACTCACAGTATGACCACAAGGATGTAAACCACTATAACAGCATTAAAAAAAAAAAAAAAAGAAGAAACAGGTGTACTTCTGAGTTTCATTGTGTTCTCAAACTTCCTACTGCTTTAGAAAAAAGAAATACACTAAAACAAATATATGCATGCCAAGCTGAATGTTTACATGTCCTGAAACCTCTCTCTGAACTTTCTTAGCTGATGGTGAAGTTCAGGAGTTCTATAAATCCCATCTGGTGCTAATTTCCAGTGAGGTAAGAACAGCTGCACCACTTGGCCATGGAAGCTGTTTATAAGAGTGTCAGCACTGCTGTTCAGTGCTGATCTATGAACAACAGCGGATTTTATTTAGTTAGGTTTGTTAGTATGCAGGCTGCCATGTCTCTAGCTGTTTGAATCAATACTTTGGGAGATGTTTCAGGCTTTTTGCTATAATTAACCACCCTTCTCCATTATGGGATTGTGGGTTAACCAAGATTAATTTACCTGTTAGTTTTATCAGCATTCTTCCTTCATCAAAGTAGTTTTATAATCCATGTGAACTGTATGTCTTATCTGGAAGTACTGATCAGCATTAACCTGCTGAATCTATCCTTTCTCCTTACAAAATAAACAATTGTCTATTGAACCCATAAGAATATGCCAGGGATACAGTTACCAAGAGATAATCACACCACTGGGATACCAAAGACACTCAGTTGCACATCTGGCCTCATTATGCCCCATGAGGGGACAGGCAGGCACAGAGATCTCAGGGAGAAAGGTTCTCACCTGAGTACCCCACCTTAAGGAAATTGTATTTTCTGGAGGAGACTACTCCCTCTACCCATAAAATTCCTGGAATAACACTGCATCAATAGATCCTTTCCTGCTAGCTTCCAGAGGAGACTCAGATTCCAGCATTCAGTCTGAGCAGGCTCCCTCATCCCAGCAGGACAGCAGTGCAAGGCACGTGTCAGTGTCCCCATGGCACAGCCCTGCCCTCCACAGGCTCCACCAGGGGAATGAGGGACACACACAGAATTCTCAGTTCACAACCTCAACCTTTACGTGATGTTTGTTCAGACATTCCCAGAACCAGAGCAAGGTGTCACAGACCAGAAAAGAAGGGAAGTAAGGGAACACCAGGTGCTTACAGGCGCTGAGTTTAGACCACTTGAAACCTCACTGAACTTTCTCAGCAGATGGAAAAGATGAGGAACTCCATAATGCCACTGCACTCTTTTCCAGCTTCACCTTAAAGTCCTTTCACTGAGCCTGTTTCTATTCCTCAGAGCTGCATTTCTGTTGCTGCACCACCAAACATCCTCCAGGGACAAGACAATAAAAATCACACTTTCCATGGTCTGTAGTATCTACACAGACCCAGAACACCCTTCCTAGAGAGAACCAAGTGAACAGGCTTTATCTGATTTCCCCTTCTCAAGCAGGGCTCTTATGTGAGCTCAATTTCAGCATTTCTTCCTAACCCTATTAGTGTCTCATTTATGTCTGGCATAACTCCAAGTACTCTTTCCAACTCTGATCTCCAGTCCCTATCCAGACAGTCCTGCATGGATGTAAGATTTGCCATTTTTCATGTGGAGAACTCTGGATACTTTTATAAGAGTAAGGCCTTTTTTCTACAAATCCTATTTCTGGAGTCATATTACTTTAAAACATAAGAAAAAAAGGCTCACAGGTTATAACAGTAAGGTGAAAAGCAATTACCTAGGAAGACTCAGGCAAAAAAACTGATATTTTTAAACTCTACTGTATACATTTCAACAGGCTTTATATGACAACAGAAACTTGGGTTTAAGAGAAGAGGGTTCTGGAATGCCATTTAAGTCCCTGTGCACACTTTAATGTTGTTTGGGAAAAATTCAACACAGGCAAATGAGGCATATTCCCTAAAGACCCAGAGGCTCATCCAGCTCTGAATACCCAGTATCCATTCCAAGGAAGCATGGATCTCATGGGATTTTTGTCTGCTTAAAGCTAGCCACCTGCTTCACACATTGCAGATTATGCCCAACATCACACCTCCTACACCTGATTTAAGACATCAAAGAGAGTACTGACTACCTGATGTTACTTTTTTGCCAGGTAAAAACACCTCTTCACTGTTAAAGAAGAATTTAGCAGGGGGAAAAGAAAGATAGATGATCTAACCAGCAGATTACATATTACTGCTCTGATACAATAATCTCTCTGATCTGCCAGAGATAATATTGTGCATCTACTGAAGCACTGCTAATCCATACAGGTGCCTCATGGGAAAAAACCATTCAAAAAATCCCATTGAGAGGTGCCTCTGTTTCAAACACATTGTTTTGCCCCCTTTTCCTGGAGTTTCCTTGCTATCAAGGCTACCCATAGGAATAAATTTCAATTTAAAAATGTAGTATAGCTAAAAAACTTTGTAATCCTGACACAATTCTATTTTCTCTTTCCCTATTACCTTTTCAATTCATTAAACACATAAAGGAACACTTCCTTTCCTACTTGAGCTGTGCTTAAGGAAAGAAAGAAGGAAATACCACATAAGCTTCAACTCCAGATTCCTCCCTAATTTTGACCCCACTAAAGATGTGGTATCAGAACATCAGCTAAGATACATCAGAGAAAGGGTAGGACCTACACTGTTGCAAGAATTTGGGAGTCTTCCTTGAAGTGTTGGATTTGCCCCTGCATAAAGCCACCAAAAATCTGCTTCCCCATCTAAAAGGCCACGTGTGTGTCACAGATGTTTGCAAACATCTTCTCTCTTCTCCATGGCTCCAGCTTTTTTTCCTAATGTGGCCTCCACAATGCTGTATAACCTCTACTTGGCTTTCTACTTCCCTGGGAGCTTCCTCACCCATCTTTCTTGGCACCAGGAAAGAGAACAAGGAAAATGCTGTGTCAGAAATCACAGCTCTTCATCTCTCCTCACCTCCTCTGATGAAAAGGGAAAAGTGGGAAGGAATATTGGTGGAAAAGCCTCCTCTCTCTACTCTTATGGCACAAACCTCCATCAGAGCAACAGTTTGTGTTTTCTTAAAAGCCCATGCCGAAGATAAATGATTAAATGGTGACCTCAGTTTGCACTGAAAAGCAAAATTTAAAAAATATCAACAATGAAATCTTTTAGAAAAGAGGTCTTCACAGTCTTAGATTCAAGTTCTACATCCAATCAGAGTATACCCTGAGAAAATGGTATGACAAGGGCCAAAGAAACTAAAACATTAGGTCACCTACAAAATCTCAACATTCTTAGGTCAGTCTTGTGTGGTGAAGAGTGGAATTACTTGTAATGTTTGCAAACATGGGTTTAACTGTGCTCCTCTCCCTTGGTTGCAGGACACTGTCTACTCCTCTTTTCTTCCAGCAAGTCAATCCAACTGCCAGCACACAATTCCCAGATTATTTTCAGGGTGCTGCTGCACACTGTGGCTTGCACCCAGAAAGGAAGGCAGCTCTGTGACCTAAGAATACAGTTCCTGAAAGCATCAGGAGAGAATATTAAATACATTGATAACAGAAGTGTTATTTCCTTTTCTGTCAGTTCCTAAAGCTCAGCCAGAGTACTTCACATTCTCACTTGGCCACTTTGCTTAACCAGACCATGATTCTGCAGTTGTTCATGAAACTACCTATCAGTATTGAAACAATTCTGACAGCAAAGGCTTTAAACCCACCTCCATTGGCTCTTCTCCCCCCTTGGTTTGACTGTCGCCCACCTCTCCACTCTCATAATTGCTGCTCTTCTCAACCCACAATTCAGATTTTTCTACAGTCAGACGGAGCTGGTCAAGATCAGCCTTGATTTGCTTGTAGTTATCCACATCTTGATTGGACACCAGCAACTGAACCTGGAAATGGAGAAAATTGTGAAGCTCTTACAGCAGTAGCACCAGCACTTATGGCTGGGTAATTTGCTTGCCAGTTCCCATTCTAAGCCTCTTTCCAGGTGCCTTGTGCAACCTTTGCTGTGCAATTCAAACATGGCACATGCAGGCTTTTAGCCCCCATTTATCAAAAACCTTTAGCAGAGCAGAGGCTGTAGTTGCCCAAAACAGGATAGTTAAAACATTCACAACATCCTCTCACCTTCTTGAATACACTGCAAAACATTTTCAGTACAGGCAGATTTACAGGCTCTTGAGTTCTGTGCAGAGTGAGCTCTGATGCACTGATCATGATCCTCATGGCATTATAAAATACAGTTACACACTATTAAAGCAATAGTTAGAAATACTTTCTGCTTTAGCACTGTGCTTCAGAAGGGAAAAAAAAGGACGGTATGAGAAGGGATCAGGGCATCCAAAGAAAAGTCAGAATGGCCAGCAATTTTAATGATCTCCGACACCACCATAATCAAATATTGAAAAATAACAGACTTTCACACTGTTAGGCCAGCTTAGAAAAACTTCTCTGAATATAGCTGACAAACTGACTTTCAGGTTCATGGAATTTGGAATTTTTCACCATCTGAGTGGTTGCCACTTATTAAGATTAATCTCATTTTTCCTTTTCCTGTACTGCTCAAATTATCTGGGTTTTTCACTGTTATGTGTAGTTTTTGATTTAGCATGACCTACACATTTTCTTTCTTTGTAATGCTTTCTGTTCTTCCAAGATTATTAATGAAGATAATATGCCAAAAAACTATCAGCAATTTTTACAGTAAATTAATAAACAGACTTAAGAAATCCTACTCATGTAAAAGATTAGGGTCACTGACAACACTGATGTTGTTTTTAGAACCACATTACATCCAGGCAAATATTCACTATTTTGTAATATAATATATAATATATAATATATATATAATATATAAAATATATAATATATTTTGTATATTTTTGTCATAATAATCTCTCTTGGCTTGGCAAAACCTTGCTATTTTACAGAATTTATGAATGCTGCTCAATTGCAGGCATTCTTATTCCACGTGCTCGACAGTCTTTTTTGTTTATTTCTCCATTAGCCTTTTCCATCCTTCACAAAAACACATTAAGCAACTCAGTCCTTGCTTACCTGGGAATAACAGCTATTTACGCAACTAACTAGCACAGCCTAGCTTTAAATACCTGGTGGGAGGCCATTATGCTGCACAACAAAAACATTAAACAAAAGCTTTTCAGGTCTTTATCATTCATCTGTTTGCACAGGAAAGGAACCTCCCTACCTTACATAACCATGAGACAACACGCTACCCAGCTCCTGCAATAAGCATCAGATGTTCTTATCAACATATGTTATAAAGGGTTATGTAACAGAGGCATCTCTGTCCTGCAGCCCCATGACATCAGATCTCCCTGTCCTAATCCACGGACACATGGAGCCTGCACATGCACTGCTACCAGAGGGACAGAATAAAAGCTGAAAACAGGCTTGGCTCTGTCCCTGCCTTCCTGCTACTTGGGCATGGCTGTATCAGAGCAGGGGAGCCCCGTGCAGAGACACCTCAATTGGGATTAGAAGCACCAGGTGAATAACAAAACAACAATGCCCAGCCTAAGCGGCCCTGAAGATAAATAAGTCTCACTGCTGACATGGGGACAAACTGCTGCCTGCCAAACATGAGGCACTGGCTCTGCCCCTGAGGGATCCCCGTGAGAGGCTCACCACGGACCTACGCTTTCCCTAATGGATGCAGTGCCAGAAATAACAATTTCTGGGGGGCACAGAACTATAACATATAACCAGCACAAATGGCCAAAGAAGTCTGCTGATACTTGACCTCTGAGGAAATAACACTGTCGTGCAACAAACAGCAATTTAAGTAGCAGAACAGCCTTTGGGAAGGCTTCCCTGGGTTAACACTCAGCCCATCCATACCTGTTTGAATGCCTGCAGAACTTCTGCTCTCTGGCTGAAGTGCTTGAAGAGCAGGTGCAGAGCCCCCGAGAGCAATGGGGGGTAGTCATGCATGATCAGGTGAATGAGGACCCGTAAAAAAGTTCTGCCCCCCTCATCATCAAGCTGAACTGCATTCTTCTCCTTTCTGCAACAGAAATGGGGAGAAAGGATCAAATAAAGTAAAGTAAATAAGAAAAAATAAAAGCTTTTGAGATAAATATACCTCTATACACAATCTTCACTCGACAGAGCTCTTAAAATCAAATTAAATATGCTGCAGGAAGGAAATTAGAAACATGACTTTAACATATTTTACAAGGTCTTCTCTCCTACAGTTATTGCAGCAATCTTATAGCACAATGGACACCATGGAGCAGAAGTAAGTATCTATGAAAAGTGTCAAACATTGTGATTAAAATCTATATTGTAAAAGCATTCATTTATGTCATGGATAAGTTGAGCCAGGTTCATCCCCATTCCAAATTAAATGAAGTAAACTGCATTTACTCAGAGATAATTTGACCCTTTCCTTTTCACTCCTTCCCTTTTCAGCTGCTATTAAAATTTCATTTAAGAAAAAATAAGATCAAAAATAGCAAGAATTGCCAAAAGCATCATATTTCTGGAATCATATTCATAATGTGGAATGGCAGAAAGCAGATTTACACTTAACATATCAAAGCAGAAATAATGTTTCCAAGAAACCATTCGGTGTCTCTGTTCATTTTAAAGATGCAGATGCCAAGGGCTGTGTGTTGTTTTACATTATGGGAGTTCAGGAGAGGCCTGGAGGCATTGCTTGTGCTGGTAAAGATTGAGAATGCATAAGGGACTGAGAGAGGAAAGATCACAGTGCCCACATTGCAGATCCTTCTCCTCAGCTCCAAGAAAACCTTTAAAGTCTATGGTGGCCTTGTCTAAATGGAATTATTTTTACTGGTATAATTATAATTATATCCGTAAAATTAAACCAATATAGTGATAACGGTAATAACTCTCCAGTGTGACTGTTTTTCATGGATTACTTTTTTCTGTTCAAAACTCTGCAAGCATAAATTGTGATCTACAGGCCTCTGGTGGACCTCTGGATCATGGCAAGTGGTCCACTCCTGATCTGAGGAGGCACAGGAGAGATTATTGCTGGCACAATGTCCCCAAGGACTTTGAACACCAAGTGCAATGACAACAGGTCATGCAATCTAGGAGAATTCCTAAGGGCCAACAGCAAGCTGCTGATCCAGGAAATTTGGGGCTTTAGCCATAAGACGCACCAGAAAAAGAGTGGCTTTTCAGCACCCATGTGAGGCATTATAAGATAAATAGAAAAGTAGTGTGGTTCAGCCCAATACACCTGTACACCATCCCCCAGCTGCCTTTGGGAACACAACAAAAACTTTCTACCAACTCTCTTACAACTAAGAGGGTGCTCATAGCCAATCCCACAGCCATCCAGGCCAGCTGGGCTGTTTGCTTGATTGAATCCAGGTCTTTCCTGGCACATTTCTGTTCATGTACGGCTTATGCAATTAACAAGCAGGCAAGGGAAGAGAAAGCACAGAATACACAGAGTTTGGCCATGAGAAATACTGACATGAACAAAAAGATATATAAATATATAGAGAGATAAAACTTCAGAATATACCTGCCAGCAAACATGGTTTCAGCCTGAGCTGCAATTTCATCTATGTCAGGAACAATTGCTGGGGAAAAATCAGAAGAAAAAATTGAAGGAAAAAAAAAAGAAAGAAAAGGAAAAAATAAAGAAAGCCATTGATCATCATTTAATCTGCACAGCAATATGGAATTCTGTTCCTCCTTAAAGCAGATGGTATCAAGTAAAGGTCTAACTAGTCATTCCCCAACTACGAAAAATTTGCCTTCTGCAAGAGTAGCAGAGAACAAACAAGGGCATGGGGCAGAGGTAAATTGTGTATTACTGTTCCTGACGAAGAGAATTGTAGTGATAACCAAAGCCACAGGGTGCTAGGAGCTGTACTAGTCACCAGCAGTGACCCACAAATGATGCAGACAGTCATACTTTTACATTTTTTCTTATATTTTCTCCTTTTTCCTTGAACCAACCCCAGCAAAGCATATATATGAATTTAAAATATTTACCATAAACCCAGTTATTTGCCACACCATCATTTTGCTTTAGAATGGCTTTAATATAACTTATTACTTAAGACTTCAGCGCCCCGGTATTATACATATGTCCACCTCCAACTAGACCAATTCTCCCCTACTTGCAGGTATTCACACAAACCTTCTGAGCACTTGTGTGTGCATGGGAAGGCTCCCTGGAAAGCCAAATGATTCCTGTATCACATTCACCTCACTTAAACCTGTCCTCATCCATCCCCAAACACTATCCACTTACCACCATGCAGTGTTTTGGGAAGAGCAGAGATAAAAGAACAAAATATCACAGTGGGGAAAAAGGAATCACTTTTTTGTTAGAGGAGGAGGACAGGCCAGCAAAAAAAAATTGTGGAATTCCTTACTTTTTTTAATTTTTCACAAATTTTTCAACTTACAGTAGCCTGTAAATAGTCTTTCTGCTGCAGCTGAGCTCAGTGTTTGCAGCTGCCCACCCAGAATTACTTTGCATTGAAAGAAAATAGCAAGGTTTACCTGAGGCACTCCCTGGTGTGTCAGGTGGAGATGATGTAGAGCAGTCAACATTTTCAGTGTTTTCCCCAAACTCTCTCTTGTAGATAGATAGCATGTAGGATATTCTGTAGTCCAGTCTAACACTGAGAATAAACTACAAGAAAAAAAAAAAAAAGTGAAGCAAATTAATTTAAGTTTACTGTGATATGAAAAACCAATCCAATACATTCACCAATTTTCTGTGATTCCTTTCTTTCCCCTGCCCATCCTGAGACATGTTGAACTCTGCCCTATGGATTGCCTGAGTACCACTGGGTGTGTGCAGGGGCTCCAACACGCTGCCTTGTCCTCACTGCCTGCAAGCCAGGTCAGAACCTCCAAACCCACACTGACATCAATTATTTCATATTTCAGCTGGACTTCCAATGCCCACAGACTGGAACAGAGAGCAAGCACAACAGGCTCAAGGCTCACCCTCTCAGATACCTGAAAAATTCCTTTTTGTTCCTCAGCTGTGAAACTGGAAACTCATACAGGAAAAATCCTAATTCAGACCTGGAAGTGGTGCTTTTATATTGGAATAGTAAGGAAAATAACCCGGCTGCAAGCATTAGTATCAAATTAAGGGCTGACACTTATACACATGGATGCTTCTTACCCACATGAAATGCAAGCATGTAATCAAACACCTTTAAGATTATTTAACATATTTTACAATCAGTGGGGATGAAAGACATATGCTGAGTTTCCAAGGCTGAAGTGACAGGTGATTTCAAAGGTGAGTTAGCAAATGGTGGCAAACTGATTCTTTGATCTACAGCTAAAGCAAATATTCTTCCCAGAGCCACTGTAATAGGATTTCTCTATTTTGGTTCCATTATTAAGTTGCCCCAGAATTGTACAGGCAAGATTTTTAAAAATAAAAATTTCCCAAGTCCATGCATAGTCAACTAAGTCTATCAGACCATCTGCTTAATTCTGGCTGAGGGCAGAATAGAAATCATAAGTTAAACAGTCTTTACTTAAAGCAACAGGAAGATATGTTGAGAATTAAATTACTATAAACTGAAATATTTCTGAGAATAGAATAGCTTTAATCACCATTGTACTTGCTTTGCATGTTAGTACAATAAATCTAAAATATTCTTACTTGCCATTGAGGCTAATAACACAGTAATGAAAGGTAACATGATTGAAATTAATCCTTCCTCATGGCATTTTAAATGAAACTGAATTATTTTGTATTTCTTGTAGGCTAGGATCATATATATGCACATTTACTGGGATTCACCCAGCATATGACAACTCACTTATCTGAAGTAATTTGACTGTGTGACCAATCCTTTACTACCAAACCACAGATTAAGTAAGAAATTAGGATTAAGTACTCTTCAATCCTGAGTGGTCTTGCAATGAATGTGCTGTGAAAAAGGAAAGGATGACACAACATGTGATTTCCTCAGGGAATGCACAGGACAAGGTCCTGGAATCATTCACCTAGGCATCAACCAGTAAAGCAGGACAGCATGGAGAGAAACTCAGTCATACAAACAAGGAAAATGGAAAGCAATACACACGATTTGTGTTATTTAGGTCATACAATTTTGTAACACTCTGTCTTTCACTGTAAGTTTTAAAGTAAAGGAGGCCTAGAATCAAAGAATGCAGTATTGAGTATATTCTAACAATTGATAGCCTTTCAGATGACAAGTAATTAGAGTCATCTAAATAATTTATGATCAGTCAGAACAAATGGAATCCTTCAAAAGTGACATTGGTACCAACAAATCCAGAGAATTTATAGAAAACACTGAAACATTCCTTCAGGGCCCAAGCACTGCCGAAAGCAGGATTCAGTACACAGAGCAAGCGTGTGCCACTTCACTTATTAAGAGCACCGAGTGAAAACTGCATCTCAGGAGGCAGGCTGGTGTCACCCAGATTGTCACATCAGCTGGGAGAAAATCACAACAGCCCACAGACTGTTCTCAGCCCAACAGCAGAAATCTGAAATGCATTAATTGCACCAAAAGTGTGCAGCCTCCCCCAACTTCAGCAGGGCCAGGGCCAATTCTGCCCTTTATCCAACTACTGCAACAGAGGGGTCAAATGCTTAAACCAAGCAACCACCCCAGTGTTAAGTGTGTGAAAGAAACTGGAAACAGACACACTGTGTTCAGGAAGCATTAGTGAGGCAGATTGGAGGACAAATTGTCTTTGCACAGTTACAGTGAGAAAGTTTCTGCAGCATCCTGTTCCTTCAAAAGTGAAGCAGGGTGAGGACCACAACTCTGCAATTGTTCACACAGAGGACTATCCTTCCTCATGTCAAGGAGGTATTTCTACAATAAACAGCCCAGTGAATAGTAAGAATGTGGGAAACAGAACTGGCCACTGTGTGAGTAAAGAACTGTGAAATGTCTGCTGTGCAATATACCATCCCTCGTTATTACCTGCAAAATCTCAATGATTTTCAATTTGGTGTCCATTACAATCACATCTTCACTGTCTGCAGTGCTGGCTTGCTTGCTTGGGTGAATGCTTGGCTGTATGTCAGGGGTACTGATGGGAAACACAGACCCTCTGCTCAGCACCATTTGGGTCATCATCTCTCCTACCCCATGGATGGTTCTCATGACATTGTTCCCTGTGCATTAAACAAAAACAGACACATTTCCAAGGACTAAAGCACGTTTACAATGCTATATATCACACATACATCCATGCTGTCAAACCCCTTTCCAGTCTCAAAAGGCATTTTGAAAAACAAGCCCTCAGCTCCTGAGCTCATTCAAATTACACAAGTAGGCAAAAATTTTCTATGCCAATTTTCCAAGATATCATTTCTTACAGGTCAACAGATGGTAAATATGGCAAAATATTTCCAGAGTTCTGTTAACATGTTCTGTTAACAGAGTTCTGTTAAATGATAAAAAGTAGAACTAAAGAAATCTCACCCATTCCTTTGCCTGAAGGTGTATTATCCACATCCAAGACAATTTCTTAAAGAGGTTTAACTTGTTTTTAAGAATATTTGCAAACTGAGTGCTGCATATCCAGTATTATAGAACATCCCTAGGCAAGCAATTCCAGTACCTCACTATGCTTATCATTAGAAAACTTTTATTGGTATTTTATTAATACCATCTATTGCTGCAATTTGGAGACACATGGGAAGAGTTTTAGATGTCACATTGAAGGAGAGTAAAGAGATGAGCTTGTGCCAGTCTGATCAACCTCTTTGTGTGGTTCAAATGACAGTGTACAACCCAAACCCAACTGACACAATCAGCCAACCATCCCTCTTCAAAAAAAAAGTCCCAGTAGAATGCCAGGCTTGAAGGCTGTCATGAAGGTCAAGTTGCTATCTGTAATCACAGTGCCTTTTGTAAGTTATTCATGAGGGAAAAAAATATTTTACACTTATGTGGTAAAACCTTTATCCAGGTTGCAATGGTACTCTGCAAAATCTACCAAGAAATACTGGTCTTTATAGTGAATTTTGATGGGAAAAGCATCTCAGTGAATCAGTGGCTTCCTTGCAAAGGTGGGACAAGAAAGTGTGAGAATATCTTGCTACCTACCCACAGGAATCAGCTTCTTTTCTTGCAAAACACAGGTAGGAAGGAATGGAGGAAAGAAAAGGAATGACAGCAACTCCTCACAGGAAGAATGCCAGGACCTAGGCTACACTAAAGGCAAAGACAAGACTGAAGGAAATGTAGCTTTGCTGAGAGAAGCCTGAATAGTTCTTGTCTGTCCTTTAGTACACTTTAATCACCGTGCCACGGCCAAGCTTTACTCACACTGCAGAAACCCTCTTCCCAGATAATCTGCTATAAAAGTCAAGGCTGGATTTTATTTTGTTGGCAAAATCCTCCTCTTATTCCCTTCTTTCTTCAATCCATATGCAACCACAATTCTCTCAAAAGAGAATGCCTTTCGCCCTGACTTTAAAAGGGAAACACACAAAGAAGGTGCTTTTTCAAAGTGAATGAGGCAGATTTGTGTCAGGTTTGAGGTCCCATTCAGCATCTTGTTTGGTGTGCAATCACTCTGAATCAGTCTTTTAAAAATAATACTTCAAGTCTCTACAAAAGAGGCAGGGGAAATGTAGTTCTGATTTTGCATGCTGTTAGGGGAAAAAAACCTAGAAGTCAAACTACAGGCTGGATCCTCACATTAGGCAGGCACAGAAAGTTCTAACTGCTTACACAGACATAAAGCAAATAAATTTCAAATAGTCTCCCTGACATAAAATGAAAATGGTGTATTTTCCTTTCCAATCAAGTAAAACAGTGTGGGAATAACATGGGATGGATATCTCTCTCCCACTCCCCAACTCCTTTCTCCCAATGTGCTAAACAAGTATTTGTATTGACCACCACCCAGTGCACCTGTGCAAAGCCACAGTACTACATAAAGGACCTTCAACCATAAAGTACCTTCAGTTAAACCAAGATTTTGTGCCTTCTTCATCTTCAAACCATTAAATAAATGAAAACCATTTCATTCTGTCCTTAATGTTGACAGATAAGCCCACAACAAAACCTGTAGCTTGGGCAGCTGCATCATGGCCTGCAACACCCCTGGCATACACCTTAATTAAGAAATTATCATCTCTCAAAACATTGATTCAAAATCCCTTTTGCTCAGTTGGGCAGAGGGAAATATAAACAGAGGGCATTTGGAAAGCTCAGGAATTCTTTAAAAACAAACTTCAGTCAATGGGGATAATGATGAGGAAACCACTCCGGTCTAAGACAAGTCCAGAAGATATTCTTCTCAAAAACAAGACACAACTGCAGTTTGTCCAAAATAAGGAAGAAAAATTCCACTTCATCTTGAAAAGTCCCTGCTCACCCTTCAAGACTGAAATCTACTGGGTGTAAAGCTAACGAAAAAGTTAGTGTCTTTTGGACATCAGACAACATCTTGGGTGGACCTCAGCTCCTGGAGAAAGAAAACTGATATTTTGCCCAGACCGTATCTTGCTTATTTCTCAGCTATTACTGGGGTGCTGCACAGGCATGGCAGGGAATGGGATTCAATTCCTTTAGTGAAAAAGGAATTAGTCACTGTCACTGCATTTCAGGACGACCTCCATAAATGAGCAGATCACTTTTTCCACCTCTAGGAAGGACAGTGAGAGGCCTGCAATAGCAAAGACTCTGAGGCACTCAGCTAATGTGATACTGGAGCCTAGAAAAGCATCTAGGAAATAAAAATAAATTAGTTGATTGCTATCCTTTCCTGTTACCCACAGAACACCAGTGCTCAAAGGTGGCACAAACCAGCGAGAGGCAGCTATGAAGCTGCTTCCCAATCGCATCAGTAACAAGGATAAACCCTCTGTCCACAGCATTCCTTCACTATGAACCTTAATGCAAGTGATCTCAAAAGACAGAGGTGGGATAGTGAAGGAGGATTAAGGTGGTATTTATTATCCCTGCCATTTCAAACAGCATTTCATTAATGCATAGGTAAGGATTTTAGTAAGAGAAAAGTCTACTTAATCCAGTTCAGTATTTACAGCTGAAATGGGTAGTGATTCAATACTGCATTATTTCTGTCAATAACAGCAGGGAGACAAGGTGTCATCTTGGAAAACTTTTTAACCAACTGCCTGATGCTGACTATAATTTTCAGTTAATTCAGAGCAGGTTGAAGAGAACATTCCCAGAGTTAAAATGCTGCTGCAACTGGAGCACTTCAGCATTTCTTTTCAGGAAAGGTAGCTCAACAACCATGTTTTGCAGGGTGCTGATGAAATACAACTCTCTCCAGGGAACAGACAGCAGTAAAGCAGCACATTCATGGATGGCAGTGAAGCAGCTGATGTGTCTCAACTGAGAGGAGCTGCTCTGCTTTGTGAAAGAAGCCAGGGAGATTTCCCATGTACATAAGGAGTGGGGAGCAGCTTCTCTTCCAAAAGATCCCCCAGTAATCATCACTGGTGATACTCAGTGTTGCCTGGACCATGTTAAGCATGGATTAAATCTGTCAGTCACAAGCACGAGGGGCCAGCAGCAGCCTTGCTTGAAGGTGGTTATCCCAGCAGGGAAGGGTGTGCTTCCCTGAGGTAAGGCATGCAGGAAGGTTACTGCAGCTTAAAAAGGGACTGGCTCTCTGTCAACTAAGCCTGCAACAATGCAAGACAAAATACATTAGCTCAATAAAAGAGATTTAAGTTCTTAGTACATGTGCACACAATGACTAAAATAAGGGAGCTCTGATCTTAGTCACATCTCCAAAGTGCTTCCTGAATACCAATGACCAAGGAAAAATTAACTTACTGCCTCAGCTAGTTAACTGAGATAAATCAGGAGAGGAAGCAAGTAGATGTGAACCCTGATTACTCTTATGTGCACTTTGCTAGAGATAAGTGAAGAGAAGCTGAGCTGTGCCTCCATATGGTACTGCCACCCTTAACCTGCTGACCTCATCTCTGGCTGTTTTCTTTGGGGTCAAGGTACTAACATTTATATATGGCTGTGAAGCGTGGCAGGGAGAGAACAGTCCTTGCAATGCTGTGAGGTGCTAATGTGTGCAACCAACCACTTCTCTCAGCAGCAAACTGCGGCACAAGCGCTCAGAGCCGTGACTGACCAACAGAGGAAAAGAACACAAGGAAATCTCCTTCAATCTTTTTCCAATTTTCCTTTCTTCTCTGCTCCCCCCTCTGCCAAACAAGTCAGATGCCAAAAGCCTTCCATAAGCAGTGGACCCATTAGAAATGTCTCCTATTTAATGTACAGTCTCAACAAGATTAGTCGATGGAAGAGTGAATTCACTACGCACAAGTGGTAATTTAAAGGAGCTGCAGATTGACTGACACTGAAGGAAGAGGAAAGAAGAGAATGCTTGTCATGTTTTGAATAGACAACTGTGCATCTCCTTTTCATTACTTTTTATTACAGTGATCACAACTTCCTAATGAGTATCAGTTTCTGTCACAAAACTGTAGCACATAATCTCATACAATTTGGCACGATTGACAACACAGCGGCCTCTCTGAGAAGAAAGGCTTTTCAGAGGAGTCAATTATGGGAAAAAAATAACAACCACCCAAGTAATCGAAACAGTGGATAATTTGACACTTCATTTTCTACATAAACATATTTTCTTGATAAGTCATTTACTGGTTGCAAAAATTCTAAAAGCAGAATATAAAAGTGAACAACAATCTGCTATGCAATACTGTATGGATGTTAAGTGACAAAATACCACATTCAGTAAGAAAAACAACTGCTGAAGGCAGCTGGCAATTCGTGCCTTTTCTTCCAATTGTTCCCAGCTCATTGCTATGGAGTATCCTCAGTTTGCTCTCCAGGATCCACAGAATTTTGGATATTTCACATACAGTGCAGAGAGCTGTGCAGAACCTGAGGGTGAGCAGTCAGTGGAAGCCTCAAAGGCTGGCAGAGAGCCAGAGTCCTCTGAGTCCCCAGAGTCCTCTGCTCCACAGAAATCTCCAAGATGCCAGGGAGCCAACATGCAGCCTTGTTTATTTAAAAATTACCTATAGGCACCTGATCTGGTCCCTAGCTGCCATGGGGGGAAGGAGCCTGCTCTTACTATCATGGCTGTTCAGTCTTCCTCAGAAGAAAGAAAAATGAAATGTGGATTCTTAGGACTCAGTTTTGAAAACTGCTCAGCTATTTTTAGCTTGAACAGTTTCCCACAGTGCTCATCTCCCTACACAGAAATTTTTAAAGTTCCCATTTTTTCAAAAGGATTTTAACATCCAGCAGCTTTCATTAGGGATTGGACCAGTTGGATGCTCAATGCTTCTGGAAACTAAGAACCTAAAAGGGAGCTGCCACATGGAATCATAGACTGGTTTGGGTTGGAAGGGACCTTAAAGACCATCCAGTTCCAACCCCTTTGCCATGGGCAGGGACACCTGCCACCAGGTTTCTCAGAGCCCCATCCAGCTTTGCCTTGGAAAATTCCAGGGATCCAGGGGCAGCAGCCACAGCTTCTCTGGGCAACATGTGCCAGGGCCTCATCACTCTCACAGGGAACAATTTCTTCCTAATATCCCATCTAAAATTCGTTTCTATCAGTGTGAAGCCATTCTCCTTGTCCTGTCTCTTCATGCCCTTGGAGTAAATAGTCTCGCTCCATCTTCCTTGTAGGTTCCCTTCAGGTACTGAAAGGTCTGATCAGATCTTCAGTTAGAGGTGTGTTAAAGACCAGAAAAGACAAATGCATCCACTACCCCAACAACCTTCATTAACCAGTCCATAAAAATCAAATATATTATTCAATCTTGCTTACAGAAAAAAGAGGAGGGAGGAAGAAGAAATCAAAGGCTTTACAAAAATATGACAATTCTCACATGGTCTATGCAGTTATTAAGTTACAGCAACAACTCTTTGATGTCATCAAACCCAAGCATGCTTTTGATTAGGACACTGAACTTCAGTCAAAACCAGCACAGAAGACCTTGTCTCAACCCATGGGGCAGTGCAGTGCATTCAACCAGGTTTTGAGACAGTATTCACAAGAGCAAAACTCCAAATATCCTTGGCTTTGGGGATTTCAGTGAGATTTACACTATTGCTCCACCAAAAACTTCCCAGAGAAAGCTTTGGTGCCATCTTAAAGCACACAACACCTCCAGTCCTCGGGGATCCTCCATGAGGGAACCACGTGTGCAGAAATGTCTAAATACCAAGGGCAAGATTCAGAATCCAATGGCAGCTTTAACTCTACATTTCTTTGCTGATTTGGCTACATTGCTTCATGCAGTTTAATTTTTCTGCATGAAAAGTTACAGCCATTTTAAGGACATATAATAACAACACTTCACTACCTAAAGGAACACATTTTATTTCAAACTCTTTAGAGCTGTATATTATTTGCCAGAAGCATTAAAGCCTTACAGCTCTGCTTGTGAAAGAGGTATTAATTTTTACAGGTTTTCTACAGAATTTGTTCATAAAGACTTCAGAACCTACCATAAACAGGCCAAGAATCACACTTTATGTCTTCATTAAACCATTTTTCATTGCTCAATAACTAGCTGACCTCAGGTAAGGCTTATAGAAAACCTAATGCCTGGCATTAAGAACACATGGTGAGGCACCACTTCCATATTTTGTAGTCCTCACAAGTAATGAGGCAAAACAAAGGAAAAAACTTACAATGTGCCATGGATGTACATTTGCTCCCTAACCCCTGAGTGAATCTGGCCACTCCAGCCTCCATCACAACATAGCCACAAACCCTCCCTTTTTTATATACAAACTCTCAGCTGCCCAGCCATGGTGAAACTCCATCAAACTTCACCTCCTCCTGACATTCTGCAGGTTCTGGGCTTTTTTCCTATCCCCAAAACCACTGAGCTGTGTCAAGCATGGCTTTCATGCCACAGACATTAGTCCAAGGAAATAAATACATACATCAGCATGCTGGCCTTGAGGGTAAAAAGCACCATGGGAATCAAGCCTCCTAGCTGAGTTACATCTGTAAGACAGATATTGATTCCCAGAAGAGCAATGGTCTCTGGAATCCCATTAATGCACGCGTCTTATAATGAGGGAAAAGTAAGGAGGGAAGAGAAATGGTTCATGCCACAGAATTAGGCTCTCAGTCTGACCTCCCCTTTCATCTGGCAGTACTCTGCACTGAACAGCAGTTTCTTCTCTGTAGCTAACTGTGACTAACACAGTTAACTCTCCTTTTTCCTCTTATAACCTTTCTTTTCTTGTAAACTGCTGGTATAAATTATTGCTCCAGCCTGCCAGGCAGCCACTGCCTCATTAGCCCTGCTAATCAAAGTATGCCTCAAAGAAAATACTGCAAATTGTTAACTAGACAAAAGTGCAGGTAACAGATGCAGATGCAGGGCTGAGAAACAGTAGAGTAATTTTGAATAGTCTTGGATGAAATCTGGTCCTTGGACACAGAGGACCCATAGGGACCACAGAAAAGGCAGGTGCAGCCTTGTTGTCAACCCTCTGGTGCTTCCAGACACTGTGTACCTTCACTTGCAGCCAAAAGGGCTGGAAGAAAACGCGACCTAACTGGAGCTGGATCTGAGGAGGCTCCTGGGCTGTGTATCATTAACAGAAGTCTGGACAAGAGTCCCCTGACACACATAATCACAAGCATTCCTCTGCAGAGAGAGGCAGCAGGTCTCACCAGCACTGAAGATGTTACAGGGCTTGCAAGGGTTGCAGGTGAAGAGAGGAGACGAGAATGTTGACCTCATGTTCAGAAGGCTTGATTTATTATTTTATTATATATATTACATTATTATTATGCTAATAGGAATAGAAGGAAAGTTCCCAGAAGCTAGCTAAGCTAAGAATAGAAAAGGAATGAATAACAAAGGAGCTGTGTCCCAGCAGAAAGCAAGAACAGCTCTGCTGTGAGTGGTCAGTAAATCCAAACACCCAGAGGAGACCAATCACGGATCCACCTGTTGCATTCCACAGCAGCAGATAACCATTGTTTACATTTTGTTGCTGAGGCCACAGCTTCTCAGAAGGGGGAAAAATCCTAAAGAAAGGATTTTTCACAAAAGATGTCTGTGACAGAAGACTCCAGGAGAAGGCGAGGCTCCCCTGTCCTGCCCCCTGGCAGGATGGAATCTTGTGCCCCTTCCATCTGCAGGAGGAACACACCACCAAGATACAGACCCAGGCACAACATGAAGCAGCTGGGATATCTGACCAACAGTTTGAACAAGTAAAAAGAGCCATCTCCTTAGGCAGTTGTGGGCAACACATTTAACATGAGAATCACAGAGGTGGGAGCAATTTAGGCTTATTACAGGCAGTTTTTAAAATTTATTTTTTCAAAAAGACTGAGCAAAGTCAACCAAAAGACTCCCATTGATATCAGTGGACAGTGGCTCAGGAAAATTGTAGAGCTCCTGAGGGACAGATACACTCTGCAGATAACCCAGATTTGTACCACTGAGGGCTTTTCCAGCTGGTGCCCAGGACTGTGAACTGCATCCCAAGACATATGCAGCTCAAATTCAGGGATGTATTTCCTGGCATGTCATTATTCTCATTCCCAAACAACAGTAACTAAACAGCACTGAGCTGTATGGCAAATGTGTGGCTTACCTGCTGCTACTACCATGTTGCTTTCTCCTTCAGACCTGACATATGCTGTAGTTGCATGGTTTGACTAAAACCAGCTATTTGAAAGAGCAAATAGCACCTAGAGAAAGATGTGCATTTTAATTCACAGAGAATAAATTAGCAGTATTGGACAAGACAGATTGGCTCCTTACTCTGGAATGATACAGCAGGGTGCACTTACTAGGAAAGCAATGACTTTACCTTTTAATTAAAACTGCAAGAGATTATAATGTTCTTGAAAGGTGCCAAAATGACAGCAGTACTAAATGAAATCCTCATTTTCTCCTTAAAAAAAAAAGATATCTCTTTAGGATAGAGGTAGTATATTTTGTACACCCCATATATTTTTTTTTAATCTAAAAGGGGAAAAAAAAAGAAACAGAAAACAGCTTCAAATATGCACAAAAATAATTCAAAGTTAAGACACACTGACTGAAACAAAAAAAAGAAGATGGTTGCAAGATTTTCAAGTCAGTTCATTTTTAGGGTGCAATCTAGATAAGAAGCATTTCCAAAAATATACATCTTTATTTTTACAGGATCTTGTTTCATAAATGTTTCTTAGCCAGCTTTCTTCAATCTGTCTTCAGCAAATAAGGTCACCCATGAAACTACATGTACATTAAATTTAATTCTGGTTCAAGTAACTGACAGTGGCATTAAAATTAAGTTTTCTCAAGGAAGTAACAAACATTTACAATAATGTAAGGATCAACAGGACAAGGGAGAATGGCTTCACAGCGACAAGAGTAAGTTTAGGTTGGATATCCAGAAGAAATTGTGCCTTGTGAGGGTGCTGGGGTGCCCAGAGCAGCTGTGGCTGCCCCATCCCAGGCCAGGCTGGATGGGGCTCTGAGCAAGCTGAGAGAGTGGAATGTGGATAGTGGAGTTTAAATGAGATGATCATCAAGGTCCCTTTCAACTCAAGCCATGCTATGATTCTGTGATTTTCGAATCTTTGCCAAACCAAGACAGAGAAACCCAAGAAAACATCAAGGACTACCTCAGCCACCAAGATGGCTCCAAATTTAAGCAAAGGAGGGAAAAGGACTTCTAAATGTAAAAGGTTAATTAAGTCTTCATGTAACTTCCACTAAGCCTAAAAATACATTCCATTTTGCAGATTTGCCTCAACAGTTCAACACTTGTCATATATAATTCCTCACTTAACAAGTAGTTTTACTGAAGTAAGTGGGTACACTTAAGAAATAAATATTAAACAGGGAAGAAGACTCAAGTCTGCTGGTTGAAAATTTGGTTCTTTCAGCTCTGAGGTGCACACCTCCAGGAAAGCCTTCCACAGCCAAGACTCACCACATTCTCCCAGCCATCATTAATGTATTTCCCAAAATCCTGACTACAGTTTTCACAATGTGGACTGGTCAAACCAGTCAGGAATCCAGCTCACCAGTTCCCAACAACTTCACATTACCAGAATCAGACATTGGAAACTTTTGTTGCTACTGCCCTGGAAAAAGTAGATGGAAAGACAGCATAACCTACCTGTCCCCAGATTTATTCAGCACTGATTTCTCATAGAAATCAATACATTTTAAGAAAACTAAAATACAAAACCTATAATGTAAAATACATAAATCCTGACCAAAATTCTCAACTTTTACAGAGATGTTACCTTCCATCTACTACAGCTGTAGCATAGAAATTATGTGACTTATCTATTTGGGTAAACCCCTTTTCAAGTAATTTTTCTTAGAACCTGAAAATAACTGTGAATCTGAATTGGTGTAACTATTGACAAAGTCTTGTTGTTAAATATAGATTCACTATCAATCTATGCAAATTTACACTTAAATAGTGACGAAAATTAAAATATACAGAACCTAAGCTGGTATTCAGTAGCACTTTTTCTACAAAAGATTTACAGGATCATGCCCCTAATGCTTGATAAAACTTAAACATATTTGTTTATACCAATAAACTGTCAGTCTCAGACATCATGACTGGCTTTCAGTGTTTGTCAAAACTGGAGTTATGAGCTACACTTCAAAGCCCTAAGCTCAAGGAATGAAATACATGTTCTTACTGAATTAAAGCTTATGCCTAGACATTTGTGATCCCTGACTGGAAGCTTTAAAAAAAACACTCAACCAATAAACAAATGTAAAAACCCAAACAAAGCCCCACAACTTCTATAAAATCTAAAATTTAAACTTCCATACATTGACAATATAGACAACACAAAAATCACAACAGAAACAATCATATCTTTTTATTTGTTTGTTTAAAGAACATCAGTGTAATGATTTTTGCAACTCAGGGAAGCTATTTTTTCTTTAGAAAGGAGCTAGGTTAACCTGCACATCCCTAGAGTAATAATGTGTTGGAGGGACACCTACCTGCAATATTCTGCAAAGGTTTGGTATGACTGTTATAAGCATTGGACCTGCCAGAGAGGATGCTGCAGTCCGCAGAGATGTGAGAGAATGGAATCTGACCTCCTCTAAAGGCAAGCACTCACCCTCACACCTCCCTGACTGGAGAGAGAGGTCCCACCACCCTGAAGGAGGGCAGGGAACAATCCATCTGTCTGTGTTTTATGGAAGTTATGAATAAGAAAACACTTGCTGGAAAAAATCAACAGACCATTCTGATTTTAGAAACTGCCATCACATTTTCCAAAATCTAAAAAAGTTGACTGAGGTAATTCCTACTTTCACCCTTTTAAATAGCCTAAGAAACCAGTATTGTAAATTAAAAGAGACAATAAAAAGCCAGGACAGGTAACTAATGAAACAACAAACATGTTCTGAGCAACAGAGTTTTATAAGAGAGGATATCTGTGTAAAAAGAGAAGGGAACCCTTGCATGTACAATCTCATAATTATTATAAAATGGAAACCCAATGTATACCTATAGCTTTGCATGGTGAACAGTCCTTACTCTCAGAGTGAGGGGAGATCTAGAAAAAATTCCTAAGACCAATTTCTGTGCTTGCCTGTTCATTCTTCAGGATCCAGTGCATCCTGGACAAGACAGATCCAGACTCCACAGGACCCAGGGAACACCTGTGCTTCTGTACTCACCTTTGGGATCATCTGCAGTCCAACACAAGAGAGGCTCAAAGTTCCAGCCCAGCATCACCCCTCAGTGGTGCAATGTGCAACTAAAGTGATGCTTGTTGATTCTTGCATGGTTCTCCTCAATGAAAAGCACTCCCCTGTTTTGCTCCAGTTGTGATTTTCAGACATGAAATATGTTCTTTGAACATGAAGCTCTATGAGCTGGGTGCTCAAAGATAGTGAAAAGGAGTTAAGCTGCTTCAACTTCATCCTTGTGACACATGCATCTTTATAGCTCATGGGCAGGTAAGTTTGCACCTCCAGGGAAAGCAGGAGGAAAGGCGAGATGCTTGGACACAGCAGTTAAATACTCAGGATCATGCTGTCTCAAGTGCAAAGCAAAGGCACACTTTATGTAGTTTATAGTTTCTCAATCAGAAAAGAAAAGGGAGGTTGAAGAAAAGATCTGACCACCCAAAGGCATCCTTTTCTTTTACAAAGACTGTAGAAGGCCTCTCCAGGAAGTCTTACAGCTATTTCTACATAAAAACACATTATCTCACCACAGCAAAGTTTCAATGCCTGTTTTTAAGTCTAGACAGCACAGCCAATATCTCCAGGCTCCTGTAAGATTGCAGACAGGACTGACAACAGTCTGCACCAGCAAAAAAAACTCTCCAAAGCTTTCTAGACATAGTTAGTAGAAAAAGGGGAAAAACCCCCACCAAACAAACCAAACCAACCCACAGATAATTAACAAGAGAACATTCATGGATTGTCGCATCCTGACCTGAACTGGTCAGTGTTTGAAAGGTAAACATCCATGGAGACAGCTACAGCAGGAAGGAAATTTAAATAATCTATACAAAGGCTAAAGGTAATAAAAAAAAAAAAATCACACCTTTGTTCTCTGCCTTTTTTGCTGAAAGAACACGAGACAAAACTAGGTTTCTGACAAAAAGTTCCCAACAGGGCTCCAGTATATGGTTGAGTATTACTAAAAAGGCTACTAAGCTTCCATTTGCAGGGTGGTGCCATTTGCAACATTCCTTCACTCATTTATTTCAAAGCAAATTAATTTATTTGCATGGAATTGCCAAGGAAATTCATATAACTGAGAGCAGGTCTGTTTGCATTTAATGGGTGTTTCCTTCCTCTCTTACATAGCTTGAAAGGAAACCCTTCTTCAGAAATAAAAGGGACTTAAGGACAAAACATGATTTTATGGGTAATAAATGTGAGTAAAAAAACACTAAACAAGATGTATAGTCAGGATTAAAGGCTCGGGCAGAGTGAGAACTAAGCAGAAGTACCACATCCGCATGTCCCATGTTGCAAATATGCCAAGATTGTGTCTGGAGTCAAACTGTGTCCAGAGCCATTTAAGAGGAGAGTCTGCAATGCAGTCTTTCAGGGACAAAAAAGAAAAACATAATTCCAAGTGTCTGGGCATACAGTCTTTTCTCTAGTGCTGAGGAGGGACTGCAGCCAGCTACAGCATGACTTGGTGTGCACTGCATTGCAGGAAAGACTTCCAGAGGGTGTCACTCAAGTCTGCTGGCAGTGATGGAGAGAAGATCAAGAGAACCAAGCATATGACTTCTTGGTTCAGAGATGACAATGACAGTCTACACCTCTCCAGAGTGTGTGAGCCTCAAAGAAAAGAGTTGTGAAGAACAGCACACTCCTGCAGGGCATTTGTGGGAGTGACTGAGCAAAATGATGATTAGAAAAACTCAAGGCTGGGAAAAGGCCTCCCAGAGAAAGCACAAAATAATTGTTTCCAACAAGACAGCTCATCCATTTTGGTGCTGTGAGCCAGCTGGCTGGCAACATCAGCTACATATTAAAACAGAATTTGCCATCAGTCAGTCTTCTGGACCCTCAGCCCACGCAACTGTCACGCCTCTCTTCCACTCACACAGAAAAACTAAATGCTACATTTCAGCACCTTCCTGGCATGCTCATTCTTCAGCCCAGTTTTAAACCACGGTAGCAAAGGTAGTGGGACATACAGAATAGTCCTAGGGTCATCAGAGAGGCATTGTGGTCTGGGTTCACAAAAGCATATTCTAAGCAGACAAACACAGGCAGAGGATGGCCTTCTCTGGACTTCCTTTGGGTACTTCTGCCATTGTGGGACCAGAACATCTCATTCTCCCTTTCAGTGAAGTGCTAAGAAGATTAACAATCAGCTGAGCCACAGATGAGCCACCATAATCCCTGTGCCCAGGCAAATGCTGCTTGAACTCCCTTGGGATGCTCAGAGCAAGGGGCATTGAGATTTAAAACCAAATCTGAAAACTCCAAATAAGCAAAGGAGCAGCAACACCAATGCAGTACCCAAAAGTCATGAAGGATGCAGCTCTGTTCAAAAAGGTTCCTTTTTAGCTGATCATCTTAATGCCCCCTGCAATGCATTCCTGTATGTGGGCTGATGTGGGAATACAGAACCTTGAAAGAGTAATGAGATTTTCCATAAATTATTTCCAACTTAAAAAGCTAATTACCCACTGGAATAACAGTCTGTGCTGCTCATCTCACCTCCATCCTGAAACTTGCTCAGCCTTTCGAAGTATGATGAGATGGGAACTTGAACAATATCCAGAATTGCCAGCAGCGTCCGGGTCAGCCTGAGAAGCTCACTAAAACTATAAAAGCCAAAGTATATGAGGTTTCGGGCCAGATGTACCACCTAGGAGAAAAAGAAAATAAAAATGAAGGAAGTAATGACAGCCTTTGTGGTTTTCAATTGCATTTCACACAGCAGCTTCCACAGAAATTCAGATGTTGAGTGCATTCAAACTAGCACAAGTCTTTCCACTGATTTTTGGACTAAGGCCAGTGACATTAAGTGTTTGTCAGGATTAGACAAAGCAATTGATCAATCAGCTTACAGCAGACAGCAAAACCAAGGTGAGATTTAGGAAGGCTTGAGAGGATAAAATTGCATCTGTGAAAATATATAAGATCTAGAAGAAAGACTCTGGGAAATTATTTAAAAAGGCAGCAGCCTTGGGGAAGATGGAAGTCAGCAGAAGAGTAAGATGACTGTTATAGGTTTGCACAGAGGTGATTTCAGGTGACCAGAGGCAAACACAATAAAGAGAAGTAGGCTGGAGGAAGAACTATAAATGCTGTAAGCATTTCCCCTTTATTCTTTGCTATGTGAACCTAGAAAATCTAGGCCTATCTTAAGTTTCTGTCAAGAATTTCACACAATGTTTAAACCACAGGATTAGATTATCCAGAGTGTTTCAGTGCGTGTAATAACCTATGCAGAAAACAGCACTTACTTATACTGAAGAATCCCTACAAATTGTTTCACTAATTTAGAAAGAACAGAAATATTCACCATTCACTCCCCAGAAATCCCCTCTCCCTCCACTGAAATGCAGCCACCACAGGAGAAGGAAAGAAAGGTTAGAAAAATACAGGAGACAAGAATATTATTTTCTGCAGTACCAGTCAGCACCAGGAACAACAGAATTAGGAACAGGTGCTTCTTTAGGCTATTTTACACCAACATTTATTCTGCAACTGGCTTTATTTTGAAAGAAGCAACATCATCTTATCTGAAATGAGGAATAGTGTAAGTAGGATGCAGATAGCTGAGAAGTACCTCAAATGTAAGTTTGTTTTTCTCTTTGTCTCCAAAGGGAAAGGGCTGATTCACAACTTCTTTCAAGTACTCTTCTACAAATTCCATTGTTAGTGCAAACTTTGTCTTCATTTCATTCCTTGAAGAGTCAGTGAAGGAATCATACCTACAATACAAGGCACAGAAAGAAGGAAAATTAAATATCTCTAATATCAGGATCAGTTGTCACTAAAGAAAAAACAAACCAGTCATGACCCTCTCAGATTACTTAGTTCAGCTCTCTGGAGATATGGAAAGTGGATGCCCAAACCTTCCTTTCAACAGTACCAGGAATGGGAAGAATACAGACAGGATAATACCACTCTTGTGGCAGATAGAACTCTTAAATCTTGCTGTGGCAATTCAACAAGGTCATTAACAGAAACAGCACTGCCTGATGCACTGCTGTGCTTCTTCCTCTGTCTGTCCAGCCAGATATTCCTAGCCTGGGAGCATCCCAGTGCTGCTGCTCCATCAAATCAGTGGAGCCAGACAGGGTTTCCACTGAAATCAATGGTCCTTTCTCTAAAATTAAATTTAACACATGCTTAAGTACTTCACTAAGTGAAGGCCAAAGCCTCTGTTAGTTGTTTGTGGACAGAGGCTGTGTCTTAATTCTGGGTTCCCAGCTGTGGCTTTCCATTGAACCGAATTCCAGCCTAGCAAACCTGTCATGTGAGACACAATAGGATTACTTGGAGTGCAGCTGGTCTGATGAAAGGCCATTCCATCTTCCCCAGCTTGTCCAATAAAAGAACATAGTGAAAAATAAAATTTAAATATTTAATGACTGAAAGCTGCCCATTGAAGTTTCCAAGAGTAACAATAATTAATAGTTCATGCTCTGCAAAAAAATGCCTTTTCACACATATGTTTTGTGGACTCTGGACATCTACAACCATTTTGCTCTGAGACTAACCCTACAAAGAGCTTTTGTACTTCAGCTTGAAGCACTTTCAACTCACTCATGAATGGTGATCTTGGTAGGAATTTCAGTCCACAATCTGGCGTACTTGACAGGCACCACAGACTCCTGGGGATCTCTGTCCACATGCATGTGCAGCATCAGGCGGCAAAAGGAAGCCCGCAGGTCATAGGGGAGGCTCTCATCAGACATACACCTGAGGATCAAGTCCACTGACAGCTGGGCAGAAATCTGGTTGATGGCGAGATACTGGCGGTCCAGGCACATTCTTGCAAAGAGGTTCAGTTGGTACCTTCAAAAAGAAAAAGGTAATAACGTGGTATTCAAGAAAATGGGTTGGAAATGAAAGAACACACCTCGGAATCTCATGTTACAAGCCTGTTGTGAGCCTTTCTGATATAAATCCTAAAAAATAACTAGAGTGATTTTGTTACGTAAGGGAGCAACTTGACATTAAAATTATTTGTTCAATTGTTGCTTCAATTTTGTAAAACATTATTCCACGATCCCATTTCTTTTCTAATCCTCAAGACACTCAGGACACTTGCTTATCAGATCATGCCTTGCTTCCAGGGCAGCACAACCTAAAATTAAGCTCAATAAATAAAAGGTTAGAGGCAAAATAAAAGACACACAAAGAGATGCGATGAGCAAAGGAAACTCAAGATTGGCCTGGAGTAGGCAGCAAAGACTGTGATAACTCCCACAAGAAAAACTTGAAATGAACTCTTAGTCTCAGTTTCTGGCATGAAACTGATTTCATGTTTTTTCTTTCACGATTCTGGTTTCCTTTTTTGATATTGCCAAATGAACTGGATAAGAACAGCACGGGGGGTCTTCAGAGAGTTTACATTTTCTTCCCTTTAAACAAGCAGTTTTACCTGTAGTAGGTAAGAACTTCTAAATCAGCTTTTGTGCCCTCCTTTGCCTCCTGAGCCAGATGCCTGATGGCTTTGCCGTGAGGCTCCTTGTTGCTGTCGATCCAGTAAAGCCACACCTCCTCTTCATCAATGTCATCTGAGATGACTGGGCATTCCAGGGGATTGTCCATTTGGGTTGAAACCAGCCTGCAAACACAAAGCACTCACAATGGAGCCACGAGCAAAGTGCTGGGAATTTAAGACAGCAGACAACAAAAAGTATCTGATTACAGATACTCACTTGGTCTGGATGAGAATGTCAGCATTCCCTGGGCTCAGCATAAACTTGCAGATGAGTTCCTGAGTTACTGGTATTGCTGTGGTGTTAGATACACACAGGTCTGACAGATAATCCAAGAATCTGCAGTCAAAAAACCACAGATGCAGCAGAACATGAGACTTAAACTACTACTGGGGAACTGCAGTAGAAATCTCTAGCACTCAGCACTAGAGGATGGGTAGACTACAGGGACTCTGTATCATGATATTTATCAACATATGATCTCTGCCAGTTCATACTCTTGCAACTCACAACACCTTCCACTAGATCAGGTTACTCCAAGCCCCATCCAACCTGGCCTTGAACACTGCCAGGGAATGCTGGGGCTACCAGAGAAGAGTGCAGATCTGTCAGGACCTGCAGATAGGAGTCTGCATTCAAAGAGGTCATTCCATGTAAAGCAGAAAGAACAAAGCTTTGCAGAGAAATCATCTTCCTATTAATTTATCTCTCAAATTTAGGTCTTCTGATGTTTAACAGGGCTCAGGCTGAGGCTTTCCTCACAGCTGGGACATTCATTAGGTACGAGGGTTTGTCTCTTTTCAGGGATTCCTGCGTGTGCAGTAACAGTAATCCATTTTTCAGCCTTTGACACACTGCAGTATAAAAAGGGTCTCTTCCTTCTATGTAGTTTCCACTTTCCATTATAGGAATTAAGTATCTCTGAGCCCACCACTCCTCTAGCAAATGTGGCTAAAACTGAGCAAGGTGCTCAAGAGCTGGTAGGGGAGCAGATGTGAACGAGCACACACACAGATCATATATTCCACTTCCTTAGAAATCTACATACAAACTCTGACCATCTCCTATCAGCCATCCAAGGATCCAACAGTTTGAACCTCTAAGCACAGACCACAGTCCCCACTAAAGTCTGGGAACTGTAGTGGGTGAGTACAGACAGCATTTTTAAGGTAGACGTAGGAAAAAATCCACCCACATAACTGAAACGAAGCTTTGTGGCAACTGGTAATTAAAACTGCATAGCAATCACAAAGATAAAATTAAGCAAACAGCACATAATTACATGGAATTCTGGGGAAGTCACCTGGTTGGAGCCAAAACTCAGGAGGGGTTTTTATTTTGTAACTCATGTGTTCTAGAGCAGAATGCCACAATTCTCACTCACCCCAACAGTGCTGCAAAAATCTACAAGACTCTCCATAAAAATCAGTATCAGGATCAAGTCTTTACTGTTCAGATTACACCATTCTGGCAAGGAGCAATTTTGAAACATTTATTGCTCCTGAACTCCTCAAAGAGATGGATACACAGCAGTTGCATGATATGGTTATGGCACAAATTCCATTACATCCTCCACCACAAGAAAATGCAATGTGCGATTTTCAATAAACACAGACCCTTCAGAGACAGAGCTGATCCTGTGATTTCCTCTTCATTTTGACCAAACCAAACACAGCTGAGCAGGGGAGAAGCAATGAGATTACAGAGTGAGGCCAAAGAGGCATATAGAAAATAATTGAGGCAGTGAAGCACCAAGGCCTTGAGCAATATCCTTAAAGGCTACCTGGAAAATGGTAGTCACAATTACAGAGGACAATATTTGGCCTTCAGTACATTCATTTCTTATACTTGTATTACTTTGCTCATTTTACAAGTGAAAATCCAATTGTAAAGAGATTTTTCCATTTAAAAATAAAGAAATCAAATTCTTTTATATTCTGACCTGAAGCTTATTAAAAAAAAAATCAGCTGAGTGAAGTTCAATGCCAGAAATTTTAATTTGGAACAAAATCCATTCTAGGACTCAAGTTTATGCGATCTACACTGTCCTAGGCCCTTTTCAGGTCTGACCTGGAATCAGAACCTGCAGGAAAACTGATATTATTAAAAGCTTAGAAAAATTGACATGTGTGTATAATTTACACCAGGATTATTAGCAGGGGAACCAACAAAAGTGGCAGTTTCACAGAGGAGCTGCAGAGCTGGGAGAAATTAAACTTTTTCTTAATTTCTCTTTGCCCCAGTCAGAACTGAGACCAAATTTTCAAGGTTGTCCTGTAAAGTATAAGCCCTCTTTTCAGTAACCTCTAGTTTTAAAATGTGGATATGGTTAAATTCCAAGAATTACAGGTAGTTCTAATATTTCCTGTACAGGTGGGGTTTTCATTTGCCAGGTCAAAACAGGGAGAAAGAGACATCAAAGCAATGAATAGCATGCAATTCACAGCTCCTGCAAAAATGCCCCATGGACCACTTCAAACCTTGGCTCTCGATTTCTCCTGAGTAAATTCACAAACGTCTCTATTTCTTTAGCCGTGATGTGTTTCTCTAGCAGTTTTCTGTTGTTGTGCAACAAAGCTGTGATGGTGTCTTCTGCCAGGATATCATAACCAATCTGGGACTGCATGACGCAGAAGTTCTTAGCAATATACTCCTGAAAAAAGGAAGAATTCCCACGATGACCTGATGAGCAGCAGTGCTTTCTCTTTTACAAACAAGGGGCATCCAGCTTAGTTAGCAATCAAACTAACACTCAAAACTTTCCTCTCTGAACTGGCCTGAACAAAAGAACTTCTGAATACCTCAAATATGTACCCTGAGAAAAAGATTCCATATTACGGATGACTAACTCTTCTTATTCTTTCATAAACCAAAGGAATGAATCCATGAAAATATATATAAAATTCAAGAAATGGCAACCTCTTTTTTTTTTTTTTTTTTTTTTAAAAAAGGGAAAACTGAAAGGTTTTTATAGTGTTTAAGAAGCTTTTTTCCTGAGTCTTCCCTCCTCCTTTTCTCTCCCTTCAGGACAGAAATATTTCTGTAAAACACTGGAAAGAAAACAAAGAAGCCACACAGCGGTTCAGGCTTTTATCTCCAGTCCCTTTAGTCCATGTTCTGAAATACCTCCTGCTCACAGGGAGTCTCCAGCAGTGGGAAATCAGGCTACCTGATATAACAACCTCTGCTCTGACTCACTGCCATCCCTCTACAAATATTTAAGCAAAAGAAACAGACAGCTTTGCAGATTTCCCACTTTGCAATCCAGGCTCCAAGAACATATTTTTAATAACAGAAAGCTCATGAATGAAGCAGTGAGCCCCAGTCTCAGTCTGCAAAAGTACAAAGTGAGCTTGTGATATTCATTGTTGAACTTTCAATTCACACACTACTAAGCTATACACACACAAAGAAAGGCCTTTCCCCATTACCACAGAATCCCACTTGTAAGGGTAGAGCACCATGTCAAACCCAGGACATATAATTATAGAAATCAGGAGGAAAATTATCTTTAACACCACTGACCTGGTTCTTCCTATAGTCCTGTTGGGAGTGTCTCAGAACTCTGTAACATAATCTTAACATGTATTTGTAGGGAGCATATCTCTGGTCGCCCAGGTCTTCAAGTCTCAGCATTGATCCTTCACCTTTGTCCTTAAAAGGAGCTTTGAGGATGCCAAATATCTGTTCAAAATCAAAATCACTGAGAGTGAAAACCAGACGCAGATTTTTGCTGAGCTTACATAATGGAAGTTCAGCAGAAATCAAAGACAATGGAAATGTGCTCTGACAGGATCAGCACAACAGCCTTGACTAAATACAAGTGGGAACACAATCTGAGACATCACAGCTTTATGCATTTGGGGTTAGCTTTACATTTCCCACCAACCTGATTGATAGTGCTTTTTCTTTACTATCCCCAAATTTAAACAGTTTTAGTTATATGTCCTAACTTTGGATAATTTAACGATCAAAAAGGAGGACAACACTAGCTTCTGTCCAGTCTCATCCTTTTCCCTTTAAAATTTCTTTCAGTTGACTTCTCAAAAAGGACATTAATTTTATTTACTTGCAAGTTTGCCCTCGTGCAAACAAAGAGTTCCACAGGGGGACTATGTGGGGAACACTTGCAGGATTGGGACAACATTCCATGTTTGTCTCAAATTTTCAGAACAATTTGCTCTCAAACATGATCTTGAATCTTATCAGAATCACAGGAAATTAAGAGCCTTCTGCAGCCCCTTGTGCTAGACTCTGATTTAGGGACCAAGAGATGAGCTTTGACCGAGTAGTGTAATTTCTACCCAATCCAGAGAGACACAAACCCAACCTGGCATAAGCCAACTTACCCAAAAATAACTTTTTCTCACATCATTCTCTCCTGCAATCTGTTTGCAAATACAATTAAGTTATTAACACAGTAGGACATACCTGAGCCAATATATTTTGCTCCCTCATTAATTTCTGTCGTTCCCGGTTTGGCTTGGTAATGATCACATCCAAAACTTCTTGCCCATTATTGGGCACATCAGCAACAAAGAAAATGAGATCTTCCAGTAGCTTGGTTACAAACCTAGAATGAATAGACAAATCATTACTATAAACAGTCACCCAACACTTGCTAGGATTCATTAAGAATGAGAATCACATTTATGCTAAGCTTTACCTGGCACAATGGAACTTCCACCACTGCAAAGTTAAGTTTGACATGTACATTAAGGATTCCAAGCCTTGGTTCAGCAAAAGCTTAAATCAATCACAGGGCTGTCTGCCAAGGCATTAAACAACAACCAAAGGGAAAACAAGAGAAAAATACAGGCTGCTGGATTGATACAGAGTATTCAGAGACCCAAAATCTATACCTGGTGGCCTCAAGGCCCAGGAGCAGTAAAAAGAAACTTACACAGCCTAGCAAGGATTTTTATGCTTTATCATGGGTCCATGAAACAAGATGATGGACTCACCAGAGGAATAAAAACATTCTGCCACTAGCTAATTTCCCTACTGACCCATGAAACTGTTTCATATATACATTTTTTCATAAATATATTCACATATAACTGTTTTCCTATATATACTGACCCAAGAAACTGCATTTGTTTCACTCTTTGCTAAACAAATATTTGTCAGAAGCAAGTGCTAAAAACAACAGAGGCAGTAGTAATTCCTTCTCTCCCACCTTCAGAAAATGCAAAAAGACAGAATATAAATGGAAAAAAAAGAAAACAAAGTCATTGCTGCCTCCTTGTTACTAACACCTTGCCAGACATGCAGTGAGAAACACAGATGTCCACAGACTTCAAAGAATATCCCTTAACAGCACCAGGCCAGCAATCTTTTACATGAAAAACTCAGCATCATCTCAATTTGGTCAATGGTATTTGCTAGTCTATAACTAACAAATCTGCCAGCTATGAAAGAGGCAGGCAAATTCCCAAGAAAATTTCAGTCATTTTTAGGAGCCAGACACAAAGTTCCCATTATCCACAAGTGAGCTGGGCTGCTCACCTAAACCCTCTGAGTGAAGGGGTGTGTCACCCCCACAAAATAAAGTAGAAAAGGCAGCTGTAGGATGGAGCAACAAGGAATAAACTGTTGGGACACCTACTTCCCTATGCTAGAAGGTGATAAGACAGGAAAAAGATGATTTGGGGTTTTTTCCAAAGGAAATCACAAGAACTAATGAATAATGGCACTGGTGTGAAACATCTCTGAATTGTTTTACACATTTGTTGTATCAATCTGTCAGCATCAAGACCTGACAATACTGACAGTGACAGGGATGTTCCACCTGGACACTGTCGTATCCCTCTCTGAGTCAACTCAATCATGAAATGGCCCCCACAGCTTTTCAAGTCTGAGTCCCAACAGCCAGGCATTAAAAATCTGCATGTTAGGGTATTAAATCATCTGGTGTAATTTCTACTGGAAACTGACTGCAAAAATTCAGTTTCATCACCAAAAAGACACACTTCAGAAAAAAAAAATAGCTGTATATGACATATTACAGTTATGAATTCACACTACCAGAGATGCTGTCTTATATTCAGTTTAACCACAGGCATCTGAAGACAAATAGTGAACTCCATCACTGGCAGTGGAATATATCTGGCTACAATGTACAACAAATATACTACAAAATCCCTTGATTCAGGGGAGAGTGTGAGGAGCAGACATTCCAATAGTGCCACAAACAAAATGGGAATGAATACAAGGGGTAAACACCAAATTGATGTAAAATAGAGAAAGAGAAGAGGGGAAAACAGGTATGAAAAAGCAAATGGAGCAGCTTCTCAGTCACACTGAGACCTCCTTCAAGGCTTTTGCAGATTTTGCAGTGTGGTGAACTTCACACAGGTCCAGAGCCCTGCAGTGCTGCTTTCATGTACATGAGAATCAGATGCAATGCACCTTCACATTACAGCGCAGAAGCAGATTATCAAAAGAAATCCAGATAAAGACATTTGCCCAGGGAACCACCCATTTATTTATGTGGCCAGTGAGGTGGGGAAGTGCTGTTTACCCCCCTTTTACACAGGAATACACACACCAGCCTGAGGAACAGCAAGTATGCTCCAATAGAGGGGGCATCTAACCCCAGGCTGGCACTCTCAGAACTGAAGTGTCCTCTCCCAGTTGCCTCTGTCCATGTGGATATCACCTACCCATGACTGTGTTACCATGAGTAACCAAACATCAATTTAGCAGGGGAAAAAATAAAACTCACTAACCTCCTTTCATTCTGGGTTATTGTTCCGTTCTCCAGCTTTTTAACAGTTGATGCTAGAACCTTGTTGGCATCATTGGCAAAGTCCAAGTCTCTGACCTCAGAGAGAGGAACTGATACAATGGCAAAAGCTTCCTTGTCTTCTTTGGTTTGGCACGTCCCAATCTGCAATGATTTTTGGTTTAAAGTGGGTGAGAAATCCTCTTACCTTTATCCTAATTATTATGCACACTTCATAGGTTAGAAGTGAGCCAGCATCAGGAACGAGTTTGGGGTTTTGTTTACCTTTAACATCACAGGCCTCTCCTCCTCAGTGTCTATGGGGATGCTGGTGCTGGTGACCCAAGTGTTGGTGCACAAGTGCCTCAGTCGGACGTAGGAGTTCCTACAGGGGACAGAGCAAACAGCAGCTGAGATGGATCAGTCCTGAGCCCACGTGGGCAAATGGGATGCCCTGCAACACCTGCCTGTGGCATGAGGCTGGAGAGCAGCAGCCACACCAGCTGCTGCAATAAAAAAGGGAGGTGGACCTAAAAGACACTGCAGTACTCCTTCCCTTGACTCCTTCTTTCTCACCCAGACCAGAGCTGCAACAAGAACAGCCAGCATCTTGGGATTATGCAGAATGCAGGGTTTAAGTATTTATGTAAGTCTAGGAGTAAAATATTCTTTAAAGGAAAAAAAAAAACTAAAAGGAAGATGTTATAAAATCCCATCTGAACAGAAATACATTTCATGAATAAACCCAATTCTTTTATTATTTTTTTCCTGCAGAATAACGAATCCTTTTAAGCTGTCACAGCACAAAAGCCAGAAAGTAAAGCTGACCGTGGTTTCACAGCTTCATCATTATGATCTGCAAACCCTTGTTCCAGAGCAAGCATTTACAGTACCAGTTCTCAACTGAAAATCAAGTGAACAAAGAGCAGATATGAGATCCTTCTAAATTCTTTCCATATGATAATCTGTGGTATTATCAAAAAGCAGAGCTGAGAAATCAATTACAATTTTAACTCTGAATTTTACTTTTGAAATATATTCACTGTGGTCTCCATTCACGCTCTCCCTTTCACGATGATGGGCTTTTGAGTATTCAAGTAAGCAAATTATCTGGCAGAACTTAGCATAGCAAACACACTTCAAAGTCACATACATCAGTATTTGTGGGTACCCAGCTTTAAAATCCACCCTCATAACAACCAGCCCCAAGTGTCTGCAAGCCCATTCAGTCACAACCAACACCGTGTGACTTATCTAACCAATCTCAGCTATGCTACACAGCTAAAATTTCAAATATTGACAATTAAAACCCAGAAGCCACTTGCTGAATACATTTGAATAACAAATGTGCTCAGTGGCATCATGATCTGTCAGGGAAATACAAGCCCAGCTCACCCCACACATTATTTTGTTGGGAACAACTCAGTTAAATCTATTAAAAGTACATTTTTTTCAAACAGTGCACAGAGCTCAATTCTATCCTGGCACAGATCTGTGCAATATTTAGACCATTATTTTTTCTCTCTCTCTAAGTGTCACTTGTTTTATCCTTGTAATTATTTTACCCAGTCACAGCAGCAGTATCATGTTTTATACATCCCTTATTTATCCATGAACACTCCTCAAATTTTAACAGAAGGATAATACTTGCTCATGTTTGCTTTTTTTCTGCTTTACTCACCAGCATAATGCCAGGAAGAAACCCTGTCAATACAGCACTATTTTCTGCCCTTTTTTCATTTCCTTTTTTTTTTTTTATTTTACCTTGGAACCAGGCAATCAGCTCTCTGAAGGGTGGTGGCATCCAGTTCAAAGAGAGATGCAATGTCATTTCCATGTGGCACAGAGACCAAAGTATACATAATCTTCTCCCCTGCCTGGCGTTTCTTCTTTGAAGCAGGAAGGTCGCCTTCTCTCTGCTGATTAGGCACAAGGGTTATTTGCTTGCATCAGGGCCCATTAGAAATTCTTCAATTACCTTGCAGACAAGTAATATGTCTGAATTTTTTTTTTTTTTTTTTTTTACCTTCGAGCAAGAATCTACCACGACTGGCTTTGGAGTAACACAAAGGATGCACTTTGCTTCATGGGGTCTCAGGCAGTCATTAGAACAACAGCAGGCCACAAGCTATAGAGGCATTGCAGCACTGGTTATGCTTTTTTGGACACCTACAACCTCAAAAACCTGCAGTAGCTGCAGACCCCTCACTCCCACCTGATGCAACTACACAGTGCCGATCTGGAAAGGGCCACATTTGAAACAAGAGAATGAATGAAAATTAGTTGTCTGGGTTTAAGACAAGTAGGGGATTTAAAAACTAAGCAATTTGCTTCAATCTATTGTTGTTTTATGTAAGTTTGATGGCTTTTTCCTCTCAGATTGCAGAATCAGAGCAGCACGCTTTCAGAGAATCACAGAATCATTTAGGTTGGAAAAGATCTCCAAGATTACCAAGTCCACCCTTTGACCACCTTGTCACTAAACTCACCACCTTGTCAACTAAACTCAAGCCATGTCCAGTTGTTTCCTGAATACCTCCAGGGATGGGGACTCCATCACCTCCCTGGGCAACCCCTTCCAATGTTTGTCAGACCTTTCCAAGAAGAAATTATTCCTGATGACCAACCTGAAGCTCCTGTGGAGCAGCTTGAGGCCATTTCCTCTTATCCTGTGCACACTCTCCAAAGAGCAGGAGGCAGAACATCCGCTCCATCAGGACCAGCTTGACATGGCAAGGGGGGCAGGCAAAGCCCCAGCTGGATTGCATTACAAATCTCAGCACAGGCTGATAACACACCGAGACTGGGTCCAACACAGGTCTGATTTTACCCCCTGCAAGGGCAGGAGCTGTCCTTTTGAGGGACAGAGTTACTCAGCCAAAGCCATGAGCTAAGGTGGGATCAGCCTCTCACCACCTGCTGAGAGCCCAGGGGAATTTTGTGACCCCGCAGCACCATCCTCATATCTTTAGTCACCTCCACAGCTTTGCCTACAGACTCCAGATGCCACCTTCCCTGAGAACATTTCTTGGCTTGATGGAGTCACTCAGAGCTATCCACACAGCAACCAAGAGAATTACTGGTGTGAGTAAAAGCTGCTCCTCTGGGGTGCCGAGTTACACATCCAACAAAAGACTGATAACCAATTAAGAGACTGGCAGCCCAGGGCCATTCATGTACACAGAATACATCACAGAGGGAGAGGAGAAGAGGAATGAGGAAAGCCAAAAGAGAAAAAAATCCAACCCAGGAAGCATGAAATGCTATTATGATGATTTACAATACACCACTAAGGAAGAGCTGTACAACATAAAAGGCCAGGCTCTACTTGGTTTGCATTAGTAACTTGATTAAAACCAAACTTTAAGGGATAATCAAGGGCAAAGCTTTGATTATCCATATTGCCAATTGAAATTAAACAACAAAATCGAGGATGGGTGAAATTGTGGAAGAAAGGGTTAGTTATCAACTCATTTCAAGGCACTTTTTGAAGCCTTCCAAAACATCAATTTTTTCATTATCAAGCTTACAAAATGCCAGCTCTCCATCCCATTACTTCTATCAAGGATGGAGAGAGCAGAAAAAAATACAGAAATACATTTTTCCTAGGCTCCTCTAGTCATTAGGGTACTGCCACAAGTGTTTGAGAGGAAGGCTTGCTAAGACAAAGAGCAACCATCTCCTGTGACTTGCACAAGAGTAAACTCATCTGACAGTCCCCACATCCTCTTGTATCTTATGCTCAAAAATACTACTGAAAATGCACAAAAAAATTTAACCTATATGCAAGGATTGAGAAAACAGCAAATTGCTTTTGTGATTTCCATACATATTTTGTTGTACGTACTCGTGATGAAACACAAACTGAAAAGGCATAGAAACAATAAAAACATCCTTCTGAGAGCTTAACAGGTGTGAGTCAGAGTCTAATATTAAATGAAAAACTACTTCCTACACTTCATAGCAAAACAGAAAACTGGAAATCCAGTTTAAAATTCAAGAGATCTGTAAAGGAGTGAGTAGCACATGATAGTTTAGGACAGCATCCAAACTTTTTGATATTTTCCACAACTTACAGTGAAATCTAATTAGGGTTTCCCAGAAACTACCCACTTCACTGTAATTTCCAAACTGAAATGACTGTTATACAAAAAGGCAGGACACTTCATAATTGTATGGTTTTCTTTTTATCCTGGGGCTCTGAGTAAAATACAGACCAAAACATGAAACCATACTGGGAGGGAACATGGACAGGACACCTGACCCAGACTGGGCAAAGGGATATTCCCCACCACAGAACACCATGACCAGTGTATAAAGTGGGTGAGCTGGCAGGAGGCAAAGTCAGGTCCCCTGTGCTTTAGGAGCACACAACCATTAGCTCTGTGGACAAGTTCACCCAGCAGTTTGGGGCTAACCCTGCTCATTACCCGGTGACCCCAGAAGTAGGATAGATCCAGCTGAGCAATGAGTTCACCAGCCCTAAATCCCATCAACCCATCAATGTCTGCCAGGTACTAAGCTTAGTACCTGGCAGACATTGGAACAAGATCTGGTTTTTAGCCTAAGAAGAAATTCTACTTCAACAGAGGGCAAGACAGTGCCTGCAACACAGCTAACTGCAATGCCAAGCTTAGGTGAGCAAAATCAGACCTGCATGAGAGCTGTACAGCAGTTCCAGGCTGAACTCCCCCACAAACCTCAGAACTCTCCTTACAGCAATAATTTAGAATCTGAATCTCACAACCCAACCTAGGTTATGGGAGTTAAGCACTACTCATGAGAAAAAAAATCCAAGAAGTGATCCCCAACCTGAGAGCTCTGGAAACAAATTTTATACAAGGGGTACATGAGAGACAGCAATGCTGTCATTACATAGGACCAAACATGAATGTGTATTTGTGCCTCATTTTATGTCCCAGTGCACGTGCACATGCCTGTGTGGGAGAGAGAGAATGCACAGACACTTGCATACAGAAAGCCTCTCACGATAAATTAAATTTAGTAAGCAGCCATCAGAATCTGCACTTAACCCAGCCATTATTGAATCAGCAGGTGAGTCCATGTGAGGATGTGGAAAGAAGTGAAAGTACTAGGCTAGTTTAAATTAATTAGACAATAGCTTAGGAGAAGTACTGCATTCCTAAGCAGATGAAAACAAGGTGACATTTGCTCAGGTAGAAACTGGCATATGAGCAGATGCAGCCAGCAAAACTGGATTCAATTAAGAGAAAAGAAGAAAAGAACTGCAAAGGAACTCAAATGCAGAGAGAAGAAAATTCAACTTAAAGCAGTGTGAAGAGAAAGCCAATCGAACAGTTTCAGAGATGTTGGCAATATGGTCAGTGACAGCCAAGGAAAACACTTCCAGGATTTAATAAAAAATAAACAAAACCAGGTGGATTACATGCCAGGAGCATAGAGAACTGTGGGTAAAACAATATTACCAAATAGTACATTCCTGAAAGGAAAATGTATATAGTTTTGATTGTCCCAAACTACAACAAACTAGCCACAGGCTGTCACAAGTCACATCAGACACATACCCAAGGTGAGGAAGGTGCAATCACTTCATTCTTGTGCACTGGTTAAATCACTCACAAGGATCAAGGAGGTCACACATTGAGTTCTGCTTCTGCCTGTCAGGAGTTGGATCCACCCCTTCCAAACAACCCAGTGTAAGTATCAGAGGTACAAAGAGCAGAGTCAGCTCCTTCAGCCTGAGAAAACCTCAGTGTGCACTGGCATAGAGAGCTATGAGCCCCCATCCTTATTCTGCAGCAGCAAAGCTCAATAATCACATCCAGGAAGGGGAACTGAGTAAACCCCCATGGCCCAGCCAGGGTGGGACTCACCTAAGAAAGCAAAAGCTGAACATTCATAAAAAGAGTCCTGGGTGGTGAGAAAAACCTCCATTTTGGTGAGAAGGGGAAATACTGATCCAGGCCCACCGCAAAGTCTTTAGCTCCTGGGCTACCACTACTGATTTACACTGCACCATGATTTAAAAAGAAGCTTAAAGACAAAAAAAAAAAAGCACAAACATACTGCTTGCCATGTGGAAGGCAAATGTAAGGAGAGACAAATCCCATGCTGGAATCAGTGACAAAATAATCAGGTCCAATGAGATTTGTCCTCCTTGAGACTTAGAGCTCAGCAGATAACACTTTTCACAGCTCTTAACAGAATTTGCTAGTAATTGCTACTATCCCAAAACTTCCTTATTTAAGTCAACTGGGCATCATACCTAAAATTCAAGAGACCTACATGGAGTTTTGCTTACAGGAGGGCCTTCATTTCAACTGCAAAAAGCAATCCAAAAACACGACAGACCTAAAATACCTTTTCTTTTAGAAACCAAATCTACAATTCCAATTGGTGAAGACACCTCTTGTGGCATAGAGACAGACAAGGATAATGCCCTGCTCCTGAATGAATACATTAAGCTGCACTACAGATTTCAGCAGAAATTAAATTTAATAGCAGCCAGAGTTCTGAAAATGCCTGTTAAATCCAGAGCAATGTGGTATCTCAATACGTTAACCCAGTTTAGGAGGCTCTTACAAAACCAGCATTTTCACAGAGCAGTAACGTGAGCAGAACTCCATAGGTTAGATTATTTTTAAAATTCTTTATGAGAAGAAAATGGAGTAAATGAATGGCCAGCCTTGCTCCTGCCTGCTAGGAGCCCTGGCAGACAGCACAGCAGTTAGCCTCCTGTAACACCTTCACTGTTGACTCATTTGTGAGTCATCGCGTTTTTAGCAGAGACATCACGTTGCAATCCTGTTGTTAGGAGCCAGAGACATTCTGTAAGAAACAATGTATGCATTTCCAGAGCTGATTCAGACCCGTGTGCAACAGCAGAATAATAATAATGCACCGGCATCCGTGTCTCCCCTTCTCCCCCAGCCTCCCCGGTGGTCTGACTGCTGGCTTTATATAAGCTGCCATTTTTAAGCTGATGATTTTTCTTTTCTCTTTTCTTTTCAGTGTTTTTCAGATTCTCTATTCTACTTGTTTAAACAGCATCACCCACATAAAATATGTAATTCAATATAGGTCATTCCTGGAAGGTAAAATAAAATATTTTTTAATAAAAACAAATTAATTTACAGTTTTTATCAGGAAAAAAAATCTCCTGGGTTGACAGCAAAAAGGAAAAGTTAGAATTGCAGAATGTTGGGAATTCATAAAGATATATAAACAGAAGTCAAAGGAGATACATCAAATTGTACCTGGCAGCCCACAGTAGAACTGCCCAACTTCTTTACAAGATAAGTGAGTACATACCAGTCTCCACCCTAACAAAAATCTCAACAATAAAAGACAGATGGGAACTGGTTAGAATTAGCCCTCTCATGAAAATGCAGACAAATGGAGATAAGGTACCCATCCAAAGTCAGCCTTTAACACAAAGGCACTAACAAATGCCAGGTTCCCAGCTGCTCCTGACATTTCCCTGTTGTTGGTAGCATTCTTCTTGATGCTGTACATTTCTCTCCTTAGAACAAGCATAGTAATTTGCAGCATAAAAAACACCAATTTTGGGGTTAGTGGGAGCTGTAACACAGAGCACTGCATTTTGATACATGAGACACTACAATCTCCTGGACTTTAAGAGATGAAGGAGCCCTCATTTGATAAGACCCTTAAATCTCAAAAAGGTCTTCCCACTTAAAAAAAATATTCTGGAAGTTAGATGTGGGAATATCAATAACTCATTGCAAGGCCAAATTTTACCAGAATTAAAAGCAGTGCTTCACAAGACAATTTGGCTGGATTGTCAAGAAGCAGCTCATAAACAAGCAATGAACCTCAGTCCAAACATACATTTAATGCTTGGGAACAGAAGTCCCAGTGACTTCCAGTAATATTTATGCTCTCTGGAGCCAAAACTCTTTTAACCCTTAAGTGACTCTGGAGTCACTTAAGGCAAGGCAGAAAAGATGTGCTTAGGCAGAACCCTGGTGTCCGTGCCCACTGCTGCATCATGGAAAACCATTCTCCATTGCTGCTTCCCAAAATTCAGTTGCCTGAGCCACTGGGATCAGGCCTTGTAAACCAGGACATGAACATGCACAAGCAGCCCCAGCACATGCTGAGGGGTTCAGGGCTGGCACAGAATGCACAGATGGCTGTGCTGCCTTTAAAACGCAGACAACAGAGAAGGAACTACTACTGTTTCATCCAACAGTCCAGTAGAGAAAAGAGAGTCCCAGAATGGCTCAGGCTGAAGGGACCACAGTGGGTCAGTGCCACCTCCCTCCCTGCTCCAACAGGGCCATGCCAGAGCACAGGGCACAGGGTTGTGTCCAGATGGTTCTGGAATATCCCCAGCGAGGAGACTCCACACTCTCTCTGGACAATCTGTTCAGTGCTCAATCACTGCCCAGGACAGAAGTTCTGCCTCCTGCCCAGGTGGAACCTCCTGGGCTCAGTCCCTGCCCGTTCCTCTGGTGCCATTGCTGGGCCCTGGGGCAGAGCCTGGGCCCTGCTCGGAGCCCTCCCTGCACACAGGGACACCCAGGGCTGAGGGCCCCTCTCAGCTGGGGCTCCTCTCCAGGCTGGACAGCCCCAGCTCCCTCAGCCTTTCCCTGCCACAGATGCTCCAGGCCCTGAATCATCTCTGCAGCCTCCACTGGCCCCAATCCAGGAGCTCCCTGTCCCTGCTGTGCTGAGGAGCCCAGGACTGGACACAGCACTGCAGATGTGCCACACAGGGCTGGGCAGAGGGGCAGGATCACTCCCTGAGCTGCTGGCACTGCTCTTCCCAGTGCACCCCAGGATTCCATTGGCCTTCTTGGCCTCAAGGGCACAGGCTACAGGTTCAGCCCTTCAGTCACGAGGATTCGTTTACTCATCTCCTATTTCCCTGCTACTCAGACTTCAAATTTTGCTGGGGTAGGTCCACTTCAACCTCTCCACTACATATTTACTTCATGGGCAATATTTCAAAATTAATTGCTTCAAAGGATGGAAAAGAAGGTGCCTTTGCTGTGAGCCCGTTAGGCAGAGACCAGACAGAGGAAACACTACAGATGATAACCAGAGCAAGGAAAGCCTGTGTGCTCCAGGTTATGTGCTATTGGATACAAGAGTGACATAGCTGACCCTCCAAGAACTCCAAATATTACAAGATTCTTTTACTTTTGAGGGACAATTCAATGCACTGCATCATTGTAACATCAAAGAAATTCCTGCACAGGGATATAAAGTTTCTACATTGGGTTGCTCCAGGGCTAAATGAAGGCTTAAATAGCCATTGCTGACTCATGGCATTTCCAACAAGATTATAAAGGAGTGAAGGATCCAAAAGGATTTTTACCACACTAATAGAGCCTGTAGCCTTGGATTTACATGGAGGTGTCACCAAAAATTGCTAGAAGTTCTTCCACAAAACATCTTTCATAGGAAAGTGCTGACTGCATAAATTAAAATGTCCACAGAGATATCAGCTTTAATCATCAATCAGCTTTGATTACTTTTTTATTGGAAGCATTCCTCTAATGTGCTTTATCTGGTCTGGGGTTTTAGCTGAAACCAATATCGAGGAGGAATAAGCCAAACTGATAGTGAAACCACCTTTAACATTCATGCTTAAATTACATTTGTGCCTTTGTCATTATCCAGTCCAGGGAATATTTAACTATTTAGATGAACTGGAATGGCTACAGAGGGAAAACTTACACCATAAATAAGTATGGTGTGGTACCATAGGATTGGCTCCTCAGTGACAAGGGCCTAACACCTACTCACTGGAGAATTCTAGAACTGATCTTGATTTCCATTCCAAAGCTTCAAAGGCCTCAAGTTTCATTTCAATACAAAAGAGAAACAACTGGTGGAACTTCTGTACTTTCATAGGAGAGAATTCTCATTTCTCTAGACAGCTTAGCTCTTATTGCAATATCACCACTAATGCCAAATATCAGGGAAGATGGAAAACCAATGTAGCCAACTCCTATGAAAGGCTTCATTTTTATTAAAATTGCAGTCCTCAAGGCATGTAATTATGTAAGAATCTTGGGTTTCTTGTCATGAAAAATCAAAAATTCCTTCTCTGTGCAGAGAAAAACTTGAAAATGTGTCCTCTTAAAGAACAAAAGCCGGAAGGCAAGCAGAGAGAAATTAAATTGAATTTTTTGAAGAAGATCTCGGCTTTTCCAAGGCAATCTCATGAATTTGATGAAGGAATTATTCTTTTTGGGAATATTTGTTGACTTAGTAACAATAAGACTCCCTCAAGGAGACTTCCCCCAACTCCACTTCCTTCACACACTATAATCTCCATGTCTGGCCTCATTAGTCAGAATTAGCTAAAATACTGTTGAAGCTGTATCAGGCAAAGGCTGTTGCCAGGAAATAACACATCTGAGCTAAGAACCAACACATTTCATATCTGCAGTCAGACAACAAGCAGAACAGCTTCAACTAATGCCACTTTGATGCAGAATTTGAATAAGTTTCTTATCATTTGCCTCAGAGTGAGGGAAAACTTTCTGAATTGCCAGTTCCGAGATACATCCTACCTTACACAGGATATGGAAAACAATCCCAGCAGCTGGAACACATAAGGAAAAGGAAAGCTATGAAGAGCTTCCATATGTCAGGATGTGCTGGGTTAAGGATACAGCATTCCCCAGATTATATGCAACATAAATTCCACTTACCAAAGCTTTTCCTTCATTATTACCTTCTGGGTAGTGTGGGTTAAGCTGGAAAAGAAAAGAAGTCAAATACTATCTCAATAGCTTTCAGACATTTCATAACTGGGGGAGAGGGTTTGGTTCAGTTCTCTGTTATGTTTCCACCCTGCAAAAGGAGAGTGAAGTTTTAGAAGCAGTGTGAGAGTAAAAGACTTACTGCTTCAATTTCTGACTGACTTAGCTGGTTATGTCCTCACCTCTAGAAAGAGCATCTTGCAATCAAGCTTGTTAACTCAAGAGGAATCTCAACCAACCAAACCCAAAAGGGATGATGAAGAAAGCACAGTTACTATTCTAAATGCAGCCAGTTACAGTCACCCACACAGACGCACATGCAATCAGTTCCAGGATTGACCCGGAGCAGATAGACTGAGATAAAAAATAACAGTCTCTATGTCTACTGAGATTTTACAGGAGAAGACAGTGAACTCAGAACTAACTCATCTTTGAAACAGGAGTGACAATGCCACTAGAGAAAATTATTTCATTACACTGTAGTTCTCTTTAGCTATTATTAATGGGGATAAAATTTTCTATGTCTATCAGGATTATCAAGCATTAATTAGTACTAGGAGAAGTTTGGATGAAAGATGCCATACAATAATAACTTTAAAGTATTACTATTTAAAAGCTGTTAAATATCATACTTTTGACAAGAGAAATATGTAGCCTATAAGATGAGGGATTATGTAGGCAGACATATTCACAAATAAACAAAAACACACACACCCACTCACTAACTGCACATGAAACCTTTCAAGATTTGATTTACACAAAGAAACAATTTTGTGTCAATATTTAGCAATATTCCCTGACACAGGATATGCTGAAAATGCTGAAGTAAGATTATAAGTTATATATAATAACAATTTTCTTCTTAGGCAATTACAGTGTGTATACATCTTACAGATGATGAGTCCCAGGGGAACTTTTCAGTATCACATTATCATACATCTAACATTAAACAGACAACTGTTGTGAAGAGATTCTGTTACATTGATAACACTTTTATTAAAAATTAATAATTTGTATCTCTTTAACCCCTCAAAATGCCCACTCCTCTCCACAACAGAAGCCTGAAGAAAGGAGGAAAACTTTCAAATCTTTGTCAAATGGCTGAAAATACCTTCCCTACATCTCACAACGTGATGTGCTAACACAGAAATGACCAAGGGTTTATTCTGTCTCCATATCGTTTTTTGCATTAGCCACTGTGTTACCATTACAAACTTAATTCAGAAACCTTACTTCCTTCCCTGTGCTGACACCTGCCTCAAATAGTCCATTTTGCTCCTCCCTGACATTGTCACAGTCTCCCAACTCCAAGTGCCTCTTGCTACTGCTATACAGCAACAGGAATGACAGATGAACACCAAAAAACCAGAACTTCTACACATATGTAACTATCTTCACAAAGTTTTGGTTCCTTCTTAAGTTTCCACATTTCTTTCAGCATGACATTTGTTCACCTGACACCTTAAAATAATCCTGGTGTCCCAATTTTAGCAGCCAAGCTGAGTTCTCTGCCTTTGGTCCCTCATCAAGAAGAGACAAAATCAGCAGGCAGCGCTCCTCAGTCCCAGCCACGCACTGTGGCCTTCCAGCAAAGGTGCAGAGAAGGTACAGGAAGGCTGAATTTCTATGCTACCTTCAGATATTGCTGGTTGCAAGCAAGCAAGAAAGTCTGGGTCATCTCAGGTTTGCCACTAGAGCCAGCACAGAGAACTTGGCACTGAGGATTTGATCCTACAGGTTTTCATTGAAGGACTCAAGTGAATAGAGTTACCTACCCAATATGAACTGAATTCTGACATCCTTCAGCTGCTTGCTTTCAACATAATGGTGATTAAATATATATATAGATATTTATAACAGTAACAGGAGAAATTAGGAGACTCTGATTGACACTTCCTGCCTTCTCAAAAAATGACTGAACAGACTGCCTTCAAATTTCCAAAACAGGTCACTTGTGGACTGAGGGTGATGGAGACAGAAGGCTCAGGTGAGAAATCAAGTACATCCTTGATGATGCTTTTTCTTGCCCTGCTGTTACAGAAATAATAAACCCAAAAAGACATTGTTTAGAGAAAGTTTTGAGATGCAGACATTAAACCATAAACATAATGGAACTCAGTTTTCAGGCTGACATCCATGGCCCCATTTTCAGCTCTGGTCAGCAGCTGCCACTTTCATTTTCATTTCAACTGAGATTGTTGGTGCTGAGGGTTTCTACAAAACAGACCAGCAGCTATTGTCCCATGCTTCATTCTCCAGATAGAAGGGGCATAAATCATCTAGTGTTGTGTGTCATATTACACCTGTTCTGAGTCCCTTTCAATATCCCAGCCCAGAATGACCTAAGGACACAGTGAGAGTCTCAGCACTCCAAAACCTATTGCTTTTTCTGATTTATGTAAGATCACTTCCACATTCTTCAATAAATTGCCAAAACAAAAGAAGCCTTGAAAAGAACAACATTAGTATTTTTATCTTGCTACTAATGAAATCAAGTAAAATTTTCTGCAGGTGTTTAGAAAGAAAGAATGCTATGCTAAAATAGGCCTTAATAAAGCTCAACACTTTTCAAGCTTTTTTGTGTCATTGGATGTCTTGAAATTTCAATTTACTGAATTGTACCTGAAATACAGCACTGAATATTGCTGTAAAATGCCACTGGAAGGTGCATGCAGCCAATATGCACCAAGAACAAGAAGAATTACAAACTGCAGAGCTTAAGCAAGTGTAATTGTATAAATTATTATTCTAATAGTTTCATTATATGTTGTTTTGGGTTTGGGCTTTTTTTTTAGTATATCTTCATCAGCTTCTTTTGCAGTAAAGAATAATCCAGAAATCATAATCCTCTGCTGCTTGTTTTTCAACAAACTCAGGCACAGTAATTTTTACCCTTCCATGAATGGGAAAGAAAAAGGTACCACAAAAAGAGTTTCTCATTTACACTTCTCATTCTGGAGTTTAGAGACAGATTTGCAACTACAGAGAAGGCAATACCTTCTTTTAAATCTACATTTAAATAGAATTTAGTTGCACCCCTCTGCAAGAAGCCAAATTCCCAAATTGTGATCCACAGAGGGTATCTGAGAGAGCCTGAAGGTGCTCAGGCTCAGGAGCCAGTGCTGCAGGTGGTCCTCCTGAGTATAAAAATTGGTGCCTCTTGGACAGATTTCAGGCTCAGCCTTGGTACACAGTGCTATGTGAAAAGATGAGATGTCTGAATGCATACATATATCAGCATCCTCACCCTGTGGGAGCAGCAGAAGGCCCCAGGAGAAAGTATATATGACAAACTCATAATGGAAGTAACCTTTACACATGGAAAACAGGTATAGACAAAGTATTTCTTGATAGAACAACATGAACAGGCAAGAAATCTCATTGCTGAATTTTCACTTAGTAACTTTACAAAATCTGTAAAGTCTGCATAGCAGGAAGGCAACTTTCATCTCTGTGTGTTTGTGTGCTGCTTCTGGTAGTTGGTGCTCAGAGAATGCCAGTGACCTGCTAACCCTGAGAGGGATTCCACTAGATTGAGCACCAGAAGTTCCAGGCTCTGTCATTTCCACTGATTAAAGCTACTCAAAGTTGTACCTTAATGTTTCCAAACTTCACAAGTCTACAGTGCATCATTTCCTGGGGTTCTACTATTGTCCAGATCATCTCACAGGTTATTCCTGGCTTTAATTTTACTTTTGCATCTTCACATAGCTAGATATCCTTTACAATTCAAGAAGTTTGAAACTCCACATTTCTACTGAACGTTGTTTTCTTGGAGGAATGCACGGAAAGTACCCAAACAGGTTATTTTTGGACGCTCAAATTAAGAAGGAGAGAGAGGAGTTTGGAAAAAGAAACACCCATGCTGATTTTAATCAAATTTTGTTGACTAGGTAAAGGATATTTAAAGCATCTTGTCAAGGGAAGAATTAGATTGCCAAATTTCAGCTAAATGAGCATTTTAATGACTTGGTTAAAACCTGCATTTATGAAGGAAACCCTGACAGACAAAGCATAAAAGGATCTAATTCAACACACTCAAACATTCCCCATTTCATTTGATAACCAGCCTGTTAACACACAGCCTGTTACCCAGCCAACAAGGGCAAGTGTTTCGGGGAAGAAAAGCCAGGACAAAAGAAAAATAATCCACTTTTCAAATCTTTCATCTTCATTAGGCTCGCTTTGTTCTTTGTTAATGTCATACTGATTAGCTTTCGATAAATCCAAAGGACTTTTGCACAATTTCAAAGACTTTCAGTGGCATTCAAAGGACTTTTGCCATCTTATTAACTTGCCAGACAAAGCCTGGCTACAGCTCTACCTTGATAAACTCCATTCAACCCCTCCTCAGCATCAGCACAGAGCTCCTGATAATCATCATGCAAGGAAAGTTTAACAATCTTAAAAGGCCTTTTCTTTCAGGATTGTCTTTTCCTCATGAGCCATGTCTTAGCAGATCAGACAAGTTTCCAGGGAGCACTGGGAAAGCAGAACCTTTTTGTTTGCTTCAGGCCCCCCTGCAAGTCAAAAACAGGAATGAGAAGAGCCCTAACACCTTCCTGTCCTGATTTTTCACCCTCATTACTAGAAGAAAGATCATCTTGATGGCATTTCCAGCTGCTGTGTAAGCAATGGCAGGCCAGCATTTTGCCATGCCTAAATCAGCACAGATTTAAAGGTCTCACACAAGCAGCAGAAGCTGGAGTAGCTCCATGTTATGAGTGGTAACTGGGAAATTTCATTTCTTCTACAGGGATCAAGGGCAGAGAACTTGAAACCAGTGCTCAGCCCCACTCAGCCATATCCCATTCTGCAGAGGAAGTCAAAAGAAAGGAAAATGTCTAAGAGATCCTTAAGAGTAACTTGGATGCTGGGCCATAACCTTAGTCTGAGCTTCAGCAGTTCTGTGTCAACCTGTGCTATATAAAAGAAAGCATCCTCATGTCTTCAAGAGTGATGTTCTAAATATTAATTAATTATGCCTTTCAGTGGTCCTCACAGGAGTAACCAGGGATGATTGAATTAGACATGACTGATGTTTCTACTGTTAAAAAAAAAAAAAAAAAAAAAAAAACCCAAAAACCACAGTCACAAAAAAACTCTCCCAAAACAATAAAAAACAAAGGAGGGAAGTCTTGGAAACGTCCATCAAGCATCACAAAGAGGCACAAATACAAGTGAATAAAAGCTTCTCAAGTGATCTTGAAAAAATGAACAAAAATAATGCACTTAAAGACAGACCACATGTCTACATTTGCTGTTTTGGAAGACATGAAAATGCAAGATGTATTTTTAATAACATAATTAGGCCTTGTAATGACTAAATGACAATAAATACTGCATTAATATATTTGTACCTCCTCACTCCTAAATCTTGTATACGTACAAACATGGTCCCAACGCAGCCAGCTTCAGGCAGGATCGAAAGAGCTGAACACTCTCACAGATCACAATTGCAAATGAGCTGGCTGGGGGAAAAGACTTTCCTCTGAGATCCAGATTTATAAAGGTATTTGCACACTGACAGATTCCACCAAAGTCAAGACAAGTCAGGTCAAGAAATTTAGCCACATTCTCAAGATTCTTAAATACCTTGGAGAAATCTAGTTCTGGGTTTTGCTAAATGGACATCTAGATCTGTCACTTTAAAAAGCCATATCCAAGTCTGCAGAACAGGTCAGGCTGGCTCTGTAAATCAGTAATCCATCCTCCTCCTCTGGATCTCTTCCATCTCTTCATGCATAGTTGTAAATTATCCTTCACTCCTTATAGAGCTTTAAAACAAACCCACACTCCTATGAGACAGAAAAACTGAAATAAGGCTTCCAGTGCTGAGTTCACCCTGTCACCTTGGCAAATCCTTTTTCTTATGAGAACCTTTAATCACAGAGCCAGACAGAAAATAATCAAAATGCTGTGCTAAAATTTAATGAAGAGACACTGGGAAAAATCAACCCCAAAGGAAGATTTTGATGCAATCTCCAGGTGAGGAGGTCCCACAGTACCAAAGAATGAAATCTGTGAGGAGATGTGTGAAGGCCTTGGTAGATGCTGCCATCTCCTGGCATCTTCTCTGGCTTACAAACTGTTCCTGAGCAAAAGGTAGCTCACATCTCAGTTGAACAAGGCCATTTTTATTTTATTTTATTTGTTACTTGCCTCTTTCTTCTGAAGGCAGAAGAAACCACAGAGCATTTAACACTGTGTTCACCTTCTCTGCATGACCAGGACATGAACAAGGCCTTCTGCAAAGGTTTGTTTCAATGTGAAACAGAAAAGAAAATAAAATTACACTGGCAAGCTGTGGTTCTGTTGTTGCTTCCTAAATAAAAAACATCACTATCAGTAGTCCAATTTTCAACAAGTGGATAACAAAAGACCTAATTTATGGACTTCAAATAATCAATCTCAAATGCCTTAATAAAACATCCTATGCAGGACTCCATTTTCCAACAGTTTAAGGAAGTGGAAGAAAAGTCCATAAAACTATAGAGACAGTTTTTTCAGGGCACCAGGAGTTTAATCCTGGTTTAGAGCCTCAAGTTTAAGAACTGATTTGCCTTTTACATTTCTTTTATCTTAGCTAATGCTGAGTATACTATTACCCATACAATTATGTAATCTTTCTTAAAATCTCATTAAATGCTTTGTTTTCCATTCTTGTGGGATTCTTGTGACAATCTTTACTATTCAGAAGCAGGAGAGGATTATTTTCTCTCAATATTAGCTTGAGTATGTACTCAGCTATCTCCACCATGATCCCAATCAAGTGATTATTACAACAGGCCTAAATTTACTATGAAGGGCATGGCCCTGTCCATCTGAATAAATGCATACCATAACAAATCTATAACATGGAAGGCTAATATTTTTAATCACAGAATCATAGAATTATTTGGGTTAGAAGGGACCTTAAAAATCCTCTAGTGCCAACCCCCCATCATGGACTGTAAAAGCAAAATTTAACATCAATTCTCAATCTAAAGTGAATGATGTACATAAGCTTCTCTGAAAAGAAAGGGACAGCTTGGGGCATTTTTGACCAAAAAGTAGAGTCAGGTAATACGGAAAGAAATTATTCAAGAAAGACAAGAGAAATATGAGTGACTTCTACTGGCCATTGGTCCAAGAGTTCTCATCAAGTGGTTTACACCACAGTGTGGTGAAAATCAGCTGACAGTCCTGCAAAGCTTCAGCAGTCCCACCCAAAACACTCATGATCTGGGGTGCCTTAGCTCAGTGACCCTGTTCCAGCACAGACTAGTCCCTCTTCACCAAGCCTACATCACCTCAGGGACAGCACCTTGTGTCTGCACAATGCAATACCTGAGGAAAAAGGACATTTCTGAATCCTGTATTGCCACTGCAGTGCTCCACCACCACCGCTTTGCAAGCTGGACTGGACTTCCTGTTCAATTAATATTCATCTAATTGTCATTTCATCTCATGTGTGTGTAACCCTGTGCTGCTCAGCCCAACTAAATTCAATCATTCCCACCTTCAAAAGAGTATTTAGCACTAAAATAATCCTAAAGCTGGAAGGGTGTTTCATGCAGGATTTTAAGAACAGAGTTTAGAACAAAACTCTGATCAGAGTTGATCCAACTTAATTACTGTAATTGATTACAGCTTAAACCCTGCCCTTTCACTCTTACAGAGAGAGGAAGGAGAACTCTATGAGAAAGCCAGAGAAGTTTTCCACAGCAGTAATTGTTTATGGCCACAGTTCTGGAGAAGCACAGAATGTGAACATTCAGGCTGCCATTTTACCTGCCTTATCTTAATTCATTGAGTTTAGTTGAGGTAATTTGGTGTTAAAGACCTCACTGGATTTACTGCCGTATTTTGACCCAGGTATCTAGTAACTAATCTATTCAGCTAGGTAAAACATAATTATCACTGATTTTTTTCCTTACAAATTCTGCACAGTGATTATGTACAGGCTCATGAGGTTTCATTAGGAACATACTGTGGCTTATCTATGGTCTACTGCAATATCTGAGATCAGCACATGATCTGATAGATGCAGATACGTTTTGTAATTATTTTAGCCACACCTGAGAAATTGAATATGAAATGACAGACTTATCCTGCCCTTCTTGTGTGTGGGCACACATATCAGTTTAACAGCCTCATAAAACAAGTGTTAATGGTTTCAGTATGAATTGCCCAGTTTAGAAATCACAGAACCAGAGCTGCTCTAAATGTGGAGAACAATATTAAAAGTGCATGTTTTGGTTTGGCACAATTGATAAGCTGATATTCAGTTCAAAGAGACTTTTATCTTGACAATTTAAAATATTTAAAAGGTTATATGTGTTCATGAGAAAGGCACAGCTGTGTGGTCCCAACCTGCAGCATCTGCAAAGCTATTCAAGCAAACTGCAGCTCACTCCCACACACACACACAGACGGCTTTGGGTGCTTTCTACATGGCTACATTCACTGAAAAGACTTTTGGAGAAATCTTTGTTACTTTGAAGCCTCCAATTTTCACCTAACCTTACAGCCTCTCTTTGTAAATGTACAGATTCAAAATAACTTGGGTCATTTTCCTGTAACCAGGGCTATAAAAAGGATCTTCAGCAGAACTTTTTTTTCTGAAAGACTGCTGACTCTGTGAAGATGAGAATAAAACTCTGTTCTGAGAATGAAACTCAGCAGCCTGGATCTTAGCTGGTGGCTTAGTGCCTAAATCTCCTGCTGAAGATCTGGCTCAGCTCTTTTGGGTGAAAACAAGCCCTTATGACACTAACAGCAGAACTCCTGCTGTCTCTAAAGAAGACAATTTCTCTTTCCAATTTTTCAGCTGAGTATTTGGTTCCACTTCTTTGGGAATGTCTAAGCCTGTGGCTTAAGGTTTCCTAATGTCAGACATCATTACCAAGTACCCAGATTTCCAATGCCCCAAATCTTATCACCAAACATCAAACCCTTTCTTCAGTATATTTCTCCTGTCTTAAGTACTTGTGTGAGAGCACACAGACACTGTGAGTGACCCAGGGTGTGCAGAGCAGCAGAGCAAAGGCAATGCAGGTGTGGGGAATCACCAAGAGTCTCCCACTGTGATTCCTCCAGCAGTGGGCCTTTCAGGGTGGCTCACCTTCAGCCCAAAGTCTGGGAGGAGGATCCAGGTTGCTTTAAGGTATTAGTAGGTCTTAAAGAACTTTGAAGCACAGTAATTAAAATTAGGCTAAATAATGCCAAGTGGAAAGAGGATTAAAGGAAATACTGCTACTTGAGATTGTGTCAGAAGTCAGAGATATCAGAGGTCTTTGAAAGGCAACAAAAGTTGGACGACTTCTTGTACTTCTAAGGAACATGGAATTTAGATTTACATATCCTGACTTCATCCTCTCTCAAGTTTATAACATTTATATTTACAAGTACTCACCTATGGTTTTTTTACTGAACAATGGTATTGCCTCACTTTTTTTTTTTTAGTTTGCTTACTGTAGTATTGGAACACCTTTATCTGCTTTAATTTCCTTAGTTCTCTGAGGCAAGCATCTTCACCTTTCTTAGTCCCCAGATTATCCCCTGACCTTAACAAGCTGCAGGGACACCCCTTCACAGCGAGGCTCAGTAGTGACCCACCAGTCCCAGACCAGACTGACCAGTCACATCTGGCACAGGATGACTCCAAGGAAAAGAGAAGGCACAGGCTGCTCACACAAGGTACGAGAGGAGAAAAGGGAGGCACCCAGCTGAAGGACACTTCTCCTCCTTGTCTGAGAGTTAACCCATGCAAGACTGCCCTGCAGAAGCCTCCATGGCACACATCAAGCTGATTTAAGGGAGGATGAAGTACGAAAAAAGACAGTTATAAACAGTGATGAATCCTGATTTACAACAGCTCAAACTGTGACAGAAATTGCACCATTAGCCAACAACAGAATGCTTAAAAGATTTGTGAATTTTCTTCTTGTGTTTTTTACTTTTTATTCCACTCTAGATACCTTTATCAAGGAGGCTTAAACAAAATCAGGTCATGGTAATGTGTGATGCCTTTGATAATCCACACCATGAGTAATCTCCCTGTGCTGCCAGAGCACAGATAAGTGCTCAGCAGGCTTTGCCCAATTGATTTAAAGTTTGCTCACGCACACGAGGTGTCTGACTGCCTGTTCATAAATCTTTGACGTGTCTGGCTGGCTGGTGTGTTGTGCCTGACACATGAACTGTGCAAAATACAGTTCACAGGGTTTTATTACAGCGGTACCTTTAATATCTCCACCAGAGGTATTTTACACCTCACAGACACAGTCACCAGTGCAGCTCTCCAGTCACTAATGCAGCTCTCCAGCCCCAGCAGATCACCTCTGTTCAACCCAAAACCTCTTCCAGCTCTCACTCCACTGTTGCCAGTTATATTCTCCATATTACAAGTCTGCCTGATGGGGACTTCCTTTCCAGAGGTAGGAAGGACCTAAGCTCACATCTGACACTCAGTGCAGCATGGCACATCTTTACCTGAAGATTTTTCACCTAAAAATCCCCCAGACAGATCCCCTGGGGAAGAAGGAAGCCCACCAGTATGCTCAATGCTTTTCCTGACTCTCCATCAGCTCAGCCAGCAAAATCTTCCTACTGGGAGCATCCCTCACTATAAACAGAAAGGAAAATACTCCCATTCTCAGGTGGGAGTACTGATTCCTCTTGAAAATTAGCTATTATTAGCTATTATTAGCAGTCCACTGTTTATGTTTTGATAGTGGCCTTGACATAATTAGAAATAAATGAAAGTTTGATAGCTCCTGTTTGTCCTTCCTCTGAATTCAGTGCAGGCTGTTACAGGAGCTGGAACACAAAAGCAGCACCCTGGGAATACTAAAGAGTTGTCTGCATGCAGAAGTTGCACTGCTGTAAATCTAACTCAAGCCAGCCACAGCAAGTCTTTTTTCAGGGGTTCCCTTACATATAGTGATTTATAACTTTCTTCTTGCAGTAAATTTCTGCACTCATACTTCAAAGCATAGGTTAAAATAAGCAATCCTAACTAAATCAGTGGAAAGAAACCCTACTTTAAACTCCATTGATAAAACTTGTATACACAGACCTGTGTTAATATGGATTAGATATGAAAAAAGTTCACAGCTTCTTGCTGTGATATTTTAATGGTTATTAAAATATCCAAGACTGTACCACTTCATACACTTAGTATTATCTGCTGTATTCCAGCTTGTCAAGAACCATATTTTATTTTTAAGGAGTCTTAAAATATATTAAGCTGCTCTTTTGGGGAGTCGCAATACTCTTTTGCTTTAATACAAAGTACAAGACAAGTTGCAATATCTTCTTTCTCCTCTGGGACCTTCCACTCCATCGAAAGGGGTAGAGACTTCCTCAGAACTTTTTTAATTCAAATTTTTGTCAAAAGGCAAGAGTGCAATAGCAGAACCCTACAGCCTATATAATCACAATGAACTTGCATGACACCAATCCACAGTCACAACACCACTCCAAAAATCAAAGGAGCAGAGAGATAAATGAGCCCAAGGGTTTTCAGTACAACCATGGTGGATATTTAGCAGTGCTGTTGGCCCTGCAAGCCCTGGGTGCAGCAGTACAGTATGACCCAGCAGGGGCCCAGTGTGGGATCTCTGTGAAGATCTACACTGCAGACCCACCTGCTACAGCTGTTCTGAACCAGCAGGACTTGGTCAGGCAGCACACAAACACTTGTTTAACTGGCATTCTTACCTCTGCAGCCAAGTAGTTTCCAGTTGCCAAATGCTTGAATCTAAACAAGCTGTTCCACTGTCCTGCCCCTCCCCGGCAAGGGTCATGGTGGACAACCTAAAAGAGGAATTTGGATTTTAATCCGGCTCCTCAAGATCATACTTCAGGCCACTGACATTTCCTGCAGCTCACTCCTAATAAAAATATGCAAACAACATCATTGCAGCATGCCAAAGAGAGGAATTCTGTGCTTACATGAAGCTCACAGATAGATAACAACTATTTACATTTATTTTTTGCCAAGTGCGAGGAAGTACTCCTTCTATTACTTTCCATGCTTTCAGTAATTTATTCCCTGCAAACATGATGAGCCAAATTTTGCTTTTTAGTGACATGTTGTGACTCTGCAGCTCAAGAAAGTAAGGAGAGCTGCTCTACACTACTAGGCACTACTTAAAAGCAAAACTCAAACCATCTTACATTATTTTACCAATTATACCAGCTCTGTTTTTGTCAATACTAGGGGCTTCTGGAAAATTTTCATTCAAGTGATATATCCTCATATCATCTTATCACAGGTTATTTCTTTTATCCCTTGAACTGTAGGTCATTTGCTTTCTTCAAATCTAGCAGTGTCTGTCTCCTTTAAAGAGGAATCTCCAATAAGTGCAGGTTCAATACACTCTACTCCAGACAATACTTACCCAGACAAAAATCAACCATTTTTCTGAAGACTCCATTCTAAATACCCAAAGTTTATCCATCACACAAGAACTTTTGGGTATATAGGAGTTACATTATTGTAATAGCAAGGATTTGAGACATACCAATTTCCAATGTTTCTTAGTTGAACAAAAATGTTTGCTAGTTCCCTTCTCAAAACCACCCCCATTCACAAGACCACCTTTATTCAGGTTTACTTTAAACAAATGTTGATGTGTTGTGTGATGTTTGGGAGATCTCCTGTCAGCCATGGTTCTCCATTTTTTATACTGCACATGAAGCTAAACGTAAACACTCAAAACTCAGGAGAGGGGAGTGTCCTTTGATTGGCTTTGGTAAAATCACACCATTTACGTCAAGTCTGAATTTGAAATTTGACTCTCCCTCATTTCAGTGTAGGCAAATATAGTAAGAAAGCCTCCTGTCTCCAGACACACAGAGAATAAAGCAGCTCGTCATGGTTCATCCTACACAAACCGCTTCATGAAATAATAATAGTTACAGGGAGGTGTGTGATGATATCAGGAGCCCATGAATGACTCATGTTGTGCTGAAGTTTTTTTACTGAGCCCTGGCCTTCAGGTCCTAAAATATTTATAAAGAGAAATAAAAAATACCTCTATCTCCCACAGTGCTTTAGAACTTGTTGCAGACGTGGCTGACTGACGTAACGTGGTGCGGAGGAAAATGTGTTGTTTCTTCTCATATTCATCACAGGTCAGAAACTTCTCTTGCTCTGCATGAAACAGCCTCACAACATCTCCCTACAGAAATAGGGAAAAGAAGCATTGTTAAGTGGTAGGCAAAGCCTCCAGAGTAACTTTCTATTTGTAACAGCTCCAGTGATGCCAGCAGAGCTGATAAGAAGAAAATACTTCTGAGCTTCCTATTGCTGGAGCAGGTACCAAGTGAAGAGTACTCAATTTTAGCACCAAGTCTGGAAATCAGATGGGATAATTCAGTCCTGCAGGAGACCCATGGCCTTTTGAGAAAGCACAACAATGAACAGTGGGCAAAAATTAACCTAAAGGTCATTTTAAATTCTAGTTAACTTTACTAAGTTGGTGGTTTTTTTGTTTCTAATCTCTCTTATTACTTAAGGGAAGTGAAGAGATTTTTCTAACATTGTATTATCTTATCACTTCTACTCTGCAATCAACACCAACACCCCCTCTCTATTTCTTCTGCTGGAATCATTTTTGTTTCCTCCTGCCTCTCCCCAAGATTTGAAACACTATCCTTAAATGGGTCTACACAAAGATACCGTTTTCCCTTTCAAATTCTTCCTCAAAAACTGCTGGTACCTTGACACCTATTGAAAAAATAGCCATTGATAATGATTTATTAAGGTACATGTGAGGACAAATTAAGCTAATCTCTAAAATGAAAATGTAAATTATCTCAGATTAATCTACAGGCATGAAACTATGTAATACCTCAGCATGTAAAGCTACATTGTCTTGTTACAGTTATTGTTACAGTTACTTGGAACATCTCCATAAAGTCCTTATTTCTTCTTTTATTCACCAGGTAATATTTCTCTACACAGTAAGATTTATAAGTCTTTCTAATACAGTAAGATACTAAGATAAAGTAAAATACTTTCTTGATTCAAAAAACAATTTAAAAATCATACTTACTCCTTTCAGTACGTCATCTCGGTAACTACTGAATTTCATGAACAAAGTTATTTTCCAGCTTGTGTTACAGTTGACAGCATTTACCTTTAGAGGAAAAAAATAATTCGAATTACAGTATGTTGGGGATGGGGGTTTTTTTTGAGACATTCCATTCTTCTGAAAGAATCACACCACATCTAGGATGGCAGGGGACATGGCTTAGCTACATATCTGTACAGTTCTTAACACTGGTCCTGAAGCTCTCAAATGTTAATGATTGTAATGCTGGAGAAGATTGAGTGGGGAAATGCTGCTCTGTTTGCTGACAGCCTACCAAGAACACCCCAAAGGGATACTGAGTGAGGATTTCCTCTTACCTCAGTCAGAGTTTGAGATATTCAAGGAAACCTCATAGAGTTATCACTGCAGGAAATATTTCATTTTGGGTTTTTGAGGCTAAGCTGGAACCAGTTTTTAAGGCTGGCTTTGAGTCCATTGTGGGCTCATGGTGGGTTCTGGTTACCAGTAAAGCACAACATACCACAGAATGGCCTGGGTAGGAAGGGATGTAAAGTTCATCTCATTCCAAGCCACTGCCATGGGCAGGGACACCTGCCACTATCCCAGCTTGCTCAGAGCTCCATCCAGCCTGGCCTTGGACACTGCCAGGGACCCAGGGGCAGCCACAGCTTCTCTGGGCACCCTGTGCTGTCGAGAGGATGGTGGAGGCACAAGGGACACCAAAGGTGGCTTCAAGCATCCACAGCCCTTTAATGTTTTACCTTTCACACTCTTCACCTTACCTGCATTGCACCTGTGTGTCCTCTGTTCCTTTGGGTGACTGGTCAGCACACCTGGGCACCCCATGGTTCATTACCTTCAATACTGCACCCCTGCCCTGCACAGCTGTAGCCCATTGGGGATGAGGCTTGGCCACAGCCCCATTTCCAATTACCACAAACTGTGTGCCCACAACACTGTGCCAGGGCATCACCACCCTCACAGGACACAATTTCTTCCTCATATCCAATCTGAACGTGCCCTCTGTCAGTGTGAAGCCATTCCCCCTTGTCCTGTCACTCCAGGCCCTTGTCCAGAGTCTCTCTCCATCTTTCCTGTGGGCTCTCAAGGCTACAGTGAGGTCACTCCAAAGCCTACTCTCCTCCAGGCAGACCAATTCCAATTCCCTCAGCCTTTCTATAACCATGTCAGATCAGCAGCTACCCTCCTGCCCTCCTGAACTCACCTCTTTGCAGCCAGGGTTGTCTAGAAGCTCAATGTTGCTGGCATGCAGAGGCTGTCCTGCATTGACTGGCATGAGAACAACTTTATCTCCCACCACAACCTGGAAGTCAGAAATAAAATGCAATTTAGATCTAAGTAGTTATCCAATAAAATAAAGTAATGTACCATATTTAGAAAATGACTCAAATGCATGCTCTAGTAGTGGCACCCAGTGAATTTATTTGCAGACAATTCACACAGCAGTTGTATTCCCCCACGATCTGCAATCACTTGGGTTCAAGATTTCCAACTAATGAACCCTTGCATTCCCAATAAGCATGTCCCCTGGTTCAGCAGAAACTCCAGACCATTAAATAGATATGAATCTACAAAGTCCAGGAGCAGCTCAGTTCATCCAAAAGTTACACTAAGTTCTCTTTATCCCAGAGAAAGCTTAGAAAGCAATCATGAGCCCCCAGCTCTGTGGACCATCTGCTGGCAAATGTCCTGACAAGCTCAGTAGTTCTCTGATTCAGACTGCTTGAATGCAACCTAGAAAGACACAGAAATCACTGGAAATTCAGAAAGAGGTGAACACACTCCATCCCCTCTGCTGTTGTTCCCTAAATGATGTTTGAGCTCAGCACAGGCAGCAGGTACAACAGCTGAGAGACCTTCTCTCCACAACAGGAATTCCTGGCTGGCTCCCTGCAAGCAAATTCCCATGCCCTTGCAATTCTTTACAATGTACAAATCAATATAAAAAAATTATTTGACCTAAAAACTGCTTGGGACATGCATATGGAGAATTCAATTCATGCCTGGAAGGGGGGAAAATAAATAATAAAAAAAACACCAATCCACATAGATTGGTTGGCACTGGGTCCTGATTTGCTTATGTTCTTCACAGCAATTTTGAGCACACACAGACATGAAGACAAGTGGCTATATGTGATTTTTTTTCTACATGAAATGCTGCACAAGCCATGCTTTCTCTTGGAAGACAAATAAATAAAAATACTTTCTGCATTGATCAGCACATTTCCTATGAAAAAGCTGAGTCCAGTTCAGCCTTGTGCAACTTCAATGCAGGTGAATTTGGCCCCCTCATTGCAGAGGTGAAAAGGAAGGTTTGCCTGTTCTTTACCAACACAGCCAAAATAAACAGTAGCATAAGACAGTGTCACCATGCTCAGACCACACACAGAAATCCTCCTTGATCCAAGGCATGGGAACAAGTTCACTAACGGAATCAAAATAATGACAAGATGCCTATAAGACACATTCCTTATGCAATACATTCCTGCATGCCATGCTTCACACAGACATTACTTACAGCCTGTTTTAAGAAGTTATGACCAGACAATTCATTAACCAAAATACCACCAGGTTTGCATCCTGCAAAGTGGAATCAGGACTTCAAAATTGTTGCATGTACACCAGGACTATCACAACTAAATCAGTAAGACAGCACATCATTAAGCATCTTATTTAAAAAGAAAAAAAACCCACTAAAATGGCAAATAACTGCAGTCCAATCCACACAGCACCAATCCGGCTGTTGGGGAGTATTTTGTTATTCAGTTCATCTGGAACCAGCTCTAGCCTTAATCAGTCCTATCTTCCATTGAAGAGCAGCTTCAAAAATGATGAAGACTTAATAAAAGTCCGCATAAAATACTGTAGTTATGTCAATTACTGTAAATTTTCAGTCATATTCTTTAATTACTTTCATTGACTTGCAAAATTAATCAGTTGCTAGTGAAACTAAGCTAATCTTCTTTTAGAAAACAAAGTTCTAAAATATTTCACAAGGCTAAAAATCTCTGATCACTTACCAGAAGAGTCACACACATGACCTTCTGTATCAGATTCCCAGATTCCTTTTCTTTTAGGACACATGGCATACCTTGCCTACATTACCTGGCACAGTAGCAGCCATGCAAGCAGTAATTCAATACTCACTTCTCTTGCTTAAAAGACTTTCTAAAACATGCTTTCTAGGGAATTTCCTCATTATAGCACAGGAATATAATTTTAAAAATCCCAAAGTTTCTAAACAGAGTAGGAGCCTGATATACCAAGCTAACTCCATGAATTTAAATGTTCCTATGACTGGGAGTAACTGGAAAGGAAGCAGTGGGTACAAGGCTGAAGCCTCCCTCCATCTGTGTGAGAAAAATGAGGACTTCCCCCATCACTGGCTACTCCTGTCCTCTGTGAAACAGCTGCCTGGTTTGTGTAGCTGTTGAAGAGGTAGAAATGAACAAAAGCAGAGAGAGCTACCAGAGCACTAATGTTTATTGCTGGAAATTTGAAAATTGTCAAATCCTTTTGGGCCTAGTAGAAACAAGAAACAACTTCCCTTTGTAAATTCCCTCTATAAATTACAAAGGGAAGTTGCCATCTCTGAAAGGCAACCTGGAAACAGAAAATGAGCAGCAGGCCATTCCAAAGAATGAGTCCATTGAGTAAGGAATAAACCAGTTTGCCACATGGCCCTCACGGCTCAGAGCCTGTCAGATAAATCCCCACGGGAAGGGACTGGGAAAGGGGTCCGTGGCATGGGATGGCACTGCCATCACTGCACTGATCTGCAATCCTTGTAGATCAGCAAGTCTGCTTCCAAAGCCTCATGTGTGCACAACAGTGGAAAATGGAACCAAAACCTCTGTAGTGCTGAGGATGACTTTGAAGGCCAAGGATGGTTCTGCTGCTCTCAGCTCTAAGGGCCCACCGTGGCTTTGCAGATGACAGGTAGGAATGCCAGGTCCTCCCTCTGGAGAGCATGACATACATACTTATTTTCCAGGCATGAGAAATTTAATAAGATGCTGAACTGATGTTATTGCAAGAAATTAAGCCAAAACAAGAAGTCACCATTTTTTCTCCAAAGAAGGGAAAGAAATACCAGGCTAATGTTTGAGCCACGTTTGTTCTCCTCAGCTGAAAAGCCATGCAGAAGCCTTCCCTGAGGGATATATTTGCTCTATTTCTCTGCAACAGGCTTTGGGAAAAAGGAGGATTCTCAAATACCCTTTTGATCACAACATGAAGCAGGGAAAGACTCTGACTCTAGGGATATTTGACCAGGAGCTGGGAATGCAATCCTTCTCCTCTCCACAACAGATTGCAAAAGGAGTTGCAAGCAACCACACTCATTATCCTGGAGAGCATCCCAAGGGCTGGGTAACCACAAAATTAAGGAGAGAAAATACACAAAAAGAAGCCATTCCCTTCTACAACCCTAAGAAGGCTTTCACTGATTATGCACAGAGGAAAACTGCCAAACATTCCCAGCCAGGTCTGGGAAAAACCACACAAGCTCATCATCGTGTGGCCTTCCCAGAGGCAGATCTGAATTCTCCACATCAGGCACTTAACCAAGCCACAGAATGAAGAAGGGAGTTGTGATCTCATGGCACAGCTCTCAGATCTGCAGCAAAGAGCTCTCCTGTGCATTCTTCCCTCTCATCAATATGCAAGACTCCAGCTGAGTCTTGCAGAAACTTACTCAGAAAAGGCTTCCCAGACTATTCTACCCAGCTCCAATCATAGATGCCATTTTCACATCAGAAGGGAATACAGATTTAAAGAAAGCTGATGTATTTCCTAGAGACATTCTCTATTGACCCCTTGAAAAAAAAGTTGCCACAAAATTTTTTAAAAAACTCTTAAAAAAAAATAAGAGTCCAGCATAAACTATGATATCTTGTCAGCTTTGTAAGTCTGCACTCCAAAGGTAGACTTAGCAAAGATGCCCCAACAGAAAGGCTCAGTTAAATGTGGCAACACAAGAGATTCCAGACCATATAATTAAGTAACACTTTCCAGTTACACATGGAAGGTAAAAGTCCCAATTACTCTTCTAATTCCTTCTTTCCTGAACTGAATCCATTATGAAACAGGCCAGCAGTGAAGCAGTGAAGAAGTTATTCCTCCTGGAATTCCTCTCCCTTTTCCTTCTTAACACATTCAGTATTTCCACTTACATTGTCACCTTCACTCCTCAGTTTCCAGAAGGGCTGGATATAAAACCAGGAGCCCTCATTCCCTGCAGCATCCAGGGACACTCGCATAGCATTCTTCTCTAGCAGAGCTGGCAATCTCTTGTTGACTGTGAGGTATTTGTTGCTTTTTATGTGCAGTAGCTGGGAACAAAAAAGAAATTTTAAAAAAAAAAAAAAACACAACAGTTTTTAGTTGCTTTTTCTCCCTCCAGTCAAAAGAGGTTTTCACACTGCAGAGATTTTCAAATATAAATATAAATATAACTAGAAGGCAGTTATCAAAGTATGCTACAGTTTAGGAAAACAGATTATCTATCTCAGATTGTGAGAAATGTGTCAGGGATCAATTTTACAGCAGGGCAAGTGTCCATTGCAGTTCTCCCTTCAGGAATTACATCCATTACAGAAAAGTTGTACTGCACTTAAGAACTTAGCTCCTGTCTCATTTATATGTCATGAAATACAGATTACTTCAATGATTTAAAAGGAGCTGCACAGCACCTCTATAGCATGATTTTGAAATAACTCTTGAAAATAAAAGACATGTTTATGTTCAGATTCTAAACTGCAGCACCAAGAAATACACATAGATTTTTTATTATGACAAATTATTTAAACAGGAATATGCAGCACTTCTGTTAGGCTTTGAAACAAGCAGAAAAGCACAATATTGTAAACTTCACCAAGTTCTGTTTACCTGACCCTTGACAATCCAGATTACAACGGGTAGACAGTTAATTTTCACTGTAACCTTGACATGAAACAACTGCTTCCTTTCCAACACTGAGAAGGCAGATGGATTTCAATAGGTTTACCTGGATGACGTTGCTGTATTTTACAATTTCACCCAACAGCTTTCTGTTCTCGATTTCATTCTGCTTTTGTTCCAATTCTGCTGCATGCTGCAAGAGAATGACTATTTCTTTAGACTATAAAAAAGAAGTATCTGAAACACACAGTGCAGAAAGGAAATGGCACCATATTTAAATCCTGCAACCTACAAGCATTACTGCATTGAAAATATTTGCACCTAAATCCTGATGGTGATTTTAATTACCCAAAATAGGGACTCTGTCACAATTTATTGGTCACATCTGAGATGCATGCTATTTTAAAATTTTTCAAGCCCAAAAAGTAATTCCAAGGGCTTTATTTCTTCCTATAGAGGATAAAAAGATGCCTATGATTAGCTTCTCCCTGTCACCACTGCTTTTACTTTTTGGTGTTTAATTGTACATAGACTTTACAACAAAACAAAAACATTAGCTCACAATAGGCAACATTAAAATTAAACACAATAGACTGGGTCAAGCACAGCCACAGAGCAAACTCTCTACTCCCAGCACTAATTGCTGTGTAACTCTGGCCACACACCACGTGCCTTCCTTGCTGTTTTTAACTGGAAGCACTGGTGACTTTCCCACTGCCCAAAAACTGTCATCCAGGTTTGACAGGACCTTGTTTTCACTTAATCTCATGCATTCAGTTACAACATCAGGCCAGCTGTTTTTCAGATACAGGTGAGTTGTTCCATCCACACTGTATTGGAGACAAAATAAAGACTGCAAAAAGGTTCACAAAAGAACACATAGACTGAAGGCAAGGACAAACACAATTTTGAGGAATTCCCTGGCTAAAGCATTGAGGACATCTCTTTGTCCACTCTTTGCCTAATTCCTGGTAAGGATTTCCAGTATTACTTAAACTGGGGGCTCCATCCTGATTTTAACAACTCCATTTTTACATCATAAAATTTCTGAAAGCACTACCTTGCTTACAGCAAAGGCAAAACCCCCAGCCCAAAGTAAGATAAATACCAGGTCATGGGCTATAAATGCCAGTCAGGAGGCAGGAGAGCCAAGGAGAATATAAAGTTGCTATGGTGGCATAATAATGCCCATCACAGTGGTTCCCAAGGCACTTGTTATTATTCTTTCTGGTGCTATTGTAATTCTACAGCCTGCAGATTGAGATAAGATTACAAATACAGATGTCTCTTACTTGAAGTTTCTTCAGCAGTGCTGCTTCAGTATGGTTTCCTTGTTTGGCTTGCTTGGCTTTCCAGTACTGCTTCTGGGCTGAATATCTGTTCATAGGACACACCTTGAAAAGGCAGTCTGGGGAAAGATTGAAAGAAATACTCCTGAGTCATGTTGAAAGATGTTTCCTTCATTTGTAAGTATGTGTTGGTTTGGGTTTTTAGTCCAGAAATGTCCAGATACCAGTGTTTAAGCACAGCTACCAGGTCAGCTTGGCGGCAGTGATACCCAAAACAGGGTGGCACAACATTAGAGTTGAACCCAAAGCCCTCAAAGCCTCACAGGTTCCCACTTTGTGCAATCTCTGTAAGAGCCCCAGGCTGTGATCCTGCCATATCTGCCTGCTGCTTTATTAGCACCCCAACATCACAGATGCACTGTTTGAAGGCACGTGAAACCTTGGAAGAGTGGTCCTGCTGTCTGTATGCCACACACCTGGCTTGCCCAGCTCCTCCTGGCACTGCTGAATCCAAGGGTGGCTGGGGCATTCAGCAGCCAGCCACCAAGCAGGTCCACACAGAGTTTGGGTCTCTCTGCCTTCACTGAGTTGTTTTTACTGTCAGGGTTTTTTAATCCAAGTGACACAAGCTGAACATCACCACTGTCCAACAGAGCAGGAAAAAAGCAGGTGAGGAGAGAGGAGCCACCTGAGCAGGGTGGCTGCGCAAATGAGAGGAAAGGATGAGGAGAAGGAGAAGACTGCAGCCAATGCTGAGATGCCAAATAAGAAAGGAGCAGCAAAGGAAAGAGAATATCAATGCACCAACCCTCATCCCATCCTCACCACCTCCCCATGTGGAGTGAGGGGGCTGCATATCAAAGAAGGGGAGAGATGTCTGGAACGAAGCCAAGGGGTTCTTCCCTAAATGCTTGTTCAATTGCTCATCTTTATTTCCCAAAACTGCAATCAATAACTGAAAGTTAATGTTAATTGGCAAGAAACTGAATTTTGTAAAATTCCCTGACTCAAGGGATTTTGTCCAGCGGCAGTCCTATAAACTGGAAATAGAGCTCATGATTCATCTAAAGCCAATTACTTTTAGAATGATAAACAACATCTAGTCTTGCACAGTCACAATCATCAGCTGCTCTAAAAGCAGCGAGACTTGACAGACATTTCACATAGCAAACACTGGTAATTGTCCTCTCACACACACATTTATTAACAGGCAAGAAGAGGGAAGAGTCCTGCTGTGGAAGCAGTAAGGACACTCAGGACTGGGTGTTGTAGGGTGAAACTCTTCCCCAACATGGGCTGCAATCTGTGGATGTCAAAGGAAGGACTGTCCCCAACTATGAGCCCTCCAGATTTCACTGGCACAGATGGCCAAGCACTGGAGGACTGACCCAGCCCCTATTCAAGCAGCAAAGTTTGCCCATACAAAATTGCCCCCGGTGGCAGAACCTTCCTTGGCACTGACCCAAAGTGCTCATGGACTTACCCTCCCTCACAGCCCTGAGTTGCTGTTCCAAGGAAAAAGTCCCACAGATCCTTATCAAAGCAAACCCAGCCACTCTGCAAAGGTGTTTGCTCTCATTTAACATTTATAATGGGAATGATATCACAGAATCTAAAGTACAGAACTCCAGGTAACTTTTACAATATTCTGGAAATCAAGGTGAAAAAACCCCAAAGTGTTGTGTGCCATTAAATTGTACTGCATATTGTAGGATATACTTTAACTGAAGTATCAGGATTTCAGCTCATAAGATACAAGTCTGCTATTATTTTCTGTCACAATCTATAATTAACATGCCTTTTCAGAAGGCTTCATGAAACATTTATTTCTCTGAAGTAACAATACCTTCTTTTAATAGCACCAGTCTTCATTTCTCAGTTACTCCCCACACATCCTGCTACTTGGAGTAAACACTGTGCTTCCCATCCTGCAGAGTCTCAGAGCATGGTGCTACCACTTTTCCAAATCAGTATTACTTCAATTGTATTTCCCTCAATTTATAGACTAAAAATCATATTATTTGTTCCCAAACAAGCTTTTTTTCCTATTTTATTTTACTTTTTAGGATACAGATGCATTGAAACCAGGCCATCTCATTATTTTTCTCTGAGTTTTTTTTCCTTTTTTTTTTATTAGAGTAACAAAACTATGTAAATTCAAGCTTCATGATCCTAAACATTGTGAGGAGGTGGAACAGTGCCTGCCCTAGAGATGCTACAGTTCAAATAAACAGGGAAAAAAAAGAGAAACTGAGGCATAAGATTATAAAGCAACTTTCCACCACAAGCAGATCAAAAAGCCATTCCCTCCTGGAGGTCAGTCTAGCAACCCACTCATGAGACAGAATGTCTCTTCTGACTTCTCCAGACATTCCCAGGTAGTCCTAGTTCCCAATCCATTACTTTATGGAGTTTTACATAATTAGTCCTCAGGAAGAGAAACATTTAAGGAGGGAATATCAAAGGTAAGCAAATGGCACCTTCACTCAGGAAGTCTGAAAAAGAAAATAACTCCTATTATGTCCTTTAAATATTTCTTGATATTGGATAAAGATGGTTTAGAACAATATTTGTCAATGCTTTCTCTCCCTGCCCTCTCTTGGGCTTGTTTTTTTTTTTTTTTAAGTGTTAGAAATTCAACGCTTGCCCATCATGGAATATTTCTTTGGTTTGCAGAACTAGAGAAATTATCACATGGCTTCACTAAAACCAGAGAAATGGGTAAGTGGAAGTGACAGGGCTATAAAATCACAGTGTGTACAAATCTACTTGCTTTGGGGGGAAAAAAATGGACAAAAAGGTAAAAAAATACTAGTGTGAAAATGAAAAGAGAAAAATGTGGAGGAGCAAGGAGTGAGGCAATGAAGTTTCCTAGGCAGTACAACAAGAAAGAGAAGGAAATTTAAGCAATTATGGAAATGGAAGAAGCAAGAAAATAAAAGGATAAACCAAAATTATGTAGAGGGCAAATAAAAAGAAAAATGGCAGATGGAAGAGGAAAGGGTGGGAGGAAGAAAGGAGAGAGTGCAGAGAAAGGTAATGGAAGGGAGAGAAGAAAAAAGAACAATGCCAGGAAAATCTTAGATCAGACTAAAACCTGAAAGGCAAAGGAAGGTATTTGGGAACCAGCATCACTTTCACTGCAGAAGCCTCAAGAAATCAAAGTAATACAAGTTAGGAATAAGAAAGTTTAGACCAGTTAAAAACTTAAGTAATTTTACATTAAAATAGGAATGAGACTCATGCTCCTTTTCCTTGATCAACAAGCAGGTCTCATCTGTGCTATTTTACACCTTGGAAGCCAAAAGTGTTTCCTACTGGAGATAGGAGCATGAAGCTGGAGTGTTTGGGGTCTCAGCCTAAGGAAACCTGCAGTTGTGTGGCTCATGATGTGGCTTTTCTGCAGAGGCACACAACTCCTGGCACTGTTCTTGCCAGTCTCTTTGAACCCAGCCCTGCAGCTGGGTTGTGTTTCCATCTCCACACTCAGTGCTTTGGATCTCACCAGCTTCAGCTAGAATTAAGACATGAAGCACCTGGTTTGATCAGTCCCTTCAATGCAATACAGTGAATGCTCTGTGGGGTTTTTCACCAGGCTTCAGGAACGTGTGGGCCCAAATTCCACCACCCTTTGCTATGATGCAAATCTGGATGTGCACCCTGGTGAACACAGAGCCACTCCAGGCTCATCCCAGCGTGACTGGGACAGGAATGGGGAGCACAGCTTCTTCATATGGACACAAAATGAGAAGCAACCGCATCTTCCCTGAGCTTAACAACCCTCCACGCTGCAGGATGTTCTGAAACAACCAGAATAGCAACCACCCACTCAAAAAAAAAAAAAGAAAGTAAACATATAGCAAAAATGAAACTGCTATTTTGGGACATCTCTTTACATAGGCTTTCAGTTCAGGCCAACAGCTCAGTACCTTGATTTGATCTCTGAGTGAACCCCGTAGGGGAGATACAAGTCAAAACCACAATCTTTCTTTTTTGTCCCTCCCACTGGGGAAAGAGTTGATAAAATATTACCAAAAAAGAGCAAACATAGTCCTCTCTGATATTAATTTTCAGAGTCAGCCCTTGAAATCTAAACATCTTGTTAGAAACATGTTTTTCTCATACTTCTTTGACTCCCAGGTCGTGCTCTAACCTCAAATCAACGCCAGTTCAGCTATCAGTGATAAAAACACTGTAAACCATGCAGACAGCAGTTCCTATTAGTGAAGAGGCCCTACTCATCCTGTTCTTAGATGTTATTTTCAGCTGCTTATGTCTAATCATACAATTAATCATTCATGCCTGAGTCTTCCTTTCATGTTAAGAACCTACTTAAAGCAGTTTTTGTTTGGTTTGTTAACTTTACTGCTTTAATTGAAAGCTATTTCCCAGAAGATTCTTGGGAAGAAAAATATGGATTTTGCTTAGATTCTTGATTATAAGAACAATATTTAGAAACTCTTTTGCCTCAGGGCTCTGAGCAGAGCTAAGAAATTTAGCAAAGCATAGCAGAGATGTGCTTTTGGCTGCTCTCATGGCAGAGACACCTCTGAGGTTCAAGGCACTAAATGTCAATTAGACAGCAAGTTTCTGCTGGGCTCTCAGCAAAGCTCCTGCTGATCTCACACTTGGAATTTGACGTAAAGGATGAAGGAGAAAACATCCAGATGATAGGCTTATCTTTCCTGCAGCCATCCTCCTGAACACACATTGCTTATGGACACTTAAACTGGTATGATATTCAATGCCCCTAACAGTATAGCCATGCTTTTATAGAAAGGTGGGTTGCATAAATTAATGTGACAATTATATTTTCACTAATATAGTTTCTCCTTCCTACAGGTGTTAGAGACCTTATAGCACCGATCAGTACCTTCAGGGGGCTTACAAGAAAGCAGGATGGAGAATGACTTTTTAAAAGGACCTGGAGTGACAGGACAAGGGGGAATGGTTTCAAACTGAAAAAGGCTACATTTAGATTGAATATAAGGAAGAAATTGTGCCCTGTGAGGGTGGTGAGGCCCTGGCACAGGGTGTCCAGAGAAGCTGTGGCTGCCCCACCCCTGGCAGTGTCCAAGGCCAGGCTGGATAGGGCTCTGAACAACCTGGGATAGTGCAAGGTGTTCTTGCTCATGGCAGGAGGTTGGAATAAGAGGGGCTTTAAGGTGCCTTCCAATCCAAATCATTCTGTGTTGCAGCTCATCCACATTTGCTTGCTACCACCATGTCAGCAGTCCCAAAATTAAGCTATGGAGCACTATAAAGAAGAGAGAGCTAATGAGTGACTGGAAGAAAGACTGCAAAAGGAGCTAAGCAGCAGCAGGCAGGAGGAGAGTAGCTAATAAAAAGTTTTGGGGCAGGGAGGGAGAGGGAAAGGATGGAATCTGCAAAAAGAGGAGGATCTGAGTTAGAGAGAAGGAAAGGTTTGATGCTGTGGAGAAGAGGGAGCAGAGGCAACCGGAGATAAAGGGATGTGTTATGCAAGCAACAGACAGAGGTTACAATAAGGGACAGAGCCAAAACTCTCCACAACTAATGGAAACCACTCCCCTACAGAAGCTGGGACGTAACTCATGAGAAAGGACCTCAGCTTCCCCAGCAGCAGAAAACAGCTGTACATTTGTCAGTGTATCCCTCTGACATCTGCTTCACATGTGCTGCCACCACTGATGGCAAATCATTAGTGCTGGGAGCTCAGTCAGCTTCCACCCTGCATCAAAGTGCCCAAATCACCAACACAGAAACCTAACAACTTTTCTTTCTTTGCCTTTTGAAGTTAGAAATGAACAACACAGAGCTGCAAGAAAATAACTCTAATGTACTGAAGTTATAAAATCAAGCCCCCTTCAAACACTAGACAGTGAAAGAATTATGGTTGTCTTTTTGAGATCCTTAGTTGTATTCAATGGTATTCAATTATCCTATCACAAATCTTCCTCAGTGACCTTGGTCTCATCTAGAAACCTGGATATGGTCAACTTCAGAAACACATCAGGATGGTTCAGTGACAGAAATATCATCCAAAGAATCCCTACCTGATATTTTGTGCAACCTGGAAACTGTGAGTCACTTGCAGGCAGTGAGGGGGTGAAATCACAGTTATGCATCCTGAAAGCCACACTGGATGCTACCCTCAGCTCTGCTTTAAAGTTATTCAGTCACACCAGGGACTGAAATTTATTACTGTTTGTTAGTTTCTAAGTATGCATCCTCACTTTCAGCCAGAGCGCTGAACACTCACAGCTGGAACTGGAACCAACTGCTGATGTTTCCTGAATATATAATGGAAAAAAAAGTCTTGAGCTCTCTGGGAAAGTAGAACTTCACTCTCCTGACGTTTTTAAGTGCTTTATTTTTTGCAATAGTAGCATATACATAAACACTGCAAATAAAATACTAAGGGTAAGATGTCAGTGGAAGCCCTGACAATCATAGAATGGTTTGGGTTGGAAGGGACCTTAAAGATCATTGAAAATAGATACAAACAGGCATGAAATTTCCCTTGCTCTAAATCAGGCACATCATACTCTCTTTATCTCAAAACCAGTGTGAATCCAAGCCCTTTTAAACCAAAAGAGGCCTGGATCAGGCTCTGCTCTGGCACAGCTATGAGTATTTTTTAGCAGTCATGAAGTAAAAACTACAAGTTGTCAGCACACTCTTATTTTTTTCCAATAAGCAAAAGAGCAGAATTATCCAAATCTACAAGGTCAAACTGAAAAAAATCATACTGTTTTAAGCAAAAGCAAAACAAAAAGCTGACAAAATATTTGGGGGTACTCCTTAAAATGGTATCTTATCTTGAAAAGAAAATAAACAATTCATCAGCTCAAGTAGCTTTGGACCTCACAAGTTTCTTTCCCATTTACAGCGAGAGCAGGGCTGGAGCTAAGAGTTTGTCACAGGGCAGGGGATCATTGTTCAATGTGCAGCACAAAGCAAGTAACTCTTGGACTACAGGAAAATTCAGCTCCTTCCCCCACATTTTCCACCTGCCTCTGGTGCCTTTGCAAATTTTGTAATTGGTTCTCAAAATCTGCCATTCATGTTCCAGTTTGAAACTCAGTCCCTGGGTCCACAAACCTTTTGGGAAGTCCCAGAGTAAAAGTGCCCAAGGAGGCAGAACAGCACCAGTTGGTCATGAAAGAGAAATGATCCCCAGTTACTGACCTCGGAACTTCTTTGGAGGATTGGCAAGGTCACCGGCCTCTGGCTGGACCACGCACCGGTCATCCACCAACCTAGGAAAACAGAAGTTACCACACTCACTAAAACATGCCATCAACGTTTATAAATGCACAGACACGCCTGCCACACCACAGAGCCAAAAGCTTCCACATTTCTCCAGTGTAATACAAAAAATACCTTAGAAACTCTGTTATTCAGTTACTAAGCATAACCAAGAAAGTCTACATTTTTCTTCCAGAAAGAGATTTCTTCTACAGCACTAAATTATGGTCTGTGTTTCAGATCCCACTTCATTTAAATCCCTTTTGTCAAACCAAATACTTTGATGTTCCATGTAAAATTTGTGTTTTCCTTCATCTGAGCCATTAACCCTCAATCAGAAACAGTTTTTTTTCTCTGCAGCTGTCAGATTTTCTTCTTCACCATTTCCCATTTTTTTCCTCTGAGGAGGCATGTGGAATTAAGGTTTGGCTCTGATCAAAACTCCCAAGACCACATTTTCCTGTGCTAAAATGAATAAGCATTTCTTTAGTCCACAGCAGAAAATCTAGTTGACAAATCTAATATTTTTCTTGTAATATTTTAGAAGTTAAATAAACAATAAAATTTAAAATATGAATTGTTAAACTTATCTCAGAACTTCCTAGACATAAATTCAGCTTCCTTTCAGGAAGCATCCTGTAAATAATTTGCCCATTTCAAACAATTATTCAGGAAAATCATGTTTAAGGACACACTACTGCCCTGCCACTTCACAGCAACATTCTTAGCAGCATTTTTGTTGGAAAATGAAATAAAAAGCACAAATTGGCTTCAGCCAAGTTTCACAATGGATGCATTCAGCTTTGACTCAAGCTGGGGAAAGCTTTGCCTCCAGCCACAAGCACAGCAGGGCCAATACCCCAGCACACCCACGAGTTTTCTACCTCTAGCAAGATGACAAAGTCTCCACTGTAGCTGCAGCTCCCAGAGGCAAAAATGACAAAGAATTTGGAAGTCAGCAGTTCCAATCTCATTACAGACTTGGATGCAAACATGGTCTCAGTGAGGAAGGGGAATTGAAGAAACAGCTTCAGGAGCGAGCAGGGGGCCTCAGGGAGTTGTGTTCTTCACAGTCTAGGTTAGGCCAGGCTTAACAAGAACAGAGTGAAGTTTGGAAAGCAGGACTCAGGAAGAGTCTTGCAGGCATCCTGCATTCTGCCCATGTTCTAATAGGCCAAATCTTCCTGTAAACAGCACCTAAAACCTGGAGTCACTGAGAGCTGACTGGAAAGGATTACCTTAAACAGGAGCTTTGCCAAAGGGTTTTCATGCCAACAGTCACTCTCAACAAAATCCCTGGAAGGTTTTTAAGGAAGAACCCATAAGATTTGACCTTAAGCACTGTCAGGATGGAGGCATATTGAAAAGTCAACCATAACTCACAAGGAATCTCCTGTGTTCCCTGGTGACAACTTGTACACCCTCATGACAACAACTGTGGGTGAAATGCAAAACTTTCACCACGGCAAAACTTTCACTGTAGCAAAAGCCAGATAGAAAACAAGGAGTTGGTGCTGAGCTAAACAAATTACATCCTGCAGATTCTCTGAGCCAGCCAGCTGCAGTGCTCAAACACACTGGCCTTGCAGAGAACAGACATCCAACAACTAATAGCAATCACTTGCTGCTCACCATTCTCTAAAGGCACAAAGATAAGGACCATAAATGAGTTTGGAAGCATTCAGGAACCAAAGAGATCAGAGAAGACAAAGGAAAAAGGAGCTGGTGCTGCTCTCATCCTATGGACACAAAATCAGAGCACAGAAAGATTGATTGACATGTGCCACGGCAGTGGCATGACAGAGCAGGAACATCACCTCCTAAGCCCCTGCTCAGCACCCCAGCTTCTCACATCTTTGTTTCTTATAACACAGCACAAAAATCTGACGAAAGTATTGCTTTGTTTATTTAGCAGTTACTAAATGAACAATTTAATCCCCAGCATTTGCCCATGATGCCATTCATCCTGTATTCCAACTGCATGACCTTCAGGGAGGCTAACAGCTCCTTGTTTACTCTGGAGGTGCTTGTTGCGGTACCACAGGGAGAGCTGAGCTGCACATTCCACATGATGCAAGACTTCAGCCCGCCCTGTGGAGGGGAACACAAGAGGCTCTTCAAACACAGACCACTTCCTCTGACACACAATTTAAAATATTCAAATCCCGCTTTTATAGCGAGCCAAAAGCAGCTGCTGGTTTGTTACTGACACCTGCGAGGTGGCTGCCTTAAACAAGCAGCAACTCAAAACCTTTGTAACCTGCTAACAAATCCATTTGAGATGAGTGAAACCAAACAACAGGCTTGGCTGCAAAAGGTCCTGGGCACCTGCAGTGACTGCCAGACCACACCACAGCAGGTTTTAAGATCACTTGCTAGTAGGTTTAAATAGGAGGCCAAAGTGCACCAGACCAGGCTTTTCAGATAAAGGCAGAATTTATTGTATTGTATTTATTGTATTATACCATAAAATGTGCAAGCTATGTAAACACTGATCCAAATTATGGTGCATATATTCAAGCCACTTAACCATGGTACTATCAGAGAAGCTTTAACAAACTTCAAGGGGTTTAATTCTTCAGCTGGACTACAGACAATACTGCTTTGTGCTCTCTGCTGTCATTCAGCACCTGACACATACAACACAACTGTATTTCAGCTTTCCATACGTTGGCAGTACATAAATGACAAAGGAGATCCCTGCACATGTATGAAATGATCTCTAGCTGAGCCAGTTCTCCGCTGAACACAATAAATACCTGGGGCTTGCACAATCCCTCCAAGTAACTGCTGTAATTAAGCTTTACAGTTCCTTGGCAGTGCCTAAGATAAATCATCAGGAAAGCCAAAACAGAAATTACAGCCCTGGACTTTACACATGGCCCTTTGTATTCAGTAATTGCAGAATTAGGGGCTGAAAGCAACAATGCTCATGGGATTGCTTGTCACAGATGCCCAGGCATTCTCCCACTGAAGTCAGTGGAAGTTTTTCCACTCACTGCAGGGCAAGCAAGAGCAGTTCCTCATCATTGTGCCACAGGCAGCCAACCTCACAGACCAGCAGGTGTTTAAGCCATTAAGGCCTCACATGTACAAAAGTGTACACAGCTACAGTGTACAAAGGCTCATTAAACAAGAATTGGAGCTACCTGAAGCAATGCCTAGCAGATAAGGTGTGCCTCTCCACAGAGGCAGGGAGGAAGTAAAGGCAGTTTAAACTCTCTGCTATCATCACAAAATCACCCAGGATGGGTCAGGGTGGAAGGAGCCACAGTGGGGCAGCTGGTCCCACCTCCCTGCTCCAGCAAGGCCACTCCAGAGCACAGGATTGTGCCCAGGCAGCTCTGGAAGATCTCCAGTGAGGACACTCCACACCCTCTCTGGCCAATCTGTTCAGGGCTTGGTCACTGCACAGGAAGAAAGCTCTGCTTGGTGTCAAGACATCAGAGCATGACCCTGTAGAGTTCTGCACCTCTTTTCCTCTCCTCCCATCATCTGGTGGAGTTGAAGCTGCCTCTTCCCTGCTGAAATGGGAGGAAGAACACAGAGGAGGAGCAGGACTGAGCAACAGAAATATAACTGATAAGCAAAGTATGTTGGCAGAAATGTCTAATGGTGCCTGAGTTCATAGATAGGAATCATATATGCTCCGTAAGTCTCTGTGTCCTGCAAGCTCCCCTGATTACCTAACACAGGCTAAAGGTAAATACACAAAAGGTTTCTAGGAACTTGAAGATGTAGTGCAAGAGTCAAGGAATAGTTGTACAGCTGTAATCCTAGAAGGACTGTTCCCAGTGATGAGTTATTTTAGATTTACTACTGAGATACAGTTGAATTCTCAAAGAACAAACACCAATGTAAGAAAACAGTGGGAAAGGAATTATGGTGGGTTTCATTAATTTTAGGTCTCTTTCATAACATAAGATGCTTTTTAGATTGTCAAAGAAAGCAGCCACATATTATTTCTTAGCTTTATACCTTCAGTTTCAAAAATACCACCTGAAATGTATTTTGTCTCCTCTTACCAACAGAGATTTCCACCCAGTAATCATAGCCAATATTATTAAGTACAACAATACGCGAATAAACACATGAGCACAGACTCTCCCATAGGTGGAAGTGCACGTGTGCATAACTTGTTTAAAAATACAAGACCCAGCTGCTGATGTCTATTATACATTTGGTACTATTTAAACATCTATGGAGTGTTTTACTCCTCAAAAAGCTGAAAAACCTAATTTAGAGGCAATGTCTTCAATGCAAGACACTCAAATTGCTCAGCTTTTATTCTCTTAATGGTATTACAATTTCACTGCCTTTTTGAGCAGCACAAGGCCTGGGCAGCAGCAGGAAGAGGGGCAAAGTTGGTAACAGGCATCAGCAAGAGAAGCTGGACATTTTAACTGCCAGTGGAGCCCAGCACCGCATTTGCTCACAAAGAATGCTGAGGTTCCATCCCAAAACCACATAACCTCAACATCCCCTCGTGAACAAAGGAGCGGCCCACAAAGCCTCCCTCGCTTTGCTCCTCAGATTTCCCTTCACACAACCTCCTCCACAGAATTGTTCCTCCAGAGCACCTGCCAAGAAGGACACTTCTTTCCTCCCAAACTGCAGCACAAAGCCTCTCCTGAGCTCCACACATCCCAGCACCCACTCGGGAAGGGAGATGAGAGTCATACGACCAAGAAACCAACCAATAACGAACAATAGGTGATTAAAATTTTTCTGCCCTGGAAATCAAACATCAAATACCGAAGTGCCAAAACAATCAGATCCACCCAGTTCTTCTCCAAGTCCACCCACTTTTCATTTCATTGAGCCTCTTATCAGGCATCTAGGTCAGCCCACTTCTTGTGTGCTTCAAGTGGTCTCCTGCCAAAAATTTACAGTCATTCTACCTCACCCTTCCAAAAATGTGAGTTCATACTCCTTTCTGACTACCAGTCCTGCTTCAAATTATTTACAACTCTATGTTTAGCTACCCTGCATGAAATGTGTCCTTTTTCCTGTTTCTTTCCAACACCAAATTTTTCACCATCATATTTTCAAATTTTTTAGGGTCCCCTACATAAATCCCAGCTCAGAAAATAAAAAGGCTCTTCCTTGCACTTATAGAAGGGCTATTAAACCTCTGTACAACTTAGGAAGATTCCATGCTAAAAAGCTTTTCCAACAAATGGAAGGACAGCAGAACACAATATTTTAAGAACTTCACTTCATACCAGTCAGGTACAGCAGCACAGACACAAGAAACTCTGGCTCCTGCCTGCCTCAAACTTTAGGAACTTTATACTTTCCTTCCTGAACAAATTTTAATTGCCACAAACACAAAGCATAAAACAGGTTGAAAGGAGATGTTTAATTAATACCCTTACACTGGGAAAGCAAAATTCTATGCATCTAAAACATTCCAAACTCCTGAAGGTGCCTGAAACAGCACACAAATTTCACCATTAACAACCTTTAGCGTGAAACCAAGGTGTGGATGCATTTTATCTGAGCTACACAGAGCAGGAACATTCAGCCATTCCCACCATCCCAAAAATGCTTGTGGGGTCACTTTGTATTAGCAAACGGTGTGGAGACACAAGGGCAGAGAGCACAATCCCAAGCACAGAGTGGGAAACAAAAACACCACAGTGGAAAACAAAAACACCACCAAACAAGCAGGCGGCTCCATGTTTGCACTAATAACTGCATAAATAATTAGCCCTAAAGTTTTTTCCCTTATCTGATAGTGCATTCATATATTCTTGTAACTGTACCTGCAGGCTTGCATGTCAAGGGGGAGGGAGTAAAAGCAGAAGTTTTTCTGCTCAATTAAGTAATCCAGCTATAAATCCCAAATGTCATTTTGTTATTCTATTGTATTGTGTTATATCCAATCATGCTTTTAGATTGCAAAAGCTTCTGTTCGGTAGAACTTGTTTATCCCTTTTTATAGCTATATTTACATTTAAAACATTGTGCAATTCGCATTAAATTATAAGAACAGAGCTAAAATAAGTTATAAATAAAGGAATAAAATGTTATTTGGAGGTTGCAGAGGAAGGGAGAAAGCATGGTCCTTAGATTTTAGTCTCAGTTTTGCAATTTTCTTGGCCTGTGTAATAGGTAAGCCATTAATGCACCAAGAAAATGGTACAGACGTACACTTGGACATACTGATTTTTGCCAAGCAAATGAGCATTTGCACAGAATTTCAAGATCCTCACATCAAAACAACATAAATCAAGTAAGTCTCAGTGGTGCCAAGCACACTTATATTCTGCTGTCAAAAAGGGACTGGGAATTGGTCACAGTCAGAAGGCTGAGAGAGCTCAAAAAGTGTTTGGACAATGCTCTAAGGCACAGGGTGTGATTCTTGAGGCTGTGCAAGGCCAGGAGTTGGACTCAATGATCCTTGTGGGTCCTTCCAGCTCAGGATATTCTGTGATTCCATGGGGAACTGGCCATGGGAGGAGGTGTGCCAGCCTATCCCACCCAGCTCCCTCCCCAGGCACACCCAGTCCTGCTGTACTTCTCTTACAACAGTGGCACTCTGCTCCCAGGCAGGTTTTGGCTTCAGTCTGTCTCAGTGCCTTTGATAAACAAATTACATTCCCATAAACCCAAGGAAATGGTTGATTTCTTCCTTTGTTTCTTTTTGAATTTTTTTTTATATGAAAAGTAAGAGTCTATCATACAAGGATGTTACGACAGCCCAAAGGCATTTAACTGGAAAACCCTTCCACAGGCAACCCCCCTTTTGGGTGATATTTGTATTAAAGCTAAAAAAACTGAAATTATAAAATAAGTATTAGGAAAGCTTTCTGAAGGCTTTCTTTAGTGGCTTGCAGAACACATACCCAATAATAATGCACATCACCTGGAGGACTGAACAATTTTTTCACAACTAACATTTTCCTTTTAGGTGAAATCTTGGCTGTCTTCGAATGGACAAGATTTCCACTGATGTCTCTGAGGCCAGGACTTCACCCCCATCATCCCAGCTTCCCAGAACTGCACTGAGGGATGAAGTTTAAAGAACCAGCAGTGTCAGCACCTCACACTGATGGTCATTCATCAAAGATTTAATTGCAATCTAATCTCTGCAGCATTTCCACTTAATCCACCTAACTACATATGGAATGCAAGCACTGTAACAAGCCCAGGATTTGGCCCAAACTTAGATGTAAATCAAGATTACACACATGACTTTAACTCTGCTTGCTCACACTTTACAACCACCCATAACAGGTCTGCAACTCAGCTGTCTCAATGTAAGAAAGCACAGATAAAGTAGAATTATTAGGTATATCAACCTAACACACATTAGAAACACTGACACTGGGACCACTGTAAACTAAAAATGAGGGTGTCAGAAGCAACCTTGCATCTTTATGTGAATTTTTAGGCATGCAGCTCACTAACTGGTCCCTATCAGACTGAGCAGTTTAATTTTCCATGGTAAACAGTGACTTCAGAAAAGAGATCCTAGTAACAGCATCACTGCTCCCAAAACCAAGCAGAACTCATTGCAGAGTTACCTATTCAGCCACAGACAACAAAGCTAAGCCAGCAGCATAGGGAAAATAATCCAAATCAAAAGAAATTCCACATCTAGTTTACAACAGAAGAATATGAGGTTTTTTTCTCACCTTTGCCCGTATTTGTGAATGGCCACTTGAAAGGACTGCTTTGAAGAACTATGTGCTAATAAAAGGAGTCAGAAAGGCTGGATTGTTCACTGCTAACAGCACTAAATGAAAATGGAGAGATTTACCCAGAAAAACACAGTTGAGAAATGCCAATATCTGTCCAGTGATCAAAAAGTGACTTCATCCCTGTAATGAAGGCAGTCACACCTACTCATCAAAATGGCAACACTTAGTGTAGAAAGGAAGCATAAGCAAAGGAAGAAAATGAGGAAACTTTGCTGAAATAGCACAATGTAAAAATATTGTTGTTTAAGCAAACAAACCAGCCCCAGACGCTACTGTAGGGCCTATAATGAACCTCAGCATCCAGAATGACAACATATATGCAGGCAAACAAATGCATACAAAAATATATACATGAAAAAACTATCAATCCAGCAAACACAGGTTGGAATGTAAATCCTGGAAAACTATCCAAGTTCTTTCTCCATTCTGTAACACAAACAACAATAATCCAGCAGACCAACCCATGTCACACTATGTAAAAATGTGAGTGGAAAACATTGCTCAACCAAAGTGCTGACATTTTACACATTCTGAGGTGCTTATTTTACACAGGAGAGGCAAATTATACATGCCTTATTTTTTTCTTAATTAAAAAAACCCAATTTTTCAGACAATACAGATAACAAAACCCTCCCTGTTACAAACACTGTTACATGTCAGGGTACCAAACAAAGAAAGGGCTCGCCTCATTTCAGAGCTGAACAATGGGGACAAGTCCCAGGCTAGTGTGAACACATACAATTCCACTGAAACTAGTCAGACAGCCCTTTTCTGCAGCAACTCAGTACGTGACCCAGTGTTTTTTATACCCCTCCTTTAGTGCACCTTTCTTCAGCAGCCACAGAAACTGTCCAAGCACACTCATACAACACATCCTGAGCTCCCCCAGCCACAGCCCCTTTCCATGAGATGTGCCATATCCTGGCACTGGGTGCAAACCTGGGCTTTACACTGGGAACATGAACCTTTTCTGACCACCCCCTTGCTCTGGAATTACAATGCTGCCTGTTTTGCCGTCAGATAAAAGGAGACAGCTCTCAGGTTGAGCAGCATAACCACCAACAAGCTTGTAGCCAGCACGCAATCCAGCTCCCAAAATCCTGCTGCTGGTTTCAGCCTTTCCTTCTGCCCCTGGGGACAATGACTTTGGCTGGCAGGAATTCCCTGAACAAGGTCTGCTCGCCCTTTGATGTGTCCAGCTCTCACCGGTGGCAATGAGAATTGTGCACAGGAAACTCCTCCACATCAACACGTGCTCCAACTCTCTCAACAAAGGATTGTATGATTTTTATTTTCACTTTGCAACAATAAATGTTTACAAATTTTTGCAGCTTGCCCAGGTATTTTTGCATTTTCTTTGCTCTTCTCTTTCTTCAGCAGCAAGTTAAAAAAAATTACTGAAAACAAAAAAAAAAAAAGAAAACAGTGAGAAATCACAGTGACTTTATTTACTTGTTTTAAAACTGAGAAGAGCCAGTTTCCTACGGGGAGAGATCATTTTGGGAGCTGTTCCAGATTGTCTCAGAGCTGCTTTCCCAGTTGCTGGGAGCTGCTCTGGGGGCCCTTTGCCACACCTACCCCGACCTGTACACACTCGCTTGAGCGAGTCCCACATAGAGCTCAGAGCAGAACCCTGGAGAGGAAATGCTGGGGAATGCTCTGGCCACAGTGGAAGGAGCTGGGAAGTAGGAGAGTCACGAAACAGCAGCCACAAGCAGGGTGGCAAAACGGTTACCGCTGTGCAAGGGGACAGGTGTGAGCCTGTTCTACTTGTGGGAACTTTTCATGACCATCATTTTAAAGCAGGAAAATGACATCACAAGCAGGTTCACATCTCAAAACTGTTTCAGACCTTTCTCAAACCAACCACGAGGCAGGCTGGCATCTCCCACCAGGAGGCTACACTCACAACAGCCCATCTCACATGCCCAAGGACTCTCCCAGCTCTGAGGCACAGAAAGCCTCACATCTGCTCAGCAGAGCTCAGCATTCTAACCAGGGTGGCTGAGCACTTCCAGGACCCCTCCAGGCCCATCTCTGCACAGGGTTTGGGGACAGCATAATGGCAACAATGACTCCAGAAAACACTTACAGCAGTACAGGCTATTGCATTCAGCACCCAGAGCACACAAGACCAGGTGTTTATTTATTAATACAAACTTTTTTGGGGTCCACCTGAGCTCTCAGTAATAACTCTGCTGAGCACCAAGGAGCTCTGACTCTGGCTGTGCTGTCACCTGTCAGTCAGATCACCTTCTAAGGTGTGTCTTAACAAGCTCTGTTACAAAGAAATTAATTTGGCCTTCTACCTTCAGGCCCTCCAGTTCAGCAGCATTCTTTTCAGCTGAAGGAAATGCTTCCAGGTCTCCTCACACAGTTTATCCTGACACCTTAATGGAGGAAAAGCACCTGCAAATAATCACTTTCTACTGGGAAAACTGGAGTCTTTTATCACTTACATATATTTACTGGGAATTAACTGGCAGCGAAACAAAGAAATCAGGTTTTCTAGAAAAGCCTGCACTTGGTGATACGATAAGTGGAACAATGATATTCACTTTATTTTTCCTTTTTAAGTGCAATCCTGCTGTACACACATACACTTATCAGCACTCATGCTACAAATCCCACAGCATCCATGGCTTTTAAGGATGCAGACTGTGTTTGACCTGGGAAAAAGGAGCATGGTTCTTCCCTCTGGATCAGTATCAAACACAATCTGGGCACACACAATGCACCTTCTCCCTTCTGTGCCAAAGTATATACACCTCAGAAAGCAAAGGCAAACCAGCTCCAGGGTTACATCTAACCAAGCCAAAGCCAAACCAGGGTTACACCTCTCCAAGCCAATGCAATCAACTCTAGAAGAACTGTGATGCTATCACAAATTTTATTCCAGACCATGCAATCTTTGGTGTCTTTTCTATTGGTCTCCTTCCTGATGCTGCATTGAGAGATATTAAAATCCATCTACTTTCACTGGAAAAGAATGTGTGTTCCTTGCTGTCACCACTGCCCTGAAAAATGTGAAAAATGGTCTCCAGCTCTGAAAGCTCAAAAACCAGAAGACCAAGAGAACAGATGCACGCATGATTACTTTTTTTTTAAATCTCACCATTTTTCAAACCCCTCTCTTTTGTTTCTGGGGGATCTGACTCATAATTTTCAGAAGCAAACAGGAAGCACTGCAGACATCTCCAAGTGTTTCCTCTCTCCACCCTCCCACCCACCTCTCTTGTCTTTTACATAATTTCTGGAGACTTTGTTATTCCTTTTGCTATATTAGCAATGAAATAGCACTTCCCTACACCAGCTCCAGTGCACTGAGGTGCAAGAGACCCTCCTCTGCCCAGCTCCAAGGGAGAGACATCCTTCATCCCCTTGACAGGACAAAGCAGGGCTTTCCCTGCCTGAGGAAGCCAGGCCCTGGGGGCAGGCAGGAGCCAGCTGTGGGGAATTCAGTCCTGCTGCCCACAGCAGAGTGGGACCTGGAGCAGAGAAACAGGATGAAGAAGTGTTAGAAGGTAATGTGCCGGGAAAGCCTTTTTACCTCACTCCATTTATTACAGCGCTTCCTTTCATTGTATACATGAGAAAAAATAACATTTCCCCTTCTCCGCTCACCGGCAGGACCTGTCAGAGCACTGGGCAAGCAACTGCTTGGAGGGCTGGGCAGGAGGCATGGCAGAGGGACAGCCTTGGGATCAGCTCCTCTGCACACACAGCAGAGCCCTGGCTGAGCATGCGGGGCTTTAGCTTGTCCTGCAAGGAGTTCTTGGTGCCCTCGAGCAACAGGGGGTGTGGGAAAGGCTGGCAATGAGATGGCACAGGGCTCCAAGGCCAGAGTGAGGGGGACAGAAACAGTATGAGGGATGACAGGAGAAAATAAATTACCCAGCTTGAAGAGAACCATGCAGCTCCCACAAGGAACTGGAGCAAGAATGTGATGGGTGATGGACTAAGTAGCCACTATTCCTTACTCCTGCATGACCAGCTCTCAACCAGGATGGTGGGGACCATGCAGAAATGCAATTGAAAGCCACCTGATTCCCTTTTTAGAGATGTCAGCTCTCTCTGGCCAGAGCAGAGTAAATGGGATACATTTCAGCAGCTCTTCTCAGGAAGAAGGCATTGTGCTTTTCAGGGTGTTTTGTGTATTCCATCTCCTTGTGTCAGTGCAAGGTCGTAAATGCAATTACAGGCAAGCCTGACATCCTGAGATTTATTTTCATTACACCCCTGTTCCCATAGAGACTTTGTAGGAGCAACCACTACTGCACACTCTCCCTGCAAAGGGAACCTGGACACAAAAACAAGCACACCAAAGCTCACATCTACTTTCAAGTTAAACTAATTGGTACAAACAACCCTCATTTAAAGAGTTCTAATCTAACACGGTGCAATAATATTTAGCACAGTAAAACTATTCTAACCTTTTCCTTATCACTCCACAAAGCTCTCGGACACATTATCACAAGAGCTTAACCTGCTGCCTGGCACATTAAGATTAAAAACCTGCCCACTGCCTCAGCTACTAGTCCCCATTCACTTGTGCATAGTAAATAATACTCCACAGCTATAAGCTGATCTGAAAAGATAGCAGAGCACCCCACCCAAAAATCAGCTCCATTTTTATCACCTCCCCAGATTTTATGACCTAATCAAAAAGCCAATCGTCTATCAGAGTGCTGCAGCTTTGCATACAGTTACACAGTTCCTTCTCCAAGTCAAACAGCACCACATTGTCTGGGATAATCTCATCCACTCACATAAACAATTAGTCTGCTATATTTTGATTAACACTTCCGTTTAAGAGGACATTGAGACGCTTCAGCCTAAGTGGAAGAAGGTCTGGCCTCCTGCTAAAACAGACATGCTTTTCCCAAGCTTCCTCCCTGACTAGAAATCCCAGCCTCGCCCCAAGCACCTCTCTGGAGCAGAATTCTCCACTATTTTCTGATTTGACAGATGGAAATAAAACAGCATAGCTGATGTTGCAGCACATGTCACGTTGAGACAGCCACAATACACAGAGTGTTATCACACAGTTTCAGAAAGCTTCAACCCATACAGAGTAACGCCATGTCACTTCAGAGGGCTGCAAGCATCCTCCCTTCTTGCTCTTTAGCCCAACCTTTCACACCCCTCACGTTCATGCACTGCACCTGTGTGCCCTCTGTTCCCTTTGGTGACTGGTCAGCACACCTGGCACTCCATGGCTCAGTGCCTTCAATGCTGTTCCCTGTCCTGCCCAGCTGTAGCCACTGGGGATGAGGCTCAGCCATAGCCCCACTCCCAACCACCACAAACTGTGTGCCCACAACCTGACACTCCTCTGAGTTACCAGACCCACAGATCACCACATTCAATAACAGAACTAAGTTGACCCAAATGCAGGCAAGGGCAAAAGTAAACATTAATCTGGGTCATTCATTTCACATTACAACCTTTCAGAGCCTGAGGGTCTCTAAGCAACAGTCAACCCCGTTGGCACAAATCATCTACTAAATTGCTTAAGTATATGAGCTCATATTGCTTAGAGAGGGCTGAGAACACTCACATAAACTGTTTTGATGGGGAGCAGTAATGTGAAACCACTGATAAAAAACAGCTTGCAGAGTAAGTGTACATCCACAGCCTTGGTGGTTTGAAAAATTATTCACCAAGGCAAAAGACACAATCATCTCTGACACCACAGTTCACTCACATATAAATTCTTCCTAAATAAGACATCAGAAGTTAACTGCTCTCTTGTGATTCATTAAGATACAAACAGATATTAGTTAAACTTAAATATTATCATATTTCCTAGAAAAACTGAAACAGAGACAAGGCTTTATTCCACTTTATTCCATATATATATGCTGCTTGCTACTCTGGTTACTTAAAAAAACTACAAATTATTCCTGTACCTCACAAAGTGCTGTTCATCTGGCTGGACTGCAGCTTTGTGTCAGCAATTATGTGAGTTGGAAATGAGCTTGAGCCTTTGATCTTTCTTTTTTCTAACGTTTAATCTGAAAATGTTTTAGAACATGTTTATGTTTATTTTTACCTTTCAAGTTTAATTTTTGTCATAGGAAAAGAGCACCAAAAATAACTATTTGTTTGTGTTTAAAGCTTTGTGTTTATACAACAGAAAAGCTTGTCTCTAACTTGTCATCCTGAAATTAGAAAAAAGTATCTCAGCACTTACCTCACCAAAGTTCTGCTAAGTTCCTGCCAACTAACTTTGAAGAGATCCTGTCATAGCTGTGGAGCAGACTTTCAATGGTATTTAAATCAGATATTCTGCTGACTTGCTCTGGCAACAAAGTGCCCAGAAAAGTGCTGACCAGCAAGTGCTCAGTTCTGTATCTACAAGGGATGGCACAAATATCCAACTTCCCCTTCTCTCAGCACACTGTAGCCAAGGTGGAGGAAGTAAAATGAGACTTCACAGCACTCCCTGTAATCCCCTCTAAGCAAGACCCATTTGAAAGCAGCTGCTGCCACATTAGGGCTGATATGAACCATAAATCCAGACACACAGAATTTCATCTGGACACCTAGGTGCCAGTTTAAGCTGGGAAGAGCAGCCTCCAGAGGGAAAATCTCCCAAAATCCCCCATCCCCAGACTAGGACCAAACCACATGGAAAGAGCTACCAATATTCACAATGCACAGGAAAATCCTCCTCCCTCTTCTCTTCAACTAGATTAAATAACCTACACCTCATTGCATTCACAACAATTCCCATTTTATATGGAGAAGGACTGAGAACTTACAGAAGGTATTTAAGGTCCACCCTGCAAAACAGACCCATATTTCTTATGGCTGCAAAAGTCAGGGAGAAAAAACCTGCACCAGTTTTTTAACACAAACAATAAGTGCCTTCAACAATCCTTAGAAAACAAGTACTCAGATTGGATCCCTCAAGCTACCAGTACACAAAAACAACCAAAACCCAGCCAAAACAGAAATTCTAAAGCTCCTTCAATGGCTAACATCATCCACCAACAACAGATACCCACAACCAAGGTGTAGAGACCACTCTGACAGCATTTGAAGATACTTGAAGACATTTCATCACCCAGACAAGCCTGTGAATGCAATGTCTTCGTTATCCTCAGAGGACTGCAGTAATTGAAAAGAAGAGCTGACAAGATATTTTCAGTCCTTTCAGTCTAAAGGGATAAAATTCTTTTAGTTCTTCTATGACCTCTGCTAAACTGAGATAATAGATGAAAAGCAGCTACTGAACAAAATGCTTTCACCTCAGCTTGTTGGAAATCTTTATTCTTGATCTGGACATGAACTTGGTCTTCTTAGTCTATGCACTTGTCACTGCAAGGGTTGACTATTTCAACACATATTTCAACTACATAGGAAAAGGAGACACAAAGGGCAATTAGAACTGAATTCTCCTTGATTCATTATGTCTCATTCCCATCCAGTCAATCCCTGGACTTCATAAGCTCTCCTGTAAAATTCCATCCAAGAGATGTCCATGTTACCAAACAGGCTGGAACAAGCTTTTCCAGCCTAGTGTTTGATCTTCTACACAGTCCACATCACCCCAAAAGTTCTTAATGATGTAGGAATTTGCTTTATATTGAAATAAAATAGCTTCTGGAGTATAATTCATATTCACATCCACTCCTGTTTTAAATTCCTCAAAAGCAGTGGGACACAGTGCCCTCATTTCCTTGAATCTACAAAGTGAGAGAGTTGAAGGTAGAAGTCCATAATGACCCTTTCTACCCACACCCATCAGCCTGTGGGCACATTGAGATAGGGTGTCTTTTCTGAAAGCCTGCTGTCTCAAGGACTTAGCAAACTACTTGGAATTCCAAATTCTCCTTTGATCCATAGATGGTTTACTCTTTGTTTCTGTATCTACAAAAGTCATTCAGCCAAGTTTCTCCTATTTGCAGAGCCCTTTGGTGCCTGACTTCACAAGCACTGAGTGATTTTGTGAAATAAATCACAACTGTCTCAGTGGACAGCCATAACTACCAGTTCTCTGGCAGAAAAACCCCTCAGCTCCTCAGCCACACACTCCAGAGATGCCCCCATAAGACACTGTTGAGCTGGGCTCTCTCTCTTTTATCTGTCTTGCCAACGTCACATTTCCTGCACCATTTCCCACTTCCTGCTTACATGCCACCAAATCACACATTTTGCAAATCAGCCATGACTCTTCCAGCACCCCCAGTTTCAAAGCCACTATACAATTTCTGAATGAATATAACCACCTGTGTACCACCTCATTTCTAAATTCCAAATTTGCCTGATGAGATCAGAAGACCTTGATCTTGCCACTTTGAGGGGATGCTACGCTTTCAGATGATCATGAGAGCCCAAATGGTCTGTGAAAGCTTTTGGCTGATCTGCAATCTGTTCCAGGAGCAATACATTCATCAGGTGTGTGATTCTGCAGGTTTTGCACCTTATTCAGAAGGTTTTGCAAATTATGAGAAGGAAAGAAAAAGCAATGCCATTTTCAGCAGTCATTCCTTGAAATAGTTCCTTGATCTCCTGCCTAAGGACATATCTGCAAAGAGTTAATTTGGGTGAGGCATCAAGGTGACCCCATTGCTCCTAGATCTGTGAGCACCCATGAAAGTACATTTAATTCCTATGAATTCCTTCAGCAAATGTGCCAGCTGTTCTCAAGATGCCTCAGCACAGTACTGACCATGTACTTCTTCCTCAGATAAATTAAAATGAAAACATCTGAAATTTTAAGCACCAAGAGGAGTTCTCTCCAAAGAGGTCAAAAATTTCTGTCCTACTTTGTCACCTTCTAAGCTGCCCCTTGCCTTCTCACACCTGTGCTTCCACAGATGAGTAACTGATCTGCAAGGTCATTCCTAAAAAGTCTCTGCTGAGGCTCAAACACAAAGCAATCCAAAGCACCCCTCACCTATATTTTGTGGAAAAATAGATCAGAACCACAGCAAATATATTTTTGACCAACTCAGTGACCCCGCCCTGCTGTTTGAGAGTGGCTTTATTTGACATTCATTTCCCTAACTTGCCTGAACAGTTTTTAATTGCTGCCCATAAAATGTTTCACTTTCATCTGCAAATCAAAGTGTCACTAGGAAACCTCTCTGCTTTGACTCCTACTGATGCACCCATGCATCTCTTTTTCCAGATGGCATTTTTATTATTGTTTTAATTGTACCCCCAAAGCTTCCAGTTCTTGTATTAGAAATAATATCAATTCTCTCTGGTCTCTTTTCTTTTCTGTGATTGCTTCTTGCACCCTGGATCCACACGAATACAAATTTACACTTTGGAAGTTCGATCCATCCCATGATACCAGATTATTGTTAGTCAGAAGCAATTGTGTCAATTCTGGAGACTTAAGGACTGTTTCTGCCATAAAGAAAAGTTTGAGATGATGTCAGGTATTTTTTTCATTAGTTATTTGGAAATAGTTGTATATAATCATAGAATCATTTAGGTTGGAAAATACCTCTAAGATCGTTGAGTCCAATGAGTCCAAGAACTTGTGAATTCTTGTTTTCCTGAACTCAGGACATATCAAACATCAGGAGTTTCTTTGATAGCAGTTTTCAGAGAGAAGAGGGCTCAGTGGCACATTCACTTTATTGCTTTTGGGTCAGCAGATTTTCTTGTCTATGACTGATGTTTTTCTCTTGTGTTCTCTGTACTCATTCAGGCCTGTACACTTTGCCCTGATGATGCTGAATTTCTTTCTAAGAAAGAAATTCTTGGGTTTTCTTAGAAGAAATTCTAAGTTTCTTGGGTAACACAGCCCAGATTTTATGCAGCTTTACCAAGTGTAAGTGCTTTGGGAGGTGACTTCTATTGCCCCACTTATCAGGTTGCATAAAGGATTTTCTTTCTCACCTCCATTACAAATGAAGAACATTAACTATACTTATCAGTCAACGAGGTTCCCCTCAATGGATGAGCATAACAATAATGCCAGCAAGTGTAAGACTCTCTTCAGCACACAGTTTTCTCTAAGTGATAAATTCTGATAAAATCTTTAGACACGGACTTAAAATAAAGCAACACACCTTTTGAGCGGGGAGCCTTAATGAACTAACTAGCTTTGTCACTACTGGCATAAGCCCAGTTACTGTGAGATAAACCAATATAAAAGAATTTATGCATTGAACAGCTCACCAGATCAATGCTTATAAAAGAGCACTGGCCCAGAACTTGGAGTCTTTGGTCATATCCACAATTTGTCAACAACCTTGCACAAGCGGCTCCTCTACTCGTGTCCTACCCCTTAATCCACTGTTTCCCTTCAAACATTCTTTAGATCCATGCTTAAAAACTCAAACCAGCACTGTCCCATTTCCAGCTGTGCTCAGGGAAAACAGTTCCATTAGGAGCAGCCTAATCACAGGGACAGTTTAATCCAGCACAGAAAGGAAATGGATCAGATGAAACCCAGAGTTTGATTCCACCAGCCCCGTGCACAGCACGGCCTCAAATGAGCTGTTATAACCAAACTTTACATTCCATGGTTTTACTGTATCCCAGATACTACAGGGAGAGGGGGTGTGGGACATTCATTGGTCTTTGCCTTCAGTGACAGAAAAACCTGTTCAACTACAAAAGTTAATACAGACAAGACTTAATTGCCTGCCAGGTCCTGACCTTGTTTTGTTTCTGCAAGAGAAGCCACTGCTAACACAACCTGAGCAAACTCTAAGCCAGACCTGCAGCTGCCCAGGAGCCACAGCAGTGCCCTCTCTGAACAGCCTCTGAGGGGGTTTCTTGATCAAATCCTAATTTACCTTTTAATACTCATGACAATCAAGCCAGGGAAGTAAAAAATCTGAATTTGTATCCTATTCAACGGGTTCTTTTAAAAAATTGTCTTATGACATCTTTTCAGTTCAAGTCCACAAATTTGCATGTGTAGGACCTACATCTTAAATCACTTATACAGGAAATAATGTCATGAAGCTTTGCAAGGATTTTTGTAAATTACTTTTTTTTGAGGAAAATAATATATAATATCATAGAATGGCCTAGACTGGAAGGGTCCTTTAAAATCATCTCATTCCATACCCCTGCCATGGGCAGGGACACCTTCCACTATCCCAGCTTACTCAGAGCCCCATCCAGCCTGGCCTTGGACACTGCCAGTGATGGAGCAGCCACAGATGCTCTGGGCAACCTGTGCCAGGGCCTCACCACCCTCACAGGGAACAATTTATTCCTCATATCCAGTCTAAACCTCCCCTCTGTCAGTGTGAAGCCATTGCCCCTTGTCCTGTCACTCCAGGCCCTTGTCAAGAGTCTCTCTCCATCTTTCCTGTGGGCTCCCTTCAGGCTGAACAATCCCACTTCTCCAAGCCTTTCCTCACAAGGGAGGTGCTCCATCCCTTTAATCCGCTTGGCCAGCCTGTCACACGTAAGTTGTTACCTCCTCACCACCAAAATTATCATTAATTTTTCTATATCTTATTCTGTATTTTTATTATTTAAAGGCAAGGTTATTCTTTATAAATAACATGCTACAATGGTACATAAGGATATCTGCAGAGATATCTGAAAATATAATTTGAAACTTGGACTTCCTGTATTTAGTGAAGTCATCAGCTTTACAGTTCTCACAGCAACATTAAAATCCAAAGTACTTATACATCAGTCCAGGACTTAGGAAACCTCTTTGACAGTAAAGTTTGACTTACTAAGTTCTGTCTCCATCCTGGAAGGCAGCGTAGATGTTGCCCTTCCTGATTTTTATATCAGCAAGCCTGATGGAAAACCTCATTTTACTCCACTGAAATTCCACAAAACTCTCCACGAAACCCTGACTTTTCTGCTCTCTGTAAAGAGCCACGCTCACAGAGCCCTGTCAGATTTGGAACAGGAGTTTATGGATTGGCACCCTCACTGGTGCCAGGCAGCAAAGCAAGGACAATGCATTCTGCTGAAACTGAGACCACCTTAGCAAAAACTGATAATCTAAAAAATTGTCCAAAACATCAAAGAAAACATTATTAACAGGCAGTTAACTTTTTTCAGTCCACACAGTTTGTTGGTTTGCTTTCCTTTTTTTCTTATTAATAAAGGATTTTTTAAAAAGCCCAACTTTCTAGGAAGGCTTTAAACTTTTATTCTTTGATCAGAAGAATGGAACTTGCTTAGTGATTCATTTGAACATTTTTCAGCATTCACAACTGAACAAAGATCTGCTCTCAGTGTTTTCAAAAGTGATATCCAGTCTTTCCTAATATATTGGTTTTGCTTCCTCTCTTTATTTATAGTTTCTGAACGTTAAAAAAATATATGCCAAACTGAAAAGGTGACTGAGAATATTTTAGCAAAGCACATGCGGGAGAAGCTGAAGATATCCACAAGTAAGAGAGCTGTAGGAGCTGGGATTTTACAAATCAAGTCAGGTATTGCGAGATTCAGGACAAAATTATACTGCTCACATCCAACTTTGCTGCCCTCTAAAGCTGCCAAGTTAAATTTTCCACATCACAGTGCTCAACGTGACACAACTACCCAAAATCTACTCTTAAGAACTGGATTGCTGTCCTTTAACTGCAGAAAGCAGGTATAAAAAATCTGGGGCTTACTAAGAGTTTAAGCAGTTGTTTCCCTAATTCTCTGTGCTTTCAACTGCCCCTGCAGCACTGATTAACTTGTGTGTGTCAAGTGCAGGGAATAAAAAAGCTGTTTGAAATTCAAACAAGCCTCCAAGAGAGAATCAAGATAAGAAGCTCAAGCATTGAATCACAAGAAGTTTCTGTATTTTGAGTTGCATATAAAGAGCCTCGCTTCAGGGTCTGTTTGTTGATATTCCTTTTAAATGACATTGATTTTTATCTGTCAGAGGTCAAAGAACAAAAACTTGACTACTGTTTTAATATTTTACAGAAAAGAGCTGGAGGAAGCTTAACTTGGTGTCAAATCACAGAACCACAGAGCAATCTGAGCTGGAAAGGACCCACAGTGATAACCACCACATTTGGATATGCTCTTCCAGCCTTCTCCTGCCAAGAATTTCATACAAATTTCAACCCAGTACCTTCATTCATGCAGCAGCAATGACCTAGAGGGACATTTCAAATTAGTTTTCCAAACTTATAGAAGATTACCAAGTACCACAATTTGCTATATCTAACTTTGGTTGTTACAAAAACTATCACAGGCAATCTTAAAACTGCAATTTATTTCTGAGGAACTTGCATTTTACCTCAGACATTCTCTTGGAGAAGGTGATATAAAACATTCATTTTCCTGGACAAAGTTAAAAACCTTCAGAACAAAAAACAAACAAATATTCAAGTATTTGAAACCTCAGCAGCCTTAGCACAGGCCTCAAACATTTGAAATAGCAAAGTAAACAGTGGCAAAGGCAAGCTGACTTCTTCCCTTGGAAAAGAACAGTTTGTCAGTAGCTTTCAGAGCTATTTTCTCTCTCAGTAGCTTCTCAGAGCTATTTTCTCTCAGCCCCTGCTGCTCTTGGAACTGCAGCTCCTGCTCCTCTTCAGCCCCACTTCCCTTCTAGCACTTGCTCTGCCCATTTCTCATCCTGAATTCACCAACACACCTCTCTTCCTCATTTTCATCATCCAGCAAGGGAGCACTGGAAGGACAGGGGAGGCTGTTTTCCTCACATTCTTTTCTGCACTCTATAGCCCACTCTTCAGGGTCCTCTTTCCTTTGTTACTAAGCAGTGAATAAGAGTTGTTTTTAAATCACATACTTTGGAAAACACTTCATTTCTACTCAACGGGAATCAAAACATGCAAACGAATGAGGATGAGAAGTAGGTAGAGACGGAGGCACAGAGTCACAATACCAGCAGCAACAGCAACAAGACCATTCCTGACACAACCTTTTGGCTACCACAGCCAAAACAGCCCCTCAAAACCTCAAGCAGTACTTAATATCAGACATGAATAAGTACATTTTAACCCTGTGGTTTTCTTGTTTAACTCTGTTTCCAAAACCTTACTTTGCAAGAATGTAATTTCTCAGCTTGTTTCTTATTTGAAGTGAACTGGGACACTAAAAGCAGAAATTATTTTTTCTTCTCCAGAGATAGAGAACACAAAGCAGCTGAACAACTGAAGCTCTCCTGAGGCCTCCCAGGAAAAAAACCTGGAAATCCTGGGAATTGGGATTCACCTCCCACACAGATGCAGGTCAAGGTGAGGGCTCTTGGTGCCCAGTGTCAGCAGAGGGAAGCTGCCCCTGACAGGTAAAACTGCTGCCCCCCAGCAAGAGGCAGGTCAGGACAGCCCACAAAGTCTTAGGGTAAAATCCTTCCACAACTTACACCTGCTAAGCCTGGGCAAAACTCCACAGGGGCAGAGAAAGACAAGCCCTCCATGCTGGACAAGTGGTGCTGGAGAGAGCCCTGCCCTCAGGAAGACTCTTGACAGACATTTGCAAGACTCTTGGGTTTTTTGAAAGATGGGGATAACGTGCTTTTTTTGTTAGGTTTGGTGGTGGTTTGGGGCTTTTTGGTTAATCTTATTCTCAGAAAAGCCATTTTACTTGAAACTTTCTACAGCAAATCATTCAGCTCCAGGCATCTACCCTGGGTCTCGAACATCAAAGTTTAGCACCATGAACAGCTGAAACCAGGACCTGTCTCAGGAAGTGCCTACACATCTACATAGTGGTGGAACTGCTGGTTCATGTAATTAGATGGAATCTGATTTACAAGTAAGAAATTTTTAGAATTTGAAGGTTTAAAGGAATCAGTCATAAAGGGGATCATGTCCTTAACAGAATTAAAATATGCATCTCTGATCAAGTGACAAAACACAGCACAGGCAAGGTAAAAAGTAAACATTGAATACTGTTCATCTTCTTTTCTTTTTGATACCAAGTGTATCAAAGTGATGGAGCTTCACCCACATCCCTTTTTTGCTACAAGAAGTAGCAGACCTTTGAAAGCAAGCAGACACCAGACTTTCAGGTGCAGAGGACATGGCTTTGAGCTGCTGCCCAGCAAACAGGCTCAGGCTCCAGCCGAGCAGCATGGGCAGGGGAGGGCTCCAAAGACCTCACTGTGCTGTGAAACACCCAGCTGAGCCAAGGGCCCCTTGGGAAACAATCTTCCAGGCTGGGGAAGTCAGAGATTGACTGACTTCTTCCTCGGCAGTACTTTTAAAATACAGGGTAACTGTGGTTTCTAGTGACACCATGAACCACGCACGGGTGGTCCAGTTCAATCCCATCATTAATGTAAAAGCAAGGTGGAAAAGACTTCAGGTCACTCAGACCAAACAATCTCCCCTCTCTTTCCTGACTTCTCCCCACATCACCCACAGCCCAGCTGAGAACTACAGAAGTTGTATGACCTGTCTCAGTTCAAAATCCAAGTCCTCTCCTGTTTCCAGTTACCACCACACAGCAGGTAAGCTCACTTCCACACCAATCAATCAGTTCTTTCCCTAATCCCCATTTTCTCTCCAACCCTTTTTGAGAATGAGCCCTTTGAAACAAGGATATTACATTTAAGCATGCAGCCTCATAAATCATACTGCTGTAATTAAGTCTAATGTTATGTTCCCTCACACTGAGGCTGTGCTCTGTGAACAAGTAAAACTTCTGAAACAAACCAGCTTCCCCTGGGGCTCATGTCCTGCTGCATTCCCCTGAGGCTGCTTTGTGGAAAGCTTTGTCTCATTGTTTATTCAAAGATGGCACTGCTGTTACAGTATTTGAAACAAGCATCAAAATAAGGTTGTTAGAAAAGCTGGAGCGGTGCCTAATTGCTGGTGAGAGTGGATAATTACAGAGGATATGAGCTTTGATATATGGATTGAATAGCAAGGTATGTGAGATGCAGAGGTGTATTTATATGCCTACATCTCCACTTACATGGCATTTATTGTAAGATCAATGAAAGTAGTTAATAATGCATTATTAGCTTATTAGTTATCACAGAAGAGAAATACACTGTGCAGCTGAAAAGTGTACATCACCATATACTCAAAGCAGCTGCAGAATTCACACCAGGGCTGCTGCATTAGAAAGACAACCAAGAGAAAATATTCCTGAAAATGCCAATCCTACATAGTATTTAAAAAAAAAATCAGAATCACACAATCAAAACTGTCAAATTTCATTGGTTCTATCAGTCTAGAGGATAAAGTACCTAGGAAACAAAACACACAAGTACTTTTTCCCACAGAAAAGCTGAAATTCATACTCCCATCTCTCTTGTAGGTATTATTTGATTCTCTACGTGTTAGAGTCAAATTATGATTAATTACAGTTATGCCACTCTCACTTTCTTCAGGCTTTTTATTCTTTCCTGACTAATTGCCTTGTCCACCTGGCACATGAAAGCAAAGTTCACTATTAATTAAAGGATGGATACTCTATTCCTTAACCATAGCTTACACATACAGACAGCAGGAGAGAAAGGTGGAAAAAATGAGTGCACTGATGAAAACACTACATGGGTGTCTTGGAAGCATCATCAGTCACTACACCTTTTGTCTTAGCACCATTCCTGAAGCCACCAAGATGACATATTTCAGCCTTTGCTATACTTGCAACATTTTGATTTATGCTGCTTCTTAAGTACTTTCTACTTAATCTTGTCTCTTCAGAGTAGGATTGACTCAACCTCTCTGTGAAGCCCAAATTCAACAAGAAAACTAATTCACAAAACCCCAGAGAAGAAACCTGAATAAATCTGGGATGTTTTGAATAAGAATGTTCCAGCAAGCACTCCCACAAATTAAGAGAAGTTGTTAAAGAAAAATCAACATTACATGCAAGGAAATGAGTCCAAAGTATTTTGCAACACAATTTTTGCTGCTTTTTAGAAGTCTCAGCACTCCTCGTCATCCAGGGCCATCTATCACAGAGCAGGCAGCTCCTGCTGCATGCTCCATTAATTATGTTCCAGGATATCTCTGACTGCACATTTATGGAGGTGAGACAGGAATGCAGCTCCCCATGGTGACTAACAGGCCCATCGTCAAACTTTCCTACAGCTGATCCTGGCCATTGTCATTACTTTTTTTTTTTCCACCTCTCCAGTGAAGAATATTTTTTTCCCCTCATTGTACTGATAGGTGATTAATGCACTTTTAATTGCCACCATGCATCATCTGAGAGCACTCACAGCCAAAATATTGGGAAAGGTGGTCTCAACACCAGACTAGGGCAGTGTGAGATCACTGGATTCATTGTCTGGCCCTGCCACACATCTCCTGTGGGATATAAGGCCTCCAACTGGGCAGAAGCCAAACACACTAAAAGGTAAAGAAAAAAGGGAAAGTCCTACAGAATTAGCACAGTTCAATAATCCAGTATCAAACCTATCTTGCAATGACAGAATGCTACCAATGGATGCAAATTGCTTTTCCCAAACATTTCCTCAACTATCAGCTACCAAAAGCACTCTCATTTTTTAAAAGGAAGGAGGGCAAGCGAGGAAACTCAGAGAGCCTTGAGGTTGGAAAAGCCAGACTACACATCATCAGCACCTCAAAGCAGCATCCAAACCCAGAGGAAGCCCAAAGCCAAGCAGAAAAAAAGAGCAGGGAATTTCTTGGGCTCTCAGTACCTCAAGAATCCAAAGGTCAGCAGTTGCCTAGAGAGAATGCTGAGGCCTGAAACCCTCTCCTTTACTATGATCCAGAGGTGCCCCTCTCCTTGTGGGATCCACAGCCTGGAACATTCTGCTAGAGACAAATGGTTAAACCCCTTCTTCCAGAACTGAGCAAAACTGCTGTCTTTTAAAATATAGACTGAGGAGCAAGAATTGGAGCAGCAGTGCCCAGCTTCCCTGCTCCCATCCCACCCTACAGCACTAGCCCCAGATGCACAAGAGTGGTTCAGTTTCCTCTTCTGACTAAGAGGGATCAAAGCTCAAAGCAGAGCCTTCATGCTCACATCCAACAGCTGTTTACAGCACTGAAACCACTCAGAGAGAAGGAGGGCAAGGGCAAGGACACAGGCTTCTTCCAGCTCCAAGAAGTGTTCCAAGCCTTTGGGACCCACTGACAGAATGTAGTTTCAGCAATTCTCAACCCTCTTTGTAGAGGGAGGTGTGGAAAGGCAGCCCTGCCCTCACCTAGCACCTCTCAGCATGCTCACCTGGACACAGGGCCACGGATTCTCTGTCTCCTATAAAGAGATGGTTTACACCTCCTGAGCTACACCAGAGCAAGATTTTCACACTCAGGTTACAGCAGATACCAACCTGGCCCAACACACAATCTGGACACTGAGCACGTGGCAAGGGAGGAAAAAATACTCCAAAATTCAAGGAACAGCCTATGCTTTGAAATCTCCCTCAAAACTCATGTGTTGAGCTGGATCAACCCTTCAAGGAGTGATGTCCACCGATGTGACAGACCTGCCCTGCTTGGAGAGGTGTTGTGCCTTTTTTACCTTATTTATAGAATGGCCTTGCTCATGCTTCATTTAAGAAACAATTAGCCTTTGACAGCTTAAAATAAAGAGGACTTTCTTTCTGCTGAACAGTCACTAGCCCTGAGCTGGATTTCAAGTTGTTGAAACAGCATGAGACTCCCCAGTGGGCTCAGTAGTGTAAGAGAGGTGCTGGGCAAGCTGGGTTTCCTGACCAAAAGAGGTGCTGGGCAAGCTAACCTTTCAGAACAGCAGCCTGAGCAACCCAAGCAAGAGTAATCAAACAAGGATTCCCATCAGTCAAATGAAGCAAGCAATCATTCCCAATCCTACCCCACTTTGTCCTCACCAAGTGGAGGCACCTTTGGAAGGTGAGGCCTCCTCCTCTTTTCAGAGATCTGCGGAGAACCTGCAGGAATGCAGAAGGTGCAGGAATTCAGCAATGGTTGCACACCAAAAGTGCAGCTGGCTAAGCTTTTTCCCTGAACATAAGAGGTTTTTCTGCCTCCTGTGTTGCTGCAGCCAGTCCAAAGGCAGCAAGTGCAATAGCTGGCACAGATAATTGGCATCACAATTTTAAATTTCAGTCCAAGCTCTTGTACCACCAGCAGAGGGGTCAGCATTCCCATTGAGTAGCCATGGGAGTTTTCCACTGGTGACTTCAAGCTTCCCAGAGCTGCTCCACTCCAGTCTCCTGGTTCTGCAGCTGCCTTTACCGTGCCAGGGAGCAGAGCACAAAAGGGCTGTGCTGAAAAGCCAAAAGAGATACCAGCATTCTTGAACTCCTGTCTCATCCCAGGTAGTTTTTTTGAGCTGAGTTTCCTGACTAAAAGAGAGCCTGGATAGAACATGTTGGCTTGAGCTCACTTGTTTCTTCTAGTAAAGATCCATGTGCCCTAGGCAAGCCTGGATCTTGGCTGCTCCTCTATAAAACTGGGAGTAAATGTCCTGCCTTAACTCCAAGGGATCAGGGGAGGATCAGCAGTCTGAATACTGTGTCAGGGTGATGCCAACACGTATTCAAGTGAGAGCTGTCCAGGCACCAGTCACAGCAGGAACATCCATGCCATGAACAGGTGTTCTCAGAAAGGAGAAACACAATGAAAAGCACAAGCACGGCACACACAGCTTCCTCCGGATAAGAGAACCCAGCAATGAGACGCAACAACACCACCAACCAGCAACAAACTGTGCCAGCAAAAAGGAAGTGCTGGGGAGAACAAGAATAAGAAGCAATATCCAGCAATTAACATCTAGAGAAAGCAAAAATTTTCAGACGGAATTTAAAGTTGTAGGAGTCAGCAAAACAAAAGATGTGAGACAACATGGGGAGTCACGGAGAGACCAGGCGCCAAATTAACAAATAGAGGAACACACCGTGGAAAAACACTTGTCAACAGATCAAAAGAGTGAACAGCAAGGATTGGACGCAATAATAAGGTATCAAAAATATAAAAGACCTTGAACACCAGCTCTTTTCCAGTAATAGCAGCACACCAAGTTAATCTAGACATTCATTGCTCACACTTTCACACCAACAGTCCCCCCATCGCACGGATGTCAGAACACAAGGAGCCTAACACAGACACGGGAGCGATTCCTTTAACGCACATTAACTTGCCCTAGCAAGTTTCACTGCTACTCCGAGGGTACCACGAATGTTTAAGCAGATATTTACAAGATTTTGACCTGCCTTGCCGATCATGCACTTACAACCACGCAGCACAGGAGCTGTTTCCAGCGATAAAGGTTTCAGGACATGCCACAAAGTCACTGAAGCTCCCGCAGCTCTCCTACAACATCAGAGGGAACCACCGCGCCCTCCGGACAGGTCGCTGCAACCGAACTACAGGATTGTTTTAAAAAATGTATCAACGTCAAGAAATGTATCAGTGTAATTGTCATTCTGCTCTGAAGCTTTCCCTCCTGGATTCCAAAAGAGTGATTTGCAGCGGTCACTGTTAATAAAAACCTGGAACAAGCAGCGGTTCAGTGAAGTAAAATACATCGTTTCACCTCGCAAAGAGAAAGAGCTCACGGGAAAAGCATCCCAATGAAGTTAAACATCTGATTAGAAATGTCTCATCACTGTCAACCAGATTGTGCTGGACACAAACCTGAAGTAAAGGGATACACATTTAATGAACCGATTAGGACAATGAGCAAGAAAGCAAACGGTTTGCCTTTCACGTCTTTGTCAAAAATTCTCGGACGGGCAATTAAACATAATTAATTATTTAATTAATTAGAAGGTCAGCTGTAGATGAAGACGGTGGGAAGGCGTTCGGGCAGGGCACAGAGCGGGCTCTGGCGCTGCGCTCGGGGCCGCCGCGGGGGCGCAGCCCCGGCAGGAGCCGAGCGGGGATCCCGGCACCGCCGCCGGCTCCGCGGCCGCCCGCGCCCCGCTCGGGAACTTCTCTCGTCCCCTGCCGCTCCCCATCACTTCCTACTTTCCCCGCTCCGCCGAGCAGCGCTGCCGCCCCTTCCTGTGCCGCCGCCGCCGGCGCTGCCCGCGGGCCGGCTCCGCGCAGCGCGCTCGGCTCCGCGCCCGGCCCCACTCACCCCAGCGTGCTGATGAACCCATTGACGGAGCCCTCCGCGTACAGGGACACGATGTCCCCGATGTACAGAAAGCTGGACATTTTCTCAGACATTCTGGTTCATTTTCCAGCTGGGTTCCGCGCTCCTCCCCTTCGAGGTGAAAAAAAAAATTAAAATAAAAATTAAAATAAAATCAAAGCAAATGGCAGCGATCCTTGGGGAAGCCGGGGGCTGAGGCGAGCGGGCGGAGGGCTGAGCGCGGCCCCGGAGGTGCCGAGAGGGCTGACAGGAGCGCGGTGCGCGGCTCGGCACGGCCCGGCCCCCGCCCGCCCCCCGCGCCTCCGCCCCCGCCCGCCCCTGCCCCGCCCCGGGCCGGAGAGCGAGCCCCGGGGACCGGGCCTGCAGGCAGGGGACCGAGGCTCGGCGGGGGTCCGAGGCCACGGCAGGGGACCGGGCCTGCAGGGAGGGGACCGAGGCTCCCCGGGGGACCGAGGCCACGGCAGGGGACCGGGCCTGCAGGCAGGGGACCGAGGCTCGGCGGGGGCCCGAATCTCCGCTGGGGACCGAGCTCCGGGCAGGGGACCGGGCTTCCGCTGGGGACCGAGCCCCGGCGGGGCACCGAGCCTGCGGGCCGGGGACCGAGCCTCCGGGCAGGCGGCCCCGGCACCCCCGCCGGCCCGGAGAGGGGCTGCCGAGCCCCCCGGGCTGTGATTCCCCGCGGGCCGCTCCCCGGGGCTGGAACCCGCGGGGGCAGCGGCTGAGGGAGCCCACACAGGGGGGCGTGAGGGGACGGCGACCCTTCCCCACAGCCGAGAGAGTGTGCTTGGTGTGGTCGCCCAAAGTGTCACCCTCTGTTTGGTGGCTTGCAAACATCAGGAACCACAAGTCCTGTAGTTACTGCTTTTAGTGAGAAGCAGAGTGTGCTGCAGTGAATCACAGGATGGCTCAGGCTGAAGGGGCCACAGTGGGTCGATCAGCTGGTGCCATCTCCATGTGCCAGCAGGGCCATTCCAGAGCACAGGGCACAGGATTGTGTCCACATGGTTCTGGAATATCCCCAGTGAGGAGACTCCACACCCTCTCTGTTCAATCTGTTCAGTGCTCGGTCACTGCCCAGGACAGAAGTTCTGCCTCGTGCCCAGGTGGAACCTCCTGGGCTCAGTCCCTGCCCGTTCCTCTGGTGCCATTGCTGGGCCCTGGAGCAGAGCCTGGGCCCTGCCGGGGCTCCCCCAGCATGCCCAGCTAGAAAAGGGCACGATGTCTGGAGAGGCTTCAGGCCATGCCTTGGTGGCCAGAGGGACTCAGGGGGGCTGCACAAACCCACCCTGCTTCAATTCACTGCCCAAAACCAAGGACCAGCCCACCAAACCACACATTCAGTATGGGGTGGAAGTGTTCAGTTCCTACGTGAGGCTATCCCCAGCAGGAGAATCTTATTCTTAAAATTACTGTGCATACTTTATGCAGACATGTGATTTTCATTAATGGTTCTAAGAATCAAACTATATACTTTTTATAATTTTTCAGGTGGAATTCACCTGAGAGGGCTCTCCAAATTACAAGCAAACTCAGTAATAGTATTTGTTAACCACTGCAGTTTAAAAAATACTGTTTGGAATTAAAAAAATTAAAAAGGGCCTGATGAAGTACTAACTCTTAAATTATAAGAATATCAATCTAGTCACAGGAGTGTGCAGACTGCTAGTAATGAGTAACAAGCTGAGGCTTTCACACTTTGATTTAGTCTGTCGAATCTACAGCTTCCAACCTTATTGTACTTCTGAACATAAATTGTTGACATCATAAATGATGAGTTTCCAAATTTTAAAAAAAGGGTCTTAGCATCTAGATGTATGTTATGCCATTCTAGAGGTCCCTTTTTGCCCTTTTATGGTGAATGTATTGTATTTTCCCCTTTCTTTTGTACCCACTGGGATACAAAAATGCTAGCAAAGACCCCTCCTATGGAGACAGGCTGAGAGAGTGGGATTTGTTCAGCCTGTGGAAAAGAAGGCTCTGGAGAAACCTTATAGCACCTTCCAGTACTTAAAAGGAGCTTACAAGAAAGCTGGAGAGTGACTTTTTGCAAGGGCATGGAGTGATAGGAGAAGGGAGAATGGCTTTAAACTGAAAAGGGATGGGTTTAGATTGGATATTAAGAATAATTTCTTCCCTGTGAGGGTGGTGAGGCCCTGGCACATGTTGCCCAGAGAAGCTGTGGCTGCCCCATCCCTGGAAGCATCCCAGCCCACGTTAGATGTGGCTCTGAGCAACCCTGGATAATGGAAAGTGTCCCTGCCCATGGCAGGGGGTGGCACTGGGTGAGCTTTGATGTTCCATCTGACCCAATCCATCCTGGGATTCTGTGTACACACAAATGTAGGCCCCAGATCTGACACTTCCCCAGATTCTTCCAGCTCAGTCTCCTGGAGTCACTACAGTTGTTAAATCCTTTCTGGAAAAGCCATATGAAGAGGACAGGTGCCAGAGCCCTCATTCAGGATCCAGCCCTTGGACAGGAAAACCAAAGATGAGGCCCTTCAAACTTCCCCAAACACGCAGCAAACCCCAGGGCTGGACTAAGTTAAAACACAGAATTAGAAACTGAAAGTCCAAGCAGCACAAGGCACCAGAGGGCAGAGAAGCTCTGGCTCCCTGCCCACGTGCTGACTAGGTGAAAAGCATTGACCCAGGGCCCTCCAGGAGCCACCACACAGAGGGCTCCGGGTTTTATTTCATGGAAATGTGCTTCTGGACAGCTTGAGCTGAGCAGCAAAGGCTTTACAATGCACTGACAATATCCTTTGCTCTCCTGACCCTGTTTATCTCAGCCATTTTATACCAGGCTCTAATGGCCTAATTAAGACACTTTAGCCAGAGCGGTTTCGCATTTCCCAGCAGTAAATGAAATCCTGGCATGCCTTAGATCAGTGGGAGTATTCCTGAGAATAAACTTCAGAACTTGGCCAAGCAGCAGGATTGTGTGTCCTTGGTGTGCCTGGGAGCAAAGCCCCATTTGGGACCATTCTGTCAGGAGAGGACAGCTCTGTTGCCTAAACACAGGTTATTGGGGCTGTGTGAAATGTCCTTTGGCACCTGAGACATGCCTGTGTGTTGTCAGCAGCAGGGCAGGACTGCTGTGTCCTTCACAGCTCTGCCTGCATGGGCAGAAAGGGGCCCACAGATTTTGCCACTACAAGAAGGTTAATTTGGGTCACTTTAGAAAATATTTGGCATATGCTTGCCATGGCAAAGCTGGAAACTGATAGGAGTCCTACACTTGCAGTCCTCTTTGCTCCTTTTGCCCCCCAAGGAAATCAAGGCACGGGCTGCATTCTCCTGGGTTTGTCCATCTTGGCTCAGGCTGGATGGTGCCAGCAGCTGAGTGCAGTTGCCACCTCGTAGCTCTGCAGTGGTAAACATGGAGTGAACTGGAAATCTCAATCCAAGCAGAGAAAGCTTTTAACTAAAAGTGAGTCCTATGAAATCAGCAGTTTTGCAGGAAAAGTCACATCCTGAAGGCAGTCAAGTATTTAGGCTTCATTTTAAACCTGTGCCGTTGAAACACCCTGATAATCTCAGGTGATTTGTATGCTCAAAATAAGCCAGCACTTACCCACTTTTGGAGACCAGCTCTTAAAATGGTAGAAAGATCAGCCTGGAAAAGCAGATCTGAGGAACCCTTGCTCTTCTTCTCCTTGGAGACAGGAAACATAAGTAGTGACAATCCTCCAGCATTTTTAACAAGTATTAACTCTCTTCTATTAAAAATAATGATTATGCCTCTCTGAGTGCTAGTTTTATGAAGATGGTATCTGGAAAAATTTAATTAAAATGAAAGAGATTTTGTCATAACAAGTCTACATAGAAAAAGATAAAACAGGGCCAGAGATTATAATGGAATATTGCTTCATTTATCTGGAGCAGAAATACACCAAATGAGTTATTTGGATAAAAATTGATATTTTTACTACATTTTTAACCTTGTAATTAGCTGCAGGGTGAAGGTGAGCTGCTTAGTCAATAACTGGGATATGTTTTCCATCAGTTATCTCTGGTAATCTTTTGTTCCAAAGCTGGGAATATGGGCTTTGCTGTGAAACAGGACCCAGATGCAGGAATCATCAGCTGGTGCTGACAGACTGCCCTGGTGCACATATTCCTCTGTACATCGTAAAACTGAGGAAGTCTTCCTCTCTCAACTCTCATTTCTGTCATTTATTGTCTGAGAAGAAAATATTCAAGCAATTCCTGCAGTGGTACTCTGACATTAAGTCTCTTTATAGAAGTATTTGACTATATTTTAATGCAGGGAAATTTCACCTTGATGTCTAGGTGCTGGATTTTGGTGTTCATTTCAGTGCTGAGGCATAGAGGAGAGGCAGCTTATCCACAGAGAGTTCAACACAAACACCTCATTGCAACACTGAGCATCCACCTTAGGTGTGAAAATACACTATATTAGAGAGCCCTCAGACTCCAAAAACTCACTGAGTTAAATAGGCCAATGTCATCCTATTCCTGCTCCTTTTTCACTCCTCACATCTCAGGAAGGTGTCTGAATTTCCTGCTCACCTTGTCTAAACAGGGGAGGCTCCTGGCAGAAGCTGAGCTTTTTGTGCATTTGAAAATTGTCTGATTGGAAATGTTTTAATCTTGCACCTACACATCCTCCCTATTGGATGAAGTTACAGATATATGGGCCACTCCAGAGAAGCAAACTGAATCAACCAGAGGCTTACACAACAGGCAGCATTGATGTTTGTTTTCTCGAGAGCAGAGGATAGTGCCTTCCAGCTGCAGGGGAAAAGGGGGAAGAGAAGAATGCCTTTAACTGTTTTTATACAATAGATGTAGATGGGAACAGGCCAAAATCCAGGCAGGCACTCCAGAGCTTTAGCATGAAGCTATATGAAAGTTTGGACTCAAAGCTTTGGGTTTGTTTCTTATCTTTTTAATAGACAAGAGGGAAAAAAAAAAAAAAAAAAAAAAAAAAGAGAGAACAAACCATTCCAGACATTTTGGTGTTTAAAATCCAGCTCTGATTTTAAAGCCCATCTGTAGCTGGAGTATATTTAATAAACGTATCTCAAGCAATGCACAATTAACAGCTTACTTGAGGAAGGCCTGGTTATTCCAGCCACCCAATTAAGTTTCCCAGCTGAAGACACACATTACCTGGTGGATGTTCATATTTGAGCCAGCCAAGCTCTTCCCTGAGCACAGTGGCATTTCAAAACGCTGGGATGTATAAAATCAGCATGACTTGGCCCATGGGTTGGATCAGAGAGCTCCAGAACAGCTCATTTTGACAGTACCCGCACACAGGAATTGATTTACTGCTGGTAGAGCTTTGTTTTACTTTGCCTGTAGCAAACGTCAGAGCAGGAGCTGATTCCTTGAGAGATAGCCAGCTGTGGGGACTCATTTTCCCTTTTTTCTCCTTGTGGGAGTTAACTCTTTCTGATGTTGTTTCAAACAATATGTTGGTGTTGGAGCCATACAAAATATCAAACATTTGGTTAAAAAGAAAATTGCACCAACAGAATACTCCAGGAAAAAGAGGCCTAACAGAGATAAATGTGATTTAGTAACGTAATAAAGCAGTGAATCATGCAAAATAAGCGTCATTACGTGGTTGAGAATAATGAGAAAACCAGAATATGGAGCATTCAGTGCTGGTTTACCTACTTCATTCAACCTGGCTTCGGTAGGAACAGGAAATTCCAGCTCAATTCCTAACACCTTGTCTTGTAAAAGACTTTCCCTTGGAGGGAAACACATTTCTCTTAACATTAGAAAATGAGCACCTCTTCCAGACAACCTCTTGGGGGTTTCACTAGGAAATGGATGTGAGCTTTGCATCCTCACTGTCCAGGCACACTGGGTCACATTGTGGTGTGAAGGAACAGACAGGGGCTGTCTGACTTGCTCTTTGCTACATCTAAAATGCAAGAGCTAATATACCTATTAATTCAAGTATTTAAATAATCACTGCCTTGCCGTAATAATCTCTTGAAAGAAACAAACCTAGAAATAAAGAAAACTGAAGCTATTTGTGAATTAATTCCTTAAGCAAAAGGAGTTTAGATTAAAGAGGAAGCTTGGCCACCCTTGTAGCTGTGGCACGACACAGCAGCTATGTAAATAAACTCCTGAGAGCTGCTCCAAGCCGTTCCAGTGAAGATATTTCCCCTTGCCATACACTCGAGCCTCTCTGGAATCAGTTTCCAACTGTTCCACCACCAAAGCTATCCTTTCAAAGAGCCAAACACAAAAATCCAACCAAAGCAGAAAGCACAATGTGCCTTTCTCTGGGGGGGAAAAAAAACACAACCAAACCAAGCAAACCAACCCCTAGAGAAAGGATGCTTTATTTAGAGGGTTCAGGAAGTTGAAGCGTTGCCTTCTATCAGCTCCCGACCGCAGAGCGAGCGTCAGGAAGAGCACAAAAATGAACTCACTATTCCTGCAGGGAGCAAGTGCCAGCGGCTACACCGGGTTTGCTTCCAACCTTGCAGCCCTCCCTGCCAGCCCCCACGGGCTTGTTAATCAGCCACTGTCTCCTGGGGTTCCTGTGCTGCTTGGCTGCTGCAAAACGAAGCCTTTCCCTACCACACACAGAAAGGGGCACTTACCTTGTTTGAATTTTCTCTTTTGCCAGCTGTCCTGAGACTTCAGAAACCTGAAAACACAGAGGGAAAAAGTGAATCATCACCATAAAAGGGGGGAAAAGCCTCCTGTAGAGGACAGTGACTGTAATTAAAAGGCAATTTTGTTTTGAGTGCTCTCATTAATACTGGCTGAGGCAATGGCAGTGGCTACAGTGTGGATATAGCATCAGCAATATACAGCAGTTATTTAAAATAAATATATCTTAAACCATGCAAGCAATATTCCACATGAACTCAATGTTGCCTTTTTTTTTCAATTCCAAAATTGAGAACGTTTTGCAAAAATTTCCACAGTAAAGTCTAAGAAAAACAAGAGCTCTAGTAAGAAGCCTAAAAAAATGCAGCTGTATTTCCAAGCTGGATAAAGTGGCAATTGCTAGCAACTAACTAAAGTGAAAAAAATATCTGTAATTTCTCCATGGCTGCAGTTTATTTGCAGACATGGAGCTTGGAAAGCATACCTGAAGAATACCTCCCTACCTTTCCTAATTTTATCATGCAGAGCCTCAGGAAAGATGCATCAAACGTGGGGAAGCTTTACACTTCAGGACGGCTTAAAAAGCCTTGCGCTTTTCATGATTTTTTTGATCAACAATTTTTTTTTTCCATTTTAAAAAGCTTTTGCAAAAGAAATACAGCTCTAATTTTTTTTTTTTTTTTTTTTTTTTTTTGCCAGAATTGTCTCCTTTCACCAGCATACTGGCCATGTTTAGAGTGAAAAACAGAAGGCTGTGGACAGCTTTTTTCTTTTTTGGGACACATTAAATATTATCAGAGTGGGGGGGAAAATTTGTCATTAGTTCTGTTCAAGCAGCTGCCGCCAGACCCATCCTTACTAGGCCACACCAGCATTTCTGACCTTGGGATGAAGTGCCTTTCTCTTTCTGGTCCATGTTCAGGCAAGGGAACATCAGGAAAAACAGCTTTTTTTCAGGAGAACCAGTCTTCCCTTGTGAGAGTAGGGGCCACATATCTTCACCTCAGGCCCACTCTAGCTTTCAGATGGGTAAAATAAACTGAAAATACCATCTTAGGGAGGGGAACACAAGTCAACAGCCTTTGGGTAGTTGCCACTGCATTTCCAGAGAAGTAATTTAGGGAGGTTTGGAGTCATTCAAGACCATTTAAAGCCATAACTCCTCCCCCTCACCCTGAGAATTGATGTTTCTCAGAAATGTGTTTGGAAGGGAAAATTAGAGATCAGGAATTTTATTGGCCACTCTGTCTAGGGATTTTTTGGATGGGGAGACCCAAGAAATCCTCTTTGCCTGTCTCAGCTTTGCATGCCCTCATCTCTGATTGGTGCTGGCTCTTTCCAAGTCCATTTCTACTTTTACCTCTGCCAAATGCAGATTACTTTCCAGGACACTATGGAATTATTTAATTAGCACAGCCAAATGGCTGGGCTGTGATTCCAAGTAGACAGAAAATGTCTTTGATGGCAAATATGTACCAAGATTTGAGATTCACACTACCAATATTTCAAACTGATTTTGTGCTTATTTGAAGGAAGTGCCCTATATGGGAGATGTTCTCAAAGTGTTTCTGTTATCTCAGCCCAGCTATGACCAGGAAATGAGAGCTGGAGTAAGAATAAGAAAAGAGAAACAATTTTGGTGCTTTTTTATAAATTAATATGGAATTATGAATGTCATCAAAACATTACAGCACATTTGGATTCCCCAGACTGGAGTCTCTCTCCTCCTACCCATCCAGAATGCAGTGGGTTGAAACAAAAATCTTATCTAAAAGTATGTTGAATGCTGAACTGCTAAATTTATCTAGAACTTAAAAAAAAAAAAAAGAAAAAAGAAACCTGCATACTAATCACATGGAAATACCTGATTTGCTTTGCCATTTAGGAATGCCTTGTGCATTTGCCTCTGTCCCCTACCAGTATTTAACATTGTATTAAAGGTGTAAGACATGAGTCAGAAAAAAACTGCTTTATATTCGTGCCTTGTCCCTGAGAACTGGGGGGGGTTGTTTGCTTTTGTTTTGTGGGTAGTTTTTAAATATGTTCCTCATTTGGGTGTCTTCCGTAAGCACAACAAAAGTTAGCAGAACAGCTGAATCCTGAAAAGCTGAGACATGCAATTTCATATCCTCCGGCATCATAGGATTTAAATAGATCCGTGATGTGGATGCTTGATGAAATAAATCCCTGTTTCAGTGGACTTCACCTAAATCAGTGAAATAACCTCCTGTTTCTCAGCAGCTCTTGCAAGATGTTTTGCATCTCTGCAGCAGGGGAAGTTAGAAATATGAATGTGTTTAGGAAATTAGATTTTAACTAATCCATAGCTAACCACAAACGAGTACATTAAAAAAGCAGAACCATCACCCACCATTTCTATTTTGTCAACCCAAGAAAGGAAAATTTAGCAGCAGATTAATTACTTTACCAGTGAAACTGGATTTTACTTTAAAGGAACAGAAGAAATGTATATTGTTACCATGTCACAGGCAAAGAAACTGCTGGAGATAGTAAAGCCCAACATTTAAAATGCACATGGGTACATTTAGCACTACACTTGACATTATCTCCTGGGTGATCTGCAGAGATATTAAGGTGCTGGTTGAAAACAGATGGGTAACATAAAAGTGATGCCTGCCCTCTGACATCAGCACAATCAGCACCTCTGTTTCACAACCAGGCTGGGAGCTGCCACCTCTTCAGTGGTAAGGACATAAAAACACCAACAGGAGATGTCCTGCCTGGTGCACACTCCTTATTCAACAGCTGCAAGCACCAAGAACAGGCTCACGAGGTACAGGAGTGGATCACATCAGGGCAGACTGGATGGGCACTCACCCACAAGTTAATTAAAGAGATTATTAATGTGAAAATGAGGGTGTAAAGGCAAAAAAGTGGGGGGGGGATACTGATTTCTATCAATTTTCCTTTCATGGTACAATTTGGTTTCTGACATCTAGGAGAAAAACACTTCTTGTGGCAACCAGAGGCTGTAGAAATCCCCTGCCTGCCTCCCTGGCAGCTGGCTGGTAGAGCAAAAGGGGAACAGGCAAATGCTTCTGTGAGGACACTGCTGAACCCTCCTGCAGGACAGGGAAGGGGGCAGAGAATGTGGTTGGCCCTCGGTGCCATTTCTGTGACAGTGAAAAGCACCAGCCAGGCACCATTCCTGCAGCATTCCCGTGTGCTGGGATGAGCCCACTCCTGCTCCCAGGACATGCTGCCAAGCTCTCATTTATTCCTCACTCAGCTCTTCCTCCCCATCACCCCTGTACCTTCTATTTTCAATCTTTGCACAAGGCCACTCCATCCTTCCCTGGCAGGGACAGGTCATGTCTGGCTGCTGCTGCTTCCTGATGTCTTCATTCCTCCTTTCCAGCCCCTGGATCATGCACATGAGCTATGAACAGTGAGCACAGGGCATTTTGGAAGCCATGGAGAAAAGCAGCCCTCCCCCAGCACCAAAATCTTTCAGTGTATTTTGAGAGATAAAAGTTTCCTCTTGGCCATATCATCTGAAAAACTGGTTTATTCCCGGTTCCCACCGTACATAATTAATGAAACCACATTAATGAACATATCTTGATAAACCCCATGTGAGAAAGCAAACTATTAATTAGCTGAGTAGGGTACAGCACAGATGAGGAATGGAAGAACTGAGAGATCTGGGAAGATATTTACGAATTAAGTCACTGAGAAGCAGGCAGATAGGAAGATTTATGTATTTTGTGACCCAGCTGAAGCACTTGCAGAGATCTGTGAGACACTGGCTCTTAGCTTGGCTATCTGCCTTTGAAAATCTGGGAGGCTCCTATCTGAATCTTAAATCTGAGAGGCTCCTCTCTGAATCTCAAATGTTTTTGGAAAGAAGCTTCCATGATGAATCCAAAGAACAGTGGTGGTATCTCCAGGTCCCAAGTTAGTGCTCAAACCACCAGGAAATCCTGGCACTAGGATCTGCTGGATCCCACACTTTAAATCTCGGGGATACAACAGGGCTTGGAGAGGATGTTTGTTTTAAACCCATCCCATAGAAAAGGAGGATGCAGGCTTGACTGACTGGTGTAGTCCTCTAAGACAAATTCGAATTAACAGGTTCTTGCCACAGATCATCCCCTTCAGCTGCAATATCTGTTCATCAAAACAGCTGCTCAGAAACTCCACAGAAGTGGAGGCAGAGAGCCCAGAGGGAGCAGGCTATGGCAGGTCAGGCATGGGATATTCCTCCATGGTGACTTCTCCTCCAACAATTTCTGCACGTGGTGAGGAACCCCAGGAGGGACTGCTGTGGTTCATTTTGTGTTAAAGTTCTTGTTCCTATTTTCACAGCTAGCACGGAAGCATGATTCCTTTATTGATGCTTAAGTTGACAGGGTTTATGTTGCAAGGTGACAACCCCTACTGAAAGGCTGTCAGACACGTGGCAGAGAGTGATCTCCTTCAGGTGAGAGGTGCAGGACTTTGGGAAGGGCAGTGTTTGCTGCTTATTGGCAGGTACCCATTCCTCATCTCCCTCTAAAAGGAAAGCACACATTACTCTGCAGAGAAAGGAGTTGCTTTCCTTCAGATGCCAAGCTAATAATTGGCATTTGTTCTTCACAGTGAATATTTATTCTTCTACCTCAGAGCCCTTGCCAGTCATTAGGAGCTCAGCACAATGCGCATCCCACATGCACCAGGCAGCAATTTCACCTTTACATGTGACCTCAGGTGAGGGCTGTGAAAGAATAAGGAAAAATCAGTGCACATATTGTTCAGCCCCTGAAAGGCAGAAAAACATTCCCCATTTTCAGTGGGCTTTTATTCAAGTTTCTCACCTGGCTGTGGTGCCCACTGCTCTACCCCAGACTCCCATGTGTGTGCACACACAGACTCTGCTGCTGACAAACTCCACATCATCACTCATCAGCTCACTGCTGCAACAAGGATGATCTGTATTCCCTGAACAAAATCTATGAACTTGCTGCAAGATTTTTACAGCTCATTTCCAGAAAAGTACCAGCACACAACACACAACAATGTTAACAGCAAAGAGATATCCACAAAAAATGAAAAGTAGGATTCAAATGAAAGGGAACACCCAGCAAATAAAGGAGGCAGGTTCTGTGTTTCTAACAAAGTTAAAGATAAATGGGCATAAACAGAGGACACGAGGAGCTATGCATGGCTTGCTTGTGTGTGGAATTAGCTGTGTATTGCATAAATCTCAGAGTAAATGAGATGCACCACGGAGCTCTTGGATGCTCTTTACTAGTAGTAAATCAGCTGCTTTTCATTATTTCCCACTGATGCTCTTACTGGAATTGTATTCAGCTAATTTTTAAACAAAGTACTTTCTGTACCCAAATGGCAAACAAATAACTGATTAAATGGAGAGATAGCATACCCAGAAGATTTGCATCTATCTAACAGCACCTCAAGTCATATAATTATGCTTTGTAACACCACTGTGAAGAGCTTGAACTGAAATTTCCCCAAGATTGGGAGAATAATTGCCCCAAAATGAGGTTCCTAATTTATTTTTGAGTATCACACACAATCCCCCCTAGGGGTGTTGTGATGTCTGAAGATTCCCCCCCAGTCTCCAAAACAGGAGTAAGTTCAACTTTTGCACAGTATTTTGTGTTTACTGATATGAAAGTGTTTTGTGCAGGGTTTTTTTCTCTTCCCTCCCAAATCTGCATGCATGAAACCGAGGGCAGAACCAGAGAGATGTCCCACAAGTCATCATTGCCTCACCTTCACAGTGAGATGCAACAAACTCACAAACAAACTGACAATTACACTCCTGGCACTCACTTTTCCAGCCCACCAGCTCCACAGCACAGGTCCTTCCTTCTGGACCTGCAGAACCATGAGAATTCCACATCCACGAAGGAGCCACTTCTGTGCTTCCTCCCAGGAGTACTGGGGGTAAGACAGCAGCTCCAAACCTGCAGGGAGGTGATGGCAGGCAGGACAGGCAAGCTGTGACTGCTCTGCAACAAGCTTAGACATTGCACTTATGTGACAGCTGTTGGGGAGAGGGAGGCATTACTAGTCATGGCTTGGACTAAAGACAGGAAAAAAAGGGAAGCAAATATGACTTGGAGTGGAAAATAATTTGGCTTGTGCCACTTACTTTACAGCATTTATTGATGATGGCTCAAAAACATTGGTTTCTAACAGCTACATATCCTCTAAGATGTGGCCAGTTAAGATGGTAAATAAGCTCTGTGGTAATTCAGTCTCCCCTGCTTCACCAAACACCTCGAGCATTGCATTTGAGGAGTCAGCTTCCAGCCTCTTCCTCAGATTTGCTGCCTCATCCATCCAAAACCACCTGGCCTCAAGCATGGGAGAAGATGAAGAGAAAAAAATCTTGAACTCTCAGCTGGAGAATATTCCTAGTATAGACAAAGTCCAAATAATTGCATTCCTCATGCACAATTACATTTATTTACTACCTGCTCAACAGATGAGAATCCTACATACCCAGACATATATAGGAAACCTCTTGCAGATCCAAGAACTGCCTAAAAATGAAGCTCCCTCCTCCTTCCTAGCTCCCAAAAACTGCTCTGTCTCTGACCAGCCCAAAATTACACTGGCTAAGGTGTCTGGAAACAGGAACTCACTCCAAATCATGTTTGTCCTGGGGGGATGAGACATATGATGTTTCTTCCAGCTTTTACTCAAATCACTCCTGCTGGGGAGCTCTCCTGGGCTGCAGCCAGCTAAACCCTTGGAAGAGGGGTAATGTCCTTCCCAGACTGCCTAACAGGATAGTCCCAGTGCTCAGCAACAAAGTGGTGCAGGGGTTGTTAAGGGTTAGCACTTTTCTCCTGTCAGGAGAAAAATAAGGAGCAAACCAGACAGAGGCTCTATTCAACCACATGAACCTTAAGTTGGCGCAGAGCTCATGATAAAACCAACTTCCATTAAAAAACAGAACAAGCAAAACAAACAAAAAAAGCTCCACAACAATAAAACCCAAAACATAAAGTGCACAAACGTTATCCAGCAGTCTGCCACACCAGCATTGGCATGTGGATGATCTTCAGGGAGACAAGCATCTCCAGATGCTTGTACAGCTCTGGAAATGCAGCTCACAGATGCAGAGCGAAGCCACAGAGAGGAACCACTCAGAGAACAAAGCAAAGGCTCAACAGGCAGCACGTCCACATGGCTCCTTCCCCCAAGAAACTGACAAAGCTTGTAGAACGTCATGGCAAAGCAGAGACACCTTATCCAGTTTGTAGATTCCCTGAATTGTCTGGAGGATTTGTCACTGCACACTTACCTGGTTCTTGTCTCTCCTCAGGCTCCCATCCCTGGCCACTGCTGGGGGAGAGGATTCTGAGCCAGGTGAATCACCAGGTGTCCCCATTCTTGCATTCCCGTCAATATTGGAAAAAATTACTATACTGTAGCTAGTTTTATTATTTCTGGTCCTAGTTCCATTTAACTTGTTTAGAAAGTCTAAGTTTATAAGGCAAGCTACAACAAGTTTGGCATGCAGCTTGCAAAGTGAGGAGATAGATATAGATATAGATATAGATATAGATATAGATATAGATATAGATATAGATATATAATATATTTATAAAATTATATATATATATATATATATATATATACACACTCATGAAGGGAGTCCATTGTTGCTACTAATGGACAGAATTTTCCTTGGGATTTGTCCTCAGTCCAAGCTGAAGCCTGGGAGGAAGCAGTCAGGTTCTGAAGTATTGTTGAACATTTTCATGCAGTGGGATTTAGACTGGTTTGTAACCTGCATGCCAAATTCCAAATTCTCTTGGGTTTCAGCTGGGTTGTCTCTTTGCTTAAAATTAAAATTGATAAAACAAAACAGTAGAGCTTTCTCTGGGGGTTATTAAAGGCGGTGTCCTATTCCAAGGGTTGGACATGAGCAAACACTGGAGCATCTCACCATTTTCTGTAACACCACAAGTGAGAGCTGAAGTGATGCCAAGGGCTGTGGCCTGCCAGCTCCTGAAGCAAAGCTGCAGCCTGGGGAGAACCACCTCATGAATTTAGGATGTGTGTACCAAATGGACCCCTGAAAGCACAGTGACCCCCACCACCACTCCCAGCAAACCTGAGCCTGTCAGACTAAACCTCCCCTCACATTTGAGTTGGAATTTAGCTGGAGCAAAGAATGAATGAATGAATCTCATTCCTTGTTATTTGACTAGAGAGAGGCACTGGTGATACCTGGCAGGTCAAGTGTGCCTGCCCTGCCCTCTCCTGTGTCCCAGGAGCCAGCTGTAGAGACAAGATGTTTCGTTCTCAGTAATTACCGAGACTCTCCTGTTTACCCTGGTGGAAACACCGGTCGTGGAGCGTGCACCTCTGTTTTACCTGCACTGGCAAAAACACAGTGGAGATCAAGAGATTAAAGAGAAAGCTTTTTCAGCATTCTGGCTAGCTGCTCTGGAAACCCTAGGAATTCAGCAGCAAGAATGTGCATAGACAGGCCTGGAGAACTACAAGCAGCTGTTGGCTTTGCCAGATCACCTCCTTCTTTCAGCTTCCTTCTTCCACCAAGCCAAGGGTGAGGACAAGACATTGTCAGCCTCCTTTAAAAAAGAGGCAATGAAATAAAAGACAGTGTGGTTATCCCATCACAGAGCAGCCCCTCAATTAGCACAGCTCTAAAAAGCCAGCGCTGCAAATGGGGGATTGAGGGAATTGGGGTTTTTGACTTGAGTCAGGAGCGGCCCTTCCCTCACCCACCAGCAGGTTCTCTTCAAAGCTGTGAGCTGACACATCATTCTCAACATCATTTCATTGTGTCGGCAGTGCCTGGACCAGCCTTGCTGCACACAGTCATTTGCAGGCCTGCTCCATATCCAGTTATCCCCGGGGGATCACATAGCCCCTGGTTTTGAGGTATCACGGGTTTACAGTCCCAATACCTGCCCTGCAGCAGCTGGGTCTAGTGGAAGTATTTAGGATTTACATAGAATTGTAGAATAATTTAGGTTGGGAAGGGATCTTAAAGATCATCCAGTTCCATCCCCTTGCCATGGGCAGGGACACCTTCCACTATCCCAGCTTGCTCAGAGCCACATCCAGCCTGGTCTTGGACACTGCCAGGGATCCAGGGGCAGCCCCAGCTGCTCTGGGCACCCTGTGCCAGGGCCTCACCACACTCACAAGAAACAATTTCTTTCATGCCTGGATTCAAGGTAGAGATTTCCTCTTGATTTTTTACATGCCTGTTGTGTGCTGGTGAGGCAGAGCTGCTGTGCTCACCCTGCCTGCTGTGGGGCCAACACTAATGCATATCAAGGAGACACAGATAGATTTATGCAGACCTTTTCATTCGAAACCAAAAATGCAGTCAACCAAACAAGCAAGACTCCAGCCCTTCTTCACCTGCCTGTACACAGGTGGGAGAGGGAAACGGGAGCACGGGAACTTTTGTAAAAGCACAGAGGGAATTCTTACAAGATGATTTCTGAAGTTCAAAAAATAGCTTCCTCTTAGAAGGGGTTTTGCTCCCCAGTATTACTGAAATCTCTGCATACTTACAAAGAAAACTCTTTTCTAGCTGAAGCCCAAGCTGCCTCTGGACAGAAGTCACAGAAGTACAGATGAGGACGCGGCCTCTCCTGTACCTCTGCAATGTTTAACTCTTCCATCCATTTTTCCTACACTTTCTTACTGTATTTTCCATGGTCTCATCACTTGCCTGTTTTCCATCCTCTGACCACTGCAGTTTTCCTTCTCCCCTCTGCTCCTGGTCTTGCTCCTGCCCAGGCAAAACCAGCAGCCAGGCTGTGGCAGATCAAAAGGTGCGAGCTGTCGGTATTCAAACCAGCTGCACAGCAGATAAAAGCACTTTGCCTGTGCTCTGCTCACTGCTCAGGCAAGGAAAAGCCCTTTTCCCATGTAGCACTTCATTGCAAGAGCCCCTGACTACATGAACAACCCAGCAAAAAATTCTGACCCCTCTTACAACACCAGCTTCACTCTCTTTTGCCTTTCTCTAGTAAACTCCAGTTTGGAGACTCCAGTGCCATAAAAGTTGCTGGACAAAAGAAGTCTTCAAGCATAAATCCAGCACAAAGCCTACAGCAGCACCTTAAGCTCTCAAAACAAAGGGGTTTTTGCTTACAGGTGTCAAATTCCCAAGGACAAATATTCATCTCACTTTAAATTTAATTTTCTGAGCTGTAATTTATCTATTGAAAACAGAGCTGGTTAATCCCCATGTGTATCAACTTTAAAAAAAAAATTATTTTTCTCCTCCTTTTCTACAAGAACAACAAATACCAAGGATTTCAGGTTCTGTTTTTTCATCCATGGTAAAAAACAAAACCTCAGATCTGAGGACCATGAAGCTTTAAGGAAAGGTATTTGGTTTCAAACATTCCATCATCTAAGGCAACTCTTAAAGAGTGGGGTGTTCTCTCCTCCTTTCTGAGGGAGAACACCCCACACCAGTATTTTCATTCCTTTGACACAGATAATCCCATCCAACCACAAATAAATATTTATTTTTCCCTCTTTTCAAGAGAGATGCCACACACAGGAATGCATTACAGAAACTGGTGGAGGGAGGGGGTTTAAGCATATTCTCCCAAGTTGATACTACCTTGGTGACCCCAGGACTCGAGCCCCTTGCTGTTCTTGGCAAAACAAGCAGTTTACAATAACTCTTCCTTGCTTGAGGCCAAACTGGGCTGGGTTTTAGGGCTTGACCATCTCAGAAGAAAAATTAATTTTTGTGTTGCTTTGATCATCAAGTAAAATACTAAGGAGGTGTAGATTAAAAAAATAATCATCCTTTCAACAGAAATAAACCTTATCCATGACACACTCATCAAATATTTGTAACCACCCACCTCCAGTGCCTCTCCACAGCCACTTAGGGCTTGCTGTAAAAACGTTCTGAAGGAGAGGACAAAAAAAAAAGTTATCAGCAGGAATTGTGTTAATTGTCACCAAAAAGCTTTGGCTAGATCATTTCCTGTGCCCTGGATCCAGCTGGAAGCGCTCTCTGTGGGGAAGGCCGGCTCACAATCGCCCAGCCCTGCCGCTCACTGCCGCACAAACGGAGGAAACTGCAGCCCATCATAAATCTGTCAGTCATGGACCAAACGGGCATCGCGAGGGCTGGGCTCCTCTTCCCCCCAGTTATCACTTGGCAGGCACACAGAAACGGAGCTGGGAGATAAATGCCTTTTTTCAGTGGCCTGCTCCCACAGACTCAGCTTAGAACATCAGGATGGCCTGGGTTGAAAGGGACTTCAAAAATCATCTAATTCCACCCCACCCTGTCATGGGCAGGGACACCTTCCACTGTCCCAATTTGCTCAGAGCCCTGTTCAACCTGGCCTTGGGCATTGCCAGGGATAGGAAGCTTCTCTGGGCAATCTGTGCCAGGGCCTCACCACCCTCCCAGGGAAGAACTTCTTCCATACATCTGGCCCAAACTCCCCCTCTTTCCATTTGTACCCATTACTCCTTGTCATTCCAGCTCCTGATGCAGAGTCCCTCTCCATCTTCCTTGTGGGTCCCTTCAGATCCTGGAAGGTGCTGTGACCTCTCCATACAACCTTCTTTTTTCCAGCTTAACAGCCCCAACTTGTCTCAAAGCCAGAGCAGTGAAAGAGGCTGATCTATTGAGGAGTGGGATCAGAGGGAGCTCAGGATTCCTGCCTCCAGTCCTGCTCTGCCACTGGTCTGCAGGGTGAGCTCAAAACATCTCTCCTTTAAAAAACAACAATCAACCAACCACCAAAAAACCCCAACCCAAAAGCCCAAAAAAACAAACCAGCAAAAAATGCAAATCCTAGCAAAACCAAGACCAACCCTTCTCTTTAGGTGTTTTTGGTGGATGAGCTAGATAGTGATGTCAAGCAGTATTAAGCTAATTTATTTCATGCAAGCTGATCATCACTGTTTTGACATGCACAGGCATATTTGAGAAATAGGAAAGTAGGTAGAAACAAAAAGAGAAAACCTTCTGTTTCGGTAACAGAAGAACCGTCCTCAGATTCCTTTCTCCAAGCAGCTGGTCCTGAAAAATGTCAACAACATTTGCCCAACAGCTTGGTGGCAATTACAGATCACCAGAGGTGAAGCCACAGTGACAGCCACTCCTGAAGCCAGCAGGGCAAACCTGGGGTCAGAAGGGAAATGGAGACACCAAGAGGCAAACAGCAGGAGCTACAGAGGAGTCTGGGGGAAGCAGGGAGGGCCGGAGTCCCTCTGGGATGTGGGAAGGGGAGTTGGGGTCGGGGGTGGACAGCGAGGTGTGAGGAAAGCCCTTGGATGTGGGAAGAGTCCTTTAAGTAAATGTTGTGGGTGCCAGAGGTTGCTAGGCAGGGACTGGGTGGCTGCCCAACAACAGGCACACAAACAAATAACAAATAAATAAATGAAACCACTGAAAGGCTTTGCTGGCTCCTGCCAAGGGCACCTCAGGCAAAGGCAGATGCCAGCAGCCAAGGCAGGATGGAGCCCAGCTCTGCTGGCTCCTGGTCCAGCACCCAGCCAGGAGGTCGAGGTGCCACTCTCATCCTGCTTTCAAAAGGGAACAGACAAAGTGTTACCCTGGCAACTTCCAGAGCAGAGACTGTAGCAAGAACAGGCATTATGTATGCAAATAAAAGCATCCAGGCACAACAGCCTGGAAAAAAAAAATAAAGCAAATAGCCAGACTAATATTTGCAGAAATAAGTTACTGAAGCAAGACTTCTAGATCCAGAGCTAGGACTTCAAAAAGATAATTTAGTTTGCAGAAACTCTGAAGGACTGCAAGGAAGGAGCTTGAACTTTTCCTAAAAACTTAGCTAGTTTATCAAATGCCTTATTACAGCACCAAAACCTGCTGTTGAGGCCTGGCTGTGAAAACACAAAAACCTCTGCTGTGTTTTATAAGAGCAGCCACAAAGCTCAGCTCGAGGCTTTTTGCATTGTTTAATGCATGATTTCATTTCAGGCACAGGACATCTATGCAAACTAAATGGGTTTAGTTTTCTCCATCCCCCAAGTTCAACACAATTTATGGCTCCTGCACTTTCCCTCTGTTAAACTCACTCAAAACCTCAACAGCTGCCTTTCCACCCCTCTTTTTTTCTCCCTATTATACTGATAAGCCTCCATAAAAACCCTGGAGCACCTCATCATGAGTCATGGACACATTTACCAGGGCCTTGGAGCAAGTCTTAACCCACTCTAAAATCTGACAAATTGGTTGTCTCTAATGCTCACATATTAAATATTTAGGGATTACTTTCAATCCCTTATCAAAGATCTGTCTTCATCACTGATAAATCATATAATTCCTGTTAGAGATGAAAGCAGAGTCACAGCTGCCTCTCTGCAGAGGCCTCAGTTGTTGCTTTCACACACAGGACAGCACTTTCCCTGAGCTGTGGTTTTTTGGGCAACACTTGTTAACTTCATCTACAAAAGGACAATTGGTAGAAACTGAAAAAAAAATAGAAGCAGAAACTGAATCTCATTCATAATTCAGGGCAACCCATTGGAAAGGAAGCTGTAAACGTTGTCAAGTCAAGAGTGAACATAAACACTTCTTTACCTATCATAGAAAGTCCTTTATTTTAAAGTGATACCATGCTTTCTTCCCCTGTTTTTGTTACTCCTTTGCAACTGAGGCAGCCCAGCCTCAAGTGCTTTGCTGAAGATATGGATTTTTATTCTGCTCAAGTGCTTTTAGCAAGAGCAGGAGCAGCTCACCCAGACAGCTCCAAGGGATGCAGAAAACAAGGGGCCTTTTTACAAAACAGGCTTCCAGGGACTGACTTCCACCTCGGTGCCATGAGGAAACAAAGCTTGTGCAATTGCAGCCTGTCCCCTCCAAAACCCAGTCCTCTCCCCAGCCAGAAATGCCTGATCCCATTATTAGCCAGGTTAGAGCATTTGCAGGGGGAAGGATCTTATGGATGCCTTGAAAATTATGTTATGTCAAGCTTTTTTTGAGAACTAGAAGTTGGCTAAAGGACAGAAATTCAAAACCATGTCCCCACTGAGGGAGGGAAAAGCCAAAAGTAGCCCTGCTCAGCTCCTGGCTGCCCTTCCCCGTGGAAAATATAGCAGAGAATGAAGCTGAGATCATTAAGTCAGAAGAAAGGGAACTGCAGAAAAACCTGAAGGAAACCAGACTCCATCAGCTGCACCACTCAGACAGCAATTTGTTTAGTCAATTGCCAAAGTAAAACAAACATCGAAAGAAAAACATCTGGGAGGAGAAATTGGTGAGAGGGCTCTGGCTGTAAATTTCCGCTTTTCGGAGAGAGCTTTAGGCTGGCTTTACAAAACAGCAGAGGTGAAGGAGGGAGAACAGCTCAGCTGCCCAGATTTCAGCACTTCTGGAAGTGCCTAAGGGGGAAGGAGCTGCTCTGAACACCCAGACCCAGCCAGCTCCCATCTCCTGGGCAATGCTGCAGCTTCCCCATCACTTCCAGGCACGACTGAGCTCCCTCTCCTTAGGAGAAGATCCACAGCTGATCACATGGAAATGGGATGTTTTTTTCCTTCTTTCCAGCAGAGAAGACAGAAACCATCTCACACAAAGACAGAGAATGGCAGCAGCATCTGTGTTAGTGGAGGGGCAGAGCTGGGTTGAGCAGAGAGCTGTGAGCCACATCTGGGGCTGGTGCCAGGGGAAGGGAGCTCTGTCCCAAAGTGTCACATCAGCTGACAGCCAGGTGAAACCGAGCCCATTGAGTGAAACACCAACCATTTTAGGGTTATTACAGCAGCTGGTTTGAGAGCCTGCTGTGGGAAGGCAGCAAGGCTGGCTCAATGCAAAGGCTGGGCCCAGGAGCAGCAGCAGGCTCCATAAATAAGATCCTGTCAGCCTGACCATTATAAACCTTGTGATCCTTGTTTGGTACATATCCCACCCCCTCTGGAAAAATCACACAAGGCTGGAACTTGGCACAGCAGCCTCCATCCTGTCCTGGGGTTTGTGCAAACCTCAGCCCTGCTCAAACTCCTCCATTTGACCAAGAAAATGGCAGAAGTTAAAAAAACCCACAAAACAACAGTGAAGACTTTGCCAGAAGACTTCAGCCACTAGCTCTTTTTGCCATCCAGGACAGCCCAGAGTGGTATCAGCTGATGGGATTTCTAGAATCCCTTTGGAAGTGACAGCCCATGTTGGTATTAACAGCTGGAGAGAGATGCAGTTTTAATGAGGTTTTGAAGGTTTGCAGGTCTCACAATGAGTTTAACAGATGTACAGGCAAAAGTCCTGCAACAGAGCATCTTTATTCTGGTCAACCTAGTGATCTTTCCCTTAAAGTGATTAAATGACTAATAACTTTGGAAAGGCCAAAATTTAACATTACTTCAAAGTTTGTGAAAAGCAGAACTTTCATTAGGAAAACGAAAAATGACATTTTGAATTTAACCCATTTTCCTCATTTTCAAAGAAGACAAAAAGATGGTGCTTTGGAAACTGAAATTATTGAAGTAAATTATTTCTTTTCACTTTTTAGATCTCCCCAGGGAAAAAACCCAACAAACAGCTAAGATGAAATAGTGAGGGCTTGTCTGAGCAGGAAAGCTTTATCTCCTAGATATGTAGCTGTAACTCTGTAAGTCCCTGACTCCTTTTAGTACAACCTTTTCCAGCTCAGTTTAATCAGTTTCCAGTGTCATAAACTGAGCTTAAAAGGGGAAAAGAAAACCATAATTTGGGAGGGGAAAAAAAGCTTGTAGCAAAACAAGAGTGTTCACATGAGTAGTTAAAACAAAATTTAACCTTGGTAGAAAATCATCCCTTGACTTTCATGTTTAAAACTTTCCCACGTAGGCAATTTCTCAGAGGAAACATGAGGCTTTGGGAGGGAAGTGGGGTGGGAAGTGAAAATACTTTCCCACTGCTAAGCAGAATGAGAAATAGAAGCAAGTAAAGACAAGGTTTAAGAAGCAACTTTCCCTCAGATGTTGTTCCTTTGTCTTTTCCACTCTTTCTCCCATTTGTTTTAAAATAAGAGAAAAAGAAATAAAACCTGAGGCAGCCACTTGAAGATAAAACACTACCATGATTAAAATTAATAAAATTGGGAGTAGGGAGGGAGTGCATCATTATTTTGAAAAACTCAGTGCTTTTCCTGACACTTATCCCAGATACCAAAACCCTGACTTTCTAATTAATTCACATTTGGCAACACAGGAGTACCATGGTTGTGACACACAGGTTGTAACATTCAGGCTCCATTCTTCCACCATATTAATTTCTGTCTTTCCCAACACCCAGTTTCCAGGATTCTGCCTTTCAGAAACAGGCAATGTGTTAATTGCAGCAGCCCAAGCAAAAACATCTCCCACATTTTGCATGAGACTCAATGCACCAACAACCAATTTGCAGGCATATCTCCACAGGTTTCTAGGCAACTCCAACACAGGAGGCTTTTCCTGGAATTTAATGGAAGTCAAAGGTGAAAAACTCGTACTGGACAATTCAGCAGAACATGTGCTACTACCAGGCTTCCTGTTATGTCCACACAATCCATTCTGGAACTGCCTGGCAAGTTACCAACACATGGCTTCCAGGGCTGCCAGCACTGCCAGCTTCAGGCATTGCAAAAGTAATGAATCAGGCCACCAAAACACTGCTCTGAAATCAACTTCTGCCTGCTGGGTTTGCTGGGGCCACTGGGAAAACATTGAGGCTTCCTTTGCAGCAGACAAGGGGGCTGGAATGTCAAAGACACTTGAAAGGAAGTTAAAATTGCCAAGCGATTACTTGATTCCAGGTGCTGGGGATTTAATAGATACAAAAAACAACATCATAAAAAAAACACATTCCTTTAGTGTTACAGGCTGTAAAGCAGAACCATTCTAGGCTTTTTGGGATGTTGCAGGAAACCCCAAACCCTGCCAAGCAGGCTTGCTAAACATGGACAGAGAAGTATTGGCCATTTGTTCCCCATTTCCTCTAGGAAGGAGTGACAAGAGAGTGCCTTAGGGCAGCACAGGGAAACAAGACAGTCACAATTTCCATTTTACAAGATCACTCAAAAAGAAGGCAGAAGATAGTGTATCCTTCAGCTGTGTCCTTTGGTGTTTCAGATAAGGATTAAGGGGTGTTTCTGCCCCTGGTTTCAGAATCATGTTTGTGTGAATGCAGCACATGATTATAGGAAAAAGTGTCTAAAGCTAGAAGTGAAGCAAAATAAGCAAGTTATTTTTGTCTTTACAAGTACTTACAGGTGCCCCAAAAAGATCCTGTTTGATTCAGTTGCCCACCTTTATCTCTGCACTCTGGTCATGAAATCACATGAGAATGAAGTTATTCCATAAAACTTTTGATATTTCTTGGTTCTGTGTGGGAAAGACTAGCCACATTTGTTCCCAAGTTTCCCTGTATTTAGTCAGAGAGTGACATTTGAGATAGTTTCAGAGAATCATAAGATGGCCTGGCTTGGAAGGGACCTTAAAGTTCACCCAGTTCCAAATCCCTGCCATGGCAGGGACACCTTTCAAAAAACACCCCAAACAAGCCCAGGTTGCTCAGAGCCCCATCCAGCCTGGCCTTGGACACTGCCAGGGATCCAGGGGCAGCCACAGCTGCTCTGGGCACCCTGTGCCAGGGCCTCAGCACCCTCACAGGGAACAATTTCTTCCTCATATCTAATCTAAACCCATCCCTTTGCAGCTTGAAGCCATTCCCCCAGTCCTGTTACTACGTGCTCCTCTATGAAGTCTCTCTCCCACTCTCTTATTTTTGTTTTTATCAAAAGGCATTTACCCAACAGACTGCCACATGCCTCTGTTGCAATTTAGCAAGAACAATTCATTATGAGCTCAGTAATTATACAACAGTAAGGATTACTCCCTATACAACAGGGAGACTCCAGAGAAATTTTAAAAATCTAATTATTTTAGACCCTCTCATGTGAGATTTCAGTAAGTTTATACCCAGAACATCACAACAGCAAGCAGTGTGAAAATATTCAGCCTCACCTGGCACTGCAGAGTAAATACACAATGTCTGCTGCTGCCAAAGAAAATGGACAAATGTTACTAAGGAGGGACAGGACCCAAACAAATGAAACACTCACTGACATTCCCTCACCTGAAGCAAAGGTGTGTCCTTAGGCTTTGGAACCCTGAACTGGGCGGATGTTGCCCTTGCAGAGGTGGTTTGGACTGCTGTCAGCGCACAGCACCCAATGGATCTCAGAGTATTCCCATCATTTCAGAGCACACTGATGATTCATGCATGGCTACACGGCAATATTTACTCAGCTCTCAGGAGGCAAATTCATTTGCAGGGATTAGTCAGCTGTCAAGCACCCATTCCCTTGCATAAGAATGATATTCCCTAAATAAAAGTTTTCATCTCCAACTTGAACTTCTGCCCCACCATCTATTGCCTCTTATTTAATAAGGGGTGAACGAGGACTTGTCATTGTTTTCATGGATTGCAGGAGAAAGGAGCACAGGAGACGTTGACAGTGAAAAATGGAGAGGTGAATGTAGCAACTTGTTCCTCAGCACAGCTGAGCATAATCAAAGGAGCACAAACTTTTGATTTATTCAGAGCCAATCATGGTTGCAAGGGAAACAGGCTTGCTGGATAAAGATTCATCTCTGGCCAAAAGCAGGCAATGGCATCAAGCACTGCACACCTAGCAGCAGGGCAAGTGGGTTTCTGGTTTTTCCAGAGTAAAGAAACACACTGCAGGCTCTAGCAAACCATTGTCTTTTGGCAGATATCACACAATTTCTGTAAAATTTGCATCACCACTTCTTGCTCTATCCAAAGCATGCTCCACTTGTGGCTAAAATGGAAGGGATCTGTGCCATGGAGCACGACAGAAAGCTTGTCAATTACTGCAAACACATCCACAAACAGAAGAAAGAAAATACTTGTTAAAAACCAGCAGAGCACAACCTGATTCCTTGATAAATGGCCACTGAATTTGTAGGGCCAAAGCAAAGCAGGCTGTGGTTTTCAAGCCAACCTGCTGTCAGAGCTGTACCAAGAAAGGAGCACTCCCTGCCCTGTCCTGCTGCTGCAGTCATCTGGCTCCAAAACATCATCCATGCTTTCTCAGTTCTGTCATTTGAGCCAGTAAATGTTATTTTTCTCTTGTATGCTTTTAAATAAAGCTGTCCTAAGCAGGACAGACCAAGCATATTATATGCAGTGCTCATCTAAAAGCTGGAAGCCACTCACAGATGTATGAGAGCCCTTATTTCTGCTTTTATCCACACTTGAAGAAGCAGCATTGAACGTAGCAAATCAAATTCCAGCCCCTGATGCTGCAGAAGAAAGGACAGTGAGGAAAGTGAGGACAGTGAGTCTCAGCCTCCCTTTGTCCCTGTGAGCAATACCATTTGCCATACTCACCTTTCCCTTTGGTACCACTACACCACAAAATCCCAGCAGGTCAGGTTACTGCGCTGCTCACCTGCCTCTGCCCTGTGCCATATGTTGGAGGCTCCCCTGATGGGGCCCTGGTGTAGCATTTCACCTCTGAGTGGGCTTTTATCTCAGCAGAAACAGAGATGGGAGCTACAGTGAGACTGAAGGCAACTGGGTCAAAAACATCATGAACCAGCTTCGTGCTACCTGTTGTTTGCTCATGGAAATCCTTCATCTGAACAGAGGAGTGATGGTGAGTACTGAAAGTCCAGAGCCCTCCCCAAATGTCACTGTGACCCCAGGAGACCTGCGGGGCTTTAACCAATGCAATGAGAGGCCTCAGACATTTGGCAGTGTTCTGCCTGCCTGGGAGATGGGGCTGGCTGCCCTGACGAGCACCTGCCCGTGGGTTTGGGTTTTTCTCTCCCCTGCAGCTCCAGTAGCAGCACCCGGCTGGCAGCAGCACTGGAGGAGGATGGAAGATGCCTGCAGGGACCCAGGGCGCAGCCAGCACAGCCCTCCTGCCTCAGGCTCCCCTGTGCTCCCAGGGCTCAGGGTGCTGCCCCTGCTCCCCCTTCTCTTTGCACTGCTGGCTGGCTGTGTGAGCTCCCCTGCCAAGGATGCCAAGGGATTGAATCACAGGTGGGAAGAAACAAAGAGCCTGCAAGGAATAATCCCAGATGCAACTGCTCACATGGGGAAAATATTCTATTATCCAGTGCCAGCGTTTGCCTTTCAGGGAATGAAAACTCAGTACAAGGTAATGCTATTCAGTACCTTTCCTGGTGCAATCCTGCAGCAAAGACATTCACTTTATGTTTAAAATGAGCTCACTAAAAATCTCTTTCCAGAAAGTGCCTCAGATGTATTAGAAACAGGTAGGACTGATTGCAAAAATCTCACCATCATTCACTGCCAATGCAGCAGTTCCCTACTCAGCAAATAACCAACTTACAACAAACCACACCTGTGGTTTATCTACCAGTAGTCTAAAGAATGCAGGGTCTTGGAAATGGACAAAAAATGTTGCCATTATGCTAAAAAACACCCCAAACAAGCACTACTTGAAAAGCCAAGGTTCTGTGGTTTCTAAGATTTTTAATGGATCAGTTGTGGCTGTTTCTGAACTTCTGTTCAGCGAGAGCTTACACTGTGCAAAACTGGAGTAGCAACACCATTTCCTATCACTAATTCTGTTTCTCTGCCATCCTCTTATGGAGAAGGTCTCTTTAGCCAGTGGTGCAGATTTGCCAAAGTGGTTGGAATTCGACCCCGAAGCAAACACGCTGCAAGGGCTGCCAGTGGCAGGGGAGGGAGGAGAGTACCTGCTCAGCCTTGCTGCCTCTGGGGGGCTGCCTGCCCAGGAAACACTGAGGGCTGCTGCAAATTTCACCATCCACGTGCAGAACAGCAGTTTGTCCTTGGAAATGCAGAGCTTGAAGCACATGCCAAACAGCTACCAGTGAGTACTGCTGGCCTCCGTGGCTTCTGCTCTAATCAGTGAGGGGAGGGAAAAACGATTTTAAGGAAAAAGAGATGGGTGCTCCCTAATTGACACAGGGTGGGCTTTTTCCTGCTGTGGAAATGTGACATCAAGGAACCAAAACCAAAACAAAACCCCACAAAATACTGAACAAGCACATGTTGAATATAAAAGCAGGCGGTTTTGTTGTCCCAGAGCAACAGTGCACAGCAAACATGGGCATGAAGGCTGCAAGCCCAGCAGCACAGGGACACGATTCTCCATTGTGCAGGGGGCATCCAGCCTCCCTGCTCCAGTTCCCAACTCTTCTGTGGGCAGGGAGAGAGGCAGGCTCCCAGAGAGGCTCCAAATTTCCTCCACAAGACACTGTTTGTTACTGCTGATGGTACTTTTTGAGTGTAAGTACCTCCATTTGGTGTGTAACAGACTGGGAATATCTCTGAAATTAATTACTTCCATAATGAGGACAGCGTTTGGAAATTCAGCCCGTGCTGCTGTGTTCTGCACAAGCAGTAGGATCAAACTTAGCAATCAGTGAAATTGGTGGGATGGGAATCATTCATATATGTGACCGTGTTCACAGGGGTCTTAGGATGAGGGAAGAGATGAGGATCTGACTCCATGTTTCAGAAGGCTTGATTTATCATTTTATGATATATATTACATTAAAACTATACTAAAAGAATAGAAGAAAGGATTTCATCAGAAGGCTAGCTAAGAATAGAAAAAGAAAGAATGATAACAAAAGCTTGTGGCTCGGACAGAGAGTCCAAGCCAGCTGACTGTGATTGGCCATTAATTAGAATGAACCACACGAGACCAATCACAGGTGCACCTGTTGCATTCCACAGCAGCAGATAACCATTGTTTACATTTTGTTCCTGAGGCCTCTCAGCTTCTCAGGAGGAAAAGTCCCAAGGAAAGGATTTTTCAGAAAAGATGTCTGTGACACATATATTCAGGAGAAGGAAGATTTGGATTAAGAGCTAAAATTTTGAGCAATTGTTGACTAAATTCAAACAGGGATCTTCACAAAAATGGAGAGGGGTGTACTGTTAACTACTCTAATTCTGGCCTTTCCATACCAGGTGTGGGAAGGAAGCTGCCATCACTGTTGCAGAAATCATCCTCAGTGCTGGGGCAGCAGCCCTGGGAGCCCGGGAGCGCCTGCGGGTGGTGCGGAGGACGGCGGAGTTCCTGCGCCGGGACAGCTCCGCGCTGACGCTGCTGCAGCATCACCATCCCCGCCCCGGGGGCTGGCTGGTCCTGGCCGAGCGCACCGCGCACACCCAGCCCGCCAGCAGCCACCTGGGGCTCTCCTGGCCCCTCACCTGCCGGGCCTCTGCCCTGCTCCCCGAGTTCAGCCAGGTCCTGCAGCGCAACGTGAACTCACATCGCCTCTCACGGCTGCTGGGCTATGAAATTGCAGGCTGGAGAATACTCAGCACAGGGGAGTATGAAAGGAAGTCTCCAAGACTACACCGCAGGCAGTTAATGGTCACCCCAACACCTGCATTAAAACCAACTAGAATTACCCAGAGACCAGCTGCAGCAGAGGCTTCCAGGCCTTTGTTCCTTCCTGTGCCAAGCCAGTTACTCACACCGCTTGTGCTATCACTCACAGCTACTAAGAGCTTATCAACTTTCTGTGCAGAAAGTATAACCATGGCAAGTTACAAGATGCAGAACAATATCCACCTTGCAAGTCAAGAAACCTTGGTCACCTTAGGAATGGTCTCAGCACAGGACATGCCAACTAAGCCCACAGCATCCATTATGTTTGCAGACCCTCATTTCCCATATCTTTCACCTTCACTGATGACTGAAACGAGGCTTCTCCTCTCTGAACTGGGAGTGCTGCCGGCTGGAGTTTCTGGTACATCCTTGCTGTCAGAGCGTCACGTGCCTGAGGCAGGCTCCTATTTCCTTTCCAGTAAATCAGAGATACCCACACACCATCTCCTACAGGACATCACTTCAGGCACAGAGCAGCTCTCCAGGCCATGGGTGATAAACGCTCTTCAGGAGTGGCCTCACAGCTCAGCAGCGGCGTTTTCTCCCAAGACAGAATTACACCCATTTTTGCCTGGAGCAATGTCAGTACCAGAAGTGCCAGATTACAGCAATGAGGTAAAATGCCACTTTCCAGAATCTGAAAAGCTTTCTGATGCATCCCTCTGTCCAGAAGCATCAGTACTGGACATACTCCCTTCAGTAGTCCAAGAAGCTTCAGTAAGGGCCACAGCTTTGTCTGGCTTCACATCTCCCATCAAGGACACATTCCCAGCTGTCCTAGCAAGCAGCAGCCTGAGCCAAGTGTTCACTAATGGCTGTGAACCTCAGTCTAAAGCTCCTTTGACTACCCCACAGCCCAGTGGCTTTTCATTTGCTGGAGGGAAAAGCAGAGCTTCTTCTGTGACCCAGAGAGAAGCACAGACCCTCTGTTCCAAATTGATTTTCAGTGCTGAAGCCTCAGCCAGTTTTCCTCACACATCAACCAGCACTGTCCCTGGTAAAGCTGAAGCACCTCTTGAGCCAAGTCTGATCACTCTGTCCCACCCTGACACCACTCCAGTTCTTACTGTGCCAGAAGACTTTTCTGCCTTTCACATGCCCAGGTTATCCAGAGCAACATTCCCTCCTCCTTACAGCAGCAGCATGCTCAGAACAGAGCCACAGCCCACGAGGATTTTACCCAGGGGCACAGAGGAATTGCTTACGCACAAAGACCTGGGAACAAGTGGGATTTTGCCAAGTGTCACTGAGCCTTCCCTGGAGTCACACAACACCTCAGGCATCAAGCCAGATGCTGTAGAAGCACCTCTGGTGACTTTATTTAATGCCACTTCTCACCTGGGCAGCAGCATACCAGGTATGTTTAAAGTTTAACTTTCCTTTTGTCCTCTTTCCTGCCAGAATAGTTCTATACAGTTTCTTGTGCAAAAGCACAACTTCCCTGCATTAGGCATGTGCCAACAGCAGTCTTCCCAATAAGGGAATGCAATTTTTTTTGCTTAGCTGGGAGCAGATAACAGCTCAGCTGAATGACCAGGCCCAGCTTTGACCAGCCTATCTAAGGAAAGATGGGGACCTTTAAAAAAGCTCTAAAGGAATACAAGGTTAGTCAGAGGTCTAGAAAACATGTCAAACTAAAATTATTAGTCTAGAACACTGAGCAAATACATGGGTTTGTAAAATATTTTGCTTAAAAAATGAAAGATGCATTCTCAGAATCCCCTGGGAACTAACACAGTGCTAATGACCTTCAAGCGCAGTTAAGATGATTTAAGTTAGACATTAGATAAACTTTCTCACAGTAAGGATAATAAAGCATTAGAAAAGATGCTTGAAGAACATTGTGGAGGATTTTTAAGAACTGAACAATAAATATTTATCAAAAGAGACACAGAAGTAGTTGAGTATCTTTTGGAGTAAAGAATTAGGCCAGACACATTTTTAGTCTGCCTTCTCTTCCAGCTGCCTGAATCTGTGACTCAGGCTTAAGTGTATACTAACAATAGAGATGGTTTGTTTGTAGTGCCAGTTGGGTAAATTTGTGGGATTATGTCTTACATTAAATTTGTAAAAATGTACACATGATATATTTTAAACTGTTACAAAGTGCAGGATTCAGAGCCTTGTTAATGCCTCTCAGAGCTATCTTATTTGTAAAAGTTTATTAGACCTACATTAAGTCTGTACCCGAAGCCTGTACCACAGACTGCAGTCTGAGGTATTTCAGTTTGCAATCAGATGTCCCAGCAGGCATCATTGGGATAAAACATGTTGGGTATGACAGGACAAGGGGGAATAGCTTCAAACTGAGAAAAAGAAGGTTTAGATTGAGTATTATGAAGAAATTGTTCCCTGTGAAGGTGGGGATGCCCTGGCACAGGGTGCCCAGAGCAGCTGGGGCTGTCCCTGGATCCCTGGCAGTGTTCAAGGCCAGGTTGGACAGGGCTCTGAGCAAGCTGGGATAGTGGAAGGTGTCCCTGCCCGTGGCAGAGGGTTGGACCTGGATGATCTTTGAGGTGACTTTCAACCCAAACCATTCTGTGATTCTGTCAAAGCCCTCAGACGGACAATATAGCCCTAACACATTTCTGTTATTAGCACTTATACAAGCACATGCCATGTAGAAATATTAAAAAACCCCAACAACTTTATTCTTCAGAGATAGAAGCCACTTCCATTCCCTCATTTTTTAAAGGGGAGGTTGAACTCCAGCCTGCTTCCCATGGTCCTTCCTGTGCTGACAGAAACTGGCAAAAGTCTTCAACCACATGCCATAAAAGCATTCAAATACTATTCCCAACCCTGTAACACATTATTGACATCAGATTCCTTTTACATAGATCTAAATGGTCTTTCACCTTAAACTGTAATGATCTTACTGTCACAGAGGTGGGTGAGACACTGCTGCCATCAGACCTGGAGCCAAGCACCCAGCTGTTTCCCTCCTCTGAAAGAGTACAGTTTGTGGAAAGTGAATGGATTCTTCCTCCATTTTCAGCTTCACAAGAGCTGCAGACTGCTATCCAAGGTAAAAACAAATTTACTTTTCTGTTCTTGCTTCCTAACACAGGTGCCATCAACATTTTCATCCACCCTGCAATGTGTCTCTGGCTTCCTGTACTAGAACCCATGCAGTCCTCAGACTATCACAATCAAAATATTCCTGTCCTGAATCCAGCCCTCCCTAATATTTACATGAGGTAATATACAAGGAGGGGATAATAATGGCATGACTTTATTACTCCTCACCATAAAGTGCAGAAAGCACAAGTACACAAGATCCAGAAATGGTGGGAACAGAGAACCATTTTTGTCACAAGCTGCAGGAACTGTGTGTCGTGATCCTTCACTCTTTGAGCCTGGTAGCAAACTTCACCTGACAGTCACAGAGAGGAGATTTCCTTTCAAATTTGTCCCCACACTTTATCATCCTCCAGCTTACCTGGTGTTGGCTCCCAAATTCTCTGGAACTCTTCAAAGCAGGCAGACCTGAAGCACTTACAGCAATCCCATCCCAGGCATCCATACTCTCATAAAATCCTCCCCAAAAAAATCCATTATTAATGTTGGAAATAGAAGACAAAACAATACCATGTTGTGGTATTTCTGTGTAAAAGTTACTAGAATTAGATGTAATTGTTTGGGAAGGAGCCATACAAGACTTGACTAATATTTTGGACTAGACAAAACAGTGTTAAGGATATTTACAGCTCTTTAAATAAACAGATCTCTAAATATGCTTAACAAATGAGGTTAAGATGTGATCAAGGACAAGACTTTACTGTTAAAAGTTTCAGTTTCAGTATACTCCACAATCCTGAAGCTGACAAGATTTCTTTGCCATCACTCAGCAACAGATAGCAAATTTTCCTCCCTTTTCTCCCTCCTCTCTAAAGGACAAGCAAACACTTCTCCAAAGGTTGTTCATTCCATTAAATTCCTAACAGCAACCATCGGCTGCCTGTTCTTTGTGCCTATACCTGCCAACACATTTTATGACAAGGAAGATGGCAACTCCACTCAGTTATCCCTACAGATCCTGCCAGCTGATGGCTCTCCATGGGGAGCTGAGAGCTGGCTGCAGTTTAACACCTCCCAGCAGGCCATGCACAGCTATCCCCTAGAGATGGACTTCCAGCATTCCCCACAGGAGTTTGTGCTGTCTGCCACGGATTCCGGCGCTCTGACAGCCCAGCAATCCTTCACCATCGAGCTCCTGAAGCCCCCCCAGCCACCCTGCCACCATTTCACCGTGCGGACCAAGAACAGCTTCTCCTCCTTCCTGAGGGAGAGGAAAAGGGTGGCTTTGTTCCTGGAGAAGCTCTCCTCCTTCCTGAACTCCAGCAGCCCCAAAGACATGGCGCTGACAGCTCTGCAGCCCGGCTCCACACTCATCTCCTGGTACAACAGCTCGCTGTGTGCAAGCGCCAACACCTCTTCCAGCTGGTGCGGGAAAGGCAAAATGCAGCAGGCCCTGGAGAAACTGAGGGTGCCAGCTGGCTCTGTGAGCCCACAGTTTGTCCAAGCAATGCTGCCAGAGTACAGAATCGATGTGACCTTCAGCATTTCCTACAGTGACGACTGCCCAGCCAGCACCCAGCCGTTCCCTGGGCCTTGCAGCAGCACCGGGCCGGCGCTCCATGCTGAGAACGACTCCTCGGTGAGGAGCAGCCGCCGTGCCCTGCTGAGCAGTGTGTGTGCCACTGCTGGCCTGCTGCTGCTGGCAGGAGTGCTCTGCTGGCTTTGCAGGTGTCCCAGGAGGATTCCTGGAGCTCAGCCTGTGATGGCTCAGACACACTCCCAGCTGAGCCCTGCTGACGTGGAACTGGACACCCTGAGACCTCGCAAAGCCCCTGTGCACGAGTGCAGGGCTGCACTTCCACCTCCGTTGTGGATCCCACCTTCAGGAACACTTCCCTCCCACGGGCAGCATCCCAGGCCCATCCTTCACATCACACCACCCTTCCAGCCACCAAAATATCAACTCCCTCCCCTCTATCCAGAGGCTCTGACCACCCACCATGGCCAGGGCAACATCCAGAGGCTTAAATTTTAAAAACTTTGAAATGGTATTAAGAGCAAATCTACAAAAAAGCAAATTGCATTACAAGGTGCTATCCTCAACACCCAGAAAAAAACAACATCAACAGGCAGTTAGTGATTTTCACCATGTTTAAATTTAGAATAGAATATATTTGACCTACACCTGACAAAGAGGCAGTGGCAAAAGCAGAACCCAAGTGAAACAGGTAAAAGGATCCCTTGATGAAGAGGTAGAACTACAACCCTGCAAAAGTCAGAACAAGAAAATACACATCAAGCTGATGCTGGTGGGAATGAGGGGTGCTGGGCAAATCTCACTGCATTATGTCTCCCTGACTCATAAATATACATTTTATATAGAAGAGGCAGAACTGTCACAGAAGGATCACCAAAACCATTATGGTTCCATTGAAATTCAGAGGTGCTACAGCCCTGGAGTCTAGGCCATCTCGGAATTTTAGAGTTTTAAAAAATGCCTGACATTGTCCTTTCAATCTTTCAAAACTTTTTAAAGTGTTTCTATAAATACATCATATGTTGCATTTCTAAAGGCAATAGTAGCTACTGAACTCCTCCTGTTAGGTAATTTGATGCAATGTATCTTTAAAAATATATTTTAAAGTTCCAGTCTTGCCTTCTCTACAGTAAAACTGTCTCTTGTCTGCTTCCACCTGGGACAGTTGTAGCAGAGAACTCCTGAGAAGTTCTGCAAAAGAATTTATAAGGACTTTTTAAACATTTTGAAATCCTTCCAGTTTAAGAGATTATCATATACAAAATGCAATCCACAATCTAATTATGAACTGCATTTTGCAATCACATAATTGCACATCAAGCTACTTAATCCGTAACTTCCAATTTTAATCTGTAAACTCTTTTTAGAGTTGACAAAACCTTTCCTAAACCTGAAGGCAGTGAGTGAAATAGGAGCAAAGCAGCACCAGTGGCACTATGCAGGGCAGGAGAGGAATATGGGATTGCCCTTCCCAGAAGTGCAAAGATCATCCCTTGCCACCTCTTGAGTCCCTGTGAGACTCTTCAGGTACCTGAAATACAGACCCAGTCACCAGCCCTGCTCATTTAATCACCAACCAGTCTCACCTGGCAGATACTCCAAATGTGGAGAATGGAGTCAGTAAACAAGCTAAACAAATACACATTTTAATAGCAGGTGCTATCAAATTTCTCTTTCTCTAATGAACTATTTAATTCCTGTGCATATTTGCAAGGAGTGCAGCTGAATAATAATGGCACATGAGGAGATGCAACACACAATTCCCAAGGCACAGGATGAGCTTTTCAACTCTTAACTCTCCAGCCTAGCAAATTGCAGAGCTGACATTTACATGATCCCAAGCTTCCAGACTTCAACATTCCTCTAGGAAACAAGATATGCAGTAAAATCTCATTAAAATAACCCAGAAAGTTATGAGAAGCAATAATTTTGTGGCAGTTTTCTCCATCAGAACATTTCAGCTAGGATATCAAGAGATGTGGTGATGCAGGACATTCTGTTCTCAATGAAGTAGTAAAAATAAAAGCAATAGGTCTTCACACTAGATCTCCAAGAGTTACATATTGCTTCTGTAAAAGCTGCAAATATTTTACCATATGATAGAAAATATTACCATGCAAGTACTATTTAATCACTCTGTAAAAATGGTTCTAAAATCATTTAACAGAAAATACACCTGCATCAGAGTGGCTGAATAATCACCTTGAAATTATTTATGGTACTTCAGCAAAGCTGAAGAAAGGATTCAGTCACAAATGTTCAGTGAAGAATATTTGTGTTCAGAGCTATACATCACAAACCATAGTATTTAAAGCTGCAGCTGAATATAAAATACTGATTTAGTTTTAGAAAATCTCAAAGATGTGTCTCAAACCAACTATAAGATACCCAATCTGTGAGCCCTTCAGCTGCTTACAAAGCCAGATGCAGACCAGAGGAAGGCTGACACACTTGGAGAGCTCAGGAATTCATCTTTCCTTAGCTCGTGTGGAAGACAACCCAAAACCTGGCAAGGGATCAGACCACAGACATTGGATGAGTTTTCCCAGTTGAGAATTCTACTCCTCAGTGCAAGAGGCTCTACTCAAAGAAACTGAAGACAGATCAGCTACCTTTTCATTCACAGCCATTCCAACTCAGGCCCTCAGACATGCTACCACAAGTATCTTACAAAACACACTTCATCAATAATATAATTATTAGCAAAAAATTTTATTGTACTTTTGCTTACAAAGCCTTAACTCCAACACAACAACTTGAAAGGCTTTGCTTTCTAAAGACCATTTCCATTCCATTTTTAAAAGTCTTTAAACCAACAATTTCTATCTGTAAAACCCCTCACCCTCCCACCCCTCAGATGAAAACCAAGCCTGGCACTCTCTCAGCTCAGTGTCTGGGTACCCAGTGTACGGTCTTTTCCATAATTATGGACTCCTGAGGAATCCTCATATAAATAAAAGGTGTTCATGGACCAAAATTAAGGATGTTATCAGCTTACTGTAAATTACTTCAATTTTTCTTTTTTTTTAAGACAGTCATCACTGATTTTGAAATAGTATCCAATACTTCTGGGCAAGGACTTTAAGGTGACTAACATTTTTGATTACTTGATTTACTCCATGGCAGCAGAGGTTTTCTTCATCCTAAAGCACGACTGGAAAACGCTTCAGGACAGCTCCTATTTGCACACAGCTGGTTTAACGTGATACGCAGGTTTTATACTTCATAGCAAAAATAGGTCTAGAAAAATGTAAAAACCAATCAAACCACAGCTATACAGTTGTATTGAAACAGTACCAAGAGCAATTCCAGCATTAAATATTTTTGCATTTTGGCCAGGTTTTGTCCCAAGAAACAGAATTAATCCTCACTGCCGGCCTGCTTTTCCATTTTCTGTTGTTTCCATTCTGAAAGGCAAGCAAACAAGTGGTAAGGCTTGTTACTGGAAGAAAAATCAAGTTAAAAAAATCAGATTTAAATGCTTTCATAAATACATTTTACTTCACAAACTGTCCTGTCTCTCCCTACCCCATATGCAATCTTATCTCCTCTTAATACTTCTTTAAGCAGCAGTCATTACATAAAGGAAAGGTTTCTGCAGAGATACATTTCAGCTGTGAAAAACCATCCACTATCAACCTCACCAAAACAGACAATATTCATGTGACTGGATAATATTCATGTGACTGGAGAATCCATTTTGAAAACTTGAGCTTTGGCTATTTTTTCCAAGGACTTGATTTTCAGCCCTCTTACACTGATCATTGCCTACCATCATCTCATTTCCTTCAGAGGAGGCTGGTTTGATTTTCCAGTATTTTTTGTAGAACATTTTTTGTAGGACTACTTCATTCCAGCACAGCCTAAGAGTCAACCACTTTATTACCAACAATATTTCTGTATCAGCCATTCCTTTGAAAGCCAAAGCAAGCAGAAAGTCTCAGCTACTGTTTAAACCCCTGCAGTTTAATAAGAGTTTTGCTGCAGGGGTAATAATCATTTACTAAGAGTTTTGCTGAGGCCTAGGGAAGCTCAGCTCTCAGCAGCCAGTCTCACTCAGCACAGATGCAAACAGAAAACCAAACACTGCTGTGGTTCTCCATCAATGCTGAGAAGCAAAGGAATGTACTCAGATATTTTAATCATCAAAGGAGTATCTAATGCTGTAAACTCCACACTGACTGCTACCATGATATGGGTAGTGATACATTTCCTGATACAAACCCATTTTCTTCTTTCAGATGTTGATACAGCTCAGCTTTGTTGTTGACAGAGTTCAACCGGCCAATAAATTCCTGGTGTTTCCTAGAGTTGGCAGTATTAATTCTGTTGCTCCATAAAGACAGCAAGGACATTGGCCCTAAAATTGTAAGCAAAAAGAGTCTAAGTGATGAAAATTTTGAATTAACATTACATCATTATAACACCTTAAAGGAAATTACAGATTGTGATAATTCAACATGTTAAAACAACTAATATTGAACAAACTTACAGTAGTGGCTAAATAAACAGAAAATATGCAAAGTGATAATGGCTGAGGAGCTGCTGCACATGAGATGGACTCTGCTTTAAATGCAGAATCTCAGCATCAGCTCAGCCACTGTGACAGAAAATAATTCACACCAAGGAAGAGTGAGAACTGTCCATTCTGACAACTGCACTGCTTAGGCAAGTTGATTATTTATTAGCAGGAGACAGTGATTTCTGACACCTGCCCTCAAACAGCATTTCCCACATACAGGAGGTCAGACAGCACCAGCAGGAACTTGGCCAACCCCCTGTCAACCCAAGAATCAATCAGCAGACCCACACAGTGTCTCAGTATCTCCCTTTTTTCACAGACCTGGCAGGTCTGTGTTTTCCAAGAATTTCTCAACATTTAGCATTCAATTAAACATGATCTTCACTGACTTAGCTTTAACTCCAATATGATTCACCTCATTACTTTAGAAAACACAGACTGATGCAACAACATCTACCTTTAAAAGAAATAATCTGTTGCAATTGTTTTGGTTTACCTTTTGCCTTTTCAACTGTGGGCATTTCATCCATTGTAATGAGAGGCTTTTTGTTGGGGGGCTCAGGAGAATCAGGGGAGTCTTTGATAACTTCAGCTTCTGCCAGTTCTTCTTTCTCCCGATCCAAAAGACCTTTTAACCTTTTCCAGAGGGAAGGAAAAGGGTGAGGAAAAATATGCTTGAGCACAACATAATTCTTGATAGCTTTCTGTACTGCTCAAAATTATACAGGACGTGTATCATAAGAAATTTTCTTTTGACCCCTTGGAGTGGGTGAAAAAAAATAGAAAATTGTAGCCAAATAATCCTCTGTATAAGCATTACACATAGGAAGGGTTCTTAATACACAGTTTCACTTAAGTTGTTGAGACAATTCATGTCTGAATTTTGAAGGAAAGACTAAATTAAAATAAATACATAGAGAAATGATACAATTTCCTATTATCTTTTCTAGGTGAATTCAGACCCATTCACACCAAATCTCTTTTATCTCAGTCCCCATTTCTGTTCCACGTGTGAAAGCAAAGTTGTAGGAATGATCATTGACAGGAAGGCATGGAATGTCATCAGCACGGTGACAGCAGGGTAGATGAAAAGGCCCTCTCATCCTAAGTGATCCCAGCATGCACAGAACACATGCAAATTAAGCTTACTACCATGAGTTTTTTGGATGTCTGTAGAAAGTAGTTTCAAAGAAGGAATACAGAACAGACTGACAGGTGCTTGCCACTTAGACAAGCTACAGTAACAACATGAATTACAGACAGGAGGTAAACGGACTATAATCCTGATGCTCAGCTGAAGAGAAGAGCCAAATCAAGCTGGGTTGTTTAATCAACCTGAACACTGAACTATCTACAGCTTGATAAAAGAAAACAACTGCTAGTCCCATGTTTTCAGCCATGCTTTAGGTTTCCATAAAGCAGTTTAATATCAAAAAGGTGGTGTAGTTATGACAGAATCCAACAGCAGGAACTCCTCAAGCTAAAACACCTGGCTAAGAGGTCAGCTAAGAACAACAGTTATGCTACAGTTTGATCTCACTTTAGAAAATGTACCTCTCTGAATCCTGCCATGGCTTATCTGATTCATAGTCTTTGCCCAGCTTCTCTGACTTGTCCTCTTTGTCTTCTCTCTTCCTGCCCCGTTTCTTGCGCTCCTCCTCCTCGGGGGGTTTGCTCCTGCAGGCCATGAGGCACTCCAGGACTCGCTGGTGTTTGTCAGAGTTGTTGATGTGCGCTCGCACCAGGGTCTCCAGCTCGTTCCACATGATGCGGTACTGCTCATCCCTGAGGGCCAGGAAACACCACACTGAGAGTCACCACCACCATTCAGCTACTGACTGGATGAATGCAGGCCTTAACAAACAACACAGAACCCCCAGACCAAAAATAACCCCCCAGAGATTATCTGTCCTCCAGTACTGCAGGTTTCTCCACCTGGGATTACTCCATGCTTGAACCACATTAACATTTCCCAGTTAACGCCCAGAGTAAAATATAAATTGAAATGGATTATGTCCAATGAAATCATATTGTTGGCACTTGTGAAACCTCTCAGGTGCTTGCTAACAATGCAATGTTAGAGGGCCACTCATGCACTAACGTGCAAATTAATTATTACATTATTTGGGCTAAAAAAATTAAGGAAGAATTGCACCACACTATTGTCAATAACTCCCAGTCATGTAGGCAAATCAGGAGCTGAATTTCTTTTCAAAAAAATCCATTCTTGGAAATACAAGGAACACATCCCAGTGATTGAGGGATCAGAATATTCCATGTTTATTTTAAAAAAGTATCCCATATTTTAAATAACTGTTCCATAAGGCCTTTAATATATCCCAATTTTAATGCACCGTTCATTTATATTTGAGTTTTCCTTTTTTATAAACTTGAAATTATTCCACTTTATCTGTCCATATTGTATCAATTTCTTAACTTTGCTGATAACTTTGATTTCATATTTTTTAACATAATTAAATTCTTAGACAATAAAATTGTACAGTTTTCTCCCTAATATACAGCACTATCAGTACTGTTATAGCCCCTAAATGATACAGGTGAAGCACTCACAGCATTTGGGGTGTGCAATACAGTGTTTAGTGCACTATGTATTACTTTAAACTATATTTTAAAAATCTGGTATGAAAACATTGCCAACAGAGTATTTCTGAGAAATAGTCCAGAATCAACAAAGAGAGATATGCATGTAACCTTTTTGGCCCCTTTCCTCTGGTACCAACTGTTGAAATTGGCAGTGGATCGTTCTTCCTCTCCATGTCCACCAAATTGTATATTGTTTTTTGGCAATTCAACACATCCTCATCAGTCATTGTTTCCTTCACAATCACACTGGCTAATGGTACTACCTGCAGAAATAAACAACAAGAAAATGCGTGTGTGTCACAGGAGAGCAATAGGGATTAAAAAATTAAAGGTAATGAAACAACACACAACAAAACTCCACCCTCTTATCCTCAGTTTAGTACTAATTCTAAGTGTAAGTGGATGCTTTCTTTACCCAGCAGAACTGGAGCTGTCAGGTTCAAATCACTTTATTTAAATACCATTCCAACAATCTACTGCATTAAATACAGTATTAGTTCAGCAAAAATAAAGCTGAATTAAACTGATTATACAGCAAGGGATTTATCACCCCATAGAGTTGGTACTTCATCAAGTGACAAGGCAAAACTCAATCTAGGAACAGAACAAAAATGTACACAGCCCAGGTTACTTACAGCTTGCATGTTGAAGATGGTGGTCTGAGAAATAATCATAGGCCAGTAACGAGTATGTTTCTCTAACTGATCTTTTGCACGTTCCAATGGAATTTCAAGACTTCCATCCATCTTATATCTGGGCTCTAGAAAAGGAGTTAATCGGTTTTCCCTCATAAATTCACCAAAATCCTAATGATAACCAAACAAGATACAATTAGGCATTTCTCTAACAAAGTAACTTTCAGTGAAGGGGCTAAACAGCTTAGCCTTGCTTATCACTTTGTACCATCCCACAGCCACATCTGACCCTACCAACCACAGCCCTGTCTCTAACTCTCATACATTTACCAGGGGGAACACAAAAACAGAGGCACAGAAATATGGGGTAAATATCAATGTATGGGTTTTGACAAGGAGGACTTCCAGATTTACAAGGTATTTCATGTATGGGAAGAGTTATATCTTTCCAGAAGGAACTTATGCTTATTTACGAAAGATATCAAGGATGTATTGAAAAAAATAAAGGATAAACAAAAGGCATGTCAGCTGATTGTCTGATATCAGAGTTCAAAGCCGTCAACTTCATCTTTTTTATTTACTGTACAAACACTCATGTGCAATCTATCCTTTGACAATAAGCACACGATACAGTCCTATATGTATCCAACTCACAGAAGAAACTTGCCAAGAAAAATATTTTTCTAGAACCAGAACAAACTTTAAACACTCCTAGTGCATTAAGGAGGCATTCCTTGACGCACAAAGTAATTTATGAAGCAGGCATAGCAATCAATAAATGTAGTATTTTTTACCAAATACCTATCAAGGTATTTATTACAAAGGAAACTTGACCATGCAACCCACTCCAACATTTCCTTCCCACACCTAGTGCCCTGCATCTGTTGTCATGTGAGAGAAGCAGCAGTGTAGCACAGAAAGACCCTTACTGTGATCCTGTAGTCAGTGACCCTCCCACCGCAGCCCTCGCTAATTGAGGGGGGATCTTCCAGGATTGAGCGGGAGCTGCTCAACACATGCAAGAAAATCTCTCCCCCGTGGCTGCTGAGCATGTGGCTGATGACTTTTGAGCCAGACTTGCGTGGCTGCTCCAACAACACCGAGCGACCTGGTGGAGGGAGATCAGTTTCATTCACTCATTCCTGGGTGCTGCAATTTTTTAATTTTGAGCTGCATAAATACAGGAAGAATCTGAACCCACCAAGGTGGTGTTTTCACCCACCTGAACAACAAACTTCCATCTCCTCATTTCTTGACACAGAACAGGGTATATGTGCACCTTAAAATTTTACAAAGCAACACCAAAAGGCCTCTCCTAGACCAACCAATCATTTCTTCTATAGGATATTATTCTTAGGAAAAAATACATATTCATAAGGCATTCAAATGGCCCTGCTGCAGAACCACTCTCATTAAAAGCAACTTTCAAAAAGTAATAAAATAACCTCTTGAGTATAAAGGTATCAGCTGATACACTTGCTAATGCTTAAAATGGATACTGTTCTTCAGACAAGAGAAATAAAACTGCATTTGTCTTATTTTCAGTAGAATACACCAAGCATTAAAGGGTGCATTCTCCAAATAAGTTTCTTTTTGTCAGGAAGCAAAAATCAGAAGAGTGAGCTTACCTCAAATATGCTATTAATTTTGGTTCTAACCATTTTTATTAATCAAAGGACATTTTCACTACACAATCTCTAGAGAAAAACACATTAAGATATAGTCTTTAATAAAACCACTGCATGTTTAGACAATCAAATGACTTGACTGAAGGAAACATTCTGTTAAAAGGATATTTGTAATGCCATTTTGTTTGCAAACACACAAACCTCCATTTCAATACTTGTTGCTTCTTTACATATTTCCTCCCATCTTTAAGATTCAAAATACAATTGCCTTTGAAGACATTTAAAAACTTTCTTCTCTTATTTATAGGACATTTTAAAATAAATGTAGTATTTTTACAGTATATACACATTACTGCTACACCAATCAAAATGTGCCACATGCTCCATTTACAAAATTAAAAATTTTAACATTGAATAATTAGCCAAGGACACAAATTTACCATTAAGGAGAAAGTTTGTAAGGCATGAAGAAGGTCTGCTATTTACATCTACTGGTGAAATTCTGTATGCTCCGGTGCAATAGTGCAGTTCTGAAAAATAAAGGAGTAGAAAAGTGGAGTGTAATTCCAGAGACAGAAAAAAAAAATCCACAAAATAAAAGAATGGAAGAGGAGGAGGCTAGTCCACAATGAGCAGAACTAAAAAGTCTAGCTGCCTCTCAGTCTGAAAGTGCCCACTGGAAGGATTCCCAAGAATCCACAGCTCTGAGAATCTCATACATTCCCAACCAAGCCCTGTTTCCAGCAGAACCCCCAATTCTTTATCTCTTGAATCACTTCACTGATCAGTCAGTCTGCTCTTATTTCTCTTATCTCTATTTCTGGCCTGCTGGCTCAATGAGTCAACATAAATTGCTAATAGTTAATAGGGTGCATGAGCTGCACAGCCATCTCAGATCTGCCCTGGCTTTCTCTCCTGTACTCAAATTTGTACAAGTTACCAACCAGGTCTGGAAAGTTCCATGGCACCTACCCACACTGTTGGTTCGAGGAGTGCACCATTTCAGTGTCACAGTTTCTTTAAATGTGCCTTCTCTGCTATTGCCACCCACGTGGTTATCACCTGCAGAGAAAGGCAGAAAGTGGGGGGATCAACCAGAGTTTATTACACAAAAACAACTCTAAACTTGAGGTACAAAATATAACATGAATATATACACAAAGCAATCTAAATTTAAAACTTAAGATACCTAACCTTTTGATTTGACAATTAGAAAGTTCTACATAAGTTTAGTTCTATCAGTAGCAGGCAATTTTTTCCTGCTAAAATGCTCAGGACTTAAAGACAATATCTTTATCAAAATTTTCCACACAGAAATCAGAACTCCTACATACTAGAGCTGACTGTTTCTTGTACATATTGTATTCCCAAAGTCAATTAAACCAATCTAAAGGTACATTTGACAAGTTTAATTTTTTGGAGAAAGAAATATTTGGTCTCATCGCTATGTCACATTCAGCCTGAATTCTCTCAATGTGTTCTACTGACCACAAATGCTTTATTATTAAAATACTGGAAATACTTTATTATTAAAATTAACTGCAACAGTTTTAGAAATTATCTTCAGAATATCTGAAGGCCAAACTTATTTAACCTGAAAATTCCTTGACAACATTTCAGAGAAAAAAGACCAGTGTAACTAAATTCCCACTTTCCTAGCATCAGAGCTATTACAGCTGAATTATGTATTTAGAAACAAATGAAAGAACCCAAAATTTACAGGATCATAGAGCAGACTTTTTCCTCTCAAAGTCCTGATGGGAAAATGTGAAGAGGAAATGCAGTCAGAGTGCTTTTGTATTTTCCTAGGAGACCTAATTCCTTGAGCCTACAGGTTTTACAAAACTGCTTCTGAGCCCTGGCAATAAAAGCTTCAAGATTTCAACATCATACCACAGTTCAGGTGAGGCTGAGGTCATTACTGCAACACCCCATGCTTTTCATCAATCTTTAGTCATCCACTCCCCTAAAATTTGGAGCACAACACTTGGAGATGACAGAGGAGTTGCCTCCTCTTCCTCAAAGCAATGGGACAAAAAGCACAAACTCCCCAAAATGGCTACTTATGGATCATATGACATTTAATTCTACTAATAGAGAAGTTATAAGCTGATTTTAACAAAGTTTGACATCAGGCAGTTTCCTCAACAAAATAATTCTGCAAAAGGCTAAGTGTTGTGCTTTTCTAACTTTGGTTGAGCTATTAAAAATTCACCTCAGAGGTGATAGCAATTCCAAATTTACAAAAAAAAAAGATAGGTATTTCAAATACAACAAAAAAGCTCAACAGCCAAACAAGTCTTGTTTTTTCCAAAGCAATTATTGCCATAAACAGGCCTGTGGGATGTAAGTGGTGCTAATTATTATTACTTAAAGTTCAATTGTGCAAGGCATAATTTTGCACAAATATCCACAAGAGAGACTTCATTTTGTAAAATCTCCCTACATATTTGGTCTCTCACCTACTTTTTGTATCTCAGTAAGAAACTGACATGCCCTTCAAATCTCACAGCAATTTCCTGAACAAATGTGAATTTGGCCTGTTTTCTCATTGCTGTATTAAAATATATCAATAATGAGCAAAACTCTAATGCCAACATTACAAATTAAGTTTCCTGGGTTACAAGGAATAACTGAAATATTTACTATTTGAGCCTGAAAATTACATGGATTTGAAGGTCTCAATCTTCCTTTGTGAATACTCCCAAAGAGGCTGATCAAAAGCCACCTTCAGAGGGCCATTCCTACTTACCACTCTTTAAAAAATCCACATGTGCCTCTTTGTGATGAAGCAGCTCCACATCATAGTTGGCTGATGTGTTAGCATGTTGTTCTTCCTTCAAAAGAGAAAGGTGGATATAAACAGAATTACTTTAGCTAGAGGTCACCATTTTCATAAATTAATGATTCTACATTTGTCTTTCAGTCTGGAAGAAAACAAAAAATCTCCAAGTGCCTCAGACAACAACAGGATTGCAATGCTGAGGGAACTTTGCTTTCTGAGCAGTTTAAAGATGCAGCCAACTACTTTTCCTCTTATTTACTTTTTTGAAACCCTATTCCTCTTTACACAAGCCTCATGTCACCATGCAGAGCATCACATACAAGTAAAAACTAGGCTTGACTACTTCACTAAATAAGTGAAGTTAAGGAAGCCTACAAAATGTTACATAATCACCAGCAGTTACAACTTACTGAGCAGCAGCAAAGACTCACTGCAGGGTAGAGTGACAATTACTTTTCAAAACCAAAAATAAAGAATCCAAACCAAAACCCACACTTTGAACTTAGTACTTCTTAAGCTTATGAAATGAAGTGCACTTGCAGCTGCAAGTTTATAACTAAAAAAAAATTGATTTTTGTAAAGAGGACACTGCATCTTCAAACAGCTGCAGAAGATCAGCAAAAACAGAACAGTAACTCCACTAATTTACTCCAAGTTTAAAAAGAAAAACAATTAAAAAAAAAAAAAAAAACACAGAGAACCCAACATATTCTATTACTATAAGGACAAAGGCAGAAGGGAGAGGCACACCAGCAGCACACAGGTCAGAAAGTTACAGACAAGGTATTTGCAAACTGAAGTCACATCTATGTCATGACCCATGTCAAACTCTCATAAAAACTGAAAATTATTTTGATATCATGTTTTAACTCATAAAATCCATGCAATATTGCTAGATTTCAAATATGCAATGATTGACTGTGTTACAAGTTAATGAATTTTTTTAATCATGAAGGTTACCTGCCCATGGCTCATTTTCTGTTAGAATACTGACACATCTGTCTCAATTGTCTCTTGCTGCCTGATCAGAAAATTACTGTCAACTTAACACCTGACATTCTAAACTGATTTCCCTCCAACTAGCAAAAAAATTTAAAATATGGACATAACTTCTACCACAAGACACTTAATTGAATCTCTTTCTTAACTAGATATATCCTGTCTCCATTTCATGTTTATGGATTTTCAGAGTAGAAAACCCACTGGAAAATCCTTGGTAAAAAAAGCAGCTTTTAGTTACAAACACCTTTATGTTGGGTGGGCATGATAATGAAACAGAGGAAAAAGAGACTCACTATGCCACTATAATGCACAAGGGTCAAGAATATCTAAACACAACTAGAAAAAGACAAAAGAATCACAGACAAATTGATCTGAGGTAAACAAGACTGTATTTATATAAAGTAATACAAACAGAACTGAAATAACACTTGTATTGCTACATCAAAAAGTGAGATTTGGCAATACAATATTTTGTTCTGTGATCCTTCTTTACTTTTTTTCCCCTACTTCATTTTTACTAACCTGATCACAGACATTGAATGTGGGCTAATAAAAGAAAAAAAAAAAAACAAAACAGAAAATATGATATGGAGAGAAAAACAATGTAAAAATTCAATTAAAATAAACATCAGAAGTTTTCAAACAAATTTAGAAGTGATGCATCTGGTTAACACAGAGCTGCAGACACAATATTACCTTCATAGGGATGTTAGTTATTGTGGTTGAAGCCAGATCAAAGTGTTGCTGTACTAAAAGATTCAGTTTTGTAGCCAGGTGCCTCCCTGCACGGACACTGTGCACTTCACTGGTTAGAACAGGGGAGAGCTGAAATGAATTGATACATAGAATTCATAGTTTAGGTTGTGATATCATTCAACAGTACAGTTTGTTCAACTCTCAAATAAGCATTTATACTGCTAAAGCTACCACTCAGAAACCCACACCAGGGGAAACTACTGAGCAAGAAGCAAAAAACTATTTTCATTCTGAATTTTGAGCTTATGCCAACTGCTACAGATGCAGTACTTAAAAATGGTTAAAAAAATTAGAAGTGTGCTAAAAATTGAGTCACTAATTGTTGATAGGAAAAAATAGCATCACAACATGGGGAATAAATCTTAACAGCAGCTCTGGGCCTGGTTTTACATTCTTTCACCTGCTGAGTAACAGCAAAGTAATGTTTAGATGTCTACCTGTAAGTGCATCGTACATACACAAGGCAAATAAACACAAGCTAGGAGATGTATTTGATTTTTCCTTAGCCAAAAAGAACATTGGGTTGGGGCTCAAAACCAAAACAAAATAAATTTAAAAAACCACACAACAAAAACTACAACAATCCTCCAAAACCCTAAAACAAGAACCCCAAACAACAACAACAAAAAAATCCCAGAACCCAGACCCAGAGAGAGAAGTAGTCAATTTGCTATCTTCTAATCACAATTTTTAGCACAACTACAGCAGAGTTCTGTAGAAATGAATCACAGGAATGTACCTCCTCATAGTCCTTTTCATATATTAAATACTATGCAGCACTACATGCTTTTCATGTTAAGTCATTTTTCTGGGGTCTTTTCTTACAGACAGCATGTTAATGCAGAGCAGACTGTTGAATAGCAGAATATATTACAGATTTTTTAATGTACTTGGTTTCAAACAACCACCACATGTGCTTTTGCTACTGAACAGCTGAGAATAATTTGCACTGTTTTCAGTCTGACATGGTTCAATCTGGGATAAGCTTTCTCATTTTAAGTTCCTCACCTCTTTTTTAGGACGATCTGAAACAAGGCTGTCTTCACCAACTGGGTACGTGTGGATTAACACCAGTTCACATTTCTGAATCTGCATTAGACTTAAAAAAAAAATCATTTTGCTTAGCCTACAGCATGGCAGATTATCTCCTAAAATTAAATTAATTCTGATATCTAGAACACAGAATCAAAACATATGTTAGTAACATGTTGTTTATGAAAGCGTGTTGCAGGAACTAGGTTACAGATACAAATTTCAAAAGCACAGACTTCAAAATAAGTTCTGATCAGAATAAAAATAAAAGCCTAACACTTCTTGCTCCTCAGATGCTACAGCTCTGTGCTTCTTTTTTGGACACATCGATGGAGTAAGTCCTTAACTGGTGCAATCTGTTCAGCTTTATTCAGCTGAATATTGACACTACAGAGGATTTGTGTCTCCAAGTGTAGGTAAGAATGAGGGGATTCCAGGAAACATGAGAACAACTACCCAAACAGCACAGAGAGCTGGGACATGTAATGGGATATATGCTAATCCTGATGTGGCTGAAGTTTGGAGTGATACAAACGTTGTACCACATCTGTACCTACAGGAATGAGACATCCTTGTCTTTACAATAGATTTAACACCTAATTTCTTGGGCAGGATCCTTTATACATGCATGAAACTGCAACTGCAGCAGGAAAAAAAACAGGAGAGTGCTGCTTCTGCTCTTGAAGTGCCTGAGGAGCAACCAGGAATAGGATCTCAACCCACAACAACTTTACAAGATAACACAGCGCTGTAGACAAACACTTCAGTTTCATTAGACAAAACATACATGGAGAAAGACTTCTCAGAGGAGATGCACTCTGTATTTTAAGATTCCTTTATCTCAAGGGAAGCTCCAGGCAATACAGTCATTTAGAAACTAAAACTAGTTTCAAAGAAGTTAGCTGTTTTAGTCAAAGGAAGGTGAACATGAAAGTAAACAGTATAATCAAGAAAAACTGCTCCAGATAAATTAGTGATTAAAAACACAATGTGTAACAAGGCACAGTTATGCATCTGATTTTGGAGCAGATGTAGAAGGTAACAAGCTAAAGAAATCCTGTCCTATGAGGATGACACTAGAAAGAAAATGATCATACATCAGCTCTAAGCCAACAATATGATGATTTACCACCTTCTACTTCACATTCATTCAAATGGTTCATTATAGTGAGTTTTGTGAAATACATCCATATTTCCTAGAGGATAGAAAAAACTGTAAAAAGCATACTCACTGGTCAGAGTTAGCTGCAAGTTTGTTGTGCTCATGAATGGTCTCCTGAACACAATCCTCCAGCATCCGAACGTGGCTGTCACTACAAAGAAAGGTGGATTTCATTAAGGCTGCACCATCTGTCAGAACCCCGTAACAAAACCTTTGATAAGGTGAGAAGTGCTCTGAGAAGGATCTGTGCAAAGGAGCTGCCTGCAGCCCTGGTGGCAATGCCAGGAGCCAGCAGAGCCCGCGGTGCCCACCTCTTGGCGTTGGTGATGCAGATGATCCTGCCGCGGTTGCCGACGCGCTCGGCGTTCTCCATGAGCGTGGTGCGGGCCTCGTGCTGGTACTCGGTGATCTTGCAGAGCGCCTCCACGGCGGCCACCAGCCCGTGCAGGATGCTGCAGCACTCGGGGTCCGCCCGCGGGTTCGGCGGCCCCACGGCCGCCAGCGCCGCCATCAGCTGGGCGGGACAGAGAGCTGTTACCCCCAGAGGCACCTCCCAGCTTTTCTAACACTCTGACTGCAGACTAACACTGGCAGAAGGGCAAATGGGACCACTAACGAACCTCACCGGCAGCCTTCTGGAAAACATTCGGCCCTAAATTATCCTTTGCAATTTAATTATTCGCATTTATTACAGAAAAATACCTGACCAAAATAACAACTTATTATAACAACTTATATCCAACACCCGAAAGACATTCTAATATTGCTCGTTGCCCTCTGCTTTTATTTTCTGAGAGTTTGGAAATGCATTTCTTCCTCAAAGTAAATTTTTCAGAGGATGAAGCACAACCATAAATAGGATATTAACAATTAAAGTATTTAACACAAGTTATTTGCCTCTCATGCAAATATTTCAAAAAAGAATTTAAGTTCAAAATGTAGCACTAAATTACAGAAGAAATATGTAACTAATTTATTGATAATGTTTATTTTAAATATTTAAGTCTCTACTTAAAGATACTGGATTCTTTTTAAATTTTGTCCATAGAATAATCCAGGCTCACAGGCAGCTATTTGAAATTCTGTTATACAACAATTTCAGACTAGCTCCACCAACACTGTAATTAACCAGAGTTACTTCACATTGAACACAATGTTTATTTCACAATGAAATCTGAACTACAAAACAAAAGAACAGTTATAAATCATACCTCCTGCAAGTTCTGATCTTCCTGAGTCCAAGAATTCAACACATGAGCCCCAGAATCACTCACAATGAAGTTCACCTACAACGATCAAAAAAGCACATTAAGGTAACAGCCATTAAATTGTTACTTCCCCAAATTTAAACCAACATGAATTGTACTTCTTTTTTCTGGTTGTCCGGAGATAATGTGCAATGACAAGCCAAACTCAAAATAACAAACCCACAAAAATCACACACTCCTGCTATATTAAGCTTTCCCCTTAGTAATATAATTAACAACTTATATTTGTAGACCAGAAAATCATTCTCTACACCAAATAAGATTTACAAAATATTAGTATTTTAAAAATTATATTATATTTTCAGCAGGATAGGCACAAAATAAAGTAAATTCTAATACTGTAAACTGCACATCATTCTCCAAAGTCTGCCACAGTATATCATGGGGTAAATATCTACCATGATTTAACAAACTAAGAAAACACGGTTTTCTAAACAAGGAGCTGTGTGTGCCAGGAAGCTCTCCTCCCACTTTTCCAAACTGTTAGCTCCAGGGCAATCCTACTCTCTTCATAAAGCCCAGAATTCCTTCAATGCTGACACCAAAACTCTTACAGAGAGCCTACCATGTGTATTCAGCAAGAAAATTCAACTTAAGACAATTCCTCACTGAGGCTTTTGTAAAGTCATTGTTCAGGAGAGCACAATAATAAAGCTCTAAGTTGCCTAAAGCACCTCTCCATGTTTTGCACCAGCTTGTAATGTGACATTAGAACAATGAAAGATTCCAAAATTAACTACATAATGAGATTTACATACTAGTAAAACTAATAAAATAAAGTATATAAACAGCAAAAACAATTTTTAAGTGATAAATTACAATTTGATATCTTACTCTAAACAACACAAAGATATTAAAATACTTAAATAAAAAATGAAAACATCCCATATTGTATCAAGCATGATATGCAGCATGGCTGGCAGAACCTACCAGTTTCTTGAAAGGGAAAATATCATACATTATTCTACAGTATTCCATGGATGACTCCACTGAGCAGGTCCACAGGGACTTGGAGATGGGTGCCAGAGGAATGATGCCCTGGGTGCGGTTCTTCACTAACATATCGAATTCCACGTGCTGCCTGCATGATTCTGCCATGTAGGGGCAGTGATCCACAACGAAAACAGTTTTGTGAGACTCAGAAAATATTTTCATTTTCTTCCTGAAAGAAACAGACATCGAAAGTGGAAAGAAATTGCACACGGTGAAAAAAACCCAAACAAAACACATCGTAAATTGACTCTGAAAATTACACATACATCCTAGAAATTCATAAGTTTTACACTCCGTGTTTAGTAGACTACATTTTTAATCAGAAGACACTATTTTTTCTCGGGAGGAAAAATAAAGAAAAGTGGAACTATATTACTGAAAAAGCAACAAAAATACACAGTATTAGTCTCCCCACTTCTCTATTTAAAACCAACTTTAAAGAAGTACACAAATTGCTTCCTATTTAAAGCTTATTTCCTACAACAAGTAACATCCAAAAGAAAAAAAATTATTATTAAAGACCTATAAGTAACATAATCCAAATTTTAGTCTTGGCTTCGCTAAATATATATTATTTTTAAACAAATAGTTGCATCTGTACTTCAGCATCTCATGACAAATATACCAAGTGTGGAATTATAAAAATCACAGAGCAGGTAAAGCTGGAAGGAACCTCCAGAGATGATCTGGTCAAACCCCCAGCCAAGGCAGGTGACCTAGAGGGGGTAATGCCTTCACTGGGTTTGGAATGTCTCCAGAGGGGGACTCCCTTCCCAGGCAGCTGCTCCAGGGCTCTGCCACCTTTTATGTACAGAAGTTCTTCCTCATGTTGAGGTGGAACTTCCTGTGTTTTCGTTTATGGCCACTGCTCCTCTCCTGTCGCTGGACACCACCGAAAACAATTTCTAGCATAAGAATTTACTTTTCCACGCGCTTCTGCTGAATTACAGAATACACAAGACAAAAAATACATGTAAGCTCATTTTGAAAAAATCTAAAATCCCAAAGCAACGAGGATCACGGAAGTGAGACCGCGGCTTCCTCGGGGGGAGGCAGCGGGGCAGGTTTGGGCCCCGCGCTCGGCTCAGCGCGGCCCCTTGGCCTGACCCGGCCGCTGCCTGCCCGGCCCGAGCGCCCGCAGCCCGCCCCGGGCGGGGCAGGGAGCCCGAGGGGCCGGGGCAGCGCCGCTGCAAGCGTTACGGCGACGGCGAGCGCTCCTCACCTGGGCCGGCTCCTCCTGTGGTGCAGCAGCCCCGGTCCCGCTCCTCGCCGCGCCCGGCCGCGCCCGCGGCCCCGCTCCGAGGAGGAGGAGGGACGAGGCCCGCGGGGCGCCCTAGACGGGGCCAGGCGCGGGCGCCTCCGGCCGGGCGCCCTCCATGTCCCTGCGGCGCTCTGCTCCCCTTCGTCGGGCGGCTCGGCGGGGAGCGCGGGGCCCGGGTCCGACCTACGCGCCCGGCGCCCGCGGGGGTGGGAGAGGCGGCCGGAGCCCCCCCCGCTCCGCCCACCCCTGAGACCGCGGGGGCCCCGCGCGGCCACGGGCGCCGCCGGCACCGCGGCTCCCCCGGGGGGAGCGCCCGGCCCCTGTCCGCACTTTCCCGGGCCACAGCGCCCGGCCGGGATCACTCGCGCAACATGCCGAGGCCGGCGCCGGCCTCGCTCTCGTTCTCGCTCCCGTTCCCTCTCCTGTTCCCCAGCCCGATCCCGCCTGGGCGCGGACGCCCCGCCCGTCCCAGCGCTGCCCGCACGGTACGGGGGAGGAGCTCGCGATCTCGCGAGAGCACGGGGCCGCCCTGTGGGCGGGCCCCGCCGAGGCCGCCGTGTTCTCGCGAGATCTGCGGGCGCGGCGGGCACACCGAGGGGCGGCCGCTCCGTGAGATGTTCCAGTTTCTGTGGGAATTCTGTCCTCCAGCGTGCAGGGAGCCGGAGCGTGCCAGCAAAAGGCTCCCCGATCACCGAAACTTCATACTTTTTATACATTTTAAGAAACAGAAGCATCAGTGATCACAGGCGTAAAGTTACCTAATTTGTTTGTTAATTAGTACTCAACCCCGTTTGCTGGGTGTGTCTGTGGCTTCTCACGCTCATCAGTGCGCAGCCGAAGTTCTCCCCATTTAAGTCTAGGGTCTGTTTTTAGGAGGGGGTCAGTGGTTGCGATCGCCGGCATTAACTTTCCCCGTTATTGCTGACTTTACCCTTGATGGCTCTCAGCCACACAGCCCAGTCATTTTGGGACTGTTTCCCTTTTTTTTCTTAAAAGATGGGACAAGAATACGAATATAGAATCACACAACGCCCTGGCCTGCGAGGGACCCTACTAGTCCATCCGGATCCATCGCCACTTTCCACTATCCCAGCTTGCTCAGAGCCCCGTCCAACCTGGCCTTGGACATTGTCAGGGATGGGGAAGTCACAGCTTCTCTGGGCACCCTGAGGCCTCAGCACCTTCACATGGAAAAATTTCTTCCCAATATCCAGCCTAAATCTATTCATTGTGCAACTGCTTAATCCTGCGTGTGCCGCTAGAACTGCTGATGTACACATGACCGCAGATCCCGAGGTTTGGCTCGGCACTATCCTCACACCTGCAGGACCCGCCATCTGGAGGAGGGCCGGGCGTTGTCTCGCGAGATTTGGAAGCCGGCGGCCGCGGAGGGGCGTGTTCTCGCGAGAGCGGCGCGCGGCCGGTACCGCCCCCGCCGCACGGCGCCCCCTGGCGGGGACGGGACGCGCCGGCCTCCCCTCGCGCCGCCATTTGACATCGGTCGGGGCCGGTGCGGGCGCACCCCCGGCGCGGCCGGAGCCCCGGGCATGAGTGAGTTCGGTGGAGGGGTTCGGGGACACGGCGGGGGGTCGCCGCTGCGGCCGCCGCCGGGCGATCGGGAGCGCGGGCAGCCTTGCGTTGGGACGCCCCACGGCCGGGGGCGTGAAGGAGCAGGACGCCCCTTGCCCCCGCCTCAGAGCCGCGGGCCGGGCCGGGCCGGGACCCCTCACGTGTCTCGGCTCGCGCCGGTGTCACGACAGGCGCCGGTGTCGCCCCTCAGCGTGGCGGTGGCGCCGCGTTTTGGGGGCGGGAGGCGACGCTCCCCGCGGTGACACCCCCGCGACGCCGCTGTCACAGCGGAGGGGACACCCCGGCGTCTGTCACGGCGGGGGTGCGGCGGTGACACCCCCGGGATGCTCCTGTCGCGCCGGGACCTTTGCCCCAGCCTAAATTCCTTGGAATTCCTTGGAAATTGCATTCTGGCTCAGCGCTGCCAAACTGGTCTCCGTGGTAACACAACCCACAAGCTGTGGGAAAAGGTGGCTTCCAGTAAGGATAAAAAAAGAAAAAAAAGAGGCAGAAAGTTAGGAGAAGGCGGTGGTCGCACGGAGATCTTTATTCTTTGGTGTTGTTTTTTGGTGTTTAATTTGGTGATGAAAGGCATTAGCAGGCATTAGCAAATAGCAGGAAGTGACCGTGTGCAGTAGGAGTGTTGCTGGGGTGACTTGGGGCTCTGCTACCTGTTGACACGGCTGCGGTAACGAGCGTCTGTGCAGCTGGGCATCTCTGCTAGGGCAGGGCTCAGGAATCATTAACTTCAGCTCCCCTAGTCATGCTCATAAAAAATAATACACGATAAGAATTTGCTTAAATCAATTATATTAATGATTACTTGGAGGTTTTTCCACCTCCTAAATATCCAGGCTAACTCACAGATTTAGCTGTTTCAGGATCAGGCAAAGGTTTTGTTTTTCACAGGCAGCCAGAGAGCATTTTAAGATTCAAAGATTAGGACGAGTGTCTTGGATACTGAAATGTATCCTAGCCATGGTTTGGAGCCACTGTGAATCACCATGATACAAACAGCGATTCTGCTTTTTGAGGTACCAGTGCTGCCTGAAAACTGGAGCTGGGCCCCGGCCTGACAGGGGACAGTGACTGCAGAATTTTTGGGGCTGTATTCCACACATCTTTCCCAGCACATTCCCTGTGAAAAGAAACATCAGTGCCTTTGCCACAAACAAACTTCCTTTCCTCTGACATGGTTGGGCTGGGGCAAAACCAAGAAAGTGCATCTATTAAACAGATGCTGTTTAAAAATTTATGTGGATGCAGACAAATTGTCAGAGGTGTTAAGTGCATTGTAGTCTGAATGCCAAATGCATTCCCAGCTCATGCAGAGGCCTCGGAGGCTTTGTTTATACTGGTCAGAGAATTCCTGGAGAGTGAGCTGAATTAAAGGCTGCTCTTCAGCAGCAGCATGGATCTCACTAAATCAATTCCTGCAGCAGTTCAGCCAGTTAGTGGGGAAGGTCATCTTTTGTCTGGGACGTTTTCTGTAGAAGATCTGACTGGAGGGAGGAGCAAGAAAAGCAGATCTCTAAAAACAGTGCAGTGTGCTTCCTTTCCTTGTCGTGTTTGAAAGAGCTCCAAGTGCTAAGTCAGGGTGAATAAATCAAGCACGTGTGATAGCCCAGCACTGCTGGGGGCCTGGCTGTCTCAGATACATCCTATGGGAAGTGAAATGCCAGTGTTATCTGATAAACAGCAAACCTGCACATGCCAGAGTGCTGATGCTTTTGATAGCACATGAATCCCAGAGCACACAGGTAAAATGTCTTGTGTTTGAAATATCCTTCCTTCTGCTGCTTACCTGGGATAGGAGCAAAAGGTCAGCTGAGGCAAATTTGAGGATTTCTTTCAGTTTAGCTTAAGATCCTGGGCTATGATTTGTAAAGGTGCCTGAGAAAGTTAGAAAATCAACCTGAAGTGATTTTTTTTTCATGTAGCTGAGGAAAGGTTCAATAATCTTTAATGCTTACAAAAATCTTTACTCTTGCAAATAGCCTGGCTAAGAAATGGATTTAATACATTCTTTCAGTACCTTAAACATTTCCTAAACCAAATATTAAGCCTGATATCAACAAGGCCCATAAATCCTATAAGCCTCTATCACTGCTGTTTGATTGCTGAAGACTGTTCAAGGAGTTTAAATAGTCTGCTGAAAAGGAAATCTAAGTCCAAGGCTCCTTAAAATAGACTGAAAATCTTGGTCTTGAAACTCAGCCTACCAAGCATGAATATGGAAAAATGCAGTGTAAAGGCCAGTAGTGTTTGCAATAGACACAAGCATGTTGCAAGTGTGCCATTTCTGGCAATCTGCAATTCCTGTGAACGAGTGCTGCAGGTGGAAGGGCGATGTTTTAAGGGTGCAGTTGCTTCTTTTCATTAGCTGAGTTGCTGTCTCTCTCCATGCTTTGAAAATGTCACAGTTCCATTCCAGCAGCAATGCTTGTGTTCAGTTATGGACATGAACAAAACACGAGCCTTTTGTCTTCTGAACCTTCCCTGAGCAATTTTCTCTACTCCATCAGTTTGAGCTGTGCCTTCTCTGCTGATTTAAGTCATCAGAATCTGTAATCCTTCAGCATTCTCTTTTGTGCTGGATTTATACCTCAGTTACCCTGAAGTATATCTGTTAGGAGGGCAAATTACAGAAAAGTAGCACTAAAAATGAATGAGTTGATGTAACGTTCTTTCACTTTCCGTATCACTCTGCCGGAAGCAGGGCTCTGCCCAGCTTTGCCGTGCTGCCCTGCCTCTGGCGGCTGTGCTGAGCAGAGGTGCAGGGTGCCAGCGCTGCCTTTGTCCCGTTCAGAAATGAGCTGCACCATCGAGAAGGCGCTGGCGGACGCGAAGGCGCTGGTGGAGCGGCTGAGGGAGCACGACAGCGCGGCCGAGGCGCTCATCGAGCAGACCACGGCGCTCAACAAGCGGGTGGAGGCCATGAAACAGGTCTGCTCTCCAGCCCTGCCTGTCCTGGCAGTGCTGCACTTCCAGCTCTGGGGATTCTGTGCTGCACGGAGTGAGCGGGTGCTGGGGTCATCCTCTAGTGCAGACTGGGTGTTTTAGTAGGGGTGTGGCTGTCATCTAAAAATAGCTTGTTTATGTAGTTTGAGACTGTGAAAACATTTTCACAGTTACTCCAGTTTAAAAATGAGAACAAGCATTTATTTGAAGAATGCTGGTAGAAATGGGCTTGGTATCTTACAAACCACTCCGTGGTGTCTCTTGGTTTGCTCTCCAATGCAATACTACACAATTTTATTAATTTTGGCATGCCCATTTAATCATACAGAGACTCTGACATGTTTTCTTCTGTTCAGAATACTTTGTCTTTGCACTGTCTCCTTTTGTTTCCAAAATAGCCTTTTGGGCTTCTTTGTGCTCACTTCTGTTCTGATGTTGAGCTGCTCAAGGCGTGTTGTTAGATTGAGTGTGAATTTCACAAGACAACTCTTGGGAAAACGTAAAGCTGTCTTGTGACTTTCCATATGGGAGTCCATCCTGTCACTTTAGTGAACCCAAGATATGTTAATGGGCCTATAAAATTAGGTGCAATTAGCATGCAATTCAGCCCTGTAAAACTAGGCATGCTGAGGCTTCATGGCTTCAGATCAAGAGTATCACATGTCCCCATGTGTTGGGAGTCAGATCCATTGACTCGGGCCCGAGTGACTTGTACCCACACAGCCTTGTGGCTTAAGGTTTTGGGAAGCCACAGTAAATGTCAGGAGGTTAATACCTCATGGTTTGTCTTTACCACATCTCTATGAGTTTTAAATTGCCTGATGGTGAACTTGGCCTGCATTAACTGAAGGTTAAATAGCATCCACAACACACATCTAAGGTGATGCTTTTGTGTCTCTAAAGGACAGGATGTCTGCAACACCTTCTGATGTGTGTGTGTTTGATATTATTATTTAAAAGCAAGCATTGTCTTCCTGGTTACAGGCTGTGAGTGACAGTAGAACTGGTGCTTTGTGACTTGCTGAGTAATACTTGCCTTTGGTTAATCAAATATGCTGTACCTTGTTGGTTTTTTTTGTGATAACCAGTACCAGGAAGAAATCCAAGAGCTCAATGAAGTAGCAAGACATCGCCCTCGGTCTACTCTGGTGATGGGTATCCAGCAGGAAAACAGACAGATTAGGGAATTGCAACAGGAAAACAAAGGTAAAATATGAATATTCTACCCTTTTCAAGCTGCAGCCTGAATCACTGGAAACAGAGTTTTACCACTGATCTCTTTTCAAAACAGAGCTGTAGAAGAAATTTTTTCTTCTAATTTCAATTTGTCAGTTTAACTGATCAAAATTCAATTCAAGAGTCCTAAAGTCTCAACCTCTGGGACTTTTGAAGAGAGATTTGGGAAAAATTACTTTTTTTGGTCCTTACCTAATGTCCAGCACAAGTGAGGAGATAAATAGAACTTCATTCTGCAGTATAGGGATCTTTTTGGAGAAGTGTTTAACGACTGCTGAAAATAATAGGAACAGTCAGGACAAGTCACAGTGTAAGTAGAGAAGTATAATTCCTTCTGGAATTCTGTACACTAGGAATGCACTGTTCCTCCAAGAAAGTCTTAGATTCTAACAATTCCACTCAGCAAAGGATTCGGTGATCTCAATTCAGATGAGTCTTGCCTTGTTTCGGGCATTATTTATCCTTTAACTCAGTAGATTTTGAACAGAAGCATTTTTCAACTCTGGTTTTACCTTTACCAAGCTGCAGATTAAGACAGATCTGTGAACTCCTTCCTGCCTTTTGTACAGTGTGGCTTGTAGCAGCCACACTCCAGCTGGCTTTTGTCAGCCACAGGGACTGAACACGAAGTCACACCAACAAAAGACTCTTTGTTACTGACCAGGATTTTGCCCAGGCTGATCAGCATCAAAGGCATTTGCAGACCCTGTGTAGATTTCATGGTGCAGGGAGCGGGGACACTCAGCTTTGGGCTCATTTCAGTTTTCTCAAGCTGAAATCCTTGTGCATTTTGATTTGGTTCTCTGTGTTAAACTCTTACCTGCATTTTGAATTCCGTTGGCAGAGCTGCGCACGTCTCTCGAAGAGCACCAGTCAGCTCTGGAACTCATCATGAGCAAGTACAGAGAACAGATGTTTAGGTTGCTTATGGCGAGCAAAAAGGATGATCCAAGTATAATAATGAAGTTAAAAGAGCAACATTCCAAGGTAATGACTTCATTGAGGGCTTTTGCTTTGTTTTTTGGTTAACCTTAGTTTGTAGTGAATCAATTCAAGGCTCACTTCATGTCAGTTTTTTATACTATTGTACTACTAATGAGCCCTAATTTTTATAATCCACCCTGTGCAACACAATCAGGAAACTATCAGTTGAGTGAGTCAACCTTCTCATTTATTAGAACTTTAAACAGGTAGCATTTCATTACTGCATTTGCTTAATTTTCTTTTGTTTCACTTCAGTCTTTAAGGCAACTGCCCTGTTACACTGCCAGAGGTTAGTAATAGTCAGACTTTTAGACTAGCTTTAATTTATGCCTGTGACACCAACAAATCACTAATAAACCTCTGCTTAGAGAGAGTAGGAGGAGCAAGCTTTTTAAATTCAATATTTAATTTTTCCCCCTAAATATTGTTAATAAATTTTAAAAATTAAAAGTCCTTTTGACTATTGATTAACTGGATGAAGCAGGAAACACAAGTATATGTTCAGTTACTTAATAGTCAAAGAGACTTTTAAATTTTGGGGGAATTCATTAATCTGGGTCACTAGCAGATCTAAACAGGAGCTTTTTAGCAAAATATTACATTTCATTGAAAATGTAACAATCATAGAGCAATGCAGCTGTGTGGACAAACATGTTCTAAGTGTTTAATAATCTTTCTCCTCAGCTAATTTAAGTTTGCAAAGCAAACTTAGGGTCTGCTTACTGGGAAAACAGAATTTAAGAATTTAAGAATTTAAGAATTTAAGAATTTCTTGCCTGCTTACAGCATCCTATGTGTGTAATTATTGACATTGATATGACAAAATATTATTGGATTAGAACTTTATCATAAAATCTTGAAAAATGACAGATAAAAATAATTTTCAACAGAAATTACCTCAGAATATGGTGTAGCACCTGCTTCAGCTTCAAGAGAGCCAACACAAGAGGGGTAAAATGAAATCCATCCTGAAATGGACTGTGATAGTTCATTTAGGAGCACTTCAATGGAAAGGCGGGAAAAAAAAAAAACAAAAAAAGAAAAACAACATCTCACAATGTAATTAGAACAGGAGATTTAGGCTTCAACATTTTCATTAAACCTCTTCCTTCATGAATGCCTGATGAAAAAGATTTATCACCCTTATGCTGACACGTAGGATTTCTGGAATTTCATTATTCATTCTCTAGCTCAAGCTTCATATTCAGAAGATTGAACAATGTTGAAAGACTCTTTAAATACCTCTCTCTTGTTAAGCAAAAAATCCATTATACCCAAGGAGTTAAGCTCCCTGTTCCCAGTAATGCTATTTTCCTGAGTGCCAGCTGTTATTTTAGTGCCTGTTCACAGATTATTCCAAGAGCATTGATTGCTGTAGATGAAGAAGCACCTCCTTGAAATAGAACAACAGTGTCTGTTGGTGTTGTATGCAAGAGAAAAGTGTGTCTTGGTAGCAGTGACCCTGATCGAAGTGTGCTCTTTGAATTTGCTCAGCTGAAACAAGGGCCTGAAATGGGTGTGGCCCCTTTTTGGTTTTCTCTCTTTAGAGAGAAAATACCCCATGTGTATGAAAGAGATACACAGAGGCTTTCACTGTCACTGCACTCTTCTTTTTGTTTTCCCCATGTGCCTTCCAGAGCAGAGCCTTCCAGTTTGGTGTTGGTGTTGGGGTCTGACCTAACATCAGTGACCTTGGAACAGCCCCGAAGTTGTATTGATCAGTTGTATTGAGCTGTGAAAGCAGGAAGCAGGGAGAGCAGCAGAATATCTGAAACCCACAGCTCCTACCAGTCCTTCTCCAGGGTGCATCCTTGCCTGACCACAGCTTCCTGTCAAGCTAAATTTGGGAGTTCTTAAAAATACACTTCATGTCATCACCTGTACTAGAAACTGAGAAGAAAATAAAGATTTACAGCAAGTTCTTCCCTGCCCCCTCACATTGAGAGTGGGCATTTAACAACTGCTAAATTATAGCTTGGGTGACTGGAATGGCAGAGGGGAAAGGGCTGATGTTTATGTCAGTAAAGGGTATTTGTTTTGGTCAGATTATTCATTATGATTCCAGCTGAGGCAGTTCTTTGTGGTAGTTTAAAGGCAAGCTGATCATCTGCCAGCTGTATAGATCTCCCATCAAATTCATCATTTAAATGTGGGATTTAGCTTTAGTCTCTACAGTCCTTCATTTCAGCCCTCCTGACCTGCTTTTCTTGATACTAGCCAGTAAATATTGTGGATTTTGTCCAAAGGCCAGGTCAGGCACAACTAGACTGGCATCACAGCAGAGTTGGAATAAAAGACAAGTTGAAAAAGGAAAGCTGTTGGAAATACCTTTAAACTATTTGGCTTAACTGAGCAGTGAATGCCAGAGGGGCACAGGCTTCTCACGTAGCATTGCAGGGAAAGGAAGCAGTGACCCTTATCCTGAACCTCTGAAGTCCACAGCCCAAATAAGCTGCAATTGGAGGTGGAGTCAAGCAACAGTATCTAAAATAGAGAGTAGAGGACAGGTTTGAGTTTGGTAGTATATGACATGGTAAGGATGACCACTGCACCTGCTCTTTTTTAGAGAAAAATGCCTGTCCATGGACTGGTACTGGAGATCCAGTTTCAAACACCTGGAAGGAACATGGCTTTCCTTGCTGTTCTCACAGGAGTGGAGCTGTTTTGCATATCCAAAATTACACACATCAGTTCCTGCTGCACAGGAGGGCCTGGTCAGGGCAAGCACAGCACCATCTTGCAGCTGTTTTGGGGCCAGGGTTCACAGCTAGTTAAGCTTCTATCAGATTCCACTGTGAGGCAAACCAGGTTTATTTAAATAAACAGGACCACTGTGGCTGCCCACACTGTAAAGTTAGAGAGAATTGGTTTTCCAAAATTGAGGTCTGTGATAAAAAATGTCACAGCAGCTAAACAACATTTAATGCTTAGCTTTTTTAATAATGGAGAAAATGTATCACTAAGATATTACTGAATATTGTATCTCAGGAGCTGCAAGTGCACGTGGACCAAATTACAGAGATGGCGGCGGTGATGAGAAAAGCCATCGAGGTGGATGAAAGGCACGGCTGCAAAGAGCAGGAGCGCATCAGCCAGCTCGAGGTGAGGAGAAAGCTGCAGAGGCATAGATACTAAAGGGAGTAAAGATCCTTCCAGGTGTTTGATGGAGTTACTGTCCCAGCCACTCACTGCTGTTGTGTTACCCTTGCCTTGCTGGAGCAGGGGAAGCACCACTGCAGCCTTATCTCCAGGAGGGGGTGCTTAAAGCCCATCCAAGAGGGCAGGAGGGTCAGAAACCTCATGTGCTCCCTTGGAGAAGATGACACAGCACTGATTTCAAGTCAGTGTTTCGCTCCTTATGCATTGGTTTGGAGTAGAGGGGAGGCTTTACCTGATTTCTTTCTGGAGTCCTACTAATGTATTTTTCACTCTCTGGTTTTAGCAAGAAAACAAAGGCTTGAGAGAAATTCTTCAAATCACTAGAGAATCGTTTCTGAACCTCAAGAAAGACGATGCATCAGAGAGCACGTCCCTGTCAGGATTAGTGACAAGCAGCGATCTGAGCCTGAGGAAAAGCTAAGGACTCTGGGAATCAGCAAGCTTCAGTTGCACACTTAAACCAATGGAGCATCAGGGGGCACTGGTCAAGCACTTGTTACTGAATAGGGCACCAGCAAGAGGATACATCCAACTCCAGCTCAGTGGCTTTTACACTGTGTGACATAAATTCAGCTGGTGTTCTGCAATACCCTCAGTGACAGATTGATTGCCATAGATCTAACCTCAGTAGGAAATGGATTAATGCACTTGCTGAATTGCAAATTCTTTTTATATGAACTTGTTTTACAGATAAAAGGTGAGATTTCAAGTAATTTATATAAGTTATTGCTCATACAAAGTTCAGTGCAACTCTTAGATAATAAAGGTAAGATTTCAAGTCTAATCTCTGCCTTAGAAAGTAGTAACTTATTAATTTACTCTGTGCATGATTCACATAGCATTTTTTCCTTTTGTTTTGGTTTTAATAACTTCTCATTTTGCAACAAACCTCTTTGATGGGAGGGGCACACAGGCAGCATAAAATTTAAGGATTTCTGTCATTTAGCCTTGAGGTATCGCTTTAAAATACAAGGCCAGTTTTTAAACATAAGGAATGCTGTCAATCAATAGCTTGGAGTTTTTAAATCAAACAAGATTCTTTCAAATACGTGCACTGAATTGTATTGTGAGAACATGGAAAGAGCTGTTCCCGCTTCATTGTTCTCAGGAACACAGGAGCAATACAATTCTGCCTCAGCTTTTACCTTTCAGAGGGGAAATCCAGCTCAGTTCTCTGTCAGTAAAAAACCACATGGGTCCTGTGTCTTTCTTCTCCAGTTGCCTGCCCAAACTTCCTGGGTGAGGAATGGTAACTGGAAAGCACAAAAGCAGTGGCAGTAGAAATGGGGGTGGAGGAAGGAGGAAGCAGCTTCATGGCAGAGCTGGCAGCCTGCAATTAGTAGTCTTAATTTTCCTTTCTCCTGTACTAACTAGTCATCAAGAAGGTTTTAAAGTGAGTTAAGCAGAGTGAAAGCTGTCAGCTACAGAAAACTGTGGAGCTACAGCTGCCACCCACAGTTTCACATTCTGGCTGTTTAATAACCCACCAAGCAGCGTGAGCTGAGCTACCCTGAAATCAACCACCACTTAGTGAAGTTTGATTTTCAGTCACAGCAACACAGAAGGAACTAAACATCCAACACTGCCAAGCATGCCAGCTTCAATGCAGCTTCCTGTGCCCCAGCACAGCTTCCCTGAGCTCGAGTTAAATGTTCCACAGGCCTAAGGGGGAGCTTCCAGTGGCACTGAACTGACTTAGGAGCAGCTCAGTACCTTTGTTCTGTTCTCTCTGTTGCTGCTCCTTCCCGTGGTGCTTTAAAGAGGAAATAAGTGAGAAAGGAGCATTAGCAGGCAGTAAATACTGCTTTTCAGTGAATTAATACACATGCTGACAGGACAGGTAAATCAGGCCTCCACATTCTCACAGGCTGCTTTAGAAATGGAAAAGCTGCTGCTTCTCTGCAGAGCACCTTGGCTTCTTGCTATGCTTAGGGACACATTGAGGACATTCACATGCATGGAAAAAAGTTATGGCCATTTCCAGACTTGTGAAACAGCCATGGGGAAATTCTGGGGGAATATTTTAGCTCAAGCACAAAATATTCTTGTCTGCTTTTATATTATCTGTAAAGCTTCGCTGGTGCTTCTCTAATCTAGATTTTGCATTTCTGCCATGGCTTCAAGCTGCTGACTTACCAGAAGCAACATATTTTTTCACTGGAGTGTTCTGTTGTTGCAAACTTACAAGGAATTTTGGGTTCAGTTGTTGAAGTTCTTGTTTCTAGAAGCATCTTTTCAACCATGCACTGGTGTCAAGAGGCATTTCTATCCATTTGATGCTGAATTCAGCTTCGTGGCTGACTTCTAGTTTGGTTTCCAAATACAGAAGAGGGTTGTTGGTCTGTGGCAGTACTTTGAGGTTGCTCTATTAGGAAATAATGCTTGAGTAGTGTTTATTTTTGTAAATTAAAAAGGAAAAGTGACTTAATTTATCTACTCTTAGTCTTCACATTTGATACGTCTCCCCTTTCAGTCCCCTGCCCTGATCACTGTAGGATTTTAAAGAGCCTTCACAGTGTGTGGAGTGACTATTTTTCATTGCATACCTGTTATTTTTGTAATGCAGATGGCTTGAAAAGGATTTATGGCTAGAATTGTGTACTGTACAGTAAACTTATTTTATCAATAAAGTTGACTGAAAACATGGATGTCTCCAGAACTAAAGTAAGGTCCTGGCTCAGAGATGAGCCTTGTTGGCAACAAAAGATAAGAAAGTAACCAAAACTGTTCTGGGTGGCAGCTGTTCAGCTGAGGGAGACTGAAACTAAACTTGTCTGGTTTGTACAACTAAAAGCTTGGAACAGCTTTGACTTTCTAACAAGCACATGGGATTAGAAGATTGTTCAAATACAGAACTAATGACACTGCAGAATTACATGTACTGGGATCCCTCTATAAATGCTTAAAGGCTTAGGGAGTTTCCTTAAGCTCCTTTTCTGGTTAAAAGAGGAAATTTCAAGTGTTGTGTTGGAATGTAAAACTTGAACTTGGTTTTTTTTTGAGAGCCTGGAGTCTGAGTGTCCGGGGCATGACCGGCCTCACTTTGGCCAGGAGAGCACCGTGGTGCTGCTCACAGCATGAGGGCAGAGGGAAGGTGAGACCTTAAACTCCTCCTGTGCTACCTCCTGTCATGGGCAGGGACACCTTCCACTGCCCCAGGCTGCTCCTAGCCCTGTCCAACCTGGCCTTGAACACTGCATGGGATGGGGCAGCCACAGCTGCTCTGGACAAATATTTTGTCATTTTTTATCAGTTCTGCTGTGACAAATCGGCTGCACACACCTGTTATCTAGCCAAGCTGATAAGAGAGCACAAGTCAGCTAAATGAAAGCTGTAGTAGATGCTGTGTGCAAAACTATTATCAAGTCATTCCTTTGCTTCTGGCCCATTTAGCATATGTGGGACTGAACTGGAACTGCATGGGAGGAGAGACTGAGTTCCTGCTGCCTGCAACCTTCCTGTCCCCAGACACTGGAAGCCAGTGTGGCCCTTGCATCAGGGAATATCCTTATTTCCCACGTTCAGAAAACACTCACCTGCCTTGACCAACTGCTCAGCAAGGAGGGAAACACTTTGTCACTGCGGTCTTGGAAGAAGCACGTGCTGGCAGCACTCCTCAGGCACCAGCAGAGAACAGGTACAGGGAGAACCCACTAACTCCAGCAGTCTCTTTCCATTTCCCAAGGTGAAGGTTTACTTTTTTGGAGAATGGCAGACAATGACTTCTCTGCAGTGTGCTCAGCACCAGAAATCCCCCAATCCATACACCTGAGGTGGCTCTTCCAGCAGTGAGCAGCAGTAGAGTTGGTTTTGAGAAATCAGTTCTTGAAAGCTCAGCACAGCACACCAATGGATGCAGGGTGATCAGCACCTTCCCTTTTCCAATACTACATTCAGGAACACTGCAAACACATTTTTAAATGACTCATCATCTGCAACTCATTGCATTCCTGGCTAAGCAAACAGCAGCTGCCTCCTACAATTCTCCACCTGTGCTTCTTTGCTTCCTGCATATGGCTTTCCCCCTCAGCATGCAGGATAAAAAAGAAAAAAAAATCGAATCCAGCTCATTTTGAGCATATTAGATATCTGATGCTTTTTTCAGCCTTGTGAAGATCTAGTTCTGAAGCAGGCAGGGAAGTTTTACACAGCCCTCTTCTCCTGCCACTCCCTCTCACCCCCAAAATGAGCTTGTTTATTGCTCTGGTTTGAAGCTGACTTATCCCAGTGTTGAAGGAAGCACAAAGCCCTTCATGCTCAGCAGGAGTCAGCTGGCTGCCTGGAGCTGGGGGCTGGAGCAGACAGGCTCTGAGAGCAATAAAATAAATAGAATAAACAACAAGCATCTGTTGAACACACAAGTGTTACAGGAGCTATTGTTTCCAGAGAAAATTCAGACACCAGAGCCTACTAATCCAGGATGTGGGAGGGGAAGGCAATCAGATGGACATTGGCAAAATCCAAATAAATCTGGATATATCAATATATCAATGCATTTCCTGCCCCTGAGTAAGGACACAATAACCTAACACAATACTCACCTTGCACACCCAAAGGCTCAGTGTTTCTTATGCTGACTCTTCACTGGATAAACCAACCAGGAACCAAAGTTCCCCTAAAGCTCCCCAAAAACCACTGCCAAGATCACTGCAGCCCTACAGCTGCTGACAGGTCAGAAGGCAGAGAGATGAAAAGCTCCAAGGCTCAGTGAAAAATGCACATTTTGAGATGGAGCCTACTGATTCCTCTGGAGGGGCTCCCTCTTTTTTGGAAGCCTTTCCAGATCAAGGACAGCGACAGAAGGGAATCACAGAAACATAGAAGGGTTTGTGCTGGACAGGGCCTGAAAGAGACCTGTATTTCAAGAGTTACACTAAAAAGGCTTGAAAATACCCCTTCAACACTACAGTGGATCAGTTCATGCATTCTGATCATCACCACTGTTAATCACTGTGCCTTAGGGACTATGGCAGAAAATTCCTGAACCATCTCTTGGCAGAGCCAAAAAAAGGAAATACAATCTCCAAGTCAGGATCTCAGAAAAACAGTACAAAGCCCACTTCTGCTAGAAGATTCCTATCGTGCAGACCAGTTTTCAGGCAAGAAGGGAATGACAACCATTTCTTTGTTCTCCAGAGCCTCATCTGACAAAGCTCTCAAAACAAAAAGCCTCTCTGGACCACACGCTTCCCTCAGTGGCTGCACAGAGCACACTCTCAGCCTCTGGGTGTCACTGCAATGCCAGCAAGCTCCCCCACCTCAGCCCTTGGCCAGAGAAATTTTTCAAAGCAAACTCTCCATACAAGATCAAAGGCAGAGGCTAAACTGTAAAAACATCATTGAATTCAAAGAGACCACTTTAGTTTCAACATTGTTTGAAAAGACATCTTTATTATAAAAGATATAGAAAATTAAAGTTAAACTTGTTTCTTGCACAATGTTAATCGCAGCAGTTATAAAAACCCACCAAGGTAAACATGTTTAAGAGCATTTCTATACCACAGAAGGGTTTGCTGCCTGCCATGGCACATGGCAGAGACACGCTCAGGATGAGTGCTGGGAGGATGGGCAGAGACCCAGGAAGAGCTCCTTGTTTACCCCATGTGTCACAGGGAAGCCAGAGCCAAACCACAGGATTGCAGCCTTGCTTTGCTGTTTGAGGCAGATGGTCCAGCTCCAAGCAAGGACAGGGTTTGTCTCTAAACATCAGAAGGATTCAGTCACCTTGGACACTGTCTTTGAGCTCTCACTCCTTAAAGGAAAGCCATTTAAAAGTAATTCATTCCTACCTATGCCAGGGTGCTTTAATTTCCAACAAAGTTGCCAGAAAAAGTTATTTTGCCAGTTTCTTCAGCAAGAGCTGTTTCTTACAGATTTCCTACCAAGAATTTAAAAGGGTGGCTGAGAGCTTAAGCTTCTGCCCCTGGGGAATTCCCTCATGGAGGCTCCATGCAGGCACCTGAGCAGCCACTCACCTCACACAGGCAGGACTGTGCATCAGCTGCTCACTGAAGGTTCAGACACAGGGAGAAGGAGGCAGAGCCACCATACCCTGTGTCATGGTACAGCATGTGAGACTTGAGCCATCCTGCAGTGCATGACAGACCCCCACTGGAGACCAGGACAGGGCACAAGGGACAAGCACAGGTAAAACAGCCCCAGGTGTCTTTGGGATGAGCCAAAACCACATTGCTCCAGATGAAATTTGAAAATGGCTCTTGGGGTTATTTTGAGGAAGAGCATAAAGCCACCACAGGAGATTGGTCCCTCATCTGTTTTGTACTAGATTCTGTTTTGGGCAGATGCAATTCAAATAGGTAAGGAACACATTCAGTCAGCAAGGTTCCTGGTCAGTATCTTGCTAGCTGAATGCTGTTTTCACCCCTTAAAGGCAAAGTTAAAAGATGATTAAAAATAAATAATTAGTGTTTCAGCCAATTCCAGGGGGAAAAAATCGCAATTGGCTACAAGGAGCTTATTTCCTTTTTTCTTTTATGACAGCACCATCAAAAAAGATACTATACCAGAGCAGAAACAAGACACAGGCTGTTCAGAAAGCAAATAGGGAGACAAACCTCTTGTGTTCTCTTAGCAGCCATCTCTGCACAGAGACCAGATGACTGACTTGCTACAAAACCAGCCAAAAGCAAAGGAAAAAGTCTTCTTGTCTCAGATCAGTCCCCATTCCCAAGCCCCACAGTGCACACATACAACAGTTAACTCAGTGCAGTTTCAATTCAAGTCTCTCAGTTCAGCTTGCAAGGTTCAGTAACACTTCTTGGAAACCTGCGTGTCTGCAGCCATACATTTTGTACCTGTTGGAAGGAGATGCTCAGTTCCTGCTGGAAGAACTCCTTTCATGTCCAGTCCCTGTCCCTCCCCTCACAGCTGGACAGCTTGCCCACCCTTGGGAGCGAGTGGGGCACTGCCTCAGCAGACATTCCCACATGCAAGGAACAATCAGCAGGTTGCTTTCCAAGGCCTGTTTGATATTCCACGTACCCAAACAGCAAAGTAGACCCCACAGGATCAATGCCTGTCCTTGGCTACAAGTACAGGATTCTGCAGCTGGACACAAGCAGGTTGCAGCAGGCAGAGTGTGCCACAGAGGAGTCACAAACAGCATGTAGTGTACTGGACAGTGAACTGCTCTGCCAAGCAGCAATCTCTTATTCAGCAGGACAAATTAGCAGTGGTAAACCCTGCACCACTGGCTGGTTACTGGTAATCATCTCACCATTCCCAGTTCCCCCTCTCCATTCCCATCAGTTATTTGGCAAGTTACAGAAGCAGTGGAGTTCTCTCCCCGGCTGGCTGGTCTTTCTGGAAGAACTCTTTGATATGCAGCAGCTTGTTGTGGATCCTCTCTCTCAGGGGAGGGATATGATGGCTGGGGTCTAAGACATTGGTGCTTCTACGCTCCCTTTCCCTCTTCCAGGTGAGATAGGGATGTGGTGGGAAGGGCACCTCACTCCTCTCCCGGCGGAGCTGCACAGTGACCCCGCTGAGGGCCAGCATTGCCCACACTGACAGGATGATGAAGTCTGGAAAAGTAGAAACAGATTCCTGTAGCAAAGCAGAACATTCCTTGCTTTCCGAAGCACAAACACTGAACTAGCTTTGTGACAGATAGGAATCAAGTATGATCCCCACACCCTCAGATGCGCAGAGTGACTCCATGCAGAGGCCAGGACACACAGAGTTGGGAAGAGTCTCTCCACTGTATTAGGCCTTTGCCTGCCCACTCTGCACACTCCTCAGCAAGCTGCCAGCACAGGTCTGAGCAGCACCTTTCACAAGAGCCTTTGTCACAACACTTGCAGGAAGGTTCCTGCCTTCAAGTCCACTCAGTACTGCTTTTGAAGGACTAAAATTTCTCATGTGGATGTAAAATCTCACACTGTACTGTGTTCTCCTTCCATCCCCTTCCTGCCCTCACTCTGTTTACAACAGAACCAAAGAGACAGTGATTCCTCCTTAAAAGGATAATAAAGTCTCAGAGGACTCACCATTCCTTTGAAAAGGCACATTGGTGTAAGCTCTGCTGAAGTAATTGTTGAGGACCCTTCTGAGCAGGTCTAAGGTGATGTAAGCAAGGCTTGTGTAGACGTAACAAGCAATGGCCAGGACCACTGTGTAAGAGCCCACTATTCCAGAAGCCAAGATGTTCAGCTAGACAGGGAGAAAAACCACAGCTTTAGGAGACTGATGAACACTCTTTATTCCCCACCTCCCTAAGACAGTACAAGCACAGAATCATGGAATGGCCTGGATTGAAAAGGACCTGAGAGCCTATCCAGTTCTAACTCTATGTCATGGGCAGGGACACCTTCTACTGCCCCAGGCTGCTCCAAGCCCTGTCCAACCTGGCCTTGAACACTGCCTGGGATGGGGCAGCCACAGCTTCTCTGGACAAGTATTTTGTAGTTTTTATCAGTTCTTCTGTGATAAATCAGCTGCACACACCTGTTATCCAGCCAAGCTGATAAGATAGCAGAAGTCAACTAAATGCTGGTGGATTTAGTGGATGCTGTGCGCAAAATAAGTAATTCCTTTGCTTCTGGACCATTTAGCACAAGTGGGGCTAAACAGGAACTGCCTGCAACTGGCCCTGTGCAGAGCTTCATAAAGCTGTGCTAAGTTTTCTGTATATATTCCATGGGACAACATTTTGCATTAAGAAGTCTGATCCCCCTTCTCCCTCCCTCCTTTTGAGGTGACAACAGAGTTACTTACAATTCTTGGGCAGCCAACAAAAAGCACTGGAATCATCAAGGCTACACAGGTAAAGGTCACCCAGAACACCACATCATCACGGAAGACCCTGTAGTCTCCTGCCAAGACACCACATTCAGCAGTGAGGAAAACATTTCCTTTTTCACAAATGTTTGGGGGTCAGCTTTTTCCCCCCCAAAATTCTGTACATTCAGAAATACCTGGAGTACATTGTTGAAAACCCAGATTTTGAGCTCAAATCCTGTTTAAGATGTATTGGAACAGTTAATCAAGAACAGAAAAACTGTCCTAGTTGAGCACAGATCTTGTCCATGGAACAATTTTTAACAAGGTACATATTCCTCACCTTGTAAGAATTAAAAGCACCAGAGTATTGATGCCCAATAAAAAGCTGTTTTGTTGCCTCTGTGGGTTCCAAACTAAAAATCTGCATCAGGCTCCAGAGTATGGTGCAAATGTAGCCATCACCACACCACCAGGCAACAAATTCTTCTGGGCTTTAGGAAAATTAAATCACTCAAACCCTTCTTTGCTCCCACTGCCTTCTAAGGCCTGTGGGTTCACTAGAGGGTATAAGCTGACCTCCAGCTTAGTCACTGTTCCACTTCAATGAAGAGTAACCAGGGACTGCATGGATTACCAGAGAATCATGGCTTGAGTCAAACATAGAGGATTGGAGAACAAAAAACTGTCCCACCAACGGACCTCAAAAGGAGAAGTTCTGAGACTGAAAATTACAATAGCCGATGCTCTGATGTCCCAGAAGGGCTCCAGCTCAGCAGGCTTACTGGCTTTTAAGCAATTTGTCTAAGGCCTTTATGCCTGAAGCCTTCAAATTAGACTGTAGATTTTCTACTGGGATTTGTTCTGGACAGAGAACAAGAGAGTAAGTGCATGCCTGGAGCAGAGCTGGTGTCAAAGACATGGCACACAGTTTAAGTAGGAAGAGTCACCAAGTTCTCTGCAAAACAATCAGTTCCCCTTTCCCCCAGTACTTTTAATTACAGCACAGCTGAAAGAAGCTTTCATGTGCATCTCTATTCCTCCTAGAACTGGAAAGGGAACATTAAACATCCCAGTAATATAAACCAGAGAGTGCCATTCACTCTGCAGCCCTGCAGGAACACAGCACTCATCAAGAGGATTACACTGCTTACCTAGGGGGGTAAAGAAGAGCGTTGAGGAGAAGAGAAATCCCAACACAAGTCCAATTACAAACATGCTGAGCAGGACAGAGCCAAATCTCCACCAGCTCACAACCAAGAGCAGGCCTCCAATGATTCCAGCCACTGCCGTCAAAATAAGACGCACTGAAAGAGAGAAAATTCCAGCACTCTGGAAACTTCAGTTCCTGCAGGAACATGTTCAGCAGCTTTATTTACATGCATGTTTGGCTTTTTTCAGTGAGTTTGCATGACATAAAAAAAGTACCAGAATGTGCTTCATGCAGTTCTCTTAGATGCCAGCCTGCAGCTGGGGATGTGCTGCTGAAAGGGTGGCAGGGGGGCTGGAATGGAGGCCTTGGCACAGTGCACATCAGTTCCCTGAGCTCCCAGGGAGTTCAGGTGGCTACAAGCTACTGCACATGTATCAAAAAAGGAATTCTATGAGGTGGCACAGACAGAAAGAACTAATTCTGTCTGGTCTGACAAGCTGGGTGCAGACAACCTACTTCCACTTTACAGATGAAACCTACATTTGATCTGAAACAGAGGTCCATGCATTGTGAAAGTAGGAAGAAAGTATGTTGCAAATTCCCACAGTTTCCAAACACCTCTAATCTTCCTTGGTTAGATACTGAAATTAAATCCAGCTATTAATTCTACATCACTGTGATGCTGGAATGAACATTTACTCCATTGCATTTTCAGCTATTATGGCAATCAGAGCTCAAGCACCCAGGCATCACCCTGCTGCCCTTCCTGTGGCTGGCCAACAGCACAACTGAGACTGTACTTGAAGGGTTCCCAACAAGAGTTTGGGAAGAGCACAGGATATCCTGACACATTTACTCACCATCATAGCTAAGGCCAGTTACCCTGGTAATGAACACAAAGAAGACAAATGCTGCGACAATGAAGCCCATGAAGAATAAGTCTAGAGAAGAAGGAAAAAATATTTAGCAAGCTTCATACCAAGCCCCCATCAGTGGATCTTCAGACATCTTCATATCACAACAAGGAACATAGCAGCTCACAAAAGGAGAGCCAGACAACATTTTGTTCTCAACAGGGGTGTCCTCAAGCACTACAGATAGTCTAAAATTACATATTTATAGTTCTATTGCCCATCATGCACCCTAGTTCTAGGTTTCTATTCTTTGCATCCCAAAAACTTCCTGCTCTGAGCTTAAAGGCTCAGAGCCCATAAAAGCAAAGCAGTGGGCCTAACTGGCACAGCATCACTATCAAGTGAATCTTGGTAATAATATCATCATTCTAAGTTACACAGAGTAACACTTATGAAGTTTCAACAAGATTTATTAAATATTCAGTACCTGTTTTCCAGAATCTGTGTCCAAAAAAGCAGGTGAAAAGACCAAGAACAGCAAAAGCAGTGAAGAATACTTTGGTAGAGAGTTTACCTACAAGAAGAAGGGTAGGTTAAGTACAGCATTCCAACTAGTAGTCCCAACAAAGAGATTAAAATATGGTCAGGTTGCTGTCACAAACTTTACTGACAACTTGAGAGCTGCCACTCTGTCAGATCTGCAATGCTTGAACTAACAGTTGGCTTGGTAAGATCTCCAACAGAACATTGAAATAGTCCCAGACTGATTAAGAAATCAAGTGCTTCCTCCTTATTCAAGAGAAGTTTCTTTAAGTAGATGTAACTTATTTATAGTTCAGATATAAATTTGCCAGAAAAGTGTCTGCTCAGGTTTAAAAAAGGGACATCCAGTCATCTGTAAAAATCAATGCTAATGGATTGGTGACCCAGGCAGCAGCTGTAGGCTTAATCACTGCAACCTTCACCATTTGTCTCCCTCTCATACATTTGCCATGCAACAAAAATTATCATCAGCATCCCATTATAGCTCATCTCCATCTTCTGTTGAATTTCTTACCTATATTTAAGCTATATGCAAAAGTAAACTATATTTTCCATGTGCTCTGAATTAGAGAACTTTAGCCTAGATAACTCGTCTCACGTTGTCATAGAACAACATTGAGTTTGACAGCGACTTGTGTTACAGTATAAAAGAAAATAAGGAGAACAAATCTTACTTTATGAACCAAATTCTACCAATTACTTGTGTCCCTTCTGTATTCATAATGGGAATGGCAGCTTTGCAGTGTCTGCGCAAATTCCATCATTATATAGCTTTGTACAAAGCAGCATGACTTGGTAGTCACTCCACTACTGCTGACATTATCTTCACTCTTATTTTAGATGACTGCCTCCTTTCAAAATATCTGCAGGATTCCAGTTAGCACCTGCACAGTCAGAAAAATCCGGCTGGAGGCTAATCTAGTCTGTGTTTTATTAGCTCAGCTTCACATCCAGCATCTATAGTCTACAAATTATTTGAAATTATGTATCCAGTTGAAATGGACAAAGCTGGGGTGGCACTACTGAGTTCAGAGTTACATTTGCAAGCCACATATTAAACCTCCATTAAGTTTAAGATTTAATTGCTGATGGTTCTCTTTAGTCTTACATCATCATTCTAGACTTTCTCCCTCATCAAGAAGGAGATTTCACTAAAGCAACAAAATATACACAGTGCAAAACAAATATCTCCTGCACACGTTGGAAAAAGAATCTTAAAGCACATTTGGCATGTTGGAGCACAAGAAGCTGCAGAGGAGTTGGCAAGGACATACAATTCCCAACTTACTGAGGGAAGAGCAGTTATCTACCAGGTCAGTAAAACTGCAGGCATATGTATGCACAGGTATGTATGCAGCAGAAGTGTTCCAAAGAGGATCCCACACTATGACATTGTAGATCACACCTTGCCCAGGAAGTGAGGAGAAGTAGACATCGGTCTTGTCATCAGCTGTCAGCGTAAGCATCTGGAAAAGTAAATATCTGTGTTAAAGGCTCACAGGATGGAACCCTTCCTTCCCTCCAGCACTACTGTGTTTTCTGTCAGGGGAGAAGATTCTCCCACTCCTGTTTTGCTCCTCCCTGCCTGCGGGCACAGTTCAGGTTCCCTACCAGCCTACTGACCCAGGTCCGGCCTCCGAGGCAGGCAAGGCTGCCATTCCACTCCCCAGCAGGGCCAGGGAGCTTGCAGGAAGAGAAGCACAGGGGAGGAGAAAACAAGAGAGCCCCACTGCCATGTGGCTGGCAGCCAGTGCTAGGGGCTCACCTTGATGCCGTTGGCTCTGACGCTGCGCACCCCGGACATTTTCCGTATGTGGCTCATGAGCGCCATCTCGGCCAGATCGCTCTCGGGCAGGAAGTACTGGTACACATCGTAGCGCAGCCGCCAGCGGGAGCTCTGCCCAGTCCCCGAGTCACAGGAGGGGGGGCTTGCTCCTCTGCAAGGAAAAACACACCAGCCACAAGGCCCCACACCTCAACATCAGTTTTCAGCAGTTACCTGTCCTCAGGGTGTGCCTCTACTCTTCAGAGGTGCACACCAGCAGCTAACTCAGAGCTGGACTGTATTTGTGAGCACAGGGCACAGCAGCATCACACAGAAGCACACTGGCACAGGTGGTGGCTGTGCTGGTACCTGCCTTTGCACTTACAGAGGTGTCCTATGAATTGCCATAACGAGAATTCCAGGAGGCCACAACAGCCAAAGACCACAGCACTACTGTTTGTCTTTCCGTGCAGTTCTGAAGAGTCTTCTCCATTCCCTGCCTATCACTTGTGACACCAGGCACCATTCAGGAAATAACACCTTTTAACTTGAAGTCTCAAGTTAAACAAAACTCTGGATCATTATCATGCTTTAGTACTAGGAAAGAAACAAAACTGGCTGTAACATACAATTGCTTCCCAAACAAATTAAGCTGTTACAGGGAATGGAAAGATCCAGTATTTACTGACTGCTTACATTTCTGAAGTTGCATAACCTCCTCCACAAGATGTAACTCTCAACCTTTATCTCCCTCATGCAGTACCTCTTCCCCTCCTCCTTTTCCCCATTTACATTTGTTGCAGCAAACAAGAATCCTGCTAGCAGCTGGGTGGTTCAGCTGTTACAGCAGGGTCTTATTTTAACCTTTTGGTCAACACTGGACAGAAGGCCTTGCTCAGTGCACTAAAATTCTCCACACACCTGGTATATCCCAAGTTTGCAGGGGCAAACTTGATGTGTATATCAACCAACGTGTAGTCCAGGTAAATATTTGGATCCACTTCCAAGTCAAATTCTAGATTGCAGCCCCCAGGAATAGGATCTAGAACACAGAGAACATAACTGCAGTTAAACGCTTGCAGGCACAATCCACTTGCAGAGCACAGAAAATCATCAGGTTCTGGCCCTGCAGGCAGCAAAAGGGTTTCACTGCAGCCTGTGACAGGTCCCCACACATGGGTGACTCCAGGGACTGGAGTGTTGGAATGGAAGGATACAAGCTCCTGCCAGGTCCTGCACACATAGCTCAGGGCAATGCCAAGCACAAACACGGGCTGGGTGGGGAAGGGATTGAGGGCAGTCCTGAGGAGAAGCACTTGGGAGTGTTGGCTGATGAGAAGGTTGACATGACCCAGCAATGTGTGCTCACAGCCCAGACACCAACATCCTGCATGCAAAGAGGAGTGGGCAGGGGGACCTGCCCCTCCAGTCTGCTCTGGCAGGACCCCACCCCAGCACAGGAAGGATGTGGACCTGCTGGAGTTAGTCCAAAGGAGGAATATGAAGATGACCAGAGGGATGGAGCACCTCTCCTATGATCAGGGTTCAGAGTAGGGGTTGTTCAACCTGGAAAAGGCTTTGGGGAGACCCTTCCAGCAGCCTTCCTATACCTGAAGGGAGCCTACAAGAAAGCTGGAGAGGGAATTTTTACAAGGGCCTAGGGATGACAGGACAAGGGGTAATGGCTTTAAGCTGAAGGAAGGTAGATTTAGATTGGATATTGATGGGTTGGGTTTTAGCTTTCATATTTTTCAGATTCTCTGCTGCCTAGGTGTGTAGCTCTGAGCTTCATATTAGGTGTCAGTAAGTTCTCTTTGCAGGGTAGGTAGACAAAACAATCCCTTTCCAACCTGAGACCAAGGACAACCATTACAAGTTTCTAGAAAGTATCAACAATGGAGAACTGAAAAGAGCAACAAGGAGGATGGGACTTCATAACCTCAAGCTATAACTGGACAATTAATTCCAATATGCAAATGGACCAAAACTTATAGAAGTGTGAGACCTCATGACCAGTCATCCATTTTGGGTCCATCTTGGGTGTAGGCCTGGCCAGGGTCTTGTACTGCCCAAAGTATATCTATTAAGGCCTTTCAATAAATACCTACTTTATTCCTTTAGCTCTGTCTAGTCTCTGTTCCAGGTTCAGCCTCTCAAGGCATCAATATGAGGAAGAAACTCTTCCCTGTGAGGATGGTGAGGCCCTGGCACAGGGTGCCCAGAGATGTCCAAGGCCAGGCTGGATGGGGCCCTGAGCAACCTGGGGTAGAGGAAGGTGTCCCTGCCCATGGCAGAGGGGGGTAGAACTGGATGGGCTTTATGGTCCCCTTCCAATCCAAACAGATCTGTGATTCCATAATCCCATGCACAGCAGTTTTCTAAGGCTTAAGTCATGGCAAGACCATAGAGTACCTCCAATACACAACTCACAATTCAGCAGTGACAATAAAAACCTTTTCAAAAGAATTTCTGCTATCTCCATCAGATTTCCACCATGTAAGACTGAAAGGCCAGCACTTCATTCCCCAGATGTCTTGCCTGGGCAGAGCTGGCACGGCCTGAGCACGTACCTCTCTCCATGTAGGGGATGGAGATGGCGGTGCTGAGCACCTGGCCGGCAGCCAGGGCGCGCAGGTACCACGTGCACACCGTCTGCTCCGGCCGAAGGATGGACACCAGCCCTCTGTCCACCCCGACTCCCGAGCTGTTCACCGACGGGGTCTGCGCAGAAACAAGTGACAGAAACAAACAGTTCTTCTTCAGACGATTCCTATCACAGTTTGATAACATTCCTGTATTTGATAACATCACAGGAGGCTATTCCTGCCACAAACCTGCCAGGCACATACATCTGTGCCAGTTACAACAGATCAGGCTCTGCCCAAAATGTATTTGTGCTTGTAACTGTCCAGCTCCACATGTAGGGCCTTGCTGAACTATTTGAGGTCTGCCCACCTCTCAACCTCTCAAGGTCCCTCTGGATGGCATCCCTAGCTGGTGAAAAAAGGGAGCTCTGACACCACACACTGCCTGGCTCAGGCTCAAAAACCCAAGTGACAAGTGTGGGACTATTAAAGAGCTGATAATCACAAGCAAGTTGCAGCGAAATCCAGCTAGTAGATCTGGCAATGGATTGACTAGTACAAATGTAAAAGAACTGGAGTATACCTCACAAAATGTTGTGAGATGGCAGCAAGGAAGTGTTCTGGCAACCAGCATACAGAAGCACCTTCCTATCTCCACCAGAATGGACATGACTGTATGACAGCTGCCTTAACACTAGCAATGCCAGGTGTTTTTGGGGCCAGGCCAACTACTGACCCAATCCCCAGCACCACCATCCCTTCCATAACCAGAGCTCTTAGGGAAAGATAAGCAGCAATGACAGTATCACAATCTCACAGCTGGAACAACCAGTTGACCTGCAGCCACATTTTCAGCATGGAAAGTGCCTTTGGCCAAGGCAGCTACAGTTACCCAAGGCAATGCTGCAAGGATGCACATTGGACCTGGCAGACTAAGATCTGGCTCAATTTCATATTTCTAGAGGCAGGCCAACCCTAAAAGCAGTACAGCTGCATTTATGCATCTCTGCCCTGGGCCTGGTAAGGCCCATGAATGCAAAGAGGATCTGAACTGGCAGCAGAGGATTCTGCTGCAAGCAAAGACTGAACAGGTCTAACAGTAATGTCTCAGCCCTGTAATCCTGGCTGTTTCACCAGTACAAGGATGGCTGAGCTGGGTGACTTGTGTTACAGGTCTACATCTTCTAAGCTTCCCAGGCTACTTCTTGGCACTCAGTATATTCTGATTTCAAAGATGCTGCTGGAGAGAGGGGAACTGGATTGCAGCTTTCAGATCTCCATCTACCACCTTCAGCTTAGTCCATGTTGTATTCAAATACCAGTGAGAGCCTCCCAGCACCACCACAACAAAAATCAGTATTTTACTGACTCATTTTGTCCCATCATTACTGGGATGCAGAGTACAGCAGCAGGAATGTTTCTACTGCTAGAAGTAGCAGCTTTCACTGGAGTAATGTAGAGGAATTTCTCCATGAGTTACCAAAGGAGGATTAGATTCAGGACAAGGAGCTGGGATAACAACACATTATATCTGCAGTGGTTAAATTCAAGCCATGGGAACAGCAGACAACTAAACATCCCAAACTGATAATGTATGGAGCATCTGGCAAACACACAGATCTGGTTTTAATGTGACAAGCTGGTGGACAACAGTCAGTAGAGCCACATGACAAAAAGCACCACTGCCACCAAATAAAGAGCCTTGAAACATTTTCAAGCCAGCTCTGACATTCCTTTGGCATTCAGTCTTTCAAAATAGCAGCTATGACATATAAGAATGAGAAAGGATTTCTGAAGCTACAGTAACACTGCCTAAAAGCCAAGCAGGTAAAAGACATTATTTATACAGCTTCAGTCCATTAGTCCTACATGTACCAGAGCCAAGTGTTTGTTGAAAGACAGGCAGCACTTAACAGAAGTGACACTCTTACCTTATCAAAGGATATCACCACATCACTCTGCTGGGCATGCACTTGAAAAATAACCACAGTCACATTGCTGGCAATGTTCCTGATTACAGCCTCCACTGGACTGGTCTGGTTAAGTAGCACATTTCTGAATTTTCCCAAGGAGAGCTCAAGAAGACCTGCATTACAAAAAAAAAAAGGAAGATACAGGGTTTTTTTTTGGTCCAGAGGGAAGCAATTACCAGGGAAGCCTGGAAGTTTCCAGCAGCCCAGTATTAATCAGCTGGGAGAAGAGCAGGATGTTGCTTTGTGCAGCTCTCATCCTGTGAGCTGTACCAAGCTTTCAGAGACTGCTGCACACAGAGCTGTACCTGCAGACACAGCCAGGGTACCTGCCCTGCAGCCTGGCACTCACCTGAGCACAGGGACAGAGCTTCCTGCCTGGAGTAAGGATTTGATACAGCTCAGCCAACCAGCCAGCTACACTCCAAAAAGTCAGTAAGAGAAGATACTGAGGACTGCCTGATCTTTGGCAAATACAGGCAGGTATGTTTGTAGCAGCCAGCCAACTTGCACAATATCCATCAGACTTTTCAGGTGAATTCCTACAAACCATGGGAATTGAAGTCAAGTTCCAGAAGACAGAGTCAAATCTGTAGTTTATGTACATATGTTTACCCACTTTCAGCTATTCCACATTTTTCACTGCCAGTTTTTAATCATCAGGACTGCTGCATCCCCATCTCTAGACCAAAAAATCTGACTAATTTTTCCTAGACACAACCCAGACCATTTCTTCTTTCAATGAGCATAACCCCATGATCCACTGTCATTTTAATTTAAAGAGAACCACATGAACTAGGATACAAGATCTTTGAGAATCAGCTTTGGCTTGTCATTCAAGTCCTGCAAGCAAGCCTGGCTTCTCCCCGTGCTGCAGGGACAGGGGATGCCAAGGGAGGAAAGCAAAGCAGCCACACCGAAGCCACAAGATGCTCTTTGGTTGGTGGCTGCAGCCAGGCTGCACAATGCCTTCCAGGCTTTTCCCTGAATTCCTCTGCCTGCCTCTGCACCCAAACAGACCCCAAACTTATCAAGCCTGAACACAACACTTCCTCAATGAAGTTGCCTCTGGTGGAAAGGGTTGGTACTGCCGAGTTCCCTAACACAGAGTCACCAGCAGCACCATCCGAGGGACACTTGCTGGTGACACTGAGGGGCTCCCATTCCACAGGGAGGGTGACAGTTTACTTACCTGAAACTATACCCAGTACCCTCTGACTGCTTTCCTGTTACTTTTCTCTCTTCTGCCAAGAACTGGCATCATTGGCCAGGTTTTTGGCCTCCTGATATGTTAACAGAGGGGAGCTGTTATGCCTCCTCCACTCCATACACAGTGAGGGAAGGAACTTCAACCCCTACATGCTCACTCCCAAAATTCAATTAATACCAGTACTGCATCACCACTAAAACCTCAGCTAAAATATGGGGGTTCATAAAACACTTGTGAGGAAAGAAAGATGCTCCATTTTTCTTCTCCATCATCTGCAATTTGTGTTAAGGTAGAAGCTTCTACATCAATTTTTCACACAGTAATGTAAAATTAAAGCTGCAAAAAAAAACTTTGTGCATCCTTCAGTTTCTGATTCTTCAGAGTCCCTTGAGCAGCATTCAGAAATCCTCTGATCCTTCCTCACTAGCTCAAGTTCTATCACAAATGCAAGTAGCAATATGAATGCTAAAGAAAAGCATTCAGAAGGCACAGACTATATATTGATACATTCAGAAATTTACAGTGAATGCTTACAATTCACAAAGAATATTTTTCTTTGATCTTTAAAAACTTTAGCAGAGCTTCCTGAACCACAAGACATTCACACTTTTGTTCTTTGAGAAAAAAGCTGAGACCATAGACATTCTCAGTGTGATCTACATCAAGGGGAAAAAGCTGCATTGCTCCGCCTTGTTTCTCACCTCCGCTCGGCACCCATACCCAGGGGCCACTGCATACATAAGGACAGATTCGTCAGCAGGACACACAGCCACTACTTTAGCGTGATCATGAGACTCAAAATGTCAGAGGCACTCTCTCAAGTTTAATTAGCGTGGTGAATTAAGGTATGGTGCTCTATATTGCTTTCTGTTTGCATAACTGCTCCAAGAACAGCACATGTGACACACGTTATCCCAAAGTCTGGGCAAAGAGCAGAGACTCAGGGTGAAGAACATCTACACCCATCAGACAAGTCTTGTCAGGCTTGCTGTTCACGGGCTCCTTGAGCCACACTTCCAGCCAGGCCTAAAAGAGGATGAACACTGCAGAGCAACAGAACCTTCTAAGAAGTTTTTGGAAGAGCAATTGCTCCACAGCTACACACCACAGCACCCTTCCAGCCTTCATCTCTGTCATTTGTCACTACTGGTGCACTGAGACAGAAAGGGAAGGTGGTGAGCAAGATTGATTAAATTAATCAACTCACAATTCACCAGGCCTATTGCTATGACCAGTTCTCTGGTTCTAATACCAGACAGGCATTAGACTCCCTGAGCACAGAGAGCTCAGTCTTGTCAAACATCCTTTGGACACAAAAACCTCAGTGACCACGTAGTGCTCGTCACAGTGTGCAACCTTCTCCTTTGGGCAAGCTTGAGCTGAGATGGCCCACCAGGCAGGTCTGCAGGACCAGCAGCACATTTAACACCATCTCACGAGTGAGAGAGTTGATCCAGCAAGTCAGAAACAGAGACGGGAGCAAAATCCAGTTATCCCAACTTTTGTATTGCTTCCAACAGTGAAGGTCTGGAAGCACTCTAAGATGTCAGGCTATGCTCTCTTCCTTGCCCTGTAGGAAGGACTGTAACAGTCACTGCACATCAGAGTAACTTTGGGTTAGATACACGAGAGGAACCCAAACTATTACAGAGCTTATCAACTGCACAGATGGTGAAAGGAAGTCAGCATTGCTGAAACCGAGCAGCAGCAGAGCAGAGATGGAGCACTGGGCGTGTATTACTCCATAAAGAGCACCAGAATTGGAGCACAGTTAGTCCTGCACACAGCACTGGTGAACAGAGCAAACAGCCCACTCTGTCACCTCACACTACCTCCTCTCTCACATGAGGGGCAAAGCCAGTAAAGACAGCAAAGAAATAGAACCTCCTGAAACTCTTCTGAGATCAAAAGTCCTTATTCCTAACTCAAAACAAGACAAAACAATTCCAGAGCCTCGGCACTTGTTATCCCTTCCCTGTGACACACAGTTTCCCCAACAGGCTACACCCAGTTTTAACTGTTTCCATTGTGCTGATTCAGTGCCAAGCTCTTGGCTGCTCTGGTGCTTTGAGTAAACCACATTTCCAGCTCCCATAGCCAAGTGTCACTCCACACCACCACGGAGCAGTTAACCACACAGGGTTCTTGATTAGACCTAGCAGTCCAATTTCCAGTAAGAAACACAACTGAAGAAATGCCCTTGCTGCCTATACAGAACAGTCTTCACCTGCAGAGCTGTGCTCAAACACTCTGCTTCCCTCAGAGAGGTTCTGTGCAGGCAGAGAAAACACATTTCCACTGGGTGCTGAGCACCTTGCAGTGGATATGCCAAACAACCTGATGTAAGCAAACTCCAGGAGCTAAGGAGAACCTTCCAGTGCAGGGAGTACAACAACAAGTAGTCACATGAAGACATTTAATGAAGATGAAGTGCAAGCTCAGACCAACAACCAGTTTGAGTAAGAAAAACATTAGCATACAGTTACTTAACAGAATAAAGCCTGGAGCCATATCCTATCAGACCTGTAAGGCCATGCAGACCCAGATCACGGGAGTCTGGCTACAGGGTCTGTCTTCCCACACTACTGAACCCCCAAAAAATACAGCACCTACCCAGCTCCCAAAAGAAGCAGGAACACTTCTGAAAGCTTCTGAACTTTGACTGTGTGTGTACTGAGACTCATGCTTAGAACAGCTTGATGCTTAAAGCAGATGACACCACAGAATGTGGCTTGTCACCATCTGCACCATTCCCATCCCAGAGGACTATTCTGCTCACCAGGCTAGAGGTCTTTACAGCCTCAATAGTGAGGGAAGAGTTTTGTGTGAACTTCTAAAGCATCACCTCTGCATAGACTAAACAGTTGGCACAAACAAGTTTCACCCAGATAAGCTCCCTTTACAAAAGCACCGCTCAGTCCTGATTACAGTATAAACTCACTTTAGTTTTTCCAAAACTAAAGAGCCCCCTTGGGATGTAGCAAACACAGCCAGTTGAACTCCTCCTCAGGAAGGCAGAGCTCCCTGGAAGGCAACAAACACAACGTATGAAACACTTCTGCACAAAGACCAAGTTTGAGGGGCTGCAGCCCATCAGAAAACCAGAGAGGTAACACAGGCCATCATGCAAAGATTTTACTAATCAGCACTTTCAAAACGAAGCAGGATCTTCAAGGATTAGGAGTTAGCAGAGCCCATCCCTGCAAAGTGGGTGTCCACAACTGAATAAGCACAAGACAATTTCAAATCAGTGAACCATTAAGCAAGTGGCCTTGTTTAAAGGCCCTAATGATCAGCTAGACTCTGGTACACGAATTACACAGCTTATTAGATTTTCACGAGGGAAATACTTTCCCCCTCCACCCTCAATCTTGCAAGGAAAAACAGCAACAGGTTCCTTCAAGGCAAAGCAGTTTGCTTAGTCTCATAGTTGCTTTACCTTTTTACATATTGTAAAAAAATTACTCAACACATGACCCATTTTCATCAAGTCCAGGAGACAAACTGCTAGTTAACATCCTTTAAGTTATCTCAAGGACATCAAGGTCTAAAAGCAGAGCTTTCATTCTCACACCTGCTTGTGACCATCAGGTGTCCAGCCAAAGCTTTTAGGTCCTGCAAGAAACAGTGATTACTTGGCTCTCCATTAGGATCTTGGGCATGAGACTTGGGCAGAGAGAAGCCTCCCACACCTGGAACTGGTTCCAAATGCTGTCCTGCAGCCTTTCAAATTATCCCAAGAGTCTCCTTTGGGACAATTAAGCTTCATTCATTCAAGGCCACGTTGGGTGGGGCATTGAGCAACCTGGTCTAGTGGAAGGTGTCCTCTAGACCATGGCAGGGGGGTTGAAATGAGATGAGCTTTAGGGTCCCAAACCATTCTATGAGTCTATGGTTAGAAGCAAGTATAAAAATAAAGCAAACCTAAGAGGAGGAGGCTTACATCAGCCCTGATACAAAGGACTGATTGCTTATCTCTGAATTATCTCTGAGAGGAAACTGTTTATTTTTTCCTTTATTTAAACAGATAAGAATTTAACCAGAAAAAAAAAAAGTGACTGTAAATCTTCCCAAACTATACTTATTATAGCACATTTAACTCTGGACTCCTATTTTAGTCACATGCAGGAACGTAGGGAAATTACAAAAAAAACCCGTGCCAAATAAAGTCAGATTACATCAGTACAGACAAAAAGTAAGTTTAGGACTCAAGCTGCAAATTCTAGCTTTTGCTCCTTTCCCTAGTTTTACAGCGACAGTGTTTTCAACCCACCATCCACTAGGGTGGTGGGAACCTATGCACACCTGTACCCGGTCAGGGGGGAAAAAACCAAGCAAACAAAACCAAACCTCCTTTTAAGCATGGTTCCTTTGTCATGTAAGCTCATGTCCATAGGTAGCGAATGCCACCTTGTTTCTATTCGGGGAATCCAGCCCTACACCAGCCGCATCAGCTGTACCGCATCCCCGCAACGAAATGATTCCGAATTATCCATGAAACAATTAAAATTATGGCACCCATAGCAATTAAGGTATTAAAAAAAAAAAAAAAAAAAAAAGCGGATAGGGAGGGAAAGGGGGGAAAAGGGTGGTTCTCCTTGTCCGCATGAAAGATTATCACGAATCGCTTCTACTGCGCCGCAGGCAGCTTTGCTCCGCGCTCCAGCTCATCCCTCCGGACAGCGGCAGGTCGCCCTCCGGACAGCGGCCAGCACCGGGGACACCCCAAAAGGCTCCGCAGCGTCAGCAAGCCCCAAAAGGCTCCGCAGTGGCAGGCAGCAAGCCCCAACCAAAAGGCTCCGCAGTGGCAGGCAGCAAGCTCCCGCCGCTGGACACAAGCCCGGGCACAGTCCCGCGGTTCCCGGTACGAGCCGGGCTCCTCCGGCCGCTTAATGGCGGCCACAGCCCCACGCGCCCCCCGCTCCGGCCCACACCGCCCTCACCTGAGGCTCTGCCATGGCGCAGGACCCCCATGAGCAGCAGGAGCAGCGCAGGGCGAGCCGAGACCCACATGGCGCCGCGGAGGGAGCGGGCAAGCGGGGCTGAGGCCGGGGAAGGCCGGGCAGCTGCGGCGGGGCGGGCGCTGGGGGCGGCCCGCAGGCGGGGCCCGCCCGCCCGGCTGGATGGAGCCGCTCCCGCCCCCTCCGGCACCTGCGGCAGGGCCCTGCCGACAAGGGCGGTGGGAGTGCGGGGGGGAAGCGCTTGGCCGCGGTGACAGCTGCGAACGCCTAAAAATGCACCGTGGGGTTCGGACCGGCGGTTTGGGACTTGGGGCTTAACTTTGGAGCGTGAAGAGACCCGATGTCCCCGGAAACAAAATCTTCACCCGACCGTGCCGTCGGGAAAACACTTTGGGCGGATAATTTGTATGATTGCTGCACCCGCAGCATCAGTGACAAGGCTACAGAGGGGTTATTTCCAAAGGTGTGTTGTGACAGGATAACAGAAATGGCTTCAAACTGAGGTTTAGATTGGATATTAGAAGAAATTCTTCCCTGTGAGGGTGGCAAGGCCCTGGCACAGGGAAGCTGTGGCTCCCTCATCCCTGGAAGTATCCAAGGCCGGGTTGGATGACTGCTCTGAGCAACCTGGGATAGTGGAAAGTGTCCCTGCCAGTGGCGGGAGTTTGGAAAGAGATGAGCTCTAAGGTCCACCTGCGAGAAGGTTGGCATTTTACCCAGCTGTCAGAGATAAGAAAGATGGATACAAACCGACTGGCACAAATTGCATTTATTGTCCAACCCCTGGGCTTGGAGGCCGGATGCTGTCTCTGATTTGGCTTGTTGGGAGCACTACACTCTGGCTTTTCCCCGCTCAGATCGGGGCTGGAATGGAGCACCCGAGCGCTGCTGCAGCCTTCAGCTGGGATCAGAGCGACTGCTGCACAGCAAAAGCTGCCCAGGCCATGGCAATAACAGAATCGCTTAGGTAGGAAAAGACTTCTGAGATCATCAAGTTCAACCTGTGACTGAACACCGCCGTGCCAAGCAGACCGTGGCACAGAGTGCCAAGTCCAGCCTTTCCTTGAACACCCTGAGGGCCGGTGACTCCAGCGCCGCCCCGGGCAGGGTGCTGAGGCCGGCCCAGCCCCGCTGCGGGCGGGGTCTCCCCGCTGCCCCCCCAACCGTTCCTCCCGGCCGCCAGGGGGCGCGCGCGCCCCGCGGGCCCGCGCCTCAGGGGCGGCGACGGCGGGGAGACTGAGGCGAGGCCATGGCGGACCGGCTTACACAGCTGCAGGACGCCGTCAACTCGGTGAGGCATTTCTCACATTCCATTTTCCGGCCGCTGCTTCCGCTCGCTCGGGGCCGCGGGGCACGGCACGGGCTGCGCCGCCTGTGCGGGGACGCGGTGATGCGATCCCCGCCCGCAGCCCCCCGGCCGGGGGAATGGCCGCGGGGGTGCGGTGCGCTCCCTCCACACGGCCGGGATGCTGGGCGGGAGCGGGTGCGCCGGGAGCCGGCTCTCCCGGCTGTGCAGCGCGGCTGTAGCGGTGGGGCAGGGTGATTAACGCCGTGTTAATTGGTGCCGGCAGCTCGCGGACCAGTTCTGTAACGCCATCGGGGTGCTGCAGCAGTGCGGCCCGCCGGCCTCCTTCAGCAACATCCAGACGGCCATAAACAAGGATCAGCCCGTGAACCCCACGGAGGGTGAGTCCGGCTCCCCGCATCCCCTGCACACGAACGTGCGGCGGGGTAGTGCGCTCGGGAGTGCAAAATGCGGCCTCGGCAAATAATTCCCCCTTAGCTGGTGGAGGTTAAATCGTCTATGGATGTCGGCTGCACTTTCTGCTTAGCATTGTGACAGCAGAGTTGTGCTTGTTCCTCGTAATTCCCTGAGTGATTGCCTGAGTTGTGCTGTGTTTTGTGCAGAGTATGCCCAGCTGTTCGCAGCTCTGATCGCTCGCACTGCCAAGGATATCGATGTTCTCATAGATTCCCTGCCCAGTGAAGAATCCACAGCTGCTTTGCAGGTAGGAGTTTTCCTAATTCCAGTATCAGAACGCTCCTGAAGGCAAACTTCCTCCTTTTTTTAAAACGCATTCTTTCATCACTAAACCATGGCATCACTGAAAAATTATTTAAGTACAAATCTGAATTTTTCATGAGGGTAGCCTGTGAGTACTTTGTAGGCTTAGTGGAAATACTGAACTTGCATCTAGTTCCAAATAAGATTATAATCAGTAACAATATTTTAGACTTAATTTTCTGTTGCAATGTAAAAAAAAAAGGTGGTTTTATCATGCCACTACTATACTGGAAACTGCTCACCCTTTTTTTTTTTTTCAGATATTAACAGAACAAATATAACAGTACTGATGCTTTGTGCATTGTTTTATTCTTTTTTTTCCCCTTGTGCAATAATTCATCTTTTCTTACATTTCATTTTGTAGCCACCTAACCAACACCACAGAAGTCCTTTGCTCTTCAGCTTTGTTTCTGGTTAAAGAGTTTGCAGGGTGTCCTTTAAGTTCTTCAGCTCTGTCACAAAATAATTCCATCACTTTTTAATAACAAGGAGTCTTCCTTTGAACCAGTCAAACTTGGTTTTTATTTTTTTTTCCTATTGTTTCACAGATTTTACCTATTAAAACCATCTTTTTTTTAATGACTCTTAATGGCTGGATTTCCATCAATTGTTTTCTTTTTGGAATGCATAAAGTATGTAGAATACAAACCTGATGACCACCTTTAAGTTCGTCTAGAAGCTTTAAACCTGCATTGATATTCTGTAACCATTCAAAAGTGTTTTACAGAAGATTGACAGCGAATGGGCCAAAGAGAAATGATTTGGCAGTGGCATCACTTTTTTTTTAAACAGAGGAGGTGAAATTTGGGAACTTCTCTAGTCAGAGTAATTGCTGAACATCCTAATTGGCCTCGTTAACACTAGCATAAGTTCCTATAAGTGCATTTTTAATAGCTGAAGATAGAATGCCTGCTGCAGACAAATTTCAGTTTATTCCGTGACTGAGCAGGGTCTGATCAAAGTGGCAGCTGGTGTGGGCAAAGCAGGGTGCTCCAGAAGGAGGAGCTGGTGATCCATAGGGATATGCTTTCCTTAGAGGTGATACTTCAACAGTTTCTTACTGTCTTAATGAAGAACTTCATGTCACAAAAATTTTTAAGATAAATTAGCTTGGATTCCATTACTTGGATTCCAGTTTTTTTATTTTCTCTTCCTTAATTTGGTGCGGTAATAAATATTCTGATAGTCTTCAAAGAAATGGTTATGAAGATGCTTGAAACACTCTCAAATATGCACTATAGGTTTAGTTGAGAAGTGGTAGATAATACTTGGTTAATTAGAAACTAGAAAAAAGTTTTTTATACTAAAGTTGTCTTGGTGTGTGTTTCAGATCTGAGTCTTGTCTTAAATTATAAAAGGAGCTGCTAGATGAATGCTCAGCACAATTTACCTGCCCCTTGTGAGTTCCCTTCTGGTGAAGTTGACAGTACAAATTCTGCTCTAATCCGTGAATTAGTTGCAGTCAACTATTAAACAAGAGAACTTTTTTCTTTTTAGGGAGCACCAGCTGTTTCCTCAGTATCCTTGAGTAGCAGAGTCACTTTGGGGTTCTGTTGAAGATCCTTGCTTTTCCCTGTTGCCTGATATCAAAAGAGTGTTAAAATAGTAGAATTAAAAGCAGGCCTTTATTTGAAGCTTCCAGGTGTGACAACGGTCATGGGCACACCCAGCATCAGATTTCTACAATTTTGTGAATTTAACAAATTAGCATATCTAATAAATATTGCCAATTAGAAGAGTAGTTGGTTAGGTAGTTTTCCCTGCATTCTGCCCCATTGGAGTTGTTCCAGGGGCTTCTTTGCCCCATTTCTTGAGTGTTCCCAGATTCTGGTTGGAAAACAAAACATCCCAGTCAAGCTTCTTCATAAGAATAAGAGTGAACAGAGTTCCAAGTATGCATTAGAAGGTTTAGCTTATTGTTCTAAAGGGAAACGGTAGGAAGATAACTAGGACTATGTGATAGTAGTATCCAGAGGTACAAATATATGAAAAATACATAAACAGCCAAAAATCTCTGGGCATGATCCCGGTTTTGCTTTGAAGGCTGCGAGCCTGCACCGGCTGGAGGAGGAGAACCACGAGGCGGCGGCGCGGCTGGAGGAGGTGGTGTACCGCGGGGATGTGCTGCTCGAGAAGATCCAGAGCGCCCTGGCCGACATCGCCCAGTCGCAGCTGAAGACGCGCAGCGGCACCCACAGCCAGCCCCTGCCGGACTCGTAGCGCCAGGGGGCAGCGCGGCCCTGCCCGAGAGCCTCGGGACCGCCTCTGGGTACCCCGGCAATGGCTGGGCTGGCCCGGCCCTCCCGCGGGGTGCCCGCGCTCGGCTCTGCGGCGGGAGCGGCGGCTTTGGGCAGCTCGGCTGCGGGTCTTGTGTGAGAAACGCATCTGCAGGGGCTCCGTTATGGATCGGCGTGGATTGATGTTTCTTAGATTTAAAACGAGTTTTCTGTTCACAAATATGACTTCGATAGAATTTGTTACCTATTACAAGTATTTGTATAAGTTAATCCCACTATGGTCGTGGTATGTTTTTTTTTTTGTAAGCCTCAGACACGTAGGAGTTGGCCAGAGTTCCCTGGAGTCAGTGCTGTGAATGCAGTGATGGTCATGTTTTAATTAACAGCACTGGTAACGTTGATTGGCTGCTTTAGCACCCTTTACAGAGCATAGGAAAGGATAAGTAAACTCTGATGTTTACAGAGTGATTGTTCTTGTCATTGGCATCGCATTTACAAAGAAATAAACCTGCAGGTGTCTAATATTGACATTTCTTGTTTGTAATGAGCCTTTGAGTCCATTGTTGCCACTGACACTCTTGCTTGTGCTATTTCTATGCTTTTACTGCTATTCTGTATTTTCTTGGCAACTGGTGAGTGCCTCTAAAGCAGGCAGTGATGAGGAAGCATTGGATGACTGGATAAAAATCAGCAGTGAGAAAACTGAAGATAGCTTATTACATAAAGTTGCTTTTCGGTGTAAGCAGTGGCTGCTGTATGAATGCTGTGATCATAAGCAGCAAGATTCCTGTTGTCCCCAGGGTGCTCTACAGAGGTGTATTTATCTTCACACACTCAGTCACACAGTGAATTTCTGCTCTTTGTTGTAGGACCAGAGAAATACTAGTGTCTGTTATGATATTTGAAATAAAAACCCAACACCAAACCAGCAGCTAATGTAGTGTTCAAAGCATGAACTTGGGGATAAACTTGCTCATTTTTTGTTGTTTTGAGTTACCAGCCTTGTTATTGCAGGGTGTTGTTTGCTGCCACATAACATCTGCTCATTTCCTGATCAAAACCACCTGTTTCTCTATATATTGACCACACTGTCATTGACTTGAAAGTTACACATATTGCTAATGCACCCAGACAAATCAGAGCAATTCTAAAATGCCTTTAGCATGCAACAAGTGTAGCACACCACAGTCTTTTAAGGATTAAAAATGACAAAGGTGTTCCTACCTGTAACAAATACTACAACTGTAAGTACTTAATGAGACTGATGTTTAATTGCTTAATAATATTTTATGAAATGTGCTTATCTGTAGTCATAAATTTAATCTGCTGTTGTGGAACTCTTGTACTATCAGATTCTGCAGAAGGAAAAAAAGACTGGAGGGTGAACAGACTACAGTACAGCCCTAGGCCTATGGCAGCTTGTCCTTGATTCATTTTGCCCATGTCCTGGGGAGGCTTGAGAGGCCAGATTTTCATTTGAAGTCAGTCCTGGGGCCTGGTTTTTGGTTTTTTTCTGGAAAAACTACATCTAGTGCTTCTCAAGATGGTTTGGATTAGGGTGGGGTGAGTTTTTGTTGTTTTTTTTTTCTTTTTGAATTAATGGACTTGAAAAGAGGGAAAAGTTTGGGCTTTGTAGATTTTTTTTTTTTGAGATGTCTTAAATTGAAATATGTTGCTGGAAAAGGGATTTGATCTTAATAGCAGATTCCCTGTTACAGCTTAACAGGGAATGTTAACATGTGCAGCTTAACATGTGCATCACCTCACACTTGTTAACTGGGGTACTGTGGGAGACAGTGCATCTTCAGGAACCACAGTTCTCATTTCATAGCCTTCTATTCTTTTATTCCTGAAACCTGCTCTATTTCTGCAGCCTGATGCTGCCTCACTGTGGAAGCTCTTGCTCTAGTTGCTGTTTAAGCACCAAATAATGGTCACACTTGAAAATAGACCTTAACCAGAGATATAAATAAGTTTCATCATAAGTATGTTAGATGTTTCAACACTTGAGCTATTGTAGATTTTCACCTGCTGTTTCACAGTCTGCAGCTTGGTCAGCAAAGTGTGTATCTTCTGTTGGATCTGACACAAGAAAATAGGGGAAACATTGATTTGCTACAGCTGTTTAATGGACAAAGCATTAGATAGGGGCTGGGGATGTGGATTCCTTTGCCCTTTATCATGTGCTGATTTGTCCAGCTGCTGCTATTGGGGTTTGAACATCTCTGTTCAGAACACACTGTGTGTTGGTAGTGACCTGCTTGTACTCAGGCATGAATTGCTGGGCATGCAGGATTTTTCCTACTTTCATTGCATTAGAAAGGGGTTGGGAGTCAGAGAATCATAGAATGAGATGGGACCTTAAAGCTCGTCTCATTCCAACCCCGTGCTGGACACCTTCCACTATCCCAGCTTGCTCAGAGCCCCATCCAGCCTGGCTTTGGACACTGCCAGGGATGGAGCAGCCACAGCTGCTCTGGGCAACCTGTTCCAAGGCCTCAGCACCATCACAGGGAAGAATTTTTTCTTCATATCCAAATCTAAACCTGCTCTCTGTCAGTGTGAAGCCACTGCCCCTTGTCCTGTCACTGCAGGCCCTTGTCCAGAGTCTCTCTCCATCTTTCCTGTGGGCTCCCTTCAGGCACTGCAAGGGCACAGTGAGGTCACCCCAAAGCCTTCTCCTCTCCAGGCTGAACAATCCCAATTCCCTCAGCCTTTCCTCCCAGCAGAGCTGCTCCATCCCTCTGCTCCCCTTGGTGTCCCTGCTCTGGCCTGGCTCCAGCAGCTCCCTGTCCTTGCTGTGCTGGGCCCAGGGCTGGATGCAGCCCTGCAGGGGGGCTCAGCAGAGAGGGGCACAGGGGCAAAATCCCCCCTGCCCTGCTGCCCTGGGGCTCTGGGTTGGGGCAGGGCCAGCTCTGGCCCTGGCCCCCAGGTCCTTCAGCCAGGGCTGCTCCCTCTGCTCATCCCCAGCCTGTGTGACATTGTGTCTTCCTTGAGAAGCCTTGGCTGCTTCCCAGATTTTAATACCAGAGAGAGGGGGATGAAATGGGGGGAAAACAAAGTGGACATAGCAGCTGGTGACAAACGTATGAGATTACCTGCAAGAGAGTTGTGAAAGGAAACTTAGGTTGAGACAAGAGAATTGATAGAGGCAGAGCACGTGGGAAGAAAACAAAAGTATTGAGCAATGGTTCTGCATGTTATGTTGGACAAGGAGTACTGTCCAGTGAACAAATTGTGCTTTGAAGAAAGATAGTACAGAGCATAATGGAAAATTCCATTGAAAAACAATCTCAGCCACTTGAAATGAGCAGGAGCATCTCACACTGGGAATCCATACAGCCCACTGGCAAAGATGTTGGAATCAATTTAGTAAACATAAGCAACTGATCAAAGCCTAGTAGTCCTTACTATAAACAACCATGCTTGGAGGAAAGGAACACCTCGCAGCAGCTGTTTTTCAGAGACAAGAGTACAGAGGAATTTGTACACTTGTTTTTAAAGGTACTGGGGAAAGTGCATTGACATTATTTTACCTTAATATCTGTATAGAGTTAATCTTGGCTTCTAATGCAGATGATCTTGGAAGATCTGGGAGCTTCTGCTGTGTGTGGCATGGGGAAAGTGCCTTGGCCATTCCCACAGACTTGATATCAAAAGATTTGGGGAGTTTTCAACAATACAGGTGAGAGACTGGCAGGCTGGAGAGCTCCTCTGCTCAGATGGAGCTCAGACCTTGGTACACAGCAGGCTGAGCGTGAGCCAGCAGCTGGCCCAGGAATACAACGGGCCAGCAGCATCCCGGGCTGTGTTAGGGGGAGCACAGCCTGGAGGTCAAGGAAAGTGATCACTTTCCTGTGTTCAGCACATGTTGGAGCACATCTGGAACACTCCCAACAGTGTGGGCCCCCAGGGTCAGCATGGGCTGGAGCACGTCCCCTGTGAGCAGAGGCTGAGGGAGCTAGGCTGGGAACAGGAATGGCTTTGGGACACCTAAGAGCAGCCTGACTATGGGATGGCTTTGGGGACACCTAACCAGCAGCCTGCCCACACCTGTGGGGGCTTATGAAAGGACAGGACCAGGCTGTTCACAGTGGTGCTTGGCAGAAGGAGAATGATGGTGGACAGAGATTGGAACAACACAGATTCAGACTGGTCACAAGGAAAAGCGTTTTCCACATCGGGACAAATAAATTTTGCAACACAGTCCCCAGAGAAGCTGAAAATCCTGGGGGGTTTTTCAAGACTTGGCTGCTTAAAGCTCTGGCCAGCCTCATCTGACCTCACAGCTGACTGACCTCTGCTCAGAAGGTGGAATCAGACTCCTCCTGAGGTCCCTCCTCTTAATCCTGTGGATACGAGACATGCACAGCTTCAGAAAGAGCCAACCACGTGTTAAGGAATGTTGTGTCCCTGTTATAGAAAGGCAGATCTGGAGGGCAGAAAACTTGAGGTATCTCATATCAGCTCATTCCTATTGATGAGACTTTGTGGTGTGCTGGGAGGCCACTGAGTTGACCTTATGTGTGGTGTGAAATTCCACGCTGTAGCGACCCAAGTTTCCAACAGGTGCCCTTGGAGAGTGTGATATGCAAAATCCACATCCTACACTTAGAGAAAATTGATCTGTCAGATGATGCTGACTCACTGTTAGACAAAGGCAGACTCCTCTACAGAAAGAAATTGTGTTTTACATCACTTGTTATATAGTCTTATATAAGAAATAACAAAAGTGCAATTTTAAGGGATTAAACCTGAGGCTAGAGAAAAAGTTTTATTCTAGCTTTTATTAAGATCTGTGGAAGAAAGCTTGAATGACTTTTATTGACTTAAAACCATTTTATTGATTGACTGACAGTAACTGACCTGTAACCCATGTTCTAGCAACAAAGCGCACAGAAAACAAAGTTTGCCAGCTTATGTTCACATTTCAGGTATGTCAGCACAGTTTTAGGTGCTTGCCTTAAGTGGCATCCACAGTGGAAATGATCTTCAGGAAGCTTCTGTCTGTTTCAATGTTTTTAGTGTCACATGCTTTGAAGGAGTGCAGCTTGACAATGACTGCATGCTGTTTGTGTACACTTAGATGCAGGTTTTATATTTATTTTTGTTTCCTGGAAAGCCTTGTAGGCTTGTTCACTGTAGCTAGACCAGGAATTTTATATTCTTGCTGCTGCTGCTTACTCACCCGACATGGACAAGCAGCTGAACACATTCACCTCATGCTCTGAGCACAAAGGATTGTCTATTTTACAGCTATTTACACCAGAACCATGTTTCTTTTGAATTTCTGTTTGTACCTAACACTCAAAAAAGTATAACACAACAGTGCAAATGGTTTTCCACTTACCATTTTAACTTGATATTTGCTTACTGTAAATATTTCTTGGGTCCTGGGGTTTAGCCTCTTACACACTCCACTGATGGCCTAAATGAATAATTCTGAAGTAGAAATTTGTAGCTGAGTAGGGACTGTGTAATTTTGCTCTGAGACATCCTTCCTCCACCCTGCCCACTTAAAAAGAGAAGACTGGAATAAAAGCCTTCTTTCAGGCAAAAATGTACTCCATTCTATGGCTGTGTGGGAAAGCAATTAAATGCACATTAGCTTTCCACAAGTGCTACAAAAAAATCTCAATTGCTTTCTCAAGCCATGACCTGAGAGAGAGAAGCCACATTCATTAAAGGAAGCACAATACCTTTGAAGCTAAGAGCTCAGAATAAGAGAGCCCTTACACTTGAGGTTGTGGAGATAGGGCTTCTGGAGGAGTTTCTTGGTGCTTTCTCCAGGTATTGCAGAATGATGAATAGGCAGAAGTAACAGTATATGTGCTTGGTACCTTCCACTGGGAAAGACAGGGGAAGGCAGATTTTATTTCAGCACTCAAAAAGGTCGATATAGAAGGAAAAATGTCAGGGCAGTTAGGATACAATTGTTCCCAACCTAACAAACCTTGCTGAAAAGAAAAAAAAATCTTGTTCCCTCTCTCTGTTTTCTCTCCAGAGGTATCAGAAAAAGTGTGGGTTCTCCTAACAATCAGCCTGCCATTTTATTTTGAATGCTCATGTCAGCAAACAATATAAGCAAGGATTCATTCCAAAAACCGGGCAGTGTTTCGATGTGCCAGTGAGCACCCTGGGTGTTTACTGGATTTGGGACTGAAGGCACAGCTTTGGCAATGGAAGTTTTCTCTTGGTGGTGGTCTAAAATCAGCAGTAGGCTGCTGCCAGGAAGCTTTCCCTGTGTGGCAGTGCAGTGAGAGTGCAGTAATTTGTCCAGCTGCAGAAAAGCCACCAGAATCATCCAGCTGTTGTCATATGGTGATGGATGGAGTGGAAGAAGAACCTGTATTTCCCTGGTCCCAGGTACGTGTGTGTGAAGCTAAGGAGGCATCCTGACTGTCCTCAACACCACAAAGCAGAACATGTGCAGCTCCTGTGGGATTTACAGAGACACAGTGTAAAATCATGGAAGGAAAACACTGCAGAGAAGAAGAAAAACATCTTGGATTGATTCAAGGGCAGTGAGTGAGTATGTAATGCCACCTCTCAGCAGATGTCCTGGTGTCCCTCCTTGCTCCCCACAGTGTCAGTCAGGGCTAGGGCTGCAGCATGGATCTGCATTCACCCTCAGCAATGGAGAAGCCAAGTCACACCTAAATCTGATTACTAAAGAATGCATGATGTCATCCTTCTTCCCCAAAAGGCACTGAGTTGAACATAAAACGATGGAAGTGGTTCAAATTACATGGTTTTAATTTGTGCTGTGGGAGCCAGCTATGGAAAGGTACCTAAAGCAGATCTGGGTGGAGTGTTCCAGCTTGCTTCTGGCATCCAAGAGCCCAAAGCTGAGTACCTTAGCAAGAGAGAACTCACATTCCCAGGCACTCTATAGGGCCTGAGGTTTTCAGGTGCCAGACAGATCCATGGGGAGCACAGGGTGGGATCTGCCCTTGCTGGTGTTGGTCAATAGCAAGAGAAATCCTTCCTGTGGTTCCAACAGGCTGGCTTTTGTGCTGAGAGGGAGTGAAATCCTCCAGTGGGGCAGAAGGAGCAGCTCTGACTTGTTCTGGTGTGCTCAGGCATGCAAAGGGCAAATCTGCTCTGGCATTAGTATTTTTCAGCAGAGAACAATTGTGTTTGGCTGCTTCCTCTGCAGGTATTTTGAAGCAGCTTCAGGTGAATGAGTTGGGATCCACTTGCACATGTGTGGTTCCTTCCACCTGAAATTGACCAATTAAAAGTAATTGAGTAATAAATCCCTGCCAACCTGCTTAACAGGAGAAGGAATTCAGGAGGTGGGGCAAGATAAAAGGCAGGGGTTTTAATCTCAGGTGTAGCTGGATGGTGAGGGATCAATTTTCTCTTCACAAAAGTTGTCATGAGCTTGTATGATATAACAAAATGGCTCAGCATCTGTAGATGCCAGTGATCCTGAACTGTGTGACTTGTTCTTTATGACTAGATCATATTTAATTGTCTGCTGTGTAACAGTGGAAATTAACCTCATCTGAAGGCCTGACTTTGATGGGCTGTGGAATACAAAGTAAATTGTAGGCTACAATGCAAAAAAACATTCATTTCAGAAAAAATCTGTCAGGAAGAATTCTATGGAGCAGAGTCAGAAATGAATCTGATTATTAATGAAGTGATAATATTTACCACAAAAGCAAGATATCCTGCACAGCTCTTTGTGCTTGGTGGCTGCCAGAATAAAGCTGCAACAATGTAACTTCTGAAATAACAAAGTTAAAGTGCAAACGAGTTGTTGTTCTCCTCCTAAAGGGAACTTGTGGTTCATTTCTGTCCACCCCATCTTACAGTGAGTGACAGCAGACTTTTGGCAGTTAACTGTACATTTTCCAGAGTCACCTGTGTTCAGACCAAGCCATTGTGACTTATTGCTTTTCAAAAAAACATCAGCCCCAACCTTAGTGACAGGGATTGTTAAAATTCTCTGTTGCCTCTTCATGGCATAGAACTGGATTATTTCTTAGATTCAAGCGCTTCATCTCTTACTCCTGCAGGGAATGGGCACCTTACCTGTACCCTTGATTATCTGTGCTCACTTCCTGTGGTTTTCCAGTATTGGTGGCTCCTGGGCCGTGGTGGTGTGGTTGCTGTGTTTGGATTGTAGCACTAGATTCTTGGAACTAAACACCATGTGGTGCTGTGCAGCAGGTTTTGCCCCCCTCTGGCAGCCCATTCCACTTTCATCCTGTGTTTAGCCCTTGTTATGTGAATTCCGACCAGCACACGCACAAAACCTGATCTCTGGTGTTAGCAGAGATTTATTACTCTGCCCCACTGAGGTCAAAGGGGATGGGATTTCCCAGAAATGAGAGTGCAGGACTGCACTGGAATGCTTGTGAGGAGACATTGCACTGCACAACTTTGAATTCCCTTTTTTGCTTATGATTCATAATCCTGACGTACTCAGGAACTCTCGACCAGACACAATAGAGGCAGCTGCTGCACTTGCCAGAAATGCATTGTTCTGGTGTTTTAACCCTCCTTAACCTTGTGCTGAGGAGAGAAGTGTCCAAAATCGGTTATGAGGAGGCACTCTCCCTTGTGACCACCTGGATGGATTCCTTTCTTTCAAAATCTTCAGCTCAGTCCTTTGAGAGCACATCTTCAGGTCAGTCTCTTAGTCTAGAAGAGCACAGCTGTAGAGAAAAAAGAGTCTCTGTTTGAACTGTCTGTGGTCATGTTTGTTCACAGTTTTCAAGGGATACCCACACACCATTCTGTCAAACACTAGATTCAATGTCAGGCTTTTCTCTCAAAAATGTTCCACCTTGCCTGGAATTACTCACATTGTCACTCATCCAGACCGATGGATTGAGAATGCATGGATGTGGTCCATGTTCTAGTGGGAGGAGGGGGGAGTCACAGCCTCCAGTCTTTGCACACAGACACGGAGTAAAAGTGGAAAAGGGATGCAAAGATTCACCATTCCAGAACAGTCTGTAACCCCAGGTTGAATAGCTTCAGGTGCTGAGCATGGAGATGAATAAAATCCCACTTGAGAGACTTGAGGGAGTTCTCAGATTCACTCCATGGGCACAGCTTTCAGAGGGATACAATTCATGCCTCTCTTAAAGGAAGTCTGACTTGACCTACATACTCCTGGAACAGACACTTGAGACAGCAAGTCCCTAGAACAGCTAGATTTGGTGGCTAATTAAACTGAATAAACAAAGAGGAGTTATTAGAAAATAAAAGGTGGACATTGTGCACAAGTTTTTATTATTGCAATAATAAATTGCAGCAATACCCCATCTGGAGGGACAGGTGTTACTGTTTGTCCATCCAAACCCAGCATTTTGCCTTGGAGCAGTAGGAAAGGATTTCCTTTGTGTCCCTCATTGAGCAGCTTTAGGGAGATCTGCCCAAAGAACCACAGAACTGCTCCATTCCATGCTGGCCACCAGATGAGGTGGCATCAGCTGGGGACAAAGCTGGCCTTTGTTACCTGGGAGGGTGGCAAATGTGTGTGTGAGGGGCAAGGATGGGGCAAGCTACTCAAAAGACAAATCAGTCACGTTCCACAGTGCAGACAGATCTGTGTGCCCACCGCACTCCAGCTGTGCCTGCAGTCTGACAGGGTAAAAGACCAGGGAAAGACTAGGACCTGCTGTAATTCAACAGCAGCTTAAAGGGGAGGTGTGTCCCTTTGTCACCAGGGCCACATGCACAACGATGACCAAAGCCACAGTGTCCTCTGGACATGACACTACAACATGAAAGCTGTATTTGTAGAGTTTCCTGTCTGAGGCTGATTTTCTCCCCATGCAGCCAGTGAGGTGCCACATTTTGGAGCACAGTAATGCTCCAAACCCAGGAGACCATTTAATCAGGTGTTTTAAGCTTGCATGCCTTAATACTGCAAAGGATGGGGATTTACAATAAATAAACTCTGTGAAATGGGTATAAGTTGGGGGGGAAAATAGCCTGATTGCCTGAAAGGTTTAGACATCCAGAATATATCAACAATGTGCTGTAATTACTCTTTGTGTTAATGCCTCTGTCACTGCTACAGCTTTCAGAAAACAACCTTTTCTAACTGTCTCTATTTGGAGGTAGAAAAAGCAGTCTAGGATGACTCACAGGTGTCTGGAAAGGCCAGAATACTTTTCTCCTTGCATGTTTCATCACAGTATTTTTAAGAAATTACTGTAAAGTGATGTCACTCAAGGAAAATGTCATCCCACCAGAGCTGCCCACAAGTCTGCCTTTATAAAGAAGGTTCAGTCTGTGTTATTGGTTAAGCTGACCACATATTTCTCACTGATCACATTTTCTTTGATGTCCTTTTGGAGAGGGCATGGCACAGGGATTTTGCAGACATACCTCATTCCCATGTCTGCTGTGTTTACTTATCACATGTTTGGAGATACCTGCTCTGGCATATCAATGTTAAAACCAGCTTCAGGTGCTGAGCAGGGAGAAGAATAATCCCAGTTGAGAGACTTCAGGGAGTTCTCAGATTCACTCCACAGGCACAGCATTCAGACGGATGCAATTCATGCTTCTCTTAAGGGTAAGCTGGCTTGACCTAAATATTCCTGGAACAGACTTTAACCAGGAAGCCCCCAGACACAGCTAGCCTGATTTGGTGTCTAATTAAAGTAAATATAGGACAGGTAATAGACAGAAAAAGGTGAACATTGTGCACAATGTTTTGTTATTGAGTACTGAGGTCACCATATCAGACTTCAACAATTTGTCCTCCCTAGGGCTTGTCATGTGCCACCTGAGAACCAGAATGGGTGTCAGTACAGAGGAGTCTTTGGTACCTCTGCTTCTGGCCAGTGAATTATGTGCTTGTCCCATTGTCCCTGGAGCCAGACTCCATTTCCAGACTCATGAGAAATACAGATGATTATTCTAAACTGAGCTATGTCAGTACAGCAAAATTATTCCAAGTGTCAGAAGATGGGAGACAGAAAGAGGGAGGACAGTAATTCACTAACAGATGATAAACATAACATACTGCAGGCATCACACAATTGTTAATTTACTATTTCTGCATCTGGTCTCCTTGACCCATCACCTGCTCTGCCTTTACACTGAGTTGGAGCCAAGGCAGCTGGATTCACCAGCTTGATCCCATGGATGCTGCCCCTCAACCCAGCATTTCCTACATCATCCACTTTGCAAAGCTTTTCACATCCCATTTTTGCCTGGCAGGTGCTGTCTGTGTCTGCCAGACTCCTGTGGCACCTCTTTCCAGTCACTTCCCTGGGCTCCCTCAAAGGCTCTGTGCCCTCAAGGACCTGGCACAGCTGTCCTCCCAAAACCCAGCAGCCTCACAGCTGGCTCTGCTGCCCCAAACCCCTTCATGCTGCTGTGGGAGCAGTGCTTCCTCCAGAAAAACTGAGCTGCTGTCTCAGGAGAGAGAAGCTGTTATCAGGAACAGAGGAAATCAGGAACATCTCAGCCATGGGCTTTGTCATGCCTGTTGTCAGGGACAGGAGAAGGGAAATCTGTGCCAAAGGAGGAGAGGAGAGGAGAGGAGAGGAGAGGAGAGGAGAGGAGAGGAGAGGAGAGGAGAGGAGAGGAGAGGAGAGGAGAGGAGAGGAGAGGAGAGGAGAGGAGAGGAGAGGAGAGGAGAGGAGAGGAGAGGAGAGGAGAGGAGAGGAGAGGAGAGGAGAGGAGAGGAGAGGAGAGGAGAGGAGAGGAGAGGAGAGGAGAGGAGAGGAGAGGAGAGGAGAGGAGAAGAATAATTTTTGTCTTTACTCATTTCTTCACATCCTTCCTAATTTTTCTTCTCCCTTATAAATACTTTTACTTGTGAAGGTCGATGTTTCTGTGAGCTCATGGTTCCCTCCCAGCCAGGATGGACACTGTGTGTGCAGTGGGCTGTGGGGGCACAGTGATTTAAACCAGCGGCACTGTTCCCCTTGGAAATCCTGTCCCCCTGTGATTTTAGGCACAGTATTTCCCAGTGGCACTGCAGGTCTCCTTAATGGCAGACAAGCAGTTTGCTGAACCTTTTAAGTGCCCCTGGCTTTTTCACAATATAAAAATAAACCTGTCCTGACCTCTTTTGAACCCATTTCTTTGGAACACGATCTCCACTGATGTTGGAGGGTTCCAAAACCTTTCAGGAAGCATTTTAAGTACAGTGCATTAGACTTGGCCTTCTTTCTGAGCCTGATTCAGCACTTAACGTGTGCACAGCCTGGCCTGTTGGTACTATACCATTCTCTCTGAGCTGTGCACATCCTGAGCTGCCTCTGCTGGGAAGCAATGGATCAGCTTCTCATCATGCTCCCTGTCTGGCCTCAGACTTAGTGCAGAAATTAATGATCCAAGCAAGGGATTAAATCAATCCAATCCCAGCTATATACACTGAAGAATGCCGGTGTCAGCTGGGGCTGCTGTAGCCAGCTCTGTTTATTGGCCTGGGCAGCCTATGCAGTAAAACACCAGCTTGAACCCAAATGCCAGACCCTAGCATCCCCCAATGACAGGGGAAAGTGGATCCAAGCCTGCCTTTAGTGCAGCCAGCTTTCCCTCAGCTTTGGCTGCACCCCTTCATGGCTCTGCTGGAGGGGAGAATGAATGCTACAGAAACACAGATGGTTCCTGTCCCCTCAAAGGCAGCTGCTGTGCTCCTGTCACCACTGGTCCAAGGCTGGTGGCCATTTCTATAACCCAGCATTTCTGTACCTGGACTGGGCACTGGACAAGCCTGAATCTAGCTATCAAGTGCCCTCTAGACTCCCAAGTGACACCTTACTGCACACAGTAAGGGCTCTTCTGTCAAGTATTACACACAATTGTTCCTGGATCTGATCCATAAAGCAAAGGCAAATCAGGGTTGATAATTAGAGTAGTGCATGCAGTAAGGCTTTAACTCATAAGCATGTTTTCCAGCTTTACCCCTAAATATCCAAACCCAATCCTATATCTTGTGCATAGCCACCCCACGCACGTACAATGTTTGTCTCTGAACACAAACTTGCACCCGCGTTTAACATTTTCATTTTCTTCTATGTGTGACTGAAAGATGAACTGTAAAAATAAACACAAGGAAATTATAATGATTAGGGATCATCTTAGTGTCTTACCACTTGTGTGGTAAGACAATCTCTAGATTGTGCCACGAAATGAGGACCACTAATGACTGAGACTTCTCTGTTTGTCAGTGCATCTCCCTCCCACCACAGTCTCTCTCTTCTTGGATTCTTCTGTCCTTGTGTGTTTCCCCCCTTCCCACTCATCTTCTCACAGGATATGAGTAAGCAGCACTGAAGTCAAAGTGAGTTACTCACTTCCTGCAGCAGGGAGCTCAGATCCCTGCAGTGCCCGCTGTGGGATCGCACCAACGCTGAGTGCCTGCTCCACAGTGGGAACAGGCCCTGAGAGAAACAGCTTGCAAGGTTACTAGCATTTCATGGCTTGAATCTGCTGGGGAAAAAAACCTCTGAAGCGCTGTTTCATGTAGTTATACAGAATGAACAGTCATAGTTTAAACACTGTTGTTATATAGATGTGATAAATGGTGTTATATAAATGATGCTTCATGGAAAAAGGACCATAATCCTGTATTTACTTTGAGGCATTTTTATCACTTCTTGGTTTTGTCAAGTGCTTGTTTTATTTATTTTCAGTTCTATGTCTCTTTGTCCAGGAAATTGTTCAGTCACTTTCTAAAATGAAGCTGGAGCTCAATGGGCACAATGTTTTATATTTACAAAAAATGTCTTATCAGAGCTAGAAATATGATCAAACTGAATTGTTAGATCTGAATAATTGCAGTCATCCATGGCTGGAGCTTGTTAGAAACCTTCTCAAGTGCTTGAATCTCTCTCTTCTGCTCTAGGAGCCCATCTGAAGTGAACTCTGCCCTTCAAGCAGACTGACTGCATCTTTAAATATTTACTCACACTTCCTCTGGAGGTACAGAGCTCTCAGAAGCACGGCCTCAGAAGCCCCTTCTGAAATATGCTGTGGAGCTTACACCAAACAACAGCAAGGGCTTCCTGATGGTCCTGCTGCATCCCCAGGGAGCAGCCTGGAAATCTGGCTGGTGATGATCAGGAGAGGAGTTGTTTGGAGAAAAAGCTGCCTCGTGCTTTCATGTACTTGTGGTGGGACTTCAAAAACTCTTTTAACTCTAGGATTTGGATTTCAAACTAGAGTTGGGAAAGACAGCCTCTCAAGAGGGTTTCCTTACATGGAAAACTCCTGTTTGGTTGACCCTGCACATGATAAAAGTCAGAAATCTGTAGCAGCATCTGTGGTTGTGTTTTCAAAACTAATCTAGGCAGCATCATGCAGAAATGGTGGCACAACAGTTCTGGAAAATATCCACTCTTAGTATCACTGAGGGAAAGAAGCAGCGCTGCAAAATCTATTTCACAGAAGTACACATGATTAACCATGCACAGAAGACTTGTATCCATAAGAGTTGAAGCCAGAGGTGAACACCAATACCTGCAATTTTCAGAATAAGAGCATAGAAAAGAAACCTAAATTTTCAGCTTGAGTGGCTTAAAAGTGCAGTGTAGGGAAGTAACACATACAGCACAAAAGATTTTTCTTTTATTCCCGGCTTCACAAAGAAGGTGAGATAATGATACAGCTGTCAGAAGCTCCAGGTGTTTGTCAGAGCTTTTGTGCTCCTGGAGAAAATCCTCAGGATTCCTACAAATCCTGCTGGAGTTAATTAAGCCTTCTGGAAAGAAGGTACAGAAAGGCTGTGCCCATGGGTCACATCCCAGTTCCAGCAGAGATGCCAAGGAGCCTTCTGGGGATTCACTGACATCTCAGAGTAATCCTGAAAACGCTGCTCTCATCAGGACTGATTTCTGTTGAAGGAGCAAAGTCTCTTTATGGAGCCTCCTATGCCAATGCTCCTTTTCCTGCTCTCTTCACTTGCTCAGTGGTGCAGCTCAGAGTTCTTTGCCTTCAGGACAGCATCTGCTTTTTGGGAGTGCTGTCAGGCTCCCAAAATCTCTGCCAGAGCTGGCTCTAACCTTTGGCTGCTCCTGCCCAAAGGAAGAGCTGAGACATACTTGCAGTGCAGCCCAAGGGAAGGTTTTCACATCTTTTTCCTTCCCTTCGGGGTTAAATCCCAGCCTTGAGGAAGACAAAGGCTAAATTGCCTTTCCCATCAGCCGTCCCCAAGAATATCTTGTCCGGGGCCTACAGTGATAACCACTGTTTGCCTTGAAGGTTCCTTAACCAATCTCTTTATCTTCCTTTTTTCAGACATTAATCATAGTAGTTTTTTCCTGGTATAAAATCATATTAAAACCAAAAATCTTGGAAAAACCATTGCAGGATTTTTTTTTCTTTTCCTGTGGGAGGAAGGAGAGCCACCCCATTGACAAACTCTGATTGTTTTTCCCACCTATTTTTTTTTTTTCTTTTAGCTTTTGCTGTGTTTCAAGCCTTTGAAATAAAAAACTCTTCAATATTATTCATAGTCAAAGAGCTAAAGAATTTTTTTTCCTCCATAGCACACACATTGGTTTGTATCCTGAAGTAGTTTTAAGATACCAGAGAAGGAGGCTGGAAAAGACAAAGAAGGGGCAGGAAAGAGAATTAAAAGGACCAAAGGACCAGAGAGAGAGGGGGCACTTTGAGGATCCTGAATTCTATTAATTCTGTCTGCCACAGGTTAAAGAGGTAAATAATAGGACTAAAGAAAAGGCTGGCTAATTCAGGCTCTACGCTATGGTTTACACTGGGAAAAAAAAAAAAAGGCGGTAACTGAAAATAAACAATGTAACAACTTGGGATTAAAGATGTGCTAAAGATGTGATTCCCTAACTGCTTCAGTGAGAAGCTAGGAAAACAGTATTTCTGACAGTTCCCATAAATGTCTTAGGAAAGCCAAAACATTTCATACTTCATTCTTATTATTTCTGAGCAAGAAAGCCTATGGGGGAAATGGATTTTCACTTCTGCTGTCAGAAAGCAGAGTGCCTTTGTGTGTGTGTGTGTGTGTGTTTATATAGCCACAAAGCCAATTTGTTTTTAAGCTTGAAGGTCACCATTAAGCAAAGATCATGGCCACAGTATTGAGTTATATTTAGGGACAAAAACACAACAAAGGAACAGGATAGTCTGTATTTTGTCAGTGTCTGTGACATTTTTATTACCTATTTGTTATTGCAGTGTTATGGGAAAGTCACTGAAGCATACATTATTATTCACTGCTCCATCTTCATTCCATATGCTCCAAACCAGTTAAATGTAAAGTTTCAGACTAGCTGTGGAAAAGTCTGCACATGTCACAAGTGATTTTCCATCCAGCCCTTCATTTGTCACTGTCCTGCAGATAAGTGGGGTTGAGCCACCACTTGACCTCGTGCTTTTCCTCCTAGGAATCCTTGACTAAGAGCAGCCACGTGGGTAAAACCCAGACAGGCTTTTAAGCCCTTTCTCTGCTTCCCAGTTATAAATTCATTTTCATTCTTTGCTTTTACAGTCGATATCAAGCTGTCACAAGAGTCCCTGAACAAGCATCCATTAGCCAATCATTTCCACCCAGCCCTGAGTTTTCCTGAGCTGGTTCTCTTGGTGCTCTGCATATTCCAGCCTTGGAAAGAATTATTTAACAATCCTGCTGTTATTGAGGCAGCTCTATTAAAGTCAGGAGAGCAGCATCAGAAAGGTAAATGTAACTTTGTGTAGGTTTTGTGGGACTGTGGGAGACTGCTCAGCAGATGGAATTTCCCTGTGCAGCCGTGCTTGCCCCCTTTGCCAGTTCCTGATGAAGCTGCCTGGATCTTGTCATTAAAGAGTTTCTCTCTTCAGGTGAGGAGGAAGATGGTGCATAGGAATAAGTTCAATTACATCAGTTACCTCAGCCTGATGTTGCCACAACAATTTCTGGCTTGCTTCAGCTCAAGTTGTTTCTCTTTTCGCTTACTCTTTGTTTGCTAGATTTGTTCATCTGAAATTGGAGCCAAGAAACCTGGAGCATCTGTGCCCATCACCACAAGGAATCCTTCTGAGTTTAACATGGAAACTTGTGAGGCTTCCAAAAATGTTTTGAAGTCAAGGGGAACATTCAACTTGACTTGAATGATTTTTCCTTCTGTTTGAAGCTATGAAATTGAGATTTCATATTTACTGAGTGAAAGAATCCCTGTGCACCCACCCCTATGGAGTGAGCACCTGACAATTCCCCTGACAGTGGCAGCTCCATGGGAGCCAGGTAAGAATACTGAAGCTGACATCCCCTCACAGACCTGGAAATGTTAGTAAACGGGACAGTTTTGCTGCTGCAACAGATCCTTAAGCAACTGCTGTCTGTACTTTCAGTTTACATTTTTGCATCATTTCCCCACCTGATCAGTTGCCCTCAAAGTTTCCCTGTCCAAGTTAACACTACACTGGGCTTCACTTAAGGTTTGCTCCCTTCCCTGGATGTATGCAAACACACCCAAAGCCATCCCTACACAAAAGCTCTTCTGGATTAGACAGGAATTTTATGTAAAGAAGGTCCAGACTTGTTTGATACAAGGTCCCCTGGCATGTTTCCAGTCAAACTTGGCACATTCATGACAGGCACTCTGAGAACTTGGGGTTTTGATCTTGATCCTTCAGGATATGAATTTTTAGAGAGAATGTTGAAATTGGATGTGGCACTTTCCTGTGTGGGTCTGAAGGTAAGACTGCATCCTCAGCCTTCCTTCTATCCTTAGGTACAGGAGGCAGGAACAGAAGTGGGTTTGGTGTATAGTATCAGCATAATAAACATGGCCACATGTTTATTGTACTGATAAATGCACAGTCATTCTTTCTGATAAGAGCCACCCTTTCCCATCATTCCAGAATCTACTCCTGTGTTTCAGGGAAATTATGAAGATACAACAAAAGTCATTTATTTCCTTTTGTTTTATCGGGCTGATAAGACACTTAGCTGACTTCCTTACATGTGTGCTATTCCTGCCAGCCTGTGAACTGCAGCTGGAGAGAAGGGTTTGTGCCTGACTTTCTGGAGAATATCAGCCACTTAACCAACGTGTGCCCTCAAGGAAGCTTTCCCAGCCCAGAGCATCTCAGTGTGATTACAAGACAAGCTGCCGTGCACAAACAGTGACCTTGCACGTGCAGGACAAACAGACTGGTTTGTCATCTGCAATTTCAGAGGCAATGGCTCAGTACTTTTCCCCCAATGCACACTGGTTACATTCCCTTCCTGGGACTGAATTTTTAAATACTTCCATTTCAAGGAGCTCAAAAGAGAAGCCCCAGCCCTTGGCTGAGACCTGAGCAGTGCACAGCATTTACAGAGGCCAAATATCCATTACAGATGTGCTCAGCTCCAGAAAGAGGAACCATATAAGGATGAAAAACCATTTTAAAGGATTTAAAAGGGGCAACTGTGAGAATTAAGTTCCTGCAAGCTGGATGGAGGTTGCTGAGGAGTGCCAGGCCAGTAATTTAGTGTCTTTGCAGAAAGGCTTGAGGAAAGGGCAGAAGACAGCCAGCTTTGTTCAGCAGCAGAGCAAGGAAGGGCAGGAGGAAGAAATACAAAAGCTGAAGGCACGTGCAAAGGGAGGAAATAGAAAGGATCATAAACTCTGACAGATTAAATGTAAAAATATAATAAAGGTGCCCAAAAAGAAGGACTTTGAAGACCAAAACACGGAATTATCCAAACTAATGATTATTTTTTTTTTTAATAGAATCACAGACTCATTCAGGTTGGAAAAGACCTCTGAGATCTGAGTCCAACCTCTGGCCCATCCCCAGTTGCCAACTAAACCAGAGCACTGAGTGCCACATCCAGTCATTTCTTGAACACCTCCAGGGATGAGGACTCCACCATCTCCCTGGACAGCTCCTTGCAATGCCTGACCAACTTTTCAATGATAAAATTCTTCCTGGTGTCCAACCTGAACCTTTTATAATGCTGGTGAGAGCACAGCCGCAGGGACAGTGAGGAGTGGGAAGGTGTGTTGTGTTCATTCCCTCCCTGGGCAGCAGTCAGGGCCCTGCAGCATTTTCCATGTTGAGTGCTGTAACCTTTCAATGCCTCTCTTGCAGCCTGCCCACCCCAAAACCATCAGGTCTAATATGAAATACCTCCTCAGGTTGCTTCAGAGGAGTAGCTGGAAAGATGAAATTACCCATAGAGTTGTGTTACAGCTCTGTGATGGTGCCATTCATCCTTCACAGGCTTTTAAAGGTTTACTTCTTCACTGAAATATGAAATTAATATTATGCTGCTTATCTCATAGCAAGGGGCAAACATTCAAAATGTCAGTGACACACATCCAGAGAAATTACTATCTGCCCTCAAATTCTGCTGTCAGAAAATAATGTCTACTTTGCAAAAATGGGATATTTCTAAAAATTCTTTAAGAGGTCCTAATCATTTTTGGGCCAAAAATAAACAGAAAACAGATCCCTTTGAGTGGTGCATTATTCATTTTAGAGAGTCTGTGAGAAGCTGACATACTTCCTTATTTATTTTCAGGAAGGAAAAATTTCATCAGGTAATGCAGGAGAAAATATAGTGCCACGTTATGCAAGAGAGGTTTAATTTAAAATAATAAAGTACTTAAGATTCACTCTTTTGCTCATTCTATGAAGGACTCAGCAATTCTAAAGCTGGAAAAGGCCATTAGTATCATCTTATCTGACCCTTTCCATAACAGAAGCAACTAAACTTCATCCAATTTCCTTCAGTAATGCATTTTTTGGTCAAAGCCTGGTTTGAGAAAAGGATCTAGTCTTGATTTAAAAACTTCTGGAGGAGAATTTCTTGTGTTCCATATGAGTCTGCTCCAATGCATAATGATACTCAAAAGACATGTATTTTATTTTTCCTGACCTTATGTACCAGCCTGGTGTGGTTTTTGCCTTCCTCTGTCAAAGGGAAGGAGGAGCTCATCCCTCAGTTATAGATAGTTGTATCTAATGAGATTTGACTATAAAAGTGGGGAGAACCAAAGTTTCAGAACTACAGACTAAGCTTCAAAAAAAAGTGAAGAGGGAAAAAATCAACCACTGGTAAAGCTATTCTAGAAGTGTCTGGAGTAAAGGCACTGTGACTGTGGATCACACCATGCCATCAGGAGCGAAGAGTTCTGCAGTCTTCACTAAGGCAAAATGTTCATCAGCATTTAATGGGAATTTCAGATTTGTTGTGACTGATACAGGTTTATGGCATTGCTGTCCATATTTAAATGTATTTTAAATGTATTTAAATTTCTGATAAGTGCCAAATACTTTTAATTTCACTTCTAAGAGCATTTTTTCTTATTCCATTGTTGTAACTGCACAAGTTATCTAGTGCATTTAAAGACATTGAGAAATCTGCCTTTCTTGACAGAGATTTTACAGTATCAAAGAAAAGGGGTTATTACAGATTCAGCACAGCCCTTGAAGTGTTCTTCTGCTAAAGACACGACTTCTTGTTGAAATGTTTTCCTGAATCAAAGCCTTAATCCCCTTTACATTTAAGTCTGAGTGATGGGCAAATCTAGTGCTGTGATCCGAGGCTCTCAGATAAAACCATGCACCAACTAACACTGCAAATCCCTCCGTGGCTCTTCCTGCAGGGCAAACCCATTGGGAGGGGGGCTGGGAGCACACAGTTTTGTTCCCAAAGAATGGAAGTTCCCTGACATTTCTGCCCCATCCAGCCACGGTGCTGCTGAGCTCCTCCCCAGCAGCGTCAGCTCCTCCGCCTGGATGGGGAATTCTGTGTGAGCCCCAGGTGGGCAGCAGGCAGTCCTGAGCTCTCCTGAGCTCTCCTGATCCTCCCTGCTGGGTCGGGAGAGCTCAGGACAGCCTTGCCCAGGGACATAGAAGGGCATGCCAGGGGTAAATGTGTGGCACAGGATCCATTTCAGTGTCTGCAGGGGGGCAGACTGATCTAGCAGCTGCTGGATGCCCACTTGGAGATGTACAGTTCTAATGCCACTTCATGGAAGAGTTCCTGCCTCTAAGCTCTCTTCTTTACCTTACAAAAAGCAGATATTCTGGCTGAAGTGTTTGTTACTATGTTTTTCATCTTTTTCCTGCTGAAGTCCCCAGGTAACAGCACCAATAATCCACATCCCAGAGTTCTTACGGCTGTTTTCACATCAATGCAATTGCAGAGTGGTGAGGGCTGTTTTCTCAACAAATTCTCTGCTAAAGAATGGCAAAGTGAGCCTCATTATTTCTTCCTGCTGACAGGCCCAGTAATACACCATGAAATCATTTTTCCTCCAGAAAAATTATTATGGTAAAAGGAGAAGCCCCTGAAAGGTTTGCCTCTCAAAAATGAATGAGCAGTAATCCAGCTAACTGGAAAAGCAGAGAATTTCTTTGGCTTTTGAAAGAGCACAGCATGTATCGCCTCCACTTGGATTTCTGTGTTGAAACACATGAAACAGTGTCATTTTTTGGGTTCACATTCACTGGATGATTTTCAATCTCACAGTCAAATATTTCAACTTTTTCCAGCTTGTCAAATGCCAAGGCAGTTTCTTTTCACCACTGAACAGAGGGAAAGCAGCAGATGCTTTTTTCTACAGCCTCAATTAAGCAGATGCTGATGGAAGATGAGAAGACTTTTGATGTTAAGGCATGTCCTGGCAGCAGTCCTAGTCTTCACCAGTTGATTTTAGCAAATTGGAAATAAATGTGCAGGATGAGAATTTCCAGAAATGTATTTAACTGTCAATGGAATGAGCTTTCAATGGACTTTTTACCATATTGGCAGACCAAAAGCAACTCTTGTGTGTATTTTGTTTTCTTTCTGAAAGTACATTTTGATCCATGGAGAGCTTCACTAGAGACATCCTCCAGAACTCAGGAGACTTATCAGATCATAAATGAGAGCAGGACACAAACACTGCAAATTACAGCATGGTCTGGCCCCTGTAAGAAATTTTGGGCCTTAACAGGAGTCTGGAAGGGTCTGAGTTGCAAAAACAACATAAAAATAATGATGTTTATAAAGCATCATGCAGTGGGATGTTGCAACAGAGATGTTGTTTTCTTTCCTTCAGAAAGGTTCACACTCATTACCAGAGTCAGTGATTTTCCCGGATACATTAATTTGGCTCCATTTCCCTATGCTTTCTCACCATGCCAAAAGAAATGCTTGCCAGAGATAAATTCACAGATCTGGCAGGCTGGGAGGAGTCTCAGGAGATCATTTTGCCCAACATCCTGCACTGAAGCAGGCTAAAAGTATCTGGACACCTCCCTGATGTTTTTATCTTCACCTTAAGAAATCGATATCCCTGGGTAGTAATGCTCTGCCGCACTTCCAGACAGATATCCTGATATCCTGCTGAAATCCTTTGGGTGAAAGGGAAACTGATTCTTTTTTGCTCATCCCAAAATGGACATGCAAAGTTGTTGCCCCACCTGCATCAATCCCTCCCAAGCTGCTGCAGCACTTCTCAGCCTTTTCTTTTTTGCCCCTCTTATGCTGATCACTTTCCTGTGCTTTTCCCTTGCCTGTTTCTACTTACTGCTTCCAGCTGAGACAAAGGACTCCAGCTGGCAGTTCACTGCTGCTTCAGAAAGTGGAACAATTGCTTCTGCTGCCTACAGAAAGAGAGTTTTATTGTCAGAACAAAGCTCTTCTCTTCCTCAGCAGTATCTGATTATTGACATGTACCTGACTGGAGCTCTGTAGTGTGGATCACAGAGCACCAGGAATGTGAGGGGATAAAAAGAGACTCTCCAATGAATGATACCTAGAAATCTTCAAAAGATGTTTGTCTCCCTTGTTCTTAAAAAATGTCCAAGAGGAGATTTCATTGTCATTATAGGCAATCCATTCCAGTGCTTTGCTGTCCTCACATTCAGGTGCTAAGAGACAAAATGCTACCTTAAATCAGTAGGGTGCAGTCAGAAAAATCTGCTGTGATGCTTCCTAGCTGATAACTTCCATTTTTCTGCTTGTTTACTGAATTTCTCACCTGAAAGGAGAAAGACTTTGCTGAATTTTAGCAGCTTTCATTTCAGATTCCCTCTAAATTTTCAAGCATGTGTTGAATTCTGATGCTTGTGTCCACAGTACTTGCAACCTTGATTTATTTTCCCAGTCCCTAAGACTACGACCATGTTGTCGCATTGTCCTCCACACTGAGCAGTGCTGAACAGATCCAGGGCCAGAGCAGAGCATCATAAAAGAGCTGTGAGCACCCTTTGGGAGCTAGTTTCCAACCACTGCACGCCTTTCTTCTCACAACCACATCAACACTCTATTTCCTTTGTTTGCTCTTGGGAATGTCACTAAGAAGTGGCAGAAATGTCACTGGGGTTGAGATTATACCACATGAGTTATAGCCTCCTTTTTCCCCCACTAGGCCACTTAAGCAGCCAAAGGCAGAAACTCCACAGGCTTGGCATGATCCATTCTCAACAATCCTTGTTGGTTATTTCCTTTATCAATTTATATCATTGAGGTACTTACAAAGTCATGTTTTAATGGCTCTTTCAGAACCTTCTCAGGAATCAAAGTCACACTGACAGGTCCAAAGAAGTAATACCTTCTTTTGCATAAAAATACAGGCTGGGCACATGTCCACAGAGTGTCCAAAATCCTCATTTCACAACACAGGTCTCCTTTCCTACCTGAAGTGCTGCTACTGTTAGATCAGAACTTTTTCCACCATCAAACTATAACCTCATCAGAGGCTCAAGTGTGGCAGGAGTGACATTTCCAGGGTTTTCCATTGCTGAGCACTCCTTGCCAGATGTTTTGTGACAGAAGCTCTAAAAGGCATTTTACCCCAAATCAGTAGACACTGCCCCTAGTCAGACAGTGATGCCAGAATCTCTCTAAGCAAAATCACCAAATTATTTGTAAGAGGACAAAAATTTATGCTTTTTCTTTCCAAACTCAAATCTTGGAATTGAAGAGTTGTTTTGATTGACTCTTTGAGGGAAAGAAAAAAACTGAATGCAATTATAGAGGGGTGAAAAAAGGCAATGTCCTGAGTGGGACAGCACAACCTGAATGGAAGTCTGCAATGCTATGGATATTGTGGTTATAAGTCTTCCTGCATGTGCCACATGGAAAAAGAACTTTTCCACCCTGTGCATGCCATATGAGCACATTAGAAATGGTGAGCTATATTTACATCCTTTTCCAGGAAGCAGAAAATATTATTAGTTCTTTCTTACAGTCAGGAGAACATAAAGAGGCCTTGTTCAAGGTCAAAGTGAGTCAGCAGAGAGCAGAGGATGAAATTAAGCTACTCTCATATTTTAATAACTCAGACTAGTTGCTCTCCTTCTTTTTCCCTTTCAGATAGTGTTCATCTGGGTGACCTTATCTCCAAACCAGAAATGCTCCCCCAGGTCTGTAGTTGAAACACTGGTAAAGGGCAAAGGGAAATCAACATTCTCAGTGGACAGCACCTTGATTTATGCTCCATTGATTTACAATGTCCTACATAAATGTTAGGGGATAGTCACTGAAGTTAGCTGTCATGCTGCAGGCACTTTCTCCAAAAAATAGCCTTTTAAAATAGATGTGTCCCTTACAGATGCATTTATGAGGTCAAGAGTCCTGTACATTCCCTGCTTTAGTTTTTAAATTTGAACTAAAATGGAAGGGATAAAAATCAGAACCATTGATGGCAACACTGTTTTACAAAACTCCCAGATTCCACTCTGGAATCTGACCATGGATTCAGGTCTCCCTCAGGCAAGTGCCCATTGCTCCAAACAGACATTACTGACTGGTGTCCTCACCTCCAAGCACTGCAGCCGGGTGCTCCAGAAGAAAATAAGCAAAAAGCTTGTGATGCACTGGACTGTGGGGACTGAAGGAGAATTTCTAGACATGCTCTGAAATGAGCCTCAAGAGCAAACAAGAGACTGCATTTCTCTGCCTGCAAACCAGTCACGGTCTGATCAGCCAAAGCATATGTTTGGCAGATACTAAATGCATGTATTCAATGGTCTTAAGCTGAAGGAGGATAGTTTTAATTGGATGTTGGGAAGAAATTGTTCCCTGTGAGGGTGCTGAGGCCCTGGCACAGGGTGCCCAGAGCAGCTGTGGCTGCCCCTGGATCCCTGGCAGTGTCCAAGGCCAGGCTGGATGTGGCTCTGAGCCAGCTGGGATAGTGGAAGGTGTCCCTGCCATGGCAGAGGTTTGGAACTGGCTGATCTTTAGGTCCCTTCCAACCCAAACCACTCCATGATTCTATGATTTTCTTGCCTCATTCAAAAGAGAGAGGGTTCTTTTTATCACAGGGATCTGTGTAGGTGCATCCCACTTATTGGAATCTCTAATCCTGCCAAAGACTGTTGTGTAGATAAAGATTCATTGGCAAAAATACCCTGGAAGTACCATTCTACCTACCATTTCTGAGGGTGCACAAGGTGGAAATGATCCTGTATTCATACAGAAAACAGAATGAAAGAAGGTGCTCAGGTGGCTGCAGGTGAGCCACATTGCAGTTGCCACTGAAATTCACATCTTTGCATACACAGGGTGCTTGAAAAGTTGAGTATATGGAAAAAATGTTATCTAAAATGCTTTAGCTGACAGATAAGAAGCTCAAAGGACAGCTGGAGCATTAGGTGAGAAAATTCACAAAGGCTCTTTACAAGGCTGGGAAATATAAAAGCAACAGCAAATTATCTGTGAAGTAGCAAAGCTTTATACTTTTTTTCACTTCTATATGATTATATATTGTAATAGTCTTTCTGTGTAAGTGTTTTGTTTATAACACATGCTGTGTTTATAATCATAATCATGTAATCATAAAACCAGGGAAAACCCTGCTCTTTGAACTTCTGTGGGCAAGGACATCTTCCACCAGATCACGTTACTCAGAGCCCAGAAACCTGAATGTTTCCAGGAACTGGGCATCCACCATATCTCTGGGCAACATGTGCCAGAGTTTCATCACCCTCATTGTAACGCCATTTCTTCCTTATAGTCTGAATCAACACTCTTACAATTTAAAGCCAATTACTCCTTGCCCTTTCACATCAGGCCCTCACAAAATATTTGTCCCCATGTTTCTTATAAACCCCTTTTAGGTGCTGGAGGGCTATAGTGGTGTCTGCCTGGCACCTTCTCTTCTCCAGGCTGAAAAAGCCCAACTGTCTCAGCCTTTCCTCACAGGAGAGCTGCTCCATCCCTCAGATTCATGGCCCTCCTCTGGACTCACTCCAACAGCTCCATGCCTCTCCTGTGCTGAGGACAGAGCTGGATGCACCACACCAGCTGTAGAGGGGCAGAATCTCTTCCTTGTGCTGGCCACACTGCTTTTGATGCACCTCAGAATCTAGGAATTAAGGCTCCTATGCATTAATTACTCATCTGTAAATTCTGGATGATGGTCCTTCCCTGTTTTAGTGTGCTACTGGGAAGATAACTACATTAAAACCATTTAAATACGGCAGGGTAAAGGGCCGTGCAAGTAGCAAAGATAGAAATGAGCCACAGCTTTTAATGCCTTCCTGGAGTCATGAGTGTGGAGGGAGTGCAGGGGCTGGAATCAAGGGAGAAGGAAATGGGATGTCAGACACCTGCCCATCCTCATGGCACACTTCCCTGCAGGGCAGTAAGGGGCTCTCAGTTTGAAAAACAACAGCAAAGCCAGTGCCTTTCACAAAGGAGAAGGCTGGGTCTCTGCTGGGAGCAAGACAAAATCCTCCCAAAAGCCTCAGCAGAAGCCAAATGCTTGTCCCTGTGGAAGAGGAGGGTTTATGGGTTTATCCAACACCTCTGGCTGGAGCTGAGCACCCTGGGCCCACAGGCTGGACGTGCCAGTCGTGCCTCTGGTGTTAGACCCCAGGAGCAGGGGTTAGAAAAGGCAGCCTGGTTTCTACTGCACAAATTACTTTACTTCTCTCTGCCTTTCCTTCCCTATTCCCAGCAGTGCTCTGGAAGGCTGCAGTCCCCAGAGAGGAGAGGTGTCATAGTTTGACATCACTGGGGTTTTGGTTTGAATTCCCTGAAGAACTGAAAGTGGCTGTTGCTGTCTGATGACTGAAAAAGGACCTGCCTAAAATACTGAGGCTCTTAGGTCTCCAGGACCACACAGCAACTCTGACAGAACTTTATTATGGTCCAAAATGAAATATTTTTGATGGAGGATTGGCACTGGTCCTACAATGAATGTGGTTCACACCCATATTCCCACAATTTCCCTCCTGAGAAGAGCTGGTAGGACAACAGGTATAACATCCCCATAGTCAACAGCATCATGCTTACGAAAATCCAGGGAACCATGGAGTGTTCCAGAGCACTTACAGCCCCTGGTAGTGCATAAAGGAGGATCCAACCCCTAAAGGGTTACTCTGACAGAGCACCACCTGCTTCCCTCCTGACTAGAACTTTGTACATCCTTTTATTTGATATTCTAATTACTGTACAAATATTTATTATCTTTTAGCCTGTGCAGCCCAAATGGATGATTGTTTCTGAATTGCTGGTCTGGTAGTCACTTAGAAGAAGCCTCACTTCCTTGTGAGATACAGTGTGAAGCATGGACAAGATCCTCCTTCTGGAAGGATCCTACAGCATCCACTGGACAGAGGTTGAGTTTGTACCTTATGCCCCTTAGAAGAAAAGAATTCTCTCATCCTCCTACTCAGCCCATCTCCTAAAAAAGAGAAGACAGAAATAAATGTTTAAACACACCAGCTGGTATCACCACTAGAAAAAACAAACAGAAGAAAATGGGCATATTCAGCTGGCTTAAATGCCACCAAGTGTCATCTTTGTCTCCTGTTTCCTGCTGTCTGATTCAAAACACTCACTCTGCACCTCCCTCAGGCTTTCTGAATTGCTCTCCAGAGGCACTAAACCCACTACAGGCACAGACATTTAGCTGGAATTTAGGCTGGAAACGGCTCAAAGCAATTTGAAAACAAGTTAGAGCCACAGAAATGGAAATGTTCTCCTTGATCATTGATACTCTCTCCCCTTGAAGACCTGATGCGGACTAATTGAAGGTCTCAAATTTCATGGGACCATTTTCCTGTAATTTTCATAAAGAGCTGTTTTGCTCTGGTATTTTTCATTTTGGGATCAGAATCTTGGCAAAAAGAGAAATAACTGGAAAACATGGTATATTTTCACTTTGGTGATAACTGAAACTTGTCAGCAGGATTTTCATCTGTGGAGCTCTCAATAGCTCTCCGAGAAAGGATCCTCCCTGCCTTTCCATGCAATGAAGCAGGCTTTATACCAGTATTTCAAATATGTCCTCTGGTGGAAGAGGAAATATTTCTGCCAGTCCTTCCAGTGAAACTCACCCAGGCAGCTGCTGTCAACTGCTTGGTTATGCCAAACTGATAATGCCCATGGGACAGGTGAGGAAATGGAGCTGTGGGCATTTGCTGCTTCTGAGTGACATTAAAAACTGGCAGAAAGAGCATCCTGGCACAATGCATGGCTGGAATACAATTAATCTGCCTCAATACCAAAATTATTTCCAGCTTTACAGCCACATGAGTACATTGAAAAGAAGAATAATGCTTTAGAAGATGGCTTTATGTGGAAAATGGTCCAGATGCAGATCCTGCTGTGCTGCTCTGCTCCTAGGTGGGAATTGTGGTCTTCTATCCCATAGTGGATGCAGACAAAAGACACAAAAAAATGAGCAGTGTCTCACTCCACAGTGCTGTACCAGGAGGGAAGAAATCCATCCTAAAAAAGCCCTGATGCAGGAGAAAGGCCAGGCTCTCAGTGGTTTACCAGAGGAAAATGTGGTGCAGAGGGAATCAGCTGTATTCAGGAGACACTTGCAAGACAAAAAAGCTCTGTGCTCTGCAAAGCAGCTGGATGAGGCAGCAGCCAGCTCCAGTCCCTTCCAGTGTCCATCTGCTGGGGCAAACACCCAAGAAAGGTTTCCAGCAGCTCTGTGCCGCTGCAAGACTCCTTCCTTGGATGAAGTTAGAAGCTGAAAGGCTCTCACCCACCCCAGTAACACTGCTAGTGATGGGAATAGGTCATGAAAGATCCTACAGCAGCTTCATCTGGAAGAGGAACAGCAAATCCCAGCTAGTGATGGCATTGCCTATACAAGTTCCCTTCTCACCACTGTCCAGCTAGGAAAGCACTCAGCAGTCTTCATCTTCTGCATTTATACTCTCCAGACTATTGGTTGTCAGCTATTTCCCACACCAAAGAGAAGGGCTTTTCAGCAACTGCCAGTTTCTACTGTGAAGAGGTGCCCCACAAATACATTAATTGACTGGGGAGAGCTTTGAGACTGGCAAGCAAAATATCTAACCAACATTTGGAAAACTCCTCCAATTGCTATTCCCGAAGTTTTAGCCCCTGCTAGTTTATTTCCAGATGTGTTTCCTTAGTTTCTCTGTGGTTATAATAAGGACTAATGCTAAGCAATCTTCACATACAGAAACCCTACAAGAGCTAGGCCAGGGTAAAGCAGCACATGAGGGAATTCTGGCACACTTCACTGGTGAGTTTCTGCCCCTTCTCCCCCAGCCCCCACACCTGAACCTGTTGGTGAAAGTGTTTGGACTGGCAGAGCTCCAGACTCCCCAGCTGGCTCTGAAGTCCTTGACCTGCAGAGTGAAGCATGGCCTTGGTAGATTACAGTTTTAATGGGTAAGTCTAGGATTTCAGCCCCAGCTGCTGTAATTCACCATACATTTTTATTTGATCTATAATCCTAAGAAAAGCCACTTCCTATGAAGCCAAGTTGCGCAGCAGTGGCTGCTCTTTTACTGGGAAGTAAAAAGCCAACAATCCTCACAAATTACGAGGGGCTCTGAGCCATCAGATGTGCTTCCCAGCATTTATTATCTGATTTGATGTGTTAATGGCTGGTTATTCTTGTTAGCTGCTCTCTGGATTGACACAAGCTGTTTTCCTGCACTTAGGCTGTGCAGCCTAGTGTGTAAAGGCAATTAGCACGGGGCCTATGGATTAACTGGGGAATCAGATGTCAGCTGTGCTCCCATTCTCCAGCACTGGCCTGAGGAGATGCTGCTTCTGCAGCTCACAGTGCCAGGAGCCCTGGCTGGGTGAAGGCACCGATGTACAACAGGAAGGCAGGAGCTGCCCTTCTGAACTTGCACCAGGGAGAGACAAGACAAACAAGCCAGGGCTGAAGCAGAGCCATAGAGATGGAGATATTTGTTAAACAAGAAGGTGCCAAGGGGGAAGCAGAGCCCTGCAAACACGCTGCTGTGCAGGACAGCACTGGTGCTAAAGCACTTTGACCTGCTGTGACTGATCCCTCCCCTGTGTCAAATAAAAACTGTCCACTGTGTTAAGGAAACCTGTGCACAGCTGTGTACAAGAACCCATAAAATATCAACCAGGAGGGAGAACTGTGGAAAGCTACAGCACTCAGAAAGAGAAATCTTTGTCTCATGAGGCCTGACATTTCAGCACACAGACGTTCTCTTGTTGTGTGTGAGGTAATGCTGTCCTCAAGGGCAAAATCACTTGAAGTGATATGACTGCATGAAATATAGCACTTCACCTTACTCTGAAACCACCTGAGAACAGAAGCCCTTTTGTTTTGTCCTTTTGTTATTAGAAGCTGGAAACCAGAGTGTGAGACCTACACTACATTTGATGCTGAAAAGAGATTGTCTCCACAGCTGGAACAAAGAGCTGACAGACTTCAGCTCTCAGGCATAAAATCCTTGCCCAGGCTGCATGGAACCCTTCTGTGGGCAAAAAGTGCTAGAAAAGGTGGGGCCAGCTCCTAGAGGGGTCCTGGAAACAGATCTTGCTGCCCAGAGTAGAAGGATTGCTTGAGTGCTGCTGATGGGTGAAGCAGGCCAGCATTAAGAGCCTGCCTGCATAGCATGCCCAAGACCCAAGTAAAGAAAGGTAAAAAATAGCCCATGCAGAAAGGAAAATGTGAATTTTCAGATTAGAGAAGGAAAGCATGAAGAAAAGCATAAACAATGTGTTAGAAAAGCTGAATCTCTATTTGGGATCTTATAAAGTTTGTGAGCACAAGACTGACAAGAGGCATTCAGGCTCACCTAGATCCCTTTGAAAAGCCTGATTGGACCCAGCCTAGGTTTGTGTCTAAACTGAACTGGGAAAGCCAAAACAGCCAAGGCAGCCACAGGGGCTCCCTGTGCTGAGTCTGAGGGACACAGGCAAAAGGAGATGTCACTGCTGCACAGGGCTGCATCTGCTGGGTGCCCAGAGAGGCTCTGCAGCTCAGCGTGGAGGAGCAGCCACAGGCTGGTGAGGAGAAAACAAGCTCCTCACTCACCCTGGCATCCCCACTGCCCCACGCCTGCTGGGAATGGGCCATTGTTCTCAGGACACTGCTCTGGGCCACCCACAGTGCTGTGATCTCACTGTGAGCTGATGTTGCTGGTATCAATTCACAAATGCAGCTCCTTATCTGCTACAACTATGTTCTGCTCCTAAAATTAGCTCCAGAGCATAGCAAAGCAGCCATGGTGTGGATGTGATCTGCCTGCTCTGAACCTTTGTGAGGCTGTATCCAGGCTAAAAGACTCATGCCCATGCATTATGGCAGCCAGTTAAACCTGGTAAACTTCCCTGAACAAACCATCACTACATGGATCTGATTGTCTGCCTGTCAGTCAACAGATCCTTGTGTTCTCCTGATACACCCTGATACAGCAAAAACCCAACTTCAGTGGGTCCTTTTAGGAGAACCACCTAAGGACACAATGCACTGTACTCTGAGCTGTGAGGAAAGGCTGAGGGAATTGGGATTGTGCAGCCTGGAGAGGAGAAGGCTTTGGGGTGACCTCACTGTGGCCTTGCAGTGCCTGAAGGGAGCCCACAGGAAAGATGGAGAGAGACTCTGGACAAGGGCCTGGAGTGACAGGAGAAGGGAATGGCTTCACACTGACAGAGAGAAGGTTTAGATTGGATATCAGGAAGAAATTGTTCCCTGTGAGGGTGGTGAGGCCCTGGCACAGGTTGCCCAGAGCAGCTGTGGCTGCCCCTGGATCCCTGGCAGTGTCCAAGGCCAGACCTGGCTCTGAGCAAGCTGGGACAGTGGAAGGTGTCCCTGCCCATGGCAGGAAGGGTGGAACTGGCTGATCTTTCAGGGTGACCAACCCTGGCCATGACCAACCCAGGCAGTGCTGGTCTGACAGGGGGTTTGAACAAGATGATCTTTAAGGTCCCTTCCAACCCAGCCATTCTGACATTCTATGAGTCTATAGATTATTTAATCTATAAGAAGTTCTGATCAGCAGAAGCATCTCTGAGTCTGCTCTCCCAAGGGAATTTTCATTGTGATGGACAGACTAGAAGATGCTGAAGATTTGACCTGTACTGATGGTTTGGAAGGTGTGTGCAGTGCATCAACAACTCCTGAACTTGGTTTGGCCACATGTGGGATCAGTATGGGTCCATAATGTGGGTCTATCCTGACAACAGCTGGTTACACATTCCATTGGAACAGGTGACTCTGAAAAGCACTGTATGAGCAGAATCCAGTAGAAGGAAGTTGTGGGACATGAGGCTGCAGCTGTCCTCATCAGCTGCAGGAGATTCAGACAGAAACCGTGTGACAGTGCACTGGATACGCTGGCACTGATGGGGAGGCGTGTGTCCTCTTCCACCTGGGACAGAAACAGCATCAGATGTTGAAGTAGGGGGGTCACTCATGATTAGGGGGAAATGCTGAACAACACAGGTGCACAGGCATCCAAATGCAATCCCACTGCTCCAGGGTAACCTCCTGTCCTGTGGGATGATACTGAGGGAGCACACACTGAGGGCCTGCAGAGCCATCTCTTACACTCACATTCTTATAAACTCAGAAGAGCAGCCCCAGCCTTTTGAGGAATAACCACAATGGGCACAATGGGAGAAAAAAGCAATCTTATCTGCTCATGCCCATGAAACCACCAGAGGCAGACACCAGATCAGTGGTGGCCTCTCAGAGGCTGTTTCACATTGGGAACTGAAAGATGCCAGCCACAAGCAGCTGTGACAGCTTTTTAGGCAAGCCAGGTGGTAAATTGATGGCACGCAGTGACACAAATCCAGTGCAGCCCCAGAACACGGAGAGTGGGGCAAGGGGAGAGCGAGGCACAGGCTGCTGTCAGCTGTGCCACCACGTGTGGCAGCTGGAGAGTGTCAGCCATATGGGTGTGAGGCACAGAACCATCCATCTGCATTCCCACAATGAACTTCTCTGCATAATGCAAGCATGGGGCCGTGGCAGCACTCACCACACTTCTCTGTAGCAAAGCAAAACCTGCACACACATCCCACTTGCACGTGCAGCTCAGGTAAGTAGGGAAATAGTTCATGGTGCCACTGAGCCAGCCACACAGGTGAGTCACCTGCAGGATGCCCTTGGCACAGCAAGGTCCTGCCAGCTTGGCTTGTCTGAGCTGCCTTGCCAGAGCTCGATACAGCCCTGGGCTCTTTCCTGCTGCACAGAGTGTTTTCTCTGAAGTCTTAGGAGGACTATCAGCGATAAAACCAGGGCTAAACTTCAAGGGTTAAAGGAGGATTTGAATGTGGCACTGAAGCTATTGAAAGGGGAGCCTCCTCCACCCCGGGCTGTAGGAAGTTGATGCAATTGCCATCTTTGATTTTTGCTTTCAAGAGTTAACAAAACCAGCAAACCCTGATCTTCCCCCAGGGCTGAGCTACAGAAACTGGCTGGGATGAAGCACTTCAAATTCCAGACAGACGCTGTAATAAAATGTGGAAATTGGATGCAAATTATTTACTACATTTATGATACCACATTATTTACTGGTACTGCAGTTTGATAATCACAGCAATAATTTTCAAATTACCTTTGCTCAGCATTCACTTTTATGAGTACTGAAATACTTCTTAATGTTCTTAAGCAGAGAATTCTTAAGCAGAGAGGATTTCTAACACTTGTCCCGTGCTCCTAAATTAAAACAACTTGCAAGTGGCTGCAGAGCCCCAGTGAACTGAAGGCTGACTTTCAAGGGCACAAATGCCAGTGAAACATTATTTCTTTACAGACACCAGCAAATTCAACTAATGACATGTTGCAGACCACACAGGAAGTTTTACATAAAACACAATGTTAAATTTGCAGCTCTCTATTTCGGGTTAGTGGGGGAAAATAAACAAAAAACCACTAACCCAACTTTCTGCTCCTACAGTGAGTGGCTGTGTGTTTCTGAAGAGCACACAAGTCCCTGAATCCAGTAGAATTGAGATGTTAATCTGCACCTGATAAGCTGCACCCTGGGACACCTGTTCAGTATTGACTTGCTCAGGCATAATTGTTGGCTGGGGCACATGGTAAACCAGGACATCAGATACCTGCTGGGAGGAGGTGGAAGATCAGAAATAGGATCTGGGAGCCACTATCTTGCCATCCTACATATCCAGGCAGGCAGGATTGTAAAGTTGACTATGAACAGGAAACTTTCCTCTCCCTTGAAATTACCCATTAACAAATTAACCAGAACAACAGGACAAGAGAGGTCTGAGTACTTCAGAATAAACACAGCAAGGCACGACATGCTGACTCTCACAACTTCTAAGAGGTGCTCAGGGAGAACAATCTCCCAGAAGCTATCCTTCATCAAAATGATCTGACTCAATATGAGGAGACACTGAAACATAATTATTACACGATTGTCATCTTTCAGTTGTTTCAGTTTCCTGATGCCTGCACCCTTGGATAAAGGCAGACATGGATTACTTAACTGATAATGCAAACAGTGTGTATTTTTGTTCCAGAGCCATCCATAAACAAAAACACATTTATATGCTTATTATGTATAATGCAAGAAAAAAAATAAGAAAACAAACCCAAAGCAGTGAGTCACTTCCCTGAAAGCAATTTGCTTAATCACGTGCATGGTCATCCTGAGTGATGCTGTTGTGAGTACACTGACACATCTCCAGTTTGCTCTTCTCACTGGCTAAAAGAGAAATGTCTGTGAAATACTCATCCACATCAGCAATTTCATGTGTTGTCTCATTCTCGTGCTTCTGCTAATTAAGGATGTTGTGCATGCTAGGCAGGGCAGCAGGCAGCAGTGAGATGTGGGCAGTGCTCTGCTCTGTGCCACAGAGGAGCAGAGCAGGAAAAGCCTGGAATGAGCATAAAGCTGCTTAGGAGCTTTCTGAGGCACCTTCTGAACTCAAAGCCCCTAGAAGTGACCAGCCCTCTTACACATCTCTGCACTGCACTTTGGCTGCTGCCACATGAAGAGGGAATTTCTCTCACCTAAAGCACCCTGTGTCTGGACTGATTCTGTGAGCTGCCTTTCAGGGTGATGGGGGAGAGGTCCTCAGCTCACATCCACTCACAACCACTTGCAAGAGCCACAGGAGCTTGCAGGTGCCGAGTTCTCTTAGGGATTAAACAGTCAGCAGAGGCGGTGTGTCACCATAAAATATAAATTAGCATCATCATGGCATATAAGCAAGCACAACTTTATGGTATTGCCTTACTCCAGGATTGCCACCCTTACCCTCACTGCAAAGCCATATTTGCTTCCCATGGTCCCTACCCCATGAAAGCCCTTGGTCTGCAGCAGGCTCTGAGGGCTGCACACCCAACCCCTCATCAGACAAATGCTGGGTGATCTACCCCAAAACTCTGTCCTTCCTTCCGACTCTGGGGAAGCAATGATGCTTTCAGCAACACAAACCAGCTGGATGTAACCAAGTCTGAAATTACTCATGGATTTCAAATTCACCACCTGTATTTTCCTGACCCTGTGTGTTTCACAGGAGGTTTCTTGCTCAACCAGAAACCTCTTTGCACAATTACAATGCAGGCTTTTGCTCACAGGACAGAGTAGATATTTGTATTTCACAATCTGCATTTATTTGACAAACTCACAGTGAGAGATTCTGTTCTTCTATAACCACAGATTGTCTTATTTACAGAGTAAAACTAACCATTAGTCTTGTGAGACAACTAGACAAACACCATTCATTAGCAAGTGTGTAAACAAAATAGGTCTGCATCAGCATTCACAAAGCTGAACCTTTCAACCACAGGGAAGCTTTTGCCTTTTGTCTGCTTTTCTTGGATTTGCTCTCCAGTGGTGAGGTTCCAACAGCCCCCTCTTGCCATCATCCCACTACTGTAAAAACTGCTCCCATTTTCATAAGGGACACAGGGGAAGAGTGATTCAAATCTAAGCACAGAGGACCTGTGGAGAGCTACTGAGATGTTTAATCACACTCTGCACACACATCTTGGGCTGGGTGTTTTCTTCTGGTCCCTGACAACACAGACCGCCAAGAGATCAAGCTCTCACATATGGATCCAGCTCTCACAAGTTCACCATACACCAGTGCTTCTTGTTATGCTCAAGGCTACATTTTCAATTGATTCAGCTGTTTTTTTGAGGTCATAGGAATGCCTGATCACGTGTGGAATACTCAGTAACCCCAAAAATCCTGTCAAGAGGAATAAAGTGAATGGAGATCCTGTGCTGGTAAACCATAGCACTCTAAAACCCAGAACAAAGCAAAGAGCAAGTTTGGCTGAGAGTTCATACCTTACAGAAAAGCACTGGTTTCCCAGTGTCAGTGTATCTTAATGAACATGCATCCTCCCTTTAAAGATTTCATCCCAAACCATGAGCCAGCAATCCACAGGAAGCTATAAATTTTTTATAACACCCATAAAGGTCCATAAGATCCATCTAGTCTTTTGTTTTTTCCCTGATACAGACTTTTTTTTGTCAAGAACCAGCTTTCAATTAGTGGAAGCACCATGTTTGGGAGGGCTGATCAGCCCAGTCCAATTCTATTACCTCCTGAGGTCTTCCCGAGCCCTGAAGGATCTCCTCTTTCTACTTGGATTTTGTGTTTGAAGGAAATGCTCTTCAGCCTCCAAGTCTGAAAAGTGCAGGTGTCAAACACACCTGGTTTTATCCTGGGAACATCACATGCCATAGGTTTGGACTGCTCCATGCAGGATTTGCTGATCTGCTGGGATCAGACTGGAGCATGTGCTCATCCTTGGAACACCTCCCCTGAAATGCCTTGAACAGAGAACCCAGACAAGAGCAAAGTTTCCTAAGAGAGCTTCCCCCCCTTGCTTCTAGGGGCTATGGGTACTTCCTTCTGCACCCATGAATTCCTGGCACACCTGTATTTACCTGTAAAGAAATATAGGAGTGCTCAATCTGCACTTTAGCCCTGAGGCGTCTGCTCTGCAAGGCAAAACTGGCTCTGGCTTGTTCAGCTCTGGTTCCAGGAAAACAATTAAATCAAACCCTGAACCATACACAGGATGAAAACAGATGTGCTTTACCTGCCTTTGATAAATATTTTGTCACAAAAAGCCTGTCACAGGTGGGAACACACATTCTAAGTTGCAGCCTTCTGTGCCCTTTGCCCTGCTGTTCTCCCTTTCCCTTTCCTGGGAAAAAGTTCCTTGCTCCAATACTTTTTATGAGAGATACAAATGGAAGCAACCCCCACAGTGGGAACCAAGAGAGGGACAGGCCAAAACACAAACAAGACTAAACAAGACTAGCATTAGGAGACTTATTTTTACAGCCCCACTGCAAATCAGTAAATTTGTGGGGTTTTAAGTGTCTATCTGCCTTAACAATTGCCTTAACAATTGCCTTAACATGCATCTGAAATAGGATGCAATTTATCTTTGGATTTGGGGTTTTTCCTTTTCCTTTTCCTTAATATGCCAGGAGCTGGATTAGGCACCAGACCCAACAAGGGAGTTTATGCAGAGGGAGAAGCACACAGGGAATCACCTACTTAATCTCTGCACTGTCTTTGGGCACTCACCTTGGGCATACCTCTCTGCATTTCCTGCTGGCTGGTTTGGGGAGTTTCTTACTTAACTGGCTGCTTTCTCAGAATCTCATTTTCCAATGTCCATGTACTGCAGTGCATAAACCCATTTATGAGTCACTGCGCCAGAGTTTGTAAAGCAGACAGAAAAATTTACAAATCCCATGTCCACAGCTTCACTTTTTCTAACATTTGAAACAGTAATAGAGAAACTGAGAGTCTGTGAATATGAGCAGGCAGCATAAATTCCTTCTTTAGCTTAAAGACTGCAGTCACCACGAGATTGGTTTTATAAATCCTTAGTCATGCAGCTTCCACCCCTCAACTCTGATGCAGTAAAAAATATAAGGAATTATCATTTTATTACTGTGACCTCTGCATTGAGACTGCTGCTTAATGATGCAATTCCCAAGGTTCAGTTCAAGCAATTTTCTTGCTGTAAAATCCCCATGTTGCATTTGAAGCATTTCCCTCTGATACATTAAGAGTTTTTATAGCTGACAGGTGACAACTGAGGTGAGATCAATAAATACAGGGCCGCTCCAGCCATTCCAGCCTTGAGCTCCCTGCTAAAGACAACCTGCAAACAGGAAAGATGCTGAGTGCTTTCACTTTAGTTTCTCTTATGATGTAAAAGCAGATGTGAAATAGCTTGACATTAGAAATATCAAGGCTTGTTTTCAGTTCCTTACTGGAGATTACTTTTGGAACAAATTCTACTTCTTTTTGAAGGGGTTTTTAAGTCTTCTTGGGTGGAAACTGAGAGGTATTTGACTGTGGTTGTTAAACACTCAGACAATTAAAAAATATCAGAAATGTAAACTGTATTGAAGGGAGTGCAGAATTAAGAGTTCTAGGAATACAATTTAAGGAAAGTTAAATGTAGGGTGTAGTTTTTAATAAGTATAATGAAAAGCAGAAGTATCACATAGGGGAAAAAAAACCTAAAGTCTATCCAGTCTTCTTTAAAATTAGAGAAAGGAATACATTTCTGGACCAAAATCCCCAATCAGTAAGGAAATGCTCAAAAAGATGACAAAATGTCAAGGGTTAGTATAAAAGCAAGAAACGGAAAGTACATATGAGACCATAGAAGAGCTAGTAATGCCTTAGCCATACAAACACCCATTCTACAAACCTTAAAATCACAGTTCTGTTGTTTTGCAGAATTACACAGTAACTACCTTGAAGTTATTAAGTTGTTACCTTAAACACAGTAACAAGTTTGAGAACAGCAAATCATTTAAAATCTCGCCCCATAAAGAGAAGACACATTGTAAACTGCAGTTCCTCAGCTGTGCCAAGAGCTCCACACACTTTAACCAACAGCATTCAGAATTTATATTGTACTTCCAGCTGCAAAGGCCTCACAAATATTTGGGCATAAATAATCCTCCCAGTCTGCTGCTTTTTGGCACAAGCTGGAGGTTATCAGTCACTTCCACTGGTGTGAGTGAGGAACACTCACCTGTATCCTTCTGAGCAGTTCTGCTGGCAGCCAGAGGGGTGGCAACATCCAGAAGGAATGACACAAAGCAGAATTTTCAAGTCCCTTTTTTTTTCTTTTTTTTTTCTTTTTTTCCCTTTTTTTTTTTTTTTTTTTTGGTGCAGGTCTGATCCTGGCTTCCCTATGAGAGACAAGTAAATATCGTTACTCCTAATGGCAATAATGCTCCAGTCTCAGATCTTCTTTTGGAGTATCACTGCATCCAGAAAAATTTCCAGCCTGTTCCCTCTCCTATTAAAGCTATTGGCAAGGTAAATGATGATTTATTGATGCTGTGTTTCTGCAGCACAGAGTTCTAGCAGCAATAAATCTCTGTTCAGACAGATGATGTAATAATCTGAGCTTTCTACAAATGACTTAATGTTTCTTTACAAATGACTTCATGTTTCTTGGTGGTTCCTAGAACAGTTCATATTTCCTAATTGAATGAAGGAATACGTGAAGTAGTTTCAGTAAAAGGTTAGATTTTAAATTTCATTTTATTGTCCTTCCTGTCTGGGATGGTAAATTGGTCCAGTTGATCATAAAAAATAGATGTGCTATTTCTCAGCCTTTTCCATCTGTGAATTTTTAGGTACTTTGTGACTCATACAGTAAAACCAAATGGAGAAATACATAAACCAAAGAGCCAGGTCTGAATCCACACACTCCACCCTTCTCAAGGAGTGTGAGTCAAACTTCATTCCACCAGCACAGGGATTTTGATAGATACCTTTTTTTGTAAACCTGATTCCTTCAAACACACATGAACATGCACACATGCACACACAGGCATTTTAAAAAGCTGTCCCTTAGCACAGCTCCTGAGAAATTTCCTGCTAATTTCCTTAATGCTGGTCAAGTTTCTTCCTGCACTCAGGTAAAGTTTAAAAAGTTACTCTTGTTGTGTGTATATAGGACCAGCATTGAGTATAAGATAAATCACCTTCTGTTGGCAAGATAGATATTATATAAAAATCACCAACAACTTATTGCATTTCTAATTCCCTTTATTTCAAGCACCTTAGCTCAACAAGACCTGCAATTTGGCTTGCTCTTACTTCTCTAGTCATTCTAGTAGTCAACTTTCCTTACAACATAGTCCTTGTCTGTATTTTTAATTCAAACCTCATCATTAGGATGCACACAGGAGAAGACAGGTGAAATTAACAGGGTCCTTTCCCTCTGAAGAATTTCTGGGGGAAGAGATGCTGTGGTGATAAAAGCCACTAATGAGGGAGAAGAGGCAAGGTGGGAGTGATGTGGTTGCTGCCCTCAGCTCTGTCACTAAAGCCAAAACCTCGCACGAGCACAGAAGTCAGGGAAGCTTTGTCCCATGAGTGGTGCCACAAGGGGACAACCTTGCTGCAATAGGAAGGAATAAGAAGGCAGAGGTGACAATGGTTGAGAAGAGCAGCATCCCTTGAGCTCAACAGTGTAGGACTGAAATTCAGCTGGGAACTGGAACTGGGTAAGTGCTGCCGTGTTCTGTCATTGACAGTGATGTGGATGGTGCCTCCTTCTCTGAACACTTTACCTGAAAGTATCTTATTTTGGCACTCATCAGGAGCCTTGCTGAAGGGACTGTTTTTAAGAGAGATTAAGAAACTGGGTTGAGAGTTTCAGTGCCTGATTTAAATATTGCTTGAACTTTGGTCAATAACTCACATTTAGGAGCTATCTCTCTAAGGATTCCCTTTCCTGGCAGATCCCCTGTGCCTGTGTTCACAGGGGTCTTAGGATGAGGGAAGAGATGAGGATCTGACTCCATATTTCAGAAGGCTTGATTTATTATTTTGTGATATATATTATATTAAAACTATACTAAAAGCATAGAAGAAAGGATTCCATCAGAAGGCTAGCTAAGAATAGAAAAGGAATGGAATGAAAAACAAAGGCTTCTGTCTCGGACAGAGAGTCTGAGCCAGCTGACTGTGATTGGCCATTAATTAGAAACAACCACATGAGACCAATCACAGAGGCACCTGTTGCATTCCACAGCAGCAGATAATCATTGTTTACATTTTGTTCCTGAGGCTTCTCAGCTTCTCAGGAGGAAAAATCCTAAGGAAAGGATTTTTCATAAAAGATGTCTGTGACATCCCCAGACTTGGTCAGAGGTGTCACCTGAAGAAGGGTGTGATGAAATTTTCACAAGCAAAGGGGTTGTAGTCTTGGCTGAAATTTTTAATTGAGATGCATTTATTCCTGATTGTCTCACTGGTGTTACTACACACCTCAGAGCAGCATTACAGGCAAGAGCAGCAGAAATCTGTCACCTGCTTCATGCCATTGCAGCCATCCAATCTCTGGGAACCTCTCCTGCTTGCAGCTGATGTAGTTTTACAAATAACATGTTAATCTTGCAGATCTCCAGCTGTTTGCCCTGTTTTATCAGTGCCTGTGTCTATCTGCTCCATGAGGTGAGTGTGTGCCTGGAGAAGATGGGGCAGCTCCAGAGGTACTGTACTAAAAGTGACTTGCCACTACTCCACAAAGAACTGGGACATTTGGCCACTTGCTCTGGCTTACAGAAGGCATTGCCTGGTGCTTTAGACATAAGGGGAAGAAATTGCAGCAATTTAAAACAAAACCAGGAAGTTTTACCATTAGATAAGTCAAAATTGCTGGACCAGATGTGGCAACACTTGAAGCATGAAACAGCTTTATCAGTAGGTTACTTATTAATTATTCCTTGGTGAATGTTCTATTTTTCCAAGAGTTCTTAAGTGACTTTTTTTTTCAATTCTACTCGATTCAAAATAGTTCTTGGACAGGGGAATGGCACAATCGGACAGGGTAATAACACAATGGCATAAGCTCTGCCTTCTTTGGTTCAGTTGTGCTACATCATGATCTTTTTAAAAGTCCATCTACTGAAATGTGATTTTTACTGGCAAGAGAAGTAGCTTTTCATCTTTTTACCTAATCAAGAATAGTAAAGAAATCCTGGACCAGGCTGCAGACAATTATTTAAAATGTAGTGCTAGTTTGCACTTTGACAGGATTAGCTCTGTTCATGTAGCTGGTTGACCATGAATTACATGCAAAATACAGCATGTGAGCTTGAAATCAAATGAAGAATGGATATAAAACAGCAAGCTCCAAAAAGCACAAATGTAGTGATCACTTAGCTAAAATTAATGGTCTGGCTCAGTACGACACGCCAGAACAGCAGAAGCGTAAAAAACCTGCTTGGAATAGATTTTTTCTTGAATGAGGGGAAAGTAGAGGTGCTTGCAGTGTTCAGCTTCACTAATATTTTGTAGAGGACTGTAAGGAATCACTTTAACATTATTTCAATAAAATAGGTCCTTATAGAGAGGGGAGGAACAAGCAGAACACTCTGGTCGGCATCTCTTGTGATAAAACTTCTATTGCTACACCTGAACTTAGCTTGGAGAGCCACAGCCTTGGATTTTACCCAGAGCATCCCAAACCTCAGAAGTTTCCAGTGAAGCCCACTTCTACAAAGTGTTTCACCTAAACACCTGCTTACTGCATTGCATGCTTCATGCCTGCTTTGGCAGCAACTGATGTTGTCTAACAAAAAATCATCTAAAAAAGCAAAATAGCTGAGACTAGATGAGAGCAAAACCACCCTCAGGGGCAGTCTAAGAAACACACTGACAGCAGTTCAGTGCCAGCATGCACTGCCAGAAAACCTCTAATGGGCAATAAGAGGCAATAAAAGGCCTGACTTAATCCCTGCAACATTCAGTGTGCCATCAAGAACTCTGAACTCAGGCTCCAGAACAACTTCTAGGGGAAAAATATCTCTCAGCCAGATGGTTTAACAGGGTTACATTGCACCAGCCCTAGAGCTCTCCACAAAGATTCCAGGTGATCCCAGAAGCTGAGAGCAGTGTGATTCTTACAATATCCATAGGCATATGTATAGAATAGTGAGTTTTCAGATAGGCTCAGGGCTATTAGAGGTTACAGCCAATGCACCTTTCAGGGAATAGTAAAGAAGACAACAAAAATAGTAGAGAAGACAACAACATCAACACCTCTTGATGGCCACTGCTGGCTGGAGATTATCAGCTGCAGAAGCAGCTCACAGTCCCAGCCAAGAGGTTGAAATGTTTATCAGTTGATTAATAAGTTTGTAATATAAAATATAAATGCCTCAAAATGAAAAGAAGGCATTTCATCCTAAAGAAAAAGAAATATCACTGGATCTCCTTATTCTACTCTCCTCTCTCTGACTGATGTCCTTGGACCTCAGTGGCTGTGCTCCTCCTGCAAACAGCCACAGGATAAGCAAATATTCCTTGTGGAGAGACCCATTCCCCACTGCCAGTTACAAAGAGGATCCCATAGCACTTTTGGCATCCTGTAAAGTAGTATAATCATTTAAAAATGTTGAATTAAAAAGAAAACACAACTGCTTGGATAGGAGCTACAAAAATGTCAAGTCATAGAAGAGCCAAATTCTCAGCACTGTAAGATGGTCTATGAAGATGTTGAGGCCACAAACTGTTCTGGGTAGTCCAGATTGGACACTGGAATGTGTTTTTGATGGGAGGATGGAAAAGCACTGCAGTAGATAGCCTTGGAGGTTTCCAGAACCTTGCTAGACAAGACAACCCATGAGCTGGTGGCAGTCCCAGTTCAAGTGGGTGTTTGGACATAATAATTTGCAGAGTCCCTGCCAGCCAGTGTTGCTGAGCTCCAGGTTCACAGGCGCAGACATATCTAGAAGGGAATTTAGAGACTAATTCCATTTATGCTAGGAGGTAAACTTGATGTTGTGCTATTTCTGCTATTTTTCATGTTATCCTGATGTTGTACACTTCCAGATCTTATTTATTGCAACAAATGTTTATGAAAAGTGAGTTCAGGTATTCTTTTGCCCCTTCAACCATTTGACCAGTTTCTCACTTCTGAAATATTTTCTTCTGATGAGAAATTTCTCCAGTTTGTCTGAAGAATTTGGTTGCTGTTTGCTTTCAACACATTTTTTCCTCTCCATATTCACTGCCATGATGTTTTCTCAGTAGCCACTACTTAGGGTGCAGAAATAAAAGTTTCAGTTGTGATTTTACAGTTGCTCTGTGCATCAGTCCCCCACCTCTGTATGGAAAAGAATCACAGAATGGTTTGGGTTGGAAGGGACCTAAAAACCATTTCATTCCAACCCCCTGCCATGGGCAGGGTCACCTTCCACTATCCCAGGTTGCTCAGAGCCCCGTCCAGCCTGGCCTTGGACACTGCCAGGGCTGGGGCAGCCACAGCTGCTCTGGAAGGAGGACAGGAGCCTCATTAGAGAGAAGGGTTTCCGAGTTTGTTCAGCTGATGAAAAATTCCCAGCTAGTGGGAGAACTCTAATATATGCAATGTCTTTGGAAATAGCCTTGGAGCTATGGTTTTTACTAAGGAGTGCTACTGTCCCAGGGAGACAGGAGACTAGTTAAACCATAGAAACCTAAGAGAGTTTTTGTCCATGCTTGGAACCTTTTTGTCTGCACTCCCTATCATCTATCTCACTGTTTCCTTGGCCCCCACCAAACCAGGCCAGATATCTGACTGCTTCTTGTCCTTCCATAGCTACTCTCTTTGGTCAGTAATCCTTCTGAGTACACTGATTTTTCTCCACAGGTTTGAGCTAACTCAGGCGGTCAAGCTGTGGTCATGCATGGCTAATTACAGTGGAAGGAGAAAAATGAGTACATTGATTAACAGTCTGTTCCTTTGGAGAGACTGAGAAACAGCTTTGGCAGCTCCAGCTCCACTGCATCCCTGCTGGCAGCTCATTGCCTGTGCTTCTGAATCCCAGTAATTCCTGAGAAACGTGGCAGATCCTTGACTGGGAACTGGGAGGGTAAGAACAGAGTGCTGGGGATTTGATGTTTGATGCAGTTTTAAAAAGCTTTTCTTCCCTGGGCCCCCTGTGGCCTTGCTCCACAGCAGGCTCGAGCACTGCAGGCTTAATTACCTGCTCTGCTTGCATTGGTGCACAGAGCTCTGAGTCCTGAGGCTCCACAGGAATTCCATCCAACAGGATAGTGAGAGATCCAGCATTACACAACTGGTCCTGCTGGTCCAGTGTAATGAGCCCGGGCTGGCTGCTCCACCTCTGTGTGACATTGGACCCATTCAGGGACAATGCACAGAAGGCTCTGGAATCAGTCCATGGGAACCAGATCTTTTGTTGGCTTAAATTAAGACCTTAAACATACTTTTTTTTTTTTTCTTTAGGGCTCTGCCTCGTTTTTTATCAGACCCAACTATTTTCTTCATGCTGTGACAATTAATTGGATTATTTTCATTTAAAGATCCAAGCCCACAAGATAAGCGGAATGGAACAGAATTGTTTTCCTTTCCCTGCTCTCCCTCATTAGTAGTCTAAACAAGTGTGAGGCTGCATTAAGTTTGTAGCTATTTTGTTAGCTTGAAATCACTTTCTTCTCTTCTGCAGATGGAGACTGTGCTTAGATCATTATAATCCAGGATGCAGTTGTGGTATAGTAAAAGTGAAAAGGCTACTTACAGAATTTATGCTTGCAATTACCTTGGTAGTGGAAAAGGACAGCAACAAAAGTAAGTTCCACAAAGAAAAGGAGCAAAAAGGAAATTACAGCATGTTTGTTTTTTTTTTTTTTTTTTTTTTTTTAAACTGTGAAAAATGGCATAAAAGTGTCTGAACAAATCTCTAGGCTGAGTCGGGCAGATGTTGGTATCACTGCAAACTCTGCCTGCAACACAGGTGAGCCTCCAAAATGTCATCCCATTTAGCAGGTTGGTCTCCACAGGGTGATTGTCTCAATTTCACACGGGCTTGACCTACAGATGCAATGGTTGACCAGTCCATCTCCTTAGTAACCTTTGAAAACTCTTGCTGGAATGCCAGAGCTGTTGGGAAGCTGTCAGAGCAGTTAGTGCTTCATCTGGAAACTTACAGAGGGCCACTTTTGGCATGAATGGGAGAGGGTACATATTCTTTATTGGCATTAAACCTTCAGAATGCCAGAGATTTCGCTGCCTAGGTCAGTACACTCACATCTCCATGTGCCAGATTCTGTTACAGACTGTGTGTGGTTGTGTTTGTAACTAGGACAGATAAATGGACAGGGATCCCATAATATCTTGGTCAACTGAGAACTGATTCTTGATAGCTTATTAAGACTTCACTAGCAAAAAAATTAATTTTCTTCTAAAAATGGGTTAATTTTGTGTATATTCATAGTGATTGCATGACACATAGAAAAACTGGCTCTTAAACCCCCATTTCAAATGAGAATTACACTTTGGTTTTGAAATGTTTTGCCTAGAATCTCCTGCTTCACATTAGGTGCTAAAGGTAGCTAAGCCAATTTGCAAGACCAGCTCATTTCAGAACTGACCTTTGCCAAAATGAGAACTATCATTTTTTTAACCCTGAAGACTTTTCCTGCATTTCATTGATGTGTGAGAAATGCCCAGACATCAAGGGCTGACAGCTCTAGTTCTGCAAAGAGTTTTCTCTCTCTTTATGTAGCAGAACCAAAGTTTACTGGTTGCTGTCTAGGTTGGAGAAATGTCCTTTCTGCTACTTTGCCACTGAAGATCAGATGAGCATTAAAAATCCAGAATACACTTCTGGTGTTAACAAACAGCAAACAACGTGGACAACACCCCCTATACTGTTCAGTAAGAAGAACCAGTGATGAAAGGCATGGCAAGAACAGGTTCACACACCCTGGAAACAGAGGAGAACTTCTGCCAGGCTGTCAGTGGTCGGGGAAATGTAGTAGAACAGTCAGGTACTGCTAAGTGCGCTTAGGAAACAGGGCAGGCTCTAGGCAAGGGAGCTGGAAGACAGAGAGTGAAAGGACTGGACGTGTAAATCAAGAACGCAGCAGAGCAGGGGTTGCATATCTGTGGGAGTACTTAGGATGGAGTTTTTCAGGCTTTCAATTATTCCATTGAAATTGAGAGAAGTGGGGGAACAGGGCAGAAAAGATTAAATAACTAAAGAACTTGCCTAAACTCTGGGATTTCATCATCATCATCTTGTTTTTTTCCAGACTCATGGTTCTGTAAATTTTGTGAAAGTTTAGCAGGAGAGAGCTGATTTAAGATTTTTGAGCCCTAAAGGATTTGCAGTTCTTCCTTAACCTTGGATTAGCTTAACTTCGGGTTAGAAAAACCTTCCAAGTTCTTTCCAGTGATCCCTTGCTTCTTCCACCATGGAAACAGCAGCCCTGCTCCTGAGACTCCTCGATCCTTTGCTTGTGGTTTTCTCAGGTTATCTCTGACCATGTCTCTGATCTCTTCCCTCACCAAAATCTCCTCCCTTCCATGCAACTCCTCTGAGTTACATCTGGATCATTCATGTCAGCAATGGAGCAATGGAGCATGACCACAAAGCTCATGGTCTAAGCTTACACCAGTCCTTTCTGCACAAACCTTTCATGGCTCCAGAAGTGCTTCTTCACAGCCCCACTGAGAGTTATCTCATTTCCTTGTACTCCATCCTCTTACCTCCCACATTGGCTCCATACATTCATCTATGGGCTCTGGAAGCACAAGTTTTGACTCTCCTGCAACTGACCATCTATCGATGAGATACCAAGAGGAAGAGCTGGTCACTTCAGCCCCATTCTGTGGCACCAGGGCGAGACTGTGCCCTGTGACTGAGGTGTGGTGTTCTGAGTTACATCACAAGACATGGCAGCTCCAGTTCCAGCCAGGTTGGTCACTCTCTGTGCCTCCTGTGCCTGCTTGGCTGTCCTTGGCTCTCCTTTGTGATGCCAGCCAGCCCTTCCAAGCAAGAACATCCTCTCCCTAGGCTCCTCCAGAAGCTGTGTTCACTGGGACTTCAGTATCAGGCCCTAAAATAGATGCATTAGGGTTGGAAAACAGAGAACAGAATGTAACGGCAAGTTGCATCATTTTGTTTACATCTTGTTCCAGTTTCTTTTTTTCCCTAATTTATTTTGAGAGCTTTATGTCAGACAGAAAAGATGCACTTGATCACCATATAGGAAGCAAAAGCTGAGTAAGAGGACAGACTGTGGTTAAGCTTGCAACACACAGTGATCTTCCATCTCTTGGGATAATGAGAAAAAAAACAATGTTAGCAAAGAATCTGCAGAGAATCTTTGCTAAGAAAAAAAGTTCTTACACTGAACCAGTGTAAGAACAGATCAAGTATACTGGCTAAGAATAAGATGTCCGGAAAACACAAGTATTTTTGTTTAGTATATTATTTTGTATCCTTGGGATTGACTGGGAAAATTGTAACCTTTATTTTTCTCTGGAATTTTGAAGGAAGGACAATGCTGACTGTGCTAACTGATGAATAATACTGAGTTTCCTTAATTAAAAATAGTTATTAATAGTTAGTGTACTCATTAACTGTTTTGTTCCAGACTTTCCATGTTTCTTTGTTTATGGAAAAAGATCATGTACTAAATATGTCTCTTGCAAGTCCACCAAGGATTTTGTCCAAGGAGAATCCAGGAATAATATTTTAAGAGATGACGTTGTTTAAGCGAACTCAGCTATAAATATTTTAATTGCTTACAAAACAAATCAAAATTGTCATATCCTTAACTCCTGCCTGAGGAATCTGGTATCTCTGTGCCAGGAAGAACTATGCTGTGGGTTCCAAATTGCCTGAAAAAGTCACAGCCAAGCCAGGAATTCATACTAATAAATAATGCTACTTACATAGGAAAGAAGTAATTCCAATGGTATTGAAAATTGGCAAAATCCTGGTTTTGGAAGGGCTGCTGGGAGTTGCTAAGATGTTCAGGATATGAGTTGACAGTCTAAAAGGTGACTATACCAATTTCCTTGATTTTGCAGAGCTGAATGAGTTGCTTTGTTCCTTAGACTATACACATGGAAATAGGAATGGTTTCCCTGTGACATAGATGCTATTAATATAAAGAAAGTTATCTGGGCTTTCAGGAAAGCATAAACCAGAACTTTCTCAGAAAGGGTGTGGATACAGAACAGACTGTGGTTGCCTGTATGCAACTGTTTCAAATACCCTCAAAAGGCACCTCATTTTTAGAACTGAACTAATATTACTTATTTGTTGACATCATTTAACTTTTTCTTATTTTTAGGAGACATAGCAAATGATGTGTTCTGCCTCTAGATTAAGAGGTGCAGCAAAAATTTTGTACCCCTGGTTAAATTCATGTTTTGTTCATACTTTGAATGGTGAAATTCTGGTTCCTTTCCTTCCAAAATTGTAATAGAAATTGCAACATTGCACCATGACTGATGAGAGTATGGAATGGCTTCCAGGCTAGGAATAAAGAAAACTGAGAAGGAACAAGATATAAAAAAAAGAGTAGCACTGCCAGGATTGACATGAACTGACAGTTCATCATCTGTGCTGGTAACAAATTCGGGATCCACACCAAGATGCTCTCAGAACCAGGTCCAGGACAAAGGAGGTGAATTTCACTCAACAGGCTGTCCCATGTGCTGGGAATACAAGATGTTTCCAGGATTTTAAGAATAGATTGCACAAACATTTGGAAGAGCAAAACCCTTCAATTTATTATTTAGGCAGACAACATCAGGCTTGGGATAGGTGAAGGGTGAGAGGGTTTTAAAGGAATTTTTGTGAATTTTTTCCATTCTTCCTTTTGAATTTTTTCCATTCTTCCTTTTCCCTAGATGTCAGGCCATGATCACCAGGAAGGCAGAAATGTGACTGAGACAGAGCCCAGCTCTGAACAGTGCAGACATTCTGATGTTGCTAGGTATTTTTAAATATTGATGATGATTTCCTGAAGATGGAGCATGGCAGGAAACAACTGGGTGAGCAAATGTTACTTCTATGAATGGTCTCATAGAAGTAAACCAAATGAATTTCTGAGTTGTCTCATTCTTCAAGAGTTTGCAGAACCAAGATCTTAACTGTTTAATTCAATTGTGAGACACTGCATATGAAGTATGCCATATATGCCTTCTTTTAAATTTGCATTCCACCTATTAAGAAAATACATTTTTGTCCAATTCAGCATTTTCTGAACATTTGATTCACGACTGTGTCCCACTGAAATCAGGCAACTGAAAATCTTCAGTGCCCTCAGCATCTTATCAGAATTATGTAGCAGCACTAAAGTGTCATAAAAGAGATTAAAGCATTTGGGTTTAGCATTAAGCATTACAAAGCAAAAATCATTAAAGCATTTTTTCCTGGTCTTCTACCTGTTGAATATAAAGAAACATAAACTTCTCTTATTCAGACAGACCAGGGAGCTACAAGTAAAATCTGGATTACAAGTAGCATCAACAGTGGCTAAAAAGGTCCTAATAAACCAGTAGAAAATTTGTGGGAATGTTTCTGAATGGCTTGCACTATGCTTGCCCAGCTCTGCATTATTTTCTGACCAATCTCAAGTGTTCTGGATTTTTTTCTGGCTTATTCTTAAGAAATACACCTGGGATGTATTAGAACAACAGTAAGAAAGAAAGGAAAGTCAGAATTGATTCCTAAATGTTGATTAAGTAGTTAGATGCAAACTACTTGTGAATTAAACATTTCTAGGTTATTTCTGATGTTGTGAGGGAGCTTTCATGGTTAAAACCCTCTCTGAATCTTTCCAAGAGACATCTCCAGCATGACTCTGATCCAGCAATTTGGATTTTTTACACCAATTGACTGCAGAGAAAGAAATGTCAAACCCTCCCATCAATGTCCTTTCTCTGACAAGCTCTCCCTCCTTTGAACTACAATAACGAGGACGGCATTGTTTTGCTTTGCCACAGACGTTCCCCTGAGTTTTCTGAAGGCTTCAGAGGTTCGGAGGAATTTGACAAGAGGTATTTGGGCTTTTGTGTTTGCCTTTAATTGCTGCGCCCGGGGTGGATCCTGCTGCTGCTGCAGCCGGAGCAGAGGGCACAGGACCCTGGGGATTGTCACAGCCTGCAGGAGTGGCACAGCACGCAGCCTGCAGAAGTTTGCATGCTCAGAGCAAAGATTCTGTTCCAAAATGTTTGTGTAACTCCCATGCCTGGCAGCTTAAAGAGCTGCTGCCCTCCTACTCGGTGAATAGGTGCTTATATTTCTATATGATGGGCTAGCTGTGGAAATACACAGAAATAAAAGTTTATTGGGCTGTTGGTAATGGTTACACTGTGTCACAGTTTGGGTTAAAACATTAGGTATTTCTGTCAGCTCTCCTTCAACAACAAACAAATTAATCTGCTTGTTTTGGCTCTGCCATGGTTCATTTCAGGATGAGCATTTGATTGTAAGTTTCTCTAGGTGCACAGACCTTCAAAAACTATGGACAAACTCCAATATTCACAAGGCACCAGCCCACTAACTGCAACTGCAACAGTGGTGAACCCATTAATCAGACTTTTATAGCAGTGAGATAACCTTCTATGTGTACAGCTCTGTTAAAAACATATATTTAAAATTAGAAAATTAAAATAAACCATGTGTGTTTTGTGATGGAATGTCTGCTAACATAAATACTTTTACAGCTACATAAAAATAGAAACATTAAATACTTCATTTTTCCATACGTGTGTTAAGCAACAGCCAGTGCTTTTATTAATATACTGTTTCTCTTTTTAATTGCACTTTTATTTAGAAAAATTCACAATCCTGACTTATGAGGAAAGTTACATGGAATCATACAGAAAACTCGAAATGCAAACAGACATGCCTCATTCCTCTAAAACAAGAGACTGGTTCTTCATATGCCAGTAGTTTTTTTAGTCTTAGGGAGCCATTTGTTTGCCTTTCTCTCTTGAAAATAATTAAATAAATGGAAGTTTGCCCCACTTCCCCCCTGACACATCCACATACATGCACAGGACCAACAAAATTCAGTAATTTTCCACTGGCACAACAGCCTTTCAGTGCTTGCCATCTGCTGTGCTGGCAGGACCCACCAGAGGAGCTCCGGCAGCAAGGCAGGAACTGGAACATCACGTTGTGAATATTCATTCCATTTTCATTGTCACAGCTGGGCCTCAGCATCCCTCCCAGACTGACCCTGCTTCCCCCGGCCTCCCTGTGGCAGCTGTGGGGAGCAGACAGGAGTGAGGTACTGAAATCAAAGCTTACAACTCACAAACACACAAGTCAAAACCATCCCCGACTCCTGCTAGGGGGTAGGGATGTCTGTCATTCCCACTGACCACTGTTACTGACACAGATTTTTAAGGACTTCTGCTCTGGGAAGAGAGCTTTGGTGAAATACAACTTTTCTAGATCCATAACCAGCTTATTTTGAATTTATTTATCATAGAGTGCCTTTTCCCTTCTTGCTAATTCTGTTTCTGGATTAAGTGTCTGTACTTCCAATATGGTGAACATGAGTGCACAACTTCATTAGCTCAGGCTCCAAACGTGGGACCGGAGTTCAAATGTCCCAAAGGACAGTCAGTCTCTTCAGGAAGCACTCCTGCACCTCATTCAAGTTCAAACATGCTTAATTTAGGTTTCTGTTATTTCAAACCCACCAAACCTAATGCTTTCAAGAGCTGGTCTCAGCAGGTAGGTTCACAGTGGTCTGAGAGGTCCATGGAGGATTCTCTGGGTCTGCCTGTGGATCCTGAAATTGTGAGATCCCTGGGCAAGAAATCTGCTTTAGTGCACACAACTCCTAAGCTCCTTATCTCTACATAAAGACTAACAAGGTAAAACAAACCAAATCTGTCAGTTAAGTCCTCCTCATCAGCAACTCTCCTCAAGTCAAGTGATGACATCAAGACAAACTTTCCCTCACTTCCACATGCTCCATGTCGTGATGGGAGCAGATGATTGCCCTTTGTCACTCCTCCAAGGTGAGCTCACAGATTTGCCTTCTGCACAGTCGAGGCCAGTCTAACTCCTGACTGTGAGACATGTCACAGCCACGAGCCCTCAGGGAGTCCCGACTGGCAGAGCTTGCTGAGTGCCAAGGTTCATGCTGGGCTGCAGGGACAGCATCGTGGGGTGCATTGGGAAGAGCATGGATTGCAGGTAGAGGGAGATCATCCTGCCCCTCTGCCCAGCCCTGGGAGGCACATCTGCAGTGCTGTGTCCAGTCCTGGGCTCCTCAGCACAGCAGGGACAGGGAGCTCCTGGACTGGGGCCAGTGGAGCTGCAGAGATGATTCAGGGCCTGGAGCATCTGTGGCAGGGAAAGGCTGAGGGAGCTGGGGCTGTCCGGCCTGGAGAGGAGCCCCAGCTGAGAGGGGCCCTCAGCCCTGGGTGTCCCTGTGTGCAGGGAGGGCTCCGAGCAGGGCCCAGGCTCTGCCCCAGGGCCCAGCAATGGCACCAGAGGAACGGGCAGGGACTGAGCCCAGGAGGTTCCACCTGGGCACGAGGCAGAACTTCTGTCCTGGGCAGTGACCGAGTCCGGAGAGGATGGCGAGTCTCCCTCGCTGGGGATATTCCAGAACCGTCTGGAGCGAATCCTGTGCCGTGCACTCAGGGATGGCCCGGCTGGAGCAGGGCAGCAGCCGCGGCAGCCCCAGCGCTCCGCTCCGCTCCCGGCCCGATCTCTGTCCCGCTCCCTGTCCCGGGGCGCCGCCGCCGCCGCCGCTGGACGGGGCTGGGCTGGGCGGCACGGCAGGGGCGGGGCGGCACGGCAGGGGCGGGGCGGGGCGGGAGGCGCGCGCCGGCGGGCGCGGCCAATGGCGGAGCGGGGCTCGGCGGCGCGCGGCTCTCGCGAGAGCCGGCGGGTAAACATCGGCCCCCGCCGCGGGCCCGCCCGCTGCCATTAGCGCGGGGGCGGCGCCGCGCTCGGACCGGGCGGGAGGTGAGTCCTGAGGCGAGCCGGGTCCCGAGGGGAGTCGGGCGCTCTCCGCCCCGGCGCTGCCCGCGGAAACAGCCCCGGCACGCTGCCGCTGGAGACTGGGAATCTCCCCCTGCCTCCCCTCTTTCCTCCCACTGCACCGTGAGGCAGCAGGAGCAGCCATCGCCGTGGAGGCTGAGGGAGCGCAGCCTCAGCCTCGGTGCGGGGACGGTCGGGGGTGGCTCTGGGCTGCGGGGCAGTTCGCCCCCTGCCCCTCGAGTGGCTCTGCCCGCAGCCCCCGGGATGGCTCTGCCCGCAGCCCCCGGGGTGGTTTGTGCCCCTGCCGCCGGCTGGGAGGCTGAGGTGCCCTGGGGTGTCGGTGCGGGGAGCGAGGTGAGCCCGGCGCGGGGAGCAGGGCCGGGGCTGTGCGGACACCCCGCCGGCAGGGTCAGGGCTGGGCTCTACTCGTGCTACAGAACGTGGCTCTGGGCTTAAGGGAGTCCTGCCCTCTTTAGAAATAAATAAATAAATAAGGGGCCGAAATTATCTCCGTAATGCGCTTAGAAAAGCAAACAACCTTCGCAAGTTTCCACTCGCGGGAGGAGCAAATCGCAAACCTTGTGCAGAGCCGGAGGAGTTGGGGGTTGAGGCCCCGTGGTTTGGCTCTCCGGCTGGTGCTCTGTGTCTGCAGACAATTCCCATTGACTCAGGTAAAAGTTAAATGCCAGGGACTTACAGAGGTCGCGCAGTTGTTGTTTGGTTTTACTTGATCTGGAACTCCTTGGGTTAGAATAGCAGAGCTCACATGCGTGCCTCGCTGATGTACCTGCCTTCCTCTTGCAAAATCCACACTGGGAATAAGTGAGCCTTGCTGTAGCCTCTCAATCAAAGCCAATGCCGACGTTTCGTTTTTGTTTGGTTTTTTTAAGAGAAGTTTCCTGTAAGATATTTGGTGGGTTGTATTGGTTTTGCTTTTACCTGCTTTTTGGTGAGCAATGGGGTTTTTGTTGACTGTAGATGTTGGGGTTTGTCAGGTGTACTGATTTAGTGTTTTGATTACAGTTTTTAAAAGTCACTTAAAACAGAGGGATCTTGTTTATGAGTGTTTATGATGCTAATAAATCTTGCTAGAGTTGTGCCTGCTCTATAAAAGATGCCTGAATATACACAGGAATCTGAAAAATTGTTTTCATTCCTTATCCTTCAGGAGTGAAAGAATATCAGCTTTTAATTTTACTCTGAAGAGTGAAAAGAAATAGGAACACACAGGCTACTGACCTCAGGGGTGTTGATCATTGGGCACCCTCATTGCATTTGAGAAATCTGTTACTGTATCCACTAGAATTGCTGCAATTTTACCTTCTGTGCCATATGTAGACTTGTTTTCCTGGCTTTGTTAAGAAGTGTCTTGGATAGGAAAAGTCAAATTTGCATAGCTCTGTGGACTCATTTGTTTTTCATAATGTACATGGCATACTATATGTTTGATTGAAATATTTTTGCTTAACAGAGCTTAAAAAAATTCTAAACACTTATTTCTCAAGCATTTCAGGGGAAAACAAGTCCCAAGCTACTAGCTAAGCACTCTTCAGAAGCAAATATTTACAGAGGACAGGTATCATGCTTTTTTTTCAGAAAGTTAGTCTGTCTTAAAAAAGCAAACAGCAAACGCACACCCCATCATTAACTTGCAGTGGACTTGGACCAGGCCTATGGTCTGGGTGAGGGAATGTTCCCAGGAGAACAGAAATTTTGGGTTTCTGTCAGAAATTTTGGGTTTCTGTCAGATGATCTGCTGTGGACCTGCTTGTGTGAGCTGCCCTGGCGTGGTCTGATGTGCAGTGGAGTCCCTGTGGGGCTCTCCTGGCTTGGAGCAATGTGGGATGTCACAGAGGAGTTCAGTGCATGTGGCTGAGGTGGGCTCACCTGTCCTTTCTCAGGAGTTCTGTGTAGCCCCCCTTGGCTCATCTGTCATTTTGTCCCCAAACTTTGAATGGTAGGTGGGAGTTTTTTAATCATTTGGGCTACTGCTGCAGTTTGGGATGGCTCTTGAATCCTGTGGTGACCACAAGGAGCTTAGTCACTGTGTGTGTCCTCTGCATCTGTCTAGGCAGTGAGTTTGTCTTGCTTTCAGAGCTTATCTCCTCCCTACAGATTCAGCTTTTGCTCAGTCCATGTTTATTCCAATAAAAATGTTGTTCTTCCCACCAAGTTTAAGCTGAGCATTAGTTAAAATGTGAAGCCAGTTGGTAAACTTTGATATTTGTATTCCAGGAGGTGCAGGGTAGACATGGAAATTGCAATGAAAAGAATTGCTTCTCTGAATGCAGTATTCATCAGCACAAAGCCTGCTAAGCTGATATTATATGGTAAATGGTTTGCTTTTAGTCTCCCAGAAAGAGGCTTTGTGTCTTAGGGTAATGGCAGTTGACATAAATCAAGCATACAATTGTCCACAAAATCATTTAATCTTCTCTTGTTGCTCCTTCTAACATATAGCTGCACTTAGAGCAGACCTGCCACTAGTGGTAATTGCACTGCTGTGCCTTGAAAATATTGGTTTGATAAATAACTGGAGTCTAATTTTTGAGATGGGTTGGTGCAGAATTTTTCCAAGTCTGGTGATTAAATAACAGCTTTTGTTGTGCAAAAAATTGTTATACTGGGGTAAGCCAATTTAATACTGTGGGGTAGGAACTCAGGGAAGAGTTATTTATTTCATGTTATGAATTTAAATAGTGAACTGTATTTAAGGTGGCAGGGTCTTGTCTTGAAGACTCAGAAATGAGTTGTCAAATGCAGCAGACCAGACTTTATAATTTGATTGGTACAGAAGATCCTGCAAATCTGTAGTTTAAAACTCCAGAATAACTTCAGCAGTCCCACTGCTCCAGTATTTGCATGGGGAAGTAATAGAACATTTTCCTCTTAACAGTATAAAACAAAACAGGAAATAGGGGAAGAAATAAATGATCAAGAGAAACTCAGTTTCCTTGTCATAAATAATTTGAAGCATTAGTAGTATGGGAAGCATTAAATGGGCAGTTGTTGTAGTTAACACTGCCTTACTTGTGAAATCAGGTAATCTTGTAAGGCATGCATTGATATATCACTAAATACCTGTTACAGATTAAAAAAGCAAAGGAAAATGGTGGATCAGGAAAGAATATAAATTTTTTATGCTTCAAGTAGCTGATTTTCTGATTTCTTCGTAATTTAGGTGTTGAATTTTGTATGCTGGTTTGTACTGTAGACCTGAAACTTAGTTTGTGTTGTGTGTCTTAAATATTTATACCTGCAGACTTGCAAATTTGTTAGCTGACCTGTGGTTTCATGAGAGTTACAGCTGGTCAGAATGTGAAGAAAAGAGAAATATTTGGAAGAATATTTCTATGGGATTTGGATTGTCTAAGGAACAGTTGTCTTTATGTTTTTACTAGTAAAAAGAGCAGTGGTTGATTAAAATGGTAGCCTGGGTTTATGGGATTTCAGAAGAGTGAGAATGTCCTGAAGTAGTAAAAAGGGAATCAACTCTTCACCTTTTAGTAACAGGGAGCAGCCATGATGAAGTAATAGTTTGGTGTGTGCAGGTTGTGCAAACAAATGGAGTTTATCAAAGGTGACAGAATGAATGGGAGGGAGGAAGTAAAGGGTTAACTCAAACCTGTACGGGAGAGGAAGAGTATTTACTGTACTGCAGCTTATATTAGCTGTGTCTCTTATGTTCCAGAGTTTGAGCCTGTGATCACTGACATGCTGTAGAGGAGCTCCAGTCTTAGCAAAGACCTTGGCTTATTGGAGTGTGTTAAGTTTCCTTCCACAGAAGGGGAAACAAAAAATATTTTTCTTGCCTTTGACCAGATGAAAGGTTGTGAAACCTTTTCTACTCTGTAATAAAGAGAGCTGTTTACAATTCTGAGAGCACTGTGTGTAATGTCACATTAAGTACTGCACTTATAAAATGTGCCAAGGTATTTTAGCAATTAAATCTCCTGGTAGGAAAACAAAACCCAGCTGACCATCCCCAGACAAACCCTTGGAAAACCTGGCCTTCCCAGAAAGCTGTACTTGATTAAAGGCCCTTTTCATGAGCCACTGTAGTAGAATAATGCTTATGAGAAACACACTTGTGCACCGGTTGGTTGCAGTTAAAATGAAGATTTTAACACCAAACCATAGGAGTGGCAGAGACTCAGCTTGTACACAGGAGTGTACAGAAGGAGCAGAGTCATAACTTGCATTACCACAGCCAAGGGATGGGGAGGGATGACAGTCATCACTTCAGCAGGACACCTGACTGCCCTGAATGGCTGCTGAGGGCAGAAGCAGCAGAGCAGAGGGGCTTGGCAGGAGCAGCTTGTCACAGGTGGGGATCTCTGTGTGCCTGGGGGCTCTGCTGGTGGTACAGGCTCTGCGTCCCTGGTGCAACAGAGAGGGAGACAGCTCCTTGGCATTGCTGTGCTGTGCCATGAACTTCCTCCAGCATCACTGAGAACCCCCCAAAGGACCGATGGGAGCCTCCTCCTGACAGATCACTGCCACTCTGGAGAGTCTTGAGCCTGTTCTGTGGCTAAAAAGTCTCAGTGTTTTTATGACTTTACTGGTAAAAACCTGCTTGCATCTGAACTGATAGGTAAATTCCAAAGGATATTTCCTTGTCTGCAGGAGGGCTCTTGTGTACAAACCAGCCAAGATGTGCATGGCCTCACCACAGAACCCTTTCCTTGGGATTAGATGTCTTAGATTGCCATGGATCATACCTGCACACAGAGGAGGGGACAGGATGCAGGGATCCCAGTGTTGCCCCTTTATTACCCAGGGCAGAGCTGCCTCTTTGGCTGATTAGCTAGATTTGAACCACGCTCTGGAGAAGGCAGGGCTGGTTCACAGGCTTCTACTATTTCCCATAAAAACTGAGGAAAACCTTTCTTTTCAGGAGAAATCCCCTTTTCCCAGATTAGCCCAGTAGAAATGGCAGACCTTAGACCAATAGAATCAGGCTCCTTTTGTATATTGGAAAAGTGTTTATTACAGCCATTTCTTTAAATTTGTTTTAATTACTTTTTACAATGAGCAGTTGCATAATGTGTTCCCTGCCCTTCCCTCTTGCTGGTGCCTTATAAGGGAGGTAACCAGAATGGCAGCCAAATATCAGCCTGATGATGAAAGAATTGTTCCACTTAAAATGTCACTAATTTTTAGCCTGCTGAGTCCTGTATGAAGAGGAGAGCTTACATTTGTAGCTCCCCAGACAAAAGCACTGCACTGCATTGTTTAAAGACAGCTGTTGTTTCTTACAACAGCTGAAGTTAAAGATTGCTCTGTTCTGTGCTCTGTGGCATTCACAGAGCAGGAAAGGAGAACAAATTTAATCACAAGGTAAGGATTTAGTGGGAGTACCTGTTTCTTCAAACAGTAGCAACTGGATATGTAGAATGAAGGCTGTTTAACAGTAATTAAAAGTATAATTTAACAAGCTGTAAAATCTGGAACTAGAAGGGAATTTTGTGTTCTGCATGCGAGGATCTCTGTGGGATGTGGACGCAGTCATTCAGCAGTGAGAGCCACGGCTGGTACAGACAGGTAACAGGCAGCTGTTAAAGCACATTCCCATGCAGTGGGGTAATGGCTGGGGCTTATCAGACACTGGTGCAGCAAATACTCTTGGTGAGACTCAGCAAGGCAGCTTAAAAGGCTGGGAGAGCTGGGATTGGTCAGCCTGGGAAGAGAAGGTTTTGGGGTGACCTCACTGGGGCCTTGCAGTGCCTGAAGGGAGCCCACAGGAAAGATGGAGAGAGGGCCTGGAGTGACAAGGGGCAATGGCTCCAAAGTGACAAAGAGGAGGTTTAGATTGGATATGAGGAAAGAACTGTCCCTGTGAGGGTGCTGAGGCCCTGGCACAGGTTGTTCAGAGAAGCTGTGGCTGCCCCATCCCTGGCAATGTTCCAGGCTGGATGGAGCTCTGAGCAAGCTGGGCTAGTGGCAGGTGTCCCTGCCCATGGCAGGGGGCTGGAATTGGATGTTCTTTAAGGTCCCTTCCAACCCAGGCAGTCTGAGATTCTCTGAAGTAAGGCTGCCTTGTGGTGCACCTCCTGTAGTTGTGTGTCTTGGAAGGCAGTCAAGTGCATCACAGCAAATTCTGACTTTCAAGATAAGGTGAAAGAAAGGAATTGTGACATTAACTTGCATCTTTGTCACTGGTTTTTATTGGTTTTGTTTGTGCTTGGTTGGTTCCACTAAAGTGATAAAGAGCTCTGGTTGAACAGGTATGTGGCTGTTCTTTGACTGACTTGCCATATTTCACTTGTGTAAATCAGAAGTTTTATTGTGCCTAAGGAAAATTTCTCTTGCTAAACTGATCTGTCTTCTGATAGTTTAATTTATTGCCTTCACTTAATGAAATTAGTTATAGATGTATCTACATTTCCATGAATGCTGTAGGAAAGAAAATATTAATATTCAGGTTTATTGGGGAGGAGAGGAGAGAAACAAACCAACCCTGGTGATATTGCAAGCACAGTGTCTAGTAAAGTCTTATTGTTTAGTCCTTCCTCAATCTTCACAGCCATAGGGAGTCTTAGGAAGCAGTGACTAAGGGCAGAGAATTGAGGTTTATCAGAACAGGAATTCTTCATGAATTCAACTCTCAAATCTCCTGTGAACAAAGAATATAAATGACCACTTTAACATAAAGTGTTTTAGATGGTTCTTCCTCTTATGGTTAATTATTGTATGGACACTCCTGCTCTGTGTTTAATTTAACAGAGAAGGAGAGATCATATAAAGTCTGCACCACTTGAGCATCTTAGCCCACTTGTAGTCTGGATATGGTGACCTCACTGCACAATTGCCTAAGCAGCAATTAGAAACTTTCCTGTGGGGTATTTTTTTCCCTTCTTAAAAAAAAAAAAAAAAAAAACCAAAAAAAAACCCAAAAAAACCCCAAACAAACAAAAAAAAACCTGCAAGAATTATGTTAAGAACACCTGGGATAATACCATGTAAGTTGCTTATTCTTTGTGAAATCAAAGTGAAGTTGGACAAAATGCCAATAAGCACAATAAGCACCAGAGGTTGGGGCTGTAGTTCCCAAGGCCAGTGAAGCCCAGACTGCTGTCAAGGCTCAGCGCATTCTCAGCCCATCATCCCCCTCCCAGACCTCTGCACCATGGGTTGGAAATCACTAAGTTATGATGAGCTGTGGTGGTAGGAATGAGCATCTTCAGAAATAGTTTCAGATAGGAGATGGAATTGCAGGAAGATTTTGAGGAGATCTGGAGAAACAATACCAGTTGTTTGGGAAATGAAGGGAATACAGAAGGGAGTTCTTCTGCCTGTTAAATCTTTTTCTTCTCTTCTTGTCTTTTTTTTTCCCATGAGCCTGTGATAAAGGGAAAAGAACAAAGTGGAATGCTTTAAATTGTCAAGCTTTGCTGGCAAATCTTCAAAGAAATTGGAAATTTTTTTACCTTTCTTACATTACACCAGTTCTTGACTGCTCTAGTTCTCAGTAATTAGCAGTGTTTACAGGCAACACTCACCCATTCCTTCAGGAGGAAGGAACACACTGAAGTCACTGTGAGCCCCATGTGCAAGGCTGTGTCCAATATTTGAGGCCAGGCAGCTATGGTAGTGCCACAGGAGAACAAATGTCTGGGATGAATCTTTGGGTTCCATCTGTGCTGCTGTGCTAGTCACATATAGAGGTGTCCAGGATTAGAATGTGTTTACCAGCTAATCAGTTTGAGCAGGTAAATCCTGGCCCTTCCAAGGGGTTGGTTATACCGGCATGTAATTTAGGTGCAAGTGAACTTGTATGAAAGTTTCTTGTGCCAGGAATGGTGATGTGTGCTCTTGTCTTCCCAGCCTTGCTCTGGGCTTTATCACAGTGAGGAGTGTGAACTGAATGCCATTCTGATATGATCAGTGCAGAGAATTTCAGGCCATGGCTGTGTCAGTGGGCTTGACCAGTTTGTGGATATTTAAGTTAATGTATTTCAGCTCTAATCCCCGTTCCTTCCATGGGGATTGGTGGTGCTGATGCTGCTGTAGAGTGACCTAAAGAAACTTTCCACTTCTGTTTTCATGATCATCTGAGTACAACCTGCCCTGCTCCCAGGTCAGGCTGGAAGCATTGTCTCTGGCAGCTGGGCTTCATTCATAACTCCAGAGTCTTAGGCTCACACTTGGATACCTTTAAGCCCCATTTAATAATCCCAGAGGGCACCTGACTCACATGAACTGACTGCTTTTGCTCCCAGACACGTAAGCCACTTTTGTAGTGGCACATGAAAAAAGCAAGAACAAATCCCTTTCAGAGTTCAGGAGAAGGAGGTGAACATTGTATCACCAAAACCAGGGAAGAGAGAATTTCACCTGTCTGAATACACACTGACCTACAGCACTGACTGGAGCTGCTGCTCACAGCTTGTGCTGCAGCCTGGCCACTGACAGAATAACTTTGCTGAGCACCTCTGCTGCAAAGAGGTTCCTTGGAGCCTGCCAGAAATACTGTGCCTTCACCTTTGGTCCTCAGTAAGACACAAAACTCTGGCCTTTGGGAGGGCTTACAAAGAAGAAATGTGCTTGCCCTTTTTATGTTCAAATAAGCAAAATAACGTTCTGCTCTGTAAAATAATCTTTACAGTCAAAAGGAACATTGGGAGAACGACCAATGGATACATGTATTTTTTTAATGTGTACTTTGGATCACTGCATTTGAAAGGATTGAAATCATAGTGGAAAGTTACAAAAGAAAAAGGAAGTAATTATGAAATAATTGAGGGGGGGAAATTGTTATACTGTAATAAAGATAAGTAGTTTTAGCTAATTTTCTCTCTGCCTTTTTTGTTAAACAAGCAGCAATATTTTGAAAGCAAATTTCAGTTTTGCTTATGGTTCAGCCCAGTTTCAGGTGTTGACCCCCAGGCACAGAATGAGCTTGTGCTGCTTGGGGAGCAAGGGCTGCAAGAGAAGAATTATAATGAGAATTTTGCTTTAAGAAAAGAAATCCAAGAAACTGAAGCTGTTAGTGTTAATTGTATTTTTATCTTGTAGAAGCTAATTTTCAAAACAAGTCCTGACAGTGTCTTTCTTATTTCTCTATGCTTGTAATTTTCTCAGTCTGAGAACCAGAGCATAAATGTATTTTCTTGGTTCTTTTGCTGAAGTGCTCCTCATCAGTTGTGTCATCCTTAAAGATGTGCAGACTGAGAAGACAAAAGCTTCTGTATCCTTACTTAGGACATTAGGGAGAGTGAATCTGCATCTGCCTGTGTGCAGCTGGAGAATGCAGTTGCAGGATGAGATTTTCTCAAGTCAGTGTGGAATCCAAGTGCTTTCCCTCCCTCCCTCGCATGCCGAGGCAAGGCTGGGTTTTGCCACAAAGGCTGGTTAGTTAAGGACCACCCACCCCCCTTCTCCTTGAATCCTAAAGTAAATCCTCCTCAGATATTGCAAACTGGGGATCCCCAAGCAGGAGCATTGCAGCTGCATATTTGTCTTGGATGGAAGGCCAGACTCCTGTCTGGAACATGTGAATCAGTGCTTTGGGTGCAGCTTCCTTGGTTCAGGGTGGGGATGATCTTGTCAGCAAAGCACCTGCTGTACAAGATGCAGTCACTGACACCAGTGGGCTGCCAGTAGTTATGTACATCAAGGCAGGGAGACAGGAGCTTTTTGTCCTGTGCTACAGCAGGCACCTGCCTTTGCTTTCCCTTCTTGGGTAGATCAGGAAGGTAGTTTATGCTTGACCCTGACTTTAATGAAATAAAATTTAGCTAAGGAAGCTTTACTGAATGCATTCCAATGGCTTTTCAGATTAATGGCATTGACTAATGTGTGAATAAAGTAAACAGCTGAAAATTTATTGTAATTCTTGATTTCCTTTGGTACCTCAGTCAATGCTAATTCGAACCAAGAAGCCTCTTTTTTTGGATAAATCTACTGCCCATATTGAATTTGGTGGTATAATTCTAATCAGCTTTGAGGGAGAGGGGACTGACAAAGAATAATCCTGCCTCTGTTGTGGATACTTGGGACATTTTTAAAGTGCTAGGCAGATATGGGTGTGCTGAGATGTTTTTTATGAGTGCTTTTTCAATATTGAAATGTGGCGCTCTTTGAGGTACTGACCACATTTGACCTTGTGTTCTTCACAGGCATTGTTCAATCAGTTTAGCAGCTGTTTACAAAGCACCAAAATTCAGAAGGCTTTCATCTCTGAATGAAACACATTCTTTTTGCTCAACTTGGCATCTCTGAATTTTCTGAGCAGCACCAATCCCCTAATGCTGTGTGATTAGATTCAGTTACCTTGTGCCATCCCAAAAAGTTCCAGTTAATTAATGGAATCGAGTGATGCTTTCAAAGCTATTGCTCTGAATTGTGACACATCCAGCTAAAATTACTTTGTTTTCTTAAAGCACAGAGTCTAAAATATTGATACTTAGTTTTCTAAATTGGGCTCGCTTGCTTCATGCCCTTTTACTGGCAGATACAAGGCAAATGCAACTAATGATTGATTTCTTTGAAGTGAGGTGGTTGGTTCAAGGGGAACCTCTGCTTCTGTGCTAAATTTTCTTACAGAAAAATGCTTGAGAGCTCTGAAACTTCTGTTGGCTCCAGAAAGAAATACAGTTAGAATGTGGGATGGGAATATTCCTGCTCTCCTTTTGCATGGTTCTAGCATGTTGGAAGCCAGTAGGTCTTGGGCTTTACTACTGGTAAAGTGTTGGATTTCAGGTATTACTTAAAGGAATACTTAGATTAGTTCATATTTAGCAAAAATGCACTGGGATGCTTTCACAAAAGATGCTGGTAAAAGCAATTTGTGTTTTGAAGGAGAGTGCTATTTTGAGGGAGGGTAATCCTTTTTCCCTACCTTATTCAGTGCTTGGCCTTCAGATTGGTATCAACAAAGGAAGTGACTCTTACAGATGCTTTTGTGATGTGGTTCCTAATTTGCTGAGAGCTGGACTGAGATCCCTTGACTCATTTCACGTAAGCCACCAAAGAGCTGTTTCCAGTTACTGCCTGGACCGGGTCTTGGAGCTGAAAGATGCCATCTCTGCCTGCCAGCCATGCCTCACAAGAATCATAACAACTTGCATTTCAAATATTTCAACATGATAATTCAGCCTTTGAAGTTTTGGCACCTATTTGGCAAGGGATGTCTCCAAAGAGGTATTTTTAGCAAACACTATATATAGAGCTTCAGATCTTCATCTTCTTTCTTTATGTGAAGAATATTTTTACCATCTGTGAGGTGCCCAGAGTTAAAGGCTGTAAAAATGACAAGATGCTCAAGCCACAGTTGGATTCAATGTGTCTTAAATTTGGTGGGAGCTGTGCCTATCCACATTACAGACTTGCCTGGCCCTCTCCTGCTGGAGGGTCCAATGTCCTGTGGTGCAGGTGGGGATGAAGAATGCCACCTATTTTGTTTGCTTCACTGGGCTTTTGGAGTGAAAGTGAAATCTGTTTGCTGTGGGACTGTTTACTGAGGATGGGTCTCTAAAGGTGCTTGAGAAAGCTGTTGCAGGCATAGCCAACAGTTAGAGGCTTTGGAGATTATGAGGAGAAGCCAACTGCTAAATCCAAAGGCTTGTTCCAGATATTCTCAGCACAATGGGAGTTGGCATTGTGTCAGATGCCAGGCAGGATTCATCTGCTTGGCCTTGGGTGTTTAAAAGTTGCACATCCATCTTAACCATCCTGGGTGCTCAGTGGACTTGGAGAAGCACTGGGAGGAGATGTTTGCTTCTGCCTCCTGCAAGGGTGACTACAGTTGGAAAATATGGGTGCAGGGAAGGCCTGGGTGGACTTGCAGTTGTGCTGCCTGGAGTGAACACCCTGATCCTGCTGTGTGACTTCTGAGTAGCTCCCTGGAGCAGGTGAAATGTCAACAATAACAGATCTAGTGGGTTCACTTCTGTCAAATATCCCTGCAGGTGCAAGCAAGAAGTTGTGAATTCCCAGCCTCCTTTTGTTTTGCCAGCAGAGTGGTCAGGATCTGTTTGTTTTTCTCCAGAAGACCATGAAGAATGTGCTCCCTCAACAGCAGCTGAGAGCCCCAGGGCTCCTGTGATCCTCTGCAGCTGCACCTCTGAAAAATCCCCGGGCTCAGGTCAACTGAGCTTTTTCTTCTGTTTCCTGATGTAATTCTAGATTTTCCCATAGTTCATTGTGGCATTTAGTGTTAAAAATAGGATTCCATAAAGCATTTTTATGTTCCTGAAGTGCACACCCTTTATTTTTCAAACGTGTGTCTGTGTGAAGCCTTGCCAGAGGAGCAGTGTGTCTTTGCCCAGCGCTGACCTGATCTGACTGTAATACTAAACTCAAGGTGAGATTCAGGACTAATGCACTCATTCTGTGTCTCAGCTCTTCCTTCAGGTTTTTGGCAGCTTCTGCAGTTACTCTTTGTGCCTCAGACATCCGTGCTGCATAGTTCACTTTTGATTTAATTTATTTTTTGGTGGCTCTGATTAGTTTTGTTATGCTTTTTGCATTTCTGAAATCAGACTGAAATTGTTTGCATTTTTTGAGAGCTGTATGTGGCAAGTGCTGTGTCAGCATGTGTGGCTCACCATCCCTGGAAATGTTCAAGAAATTATTTTAGTTGATACTTAATGCTGTACTTGAGTTGATGTGGCAGTGTTGGTCAAGGACAGGACTTGCTCTTGCAGGTCTTTTCCAACCATGACGGCTCTGGGATTTTCTGCTTTCTTGGATAAATTTCTGCTACCAAATGGAAGGGGTCTGTTCCCTACGGGCTGCTGCAGATACTTGTAACAAGTCAGGGATCTTCCCTTGCTTGTTCACCTTCAAAATCCTGCCAGGCCTGAAGGCTGGGTTTACTTTGTTTCCTTCTCAGTCCAGGTGATACAGTTGCCAGCTTGCATTATCAAGATCATGTGTTTTAGGTTTCAGTTTTGCAAAGTACCTCCAGGTCTGGTTGGAAAATATTTTAAAGGGGCAAAACATAATTTGCTTGAAGGCTGGGTGGAAGGTACATGGCACAGAGAAGCAGAATAAAGCCTGCAGCTCCAGTTCATTGCACTATGGAGATCCTTTCTGGCATTATTAACACGAGGGATAACCCAGAGGAGAGGAAAGCAGCTTGAGGCTTGCTGGCAACCCCAAGAGACCTTTGCAGCTTTGAGCATGCTGGGAAGAGGGAGGGCACACCTTCCCTCCTGGAGGCTGCCAGCAGAGCAGCTTCCCTGTGCTTTCAGGATTTGCTGAAATTTCCATAATTTATTTTGCAAAATTTTACTCAAGGGGATTAAAAAAAAAGATAGACTATCCTCCAGATCTTGCTTCCAACCTTGAGTTACCATCTTAGATCTAGGGAGAGTAATGAATTTTTTATGGATCTAGGCTAGGGAGGTAGGGCTCAGTATCAGTGGAGCATAATCTGTGGAGCAAGAAGTGCTAGTTTCTCCCAGACATTTTCTGACTGCCAGGGGTAGTTCTAAAATAAGGGCTTTCACTTGCTTTTCATTTTGTAAATGAATGCAAGTTAAAATATGTTTTAAGGCTCAATTGAAGCAATAATTAATCATCTGAGGAATCACAGATGTAAATGTTTTTAATTCTGTGCTAATACTACTTTATTGGGCTACTTTTTCTTTATTCTTTGGTGCTCCTTACATTTTCAGAAGTAAAGAGAATAGAGCAGAGCAGCTGCTTCCTTGTGATTTGTGAAACTGGGACATGTTCTCTCTTACCCTGTGCTATATCAGTGTGACAAACCACATTCCTGATACTGTGTGTGGCTTTACTGGGAAACTGTAAAACTTTCCAAAGGTTGCCTATTTATCAGTGCTTTTAAAGCAGCTGATTAATGTTATTTGCATGTGAGCAACAGAACATGTAAACATTGACTGGAGAGTCATTGGAGGAATGCTCTCAGCTGGACTCACAAGAGCAGCGTTTCTCCAAGGCTGCTGGAGCTCAGCTTGGAACTGCTATCACCAAATTTGGCCTCTTGCAGAGCACTGATATTCAGTGTCCTTCCTTTGCTCATTCCCATCTATTTTTCCCCTGTTTCTGAATTCATGGTGGGATTTCAGCCCTGTCTTTGGAACAGTGCAAGCTGTCTCAGATGCTTATCTTGCCACATGCCCTTCCAAACCCACAATATACAGACCCATGCTTGGCGGCAGCTCACACAAGTGCACCTAAAAAGGAGGGCCCTATGTCTCATATGTTTTAGGTTACATAATGAATTTTCAGAATGAATTAATAACTTCTTAATACTTAAGACCCCAGTCTTTTGTGCCTGTGAACTCCTTAAGCCTCCTAACATGACCTGCTGGCTACAGGAATGATGTTTGCTTTCTTGTAGGGTGACTGAGGCACACCCTAAGTACATTTTCTTTTTCTTTCTGTATGGTTTGTTTTTGCACATAGGACATAAAATAGAATCCAGATCATCTGTTACTTAATGCAGTTTCCTGTGCTGTAGCCACAAGAGCATCCTTCCTCTGTACATACATCATGTGCAATTAGAAACAGAAAACTCCAGATATTCACTACTTCACTGCTTGCATCACTGGCAAATGACAGAGACTTAATGTGGTTTTAATCTGCAGGATTTGTGCACTTCAAGTCAGCATTAGTGGCTTTGTTAGGGATACCTGAGCAGGCAACTCTTCTGGGAGAGTGGTTGAATAGACTGAGAGGAGATGCATTAAGGAATGAGTGAGAAATTAGGATGGACCTTTAAGTGGATGTTCCTGATGTGTTCCCATAGATCAGGTACTGGGCATTGCTTTAAGTGTTTGAGTGCCCATAAAATGATTCAGATTCAAGTACAGGTTGTGTCTGTGTGTGCTGCAGGGTGGGCTTCTGCTGCAGCTCAGCATTGCTGTTGGAGCTTGCTGTCCATGCTGGGCTTTGCTCAGTGTGCTGGAACCAAGCAGTGCCTCAGGAGAGCTCACAAGGCAGATGGGAGCAGCACATGGACAAACCCTTCCTGGACTTTGTAAATGTGACTGGGGTGATCCATGGGGAGTGAAGCACATGGATGGGGGCTCAGCTGTTCATCATGATTAGCCTCACCCTGACCACTTCCATCAGAATCAAATGGATTGTGTTCTGTACTGTTGCAGCCTGAAGAGAAGGGAATGTCAGAAAGTACTTACAGCCTCAGTTTTGGGAACTCTGCACAGCTCTCCTCTCCACCAGCCCATTTCCAAAGGGAGCCAGCCAAAATGGGGGCAGGAGGGATGTGACTCATTGGAGAGAGTCAATGTTTGTGTAACAGTTGTCACTGTGGGGCTCTGGGGTTTCTGTTGCACCCAATGTGACACAAATGGCCTCTGTCCAAAGGGACAGCCCTGTACTCCCACTGCCACAAGTGTATCCAAACTTTACTGGGATGTAGTCCAAGTCTGGCTGCCTGCAAAAGGGACAGTGCTGTTCTCCCCCTTGTCCTCTGTGCCTGTCCCTATTTAATTGCTCCCCTTTCACTGAATTTGTGCAGCTGGAGGATGGGACAAACCAATTTGCTGATCTTATGGAAGAGTAATCTCCTTTTCACAAGAACATGGGCTGGTTGGTAGCTCAATTTTGTCAGGCTGCTGAGTTGCCCTAACTGGACTGTGGCTGCATTATTAGGAAAACTGTAGGAATGTGGCTGAGACTTGAGGGATCAGCCCAGTGGAGAAGAAGGGACTTTGTTTGAGCTCTGGCTGCTGAGAATTTTCTTGTCTTTCTAAGAACCAGTAGTAGACCTGCACTGACAAGTCCTTGAAGCAGGACTTGGCAGCAATGTCTGTCCTTTCTGTGTAAAGGCCTTGAGCATAGGGGCCATGCCCATAAGGAAATGTTAATGTTAAATAACATTTCAAAAGTGGAAATGATCTCATTCTTCCTACGGCTTATTTGGGTTTTTCTCTGGGTACTATTTATGGGAAATAGCTGCTTGTATGCAATTTGTCAAGCAATTCAGATCACTGCCTGAAAGTAGTCTTTATTTGCCACTCCACCAGCCTCCATCTTGACCCATTGTTTGTACAGAACCGGTATTTCCGTTCAGATTTCCTGCAGGTAGCTCCACTTGTATTTATCTGCACTTGACAGATAAAGAAATGGAGGCTCAATGACACTTGGTCACCTTACAGGGGCAGTAGAGACTTTCACCTTGAAAAGGAGCTGAGAGCCATTCTGCAGGAACACAAGTGTTTCTTCTCCTTTGTTTGAGGTGACTCCTATTCCATGAAGAGTCCTTCTTCTACTGATGAGTCCTGCTCCTTTTCTCAGTCACGAGAGTGCTTAGCCCTCAGGACATGCTCCAAGGCTTTCTGTTCTGAAGGCTTCCTTGGTGGGAAATGTTTGCTCCTAGAGAATTTATCATCTTTTTCTGCTTTTCTTGTCATAATCTGTTTCATCTTGAAAGCTTAGGAAACTGGCTCTTTAAATTGATTTATTTTTAATCTGGAAATTTACCCTTTCATGCATGTTTAACATACAGCCTTAATATCTTATAGAAACTTAAGCAGATCTCTTCTGTTACAGGGCTTGCAAGGGTCTTCAGGGTGAAGAGGGAGACGAGAATGTTGACCTCATGTTCAGAAGGCTTGATTTATTATTTTATGATATATAGTACTTTATAACTATACTAAAAAAGATTAGAAGTTCTCAGAAGCTAGCTAAGCTAAGAATAGAAAAGAATGAATAACAAAGGAGCTCTCTCTGATTCTGTCCCAGAGAGAGCTCTGTCCTGGATTGGCCATTAATTGTACACATCCAACATGGGCCAATCACAGGTGCACCTGTTGCACTCCACAGCAGCAGATAACCATTGTTTACATTCTTTTTCTGTGGCCTCAGCTTCCCAGAAGAGAAAATCCTAAAGAAAGGATTTTTATGAAAAAATGTCGGTGACACTCTTCTGTTCCTTTCCCCCTACTTCCCTTGCAGCTGGATACAGCCAGAGCATTTATCCACACCCTGTTTTGCTTCTCTTTTCCTTTAACTTGGAAACCAGATAATAGAATCAAATATCTGAGGTGAATTTAGGGAAAACAACACCCATTCTGAGTGAACTTTCCCAGGCCAAGGCTGGAGAATTACTACACACTGGGAGCTTATACCCATCACAAACCTCATCATCTTTCACCTGCATGCAGTTCCTTTTTTGCCTTCCTCTGCTCACCCTAGAAGGGTGACTATGCAGTTATGTAGGAGGTGAATATGCAGCTATGTGGATGTACAGACTGTCATAGCAAAGCATTCCTGGTGCCCTTCAGCCCTGAAGGAGATGAGCAGTTGGGATGTGAAGGAAAGGCTGCAGGAGGACTCTGTGGTTTCATAAGGCAGTCTGCCTCTGCAAGAGCTGTTTCCTCTCTACCTAAACCTCTAAATTTCAGAGGGATAAATTGCAGCTACCCACTTGCTGTGTGTTTGTGATATATGCATTCTCAATGTGATAGAAATGTTGGAATACGAGACCACAGTTGTATTGACTGTTCTCCCCTAAACCAGCCTGATGATAAGGCACAGTGGCAAAGCTTTCTCTTCTCAGTTATCCTTATTATCACTGTGGGGATTAGGTGTTGTGATTAGGGTTCCTTTATGAGATAAAGCTTCATTCTCCACCTCTGTTCTGGTGATTTGTGGTAAGGGTCTGGTTCAGCTACATCCCCACCATTCCAAATCTGCTCCCCAGCTTCAGGCACCAGGAGGGTGGTACCATGTGCTCCTCTCTCACGTCAGGAAACCACAGACATCTCTTTATCTCTGGGCCCTCACCAAGTCAGTCTGCTTTGTGTGCCAACAGCTGTCTGCTGCTCCAAATATCCCAGCTCAAGGAATGAAGTGCTGTAGTGGGATTTGAATGGGCAAACATCTGTTCTTCAGTGTTGTGTACACTGACAACAGACACTACCTGCATTTACAGTTTTGCAGGGCCAGAGGGATGTGTTGTGCTCATTAACCCTGACTGGAGGCACTGCACAGGCCGTGGCCGGGCACTGATGTTCTGCATCTCATTTAGCAGTCAGCTCCTTTGCTGGCACAGACTTATCATGTGTAATTACTTAATTTGATTGATGTGATCTAAAAAGAGCCTGGCAAGAGTCAGGGATTTGAACATACATCAGTGGGAAAGAAAAGCAAACTTGGTGCCTTCTTCTCCAGCATTCTTCAGTGCCACAGTCCCTCCTAAATCCTAAAGGTCCTACTTCCCTAGGCTCCTTAGGAAGTAGAAGGGCTTTACAAAATACCTAAAATCTAAGAGCAGAGCTTCTTGGATGACATCTGAAAATGTAACACGGTTTCCTTGAAACTTGTACTGGTGCTGCGTTAGAAGATTCTTTGCTTATTCATTGCTTTTGTGCCAACTTTTGCCTCTTTGTCACAAAAGATGTAGAGAAAGTCCCTGTGACTGAATGTTACCTTTGGGCAGTTGAGCATGTTTTAGAGTGGGACATGTTTTTCATTGGACCAGAGTAGGTCTTTATCCAGAAAACCAATAACTGAGGAGGAAGCAGATTTATGATTCTTGACCTTGCTCTGGTTGTATTTATTTCATGATCTGAAACATTGCAGCAAGATATTTAGCATGGACTTTTTAATGCCAGTTAATTCAATGGGTCTTAAAACAAGGTTTTCTTACACCTGGATGCAAGTACCTGCTAAAAGCTGTGAGAATGCTTAAGTGCACAGGAATGCAATTGCTCTAGTAAATAGAGAAGCTTCCTGTTTTTAGACACTTATGAGTGGAGAAAGATTTGCAGCACTGTGAAACGTGGGGAGAGCCAGGAGGAAGGATGGAGAGAAGTGAGCTGAAGCAAGCTATGAAATGTTGTTCACTGCAGAGCACTGTGGGCTTTCAAGCAAGCTACTGATTTCTCTTGTCCCCAGGAAATTAAAATGCACGCAGTGGGAAACACTGGAAGTAAAGGAGTGGCTGCTTGGGGCTGCAGGTCTGGTTCCCTCATCATGTCTCATGCTTCATTGAGTCATGCAGAGTGTTGTCCTGAGCTGACCTCCCACGTGGAGCACTCCTTGGATGACAGCAGCGTGTGGAGATGCCGCACCTCCGTTCCCTTCCTGTTCCTGGCTCCAGCCCTCCATCCCTGCAGGTGGAGCAGAAGTACAGCCTCTGTGTCCCCTTTCTCAGTGAGCTTGGGTGGCTGGGGGAGTCCTGCCCACAGCCACACACACATGCTCACTGAGGCAGTCTGAGTGGGTACTGCTAAACCCCAAAGGCTGGGTTGTCTTAAGAAGGAAAGGGAATAAAATGAGTTATTTGGAAGAGCTGAGCTCAGGGGGATGTTGGTAAGTCATTGCGTGTCCTTCAGTGCTGAGGGAGTGTTTTAAGTATGGAATATCTCAAAATGTGCTCCTCACTTTGGGACAGAGCTACTGACGGTAGAGCTTAAAGAATGTAATTCTATCACCAAAGGCTGAAGGCAAGTGGAGCTGGGATGGAAGTGACCTTATTAGTAGATTTGCTTTTCTAAACTTCACATGGCCAGTCTCCCATTGTTTGTGAAATCCAAGGTTATGACGTTTGGATCAAAAGTTTCTTTGCTACTTGAATGGACAAAAGATTAACTCTCAAGGGAAATAAGCTCAGTTTATGGATCTTACATAGGTGTATGTAGACCTAGGGGTTTTTTAATGCATATATTCCCCTGTATCCTCTTGTGTACCCATACATAGTTTCAGCCTGTACCTTTTCCTGTCAGGGCAATGAATTTGCACCCACTGCTCGTCGAAAGCAGCAGAGAGCTGAATCTCGGCCGCTGTTCATGGGAGACTTCTGCTGCTCAGCTGTGTTGAATAGCAGGAAATCCTGGAGTGCAGCACAACTCCAATATTCAGTTTTTATTCCATATTAGGAAATATTTCCTTATCATTACTGCGGGTGTGTTGGAATGATTTCCGAGATTAATTTCTGTGAGCCAGATTAAAGGACGAGGAGGCCATGCCCGCTTATTTCCCGCTTTGGACTGACTCCATGGGAAGGGCCAAGTGGGCTCAGCCTGGGGCAGGGTGGCCTTTGTCAATCCCTGCAGGTGAAACCAGCCTCACCCAAACTATTTTAAAAAGAATTTATTTCAGCCTGGTAATGGTTCCTCAGTGTGGGTCGTGCAGCTTCTTGTGCTGGCACAAAGCACAGAGCGGCAGCAGGAGGGAAACAAACAGATGGTTGGATGGAAAATGGGATGGCTCCTTTCAGAGACAGTCCTGGCTTGTGCCAGCTTACAGCACACACATGGGCCTGGCCTGGCCTGGGAGGGGTTCCTGCTGCTTGGGAGAGGGATTTTTTGCCTGCTCTCATCAGAGCCCCACACTGCTATTTTGGGATGTTTTAGGTTTAGGAATCAACCTCAAGGCAGGAAAGTACCTTCCTTTCCTTCATCTTGAAAACATCTTTTTTGGCTGCATAAAGGTCTTCTGGTGTTTAGGGAGCATATTGGAGCTGGCTGCTGACACCCCAAAATGCTCTCTGGGTCTTGCTGTCCCCCAGGTTTCCCTGGTGTTATCATCATCATCGTGCAGTGCTTGCATCCTGAGTCCTGTGTGCCTGGCAGTGTCTCCCCAGGGTTTTGTCCCAGCCCTGGGGATCAGGCACTGAGAGTGTCCACTCCTTTTGGCTCACAAGTCATGGAGCACTTTCTGCTTTTAGCTGGGGCTATAACAGGCACCTCACCCAGATGCCCCATGGGGGAAGAATGGCTGAAAATGGCTAAAACATTTGGACATCTTTGGCTTTTAAATAGCAATGGGGCATGTTCCAATGGGGCTAATTTTACTTGGTTTCTTAGTGGTGCTTTAAATAGAACAACTGTAATTAATTCTGTAACTTTAAAGTAACAAAACTTATTCAACCATAATGCACATTGGGGAAGGAAGGCTAAAGGAGATGAAGTAAATAAACAAGGTTAATGAAATGCTGACGTGTCAGTGATGGCATGTTGCAGTCTTATTTTGTTTTCCCTTCCCAAAAGGAGACTGTTGTAACAACTGAAGGGTGTCAGAAGGATCTGGTCATGGCAATAATGTTAGAAAAGAATCTGCATGTGAAATATCTGATTTGTTTTATCTGGCAGGGAATGTTGTTTCCTTTCAGTAGCAGATTAAATAAAACAGGGGCTTCTGAATGGTGATATTACTGAAAATGTGAATTAAGGAGGAACAAAATATTTATTTTTCTGTCTGAAACATACCCCAGAGCAGTGCTTGGCAAACATGCTGATCTGATAATTATGAACCTCACTAACAGCAGCTAGCATCATCCTGAGGCTGGAATGGGACTATTAGGTCAAAACCCATTGAGCTGAAGGGGTTTTTTGTTGACATGAGTGAACTTTGGACAACGTTCTGTTCTAAGCACAGAAAGCTGTACTTAGAAATAACACAAATATTAAGATCACACCCCAAGAGTTGAAAAATACTGGCCCATGTTTGACATAGATGGGACTAGTGAGGTTTTATTGACAGCTTGCTGCTTGGAGACTTCTGGGTCCTGTTGAGTTTTGGTTGTTTCTGGAGGTTAATCAAAAGCTTTGGAATTGGATTAAAACTAGGTTATAGCAAAAGAAGATAGAACCTCCCTGTGCTGGGCTGCACCCAGAGCCCCAGGGCAGCAGGGCAGGGGGGATTCTGCCCCTGTGCCCCTCTCTGCTGAGCCCCCCTGCAGGGCTGCATCCAGCCCTGGGCCCAGCACAGCAAGGACAGGGAGCTGCTGGAGCCAGGCCAGAGCAGGGACACCAAGGGGATCAGAGGGATGGAGCAGCTCTGCTGGGAGGAAAGGCTGAGGGAATTGGGATTGTTCAGCCTGGAGAGGAGAAGGCTTTGGGGTGACCTCACTGTGGCCTTGCAGTGCCTGAAGGGAGCCCACAGGAAAGATGGAGAGAGACTCTGGACAAGGGCCTGGAGTGACAGGACAAGGGGCAATGGCTTCACACTGACACAGGGGAGGTTTAGATTTGGATATGAAGAAGAAATTGTTCCCTGTGAGGGTGCTGAGGCCCTGGCCCAGAGAAGCTGAGGCTGGCCATCCCTGTTATTTTTCAAGGCTGGATGGGGCTCTGAGCAAGCTGGGAGAGTGGGAGCTGTCCCTGCCCATGGCAGGGCGGTGGAACTGGATGGGCTTCAAAGTCCCTTCCAGCCCAGGCCATCCTGTGATCCTCAGCAGGAGGAGGTTCAGTATAAACAATTGGATGGTGAAAATATGCACAGCACAGTTGCCAAACCTGTGCTAGCAGAAACTGTAGTGCAGAAAGTAATTCTCCTCCTGGGCTTGATGGCACTTTCTCCTTCTGTTCCCTCACTGGAACTATCAGCTGTTGTACAGCATTTTTATCTCTGCTGTCTGTTTGCTCACCCCACGTATGGCTGCACATCTCAGAAGCTGCTCAGAGTACATCCCACCACATCATCCTGCTGAGCCTTGGGCTGTTTTTTTCATTTGTCTGGCCCTGCCCACTGCCCCTTGGTGTGAATCATGCTGTTATTTGTGTATGGTGGGTTGGTTTTTTCCAGTTTTATATATATCCTGTCTCTCTTTAGGAGAATTCAAACAATTTAGAGACCGTGGGGCTGGCGCTTGTGCTCAAAGCTTTGCCTTGTCTGTGCTGCTTTCCTAGATAGCACCTCATTTTTAAAATATAATCCTTGTCATTTTTTAATATAATCCTTGTCAGCCTTGGGGTTTAGTGCCCAGCTTGGTGAGTTTTTGGGCTGGGTTGTCTGGAAGGAGCCAGGCAGAGTCTGCTCTCACTTCTCACCCAGAAGAGCCCCAGCTCTGGGCACGGTGGTGACAGCTGGAATTTTGAAGGTACTCACTTCATTGTGCTCTATGTGTTTGCTTCATCTCTCCTTTCTCTTTTATTTCCTAATTCTTGAAAAATGCCATTTGTGTACTTCATTTCAGGAGCGAGTTCAATGTCATGCTGAAACCATGGGAATTTTGAAAGGCAAAAATATGTTTTGGTATGTTACTTATCCAGGGGCTTTGATTCAGGAGGCAAATTCTCTTGGAATGTTAAATGGAAAGTTCATTAATTTGGCAGTTTTTACTGTAATAGCAAACTGCCTTCCTAACTGCTGGGCATTAGAGGTATGCTTGGGTGGATAAATTAAAATTATTATCAGTCTTTCTGTGAATTGATGGCACTTTGGAGGGAGAATTGCTCTTCCCTGTCCTGCTGAACACGTATGTAGCTTGACATTGTAAATCCAAATTGGAGACCAGCAGCATTTGGAAAAAAGGTGTTTTTCTCTCTGGCAGAACTGGGTGTGGGGTTTGCTCCCTAACTTAAATACTCACTGAGTCCTGAGTAAATTTATTCTAGGGCTACTGTATAACTGTACTACACACGTGGCTTCAAAAAGAAACACGATGTTTCCAGTGTGTGACTTAGGTTCAGATTAGTTTGGTAATATAGATCCAGCCTGATTTGAAATATCCTGTGGCTCTTCCTACTGACACAGCTATGCAGGAGACTTGCCTGTGCAGGAGGCTTGGATTCTATCTTCTTATCCCTTCCTGATTAGAAAGTGATCCCACAAAGTGCTGTGTTTCAGGGCAGAGCAGTTCTTCATTTGCTTTAATTTATTCCATCTCTCCTCTTTGGAGCTGCTGCAGCAGGTGGGATTGGATGCCTCAGTGATTTTTGCACTCATTAATAACAGATTTAATCCAATAGTTTAATGAAAACATTAATGACAGGCTCTGGGAGCTGCCAAGACGGTGCTCCAGAGAGAATGTGGGGTTTGGAGTTAGCAGTGGTGTAGCAGAATCTGGGTGTAGGGGTTTAAAGGGTGGGAACTCCAGGCAAACAGATGCAGAGTTTGATTTAGAGCTGTTGTGACAAATGGGAGTGCAGATTGAAGTTGTAGTCAATGCTGCTTGGCCTTTCTCTGCTTCCCAGTCAGGAAAGATCTGGGAACAAAAAGGTCAAATGGATGCTTTGATTAGGCAACATTTTTCTACCAGGAGGGAGAGGGAGAGTTGTATCCAGCTGACATATTCTATTCAATGATAGATCAGGAGGGGATTGCTTGGAAACATCTCTTGAAGGCTCCAGTTCAGTAGCATTTGGCTGCTCTCCCCTTTCTGTAGCTGTTCCCTGCTCTCCCTCATCCTTGGGGAACATCCCTCCTCTCCTCTCTTCTCCTCCCCTCTGTGCTGTTCTCCCTCCTGCCTCTGGTAGCCAGATTTTCCCTGGCTGCTGCACATCCATAGCTCCTTATCCCCTTGCTGCAGGTGCTGAGCTGGCATGAGGAGAGCTCAGGCTGGGATTCCAGCCATGCCTGCAGGAGGCACGGGCTCATTTCCTGGGCCAGGCAGCACATATGGCATCCCTGCTCCTGGCAGCTCGGAGCCCTGGTCCCGCGGGCTCAGCGCCTCCTGTCCATTGCAGCCCTTTGATGTCTTTCTTCCTCACACTTGGGGATGTTCCAGGCCCTTCAGAAAGATCCCAGAGGAGTTCTGGCTATATGTGGCCAGCTGGTTAAATATGATATTCTTCATGGTCCAGGGAGCCTAAAGTAATTCCAGTGATGCTGCAGGAGTGGAATGGTTCCATTATGGAGGTGGCATGGATTTGGGTGAACTATTAGGCTTGTGAGGGCATTTCCAAGAATCACGGGTGGCACCTTTTCAAAGCATTCCCGTTAATGTGGTGAGGTCAGTACAAGTAGTATGCTGTCAATAAAAGGTCCTGTTTTGGAGCTCCTTCCTTCCCGCCCCCATCCCTCTGCATCATTTGTTTTTAAAGGTCATGCTTAAGCACTGTACTTGGTGACTCCCAGCTGAATATTTTGTCTGGGATGTGGATTTGTGCTGTGTTTGGGGGCTCGTTAGTGGAAGCAGAGACAGGAGGAGAAAGGAAAAAGGCTGAAGAGGTTTTCTCGGCTGTGAGTTCGCACAGAATTCTGTGGGATATCTCGTGCCTCCTGCCAGGTCTGTGATCTTTTTCATTTACTTTGGGGACTCTGGAGAGCTTAAGGCGTCTCCTGGTTTTACAAATATTTTCTTTGTGGTGGTTGTGCGCTGGTTTTCTCCCCACAGTGGCAGAGCTAACTGGGGACACTTATTTGTCTTTCCCTCCTGTGAAGCATATGAGGGTCAGTCCCACTGTTGATAGTGTGGGGTGCCAGTGCTGGGATTGGGAAATCTTTTTACAAGTTTAATAAAACCCAGTGACTTGGATTTGCTGTCTGGCAGTGCCTGCATTTGTGAGTGTAGAGCATGGGCAAAACAAATGAAGAGGAAATCAAGTTGCAGTGTTGTTTTATCCTACCAGGAATACAAGACGTGCAAAGGAGAAATATCCGGTGTGAGAATGTGCCTGCTATACCTTAAGTAAAGGTTAATCCATTTCAAGCCTGGCTTAATGCTGCTCTATCCTGATGTTCCAAAATTATCAGAAGGCAGGTTTTTACTCCATTAGGTCATTTCTTGAAATAACTTAATCACAGATGGTGTGTGGTCAGCTGTGGCTCTGTTTGATTTGCTCTTATCAACTGAATTGTATTTATCTTTTCCCACCTATTGAGGGAAAAAGTGTAAAATTGTACAATAAACACAACAGGGAGACCAGTGCTAAGTTCTCCTGGCTTTTGGAGACGTGTCCAGCATGGGGGATGTTTCTGTGCGAAGAACAGAACTGCCTAATTTTTAGTAAACACTGCTAGGAATTGACAGATCGCATCTTTCTTCAGTAGAAAACTGAAGGGAATAAAAGATTGATTAAAAATAGAAATATTGGCATCACTTTGAAGCAGCTGTAGTGCTATTAAAACCTCTTTGTGCCTTTATGAAGAGATATATTTTTATTCTCAGAATTCTGGTGTCTTGTGCGCTTCAAAATAAACAGCTAAAATAATACCCACATGATGCCATAAAACGCCTTTATTTGTGACACAGCAGCTGCGTTTCTGGCAACAAATATCCTATTGTCACATCAGATCCCACGAAAAATCCACAGGAAAAAATCCCACCCTCTCACAGTGCAGCAGGCAGAATCCAAACAAAGAGCCAGGAGCAGAGTTCAGGGATCCTCCTGCCCCAGTGTGGACGTGCAAGTTCTCTTCTGTATGAACCCCTAATCAGTTCACCTTCAAAGCCATTAGGATCTGCTTAAATTAAGCCTAATTTGGGATTTGTCTTCTGCTCAATCCTCTGAGGAAACGGAAGGATTAAATAAATAATAAAAAGGAAGCCAAGTGCCTGAAGGGAGCCCATGGGGAAGATGGAGAGAGACTCTTGACAAGGGCCTGGAGTGACAGGACAAGGGGCAATGGCTTCACACTGACAGAGAGCAGGGTTAGATTGGATTTGAGGAAGAAATTGTTCCCTGTGAGGGTGGTGAGACCCTGGCACAGGTTGCCCAGAGAAGCTGTGGCTGCCCCTGGATCCCTGGCCATGTCCAAGCCCAGAAGGAGCTCTGGATAAGCTGGAAGAGTGGAAGGTGTCCCTGCCCATGGCAGGGGGGTGGAGAGCAAGGTGTTTGAGGTCACTTCCAACCCAGGCCATTCCATGGTTCTGTGTGCAGAAGACAGGTGATGTACACATGGTGCTGTGTACTTCTGTGTAATTTTCCAAAACTAACTTCCAAAACAACCTGACCAAATGGGAGTGAGGCTGAGATGCCTCTTTTCATGCTTTTCTTCCGTGAAGCTCTCTTGAAGTGCCTCAGCTCACTTCCAGGTAGGGCATGAATCTTAGGACAAACTGTGCTGGTTCTTTGGTTTTTAATCTCCCCTGGCTTTCCCGGATCAGCTGCAGGGCATTCAGAGCTTCCCTGAGGTGTCTTTTTCCAGCATTAAAAAGTGTTGTTCCAGTACATCCAAGTTCCTTGGGTTCAGGATAAAAGCTCTCAAGAAGAGCAGCCTTTCTTCTTTCTGCTTTCTTTCTTCTTTCTTCCCAGTTTTTAGGTGTCCAGTGGCCATGTGCCTTAAGCCATAAGTACCACCTGGCCACGTGTAACTTCATGGAGCAGTTTTAAAATTCAAATATATTCAATGGTTATCTTTATCCTTGAAATAACTTCTCTGGACTGGGGTTAGGCTTTTTCTCCATTTGCTGTCTCATTTTATTCCACCCTTTTTTTTAGCATCTAGAATTTTTGGAGTCTGAAATTGTCACAGAGCTGTGACAAGTCCAGCTCTGGGAGCTGCCTGATCCTTCTCTCTCCTACCCTTTTTCCTCCCCCAGGCAGGGCCCAGGTCTTCCAGAGGGACATTGTCCTTATTTGTGGACAAGCACAGCTGGGTCAGCTGCCCAGAGCGTGCAGTGCTCTTTGCTATGATTCACTCTTTGTTTTGCCAACATGTTGTTATTTTTTAGAGTGGGTAGCACATCCTCCTGCTATCTTGGGATAATTTTAGAAGGCAGCTTTTAATAATTTTTCTTATATCTAAAGAGCAGTGCCTTTACTGTGAATTCTGGAGTGCCTAAGAACTTGGAGAGTGGAGAAGAGGAATATATATTTTATTTTTCTTTTTGAAGTGAGTAATGATTTGACCTGCTCTGTTTCAGTACATGTTACCATGGCGATGACTGCAGGGACTACAACATCCTTTCCCATGAGTAACCACACCCGGGAGAGAGTGACGGTGGCCAAACTCACACTGGAGAACTTCTACAGCAACCTGATTATACAGCATGAGGAGAGGGAAACCAGGTACTGCCTCTGCTTCCCCTCACCCCTCTGCAGCTTTTCTTGCTGTTTGTTCAAGGGTATTTCAGTCCCCGGCGATGGGGCAGCTCTGGGAAGCTCTTCTGTATGTGGTGGCAGGGAGTGAATTCCTAGAGGGGACAGGCTGTCTTTGGGGGGACCTGTGAACATCCCTGGATCACTGTCACTGAGTGGCCAAGGAGCTCCACTTCTGATGTTTTTGTGCAATTCACCTCCTCATCAGTGGAAACTACTCTGTGCAGGGTGTTATTTTGGAGTAATATGTGAGGTTTCTCCTTCTGTGTGAGGTTGGGGACCTCTGATTCATCTGCAGGTGCCCCAGGGAATGAACTCTGCAGAGCTGCTGAGGGGTGGGAGCTTGGTTTGGGGTAAGGCAGCTGCTTGTGGTGTCTGTTCCTGCTCTGCACCATGGAGCTCATGCCAAGACTCCCAAACCCTGCAGGAGGGAGTGTGTAGGAGACAGGGAACAGGGCTGAGAGGTGTTTGATGGGATGATGGGGTAAGGAAAGGAGGCAAAGAGCTGGTGTGGAAATAAGTTGCAGCAAAGAAATAAGGGGTTGATGATGGAGGGTTTGAGAGGCTCTCAGGTAGGCAGGAAGACTTTTGGGGATAATGTAATCCCAGTCTGTAAATTCTGCTTGGGTGGTGCTGCCTGGTACTCCTTGCATGGGAGTGTGGGATGGTCATCCCCACTCAGCTTCTCCCAGCAGTGCCCAGTCCTGTCTCTGAGGTGTGAAGTGCCACTTGAATTAGGTGTCAAAGCACCAAGTGTTTGGCTTAATGAATCTTGTGTTGGATTGTCATTAGTGTGTGAAATTATCATTCCTCTGGTAATATGTTTTTAATTGAAGGGTTTTCAGTCAAGCAGCAGGGTTTCTCTCTTCATCATATTTAGTCATTATTCCATGTAATGGAGTTGCTTCTAGTTAGGAGAATAGACTGTCTATCAAGGGCCTGTAATTTAGAGGATCCTGCTGTACTTCCCAAAGTGCAGAGAGGCACCAGCAGCCTGGCTCCAAGCCTTTGAATTCTTGCCTGCTGCAGGGGGTAACCAGCCTTCAGAAAGCTGCACCCTGGCAGCTGTAAAGGAGCATCCTGTGGGTGGACAGAAAGTGGTGCTGCAGCTCCATTGCCATGTGCTGACCCTCTGCCACCTGTGGGGTATTCCCTGGCTTTGCTCCCCTCTCAGAGCCTCCCAGCCTGGCATGGCACTGGGGGAAGGCTTGGAGCTGTGAGCCCTGGCCTGGGCAGGATGCTGGGGTGAGAGGATGGTGCATCCAGGGGGTAGAGTTTAGTTGCATGGGAAGAAAGGGGGCAGGACCAGGGGGAGTCATCACACAAAGGGGATGGAAGCTGGAGCAGGCTGGCATGTGGGAGATGGAGCTGAGATAGAAATGGTGAAAAAACCAATTTTTATTCTGGCTTGTAATTCTAATTGATAAAAACAGCCTTAATTCAACAAGATACAATCACTCTAATAACATACTTTTTCATATAGGTTTAATGCCTGATTCTGCAAGTACATAACCATGTGCTTAAATTTGCTTCTACATTTTCCTCAGCTTTGTTCACAAATGAGTAACTGGGTGGAGTGGGGCTGCCTGCCTGCAAATTTCCATCTGAGGCAAATTCTTCAGAGTTTGGAGTATGTGAAGCAAAGGTGTTGACTTGCTGTGGTGTTATGTTTGGTTTTAATAAATAATAAAAGGTGCAATCCCCTGGTTTTCTCCTTGGCAGGCAGAAGAAGCTGGAAGTGGCTATGGAAGAGGAAGGCCTTGCAGACGAGGAGGTAAATGCTGCTTAAGTAACCTAACAAACTGCTTTGCTTTTGTCCCACTGCTTCAGATGGGCATTTGAAGAGCTCACAGAAACATCAGCTAGCATGACAAAAGGTTTTATTTTGCACATGAGTGTTGCCCCTTTAATAACCTGTTTATGTTAGGGAAGCTGGGAATATGCTTGACTGATTCTTGCAATAGCTATCCAAGGCTTTTCATGCTACCTGCAGTTCTTATGAGACATGGCCACAGCAAGTAGCTAGCAAGCTTTGCAAAGATTAAAATTGTTTGCTGTTATATTTGGCAAGAAAAAATAAGTGGGTAGAAAGCAAAATCCTGAACCATTTTTTCTTGATTTAAAAAATTAACCATCACACCTTTGCTCCTTTTGGATACAGATGAGGAGGGATCTCAATCTGGTTGCCACCTCTGAGAACTTTAGTCAATGAGTTGCTTTTCTGAGGTCCATTACACCATATCTGCCTTCAGGATAGGCTGGGAAATAAGTAGGAAGAGTGTGTCAGTCCTTCTGGAGTTTTTGTGGCTGCTATAACTCCTGAGAAGTGGGAATATGAGTGTGGGTGTGTATTGCCATCTTGTGGCTTTAAAGGATGCTGTAATCCCAGCACAGTCTGGCAGGTACCTGATCCAGGGACCTCCTTAGCAGACTCTGAGCTCTCAACATCTTTGGGTGCAGCATTTGTCTTCTCTCGGGGTGAATCCCAGTGACATTTTCATCAGACAAAATAGATGATGGCATTTAGACAGATTTTTCTTTCAGAATTGAGTGCTTGCCTGCCATAAACCAAGTGGATTTTGTTGTAGATGTGTAACCAGGGCCTCTGCTGCTTGCTAAGCTCCTTGTTGCCTGTCATCACTTGGGATACAAGTTTCAGCTTTTATTGGTCCTTCACTCTGCTCAAAATGAAGAGTCCTTGCCTCAGGCAGTGACTTTGGCCTTGAGACTGATACACTTTGTTTGGACCAGTATGATAGTTTTTCTTCTTTTTTTTTTTTTTTTAATAACTAAGTAATAAAATTAAAGCACCACCAAGTAATAAAATTAAAACACCACCACCCACCAACCAAAAAAAGGTGGGAAACCGTGCCTGAGGCTTCCATAGAAAAGACCATACTCAAGGACTATACTTTGAGAAATTCAGAAAGAAGTGTAGAAGGAGAAGTTTTTCTCCTGTTTGGATTCCAGAGAACAGCTTCCCAGGAAGGGAGGGTGCACATCTTGACTCTCTGTTGCCAGCTGACTGACAGGTTGCTGTGCTGTGTCCTCAGAAAAAGCTGCGCCGGTCACAGCACGCTCGCAAGGAAACCGAGTTCCTGCGGCTCAAGAGGACCAGGCTCGGCTTGGATGACTTCGAGTCTTTGAAAGTCATAGGAAGAGGAGCATTTGGGGAGGTTTGTGGCATTCTTGCTTGAACAGGAGATTAAAATGGGATTGACCACTGTAATGAAACATTCTAATTACAATTTGATGAATTGTTTTATTGCAGAAAGGCAGCAATTTGTGTCATTCTCCAAGTGTGAGAATTCTGGTGATTAATCACATGCATTGATTTCCCAAGGCTTCTGGAAAGACACTTGGTTTCCCATGGCTTCCCACACTGATGTTGCCTTCATGGCCCTCTGCAGTTATGGATTTGCAATGGCATAGCCCCTCTTGATAAACCTCCTTTGCCCTGTGTCACATCAGTTATTTCTCCTGAATTTTAACCTACACAGTTTAAGTTACTTGGAATTCCCTGTGCCTGCTGACTTTTCCTAAAACAAAAACTGTTTCTCATTACTGTTAGTGTTGCACATGGTGCAGAAAATTCCCTTTTCAATATTTAACATATTTAAATGTGTTTTTAAATATTTAACAAGAGAACTTTTCCATGGCTGTCAGTTGGGAGCCTTCCAGTGGATTTCTGAGGCAGAGGAGACTGACTGGGTTCTCTCTCTTGGTAAAGGTCCGCCTCGTTCAGAAGAAGGATACAGGTCACATTTATGCAATGAAGATACTGAGAAAAGCAGATATGCTGGAGAAAGAGCAGGTTTGTCATCTCTAAGTCCCCTAAATTTCAAACTTACCCTTTCCAGAAAATCTTTTCCACCTTTGAAAGCCCCTACAATGGTCTGGCAGTCCGAAGAGTGTGTGCTGTTCCTACCACAGCACAAAAGCAGCAGAGGTTAGGAAATGAGGTCATGCAACTGCATTTAAAAATTACTTCTTTACAACTGATTTGGAATAGTCACAAAGATTTTATTTTTCTCCCCTTATCAAGGGGAGAAAAATAAAATCTTTGTGGCTGCATTTCAAGGAAAATACTTCTGGAAAAATTTTACTGCATTTCAAGGAAAATATTTCTGGAAAAATAATCCTGTGCCAAATTAAAAACGGAGGTATTTGATGTTTTTTTTTAAAGAAAACCAGCAGAAATCACTTTGTTCATCAACATTGTCTTCTTTGGGTTTGCTTTATAGTTGGGTTAATCTTGTTGGGGGTTTGTTTGTTTTGATTTTGTTAGTTTGGTTGGTTTTTACTTTTACTTTCTAGCTAACAATTCCCTGTGAGGACACATCAAATACTTTAGCACTACAAAGCAAAGAAATGAAGGGTGGGTATCTCAGGAGATAAGAGGGCTTTTGTCATACTAGTCCAAACCTTACCCATCATTGACACATCATTTCCCTGCAGCAGTGGTACTTTTTTTTCCTGGCACAGATTATTTTGTCTCCTGCAGCCCATGCCCTGAATTTAGGGAACCAGAGGAGCAGCAGGGTGTGCAGAGCAGCCAGATTTTGCGTGGTGCTGCCCCCATTTCAGAGCCTGATGTGGGAAGGAGTCTGAGCTCATGTTCTACATTCAGTTTGAGACAGTGATCTTCCCTGGCCAGTGTTTATCTGCTGGAATTTTCATTGTCTGCCTTGTTCTGTGGAGAGACAACAGAGGACACACGTAAAAAAAAGAAATCTTGTAGTATTTTTCCCCCTGAGTCTGGTAGCACTGGGAGAAATCCTGGCTATTTTTAGGCAAAGTTTTCCTGTTGTATTTTAGAGCTGCATTGAGGAGTTGAGGGTGGAAAAAAGTACTTTCTAATGAGACTAAATAAAGGCAGATAAATCCAGGCTGGAGTATCTCCTGCAGAGGGAGAACCTTTGCCCCATGCAACCCTGTGACAGGATTCATGTGAAGATATTCCTCAGCAGCAGAACTGGGGAACAGATGCAGGAGACTGTTTGCTGTTTTTCTTACAGCTGTCAAGAAATATTTTTCCATGCAAATGTCTTTAATTTTTCCTCCAAGATGAGGGTATGTTGTAGTGAAAACACACACTCCTTCTCCTATCTCCATTATTCTTAATTTCCATCAAATTACAGGATAGCAGCTTTCCCTGTATTTTCCAAAACCTTAGCTGGAACTGGAATACCCTGAGCAAGGTCAGATATTCCTCAACTCACTTGTACTTTTTCCACCAGCTTTTTCAGTTCTTTCTAACAAACAGAACCAGTTTAACAAGCTGTGCTTTGTGTTTCTAGAGAAACCCTAGGATCTTGTGAAAAATAATGGAAAATATGAGTATGGAAAGAGCTAGAAAAATAGTTCCTTTGCTAAAGGTCATGAAAATGTGCTGTAGGGCTAAGAATGTAATGTGGTGTTTCTTGTTGAAATATTTCAATATTTGCCTAATAATAATAATTTTTTTTCAAATTTTAGGTGGCCCATATCAGAGCAGAAAGAGATATTTTGGTTGAAGCAGATGGAGCCTGGGTAGTGAAAATGTTTTACAGCTTTCAGGATAAAAGGAACCTTTACCTGATCATGGAGTTTTTACCTGGAGGTAAGCTGGGTGCTGTGGCATCAGGTGCCACAGGTACTTCTTCCTTAGCTTTTGTTGGCAGCTTTATAAAATATTAGGAACAAACATGCTGTATAATTTGTGAAAATAAAAATGTTTGCACTCTTTTAAATGAAGTTTCAGTCATGTGACCATTCCTGATTTTTAGGGGAAGGAAAAAGGTTGAAGGGGTATTAAATAGACTTGAATTAAATAATTTTTTAGTAGAAATTTCTGCTTTTTACAACTGAAGCTATTAACAGTAAAAACAAACCAGAAAAAAAGCCCTTGTTCAAACAGTTTGTGCAATAAATTTAACATGTGTAAAAATCCACTGTATTTTCTTGGGCTGTTCAATTAAAATTCCTGTTTAGGATTTTCAATTAAAAAAGTAAGTTGGGTTTGTAGGTCCTTGCATTAATAGTATGATTAGTAACTATAAGGCCAGTTACAAGGTTACATTTGGATTCTACTGGGGTTTCTTATAGTTTTGTGATTTAAAATGTTCTGATCCCTAAGCTGTATTTTCTTCTCTTTGATGAGGTGACATGATGACCTTACTGATGAAGAAGGACACTTTATCAGAGGAGGAGACCCAGTTTTACATTTCTGAGACAGTGTTGGCCATCGATGCCATTCACCAGTTGGGATTTATCCACAGGGACATCAAGCCAGACAATCTCCTGCTGGATGCCAAGGCATGTACTGGTGCTTCCAAGATCCCAGGCTGCACATCACTGGGAGCCACTGGTGCCACCCCAGGGATTTCAGCTGGCTGGAGGGAAGGCTGGGAATGCCCAGTGTGTTTTCTCTGGAGAACACCAGTATGTTTAAACAAAGCCAAATCTTACTCACAAGCCTTTTAACCATTTTAAGGCAAGGCTTTTAAGGAAAAAACCCACTCAGCGTGGCCAGATGCTGATATTCATACACATTAAAAGGTGCAGCATTCCTTTCATGCATCTTGAAGTAGCTGTGGACAATTCAGACAATGCTAGATGTTCAGTTCCTACAGTTACATTTATTTCATCACCCACTCAGCTGTGGAAACTCCCTCAGTTAGACTGACCATTCTGGCCATGAAATGCACCCTGTCAGCATCACCAGATCATGGAATTATCTAGGTTGGAGAAGATCTTTAAGATGATGGAGGCCAGGCATTACCCCAGCATGCACAGGTCTGTCAGGTTTGATGGGTTCTATCAGCACTGATGTCTGGGAATCTGATTAAAGCCAAGGTTACTATCAAAACAAAGCAAAGGAATTTTGTCCTGGAGGCTTGCTCAGTCACAGTGGTATCCAGTTCAAAACAAAACCAGGCAAAGTAGCTGCCCTCAACTGTTGGGAAATTGTAGATTTGACCATTCCTGGGGGGCCATAACCTGTTGGAGAGAAAACAGACCCCTCCAGTATACCAAGGTTCAGTCTTTGCTTCCCTGCTTGTCCTGTGCCAGTCCATCATGGCCTGAGAGGGCATGTGCAGTGATTAAAACTCTTTTTCTCCCCAAACACTACCTATATAAATAATGGTTTTGTATTCTCTGATTATGTGTTTTCAGGGTCATGTAAAGCTGTCTGATTTTGGGCTCTGCACAGGTTTAAAGAAAGCCCACAGAACAGAGTTCTACAGGAACCTCACACACAACCCACCAAGTGACTTCTGTGAGTATGAGCTGTCCTAGTTGAACATGTAAATGGTTTTGAGCTGCAGCTGTACATTGTACCTGTGTTTCTGCTGGGATAAGCAAGATGGAGCAGGCTGATTGTATTTAATTGGAAAACTGGAAATGCTTGTTCCCTGGGTCATGGGAGCATTTCACAGGCAAGAAATTATGATTTCTGCAGTGGTCATGTATTTTTGCACATTCATACACAGATATGAATACACATAATGTAATGTATCTATATTGTCATGTATTTTTCATTATGTTAGTGAAGATACAGAACTGCTTTTTCAGGAGGGACATGGGTTCCATGTGCCAAAGGACTGCAGTCAGTGACAGTCTCCTGAAACTTTTCAGAAGCTGATCTAAAAATGTTAACAAGTTCTAATTTAGAATTGCTGATATGTGTCCTACTTACATGAGTTTCAGCTGTGCATTGGACAGTAGTTATTCTCATGTTCCCATTTTCAGTTACAATCAAGGATTTGTTTTTAGACTAGGGTTCTAAATATCCAAGATAGTTACTTAAAACTGGAGCCCTATAAATCTTTCTTCTCTTAATTCTCACAAATACACTTGTTATTTAATAACTACTTTGCAAATTAGCATTTCAGAATATGAACTCAAAGAGGAAAGCAGAAACATGGAAGAAGAACAGGCGACAGCTGGTGAGTTAATTAATGTATAATTCTTGGTTTGCTTTTAAACTAGTTAGAGAAAGTGTTAAATTAAAACTCAGTGCTAATGCTCTTGGTTTTTACAACCTGCAAGATCCTCATATGTGGCTCTCTACAAGCTCCCAAAGTCACAAATAACTCAAAAGAAGGGGATCCAGGTTGGAATAGCAAGGCCCTGCTCCTCTCTGTGCCTTTGTTTGCCTTGTGAGCATCCGGCCCAAGCCCTCAGGTGTCCTCAGCCCCCGTGGCCAAGCTGTGTCTGGGGCTCTCTCCAGCACTGGCCTGCTGTGGATCCATGGGTCTGATTCCTGCAGCTCAGTCACAAGCAGGTGTGTGGCTGCAGAATTCCTTTCCAGAGAGCTCTGGGGAATTCCCATTCTGCTGAAAGGGAATGTGGTGGAAAGGCTGTGGGAGGGTGTTGGTGCTGGAGTGCTCCAGCCTGGGTTTGTGGTGAGGAGTGGTCAGTAATGGGGGGACTCGTGGCATAAACTGAACCAAAGCAAAGTGTCTATCAGTCATTCAGACTTCCATCCCTGCCCATGATTTTCACCAAAAAAACCCCAACTCTCAAATTTTGGGACCATTTATTTTTCCACACCCCTTTAAAAAAAGGGACCTACTGCAGTATCCCCTAAAAGCTTTTGGGTGGTCTCTTCTTTCCTCATGAGACAAAATGAGATTACATTGCAGCCACCATGCTGCCTCATGGGGCTGTATTTCACAGCCTTATTCCAGCCTGGAATTAGATCCCCGAAAAGAATTTATCTCAAGTCCAGTAAAGGCTGATGTGGCAGAACTGTGTTGTGAGGAGCAGTCCCACAGAGACAATAAAAGGACAAAATGACAACTTGCATCAACACTGTTGGGAAAGGAGCCATGTTTTCAGTGTTCCATTGGTTCAATCCTAAATATCTCAGGTCTGTTCAATTAAACAAAGGGTTTCTTTATGGTCAGACAAATTAATGTGAAATATTTTTGTGGTAAAACTGCTTTTGGGGGACTTTTTTGTTCTTTAAGTTTGTTGGGTTTTGGTTTTTTTGTGTTTTTTGTTGGATTTTGTTTTTTTTCCTCTCCCTCCTGTCTCATGGAGGATTTTTCATCAGTAAAGAGAAATTCCCAATTTCTCTTGTGTATCATGAGTGCCACAGTTGGGAATCTACCACTGATTATGCCTTTAAAAATAAACAAAGACCACAACAATAGAACTTCTTGGGTATTTTTATAATGCAGCTACCTGAAACTTAAGCTAAGATGACCTTCTGATATTGCAGTTGCAATATTCTATGATTTCATCTCATTAAAGAGGATAATTTCCATTTATTTTTGAGGTTCTCTGTGTTTATTAATAAAAAAGAATAATATTCTTGGGACTTGAGTTTCTGTGAATTCTCAAATTAAGCATTTTGTTCACCCAAAGAACAAGATCCTGTATGTAAATCCCCAGGAAAAGGAATCGCAAAGTGTAAAACCACAGTATTTCTCTTTTAAAGAGATGATTCCTTTTTTCCAGGCATATTCTACTGTGGGAACCCCAGACTATATTGCTCCAGAAGTGTTTATGCAGACTGGCTACAACAAGCTGTGTGACTGGTGGTCCTTGGGAGTGATTATGTATGAAATGCTAATAGGTATGTTAAAAACCCCAACTTAAGAGTTGTTCAAAGGTAACAGGGTCCATTTGTTCAGAAGAGAAAACCTCTGGCTATTACTTGTTATGTTTGGGAGCCCCAGTGACAAAAGCAGAGGCCCAGGTCACTGCTCTCCTGGAAAAAGTTTAATAATTTTTTATTTGTTTGTGCAGGGTATCCACCTTTCTGCTCAGAAACACCACAAGAGACTTACAGGAAAGTTATGAACTGGAAAGAAACATTGGTATTTCCTCCAGAGGTGCCCATTTCAGAGAAAGCAAAGGATTTAATTCTAAGGTCAGTAGGAAAAACACCTGCCAATTCTAGCCTCTTGCCCAGCCAGGGTCATCTTCCATCAGGGTAAATTCCTGTTGTGTGTAAAGGAAGCTTTATGCTGGAGGAAAGGCTGGTTTCTTCTGTTACCATCCCTGATGGATTTTTTAAGTCTTTTTCTCTTTGCCACTTGTTTAACATAAAGGAATAAACTGGAATGATCTTGATTTGTCCCATGGTATAAGGAGAAACAGAGCAGACCAAAAGTAAAGTGATCAACACAGAATTTTTTTCTTCTCTGAGGTAGCAAGAAAATAACTACTCATCAGCATTTAATGCACTGAATAGAAATCTTGGGATGTTTTGGATTTACTCACTTCTTTCAAAATCCCAGTTTTTAGTTTGCATTGAGGTTTTTGTGAAGGTTTTGGTGACAAGGTCTGGCAGAAATGACCCTCTTGTAAAATTTTACAGAAATTACCTCATTTAACAGAAATTACCCTCTTGTCCTTGGGAGGGTTTGAGAGGCACATTGTTTTTGGGTTTGATACTTACTCCTTTTTTTCCTTTTCAAAGCTAATGCTATAGCCTTATATAATTTTGTTACAGGCAAAAAGGGGAATGTACTTGACAAAACTAGAATTTATAACTAGTTCCAGCAGTGCTCCAGTAACCTACAAAAACATTACAAATACAAGAAACAGTTATCCTGCATCCAGCTAGTGATACTAACAGCTCAAATAATTGAATTGTCACTAATCCTCATGAATAAGTCTGGTCAAACAGTTAATATTGCATTTTCAGTATCTATTTCTCTGCTGTTCTGCTCAACCTTCCTTGTCAACATCCCAAGGTCTCTGCTGAACAGAGTAGAGCATTACTGCTGAGGATTTCTTCCTCCTCAATCCTGGCTGTGTTTGGGGAATTTTTAGGGATTTCAGTGTATTTGTTAGCATGTCTTGCTCATGCACCTACTTACACAATGACTACTTTAATTTATCAGTTTGCCTCCACAAGGAGGAGGGTTAAAATTGGGGTAGAACTTCTTAGTTATAGGTAATCTATTAAAATGAGGTCAAAACAGGTTGGACAGCAACCACCTGGGCATTTTGGGTTCTTTGTCCATTACACTTGGACAAGTTAGGCAATGTGTGTTCTAGCTTAAAGGGAGATGCAGATAAAGCTAAAGGGTTATGGATAGAGATAAATTCAAACTAAAACAAGCTCAAGTTCAGACAAAGCCTGACAAATCCTGTGGCTGAATGTTGATACAGGTTTGAGGTCTGTTGTTAGTCCTTGGCACCACCCAGCCTGCCAGGCTGCAATACAAATACAGGGAGGTTTTCTTCCCCACTGACACCCAACTACAAGAAAAAGAACTTTAATTTATAGCTGGATAAGTTTGTAGCCTAACCTGCTGTGCTGCATATGCAGAAAATGGAGAAAATGGCTGTGATTTAATGAATTCCTAGGCAAATGCTGGTGTTCCCATCTCCTGGATGAGATACTTGAAAGGCTTTTCCAGTCTAGAGGAGAAGAGTCAGCCTCCCTGGAACAAATCCCTGAGGTCACTGAGTTGCTGTCAGAGAGCTTCCACCTCCCTATTTTCCTTCTTTGGGATTTTAGGCTTTTCCTTCTGGCCTGCTGGAGCAGGTAACAGTCCCCATCCCACCCATCCTCTGTCTCCAATTTCACCTTTTTCTTCCTGCTATTTCATGGCTACTTCTGATAAACTGACAATTTCTTGTGGGGTCTGAGCTGAGGTTATGCAGCAGGGCTGTATCAGAAACAGGCCCTGGGTCTTTGCACCACCTGCACCTCTGAGGAGAGGGAAGTGGGAGAGCAGGGACATGGCATGCTTGGAATAGGTTGGCCCACTGGGATTCCAAAATACAACATCAGAGAGCAGTCCTGATTTACTAAGTATATTTATTCTTCTTAGTTTGACTTTGAAACAGGGATGTTTAAATAGTTGAGAACATGCCAGGGCAGTTCTCAGCAGTAGTGATTTGAGCCTCCATTCCAAACTGATCCTACAGGACCAGAACATGCAGCAACTTTTCACAAACCTGGAAGATGGGGATACAGCAGTTTAGAAAAGGTATCAGTCACTGACATCATAGCTTTTTGTTGCAGGATTTAACAATGTTCTGCTTCTGTTGTTTCCCTTCTCTCCTAAATGCAATGGGTTGCTTTGATGTTAACCCAAGTGGTGAAACAATTTGACAGAACTTCTTCAAATTCTTGATACTGGATACTGTTGCTTCTGTGGAATTTATTGTAACATTCCCTTTGTTTTTTTCCCCTTTTCCAGATTTTGTATTGACTCAGAAAACAGAATTGGTAGCAATGGAGTAGAGGAAATAAAAAGTCATCCATTTTTTGAAGGAGTAGACTGGGGACATATCAGGTATGTATATACACACGTTTTACAGGAAGAATAAAAGCCATGAAAGCAAGAAATTCATGTATTGTAATGTCAAGGACAATTATTTCCAATTTATCTTTTATTTTGAAAGGCAGCTACTGGCAGTAGTGGGTTGACACTGAAGGTTTTCTGGCCTTGCTGACATGCACAGAAATGGCCAGAGTTTAACTGACTTGAGATACCTCAGATTATTCCAGACTGCCCAGAACAAAAAGAAATTGTTGTAGAGTGGCTGTGGATTTCATTGTAAGTGTAGTAATTAGACCTGTGGTGAGTTTACAGGTGTAAATCACTGCCTTTCCCACAGTGCTGTGTCCCACTGTGAGCATTTTGCTGGCACAAATTCCTTGGGCACTTTCAAAAGCCACCTTAAAACTTCTTCAAGGGCTTCCTGGCTCTGGAGGTGCTAAAGCAGAGGCAGCCTGCTTTGGGAGAGAGATACTGAGTGTCACAAAGAGGAGCTGCAGTCCAAAGGTTTTGGATGAGGTCCCGGCTGGTGAGCACTGGAATTGTAAAGCTGTGGGTGCAAGTGCAATCCTGCTGGGCTGGGTTTGTGAAACAGGGTAACCACAGTGGTGGCTGGGGACAAGATCGGGGTGATAGCTGTGTGGCAGATAAGTGTGGGATGCTCTCTCAGTGGGAAAATGATGTTTGCCCCAAGCCTGCCAGGAAGACACCAGTGGAGATAAGGAACCAAACAATCTCCCCATGGTGTCAGCAAACAGGAGAGTCAGATTCATCTGTGATGCGCTCAGTGCTCTGCATTAAGGGAAGCTTTAAGTGTAAAAGCTAAGTTAAAACTGGAACTTAATGTCTCATTTCCCAACATTCACTCTTCTGGCATTGATCTTTATTTGCAGGGAAAGACCAGCTGCAATCCCTATAGAAATCAAAAGTATTGATGATACTTCCAACTTTGATGAATTTCCTGAATCAGACATTTTACAGCCAGGTGAGACTGCCATTGTAAATTCCAAATCTCCGTCCATGCCAGAACACTGCACAGCTGCCTTTGTTGTTGTTTGTGTTAATTGTACTAATGACCCAATCAAGTTAGTCTGTAGATCAAGTCTCTATATTTTCTTTGAAATATGAGTGTAAACACTGTGATCTTTCATAGCTGCAAAGCCCAGAGATTTTCAGAGTCCAAACTCTTGGTAAAAATGGTTTGCAGAGGTAGTGAGCACAGAAAGCAGTGGAGTTTTCTGCCAGGCAGTCTGTCTAACCAGATTCTGTTAAAACACCATGCACTGATTTGCTTTTCATCTTCAGTGACTTCTGAGGTTTATGCCCAACATAATTGTTGGGATATTTGTGGGTCAGAATTTTCAGACAGTTGATTACTTAATGCAGTAGTTAATGAACCTGAGTTGCTCTGTAAATCACTTCAGGGTTTTTTTAGTTGTTGATTTTTCTTGGCAAGTTACAGGAAATTTTCATATATAAAAGACTTGGTTCTGTGACATACAAATAGTCCCAGGTCCCACTGTTTTCAGTTACTTGGAGATTGGCAGATGATTAATTGTTGTCTGCTAAGTGTAGCTGTGTTAACAACCATAAGAATTATCCAAAAGCTGTTGGTTATTTTTTTTTCTGAAGTGGCTTTTATTTAATGGTGAGGAAGTTTGTCCTTTTAATGCAAAGCAACCCATCTCCAGTGCCTAAGCTGGTTATGTCCATATTTGGGTAGTTCCAAGAACATTTGTATTATTGTGGCATTTCAGACCCACTGAAAATGGTACTGTGCGTGTAGATACCTAAAAATCAGAACATCAGAAATGTCATGAGGTTTGTAATTGTGTATCCTGTGGGTCAGAAATGTCATGAGGTTTGTAATTGTGTATCCTGTGGGTGTGTTAGAGTCTTCTGTCAAGGTATGGAAACCTGGTAGAGGGTGTACATATAATTAAAAGGAAAAAAAAAAAAGGCAAAACAAAACCCTCTCTTTTTCTGCTTCTGAGTTCTATGTTGAAATTATAACTCAACTGACCTGATTAGAAGCAGGATTTCTTCCAGGAGTTTCTGCTGACTAAGGAAATAAGAGTTCAGGGCTGTTTAGCTCTGTGAAAAGTCCTCTAAGAAGCAGCCTGGATTTAACTCTTTTAATGTGTGTTTGCTTTTGTTTCTGAATTCTAGTGCCAAACACGACGGAACCCGACTACAAATCCAAAGACTGGGTTTTCCTCAATTACACCTACAAGAGGTTTGAAGGGCTCACCCAGCGTGGCTCCATCCCTTCCTACATGAAAGCTGGGAAGTTGTGAAACAGAACACAACCCCCCAAAGGAAATTGCAAACACAAACCTCAGGTAGCTGCATCACCAGGCCCGCTTGGCGTTAGTTATCAACACATCGACTCTGGTGCGCATCGATTTCACATGGAAATTCTACAGGATTAGGATTTCTAGGACTAGTACAGGAATTAGTTGGCAGTGCCAGCTGGCTTTTTTTTTTTCTTTTTTTTTTTTTTTCTTTTTTTTTTTTTTTTGTCTTTTTTTTTTTTTTAATATTTGAATATTTTTGTTAACTTTATTATACAAAGGTACTGGAATAAAAGGAACGTGCATCGCTTTTCCTGCACTGCCTACGTGTGGATAACGGTTAATTATGCCTCTCTGTACTGTGGCTTTGTTTGTACTGTAAACCATCTAATCCACCCAGGAGGGAAACATATCATTTGATGCAGCATTGGTGTTGTACTGCTCAGCTGGTGGGGTTTAGATATGCAGTAAAAAGAAAACTGTCCACATTTGCAAACCTCTCTGAGCAATTGCTCAGGGGTGTTCCATTTGTGGGCTACAGATCCCCCATGAGTGTAGCACATGGAATTATTTTAAATAGCAGTGTCCTCTGGGCCTCCTTGTGTCCTGTGTGCCCTCTCTTGCCCCGAGTGCAGGACTTTATCAGCCCTTTATCATCATCCCTTTTGTCCCTTGTCCCACAGTGTGTGGCAGTGAGGCAGTCCCTGTGATCTGTTTAGTGGTATTTCTGCTTTAAATGATCGTTGGCAGTATTGCTGTTAGAGGTGATGATGCCTGTTGGCAATTTCAGAAGCAAAAAGGAATCTGAATAAAAGGCATCAATATTTTTAGCAGAAGGGAAACACTCTGATGGGAAGTTTTGAGGGGATGGCAGTTTCCAAGACTGCATTCCTGCCTCTGCTCTAAAGCAGATCACCTTTGAGCTACTCATAATTCAAACATTCTCTTCCCTCTGTGCAAAATGTGTTCTAGAGAAGTGATCAGATTGGTGCTTTTTCTTTTTTTTCCTCCCTGAGCAGCTGCAGGCAGAAGGGATCCTGCTTTAACCTCTCCTGAATCGCAGCCTCTGCTCACATAGAGGAAACTGAGTGTCCCACTGGGTTCAAATTCTCCAGTGGGTTCCTTTTCTCCCAGGATCTCCACTTGGCGTGGCCATGGGATTAGAATCAGCTGAGTCTGCAGCCCAATTTCCAGGGACCACCTAAATGTTCTTGTGGCCAGTCTGCAGGATGGTGACAACCTGACAGCCAAGCCAGATGTCCTTTCCCTGGGCAGAGGAAACAGAAGCAGAAATACCTCCATGTGCAGGCTCTGTTTTGTTCATCAGCCCAGCAGCAGTTCAGGACTGAGTTGTACTCCCAGAGCAGTTTGCAATTATCTGGTCACTGGTGATTTTCTCTGCCTGTACTTACAGCTTATCTGCAGGGCTTTGAATCTGTCACAGTACAGCAGAGATCTCTGCTGTCATTTTCTGGTCAAATGAGATGTGCAGCACTGAACAATTCCCCAGTGGCTGAACAAGCAGAGTCACTGTTGCTGTCTCCCTCCTCTGAACCAGTGAAAGGCGCCCTAAAACCTCTGCAGCCCCTTCTGAGTGGAGCACAGGATGTTTTGGCATACAGCAGGAAAGATTCCACTGGACAGACTTTTGTAGCAATATGGAAACTACTGTTATAAAGCCATTAGAGAAATATTTATTGCTGTTAGGCACTGTGGTATCAGCTGTTCTGAACTATTTGTATGCTCTGAAAAACACACTGGCATGTTGATCTGTTGCATAAGAGCCCATTTGCCAGCAAGATTTCTGTGCATCAGTGCCTGTGATGGGCAGGTGTTCTTCCCTGATCCAGCCAGGATCCCTGATCCAGCCTTTCCTCCACAGTTTTGTCTCCCTTGAAGCATCTAATATCTGTTATTTATACCAAACAGTTTCTGTCTTTAGCTCTTCAAAGAGGAGTAGCCACTGCCTCAGGCCCATCCAGTATTAGAGCAAAGCTAAGTTGAGCTTCTGCCTGAATGCTGGACTGAGGTGGGAACAGCTCCTTGATCTCTCACATTTGTTTCCCAGACCTTACACTAATTAACATCTTGCTGTGGGGCAAGGTCCTTAAAAATTCTCCAGTGTTGTTCTTAGCCTTGTCAGTGTGCTGAGGCTCAACCTGGGGCCATCCAAAGGCTGTAGAAAAACAATAACTTGCTTAAATCCACCTTTCAGGCATGGTTCTGCCAGTACCCCATCAGCTCCTGAGGCTTCTCAGGAAAGGAAATGCCTTTCCTAAGGCCTTGGCTCCAAAACAGGGAAACTCGGGCAGGAAAAAAAATCCCGAGATATAAATTTGGCCTCAAAGGACACTGCTATTCAAAATACTTTTCATTGGTTTTAATTTCCAGTTTCATCCATGGGGCACCGTGTGCACTGGAATTGGAATTCCTGCAACCACCACCTTTCAGAAGAGCACAGTAACCCCATTAACATGACCTACAAAGAAGTCTTTGCTCAAACTTGTTGAGACAAGCTCAGTTTCATGGAAACTGCAAATGCTCAGTGATACTGGTGATTTTTTTTTTCCTGTGGGGCTTAGGGGAGGGCAGAGAAATACACACTTAATTTAAAGCTATCTATTAAACAACTATGTCTGTACATACTCACTGGTTTACAAACTTGGGAAAAAGCTCAACCCTTCTACTTGCAACACTAAAAATAATACTAATTTAAAACTGCAGATGATTAATCATATCAGTGCTCACATAGGAGTTATATCCATAAGGAAACAGCCTGCAGCCTATCTAGCATAAACTCCTGTATTGTGGTAGTTGAGTTTTTAAAATTTTTTTGTAAACATAGCATTATTTTAATCAGTAAATCAAGTTAAACAATATTAACTACTGCTTTTAGGATGATAGGGGTTTTTTTAAAGGTGAAACTGTGACACTGTACTGGATTAAAGAGAACAGCAGGTTAATCTACACTGGCTTTCAAAAAAAAAAAAAGGAACTGCAACATATCTTTAATTTTGTTATTTGTATCTGATTCCTTTGGATGGTTGTGTGTTTTCCTTTGGCAGCGTTTGTCACTGTGCCATTTATTTTTTTCTTATTCTTGGAGTACCAAAGATCCTGAAATGGCTTGATGATTGCAACCATGTGAAAATTTATTTTCTGGAAGTATGTTTTGTTAAACTTTTGTTAAAACGCTAAATTGTGTATGCAAATTGTTATCAGAGGTTTGCTGGGATGTTTACCTATTCCAGCAGGGAAAACTTGAGTGCATTGATGGAAGTGGAGAGCCTGAATCCAAATTCTGGATTGGAATTCCCTGAAAGTGGGGAGGAGGCTTGGATTGGGAACTGCAGCTGAGCTTTTGCACTTTGTTCCATCTCCAGTCAGCGTGAGTGAGTGGCCTTAGGTACAGGACATCAGCAGAGGTTGTCTCATGTGCAAAAGGAGTTAAAAAAATTGCCAGCATTCAGAAATCAAATCTTGTTGATACTGCATTTGCACTGTTCAATTTGCCTTGCTGGAGAGTTATAGAAGTGTTATTTTTATAGGTCAATTGTTCCCCACCTGAGCCGTTGGAGACAGTCTGGGATAAGGGCACCTGCTGGGGGCAGTTCAGCCAGGGGGCACCAGGAGTGGGCACCAGGAACAGCACACAGCTGCTGTCAGCTCCTTCCCCAGGGCTGACATTCCTCCTGTGCCCAGCAAGCAGGGAATGCTGCAGTCTAGCCCAGGTAATGCTTAGGAAGTGCTCTCACTTTCTCAATAACACAAGCAATTACAGGCATTGTAACACACTGAACCTTGTCCTTTACTGTTGGGATCTCACAGCAGCTCGTTCTTGGAGTCAAAATGCAACTGCTATATTTTTCCTAGACTGTTTCATTAGTTGTGGTTGGGAAAGTTACATAGAAGCATTATAAAAATTTATATGAGGCTTTTTACAGCATTTGAAAATAAAAGTAGCATTCTTTTTGTAAAGTTGCAGTTTTCGTTTCTTTCACCCCGGTGTGTACTGGATTTCTTTTCCAGAATGGGAGACATCTAAGGAATTGAGATCCTGTTTTGTGGATTCTCATCTTGAATTCCGTGGACAACAAAACACCCCAGTGTTGTTACACTCAATCAGAAAGTGGAGAAAGCAGATAATGTTTGACTTGTCCCACCTGCAGCCAGATGAAGAAGCTGCTTCTCAAATGGTTACTGATCTTCTCCAGTCTTACCTTCCCCATAGGCTGTAATTTATCCAGGAAAGGCTTCCAGGGGCAGTTGTGTCCTTTGATCCACTATAGAAGCCTTTCTGTCCTCCTGTTCCACTTTCCCTGCCAAGTTCAGAGCAGTAGAAGCACAGAAAGTTGTGTAAAAAGATGATCAGAGTGGAGCAGCTGAAAGCCAAGAGAAGTGAGCAGACACTGCCTGGCCTTGTCTGAAGCCCTCCTGAGAAGAACAGGAGGCCTCCCTCCCTCCACTCCAGAATTGCTGCTCTCAATGAAGGTAAAATGCAAGAGAATTTTGTAAATTCTATTTAATGGGATCACCCTTTTCTTCCCTTGTGTGTGCAGGATTGTATGGCAGAGCTACATATCATAAGGAAAATATAGGTTTAGTTCTTTACCTCCTTGCATTACCAAATCAGATATTCCTCAAAAACAGTGCTTGAAGGCTATGCTTTCAGCGTGGGTAAATCTCTTTTTAAATCTTATCTTAGAGTTTATAAGACTTACTGCAAATATCTATATTTTTCATTTCTTTGTTGTACAAAGTGTGCATGGTACCTAAGCAAAACAATAATGCTTTGGGCAATAAAAGGCTTTTTCTGACATTCCTAAGGAGGGAGAAGGGAGGAGTATCCAAAACTGTCTGTCTTGGCAGTGGGGACAGTGGTGGCTCCCAGCTCTGGACTAGGCAAGGGTATATTTGCAGTTCAGGAAGTACTTAATGTATTTGGAAATGTAGGAGGCTGTCAGGCATTGGAAGGGGCTGCCCAGGGAGGTTTGGAGTCTCCATCCCTGGGGGTTTTTAAGGAAGGACTGGATGTGGCTCTCAGTGCTCTGGTCTGGGTGACAAGGTGGGGATTGGTTACAAGTTGGACCCAACAATCTTGGAGGCCTTTTCCAACCTTCATGGTTCTGTGATTCCATTTCTCTAAGGTAATGTGATTCATCACACATGTAAACATTAAATATCAGAGAGGTACTAAAATGCCTGTCCCACAGCTGAATATCCCAGGTGAAAGCAGGTTCTAAGGATGGGTGCAGGCCCTGTTCCTTGTGAGCTACGCTGGGTTCAGCCATGCCAGGCTCTGCAGTGTGGAATGCCTGCTCCTAAAATCTACCAGGTGCTTTAATATTAGGACAGCTGAAGGGCAAATTGGTGTGTCTGTCACACACTGAACTGGCACCAGGGTTTGGACACTTCATCACTCAGGAACACTGCTGCAGTGGGTGTGACAGGAAATTAATCTCTCCAACGCAGAGGGAGCTCATCCCTGCTGCCTCCTGCTCCTCCCAGTGCCACTCCTCGGGTTATCTGAGCCCTTGGAGGTCCCTGTTCCTGGGGTAGGTGGGGCACAAAGACTTCAATCTCCTTGTGCTGAGGAGGGAATGAGCACAGGGTTCTCCTTTCCCAACCAAGCCAAGCTCTGCTAGGAACAGTTTGTTTCGGATCTGAACCGACCCTCGGTGCTGAATCTTGTTTCTGTAGCAGCTGCTTTAATCTGTTTCTAGTGAGGCACCATCTGCTGCAGCTTCTCCTCCTCCAGCAATACATGCTGGCTCTCGGTGCTGTCCCCAGGCAGTTCACTTCCACTGGCAGCATCTCCTTCCCCTCCAGGTGCCTCTGCCCATCCTCCCTGCTCCAAATACAAAACCTTTGCCCTTGCCTCTACATTTCCTGCCCTTGGAATTGTAGGATGAGGGAGACTTGTCAGTAGAGTGAGTGCTGAGCCCTTGGAGCTGTTGTGCAAAAGTGTAACCACAGCCCCTGCTCCACACCTTGCAAGGGAGACTACAGCTACAGAGAGAGTGTTACAGACATGTGGAGGTAACACCATCCCTCCCTCCCTTCCAAAGCTGTGTGCAGGATCTGCCCCCAGCGTGGGGACAGGAGGTGATGGTGATGGAGCTCCAACAGGAGGCAGATGCCAAGATATTCCCCCCAACCTCGTCTGGGCACATGCAGCCATGCACAAAACCAACTGGAAATGGGAGCAGTGATTTACTGAGAGTGCAAAACTGCAACAGTTTTGGACACTTCACTTCACTTCCCCAGTTCTACTTCTGACTTCATTGTCTCTATTTAATACCAGGGGATGATCAGATAAGAACTTCAGTGACTTTTTTGATCAGGACAGGGTGAAATCACTGGCAATCTAGACACACACATCAGGATCTTCAGCTTTCTTTGAGGTCTCATCCAACTCCCATTGACGTCAGCAGAAGATCCCTATCTAAAGCCCAAAGAAATCAGGAACAAGGATGGCCTTCAAAGCAAACTGGTTGCTGATGCCATGCTTTGGTGTTCCTTACAAATGAGACAAAAAGGTTTCACTATTTATACAACTCAGCTGGTTGAAAAGCAGTGTGTGGAGAGGAGGCCTTTTGGCTTCAAACACAGTGGTGAGAAACTTGCATGGCACTTCTGCTGTTAAACAGGACAATAGTACCTGGTTTCTAATAACCAAAATCAAACTAATGCCTTGAGGAAACTTTGAAAAACATACCATTTGTTTAAATGCCACTTTTAGGCTCTTGTTAGACATTCAGAAACTACCAGTTTCTGCCAGGAACAAAAAGGCTATTTCAAAACTGATTATTTTGTTTTTAAATCAGAAGTGGCACCGTCAAATTGAGAGACTTTGGGGTAAGAGATTTACAAGCAAGTGTATTATTATTTTGTGGGCAAAACCCTTGCAGGCCTGGACTCCAAAATTAAGCAGGCACTTTGGAAAATGTTAATCCTTTTGACTGCCTTTAATTTTGTTAGAAAATCACACACTAAATTGCCATCCTGCTGGCTCCAATACTGAGATTAGAGAGGAAGAGCAAGTAGGATTCAGATGCTCTTCTCAAGCTAAACTTGTTTCATCATGAAAGGAGTTTGTCCATGATTCCCAGATGTCCAAGGCCAGAGTATATCCCTGTCACAATCCAGTTGGACATTATGTTCTGACAGCAGAACATAATCCATGGTCCCAGTATTGTGCCAGCACAGCACAGTCCATTGCTAGGGAAGCCTGATTTTTTTTTCTGTTTTTTGCTTCTTTGAGGGGCTTCCATAGTAATTATTAAGCACAAATAATTTTAAAGAGCTTATTTTTACTATTGGCCAATGACAGTATGATTATGCTATTTATATACTTTTTGAAGCTAAAGAGTCTCTGATTTGGGGAAGAAATATTGCTTTAAGGTGATTTTACCAGATTGTACCAATATATACTCACAGAATTTGTAGCAAAGTCAGTAAATTGCTTGTGGTGCCCTTAAAAGTAATCCAGTGACCTTAAGCAGAATAAAATACAAATAACAGACTGAAATAGATTAAAAAAAAAAAAGATTCATTCTTGTAACTAGATAACTTTTTCATATGTCCTCTAAAAAACCACACTTGATTCTGTACATTCAGCCATATAAGACCAGAGTCAGAGGGGAAACCATAAACATTTGTGTTCTGGGAGAGAAGGTTATGAAAAATCTCTGTTTGGACTTACAAAGCTGGGTCACTTCAGTTTCCTGCTATTAAGTTTCATCAGAAAAAAGTTCTCTGGCTCTCCCCAGGGGTGTTTTTGTGAGAAGTAACACAAGCCACCATAACAATGGAGAGTGACTCCCTCTGTTCCTGCTCCCAGGTCAGTGAGGTGTGTGTGGGGCCAGCTTGGCCCCAGCAAATACACAAAGAAATGCACATCACTGGGACGGCATCTGCCACGTCCTGGGAAACAGCTGAGACATGCTATGCTTTGGATGTGACTGAAGAGGGGAAAAGGAGGAATAATACAGACACTTTAAATGCTCAGTCTCAGGCTATTATTTAACTGCCCCGAGGTTTGATTGTTATTTTTACCCCTTTAGCACGTTGTTGTATAAGTTGTTTGGAGAAAAGAGGCTATCTGTGGCTTACATAAAGCGTTCTGTTCCCTATTTTATTGCTGAAAGCTACTCAAGAGAAAGTGCTCACCTTAAAATGGGGCAAAAATATCAAGTGTGGCCTACTCAAAATCAGTGCCTTACATAAACTGGGATCCTGCTCTGCCAAGACTGGAGGCACACTGTGCTATAAACACCAGTTACTGTCATGTATTAAAGGTTCAGCGAAGGGCCCAGTCATCACCTTTGAATAAGAAACTACTCTAATAAATGATGTCTCAGATCTGTGCTAATGATCTGGCAGCCCTTTATGTTTGTAGGAATTATCCAAGTGCTGGCTGACATGACACTGACCATAGAGGAGGAGTACAGGCAGAAATACTGCCAGGAGACTGATCTGATTTTTCTGACCTAGTGCCAAGAACTTCCGCAGTGAATTGCAACTGCACTAAAAAATATGAAACAAATGTGAATCAGGTACAGTAGTTCTGTTTCTAGTGAGTCAGTTAAAAGAACACCCCAAAGATTTTAAATGTCCTCATTAATGTTCCCATGTGGAGAGAGTTTGTATTTAATAGCTGTTTAGCTATTAAGCTTGTTAAAACAGTTTTGGGGAACTATTTAAATGTTTAACTCATTGAGCTTTATAACAACAGCCATTTTCAGTTTTCAGTGGCTCCTGAGTCCCTGAAACATTTTCAGTCAGTGTGGCTGACTCACTTCTGAAATCCCCTTAGCATTTGGGTGTCCACTGATGACGCAAACCTGGAGGAGGGAGCTCCCAGCTTCAAAACTGGGGCAAGACATTATTTTAGCAGGACAAAAGATGACATTTAAGCTTCTTGAGAATAAATCCATTAAAATTTTCTCAGTATCAGTTGTGGTATATGAATAAAATAAGTGTGCATTATTGCTAGCAGTTTATCAAAGACAGCAACAGCATCTTAACTGATTTTTAGCTCTCCCTTCTGTTTTTCTGTTTTTAATTTCATTTAGGGCAGAAAGAGTTTGTAATTCCTTCTGTTCAATGCAAACTCTGCAAGACCAGATGAACCCATCATGATGGAGATACACACACATATATATATACAGATATATTTGCAGTAGTAACAGTGGGATTACATGGAACATAACTCTCTAAAATGAAAAGTCAGATTTCCAAGGGGGAAAAGCACACTATGAAGAAGTGTGCATTGAGACTGTCACAGAAGTACCATGGGATTTCTTCAGCAGCATCCCCAGCTGGGAGCCACGATTCCCTGGCCTCTTCCCTGGAATATTCTGTCAGAGCCATGCACCCACTCCTTCCACGTGCTCTAACCCTTGGGCTCTGCCACGGGCAAGATGCTGAGCTGCCCCCTCCCACACAGACAAGGAGCTTCTACATCAGATGGGAAACGTGCTGGGAGCTTCCAATTATAAAAGATGTCATGAATTGAGTTCAGGATTGCATCTGAGGAACCATCCTCAAGATTACAGTTTGGAGTTTAGACAAGTGAATTCTGCCTACATCTCTGAAAGCTATGAAGGAAACACATCTTTGTTTTCTGGTTGTGTTTTTTTCCCCCCGGCTCTACCTAACTAGGTGAGTTGCTGATTTTCCACCACATTACATAAAATTCATAGGTGTTTGAATGTATTTGGCTTGTAGTGTTTGGTGAGGATTTACTTTCTCAAGCCCTTAGAATCACAGAATCATTTTGCTTGGAGGAGATCCTGGAGATCATTGTCTCATTGAGTCTCAACACTGCCAAATCCACCACTAAACCACATCCCCTAGTGCCACATCCACACATGTTTTAAATACCTCTGGGGTTGGTGACTCCATTGCTTTCCTGACAGACTTTTCCAATTCTTCAATGAAGAATTTTGTCCTAATATTTAATCTAAACCTTCCCTTGCACAGGTTGAGGCTGTTCCCTCTCATCCTACTGCTTTTTACTTGGGAGAAGAGACCTATCCCAGCTGCCTTTTCACATGTATTTAGTCACATTTTCTTACTTTTAGCAAAGGGTGTTTTTATCTTAAGAGTCTGACCCTAGATCTGAAAAAACTGATTCCTTGTCTGCAGCTCTAAAGACATAAATTTTAACTTTGACAGTAACCACCAGAACTGAGGATTAAAGAACATAATATCCTTTGCAAAATATTACAGTTACTCTTGCCAGCTCCACAGGATCCCCATTACTGATAACAGACAGGGGAAAGCCTCCAGAACAGTGGGAGAAGAACACCTGCAGAAGGAGCTTCCTCCACACACACATCACCAACTCTGCAGCTCTGGCCCCACTGGTGAGCAATAAATACCATCTGTACTTCAGGTTTTCTGGTGCCTGAGTTCATAGAATCATGGAGTATCCTGAGCTGGAAGGATCACTGAAGTTCAACGCCTGGCCCTACACAGACACCCCATCAGTTCCACCCTGTGCATCCCTGAGAGCGCTGTGCAAACCCTCCTGGAGCTCTGGCAGCCTTGGTGCCATGACCATTCCTGGGGAGCCCCAGCACCCTCTGAGTGAAAAACCTTTCCCTGATATCCACCCTGACCCTGCCCTGACACAGCTCCAGCCGTTTCCTCGGTCCTGTCCCTGGTCACACAGAGCAAAGAGCAGGGCCTGCCCCTCCTCTTCCTCTCCTGAGGAAGCTGCAGAGCTGCTGTGAGCTCTGACCTCAGCCTGCTCTTCTCCAGCTGAACAGACCAGTGCCCTCAGCTGCTCCTTGTATGGCTTTCTCTTCAGGCCCTTCAGTATCATCTCCATAACCTTACTTTGGACATTCTCTGAGAGCTTTAGATTTTTCTTATATTGTGGTGCCCTAAGAGAGAGAAGCAGCAGCTGTGCAGCCCATAGAGATGGCTGTGGATCAATCTCACAGGATTTGTGTGCTTGAGCAAAAGCCTCTTCTGTCACAGCTGCAAGTGGAACTGAGTGGGCACAGGCTGCACCAACACGGGGCAGGACAGTGACAGAGGCTCTGTCACATGGAAGAGGCACTGCTGAGGTCCATCTGTGTTGCAGAGGTTTCATTTCATTTCACAGACTGGCTCTAGTGGGATCTGCTGGAGGGAAGGAATGCCTGGGAATAGCTGGAACACACTAATCTTTTACAGGTGCCCCTTGAGGTCTTTGTGCCCAAGGACACCCCTCGCTCACACCGGCACTCCAGGGTGTGAACCAGAGCACTGTGATGGGCAGGTTCACTTCAGAACCGTGCTCCTGGTACTGCCAAAAGCCAGCTACAGGTCTGCTCACACACTTCAGCATACCTGTGGAAGTTATCCCTATTTTATGCTACTTTTCACTGACAGATGGGACTGCTCTCTGAGTACTCACAGAGGCCTCTGCCAACCAAAACTATTCCCAGATTCTGACACTTCCTCGGATGAAGCATCCTCTGTAGACCATCCAGAGGAAGGAGCACCAGCCCTGCCCAGCCCCTGGACATGGGCAGGGTGCCAGCCCAAGTGTTGCAAAATGGGGAACATGTCAAGATTATCTTAAGTCGGGATATTCTTCATGTAAGATCCTTGTATATTTCCAAGCCTAACCAGCAAGAACGGAGATCTAACCAGTGGAAGAGGCAGCTGCCAGCATCCCTTACTCAAGGACATGCTGGAACTAACATGTTTTAAGGATGTAGTAAATCAGTGCAGATGTATGTCTGTGTATCCATCGCTAACTTGGCAAAATACTCCAGGTCCATCACGTCTATATGTTGATGTGCTTGGAAACTAACTCTGAATTTCCGTGTATAAATAAAGGCATGAAAAGCCGGGCGGTAGTGCTTTATTTGCGGTGTCACCACAGAGCACCCAGGCTTGTGCAGCTCTGCAATAAGCCATCGCTGTGTCTCCCGAGTAGTTACTGCACTTGTCCCTGCAGCCCTGGGCTCGCCGCACGTCGCGGATCGAGCCCGACCCGCGGGGCCGCCGTGAGGGGAGCGCGGCGGCGCCGCCACCGCCGCACATCTCGCGAGAGGCGGCGCGGGGCCGGGGCGGGAACATGGCGGGGCGGGGGCGCTGAGGGGCGGCTGGCGGGGCAGCCCGCGGTCCCTCCCCGGCGCCGGCGGCTCCTCCTCTGCTCACCTCAGCTCACCCCCTGCATGCCGGCGGTGCCGGGGGCGCTGTGGAGCGGGGCACGGGGCCGCCCGCCATGGCCGAAGCAGGAGCGGGAAGCGCCGAGGGCGCCGAGGAGGAGCGGCGGGCGGCGGAAGGTGGGAGCGGGTCCGCCCGAGGAGCGGGCGGTGCGCGCCCCGTCCCCCTCGCCCCTGCCGCGCGTAGCTCCGTGCGTGGGGGGCGATGGCGGGCGCCGTGTGTGGGGTGTGTCTGCCTGTTTGTGTCTGTCTGTCTGTCTGTCCGCCCGCCCGCCTCGGTGATGTGGCACGGGCGGGTGTTGTTGTGGGGCTGGTGCCCGTGGGGCAGTGCCATCCTTCCGTGAGGGCGCTCGGGGCCGCTCCTGTGCCCGGTGCCGCTCCGGGGCCGCTCGCGTTTGTGGCTCATTCCCGCTGGGCGCTCCTGGCTCGCTGCTCCCGCTCGGTGGAGTTCAGTGGAGGTACCTGGAGCGCCCACATGGAAACAGAATCACGGAATGGGGTTGGAAAAGAGCTCTGGAGATGGTCCAGTCCACCCCCGTGGCCAGGCAGGGTCACCTGCAGCAGGTGGCACAGGAGCGTGTCCCGCTGGGTTGGAATGTCCCCGGAGAGGGAGACTCCAGGCCCTCCCTGGGCAGCTGTTCAGGGCTCTGCCACCCTCGGTGTGCAGAAGTTCTTCCTCAGGCTGAGCTTCTTGTGTTCAGTTTGTCCATTGCTCCTTGTTCTGTCCCTGGGCAGCACTGACAAGAGCCTGGCACCGTCCCCTTGGCATCCGCCTGTGTAATGGTCACTGTGCTGTACTGCTGTGACAGATGTGTCATCGTGCTGATGCCATGTGCGCTAAAAATCTGGGGGCTTTCGGTTTGGTTTTTTTGTTTGTTTGTTTTTTTTTTTTTTTTTTTTTTTTTTTTAACTAAGTTTGTAGTTCTCTGTTTCTGGTACACACGTAGCCTTGCATTCCTAAAACTCTAGTATGATTTTTTTTTTTTGGTAGGTAAACATGATTTAGTGTTTTAGGTACAGTGATTCTGACTTTTCTCTGTGTGTGTATGTGTGCCCACGCATGTATGGCGACCAAGGTTTGATCTTTCCATGTTTTTAATCATAAGTTTCTGCTACTAAATCAAGGCTGGTTGTAAACTACCAGCTGCTGCTCGTGTTCCTGCTTGGAAACGAGTGGAAGGGAGCGTTTTGCACGGGGTGTGGGGAAACACAAATGGTCCGATCGCTCCTGAGCCATCACTGCAGCTCTGTGTAGTTAGCACCAATTCTTCTAGGTTTATCAGTTGTTTTCTAAATGCCTCTTGGGTCGAGTGTGCTTTAATGTATGTGGGGATGCTTGTTGTCTGAAATCCTGGACGTTTTTCTGTCTGGGCTGCTTGATTGTTTAAATACTGTTCTAAAATTCTGTGGCAAATGTAGTGTTTGAAAACAAAGTGGTGGTGCAGGGGGGTTTTTTTGGTAGCGTTTTTGCAGTCTGCTCAACTGTGCTTAAAACTTAAGATGCATTGTTTCTATATCGTGCATATACTGAGAGGAGACAAAATCATCAAAATGAAGAAAGCTCCAAATGCACAGGCATTTCCATTTACAAGTAGATTTGGGAAATCAATGAACCATAGGCTTTCATGTTTTATTGTGAAATTAACCCCCATCCCTGCTTTCTTCTGCTGCCTATGTTTATACCTGTTCTTTTAGTGGATTTTAAAGAAACAAATTTTGGGTTTCTTTGTTTTTAAGACAAAAGTATCTAAATTGTTTGTGGGGTATGGCGACACTAAATTTACCTGCCTAGTAGTTTTTAGGGTGGATTTTTTTCTTTTCACTTGAATGTGCACCTTATTGTTGGTACATTTGCACATTATGAAAAACAAACTCTAAACTCAAACTCTAACTCTTGGACGTTTCACATCCAAGAATTAAATTCATTGTAAGAAGAAATAATTTGGTGAGTGATTTTGGAAGTGAATAATTGTGAACTTTTGAAAATTCCCTGTTTGGACTGCAGGGCCAGCTAAAACCATGGAAATTCTGCAGCTCACTTGATAGGACTCAGCATTTTGCAATCATATGATTCCAAAACTTACAAGAAAACAGCTGTCCACTATTTTTCTAGGAGAATATAACTGGAGAGGATTTGTGCTTGGCTTTTTGTTTGTTGGTTGTTTTTCCCAGAAATGAGCTATGATATATGAGGCTCCCGATTCCTATCAGTGCTTTCTACCTGGTGCGAACATGCAAGTGCCTGGGAGAGCAGGGAGCCCTTTCCAGGCCTTGGGGAGGATCTTTCCCTTAGCTGCCTCCTGCCTTCTTTTATTTTTTAATACACTGATAGATTTGGCCAAATATTTTGTGTTTGAGATCTGATAAGTGAATGTGTCATTTAAGTGGTAAGTCGTGATTTTGACTGCTTCTCTTCCAGGTGATGAAAATGAGTAAAAATAGATGCAGAGAGCAATCAGTTGCCTGTGTTATTATTTGATTTAAATGTATGTAATTCAGACTGTTTTAATTTTTTCCTTTTTTCATTTTGTGAAATTAAAACCAAATCCAATGTTCTTAACATAGAAGAGTTTATTCTCTGGATAGTGTTGTTCATAAGATGCTTTCATTGCTAAATTCTCTGTATCTTGCTCCTGCATTGCACATGCTTATAAAATTTGAGGAAAGAATAAGCTGCTTTAGTCCATACATTTCTATTGTTTTCAGAACTTCATTCCAAAGATTGTTATCCCAGCTTTCAATACAAGGTACTGCAGGTGATGAGCTTGATGCCACACTTGCTGTAAGTTTGAAAATGCTTTTCATGGCCTGTTTTAAAGGTCTAAAATAAATTCAAAGAATCTTTTAGTACAGCTCTCAGCTATGTGTAGAAGATATAGTTCTTTGTTGTACAGGTGTTCAGATGTGCAGGACCTTAAGCTGATGTCACAGCACCTGTAACTCTTTCTCACACACTCCTGTACGTGTGCAGGCTGTGTGTGGCACTGTCACACTCTCTAATGAGTATCTGCAGAAGAATTCACTAAAATAAACTAAAAGTTTAGACATTTAACTCCACAGTAAAATAAAACAATTGACATGGTGTGGAGTTATTTGCCTCTGTCAGTGTGAAGCCATTCCCCCTTGTCCAGAGTCTCTCTCCCTCTTTCCTGTGGGCTCCCTTCAGGCACTGCAAGGCCACAGTGAGGTCACCCCAAAGCCTTCTCCTCTCCAGGCTGAACAATCCCAATTCCCTCAGCCTTTCCTCCCAACAGAGCTGCTTTATCTCACATCTTAAAAAAACCCCAACAAACTAAACCCAAACAAGCAAAAAACCCCCACAAAACCTCCAGGAAAACCCCAGCTGACCAACCAAAAACCAAACAAGCAAACAAACAAAAAAAGCCAAACACCAAAAAACTGTGTTATTTGTGACAGAACTTTACAGTCTAAAAGGAACTGCTGTGGCTGGGCTGCACAGCCCTCAGGTGCCACTTCACACTGGCTTACACCAGAATTTGGAGTTCTTTAAAATTGACAGAGCTCAGATCCCTGGCTGGAGGGTTTTGTGCATGCCACATACACACCTCTGGAAAATTTAGTAGTCTGTGGTATTTGTGATCTTAGAAATCTGAATTCAAAGCAGCCTCTTTCTTCTCCTTTTCTTGGAAAGTGTTTCAAATTAGGAAGCTGGGTTAAAAAATCCTTATTTTTGGAAAGGTTGTGCCAGTGTTAACACATTATTAATTTAGTTAGCTGCAGAGCTACCACATTTCTCCAAGTCTCACTTATTCCCAGACTATGGAAAGTGTCACCATAAGCTTTATAAATGTACTTCTTTAATGATATTTTATTTCAAGCCTATTTTAGTCTAATATCTTGGTAGCTGAATTTGGATGTTCTTTTTTAAACTGGCTAATAAATGAGGGCTGACTGACAGCTCCTTTAATTAATTTATTAATTTATTAATACTACATGACTTGTATCTTCCTGCTAATTTTGGAGTGCTAATGTGTATCCTGCAAACCTAGACAGAAAAGCTAACCCTGCTAGGGGTGGGTGGTCTTGAGGTAGTGCATAATTAGGCCAATAATTTGGAAAGCCTGGCTTGGGCTTGAACTTGTTGCATGTGATGCAAACAGGTGCTGTCTGTGGCTCTGATGTTAAATAATTGTGTGATATTTCTGTGCTTGGGGTGGGTTTCATCTCACTTATCTTTAGATGTCCAAGTGTGAGGCAGTTCCTTTGGTCCCTGTGTAATTACTGACTAGAGATAGGCACTCTTGGGCTGTATCTCATCTAACCAACTGGAGGAATCTATTTTAGATTGAGATGAATCACCCTAGAACTGTTTTATTTCATCTAGCCAAATGGAGGAATCTATTCTGGGGAGAGATGAATCACCCTAGAAATGTCTTCCTCCCTCCCAGAGGGACCAGAATGGCTACTTCAGACGTGGACATCATTATTGGTTCACATGAATGTCCCTTTTTATGGCTGGTGGAGTTTGGCCATAAACCTTTTCTTAAAGCTTGTGTTTGCTTAGGAATTGAAAACCTTGAAACTGTTGGTCGTGAAAACAGCTCAGGAACGTGGCATGGGATTAGAAAATATTATTGTCAGTAATTGTAAAAATGTGGAGTCTCCCAAGCCTTGTTTCTCAATGCATTGCAGGGGATTGACACAGAAACTTTGCTGACACAGGAATATGGCTGATTTGGTTTGTCTTTGTATCTCCCCCCAAACAGTTTCCTGCAGCTCCTTGGCAGTTGTTCCCTTCTTTGCCAGCCCCCTGGGGACTCCAATTATTATTTATTTTCCACAAGAGTAGGGGATGCTCTTGTTATGAGAAATATGTATTGATAACCATCCCTTAAATACTTTGTTTTCTCATTAATGAAATACACTAAAATGAGTGTTCAACTAACAGTTTTTCATTTCACATACACTTACTGGGAAGGAGCTATTTCTCAGATGTGTTTGTACTGTTTGGATGGTCTTTGCTTTTTCACAGAGGGATTAATTCCAGTGAAGGAATTCCTGTATTGTTCTCATTATTTTAATCTGTCCCAATGTACATAATATGCTTTAAAAATATTTTTGATTTGTAATATAGATAAGCACATAGGCTTAATGCTGAGAGAAAGATTATAATAGACATGTATTGGAGGAACTGTTCACTTGCCATTAATATCTGGTTATCAGTATTCCAGGGCATTAGCAATGGAATGAATAGCAATGAAGTAAAAATGTCATTTCTCAGCTGGAATTTTATTTGGCTTGCAAACCAGACTAGTGTGAATAACAGCCTTTAGGGTGGTCAAACAAAACATCTCTAGTTGACTTAAACTGTTTCTAGTGGTTTTAGAATTCACTAATGATTTTGGTTTTATAGAAACATCAACTTGTTATAAAGATTGGTCTTTCTGGATATTATTTCTCATGAAGCAAGTGTGCTATGAAATTGGGAATTATTTCAGTTTGCTTCATGTGTGTTTAGAGGTGTTTGTTGTGATGTCAATGGTATGAAAATATTCACAAAAAATGCAAGCATAAGAAATTCAGCCAGGTGCTCAAATGACGGGTAAAAATCCAACTTTTTCTGATCATAGAAGCCCATCCTGGTTATTTGGGTACATTCTAGACCATTTTTTTGTGAACCTAAAGATTGTTATATTCATTATTCAGCTCTCCCAAAGTGGTGTAGACAGAGAGGGAAAGAAATCTTTCAGCACAGCCTACACAAGGTTGGGACACTCCAGGGACAGAGTGAGCACCCTGGATTCACCCAGTATCATAGTGATGGCTCTTATGGAGCCCTCAGAGATTATTTTCCATCACCCTTCCTGACTTTTCAAAGCTTTAGGAAAGCCTTGGCTTTAGGAGCTGTTTCTGCCCATTTCTTGCTCAGTGAGTGATAGGTACGAAAAAGATTTGTTCACTTCTGTTCAACTCCACATAATCACAGTTCACCTATGCTTGGTTGTTCTGAAGCTGTAAATTTATTTATTTCTCTATTTATTTTCTTTTGCATTGTTGATGGGGGTTTGGGTTTTATTCATGGGCTTTTAAAGAATATATATATATATGTAAAGACTGTAAGCTGCATGCTGAGCATGTCAGGGATCAGTACAGATTCTTAAACTCACATTTTTGTCCAAGATCAGTCACTCATCATACTGGCATTTAGTTTGTCCCAGGGATAGTGTTAAGGATTCAATTTATCACCTTACAATTGTAGTGTGGAAGTTCTTAATAGGTCACTGTTACTGGTAATCTGAATATATTTTGTTTTCTCACTTAAGAATAACGAAAATGGGTGTTGTTAGTAAAGGTAGAAGAGATAACTGCAGTATTCAGAAATTGTTGCTTGAGTGTGAGGGAAAAAAACTAGTTGTTTAATAATATTGAAGAGAAATTGGAAAACCTGTAAAAGAGGCCTTGGATTTTGTTCCTTTAAAGGGAAGTGTTTGGAAAGCAGGCTGGCCATCTGTGTGCAGAGCAGTATTTAGGTCAGTGGGTCTGTGCTGTCCTGCTTTGTTCCAGGACGAAGGGATCTGTTGTGCTGAAGGCATTCTGGTCCTGGAACCATGTAGGTTGCTGCTTAGTAAGTACTCTTTTATGAATATTCATCAAGACTGATTATACTTCAATAGCTTAATCAGGAATTATAGGATGCTCGGACCTGGGCAGATTAAAACTGCTCCTTTTAAAAAACAGTTCCTTTGCATCTGTCAGCATTTTTTGTTTGTTTTGGAATTGTGTTAATAACAGAAATAGAAAATGAAACTTTTAAGGAGACTCATCATAAAAATATTTCAGACATCTATCACTGTCTTATAGAAATACTTATAGTATTTATAATGTAATTTCTTTAATATATTTTTAATATCCCTAATTTGAATGTGATGTGCATTTGAAATAACTAGATTTTCTTGGTGTCAGAGATGTCCAAAGGTTGTCATATATTTGTCAAGTATTTGTTGATTCTTTGTTTCCATCTCTTTTTTTTTTGAAACTTCCTGTGTGACTTAATGAGTTAAAGAGCTTTCTAAAATAAAACAGGGGCTGACTTTGTGTTGTCTGATTTGATAGAGAGAGGATTAGTGGAAGACCAGGCAAGCTGTTGTTGGAGTATTAGCCTATTTTCATTTAACTCTCCAGAGCTGTATTCCAACACCAAATGAAAACCTAGAAGGTAATTTTTCTGATGTGAGATGTGTTTACATGTAAGAGAGGAAAAAAATATCATTTGTATCATTGTTTTTGGACATTTCTACATTTTTGCAAACAGCGCAGATGCTTAAAAAAGAGAGAAGACTCACAAGAAATTGTCCAGATTTTCTTCTTGCTGGATTTTCAAAGTAATCCTCTTGGTTTTTGCACCCTGCTAGAAGCAGGAGATGCTCACTTCCTTAAATGACATCTCTTCATCTCTCATCTGTCCTCACTGGCACATGGAGCCTGAAGGAGTTCCTGCATTTGTGAAGCAGAGTTAAATCTGGCTCTTTGGCTCTTTGCCTAAACATCAGCTGGGTGATTCTTTGTGATAGCTGCATTGAGACAGAAAAACAGGGTAATAGTGCTCATGTTCCTGGAGACTGCTCTCCTTTCCCACTAGGTTGCTAGGATTGCTTTGGCTTGTGATTTCTCTTCTGGCCTTCCCAGAAACAGCAGTTTTCCTTTAGAGGAGAATTGTGAAGGGAACTTGACAAGTTTTTGAGACTCTTCCAACTTCCATGGCAGATGTTTTGTGTAATTGCGGATTTTATGTCAGGAATACGATTATAGCAAACTTCCATTTCTTTGATATCTCACTTGATTAAAAAACAGTTCACAACGTATTTTTAATTTTCATTTAGTTTGAGCCCCAGTATTTTGATCTGCTGACAACTGGTGATCTTGCAGCAGGATGTCTGAGGTGGGGGGGAATTGAAGTGCAAAGGTTGTGCGAGGGGAGAGCTGTTCTGTATTGCCTTGGTGTGTAGATTACTTCTACATTTACAGACAGGTCACAAGTACAAATTTTGGCTTCTCTGAAGAACAAAGAAAGAAAACTTCTGTTCAAATGCCATAGTCAGCAGTGGGGAATGAAAAAGTCAGAGCTGCAGCAGAACCACTGTGGAGTTTTCAACATTGGGCAGTTTTTATGGTGAGATCATTGCAGCCCTGTGGGAAGGTGTGCGCTCTTTGCTGGACTTGGCTCGTGTCAGTGCAGCCTTGGCTGTTTGTGTCAGAGGCACAGAGCCACGCACAGACAGCTTTTAGTGCCGGTGAGGATGAGGGTGGGTGCAGCGTGCTGCAGCTCCTGCTGGACACTGAGCCTTTATTCTCGCTGCCAGACCAGTTCTCAGCGGATGGGGGCCCGTGCGTGGCCTGCGGAGGGCCCGGCCTCATGAACCCCGCCCCCAAGGCTGCCAGCAGCACGGCTTTCAATGCTGCCCTGCCTGACATCCCCAGGAAGCGCAAGGGGAGTGATTCTGACAACCAGTAAGTGAATCAAATCTCCGTGTCTCAACCTGAGACATTCGTCTGTTGTTTGTGCAACATGGTCACTGTCTTTCCTTTTCCTCCCTCCCTCCCTTCTAATCCTCTTTCCTTTGTTCATTACCATTACATTTACAGTGTCTTCCAAATGTGTTCTTTGACAGTCCCCGATTATTAAAAATAGAAAAAGTAATCCTTAAATCCAAGGGATATATGGAGGATTCTGTAATGCCATTTCCTGGCCTGAAGTGTCTGGATAATGTGCCTCTAATGCTGAAATTTCAATCCTAATTTTTAGGGTTTTTTTTCTCCTTCTTTGCCTACTAGTAAAAGCAAGTTCTTAATGTGAAAAATGCATGTATTTTATGATTGGCTTTTCGCAAATATTAAAATGAATATTATATGTGTTGTGTTAGAAAGCAATGCTGCATTAATTTTCTTAAGTACTGTGTTAAATATAGTTTTAGGTTATAAAAATTGTTAAAATAGAAACTATGCTATGTAGGATGTTTTATTTAAAAGAAAGGACTTGCAGCGAGATAGCAGCCACAGGACACCTGAATCTTTCAGAGAAAAAGAATTTATGGCCTTCTTATCAGAAGAAACGAACTTCTTCCCACCTCGAAGGCACTATTAGGATTAGAGGGGAGAAGTTGATGAAGACCAGACAGAATCCCGTGTTTGAATGGAATTTATGCATCATGTATGAGGTGTATGAATATGCAATAGGCTGTTGTTTTTAAGGGTTAATCCTTCGTTAACGTATGTCCTTTATCAGGCTCGTGCTGCCCAGAAAAATGTACCGTGACATCTGTAACTCTTTGTTTTTATTGTCTCATATTGTCCTAATTCAATTTGTCCAAATTGTTATTACTCTAATTGTGTTACTATTTTTATAACCATTTTATTACTATTAAACTTTTATAATTTTAAAAACAAGTGATTGGCATTTTTCACATTAAGTTGCTTGAAGTTTCCCAGGCACATACTAGAATTTTACCTTCAAGCATGAGACAAGATTACTGATTGAATTGTTTAATCTAGAACTGCTGCTTCAGTGACCAGAGCAGCCATTTCCTTAAATGTGGTGACAGACCTGTGACCTAAAAATGGGGACTGTCCTCTTGTAGTGCTCATTCTTTTCAAGTGTCTCATACCTGACTGCTGAGGGGACACTGTCAACTGTTTTATCCTGTTCTATAGCTGCCAAACAGATGCCAGTTAACCAAGTGATGTGCTCAAAGTTGTGTAAATCAGGCAGAAGTAAGAGACACAAGGTGCAGGTGTAGTGCACTACAACTATCTCTGAACTAATGCAGAATATCCATGTTTAAAAAGGTGGGGAATAGGAGATGTGCATGTAATTGTGATTATTAAAGCACTTTAATCACTGCTTCTCCCATATGTAGTCCATTGGTCTGCAGTAGCTGTACTGTGGGTGTTGATGTAATTGCCAACTTGGAGATTCAAGTGTGTCGTGTGGATAACTGAAAACTCCAGCAATATGTTAGTTTCTGAGGGAAAAAAAATAGTCTCCATTCTTTTTCAGTATCACTTTTTGATCTTTACCTGCTCAGTAAAAGTGTTGGTTTCTTGGTAATGTTCCCCTGAGGTTTGAATCTCTCAGATAAAAAAAAAATAATTGTCCAAGTTAAAAAATTAATTGAAAAAGTACTGGCTAATAAGAATTAGTAATTAGATTCTAGGACTAATGATCTTGCTGAAAATAACCAATTAAGTGGAGTTACCTTTAAAATTTTTCTGTGACTTAGGTTTTTTGGGTCTATCAAGTAATCTTGTTGTGCTTTAAACTCCATTTTACTTACTTTGTGATCTGTTTCTGCAGGGATACAGTTGAAGTTGATGGTGATCCTCAGAAAAGGTACTTTTTATGAATGAATCCATTTCTATTTTGAGTTCTGTGAACTTGTCACACTTCGCTGTTTGCCTAGATGAGCTGTGGGGTTCCTTGAGGAGTGCTTCATCCCAGGGCAGGTCTGTGTACAGCACAAGGTGATAAACATTTAGTTAAGGAACAGGATGGACAGGTCCATTCAATGTTAAGTGTTTCTGATAGTTCTTTCTAAGATGATGCTCTTACCAAACTTGTTAGTATTGAAGTTTAGAATGGGAAGGAGTGAAAAGTGCCAGTTCAATCAGAAGACTTAGGGAGGTGAAGAAAATATTCTCATATTCTTCCAGGACTGGTGAATGTAAACATTTTTTAATACCTTTTAGGGTGCTTTTAAAATTACAACTGTAATAACTGTGTTAAAATAATGCTGTTACAAGGTGGCTATGCAGCATAAGCAAACCCTTTGTGGAATATATCTCCCAGGAGGGTTGTTAATTACATGATTACTTTGTTGCATTTTCTTTTTCTGTATTTGGAAAAAGATACCTTACGTGGGTAATATTTGTTTGTAAGTAGCCATGCAGTGTTTTTATAGAATAAACTGTTTCCCTTGGAAGGGACCTACAATGATCATCCGCTCCAACAGCCTGAGCCCTTCAGGGCTGACCAAAGGTTAAGGCACATTGTAAAGTGCATTGTCCAAATGCCTCTTCAACACTGACAGGCCTGGGGCATTGACCACCTCTCCAGGAAGCCTGTTCCAGTGTTTCCCCACCTTCTTGGTACAGAAATGCTTCCTAATGTCCAGTCTAGACCTCCCCTGCACAGCTTTTAAACCATTCCCCTATCCTTGGATACCTGGGAGAAGAGCTCAGCACCTCTCTGTGCACTTCCCCTCCTCAGGAACCTGCAGAGAGCAAGGAGATGGCCTCAGCCTCCTTCTCTCCAAACTGGACAAACCAGGAGTCCTTGGCCACAGGACATTCCTTCTATCCTTTCATCAGCTTTGTTGCCTTTCTCTGAATTTCTTCAGGTACCTTCCCATCTTCACCAAACACCTTCTCACATTTTGGGGCCCAGAAGTGCCCACAGTATTCCAGGTGAAGGCACAGCAGGACAATCACCTCTTTGTCCATCTGGTGTTTGATGTGCTTTGCCCTCTGACTGCCTTGAACTGGGCCTGCTGTCAGCCAGCACCTCCAGGTCCCTTTCTGCAGGGAAGTCACTCTTTGGTACATAGCCTGAAGAGGAGTGTAAAAATCTTTCTTTGGGGTTAAATTGGTTGTTTCTTCGTGGATTTTTTCCATGGTGCTCATCATGGAAAGTGTGAGTAAAAAACCTCCTTTTCTGCCTTTAAAACATTAGCTTCCATTTTAGAAAAAATGGGGAAGTATATTTAATAAATCAATTAAGAAAGTAGAGAAAAGCTGGTGTTCTTTATTTTTACTGATTGATACCCATTCTGTCCTTTATAGTACCAATTAAATATACCCACAATATAGCCACAAAGTAGAATTTCACCCTCTGTTCATGTAGTCAAGGTGGTTTTAATTTAGCTATTCATATCAGCAACACCACAGCTGTTAGGACAGAGGCTATAAAAATCCATTGAAGGCTAGAACTGATTGCTTGAACAGCAAATTTGTGCTAGATTTTTTCCCCAAGTGGAGCTCCTGAGGGAGAAGGAAAGTTAATTAATCGGGCACATGCTGCATTGCAGCTGGTCTGGCTCCTCCTTACCTCTTCCCTTATGGTCAGAGAATGTGAATTCTGTTGGAATTCACAGTATATAGATATTTCTGGTAAGTTTATTTTAGAATGGAAGGACAATATTAGTTATTGCTAACTTGTCTAAATCTGAAACTATTTCAGTGAATGAAAGTCTTGGGGTGTTGTGAGCCAAACCTCCTCCTGTGTTTGGGTTTTTCAGACTGTCTAGAAGATTGCTGGGTTCCAGTGAAATCCCAGAGTCTGCCTTGTTAGTTTGGCTTCTGGATCCTCACTGGGTTCAGTACTCAGTTGCAGGTGGCAGCAGCTTTTGGCACCTTTCCTGAAGCTGTAATCTCCAAGGATCCTCCTGCTTCCCTTTCCTTGTGGGAGACACCTGCTGCCTGCTTGGCCTCTCCTCTTGATTCTCATGGTACCAAGGCCATCAATTCTTCCCAAAGAGTGGGGAACAGTGCAGTGGGCATAGGGAAAGAAAAGCTCATTGCCTTGTTTGAATCATCCTTTATAGTTTCCTGTTAGAGAGTGTTGATTGTGCTGCAGACACTTAAGACTGTGTTTCATTCACAGTTTTATTACTTTATGACTTCCCAGTCATTGCTGTAGGGTATGGGAAATAGCTTAGGGTTTTTGGGTTTTTTCAAATGTAATTTAGGATTGCTTATTTTATAACTTGACAATAAGTTATGAGAAATAAAAACATACATTTTTATCTTATAAAACTTTAAACAAAAAAATAAAATCAAGGCTAGTCTTAAGTTATTTGAGTGCTCCAGTAATGTTGTTGTCTCCAGAGTAAAAAAAGCCCCATAATTATGAACTATCCCTTTAATATGTTCATACAACTGTGAATATTGCCAGTTGTGCTCTGGTCTCTTTCTGTTATGCATCACTTGCTAGGTCAGTTATGCTTGAGAGATTTTGTGGGTTTGCTTTTGCTGGAGCCACAGTAATTTTGTAGCATTTTTCTATCTTCTGGAATTTGTGGGAGGAAAGAAGTGCCTAGTATTAAATATGTAATGTAAAACTCTGTACCTTGTTTTTTCTAGGAGTGAAGATGAAGAACATGTTAAAGTAAAAGACTTCAGGTACTCATTTTCAATAGAAATATGTTTTGCTAGTGAAGACTGAAATTCAATAGTAAAACATAAGTAAAATAGTAGTAAATAGTAAAATATGAGTTTGTGGATAACATTCATTAAAACTTTATCAAATATTTAACAGTAAGCTTTTCCTTTTCCTTGCTAAATGTATAGTAATTTTTAAAGCCTCCTTGAGGATTTTATTTGCTAATAATTTTGGTAAATGTTGCCGCAGAATATCTCAATTGGTTTAGCAAAACCATGAGGTTGAAGTTTTTAAGGTGAGAATTAAATGCAGTACACTTAAGTCGTGTAAGGAGCTGATCCTTCATCTGTATGAATTTGAGAATTGTTTTTTCTAGATTTGTCTGCTTCTGGAGGTATTTGGAATTTGTTCCACATGGAAATAGATTTGGCTAAAGTACAACAAAGATTTCTTGTTCTAGAACAAGCTTTTGTGTAGGGAATTATTCAAGTTTTGCCATTGAACTTTGAATTCACATAAACTGAAATTCACATAGAGCACTTGCCAGATTTGAAATGTTGTGTGACCACAGTTCAGCCAAACAAATATTTTAAACTGCAGACAAACCATGTAGTAAAACCAGAGCTGTGCTGTAAAGTTGATTTAAAAATAAGTCTTTCATTTTTCATGTGAGCAGAGATATCAAACCAGAAATACATAATCCACTCAGCATGCTGTCAGAAGTATTATTTATATAGTATGCTAGCTAGTAATTATGAAGTGTTCCTGTAATTGAAACAAAATTAAAGAAACTAAAATGTTCCAAGATATATTTACAGTTTCACTTCAAAATTATTTTTTCTTCACAGACTGTCCCAGATTGCTCTATAAGATTGTAGTACATTGCTTTAATGGCTTCTGTGTGGCATTGTTAACTTTTTTCCTGACTTTTTGGTGCACTAGTTGGAGGGAAAAAGAATCAGTACAAAGGTGTCTGGAGGTTTGCTTATCAGTTATCTCCTTCCAGTATTATTTGTCTCTAGCTTATTGTGGAACCTGCTTTTCTCCCTTTGCCTTTGTGGCTGTGGCAAACAACAGAAGCCTTTTTCAATCATTCAATCATCCCCTGAATTTCTGCACCAACCTGACCAGTTTGTTATAATTCTTTATTGACCTTCAGAGATGTGGAAGGTTGTTCCCTTTCCTGGAATGCATGTATTTGTCTTCCTGAAGTTCACAGTTCAAGGAGCATACCCAGGATATTACTTGATTGTTCTTACCTGACATAAAGGAAGAGTTGGGTGAACCCACAGATGTGAGCATAACTCAAAAAATTAAATCTCATGGAAGGCTTTTGAGAGAGAAAAGCTAAATGCTTGGTAGAATGACCCAGAATTAGTTGTGAGGTGAAGGCTTTATTTTTTTTTTTTTAATTAAAATAGTATTCAGGTAGATCTTTAAAACTGTACTTTGCTCTTTCTCAACAGGCCAGGTGTAGTTAACTTTATTGCCTTTAATAACTTCCGTTGCAGTATGCCTGCAAGGAAAAGTTTTGGAGATCAGTTAACCAAAACTTATTCCTCATTTTGCATAACTATACTACTGTGTCTGGCCTCAATTAGAAAGAAAAATCATCTGGGCTTTAATTGAGTGGCTGACTTATCTTCTGGGTAAGGAGGAAGAGAGTGAATGAAACCTTCCTTAATCTGCTGGAGGGTGTTAGAGGGAAGGAGATGGGTTGAAAAGCTGACATAATGCACTAGAAAGAAGTAAAGAAAAGGTGACCTGAGCTATAAATGCACTTGTGGTGTGCAACCATGTGCCCTAGAAGGAGTTTCCTGATGAAAACTCACTGAGAAGAGAAGCTCTTTCTGTGGCTGAGTTCTTGACAGGCTTACCAAGAGATGAAACCTGAGACAGCCTTTGTACCACCTTATCAGGAAAGCTTTCTGGGATACTTCTGGTCAATTACACAAGGCACGACTTGTTTTTTTCAGTTTCCACTCCATCTCTTAGAAGCATGTGGAAAAGTAATGTTTATTGCTGTGGGGTTTCTTAAAAGGCAGCAGAATGAACACCCTATCTTAGTTACACAGGCCAGGTAGAGGTGGGAGCAAGAATGTCTTTCACTGATTCCCAATGACATCAAGAGTTCTCTGGGACACACTGAAGTGTCCAAGTCATCACTTGCATGGCAAGGGTCTCAAGAAAGGTTTATGTTTAAGAAGTCTTCATAACCTCTTGTTCCTGCCAAATGTAATCAAATTGTTGCTTGGGATATCTCTTCTCCTCAGTATTTCCCATTTCATCTTTGTTGAAGTGAATCCAATTCAATTGTCCAGTAGAAGTAGCATATGAAAAACTGCTTCAGTGCAGTAGTACTGGTGATAGTTCCATTCCCAAAATGAAACTGAATATTATGGGGACAATCATGTGTCCTACATCACTCTTTAAAAATAATTTTTCTTCTTAGAGAGGCTCACAGTCAGACAGAGAAAAGAAGAAGAGACAAAATGAATAATTTGATAGAGGAATTGTCTGCCATGATACCACAGTGCAATCCCATGGCCCGAAAGCTGGACAAGCTCACAGTGCTACGGATGGCTGTGCAGCACTTGAAGTCTTTAAAAGGTGAGTTTGGGAAACATCATCCTGTAAATCCTTGTTCTAGTAGGAGTTGTTGTGTGTATCTTCCCAGGTTTTAAATAAACCAAGAGTATTTTATTTTACATTTCCTTACTGTATTTAGTTCTGAGTCTGCTCCTCATTTAAGTGTTCATGTCTGTAGCTGTCAGAACGTAATTTTAAGTTTTTGCTTAGTACAGCAGAAAAAAAGCCACCCTTCAGTTTCTGATATTTCCTGTCTGCTCAGGGCATGCCTTGCTCTTGGGTTACTCCTTGATCCTTTTTAGAAGGTACAGGAGTCAAAAGGAAGGTTGCAAGACAGAAAATAATTTAACAAAATGGTCAATGACTTTGGTTGCATTAAAGTCTTAAAAACCCTCACATGGTAGATAGTAGCAAGAAACAGAAACTTCTGGTAGCCCAGTCAACTGAGAAAGTTAATAATGGATCTTAGGGAATGCTTTAGTGTGAGGATCAGCCCAGGAAATATTCTTTGCTCTCCTTCTGCTATTGCTAGGTTTTTGGATTTTTTTTCCCCCTCTCTCCCAAAAAAATATATCCAAATAAACTCTGCAATGTGCAGCTTGTATCAGCTGCACAGAATATTTAGGTGTTTTGGCACCACTGTTTCAGAATAATCATTTGGTCAACTCTAAGCAAAGATCAAAGACCCTCTGCATTGCAAAACCCACTGATTATGAATAAACAGGTCTAAGGAGAACCCAGTTAGTTTTGGGTCAAAGAAGTGAAGAAAATTAAATAAGTTGCTGCCTTGGCAGTAATAGAATCATAGAAATGGCTCAGGTGTAAAGGGTTTTGAGGTTTTTCTAAAGGACTGAGAGTCTGCATGAAGAAGTCATGTGAACCAGCAGGAAATAATGTAAACCAGCAGGACAGTAACTGCACTTGCAGTTAAACAAGAAATCTTCAGCTCAAGCATTTGTATTTTAACAACAGGATGTAAACACTGGACTTCACCCAGCACAGTTGTATTTACCTCAAAACAAATGGTTCAAGAGAATACAATATACTATGTGGAGTTATAGTGCATGATGAAATGGGCTGAAATGTTCAACTGTTACAAAAAATGTAACACCAAAAAAAAAATTTAATGGATAAAAGTGTAATGAACAAAAACTAATTTACAGAGTACTTGCCATGGGTGCTAGAACAGTACATGCAGTGAGTCAGTCTCACTATATTTAGTGAGACATTCAATTTAACTACAACAGTTTGGTTTTTTGATTGTTGGCTTTATAGTAATAATGAAGCATTATTAATGTCTAAAGATAATTGGTAATATTGGAATTATTCTGTTTCAGGAAGGAGAATTTAGTTAAGAGGTCTGAAATATACCTATGAAATGTTTCTAGAAAATTCACTTCTCCTAATACCATTTCTCTTGCAGTACATTAATGATATCTGAATAGAAGTTTGCTTGGTTTGTGTTAATAAAGGGCAAGAAAAAAAACAGTTATGTGCATCTGTTTTCATTACCAGATATGTTTGAAATCTGTTTTAATTTTATTTTTAGTATTTCTTGAGCTTTGAATTATTTTTTTAATTCAGCTATTGGGGTCATAGAGAAAAATTCTAAAAGACATAGCAAGTATAGCTCTGCTAAAAGTGAGTTTAAAATGTAACTTTTGCCATGATCTCTGTGAATGACCCATTTCCCAGGTTCCAGCAGCTCCTACTCAGAAGTGCGGTATAAACCTTCATTTCTGAAGGATGATGAACTGCGGCAGTTAATCCTTAGGGTGAGTGGAGGGAAACTCTCAGATAAATCATGTCATTGTTAAAGCTTCAGTTTTTAGTTGGACAGTGCTTTTTCTCCCATCATTTCCTTCAGGCAAGTGTTTTCTTGTACTGATTAAACTCTGTGCACTACCCAGGCTTTCATGAAGGTGTGCAGAGATGGTTTAGGAGCATGGCAGGCAGCAGCCCTGGAAGGACAATAATCTGTGTACAGTCTGCCTGTTTAATACATCCATTCTAAAAATCTTCATGCAACTGCAGAGAATGCTGCCAGTTATGCAGGAATATCCTCACAGTTGTTGGCTGTCCTACCAAAATGGGCATTTTTAAAGATGTGCTTTGCAAAAGGTGCAGAAAATACCTGGAATAAAATCTTCCCTCTTGTTTGCACACTTCATCACAAACCCACACACCTCATTCACAGCTAGGTTTGTGGGTTTTTTCCTTTGCTGCAACAATGCTTTGCCAAGATCTACTTTGCCAAGAATGGCTCCCAAAAGAAGCTGTTTTGTAGCTGGACTTTTGCCAAAGATGTCTTTAAGGAACTTTAGCTGTCTGTGGTTGAAGGCATTGTTTGGTCCTTGCAATCTTAATTGCTTTTTTTTTAGAATCACAGAATCGCCTGAGTTGGAAGGGACCTTAAAGTTCATCTCATTCCACTCCCTGCCATGGGCAAAGACACCTTCCACTATTTCTGGTTGCTCAGATCCCATCCAACCTGGCCTGGAACACTTCCAGGAATCCAGGGCCAGCCACAGCATCTCTGGGCAGCCTGTGCCAGGGCCTCAGCTCCCTCACAGGGAGCAATTTCTTCCTAATATCCAATCTAAGCACACCCTCTGTCAGTGTGGAGCCATTTCCTCTTGCCCCTCTCTAGCTTTCTTGTATTTAATTTTAAAAATCAGGATTAAAAGTATGCTTCCTTGTAGTCATTAATATTCATTGTTTATTTTAATTGTGTGTTTTTAAAGACAGTATCTTTATATTTTCAGGCTGCAGATGGATTCCTGTTTGTGGTTGGATGCAACAGAGGAAAAATTCTGTTTGTCTCTGAATCAGTTTGCAAAATACTGAATTATGATCAGGTGGTTATTGTTGTTTCTTGCTTGCTTTTACCTTGCATTTTCTTAGGAATTTTAAAACTTTTATATTTTATTTTATATTACATCAAACCAATCCTTGTGTATAATTTCTTGGAATTTCTTTGATTTAACCTTATTCAGAGTAAAGCTGAATATCCTGTAAGAAAATATGTGCAAGTACATCAGTGTTCCCAACCTGAGGAACAGCACCAGATTTCAGCTGATCATCCCTAAGAAAACTGCCAGTCTGAGAGGAAGGGATAATTTGAAGATGTCCTAATTTCTGTGTGCAAGAGATTTTCTTTCACATAGTGAAGTGATTTTAAGGTTTTTTTTAGGCCAAGGAAAATGGGTAGTTGAGCAGTGGAAGTTAATGAAAGCTTTCCTTGGTGCTGCCTTTATGCTGGCATGTACCACATAACACATGACTCACAGTAATTGTCCAAGCATGTACCCCTAACCTGAGACAAACTGAATGGCAGCCAGCATAGCCTGTACAGCCAGGGAAATTGCCAAAATACATGTACTTTCCATTAGTTGGTGTTTAGCATGATGGGCAATTACCACAAATAATCCAGGGATGATAATTTGTTCCTCTATCAATGACTTCTGTTTCACAAACAGAGGCTAAAACAGTTAGTGCTGCCATCTGTCTACTTTTGTAACTTTGAAACCGTTTGTGCTATTTTAGTTTTCTTTATAAATGTACAGATAACCAATCTGGAGTCTTTCATAGATTTTTTTTTTTTAAGTGCAAAACTATCTTCTTTAATTAAAGTTAAATGAATCACAGAATCACAGAATTTCTAGGTTGGAAGAGAGCTTTAAGATCATCGAGTCCAGCCCATGTTCTAACACCTCAACTAGATCATGGCACCAAGTGCCACATCCAGTCTTTTTTTAAACACATCGAGGGATGGTGACTCCACCACCTCCCTGGGTAGATGATTCCAGTATTTGACCACTCTTTCTGTGAAAAACTTCCTCCTTAATTCTAGCCTGTAGGGGAAAAAGCATCAAGCAGAGTTGTTTTTTTTTTTAACTTCTACACTGATTTTGTTCAAGAGCTGAAAGTGCCTTTCTGGAGTCAGTCATGTTAGACATACCTACTTCCAGACCCTTAAGAACTCCTGTATTCCAGACAAGGAGATTCAGAGGACATGACTGACTTTAATCAAAACCCATGGATTTATTAGCTTGTGTAGGAGTTGTTCTAGGCTCTGAATCCCATGCTGCAGCTTTATCTGGTTTATTATACCTGTATATTTTGGCAAGGCTGCTGTTAGGCTGTCTCAGCAGCACTCAGCATTTTCCCATTGCATTGGGATTAAATGGGGACTGGGAAAAGGCAGGAGACTGGGTGTTTGTCCTGAGTTTGAGTCTAGAGTAGAGCTTGTCAACACAGCTCCTTTATGTCCTTTGATTTGGTTGCTGTGCTGAAGGTAAGCAGTGGAAAAGCAAACTCTCCCACTTCTGTGAGAATTCCTTCCCATTCCAAAGGAAAGTGTTGCAGCAGGTCAGTTACTTGGGATGAACAGAGTGAGCAGGTAGAAGGCATCCCAGCTGGAGACATCCCTGAAAATATCCTCTGCTGAGTGCTGTGGTGAGCTGAGCCCTGCTTCCAGCCTGCTCCTGGCTCTGTGGTGCCAGTTTGTCCAACCACATTTGGCCTCAGAGTCATTAGATAGTTGAATATTTCATCCTCCTTTCTATTTCTTCCCTCCTTCCCCAATACTTCTGAGAGTGAAATTACTTTGTGTATAACCTTCTTTGGCTAGGAGCAGGAATTGCATTATTTACATAAATAAAGCATTTGGTTGTACAGAACTTGTTGGATCTCCAACTAAATATGCTGTTTTTCAAAGGGAAGGAACAAACTATGTTTTTACTACCCTTTTAAATAAAACTTATATTAAACAATGACAAATGAAATGTAAAACAAAATATTGATGTTTGGAGTAACTATGGTATTGGCTTTTTTTTTTAGTGGTGTAGACAGTTGTTTTCCTGAGATAAGTAATGTGTGGGGTCCTGTTCCAAAATGGTGTGGTTCTCATCTCTTTTGGGTTTTGTTGCTTTTTTTTGTTTTTTTCTAATAGGCCAGTTTAATTGGACAAAGTTTATTTGATTACTTACATCCAAAAGATGTTGCAAAAGTTAAGGAGCAACTTTCTTCATCGGATGTCTCACCTAGAGAGAAGCTCGTAGATGGCAAAAGTAAGTCAGAGCTGGATGTGCTGATATTTTTAAAGAGATGTTAATAAATCTAATTATTAGTCAGGATGTATTCAGGTGTTTGTATGGATGTGTGGATGAACGAAAGAAGCAAACATTTGAATGTGTATCTGCTGCTTAAAATGCATTAGAGTTGAAAAGCTAGCCCAGAAGAGAATTGATTTTAGATCATAAGAGTTACAGAAATTCTGTTAATTCTGTACTGCAATCACTGTTAAGCATTTACCAAGATGTGGTCTGACATTCTTCCTACCAGCATACTGCTTTTTTTTCTTGTATTTGCTAGGTCTTGTCAATACAAAAGACCTGATGTAGTCGAACATGGGATAAAATACTTCAATATCAAGAGTCACTGTCTTCTCTGAAAATGCTAAGTGTCAATCCCAAAGTAACCAAACCTTCTTTAGTTTACAGTTGTTTCTAATAAGGAAAGCATTGTGTACTATGCAGCTAATGCCTGTTTTGTGTACTATGCAGCTAATGCCTATTTTATAGCTGGCTTTTACAAGCATCTTTATAGTTCTTCCTTGTACAAAATTAAAGTTTATAAAGCATCTGTAGTAAAATTCTATTAAGAATATCAAAAAGGGTCTATACATAATTTAGTAGTTCTTTCTAATTTTGGAATCTCTGTCAATCATGTTTTCTTTGCCCTATTTAGACTATTAGACTTTTTAAATTGTAAGTACAAAATTTAGGCAGCTAAACAGTGAGGACAATGTACTGGGAGGTAAATGCGGAAAGCACCTTGTTTTCTGAAGTTTTATTGCTTGGTTTTGGTTGTTTTTAACTACTTTACGAAATCTTTGTAAGCTGGCTTGCAAGTACACACAGATTTCCAAGCTGGACCAGCTCGGCTGAACTCTGGTGCTCGGCGTTCCTTCTTCTGTCGCATAAAGTGTAGCAGGACCACAGTCAAAGAGGAGAAGGAGTGTTTGCCCAACCCAAAGAAGAAAGGTATTCAGAGAGTGGAGGTGAAATGGGGGCTTTCTCTCTTGAAACTTGTTTAAATTCCAAGTCACTAATGGCTTTCTAGTTCCTACTGATCTCACCAAGTAGCTGTAGAGCAGTGTAAATGGGAACCAGGGACACCTTTTGAAAAACAGTCTAATTGTTCTCTTTCTCCTCCCGGTGCCCTCCTGGAAAGAGGGAGGGAGGAACTTGAGGTACAGTGGCTCTATAGGAGCATGTGGTCTGTTGTGATCAAATTTGAGAAGTCTCAGGGAAATATTTGAAAGAACTGGAGCAGATCAGAAGAATGAAACTAAACTTATGTCTTGAAGATAACTGAGTGAATAAAGCCTGCAAACTCTACTATTTTGAAGGGAAAAAAGCAAGTAAACCAACTTTTTTTTCTGACTTACTTTTTGTGTTGTTTGTATTTAAAAGTATGCATTTTCCTTTTTCCCCCTGTTCATGGTAAAGTTAATTTATTGGTGTAATTCCATTAATTTTGCCAGTAATTTTACTTTAGTTCATATTCTGGTATGCCCATAGAGCAGTGTAATATTGTCAAGTTTCCAGTGAAAATTTAAATTTCAATTTTAAAATGCAATTTCCAGCTTTTGTTTTAATAACTTAGTAATGATTTTTGCAAAAGTGTGCTGAAATTGTTTGATCCTGAAAAAATCCTGCAAGTTCTGTTTTTCAATGTAACCTGTTACTGTTGAGATACACCACAAATTTTAAGAGGCCCGTGATTGTAAGTAAATAGAATTTGATATCCCTTGATGCATCAGATAACTCAGTGAGATAAGAATTTACCTTCTCTAAGTAAGCAGTTTTGAGGGAAGGCAAACTGTGACAAAATCATAGTGGGATAACTCAGTTTCTCATTTTGCAGAGTTGATCTGTGGTTTTTTTTTGTAATAGAGGGGAAAATCAAAACTATGGAAAGCATCCTGTTCAGCATAGAGGTGTCAAGAGTGCTTTGGCATTTTTTTGGGAAAGAGTACACCTATTGTAGGATACATAATGTCAAACCGTGATGCTTATGAGGGTGTTTTCATGTTATTTAGAGAGCAAAAAGGGAATGACAGTGTATGCTGGGATTTAAGATATTTAAAATATTTGTATTCCCACAAAACTTCAGAAACCAGAGATAAATAGAAAATAAGCTGATTCTTTCTCAACTGCAGTGAGCATATGTTCAGGCCATTATGCTCACCAAAGGTAAATTGATTTGGAAGCTACAGAGGGCCTCAGGTTAATTTTAATTCACAATCCATATAAAAACAGAGTGATCTGTGGGTTATTGCTTTGTTTTCTGTCTAACTTGTATTTGAACTGCCAGTACCCATAACTCATCCTCCTAAATCTTACATAGGGTTAGAAGCTCTCTCTGCAGGTAAGCCCAAATTGAATAGAACAAAAATAATTCAAAATTACTCTAAAATGATCCATAGCTTTGTACAGTTGGTGTAGGTAAGCATGAAATATTAAGTTGCTGGTCTCATGGCCAACACAATAAAATAAGTAATTTGGTTTACTCTTTGAACAATAACTGCTTCTTATTTAATTTCTCTCTATTAGATCACAGAAAATACTGCACCATTCACTGTACTGGGTATTTGAAGAACTGGCCTCCTAATGAGGTGGGAGTAGAAGAGGAAAATGATGTAGAAAAGGACAGTAGTAACTTTAACTGTCTTGTTGCCATTGGGAGGTTACACCCTTATATTGTTCCACAAAAGAGTGGAGAGATAAAAGTCAAAGCAACAGAATTTGTTACACGATTTGCCATGGATGGAAAATTTGTTTATGTAGATCAGCGGTAAGCCTTTTGTTTTTTAATGAAGAGAAATGACACAACTGCTTTCATTTCCTGATCCTCTGTCAAATCTGTAATTTCTCCAGCAGGGCAGAAGTTCTAATTCAAATTCTCAGTTTTTGAGAATTTTTTGAAAATTCTCAAAAATTCTAATTTTCAGAATGTTTTTCTGCTCTACACAAGAAGCAGTTAATTCTTAAACTATGGGTACTTGGGCTTTATTTTTTGTCAAATAATACATAATGAATAGAAGTGTATTGTCCTATAGAAAATGGACTCAATTTATTCATAAAGAAAAATCTCAAATTAGAGCTTTGTAGCTCTGCACAAGACTGAAGTAATAACATTTACCCAGAAGTTATTACTTCTGAGAGTCTTACCATTTGTAACAAATACATTCTAAGTGAGGTACCAAATTATTTTATTAGAAGTGAGAACTAAGTTCCCATTTTCTCTACTTTCTGAACCAGACTTTTATTTGTTGTAGAGACCTAGTTACCATTTTGCATTTGGAATTTCATTGTCACTGGAAATGTTACTGCTTTCAGTCTTCTTTGCTTTCTACTAAAAGTGTCGGTTTGACAATAATTCCAGTGAGTGGAAGAGCAAAATTCAAGTGCTGAGTTTTTTATTGACTCTTATGTGTGACCAGTACTGTGACCGGCTGAGGGAGAGCCACTAAACAGAAGCATTTTGTGTGTACATGTGGTTTGCATGTTTAAACATTTACTTTACCTTTGAATTGTCAATCATTGCAAAGGGATAATTTGCTGTGAAAAATATTTCCTGATGTTTTAGAGCTGTACTAATGCTATATTTTTTCCCCAAACATGAACACAGGCATCTGTTTGTTTAAATATTAATGCTCTGCTTTATCTGATACTGAAGGAAACAGCTTTGAGTCTGCTGTAGTTCACGTTTTTATTTCTAACAGCGCAACAGCAATTTTAGGGTATCTGCCACAAGAGCTTCTAGGAACTTCTTGTTATGAGTACTGCCATCAAGATGATCACAATCACCTAGCTGAAAAACACAAAGAAGGTACAAAACAGTTGGTCCTCTCAGACTACTTACAGCTAGGTGTAACTGCAAGTGAGAACACTGCAAACCCAAACTACCCAACCTCAGCATGGCCCTTTGTGATGTCTGTGTTAAGACAAGCCTGTGTAAGGCTTGGAATAAAAGCAGAGAGAAACTTGTGTTGTCTTGGCTCCTGGTGCAGGGTCTTAATTGTGGAGGAATAATGTCAGCACATCTGTCAAACCCTCTGCTTCCATTCTTTGTAAGAAAGGGGAGGAATCCTGAAGAGCAGATGTGTCTGATAACATCATTAAAGACACTAATTAAAGCTCACCAAGTCATGAGTCTCCTAGTGTTTTGCAGGAACTTAGTACTTGCTTATTTATGTAAGATTTATGACCCTGCTGAAACTATATAGTTTGATTTTAGAACAGGTCCCGGTTTGTTCTGGCATGTTTATTCTATGTCTGGCCAACAGAAACATTTTGGTTTTATGATGCTATAAAATAGATTTATTATTTCTAACTTTACCTTTCTAAGCTTAAATATGATGATTATAACTTTTCTTTTCTTATCTAGTGTTGCAGAACAAAGAAAAAGTATTTACAAATTCCTACAAATTTAGAGCAAAAGATGGGACTTTTGTTACTTTAAAGAGTCAGTGGTTTAGTTTCATGAATCCTTGGACCAAAGAGCTGGAGTACATTGTATCAAACAACACTGTGGTATTGTAAGTAATTTATATGACTCTCCATTTATTTTTTGTCATAATTAATTTAGTAAGCACTAAAATAACCTGCTTAGAAAGCAGAACAAGACTAGAAAGCATCAATCTTGCACAAAAAGGGGCTGAACAACTTGGACAAACATCTTTTTAGCATTTACCAGCTATTTTTGTTTCAGTCCTATGTTGTGGATTCGACTCTGAAAACTGTGCTGTTTCCCAGTAGGGGAAAAAAGAGATTAAAGAGTTTCTTGTTAAAGGAAGAAGGGAAGGATCTTTAAGAGAAGTAGATTTTAATAAATGGAACTGTCAAGTTAATTCTGCATTTTTTTCTGGTCTTTACAACCCTCTGTGTGTCAGTTGACCCAATTCCAAGTGCTGCTCTACCCCCAGGTGTCAGAAGGTGGAGAAGCACAATTGATAGATGGTGGAAATGCAAGGCAGGACAGAAAGATCCACTCAAATTGATTGCAAGGGTGGAGCCTGAGGGACAGTAAATGTGTGTGCTTAATTCTTCTTTTTATTTGTAGTTCTTTTTAATTCTCTGCACCTTGCAAAGGAGCTGTAATTGGGATTGTTCCAGTGCTACTGAGGATCTTTGCCAATGATTGGGGTTTTGAGCAGGGACAAAGGGGAGGTTTATTTCCATTAACCAAAGTTGTTGAGGGGGCCTTTTACCCATTCTGTATCTGGTTCATGCCTTAGGTCAACATCACCCACCTCTTTTGCCCATGTCCTTTTTCCCCAAGAAAAGAGAAGGACACTTTTTTGCCTGCCCTGGAGATGTGGGCATTTGCAGCTGTGTGCAGGAGGAAGGAGGGCAGCAGCTGCTGACACCAGGCAGCCACTGACCTGTGCTTGTTCCTGGTCACCTGATTTCCCTCCAAACACTAAAAATGACAGCCCTATTCCCTTGTCATGGAACACAGACAATGGCTTTCTTTTTAAATTGGAAAGTGGAAATCAGTATTTCACCCACTGCTCAGAAACATTACAAAGAATTGAACATGGAAATATGTGATGAATATCTTATATTTCTCTAGTTTGAGGATGTTAGCTTTGGTTCTGTGTAAAGTGTTATTGAAATTGAACATAAATATATGCTGGATTTTGCTCTTGGGACAAAAAAAATTACTGACTCTTAGTGGTTTGTTTGGATTTTTTTTTCATTTCTTTCAATCTCAGAGGTCATAAGGAATCAGCTGAAGAAGAGGTCCTCTACAGTTCCCAATCTACAGAAGGCAAGTGTCACTTCTTACAGTTATCACAGCTGCATCTCCTGACCAGTCAGTTTAAATTTATCCAGTCCAGGAGTATTTTATTCTAGATTGCATGCAAAGAAGGAATAATTTTCTTTTTTAAAGCTACTTCTTTTTCAGTGTCTAGTTACTTACAGAGTCCTAATTGATATAATTCACAGAACTCTAAAAGGAAGTGCATATACCCTACTTTTAATTTCCAGCAGCTTCTGTTAGATCTGGGGATTTGGTTAGTAGGATATTGTGCTTCTGTCACAGACAGTTCATATTTTGCCCAGTTTTTGGAACAGATGTAACTGTGCTGAGTTTATCTATAAAATACAGGGGAATACTGATACAGAATATATTTTGTTATTATTTTTCTGCTGTGCAAATTTCTGCTTTCTGCAGAAATGCTGTTCTATCATCTTGCTGTCAAGGCTTTATATTTGCTTTTCAAAATGTTCTTTCAATAACTGATTTCAGTTGGTGAGAAATCCAAGGGTATTTTAAACTCATGTTCTTTGCAATGTCTGTGAGAGACACTGGAGGTGGCAATGATTAAATATATTTCACTACTGGAGAACAACAATTTTCACAAACAGATTTTACATTTATATTGCAACGCCCTCTGCCATGAATCAGTATTTAAAGGAATATAATTTCTGAATACATATATGAAAATATACACTGGTATATGTATATCTAGAACAAAAGCTACTTTAAAATGAATCCTTGCTCTGCAATGAAAGTGCTCTGGGTTTAAGGTTTTGTTTGGGCTTTGTTTTTTTTATCTACAGATGCTGTAAAACAGTCTTTAGTAAGTGTACCTGGAATGTCCTCTGGAACAGTTCTTGGTGCTGGAAGTATAGGAACCGAAATTGCAAATGAAATACTAGAATTACAAAGGTAATAAATGCATAACACCATCATTAGGCTTTTAAGTAAAGATAGGCATGAGGAATTATATGATTGCATGAGGGTTGCTCCAGTTTCACTTTTATTGTATTCTATGTACAACACTTTTTAGGTTGGGCAATAGCATTATGAGATACCATTATAATTATGTCAGTCTCGTGCCTGGCAGGGCACATGACTGTGCTGGTGATTCAACAGAGGAAGAAAACTGTGCTCAAGGAATAGAACTGTGACCCATGGCCTTTTCTGATCTCTCCTCTGTTTTCTGCTACCAAAGCTCGGAGCAGGATCATTTAGAATCTTCAGGAGAATTTAAGACATTATTGTTTCAAATTATCAGACTTGTGCTTTGTCACTGGGGAGGTCTGGTGGGTTCTGCACCACACAGTCTGTTTTTCAGTGTTTGATTAATGTGACCTGGTCAATCAACTAAACACATGCAATTTTAGGTTGCATTCTTCACCATCTGGAGAGTTAAGTCCATCACATCTCCTCAGAAAGTCACCTTCTCCAGCTTTAACTATAAACTGCAGTGATGTGAGTACACCCCTGCCTGTAAAAACCCAAAATGAAAAGGTTAATGTCAGCACACAACCTGTGTTTGAGCCAGATTGCCCTGATTTGTTTTTGTGAATCTGTACTTTTAATCTTAATGCTTTTGAAGAGACTTTAAAAAAATCTGTGCTGTTTTGAAATGTTTAAAATTGGGACTTTGAAGGTATTTCATTACTCTTCTAAAAATTAGTAGTTATGCTGATCTAGTGGTGCTTGTAAATCTACTAGTGCTTGTAACACCACGAACTATAACTAACATAGTTATAATAAATAACATAGTTACTGCCCATAGCTATGGAATAGTTAACATCTCTTCCTACCTAAATATGTTGTATGTTTTGTACTGGACACAGCTTGAACAAACTTCTCCAACAGCTCCTTGAATGCAAATTTCTTTCCTGTTAAATACAGTTTATCTTTCCACTGCAATTCTCATTTCTTATGGAAAAACCCCACTATTCTGGTCTAGGAGCTGGTTTAACTTCCCTCTTTTTTTTATGATCTGTTCTCCCCTGTGTTACCACAGATCTTTCTCCTGAAGAGTTGTTTGACTTACTTATGCTGAACTCTCTAAATTATGAATGTCTCATCATAAGGATAATTTCATCATATGCATTGAAGATTTTTTCTTGATTCTAGGCTTTGGTATCCCATTTGATTCTAAAATACTTTTGGAAAGCATTTCGCCTTTATTAATTTCCTGCTAGAATGTACACAAGTCAGGCAATCCTAGGACTCTCTCCTGCTAAATTACATGTATGTGTTAAATAAAACAACTATCAGGAGAAAAAATCATCTTTTTTTGGGTTACCATCTCTATTGCTATGATGAATATAGTTTAATGCATATAGAACCTAGAAGGTATGAGGGCTTTTTTAATCTCTTAACTGGAATGTTTTGACAGTGACAAACATCAGATCACTGGGAATTTGTAGTTTATGGTAGTGGATATGGAAAGTGCAAACCAGTACATTTGGTGCTGGATTTATTTACTGAACACTGAGTTAGAGCCTCAAGCAGTGCCATCACTGTGAAGTACTTTGACAGCTGTGTAAATCATAACTTTTATTTAAGCCAGGTCCAGTGCTATATGAACTTATAAAATATTTTTTTCTAAATGCAAAATATCTGCCTGATGAGGTATATTTTTCACTTTCTCTACTCAGTTCTTAATAATTAAGGAATCTCTGATGTTTCTGTAATGTAATATCTGTGTCTAAATTTAGGATCTAATTCTGTCCTTTCTACCAATTCTGCTCTTTCAGGTGCCAAATAAAGAGCTGATTCAGTTATGTCCTTCAGAAACAGAAGCTCTGGAGAATTCAGAACAAAGCCAGGGTGCTATTCCATTTCCCAGTAATGAACCTCTCCTCAGTAAGATTTATTTCTCTTGGGGCTATTCTGGGGGTTGCAGGGGCTGATATTTCTGATCCCTGGTGTCATTTCTGAGTGCACCACTTTACAACCATGTGTGAATTGTAAAGAGATGTGGCTGGCTGAAGCTGAGAGCACTCTGAAAACAGATGTGTTATTGCTGCAAGGCAAACAGCAAAATTTGGTAAGTGAGGCAATCTCATGACAAAAAACAACACCTGTAACTGAAGTTTTCCATTGCATTCTTACACTTTTCATGAGGCACCTTACTGTTCTCTCACCAGGACAGAGATAGGGAGGGAAAAGTATTTCAATGCAATGTCAGGGAACTTCTTAGAATTTGTGTATTATTGTCCTTTAGCACTTTACCTCTTTCTAAGCTGCAAGCTGGGAGTAGTTGATACACAGGACTGCTCCAAATGGTTTAGAAAGATTTTTTTAAATGTTCCTCTTGTTAAGTTTATCTGGACATAGGATTCCTGGCCCTATAAGAGGAAAATGCCACTGCATTATGTTTGACATAAAAGGCAAAATGCTGTAAAAGCCATGTTTATGCTGATCCTGTATTTTAGCTCTTAGAAACTTTTCCATCTTCCTCTTCTCCCTCGTTTGCCAGGGATTTCTTTGTTTATTTATAACATACAGCTTTCTTCTGGTTGAACTATAAGCCTTTTCAGAAAAATTTAAAACTTAAACCCTGACAACCCCAAACCAACCAACTGAAAAAGAAACACAAAGGAGAAAAAACTAATTCTTTAATAAGGGTTTGGGAAAAAAGAAGTAAAAACAATCCCAACAACACAGAGCAAGGAGGAATGGTGTTAAACTAAAAGGGAGTCAAGTTAGGGGTTTTTTTAACACAAAAATATTTGCCTTGACTTCAAAGGCAGGTTGTGCTTCAAACCAATTCTGTTTTGCAAGTTACCATGTTCTCCATGCCTGCCTCAAGCTCCTGCTTTGCCCACTGTGCAGGTGGCAGCTCCCAGCTGGACTTCGATGCCATCTGCGAGAACGATGACAGTGCCATGACAGCGCTGATGAATTACCTGGAGGCTGACGGGGGCCTGGGGGACCCAGCTGACCTCAGTGACATCCAGTGGGCTCTCTAGGGCTCTTCTGGGAGCAAGGAATGGCAGAAACCCCCATGCACAACAACCCTACATCCTCAGTACTGTATTGGAGTTTTCTAATGGTTCCTTTGAATCCAGACTTGCTGTCTCTGGATTTTTAAAGACTGGAGCCTTGTTCAGAGAGAGACATCTTCTGCTGCACCTGTGGACAAATGCAATATTTTTTTCATGATGAGGAAACCTTGAAATTTTAATATTGAACCATCTGTAACTGGAATGCTTAGAACACTTTAGTATATTTTTGCTAAGAAGCTTTAACCAAAAGGTACTGTACAATGTACAGGATTACTTTTTCTTAGTTTTAATACTTGGAACTTTTATTTATTGTTTTGTTTCAAGTTGCAGAATATTAGTTATCCATGTTACTTTCTGTAGAACCTACTGTACTTATATGGTTTGAGAATATTTGTAACTATTAAATTTAAGTGAAATAACAATTTGCACACACTACAGTTGTAAAATAAGGTATTGTAATGCTCAAATGATGCAGTTTGTGATTCCTTGCACTTCTCAGCAGTGCAATTTTTGCAGTCAAAGGTGAAAATGAAGCCTACAGTTCTGGGAACAAGGATTGAGGTTGGATCACCCTAATAAACAGAAGAGAATGTTTTGAGAAAAAACACTCATTTTTCCCAGTACACAAACATGAGAAGGGAATAAGAAAAGAGCAACAACCTTAATTACTGTTTTGTATTATTTGTAATGTATTATTAGAGAGGCAGTGCATAGAACCAGAGAAAAATAATGCTCTATTTGTAATAAAGCACTTTGGTCTTGTCTCAGGTTCTTTACTAACTAGAGAAGTGTGAATGGATAGTCTTGGTTCCAGAGTGAGGCTTGCACTGTCTGTTGGTGAAAAAATGTTAAAAGTCTAGAGCATCTTTTATGTTTTTGGAGAGATTGGGAGAATTTTCTACTGCTTGAGTGTGTGACTTTTTAAAATCTCTCTGTGCTATAGCTTTGTAAGTAAATGCTATGCAGGATGATTTTTGGGAACAGCTTTTGCAAGGATTGTATCCCAGTTACAGCAAATGACTCAAGAAGATGGCACTTTAGAGGTTGCATTAGAACAACATAGCACTAATATAGCAAGAGGATCTTTTTATCTCTGGTATTGAAGGTTTAAACGAATTTTTGCATAGATTATATATCATAAAATTACAGATTTTTTCATGTTTTCTTCATGTTTGGGTTTTGGTTTATTTTTTTAATTCAGGTAATGAAAGGAAAGCATTTGAAGATATCTGATAGATGTGCATCTTTTTAATACAGACATTTAAATGTAGGTTCAACCCTGACCTCTCTCACTCCAGGTGAGGGTGGCAGCCTGGGCTGGTGTTTTTAGGAAGGCTGGAGTTGGGAACAGATGGATGTGGCTGTCACTAGATGTCATCCGTGTGCTGCTGGGGAGCCACCCTGTCCTCATGAGGACAGTCTGGACATGAAGTGGCTTCCTCTGCTTGACAGAGCATCTTACAGATGATGTGACTCCTCTGGCAAACGATGCATTTTTGGTGATGGTGATTTACTAGAATGGCTTCTTGGATTGATTTTTTTAACTCTATAGAATTTTTTTTCATTTAATTTGGATGTAATTTCCTGCATTCAGATGTCTTTTTTACATACATGGGGCCAAAATCATCAGTTCTCTTGCTTTATTAGAATAAACTTTTCTGCTTTTTCTAAATTTTGGGCTATATCATGGAAAAAAAGTGGAAGAAATAAACAGGCACTTTCTAAGAACTGATAGAAATCTATTTGTATAAATGAAATTTGAGATTCTGCCATTGTAAAATGCATTTTCTCTTTTCTACTCTAGAAGTGAATTCTAAATAAACCAGCAAATACTGTAGCTCATAGATAAATGACTACACAAATAACTTAAAATTATACAGACTTTATTAGAACAGTTTTTTTAACTGGATTAGTTTGGAAACGTGGCAGCTGTTGTTACTGCAGGAGCAAATTAATTCTTTCACAAGATTTATATAAGTGTCTAGACTCAAACCACTATTTTTGGATTCTTGGCTATCCCTAAAAAATAAAACCAAAAATGTAACTTTGATTCTTTTGCAGTCAATGACGAATATTGTGATTTTCAATTAATTTATTAGATTTTCCCTATACTATTTGTAATTTTTTTTTCTGGCTTAAAGCAGCCTTTTCAAGAAAAAGTGTCACTTGTAAATATTTCTGGTGAAATAGATATTTTTGAATACAATTGAGATAGTATGTGCTTATTTTGTTTGTATAACAACAGAATTCTAGTAAGATACTGAGAGTTTGTTCCTGGCATGGTGCAGGCAATGGTAGGATGTGGTTAAACCAGGTCAATAAATGCTGTTTTGATGCCCTGCTGTTAGTCTGCTGGCAATTTTGTCTAACACTGAACTGAAATATAAAGTACTTGTTCTTTCAGATCCCAGGCTTCTTCCTCAAAGCATAAACAGGGATGTGGAACTCCTGTGGATTTTGATAGCTGGGTGTGATGCTCCCCAGGCAGGGACAGCCTGTAATCCAAGCTAATGTGCATTTCTGGGGACTCAAACAGAGCTTCAGAACACCCTCATGCTCTCCAGGGATGAACTCTGAAGGTGTCCACACATTAACCCTGAACTTTTCCTGTTCCTGTTGCAAGCACAAGGCCTGTGAGGAGCAGCTGAGGGAGCTGGAATGTTGAGCCTGGAGAAAAGGAGGCTCAGGGGAGACCTCAGCACTCCACAGCTCCCTGACTGCAGGTAGGTGGGGTCAGGCTCTGCTCCCGAGGGACAGGGTGGGAGGGACTGGCCTCAAGTTGTGCCAGGGAAGGTTCAGATTGGATATTGGGACAAAAAAGGGGTTATTGGGCATTGGCAGAGGCTGCCCAGGGCAGTGGAGAAATCCTCATTCCTGGAGGTGCTTACAAGATGTGCAGGTGTGGTGCTGATGGGCAGGGGGTATTGGTGGATTTGGTGGTCCTGGGTTATAGCTGGACTTGATCTCCAAGGTCTTTTTGACCTAAACAGTTGAGTACCTGTGAACATTTGTCACTTGGTGTTCTGGGGGCAGGGAGGATCCTGTCTGTGCTTTTGGGATTCCCTGTAGGGTATGGGCAGGGACAGTGCTGTTGCATGGGTCTACAGCAGAGACTGATTCCAGGTTTCTTTCCTGCGGTGCTTTGTAGCTCTGGCATTAGCTGTGGATCTTACACTTTTTAGAATACTGGAAAATTTGGTTTGCTCACAAGCATAAAAGGCTAAAGTTATCTTAGTGACTGCTCACAGCAGGGTTTCTGTTCATGATCCAAAGTGGGACAAAAAAGAGAATACAGTAGCTCAGCCTGCCTGATCTGTTAAAGGTAAGTTCAGGTATGTGGGCACTGCACATAACTTTTTATTATTCATTTGTTTTCATGTCAAAACCCCCAGAAATAATCACACAATCTTTGGAAATGGTAAAAAGTTTAGTGGGAAAGCTCTACCTTGGCTATTGCTGCCTCAGTGCTGACCCTGTCTGGGTGGTAACTTCACTTTCCTGGAATTTGCAGATTCCAAGTGAACCTGACCCAACATCTGTAACGCGTCCTACAGCACTCAGGGAGCCCTGGCACAGCAGAGAGTCACAGAATGAATGGGCTCTTGGGTGACACTGTTAATGGGTAATAGTGAGGTTTATCAGGTGTTCCTGGAAGGCACTGTGAGGTGAGCAGCAGGACTCTGAACTCTACAACAGCTCAGGGAATGTGCAATGCTTTTCAACAAAAAAGTCTGACTTCAAACACTGCTGCTTTCATAAACCTTACAGACAGGGGAGGCAATACCACTGGGCCTTTAATATTTAGCAAAATACTTTCAGATGAGTGGATAGAAATTCTTTGAGAGGAGTGGTTCCATCCTTAGACTTCACCTTGTCACAGCAGAATAAGCAAATTGATTTCTTAATTGGGAGGGGCTCATCAGAATCATAGAGTCCAACCCATGGTCCTGCACAGACACCCAAAAATCCCACCCTGTGCCTGAGAATGTCATTGAAACACTCCTGGAGCTCTGGCAGCCTTGAGGCTGTGACCATCCCTGGGAAGCCTGGTCAGTGCTTGACACTCTCTGCACCCTCTGAGGAAAGAACCTTTTCCTGATATCCAGCCTGACTGTGCCCTGGCCCTGCTCCATTCCCTTGGGTCTTGCCACTGGTCACCAGAGGGGAAAGATCAGTGTCTGCTCCTCCTCTTCCATTGAGCTTTGTATACATTTGATTTGCCAGGTCTTTTAGGAATTTTAAGAACACTTTTTTCTTTTTTAATCTGCAAATGCAGTTCCAGTATCGGATACTGCTTTCAGTATCATTGAAGAGATGATAAAGCCCTTATCAAACAAAAAGCCAGGTGAGCTCAGTGTTGTTTCAACAGGGTACAATCAGCTTCTAAAGGTTTGTTCTGAACAGCTCTGGGCTGCCCACACTTCATTCTCCATGGAATTTGTGTTCCAGCCCCTCTGGTGTTCAGGATGCCCCTTCTGTTGGGGGCAGCAATGGACACAGGCTGACTCCTAAGAACATTGTGGTGGGAAGAGCTGCAACAATTCTCCTCTTTTGGGCTGCTCTGGTTCAATTTGCAGATTTCAGTTTGATTTGTGGATTGCTGCCTGTGGAGCTGGAGGAGCCAGCACAGAGTTGTTTCTTATCTTCTGTCTCTCTGTTACTCATGATCACTTAGGTCTTTATGACAGTGCTCCTTCACGAACCCCCAGCTTTAGAACTTTTTAAATCACAACAGTTGTCAGGGCTGCCTTGCTTGTGGTTTATTACAGTAATTTACTGCCTGCTCCTAGATTGTCTTGAAAAAAACCAAAACAGGTTTCTCAAAGCGTAACCTTTCCTGTCCTGCTTTTGATGACAGCAATGATTCAGAGTAATGGGAAGACAATGGTCTGGAACACCCAATCTTTTCAAGCAGTTGTGCTATTGCCATGGATTCCTCCAGCTGAGCCTGATGTGATTCCTGCTCATGTCAGGAGGTTTTCTTCTGCTCACATTTTACATAAAATATGCAGCATCTTCTGATTTGTAACACTGCTCTTTGTGATTTCCACGTCCACACTGACACATCTCTGAGGTTCATGCTGGAGAGGTTTCTGAAGTTAATTACATGAGTATGTGAAATTTTATGGAAGTTTCCTTGTCCACTGGAAAAGGAACTGGAGTTTGCTTTTTCTTGATTTTCAGGGGTTAATTACACAAGGTTCCAGATCAAATACACAAAACTGATCATCTGAAACTGGGTACCCAAAACAGTCCCAAGCCCTGGGGCAGATTGGTCACTTCCTAAACAACCTTCTGCTTCTTGGGGGGGTGGAACCAGAAACTTCAGGACAGAGAAACTTTAGACCAGAAAGTGCAGCAGAGCCAAGGCAGGACAGCATCTCTTCCATCAGTTCAGCAGCAGGCTCACTGTGCAGGGCTTTTCCTCGTGTTTTCAAGCACTGTGGGAAGAGCCAGGGATGGGACAGCCAAGGTCAGAAGTTTGACTGTTTCAGGGGTACAGTTTGGGAGCATTTTGTACTCAGCTGCTCTGGATTATGAATCCTTTGGGCACTGAATCTCTCCTGTCCTTTTTAGGAAGGGATTGGAGAGGAATTTAAACATGAGGAGAAAGGTTCAGTTATGGATTTGCAGGTGCCTGGGGAGGTGACCCGTGGCCACAGGAGGGTAATTGTTAACATTCCTGAAATGACAGCCATTCCCAGGAGACTGAGGTTCCCAGGTGGTGCTGCCGGCCTGGCCGGTCCCATTGGTCCCTGCATGAGCAGGACAAAGTCTGGTCCCTGCTCACTGGCCAGCTCAGGGTGGCCTGAGGACAGGCAGGCCTGTGAGTGAGGAGGTGCTCGGTGCAGTGTCCTTCAGGAGGCTTGGTCTCCTTAATCCATCCGAGTGGGGCTTCTCTGATGTTTCTCTCATCATGTGAAGGAATGCTTTCAGGGAAGTGGAAATCCTTCCCCTGAAGAACTTTGAAACCAGCGAAGGTTTAGTCACTTTCTTATTGCTGCCATTGCATCAAACCGGGCCTTTGGCTGGCTGAGCACGGGGGAGTTGTTGGGAACTCCTTGGAGGAACTGACTGATTTTCTTTGTTGTGCTTTGTGTGCTTTTTTCTGGGAAGGTGGAGGGAACATGGAGAGGGGCCCAGATCCCATATCTGGGACACATGTTCCAAAAACACATCCCTGACTCCTGAGGTGGTTCAAAAGGAGTGCAAAACCCCCAAATGCCTCTGACTGGGCAGTCTGCTGTTTTGCAGTAGTTTTTAACAGAGAAAGTAGGGGCCAAACATTAGGCAGGATTTAGGTGGGTGATAAAACACCCTGTGGTGTTAGGGGTGGTCAGTAAAGCCCGTGTCCCACTGTTGAATTTGCATGCCCTTCCTTAAGGAGGTGCTGGTAACTTTTGCCTCAGCTGCTAAATGGTGATGTGCAGGTTAGGTTGGTGTATCTGAGCTTCTTCTTGTACTCACCTTGGTGATTGTCAAGGTTTCAAAGCAAAACTGAAGTTTTGTGGCTGCTTTCAAGAGTGCAATTATGAACTGACCCATTTCTGCCAGGCCAAACCACATCTCTAAAGTTACAGAAGCAAGGAATGGGTTTATTGGAAGGTTCAGGCAAGTTTTGTTGTGTTCAGTCCTCTTGAGTGGAAGGTGTGCATGCAGCTGTGCATTAAGGATACACAAAACCACTTAATACCTTCATAAGTAAAACTACTTAATACCTTCCTGTACTTGTCTCTGTACATGTGCTTCAACATGTACTTTGTCTGTGCTGACAGAGCTGATACCTCTGCGGAGAGCTCCTCCCCAGAGCTGCTGGCTGGGGGGAATTGTTTGTGGTGAGGTGAGGATGCTCCTGTTCCCTTCTGTGCCTCTCCTTCATTAAGCAATGCGAGTTTTGTCGAGGAACAGCACCAGAGGCCACTTCAGTCTTTGGCTTGTGGTGTTTGAGAGGAGATAAAAATAACAAACCCAGTGACTTTGGGCAGCCCTTGGCTTACATTTTGATGGCAATCCCTGTTCCAGCAGGCACAGTGTTGTAACTCTTGCAGGAATAAAATCCCCTTGCCAAATGGTACCTGTGCACAAAAGGCTCTGTGGTCAGGTGTGCTGATGCAAAAGTGAGTTTGCACTGGCATCTCTCTTTATGGGCTTTCCCCTAAATATTAGTGGAGAACTGAAGGCTGAGACTGGAGCCGTCTGCTGCAGCATCTGAACTCCCAAGTGGAGAACTCTGTGCTGCCAGGCAGCTGTCAAATTGTGTCACAGATGGGAAAAATCTGATAACCACTAGTGTGAACCAGCATCTTTGAAATCCAACAGTTCTCGTGGCTCCAAATGTGATGGATTTGGGAGAAGAACTTTGCTTTCTTGCTTTGTTACAGACACATCAAAATAAGAGGAAAGTGTAATGGTCTGGTCTTCCCTGCCTTGTCTCAGACTGATCAGTTCTGAAGCAAAAGCATAGGGAAAAACAGGGTACATTTTATTTGTCAGTGTAGAACTAACCCCAGATAGTTCATGGGCACTGCAGTGGTTGTGGAGGAGATACAAAACACACGGTTTATGGTTGGTAACAGAAAAATAACTGTAAAAATAACTGTAGAATAACTGTAAAGTAACTGTGACAGTGTACAAACTGTCAAACAACCAATCCCCCAACCTCCTCATTCTCAGATCTGTCCCTTGTTGTGCTCTGTTATGGAGGACAGAAACAAGAACACACGTGCATTTACCCAACCGGCACCGGGCTGTGTTCTGGGGACAAGGGAGGGCAGTTCCTTTCCTTGGTCCTTTGGGAGGCAGAGGATTTGGGAACAGGAGCTTTGCCCACTGCCTTGGGGATGTCTCTGGTGTCCCAAAGCCCCACAGAGCAAATGTGTGTGGTTTAACATCCCAAGGATGTTCAAAGGAGATGCCAAGCCAGGAATGGGACCATGGAGCAGGGTTGGGATTCTGCCCAGCAGAGGGGTGACATCCAGAGGGTCCCACCAGTCTGTCCCTGCTGCCCAGGTTTGGGATGAGCAGGCTGCTGACTGTCCCTGTGTTTGCTCCAGAGGATGAGGAAGCCAACCCTCCTGAGGGGGAAGATGAAGAGATGAGGAAGGATGGAGACAGCAGCCACCAAAGGCTGGGGAAGGCACAGGTAGGAGACATTCCCTTCCAAGAAGGGGGACTTGTCTGTCCTGTGGGAATTCAGGGCATGAGCCTAATGGAACAAAGGAGTTGAGTTCATTTTCTTACTCAGGTTCTTGTGTGCCTGAAAGAGATTTTTGACAAGGTCATTATCCCTAATGGAATCTCTGAAGAACATTCAACAGGGGTTGAAGCTTTCTGAAGTGGCCCAACCCTGCCTGCACGTATCCAAATGCGGCCCCTGTGTTTGTGTACAGCTGGGATGAGACCTCAGCTGCTGTTGCTCACCAGCTCCCAAGTGTAGCTCAGAGTCTGCAGCCAGGCCGTGGCTAAACAGCCTGAGGTGCCAGAGAGCTGGAGTCATTCCCCAGCAGGTAACTTGACTTGGAAGCTGCATTCCAAACTTTTGTCCACATTTATTTTATCTCCACATGGAGTTGCCTAAAGAAGCAGAGGTGGGGTGTTCCTAACAAAGGGATATCCAAATTCATTAGTAGTAGAGGGCTTAAAATTCAAGTGTGAGTGGAGCTGCCTTTAGGACACTTCCTATTCTGTAGCATATGAGTGGAATTTAAATGGAGTATCCAAATCCTGACAAGCTTGTATGAACTCCAAAGCCTCTGCAAGTGTTTTTCAGCCAGGAAGGGAGACAGGAGTTTGGAGTCTCTCCCTTAAAACTGGCTGCTGGTTTGTTTGACCAGGCATAGGAAGAATTGTGGATTCCTTGGGGCTGTCCTTATGGAGAAAGGTTTATTTATGTGCCCTGGGTTCATCTCCAAAATGTGTATCTCCAAAATGATGGAAACTGATTTCATTGAAATGCCAGGACTGCCAAATCCTTTCCCCAGCCAGAGCTCAGAGCCAGCCTTGTGGGAAGGGGTTTAATCCCCATTTTCCCAATCCCTTGAGGCAGCAGCACTGGAGCACTTGCACCCAAACATGTCCAAGGTGCTGAGTGCTGGCAGGAGGCAAATCCAGGGATTGGACTGTGGGAGTTTGCACTGCTCCTGTGATCCCAGACCTGGAGTTGTGCTTCAGAGCTCCCAGGAGATGCTGCCTCACTCAAACCCCATTTAAAGCTCAGCATCCCTCCTGGGTGGCTCAGATGCTTGGAGCAGGATGCTGACAAGGCCAGTGCTCCGGAAATAAAGAGCAAACAGTTTTCTCTGGCTTTTTAAACCCACGGGTTTTTTCACTGGGGGGAGTGCGAGCCACAGGGCAAGCGGGGGAGAGGAGGGAGAGCATCGAGTCTCACCCGGCAGGTATCGGATGAGCGGCTGGAGCCGGACCGAGCCCCGGGGTCCCGGTCCCACACCGGGCACAGTCCGGACCCGGCCGGAACGGCTCCTCCCGCCCGCGGCGATCCAGCGCCGCTCGTTCCGCGGGAGCCCCGGGGTTCGGGCACGGGTTCGGAGGGCGCTGCTCTGCCCGGGGGTGCGCTGCCCTCGGGGCTCCGGGCCGGTGCGGCTCCGGAGCCGCTGCTGCCGCTCCGCGTCCGCCAGGCGGCGCCCCAGGGGCCGGGGCCGCGCTGAGGGAGCGGCGGCGGCGGCGGGAGGGTCCCGGGCCCCGCCCGCTCCCAGCCGCGATCCAGCAGCGCCCGCTCCGGGAACCGCCGCCCTCCGCCCGGGCCCGGCAGCGGCACGGCCCCGGCTCCCCGCGGCCGCACCGGGACCGTGCCCGGAGCCGCGGCGGGACCCCAGCCCCGCGCCGGCCGAGCGGGAGCAAAGCGGCAGCGCCGGGCCCGGCCCCAGCGCCCGTCCCGGAGCGGCTCCTCCCGCCCGCGGCGATCCCGGTGCTCAGCCCAGCCCAAATCCCGCACCCCGCCCGCCGAGGAGAAGCGGCTCCGCCCGGGACCCCCAGCAGACACCGGCAGGAGCCGGACCCAGATCTCGGGGCCCGGATCCCGGTGCCGGCCCCGTCTCAGCGCTCCGAGCGCCGGTCCCGCCGCAGCCCGGGACGAGCATCCCCGCCGCGAGCGGAGCGGGCGCGGATCCGCCGCGATTCATGGGCGGGGCCGGCTCAGGTGAGCGGTGCCCCAGAGCGCCTGCGCAGGGCGGGGCCGAGCGGATTTAAACCGCGGGGAGGCCCCCAGAGCGCTATTTCCCCCTCGGCGCTGGCAGCGGGTGGCTGTAGCCGGGCCCGGCCCCGGCCCTGGCCCCGCCTCCGCCTCACGGAGCCCCGCCCCGCCCCTGCCCTGGACGGGGCCAGCCCCATCGCCCGCGGCGCCCCCCTCACACCCGGGCCGAAGAGGGGCTGGGACCGGCCCTGCGACCGGGCCCAGCAGTTCTGTGCTTGCAGAGGGATGAATCCAGCTCTGATTTCATGCCTGTGTTGCCCACTCCTGTGCATCCTCCTGGGAAATGCAGCAGGCCCTGGGATTCAGGCTCCCAGCCATGCCCAGCCTGGGCTTGCTTTCACTTTGGTTTCCCTTGGGTTTCTGTCCTCACAGCATATCCTGAGCTGCACCCCAGATGACATCCCAGTGCTCCTCACCCGGCTCCAGAAGGCAGCAGAGGCATTCCCACAGCTCAGCCAAAGGAGGAAAGGGAGGCAGAGCAAGAAGGAAGGGCCAGCAGGGGCAGTGCAGCAGCCAGAAAAAATGGGGAGCACAGAGGGGCATGGATGAAGGTCGGGGGGATACCTCAGCTCCCAGCCCAGCAGGGCTGGATCAATGCCATGGCACAGCCACAGATCCAGGCCCGGCAGGGGCAGATCAATGCCATGGCACAGCCACGGATCCAGGCCCAGCAGGGGCAGATCAATGCCATGGCACAGCCACAGATCCAGGCCCAGCAGGGGCAGATCAATGCCATGGCACAGCCACGGATCCAGGCCCAGCAGCTCGGCAGGTGCTGCTCTCAGGGGGCACCTCTGGCAGAGCACGGACCCTCTGGCACACAGAGGCAGTTTGCCTTTCCCTGTGCCCCTCATTTTCAGTAGTTCTGGTCTCAACACCCATTTTTGCTGTGCCTTCTGCACAGCAGGGAAGTGGAACCTTCCCAAAGGGATGCTGTCACCAGTGTGTCCTTCTCTGCCCCTCCTCCTGGCAGAGGGAACGCTGACCCTCCGAGCAAGACCCCGAGCGAGGCCGAGTTCATCGACTGCTTCCAGAAAACCAAACGGGCTTTGAAGCTCTTGGTGAGACACGGAGGAGTTTCCATCCCATGCAGGGACAGGGCTTTTCCCAGTGTATCCCAGCAGTGAGTGTTCAGAGGGAAATTAGAATAGAAAACACTGCCAAGGGACAAAGGTGTGGATTTCAGGTTCTTCAGAACCCAGGACCAGCCCTGTGTCATGTTACTGCACAAACTGCCCGGGATCTCAGGGGCTGCACCTTACCTGGTCCATCAGCACGTGCAGTCACACGGGCCTGGGGATGGCTCTGAGTCACCTGAGCTGAGGCTCCAGCTCAGCTGAGTGGATGAACACAGTCAGAGTTACATGGTTAAACACTTCACTGTTAGCCAGAATCCAGAGCCTTGGCCAAGTCCCACCATGGCTGAGGGCCCAGGGGCCCGAGCTAAAGCCCACAAGGGCAAGGGCCAGAGTGTGGTGCAGCCTGGGCAAAATAACCCAGCTCCCAAAATAATGTACCAAGCCTCTGTGACATCTCTGGGGTACCAGAGCCCTCTGAGGGACACAAATCAAATCAACAACTGCCCCAGTGTGTAACTCTCATGGTTCAAACTCTATACAAGTCAAGACATTTTGATTTTCCCCTTCTCTTTCTATTATTGAGAAAGCGTGCAAAGGAAAAAAACCCCAGTTTTCAAGTGAGCCAGCTTTTCTAAAGAATTGGATAGGTGAAGTCACACTAGTTATAATATATGAACTTAATGTAAACTTAAAGCTTTCTGCAGGGCTTTTATACACCAGTATCAATCCTGCTGCAGTGTTGATTCTTCTGTTAAAACAGACAAAAAACCCCTATCCCCCACAGCTATGCAGGTTCTCTATGCAACACACCAGAACTGTCTCCTCTGTCCCACCAAACCCAGCCACACACAGAGAACACAGTGACAGCAGCTCTTTAAAAACAATTCTATCTCAATGAACTGTTTCAGGACTGAAAGGTCACTCTCCTCCAAACACAGCTACGTTTGTGACCCAGCAAAATGTTGTAGTTCTCTGTGTTTGTTTTTATTTCTGTTCCACTTCCAGACTCCCTGCCTCTGCCATGGAATGCTCCAAACACTCATGGCACTGATGCCTCAGCCTCTTCAGGCTCTTTTTCAATGGCTGTTTTAGTAACAGCTCTCACTGCTTCCCCCATCTTACAACTTGAATAGTAAATAGTGAAAGATTAATGTGTTTTCAGTATTATTTTTATTCAGTTAAATGACTGAATTTATATGAAAATTAGAGGCAGATGAGTTTTGCACTAACAAGATTAATCACTCAGCTATAACCAAAGTGAGTTTACCAGTTTAAATATGGATCAGGTCATGCTTCACTGGTTAAAGCAAGTAATTGTAACTGTATAACCCAAAAGCCTTAGTTCAGTAAAAGCTGAGGGAAATAGAATAAATCAAGCCCATAAATACCATCAGCTGCTAAGCTACTGAAAAAAAATTCCAAGTGACATAATCTTGCCTCCTCCAGATTTGCTCTCTGCTGTGAATGGTCAGGGGCTGACTCTGTTGCTATGAAAAGGTCCCACCTACATCAGGCCTGTTTTTTGTTGCCATTGCTCGATTTTTCCCAAGTGTTCTTGAACACCCGGCCCCTTGGTTTTGCCACACCTTGCCCTGACACAGCCACTGAGTGAGAAAAGCTTTGAAGTTGGCTCCAGCCCGGCCTTTCGTTCACAGCTCCAAGGCCCTGTGGAGCCTGGCACCAATTAGGGAGCAGGTAATTAATAAGTCTCTCTCAGAGCCCATTTCTGGCACTGGGAAGGGCTTTTCCTCTTAACTGAAACCAGCTCACTCCTTCAAATCAGTCATTTTAAGGCCTGGTATTGTCCTTCACACTCATTGCAACTCTTCTGACCAGCACCAGCACATTTCCATTATTACAGACTCACCCTCCTAGGACAGAAAAAAAATCTGCCACACTGCAAACAAAGGCTCTGAGTCAAATCCACCAGGACCTCCCCAGAGCTCTGGCTGATAAAGCTCTCAGCAGCTCCAGCCAAGACTTAATGTCTGGCGAACAAAATGTTCTGGAAAAACGTCGTGCCTTCTATAAACACTTTTTTCTGGCAGATCCATCCTGTTGTTTTAAAATCTGGAGAGGCTGACTCAGCCTGGCTCCTGCAGGAGCTAAGGGAACACGATGGGTCCAGGGGAAGGTGGGGGGAATGGAGTGTGGGGAGGAGAGAGTGCGGGGCAGAGCTGAGCCCCGCGCGGCCCCCGGTGCTGCACGGAGCCGCTGCTCCGGCCCAGCTGCTCACACAAAGTTTATGTACACATTGCCCACATCCTTCAGCCTGCTTTTGGTGCCCAGGCAATTTTCCAGCATGTCTTTTGCGGGCAGGGAGCTGTCAGTGCTGGTGACGAATTGCCGCAGCGCATTCCTGCCCGACAGGCGGCATTTCTGCTCCTCCTTGGCAACGCTGTCCAGCAGGACTCCTCGGATGTCCTTGGGCTTCCCTGGCACGCCGAACACCACGAACAAGCCCAGGCAGTCCTGTCCCACCAGGCGGCAGAACTGGGCCAGCTTCTCAAACCTGCTCATGTTCTGGAAGCACTCGTCGGCCAGCGCGGCCTCCCGGCAGCAATCCTCGGCAGCGCCCTCGCCCTGCAAGAGCTCGGCCGGCTGCAGGGCCTGCACGGCTATCTGCAGCTTGATCTGCTTGTCACACCCACACAGAGTCCAGATCCAGTCCACTCCGAACAGGGAGGACTGCTGCTTGGTCATTTTGCTGGTCATGATCCGCTCCTCCATGCCCTTTCCCACGCAGAAGCCGATGAAGTTGACCAGGAAGATCTCACTCAGCGTGTTCGTGGCCGGCTGGAATTTGCTTTGAGGATCCACAAAACCCAGATAGTCCTTCAGCCTTTGAGATGCATGGAGCACACCCTGGCTGAAGACTTCACAGATGACCAGCGTTTCAGCCTTGTTCTCCTGGTTGTCCTCCTGGGAGACCTTCTGGCCCATCTTCTCTGCTGGAGGAGGTCCTTCCCACATGCAGGCTGCCTCAGGGACAAACCTTGATTTTCCAGCAAAGGCTGTGCAGGTGCTGGGCTCAGCCAGACCTATTCAGCTGCACAAGGACACATGGACACCTGCAGCCTCCCCGGTGAAGGTGATGGCAGGACTGAGCTCTGCGTGCCCGAAGGGCAGCTGGGCTTTCTCCTGGGTGTGTTTCTCCACAGCTGACTGAGCAGGACCAGCCCAGCCGGCCCTGTAGCTTTCACACTCACTGAATTAATCTGTGCTTGTTTTCCTTCTTGTTAATTCCAGCACCATTTCTTTGGCTGATGTTATCTCATTCCAGTCTGATCTTATCTCCTTGGATCTACTTTCTAGGACTATTGCACAGAAACCATTTTTGTGGTACAGGGTGTTGCCTGGAGATGAAACCACCTTTTTCTTTTAATCTCCCAGAGAAAGGAGATTAACACTTGGGACCAGAGAGAGGGACAGAGCACCCTTGGAGGGCTCCCTCTGGAGAGTACACACTGAGCAATGATCATGTCACTTCTCACCACACCAAACAACCCAAGATGGTTCAAATCTGGATCCCAGAAATAACTAAAAAGTCTTGATATAGTTGATTTCTTAGCTGTTAGTTGAGCCCTGCTGCAGGCACTACTGACAAACTAATTAATGAGTCAACAAAAAAATGTGTGATTTTGCCCCTTTTCCCTCCTTTGTTTTTTGAACAGAATGGAACAAGCTCCCATGGAAAATTTAAAGGAAAAAAAAAAAAAAGAGGATGTGAGAAAGGGAACCAGCTTCCAGAAACACTTGGCATTTTCCACAGACTTTATTGGATTTCACATGGCAATACACAGCAGTTACGTTGCCCTCTCCAAAGAGGCACCAATTAAACACGCTGACAGTAAGGACAGTGTGCACACACACACCTAAAGCCTCCTGACTCCACCACCTCTCTCGTGCCCCTGCCCGGTGAGAGAAGCAGGGCAGCTCCAGGGGATGGCCTGGCTGCCAGGAAAGGGCTGTTGGGAGCAGAATGCTGCTCACACTGCATTCAATAAACCATCACTGCCCTCACTGATAACACTCCAGAGACACAGGAGAGCGTTTGTGGCTATCTCAGCACACGGTATTGTGTCACTAGCTCCCTCTTCCCCCTGTGAATACCCAGTCCTGTCCAGTAGCCAGTGACTAGTGAGAGCCATCCAGAGGAACAGTTTTGTTTGGAAGCCTGCACCACATTTCCCAATGCTTCCACAGGGTTTTATGTTCAACTTCCATGAAAATAACAACAATATTGCAGAGTATTCACAGAAAGGGAAGCCCGAATCCACATCCCAAGCATCTGCACCCTAAACCTGCCCACGTTAAATTTTGCATCTTGGTACATCCATAATCACCTACACTGCACATCCTTCAAAGGTCCAGGTTATCAGCTGACGTAATTCTAATGCTGGAATATGCCTCTGATCTGAGGGGAGCTCCCTGAAAATCCTGGGAAGAACCCTTCTTCCTTTCCTAGCTTTTTAAACAGTGTTTCAGAAACTCCCCCAAAGTCAGCACAAACCCCAGATCCCCTGCACAACACCAGGAATGATCTCACTTCCAGCAAGGAGAGCGACAAAACGAGTGACAAACGCTTGGCAAAGCAACACCACCACAAGGAACAATTCCAGCTGGACTTTTGTTTGCCTTTTACAGAGCAAAGCAGCTTCATGCCATTGTGCTAAAATACATGCAACGTTCAACACCATACAAACGACCACTGGAATAAAAAGTTACTTTTCTTTGTTTGTTTGCTTGCTTTTGGCTAGGACACCTCGCAATACTGGAAGTCTGACAGAAGATTCCCACTGGCTAGTTGGGAATTTTAAAACCTGATGATCCTCAAGAGCAGAGGAGCTGTGCTTTAAGAAGATAAAATGACGAGCAACACATTTGATATCTGAATTTTGGAGGAAAAGTCCCGCCTTAGGCTTAATAATATGAAATAATATATTTCCTATACATTTCTCTATATAACTTTATTTTTTTTTGCAACTACACCATCTTCACGTTAGTCACAGCACAGAAATATCCCTTCCATATGCAGGGAGTACTCTCAACTTCAAAGAAATTTTTTCAATCATGGAAGTGTTAATAACCTTGTTGACTGCACTAACTACTGCTGCTGGGGACAATAAAGAAGACATTTTAAAATGTGCAGTTTCTGGACGAGTCACTGCTAAAAGAAACATGCTTTAGAATAGTTTAATCTCAAATGGAAGATCATTAAACTGTGCACTCAGTAAAAAGCAACAGAAGCAAACAGTTCCAAAGGTCAGCCTGCCTTTCCCAGTAACCAGCTGGTCTGCAAACTGGCATAATTTTTTTACAACCTTCTCCCCTTCCCTCACACACCTTCAACTTTCCATCACTCTATCTCACAAAATTTAAATTTTTGCTTTTATACGTACTTCATATACTTATTTTTTCTTATTTTTTCCTTTTTTTTTTTTTTTTATAAAACAGTATAAAAATAGGAACAACAGTCAAGAGCTACTGGGGAGCTTACACAGGGCACGGATGACTAAAATCCTACATTGGATAGGGCTGAACTGGTGTTTGTGCCAAAGAAAAGCACTCAGAGAAGAGCAGTAACTCCTATTTTTCAGCTGGGAGCTCAGAGAGAGCTGAGGCACGCTATCTACAGACACAACACTTTCACCTAACACCTTCTGTTCTTTTCAAACAGCAGAGAGGATTATCTGAGGCCAGGAATAAGCAAAAGGAGCACTAGCATACCACATCAATTTCAACGCAACACTCTGAAACGTATCACCAGTTTGTACATTAAATAGAGTTAAAACCATTACCATTCACCAGTGTCTGGGTGGCTTTTATGGCAACTTAAGTAGGCACCTTGTTTTTTCTCCTTTTCTCTTTAAAATTCTCCACCTCTCAGTGTTACTTCTAACGAACAGAAGCAAGAGCAATGTAAAGTACACGATCTGTCACGTGGAACAGGGATGTCCTTGCACGCAGGAGAACGAGCCTTTGTCAGTGCCTGGTGGTGACTGTCACACGTTGGAGTCCTCATCTGTTATACTGGTGCTAGGAGAGCGAGTGGCAAAGTCTTTGAACATTTCATCTTCCTTCAGCATGTGCTGCAAAGGAAAGGGGGGAAGAGCCAAGGTTTCTCACAGCTGGAGTCAGTCACCTGTCCTGTGCTGGGCAGCAAACACTGCCTGCCAGCCACTGCTTTGTGCTGCTGGGGGAGGTTTGCACCCACCCTGCCCCAAAACCAGCTCACCGCTGCCTGCTGGCCCAGTAGCTCGGGGCTTCCACCCAGAAAATGCAGCCTGACTCCCAGCTGGAGACCCACCAGCCATGGGCAATGGGGGCTGTCTCCCCTGCCCTCCCTGCTGTGTGGGGAGCCAGCACAGGCCACCAAAGCTCCCCACCAGGATGGGCAGGTACCTTCCTCAACCACTGGGGTTTTTTGTGCCCTCTGTCCCTGCAGGAGACCCAAAGGACCTCACTGACACTGTTTAACTCGAGTGACTGCCAAGGGGCTCACACCCACCCCACAGAAACGGAGACCTTACTGCACAGACCCCATTCACAGACTCACTGTCAGGTTGTTGATGCCTTCAGAAAACGCTCCTATTTGCCTCACTGTCCCTTCTGAATCTTCCATCTATAAAAACAGAATGAATCATGAATTAGTAACAACTTATTTGTATCATAGAGTGGAATCACAGAATGCATTGGGTTAGAAGAGACCTTAAAAATCATCTCAGTCCAATCCCCTGCCATGGATGGGGCAGCCACAGCTTCTCTGGGAAATCTGTGCCAGGGCCTCACCACCCTCACAGGGAAGAACATTCTTCTAAACCTCCTGAGATCTAAACCCACTCTCTGTCAGTGTGAAGCCATTCCCCCTTGTCCTGTTAGGACAGAGTGACATTGAAGTGCAGCACACAATTTACTGATTACACCTGAGATGTTCAGACCACTAGGGAAGCATGGCCTGCCAGGAGGGAGAGTTACTCCAGAGCAGGCCCTGAAGGTGCTGCATTCACAGCTTCAGCCTCCTTGGGAGCAGAGCCTTTTGTCACTAATGCTGTGTGACAGCAAGAAGTCAGGGCTTTCATGGGCCAAAGCAAAAGGAAGACTTCCCTGGGAAATGGAAGGTTTTCCCACCAAACCTGACAGCTCAAAGACTCAGAACTGTTAGAACTGGCTTACCTGCTCCAGCCTGTCCAAATCATCATCATCATACACTCGCATATCCAGGCCAGGCTTGAAGCCCTTCTTCGACGCGCTCCCAGATGCCCGCCCCAGCTCCATAGGACACACATACTCCTCCACATCATCCTGCTTCTTCTTCCTCAGGTTCCCAAAATTGCTGAAGGTAAGTTTCTTTGGCTTAAAAGTGAAGAGAAATTTGCCAAGGAGTTAGAGAATCAGCAAAGAACAGGGCTACTCGTGCCCTCTTGTGTTTCCATGACAAAGGGTCAGAACCCCAGTGCTCTCCTACACAGATCTTCTGAATTTCATGACAGTGGCATCTGAAAGGACAATGTGTCCTCTCATTCTACCACTGTTAAGACACCACCATTTAACAGATCCCAAAGGAGGTGAAAATTCCACATTAAACCACGAGTCTGTACATGGTAAGGGACAGTCTCCCTCCCAAACATCTCCCAGTACAGACAGAAGGACAATACCAGTGCTACCTCTTGTCTCTGCATGTCGGAGAGGCTGAGAAGTGGCCTGTTCATGGTAGACACAAGATCTGCCTGCTCCTGCTCTCATGCTTCTTTCCTTAGGAACCAACCCCTTTTCTCAGACCTTACTGATGCTGCACCCTCCCAGCATGGATAAAACCAGAGATCCAAATGCTTCCCTGGATTCTCCCACCCCTCCCAGAGCGAGAGGCCTACCTTGACTTTGGCAGTTGCTGTCAGGAGGACGTAGTCTGGGGACTCCATGGCCTCACGCTTCTGCTGCTGGGCCTCCTGCCCCACCAGGAGGTTGAAATGCGTGGCCAGGTGGCGCCGCAGCAGCGTCTTGTTGGGGGGGATATTCAGCAGCTGGGCCATGGTCTCTACATTGAAACGGGGCTCCAAAACCTGGGAATCCAATCACCGAGAAGCCAGCTGAGGCCAGTACTGTCTGATGAGATCTCAAGCACATCCAGGCCTATCCTGTCACTCCCTAAGGCTGCTTTGGGATTTTTGTTTGTATTTTAGAGGAAGTATATAACAAAGAAGGAGGAAAGAGAGTTAGCTAATTAAAGGATTCCTAGAATACCACCTCCAGGCCTTCCTTCTGGAGTTGTAAATAGAAACAAATTGGCAGGTAAGAAGAAATGAACAGATAAATCCACCCTTAACTGAAGGGTGGCAGCTTTTGTGAAGCTGCCACAAAATGTTTACCCAGTATCATCTTCCAATTCTGGAAAAGGTTGCCAGAGGAATCATAGAAAATAAACAGACACAAAACAGGGATATAACTCCTAATCACCACAACAACAGCAGGGATATAACTCCTAATCACCACAACAAACCTCTGCAGATATAAGTCTCTTGACTGGATATGTGATGCTGGAGCAATTAAAAACAAACCTGGTTTGACAGTGTAATCCCAAATTTTATAAAGGTAACAAGTTTCCCCCACAAAAGAAAACCATATGCAGGTCAGGAAGGGAGAAAGTGGCTGTTCAACAGCATGGCAGCACTGTAGGACAGGAGGTGGAGAATGCCATACCAAAACAGAACTGTGAGGGGAATACAGAGTATTAAACCACACAACTTCCCCTCGATATATTCATATCCTTTAAACCATAAGGTGAGCAACTTCTTATTAAGCAGAATAAGCAGAAAAGGTGTGTGCAGCAAAGACAATGTCAGAACATTGACCTGGTGGTTCCCAGACATACTTTTTTCCCTATAATGGAAGACGGCACCCCAGAACTCACCATCAGCCCCCCGTGCACTCCGCTGCCACGCAGGTTGGGCGCGTACTCTGCCAGATCCACGGAGCGCAGCCACTCCATCACGCGGTGGTTGGTCCACTGGGTGACCTCAGAAGGTGTCACATTATTCTGCCAACAACAGGAGGGCCAGGCAGGTCAGGAGACGTCCCAAATCAGCTGAATCTCAGCCCCAGTCTTTACTGAAATATACTTCTCCTGCCCTTAAGGAATACAATCCTACCCTGCACTTGAGAGAAGAATCTCTTTCTGGGTTACTACCTTGCAGCAAGAGCAGTGTGGGGATGGGTCTGGGCAGGGGGCAGGGCTGTGTCAGGTCATTTGATTATTGTGCTGTGCTCTAGGGTTATCTGCCATTTCTACCAGTAGAGCTGAAAATTCAGCTGGTTCCATGAGCTGCTGTGCTGTTCTTGCAGATACACATTGTGGATCTAAATCCAAGAGTCTGGGTTGTTCTGTCATCCATTGCCCTATGCAGCACTTGCTGCTTCCAAAACACAATGATGGCAGTCTCCTGCGTGGTAATGGAGCCAAGCTCCTTTTACACAGAAAATTTTGACACAGCCACCAGTTTTCCAGAGAGTTGCACAAGACTTGTGGCAACAGTGCACTGAACTCAAGATGATTTGTTTTCCAGACAGCACATTTGGGCCAAAACAGCCAGCTGTTGGCTTGGAGGAGAAGCGGGAGACTTGGAAAGGGGGACGTGAGTCTGGGGTCATGGCAGGTAGGGGAAAGTAAGTGATGTCAGAGCTTGAGGTTAAAAGAACAACATGAGAAACAGAAAACTAAAAATGTAAGCAGAATGAGGAGACAGGAGGAGAGAGTAGAGCAGGAATAATCAAACACCAAGGATAAAGCCCTAGAGGATTCCCTTCACAGCTTCCTCGTAAAGCAGTACCTCATCAGATGGCCTCCTGCGGAGGCAGTTGGGCTCAAAGTTGTTGATTCTCAAAACCTGAATGGCTCTTTTGATGCTGAGGTGGTGAAGGACACTGATGACCTTCAAGGAAAGCAGATCATCCTGTCAAAAAGCAAGAGGGAGTTAATAAACACAGACATGCTTATTCATGGGAGCACCATCCTCCTGGAGGGGACTGCTTTAGTCCCTGGCTTAAAATGGCACATCTGATACATCTAAGGGAAGATTTTAATATGTCAGACAGGTGGTCCATAAAAAACTATTGTCCCAAAATAAAAACTTTCTGTGTTGCACTGTACTAGCTCTTGGGGGATGTTTTTCACACAGGGTACAGACCTTAGTACAAGAAACATGGGGTAACAAGGAGGGAAAAAGAGTGAGATGACATATCCTCAGTGACAGGATAAGAGCCAAGGCAGCACCAACACACTACACTAGACTCACCTGGCATTTAATCCTGCCAGAAGTTACCTCAAATGTCCAGCTACAAGTTTAACTGAAAAAATAAATTACCCTGAAAATTGGGACATCTCTATGGTTAGAATAAAAGAGGGAAGAAGAAAGTGTCTCAAATTCCAAGTGCAATTTGGTTAACCTGAATAAATTTATGCACCCTTGTTCCAGGGTTAGTCTGGCTTAATCTTTCAGTTGTACTTATATGTTATGAGCACTGGAATCTATTTTGTCAGATATTTAAGACAAGATTCTTTGCTTACCCAAACATCCCACTGCATTCAGCTCAGTTTGTCATGAATCTGACAGTAGGTTACTGTCATGTCATGGTTTGCTGTTTCATTTATTATAAAATAATAAATGTTCCTTATTATTTATTTTGAGTTGGAGTAACTTCAAAAGATCATAACAAGTATTAGTTTAATACTTTGCATATTTTGTTGGTTATTTACCAACAATCTGTTGTCATAATTTGACGGTTAAACTTGCTTTGAAATATCCCCAGTGATCTACAGTTAAAGGGCAATGACAATGGTAGTAAAGTCTCCCAACACAACATCAAACTTAATGGAGGCTGCTGGCATCACGCCTCCCAGGGTGAAGAAGGAGAAAAAACAATCTTATAATAAATAAAATTGCAAACCATGACATAAAACCTATGCAAAACACATTGTCAGTGTGGCATGGAAAGGTAACTCATGGTTCATGAGAGAGCAGGGCTGTGATTGATTCCTCTCCTTGTTGTGCATTAAGAATTTAATATTAGGGGTGTTCAATTTGCATTTGTGTCCCCAGAGAAGGAAGGTCTTATCTCATCTTGCCTGAGCCCTTACACAAAGGAAACCTGACTGGCAGTGAAGTGGGGAGTGGGGAGGTGATGCCTGTGCTAAGCACTTTGAAATGCAAAATCCGTTAAGTGTAGCCCGCTTTCAAACAAGCTGGCTCTCACTACTGCAATTTTCTTCAAAGGCAATTGCTCGGGTTTTCTTCACCTAAGCATCCAGGTAAGCGAGCAAGCCGACAGAATGCTTGCTCACTTGCAGCGTGGACCGCGGCCTGAGACCTTTAGACCCGGCTAGCGATGAGGGCGGCCAAGAGCCCACTGCAGCGGGGGGTGTCAGTGCCGGAGGCAGGGCCCCAGGGCTGGCAGCTTCAGGCACCCCTCGGCGGCGGAGGCCTCGGGCCGTGCCTGCGGGACGAGGTCTCGGGGGAGAGCTGCGAATCCGGACGAAGCGAATGAGAGCCGGACACTTCCTGGGGTCCAAACAGGTTTAACGCCTGGGGACGACGAGCAGGGAGTGACAAGGAAAAGTGGTAGAGCATGAGGCTATAAAGGGAGGTGGGAACCAAGGGAGGGGTTTACAGAAAACCAATCAGGAGAGGTTAGGGGATGAACTGAACATGACAGACTTGAAGGGAGAACCAATGGATACATTGTATAGGAGGGGCCCCGGGACCACAGCCAATCACTGCTCACACTGAGGGGAACATTCTGGAAAACTAGGGGGGCTGGGGGAGTGATTGACTGGGCCCAGGGAGGAGGGAAAACTATACATATTTGGAAATGGAGGGAGGGGAAATTATATAACATAGGGAAAACCATAGCAACCACATAATAGACAGAAACTGAGGCGGGGAAAACTGGGAGGGCAGAACCATCCTAACAAAGTAGGGGAGAAACAGAACACACCAACAAACACACTACAACACTCACTGAAGAAAAGGGTTCCACCTGCTTCTATTAATTAATAACAATATGAACAACAAAAGCATGAATGGCAAGCACAGCATTTGCACACCTCTGTGTACAAAAGCCCTGCCTCAGCACAGTGGTGTCACTGTTAAACTCAGGATTGCCCATTTCTCATGCATGAGTCCAAATTCTTGCTTACTGTGTTTGCTCTTCCACCTGAATCTAGTAGCTCTAGAGATGGAAATAACTTAGGAAATGCTTGCAGGTGAGCAGTAGTATCTGATTTCTGTAGGTTACAGTGACTGGCATGAACACAGGACACTCACTAGAGTTTAAAGGGGTCCTTTGAACATTGAGAAGCCAAAAACATGGAAAGGATGTCAGGAAAGGCAGAAACCATTTACTCACCACAGTCATGTAATGGAGCATGCGGCCATCCACCTTCCCCTCATCAAACTGGGTCTTGTACTGGGGCAGGCCAATGTCATCCAGCCACCCTAGGGCAGGACAGACACTCCTGTCAGAGTGGCAGCCACGTTACCCAGCTCCACTCACTGCTCCCATCCTCAGCACCCCCAGTCAGCCACGTTACGGAGCCCCTTCCAAAGCCACTGCTCCAGCATGCAGTCAAATCTTACTGGTAACCCAGTGGTAATCCAGTTTTCCATGGTTGTTCTCCTCTTCAGATCCCAGTGCCTGTAGAGCAAGCTGGAGCTTCTTCCTATGCAAAGGGTGCTTTATCCCAAGCTCCTGTGAAAGGCAGAAAAGCAGTAAATCCAGAGACAATACTGTTTTATGCCTCCCTCTGCTGAGTGACACAGGGTTTCTGAGAGTCACACTTTCACAGCATTGCTGGTCACCTGCCAGGTGCATTTTCTTTTTGCTGAATTTCAGTGTTGTTTTAGCAGACATTCAGCACTACGGAAAGGCCCACTTAAAGTGTGGCAGATTAATTTCAAGGAGTGGTGGATTCTAAACTGCATTAAAATGTTGGCCACAATATTCTCATGCCAGTTTAAAAAAAAAAAATCCCACAATATAATAAAAATGTTAGCATTCAAAAAATACTTGCTGGGATTAATTCATCCTCTCCCACTTAGGTAGGTAAAGTTAAAATAATTATTTAGTTAAGAGCATAGCAATGTTCCAGGAATTACTGAAATTCATTAATGCTTTCAAATGTGTAACATTATTCCCCAGTTTAGTTGTAAGTGCAGCCATTCCATGATCTCTTTAATCCCATTTCACTTTCAGGAGTGCCTGCTGGTTAATGTTACCTCTGACAACACTATTACAAGCCATTATGCTCATAATACACTTCTCTTATTCCAGTTGTAGTGTAACTACCCAATTGAGAAAACAGGCTTACTATTTGGTGAAGAGAGTGATTTTTTAAAAGCTAAAAATTCAAACTTTATCAAATACTATGGATTAAACATATAAATGGAATCAATTTCTCCTGTGTTTCTCATTTTTAAAAATAGACAAGCAATTAGACAGAGACTGATCAATCTGTGTGTAACAAATCCTCATTCCTCTTTGTATAAAATGGACAGAAAACACAATCAGAACAAAACAGCACCTTTTAACACCCTTCTCACATAGGCATAAAATAGCTGTAGCACATATGGGTGCTAATGAAGCAGGGCTACAAACCCATATGATAATGAGGCAGTCTCACATGCATATTTTTAGAGGGTGCTACAGTCAATTATGTGTCCCTGCTTAATGAAGTTAAATCATGTATTTATAATTATTAGCTTCATTACAGAGCATTAAATTTCTACAAAACTTCAGCTAAAAAGAAATGGATTTGGCATCACGGCAGGTGACAGTATGTTGAAAACTCATCTAGTTTACATTTTTTTTACCAGGTGCACTTTACAGACCTGATTTACATGCACAGAAATGGGGATTTTTTTTTGTACCTTTATTTGAAAGGAGTGTTTCTGGTACTCCTCACCTTTTCCAGATCCTGCTGAGAAGCCTGAAGAAGTGTTTGCCCAGACAATATCCAGTGCCTGCCATTATTGATGTAGGAGCCAAGCCCTTGGTCCTGGAGCCAGTTGCAAACCTGCTCCTTGGTCCACTTTGCGAATGGCATGTCCAGCTCACTGCAGGAGATGTGACCCAAAAAAGACTGATGAATCCTGTGCTTCCAATCTCCTGTTCTCATAAATAATGAGAAAGCCAAAAGCTAAGCCTAATTCACGTCTTGTGGGATCTGGGACAAGCTCTGAGGGGGAACCATCAGCATGATGAAGTGCTGGGTGCTGCTGATCTGTTGCCACTGTCACAATAAACACAGCCTCCTATAATGCTACTGAAAAGAGCCACCTCTGCTGCCTAGCATGGCCACAGCTCTGGAATGAGACCAGGATGTTTCAGTTTCTCCTTTCATCCCTGGAAGTGCAGCAGGAAAGGCACAGAAGGAGTATCTGTCACTGCCCATGAGGGCTCACATGCTGCCCCACGGCCCCATCCTGCGAAGGCGAGAGCTCGGCAGCAGGACCCCAGCACCCAGCCCAGCTCAGCCCTGCAGGGACCCTCTCTCAGAGGAGGAGGCAGCCTGGATCTGCCTGGTTTGGGCCAGTCAGGAGATGTTTCATTTTGGCACTGCCCTCCTGCTCTGGCCCGGTGCTTGCCCGGATCCAGGCACTGACAGTGGCCGCGCTGGTGTCACCTGTGGGACTGGCCCAGGTCCCGAGACCAGCCCAGCCGGGGCCCCGCGGTGGCTCTCGTCCCTCCTCTCTTGAACTCTGTCTCGGACATGTCATCCGGGTTGAAGGTGGTGGACTGACTCCTTTTAAGCCTAAAGAAAGAAAGCAAGCACATTCACATCTGGCTAAGGAAAAGGCACGTCACTGCTGCCACTGCAACCAACACAGGCAAGATCTCCCCAGGGCTGGCAGCCTCTCTTCTGCCTGCCCCCAGCCCACTGTTATCCCTCCCAAATACCACACGGGCTCCTGCTCTTGGGATATTAAACCATGGAGCCATGTGCTGGCAGGGGAGAAAGGAAGGTGTGTCCCCAGCAAACCCCTGCCCAAGCCCCAGCTCTGGAGAATGGTCATCTCTCATCTTTTACTTACCTTCCAAACAACTTCTTGATTCCCCTGGCCTTTTTCCTGGAATCTGGAGAAGGTGGTGTCATCTGCAAACTATCTGCTTCCTTTGGGCGAGGGGGCAAGCCAGCCAGATCCAAGTGGTCTGCAGATCCCTTCTCTGTTTCAGCTGTTAAAAAACAAAAGTTTTGTCAAGACCCTCTTGTGCAGGACTGTACAGACATGCTCATGACCTTGGGAATGACTCCTGCTAAATTACTGACAGCCACCATGTCAAGAAAATGGGGCAAAGAGGGATGGGAAGGTCCATGAGAAATACCACATGTTCCTCCTTCACAGCCTGGCTGGGAATGCTCAAGGCAATGCTCTGCTTCAGTTAAGTGCCTTCCGCACCCAAGGTGGGAAACTCCACCTTGTGAATCAAGCAGGGAATTAAATCCCAAATTTACTCTTCCTCAGGGAGTGCTCCCACAGTGCTTTCAGAGACAGAGCCAAGGCACGTGGGTGCCCAGGAACAATTCAGTGCAGTGGCAGGGAACTAAACCAGGAGTCCCCAAAGCACAGAAAGCCAGGTAACCTCCCTGCAAATATCCTTCCCATTAACCTGTCGTATTTCATTCCCTGGCCAGGAAATTCCAGCAACAAAACTCCTGCCCCAGAAGGAGGGCCCTCTTCCCCTCACTTCTTCAAACTGTGGAATATTTTGTTTGTCCTCAGAGGAACACCATGGAGTTTAGGCTCTGTCTGAACTGTATCTTCTGGGTGAACAAAACATCTCTGATCAGAGACCCTCAACATTACCACCCACTCTATAAGCATTAAATCCTTGATCTGTAGATGTTTTCCATGACAACTAACCTGAGGGATTTTGTTCCCAAAGGGGAAGTTGCCACAAAAGCTATACTATTAAAGGAAAAGCAATTTAAACATCATTTAAAAAGAAAACTAATAGAATTGCAGTATCTACTAGACTACATAAGCAGAGATGTGCTAGCAAGTGCCAGATAGCTGAACAAAACTACCATGTGGAGTTGATGCCAGTTGCTTGCTGGGGAAGAGTGAAAGCACGAGCTTGTTCAGCTGAAGCAGCTGTGGCAAGGCAGTCAGGCCTGGAATGACTTGCAGCATCTTTTACTATAGCTCTGTGATTAAATTCACATCACTTGTGTTTGAAATGGACTTTCAAACTTCCAGGAGAAAAGTAAACAATGCATCAAGGCAGAGCTCATATTGCTGGGACACGTGGTCTCAGGCCACAGAGTTAATGCTGAGATGGCCACAAAAGGGCCATGACCAGCAGCAAACTGCAGGCTTTGCCAGTGTATCCTTCTGCTGGCCAAACTTAAGATGGCACAGCCAGAACACTTATGAACATGTCCCATTTTCCACCTTGTCAAACCTTGTTGTGTGACAACAAGGTCACACAAAAGATCATTTCCAGGCACTTTGGTATGGCCACTATCCCACACAGGGATGCTGCCACTGACAGAGACAGCACTAACATCCAACCAGGCTGTGGCATTCCTGGGTTTTGCTTTACTTGTAGAAGGCAAAGCGAAAAAATCCAAAACCATGGAAACCAGGGCAAGGTTGGGTGCATTAGTAGCAGAGATTTGTGGGAATTGTGCTGTTTGCTCCTCACACCTGGCTCCCTTTCATGCACTGACACAACCCTGTAGAACAGGTAACGTTTAGGGGGCCATGTGAGAAAAAGAGAGGGTCCAGAGCACTTGGTCTCTTTGCCACCCCATGTGGCTGTACCACCACCCCACTGACACAGCTCTGCTTCCTAAGGCAGGTCTCACCTGTCCTTGCCAGAACCACCCCGGGAATGCTCACATCACAAGACTGGCTCTTATTTACTGTGTGAATGGCTCCTTCCCCATCTACCCCAGTTATTTCTCATTTGTTTTACTGTACCATAAACACAACTACTTCTAGAAGATGAATAACACATACTTTCCCTCAGATCTCCCTTACATGAATGCCTGGGAAATACAGCTCATTCCCTACTTCACCACCCTTTAAACTCTTCCAGTGGATCCAGGACAGGTGGCAGCACAAAGGTAACTACTAAGCATCACCAGTTCTCACCTGGTACCTCGGTCTGTGGTAACTTTGTGCTCAAAGTTGCAGCAAAAGTCTCTCATTAGTAGCAGCTACTGAGGAACAGCACAGCTGACTTTTAGCAGAGGGCAGATGTTATGTGAAAACTCCTTTTAGTGATGGGCAGAGGCTCCGATGCAGAGCTCTGGTGCCTGGTTTGGGAAGTGTGTGGCCACAGGCAGCTGTTAGCAGCAGTCAGGGCACAGGGCTGGCACGGCAGACATGCAGGATTACTGTACCTAAGGTAGGTGCACTGGCACTTCGACTGCGATCTTCAGATATCCACACAAGGCACAAACCCACACGCAGCACAACGGGAGAGAACACGCAGAGGCACAAGGTCAAACACAATTCAAAACTCACAGTGACACAGTAGGGACAAAAGGACGGGGGGACGGGACACAAGCACCACACAAATGCTGAATTCACATGGAATTAGGAGCACCAATCACTGGGAAATTCCCTTTCCCAGCAAAGGAGTGGAGAAGAGCTCTGTGATGGGAGGAAAAAATGGCACCACAGTCACTTCGGTGCAAGGAGGTCATCTGCTCCAGGACCCACTGCTCCTGTGAAGTGGCAAATTCCTGAGCAGCAGCTTTACAGATGAGGGCACGGAAATCTGGATAACATAAATAACTTACTCAAAGTCACAGCACCCTGATTTACATGGCCCACTCCTCTGTGACAGCCACAAGTACTGCGCTTTGTTAGACAAATCAATTTCAGGACAACACAGGATTACACAAAAGCAAAGATGAAATAAACCAAAGCGAAGAGTCTGACCCTCAGAATAGACTGTACATCTATTCCAAGTAAGCTAGCAGCTTCCCAGGCTCTATGCAACAGGCAAATATGGGCAGCACATCATCAATGTGTAGGTATGTTACTTGTTTTGAACAAAAATTTAAAATTCTCTTGGAGTAAGTAACAAAGCAGAAGCTATCCCCCTTCAGGCTTCTGAAATAGAGAGCTAAATTCCTGAATCTCGTGCAAGAGAAAAACAAAAACCTCAGATGTCTGGCAGTAGATCTGATGCAGGGATTCACTGGATGCTTCAACTGGATCACTGGAAAGACTGCTAGAGCAGTAAATGAAAGTAGAATTCCAACAACTGGCAACAGCGACTTCTGCATTAAGCAGAACATTTTGTTTATTTCTTCGTCATAAGCAAATGTCACCAAATGACAATACCAAAATAACCCCCCCACCAACACTACAGGTAAAAAATCAACATGAGCTTGAATGACTTGCCAATCCTGTTCCTGTTGTCACCACCTCTTTTGCAAGGCTGCTTAAGTACAAAAAAACAAAGAGGAGAAAGACTGAGTGCTGCTGTCCTATTTCTGTATATCTGAAAATCTTGTGAAAGATAAACCAAGGATGGACTCAGGGGAAAAAAAGCCCACAAATCCCATGTGTGAGCTACTTCCAGACAGCTTTCATACAGCAGCAAACCCCTACAAGGTCCCAGGGGACATACCACAAGCAGAGTCTGAACCACATCAAATATTTCTAGACATCAGTGATTTTCTTTTCTTGCTGTTTGATATTTTCAAACATTCTACTATCAGAAGTGCCACTAAGTCACAGTGAGACTAAGGCTGGCTTTCCTGCTTCTTAAGGCAGTTACAGCTGTTGTTAAGATGTTTCAAAATGCACAGAATCTGAATGCAGAGGCAGGGTACCTACCCAGATTAGGGGCACTTGCAGTCCTCTTGTTATTTTTTATCTTGAAGAAGCCCCGGCCAAAGGAAGATCTGGCTTTGCGGGTGCCAAAACTGTCCTCGTCACCGGTGCCACCGTGAGAAGGAGACTTGGGAGGGAGGGTTGCAAAGTTATTGCCTTCCACAGGAGGTTTAACCTGCTTGAATTAGGGAAATAAAGAGTCAATATAAGGGAATTGCAGAAGGCCTTTTGAGAGCCTGCAAAGTGACTGCTGGCAGGTAATCTGGGAGGTCCTTCTCATCTGTCACTCCAAGAATACAGAATGTAAAAACCATAATGAAAAACATAAGCAAGATCTTCCTTTGAATGTGTTGTCCTGGTTTGGGCTGGGACGGAGTTAACTTTTTCCTAGTTCAATGCTGTGTATGGGTTCAGTGCTGTGTTTTGGATTCAGTAGAGAGTAATGTGAATAACACTGGGGTGTTTGGGTTGTGGCTGAGCCCTGAGTCAAGCACTTTCCATTTTCCCATGCTCTGCCAGCAAGGAAGTGCACAAGAAGCTGGGATGCAGCATGTCCAGAATAGCTGACCTGAACTACCAAAGGAATGTTCCACACCACAGAATTCCATGCCCAGTATATTAATGGGGGGGGGGGGGGGGGGGGGGTTACTGGGAAGGGGAGCCAATCAAATTTTGGAGATGGGCTGGATATTGGCCAGTGGGGGATGAGCAACAGTATTGTGGTGCATCATTTGTCTCCGTTGGATTTTCTCTCTCTCTTCCTCTCCCTTTTTTTTTTTTTTTTTTTTTTAACCGTGCTTCAATTATTAAACTGTTTGTATCTCAACCCCTAAGCTCTATCTTTTTTTTGTTGATTCTCCTCCCCATCCCTCTGGGGCAGGGAGGGGGACCAGCTGTGGGGTCCTTTGCTGTCAGCTGGGATTAAACCCTGACATATGTTCAGGATTATTATCACTACCTGCTAAGAATAAATTGTGTTCTTTAAGATGCTCCTCAGTTTCTGTAAGGCTGACTTAAAAGTATAGAAAAGATTAAAATAGAGTCCTGCAAGGCCTTGAACTTCTCCAGCTTTCCAGGGTCTCTGTCTCCCCCACTGGCAGCTGTAGGGCAGTAAGAGGGAAGCAGAGAGACAACTGCCCACAGTACTTTGGTTCTCTGCCAAGTGTCAGAGAGCTCTTTCTGTCTGTCACTGCTCTGCAATTTCTTAATTAATGGATTAATTGACCGTGTCCACTGCCAAAGCAAAGAGGAAATTTCAGATCAAGCAAGGAGTATAAATGCCAAGAGAGATATCAGACACTCCAGCTAGCCAATTAAAAGCACTGCCTTAACCTTGCCAGCCGTTTCATTGTCTCTTTGAAAGAAGGAAGCAAAACCATCCACAGCCCAAATACAATCCTTAAGCTTTTGCTGAATCAACACAGCATTCATCCTGTGAGTGGTGTCTGAAGTCTGTCACCTCTGCTCAGGTGTTCCTAGAGGTAAGAACTGCAAGATGTGGCCTTAAGGTACCACAGGGTGACTGTTCTGCAATGACAGGCTTTTCAGAAACACACTTGCTACTCGCAGAAAACAATTGAGAATCCCAAAGGTTTTAAAGATGCACTAATCAAAGATAATTACATAGTCAGTAAAATGCTTAATGGTTAGCTTTGCTGATTATTTAGTGGCGGAAAAAATTAGCTTAGCTGGTAACTTTATGCTCAACCAGACTGGAGGACAATCCCTGTGTGAGGAGGCAAGGAGGTGCTGAGCTCTGAGCAATGCCACTGATGGTGACAGCCACCAGCGACTCCTCCCTGTCCTGTCTGCAGGGCTTCCATTCCCCTCTGGAACTGTGTGTGGCAATTCCACACCTCCCAGCCTGCCAGCACCTCCTCCAAGGACACACATCACCACACACACACACATTACCTCTGCTGGCTTCTGGGCACAGTCTCTGTCCTGTTTGGGAAAGATTAAGGCATTTAAAAAGTCATGGTTTATAGCCAGTAGTCAATTCATTATGATTACCCCCAGTTAAGTTCTGACAGAAATACCCTTCCCTGACTGCTCCTTTTCCCCAAAATAAATCTCTTCAGAGCTGTATTTCACACAGATTAAGCCTTGCTTGCTTTGAGGTCAGTGAGCTGACATGGAAATAGAGTGGCTTTGGTTCACTTTGTGAAGGATTAGCTGTGCACATGATTAGTGACACACAGAATATTAAGGCACTCACGGGCAGAGCTGCCTGAGGGGACCCAGAGCAGGAACCAGACAGGGTAGAAGCCAAGTAGATAAAACATCCACAGCCTCTACTCCTGTCTGTCCAAACAAACAAAAACCAAAGAGCCCCAACCCATGAACTCCAGCTCTTATCAGATTCTGGTGACATTTTCAGTCCTGTCAGCCTCCCCCCCTACACTGCAAGGCACAGGAGGTATCAGGGAATTCAGGAGCTTCCTGGAGTTCAGGCTGTCACAAAAGAGTACCTGAATTGCACTGATCTGATGGAATTGCTAGAGATTAGCTGCTTTTGGTCCCTTCCACAGAAACCTAAACTGAAGCTATCCCCAGAGATCCAACAGCTCAATATTTTGTTTCTGCCTACCTAAAACATACAGTCAACCCAGACTGTATTTTACAGTGCATTAATTACATGGCCTGACAAAATTATTCACCTTAAATACAGGTAGGAAGTGGTGGTGGGAGCTATTTTTTTCTTGTCTTAAATCAGAAAGGCATATCCAGGTAAAAGCCTCTTACAAAGAGGGGAAAAAAAGCACCTGTATTTTCAAGGACAGTTTTTCTTCTTTAATAGAATATGGAAGATATCACATGTGTGTGTGACCACTGCCAACATATGCCACTAGGAGCCCTGCTCTGACTCAAAATTTCTCAGAAGGCAACACAACACCCAGAGGGTCACAAGAGAGATGTCACACCTTTGTGCAAGGAGATGGGAGGAAGTAAGAGACCAAACCTACCACATCAGATGCCTCCTTCCTCAAACTGCTCAGACTGCTGGACTTCTGCAGTGTGGAAATTCTGAAACAATAACATAAAAACAAAGCTCAGTTATTAGAATTAAACTTGCTAAGATAAATCAGCTTTAAAGACAGCATTATAATACATGATGAGATATACTAAACCAAATGATATTTTGAATTAAGATGCAGTAATCAGTGCAGTAAATTCAGTAATCAGAGCCCATGCAATTGCCCATGCAATTTAATGAGATATTGTAAGAACTTCCACACTGGAATAACTGCTGCTTTAGGGAATATGGATATGTGGCAGAAATGAAAATTATTTTCTCATTGTAGTCAGCTGATCACCTTCCCCCCACTACCAAAAGAAAAAATCAAATAATGTGTGCATGTACTGTGGAGAACTATAAATTTCAAAGTATATTGATAGTCTACTACTGAATTAGAGATGCTTCACAGTATAACAGAAAGTGCCATGTGCCCAGATAAAGCACTGGAAAATAATGATCATGAAGACATGGGACATAAGCAGAAATCTACCACCACCAAATATCATCTCAGCTAAAATTAACTGACCCATTTACATATGTGTGTAAAATAAGGGGGTGCTTTGTGGGGGTTCAAGGTGACCATCACATTTAAATATGTCCCCTGGACAGATTTGATTATGGCACTTACACTGGACTATCACACAGATGAGTTTCAGGGGAGGAACCTGTTGATCTTCCTTCACTGTAAAGCAAAAAAGATATGAAAAAACTCTGAGACAGAAACCCTATGATCTCAGCCTGCCCTAATTCTGTTTTCACTTCAGCTCTCATGGTACTAACACACGGCAGATTTTCCCCGCTATGGTTGGAAGTCTTGTAAAAGACAAAGGACAAAGGTGAGCTCAAGAGCCTCAGGAAAGACAACTCTCACTGTAAGATGATGACAATACTGAACTATTCACAGCTTCAGTAAATGCAGAGGGTCCAGCAGGGTCTGCAGCAGCACAAGGAGTGGAGGTCACCATCCCCTGCTCACCACCCACAGCAGGGGGCACTTTGCTGCAGTTCAGTGCTTGTTTTGGATTTTGCCAAGAGGAGACACAGGTGAAATCCCTGCTGGTGAGTGCTTGAGCTGCACGAGGAACATGCACAGCACAAACTGAGCAAAGCTGGGCTTCTGGAGAGGATCCTTTCCTCAACTGGAACTGGAAAAATCACACATCAAATTGAGCTTGCACTGATGCTTCACATTGAGATTTATGATTGTTTCAAGTCAACAACATCTCCTTGCCTCTGGATTCTTAATGTTTGATACTTCTTAAGATAAAGCCAGGGATTTGGACCCAGAAGAAAAAAACCCAAGCACAGTCTTTGTTGAGCTGAGAGTGCTTTTCTGTACTCCCTGCAGTGCCAGTGCAGATCTGCAGGGATTGGGTTTCCTCCCAGGACAAGGAGGGTGCAGGATCAGAAATGCTGATGAAAGGTGCCAGCCACTCTTCACCCAGCAGCTGCCACTGGTTCCAAGCATGGGGACCCCTGGGTGCCACAGCTCAGCCACAGCCCCAGGCTGCAGCCACACACCCCTGGGGTTTCCTCCCCTCCTCAGGTTAGAGCTGGAAGCCCTTTTGTTCTGGCAGTGCCTTACAACATCTTTAGCAGCTGTGGAAAATGTCTGAGCACAAATCACAGATCACAAATCTGGGTTGGCAGAGCCAGCCAGACTTCCATGATGCAAACATAGACAAAAATAATGATTCTGTGGCCTTCATACATTAGATCAGCTTCCCTCTCCTTCTGTTCATTCCTTGTGAAGCAGCTGGTACAGACCATGAGTGCTGCTACAACAGCAACCAAACCAGCCCTTGCTTACTCAGGATTTAATCAATGCACTTCAGGAACATTAGCTTGGTTTGCTGCAGCTAGCCAAGGGACTCCTAGCCTTGTTTACCTGGCTAATGACTTGATAATTCAGTGACTGACAGATTATTGCTCTCCTTAAATGTCACAGAATATTGGATTTACAATTGAAAAATACACGGATCCCATAATACCTCATTTCACTTGCAGGATCTGGCCTAGGGTGTGTTTTCAGTCTCTCTGCAACAGTTTCTGAGCTCTTGGATGCTGATGAAAAGGAAGGGATTGAAATCTGTAAAATGCTGGTGTGGATCTGTAAGGAATTCTGAAAAAAAGGAAGAACATGTGTTACAATCTTCTGAGCTGAAATTAAGCAATCATAAATGAAAAAAGAGTAACAGATAAACCATGAAGAAAAGGATCTGAAATAAGGTTTCAAAAGTGTTTTTTTTTCCTTATTTTAATATAATTATTTACTCCTTGAAAGATGGCACTGCAGATAAAATATGAATCATTGCACGGCTAAGCTACAGCACAGACAAAAATCTCACAAGTCTCCCAAGGCTGTCTGCTAAATCTGTCTCTACCACGGATACCATGAAGGGTAGTCCACTTTTCAAATTTAATCCTGTCCTTGGACACTCAGAGAATACAAAAAAGCTGCTAAACATTTAATTTAATTTCATTTTCTTCATAGTGTGTTCTTGCTGCTTAAATAAGTCAAGACCCTGCTCTGACTCAGAGTTTAGAGAAGAGAGCTATAGTTTTTGTATTGGAAAATCTGATTGTAAAAAATCAGAGATTGAACCACAACCTACATATCATTTAACTGAATGGATGCAATTATGATTGCATCCTCTTAAATATGACAAGATATATTTAGTAAGTCCCAACATATTTACTTCAGGTTTGTGCCAAAGTAAATGTAGCTCCTAAAACAGCTACATTTGATAAGAAAAATAATTTCTATGACTAATAGAAAAAGTCATTCAGATCTGTTCTCATGATAAATACAGCTATTTCTGTCTCCTGATTCCATTTGAGGACTAAGAAAAATAAGTTTAATTGAAATTCCTCAGCAGCTTTCACAAGAAAACTACTTTCCCCAAAAGCATGAGACATTAAAAAAACTGTGAAACCCAGAAAAATCTTTTTGGAAATTTGAGTTTTTTCATCTGCAAGAGGAATCCAGCACAAGCAGTGTTTTCAAGGAACGATGGTATTAAATAAAGCAAAAACACCCAAAACCAACCTACCTCTTCATGAATGTTCACATTGAACTCATCATGGATTGGAGATGCTGTTACTGGGGTTGGGGATGGGCTTTTGTCTGGGTCAGTCAGACTTGGTGTGTCCAATAAACCCACAGATACAGAGCCTGAATTCAAGTCTTCACTTTCAGTTTCCTTGCCTGAAGGGAGAGAACATGGAAACTTGTTGGTTTTATCACCCTTGCTCCCACACAAGCTGCAGCCAGCATGCTCAGTTATGGGCCAAAACTGGAAGGATTTCATTGCTGGGGTTTTTTAGGTTTTAGAAAGGGAGCCACAGCCAAGTGTCACTTCTCAATTCAACCATCCCAACACAGAAGGGTTGGAACAGAGGGAGGTCAAAAAGCCCAGCAAACATCCTCAGGGCATTTAGTGGCATCAGTTTCAATAAGCTGAATAAACTGGAGTACTTCATTCCTGACTGCTCTGGAATTTTGTTCCAAATATTTTGTTTCCCTTATTTACTAAGGAAAAGTAAGAAGGTCCAGTCTCCCTGAAACTTAAGATGTCTCTGTGGTATCTTCAAGGTGCCCTGAGGAAAAAGGCAGCCCACTGCTCAGAGTCTATCATCAGCCTGGAAGTGACCACATCAGGTCTGCAGCCTGCCACAAACTGAGTACGTCGCATTTAGGCAGTGCTGAAGCCCACACCAGTGTTGGCATCCTCTGCTCCTTCCACCCTGGATGCTCCTCAGCTGCCTCAGTGCTACCAAAAGGCTTGGACTGGTTGTGAAAGACAACCAATACTTTCTAAAAGGTGAGCAGAAATCCAGTGTTTGTTGCCAAAGACCCGAGGGAAGCACAAACCAAAGTCTGTTCACAGCAAAAACCTCTCTTGCCCATTTGCCACTGCCTGAAATCTCTGTCCATGCTCCATGAAGTGACCATGGAGCAGAGCTCCAAGAGAATCAAGGTCTATTCTAACACCCTCCTGTACCTGAAGGCACAGCACTGCAAGAAAGGGCAATACTTATTTAAAAATTGCTCCCCTCCAACACTCAGCATGGTGTGAACCCAACACAACAAAAACACATATTTTGCTTCCTCACTCTTGTTGGGCTGCTGACAATTTTCACCCTCTGAAGGGGTCTGGAAACTCCCACCAGGCTTAGAATGTATGGACATTCTACATGTTGTAATACAGATATAGCTTCTGCTTCAGTCACACAGTTAGGCTCACCATCACAACACACCTGGAGTTTAAATGACAGCAGAGTTGCCTTTTTTTTTTTTGGTTGTTTTTTTGGTTGTACAATACCTTTTTTACCTTGAGCCAGTATCACCATATCTTGGACTTTCTTGTACCTATTCAGAGATTGCCGAAGCTCTTCTATCTTCCGATCCTAAAACAAAAGGAAGTTGTGACTGTGCTTCCTCCCCCAGAAATAAGAAGTACAAATACTAGATCCTTTAGTTAAACTGGCTGTGAGACTAAAAGAAATGGGAAGTGTGGATGGGACAGGACTCAGAATGCTGAGAGGCTTTGAAATATCAAAAGCTGTATTTAGCAAAAATTATCATCTGGTTAATCACCAGAACTGTCCCAGCCTTGAAAGTGGATTTCAGCTCTCTTATTAAGTCAAAGGTAGAGCATAATAAATTTGCCATGTACAAAGGATTTAGAGCTTTGGTGATCAAAAGAAAACATCCTACAAAATGCACATGCATATGAAAGCATAAAAACCATGTATGAAAATAATTCATACTTCACAGAAAAGCCCTTTTAGAAATGCAACCTGTGATCTGGCACTTGTATGGAGATCTTTGTATTTGCAGAACACAGTGCAAATTAACCACACTGAACTCAACAGTGTAAGGACTCTGAACAGATCCTGTGCACAGGCATAGAGCTCATAAATGCTCATAGCCCCTGAAAGGCTCTGCAGTGCTTCTGACTGCAGAAAATCATCGACTTGTACAAATCTGATTTTTCTGACTGCAGTATATCATTGATTCTTACAAATCTGATTTTTCTGACTGCAGAAAATCATTGATTCTTACAAATCTGGTTTTTAGTTGAATTGTGAAAAGCTCACACGTGAAGGTTTTCTTAGAGATTTAAATCAACCTGATGAATGATTACTGAAAAAATAATGACTTTGCTACCTTCTCTTCATTTGCTGCCATTAGAGATTCTACCGCCTTCTTCATTTTCTGTACCTCTATATCTAAAAACACAATACAGTTCTCCAAGTCAATTTAAATAAGACAGTGTAAGGAAGTAAGAAAAACAAAAAATCTAGAAGCAACTCAGTAATATCTGAAAGTAGACTGACATAGTTACAGACAAAACATAAGCCACTTAAATTCTTCTTTAGATGCACACACAAAGAAGGAAGCTATTTTTCTTCAAAACCTCTGCTCTGACATTTTTATCAAGGAAATGATGAAGTCCAGGAAATTTCCTTCCTCCCCCACCCCTCTCCAAGCCTTACAAGAATGGAAAACTCAAGTGTAAAACTCCTGCTTGACTTTCACTATGTCCATCTTTAAAATAACCAAATACCTGCAAAATAAGAAGTTCAAAATACACAAGATACAGCATTTGGAATGCAATAAAACACATCCTCAGTACAACAGTCAATGACCACCCCAACCAGCATGTCTCAAATCCACTCAGCAAAGGCAGGGGATGAATGGATGTGATGAAGGAAGCACCGTGCAGTGATGCTCAGCCCTAATCCAGCATGGATGGAGCAATGAGGAGGGCACAGTGGAATGACAAAGTGTTTGCTGTGATGAGCAGTCATGCTGGAATATTACATGGCAGTTCAGGCCTGGGAAAGGTTCCTAACACAGACAACAGTGCTTCATCTATAATCCTTATTTACTAAGAAGTATAAATACATGGGAACATGTTCTGGAGGTGTTATCTCCATTTTTTCCTAAAGATTTACCTTGCATGAATGAGGTATAAGTCAAATTTCACTTCAAATCTAGGCAGGTAGCCAAACTCACAGGCAAAAAAGCCCTGTTTCAACTTCCTAAAAATTAATGGAAAGCAAACAGAGCAGGAAAAACCATTCTCCTCCTTAATGAAATACAAGAAGAAAAGAGGCAGCCTGGCTGGCTTTCTAGATGAAAGACATTTAGATACATTGGGCTAAACCAGCACCTGATCCAGTTTCAGTGATTTTCCCTCAGTTATGCTGGCTGAAAATCTGCTCTGCTGGATTGCAACTGCATTTCACTGAGAGGCAATTGCTTTGTGAGCCCTCCTGAGACCCAATCTTCCTTTATATGTAAGCTTTTCTTCAGAAAACTTTGTGTTTCAAGTGTGATGCACTCGCCCTTGCTCTCCAGTTTTACTGTAAGTGTAACTAAGGGTTATAGATGATGCAACCTAACAATGTTTGTTAAAGCAGTTTTGCAAACACATGCAGAAAGCTATTCTGGAAAGCACTTCTGGAATGCAAATGCTCATGGAAAGACACCAGGAACCTTACTTTTATCTTTGAGCTTCTTTTTACAATTTTCATCTGTATGGGGAAAACCCATTGGATTGGAAATTAGCATGAAGGTTATGACATGAAATAACTTTCAAGACATTATTGATACTTTATGAGTCAACTCTTCCTCCCTTCATTCAGCTAATGATGCAGATAATTTGTTATCTGGAAACAGCATTTCTTAATATCAGTCCAAGGCAGATAAAACATGTTTCATCACACCAAAAGATCTTCTGCTGAGCTACACTGAAAACCATAAAGCTGAGGACGGGAGGGTAATGAGAGTTCAAGTAGTTCCCCAGGGAAAAAAAGCCCTCTATAAGTAGTCATGAATGCAATGAAGTCAGACCCTGTTCACATTTAAATGTTCTTTTAAAAAAAAATGGAATCACAGTTCATTGTGATCACTTTTAGTGATCTTAGGCAGTGGTTTTGAAAACACCATTTCATGAAATGTGACAATCTACACACAGCATATTCCTCCTCAGGTCAGGGGAAGAGACTAAGCTCTTGTGCATTTCTTTTTCTAAAAAACATACTTTAAAGGCACAATTTTAAAATCAGCAACAACTACCAGTGAGATATATTTAGAATTGAAATTGCATCAGGTCAAACAAGTCTGTGGAAAATTTCTGTGATGCGTTAATTAAAAATTTCTGGTTTTAAATAAGATAAATACTCAATCTAAGATTCACACATATAAATACTAATAGTTTCTTCTTTACAAGCCAATAAAAAAATTATCCAGCACATAAAATTTTTGTGCTTGTTCAAGCCTAATTACGGTTTAGACTTAATGAGCACACAAATCCAGAATCAATCCTTGATTTCACCTACTTACAGCTAGGTCCACATCATACTTTGGTCTGCAGTATGGCTTTTCCCCTTCCTTACCAAGGAGTTTCCTTTTCAACACAATGGTTTTGGAGTATTTGTAGGAATTAGTTTTAAAATTTCTCACCCAGTAGAAACTGTATATTTTGAGGCCCCATGCAAGCCATGTAAGGAGCTAATTAGGGATTTTTTTGGTCTTGTTTAAATTTGTTTAAATTTGACCAAGACCTTGCTGTGACAGAAAGTTTAGCACTTGCATCATCAACACCCTCTAAATATGTTTCAAGAGGTAAACATCAAGTCAAAGTTCAGGAAAATTCAGGCTTTTATCACTTATTTCCTGTACAAGGAAACATGACCTCAGATGAAATCACTGAGGAGGACAAGGTGACAGAGTCTCTCTTTTTCTTACCTCTGTCCAGTACTTCAATCCCTTCTCCTTTCAGCTTGGAAACCAATTTTTCATGCAACCTTTTCACCTCAGCTTCCTTCTGCTCCAGTTTGTCTTTCAGGGCTGACAGCTCATCCTGCAAGGACACAGAGCCACTCAGTGACAGCTTCCACAGGCAGCTGAGATCTTTGCACAATCCCCTCCTAGGAAGCACACTGGACAGGTCCTCAGCTGGTGGAAGTGACTGAGGGCCCCTGACATTTAACACTGCCTGAGGGTGCACCAAAGTGACTCTGAACATCCCAACACACTTCTGAGCCCACAACAGAGCAAATCAGGGGGTCTGTGCTCTGAAATTGTTGGTCTCGTGTATAATTGGAAAGAAACAAAAACCAAACACTTTTCTTATTTGTTTAACCTTGCAGAGATAGAAAAAATGCAGGTGAAAAGGCTGAATGCTAACATTTCCATACATTTTTTTGGTATTTATAGGGCATGTTGCATGTTCAAAGCTGAACAATTCCAAAATTGTGCTTATATCAGGCTGAGGACAGTTTCAGAAATCACCACCGATTTTATGGAAGAAAAATCAATCACAACATCAGCAAGCACATGGACACATACTGGAAAGCAGTTCAGACAAAAACGTGGTACCTCTGCCACAGTTTGGGTTTGCTGATCAAGCATGAGGAAAGAAAGCCTGGAGCTGAGATTCTTGGGAATGAGACAGATGGTGTTTGGGGGAGTTGGGGTGTATTAGAAAAATGCTGTCAGGTTTTAACTTAGATCTAACCATCTGCACTAGCAAGTGACTGGCACAGATCCATGCATTTAACTTTTTAAAATTTGAGTCAAATCCTACCCAGTTTAGTAACATGTTTCTTTGATGTCCGAGGATATCTTGTGCAACAGCATCATCAAGACAGGACCCTCACTGCAACTGTACCCAACACTGAAAATTTAATTTGTTCAGTTTGTAAACAAAGCAAAACAAGGCAAGACTCATCATTTTGGCACTTACAGCTTCTAAATGACATTTCAAATCCTTAATGGAATAAACCAAACTAGAATACTGTGGCTTAGGTATTTTCCTGATCTACTCTCAGATGATCTGCTGGAAATACATAGTGATGTTTGCAACCCAAACTATGGTCCAGCTACAGAATTTCCTGAAACTGGTTCCTGTTTGCTCTAAAGCATTATTAAAAAAAATAGATCAATCTTAACACTGTTGAGAAATCAAAGCTTTTTCCACAACAGTGGCTGGGGAATAACTACAATTTTCCAGTGCTCCAAGTTGGCACTGATTATGATGGGATTTCTGCCAGTGTAGGATCCATGCTATTCCAAAACAAGATCATTTCTTGGTCACTTGTGAAGCTGCTGTTATATCCACAGGCAACTAGAGCTGCATGTGGTTGTCAATGTGCATTTCTTTTCCTGAATCAGAAGTATGATATGCAAATTTACATGTGGGAGAGGGGACAGTATAAAAGAATCACTATTTCCCAGATAGTTTTCATGAATACATTTTCCCTAAAAGGGTGATAAAAAGTTCTGTTTGAATAATGGATATAAACTACAGATGAGGCAATCTTCCCTTGGAAGGGGGTGTGATTTTAACCCAAGTCTAATGCCATTATGTGTAACCTAGGCAAGGTTCAGAGCAGGAAAACCCTCTCCCCTGCAATTTAAAGCTGTTTACAAGGAATACCTACATAAAGAGCTTTCCACATCTAAGGAGGAAGGGCACACCGCATATCAACACACAGGAATTAATGAAGAACAGAGCATGACAGCACAATGCAGGACAGACCAGTAAAGGGTGGAACATGAAGGATTCAAAACAGGCCCAGCATTCCCCAGAAACTACCACACCTTTAGCATCTGGCTTTTTTGCTCCATCCGCTGCTTTTCATACTGCATCTGACCCACTTTGATTTTCATGCTAGAAAGTTTGGCCATTAAAGACTGGTAACAGAGACAGAGGAGTGAGAGGAAACTAAAGGTAGAAAAGAGACAAGGCTAAATGGCAAAGAGAAGTTAGACACTTAAGAGAAACAGGCTGCTAGAAGTACTTAGGTGAATGTTTTGCTTCAGAAGTGGTTTGTTTTTAGTACATTTAGGAGAAAATAAATGCTGTTTTTAACCTGTGGCATACACCTTACATACTGCAACTGGTATTTCTTGACACACATGCAAAACAAAGGTCTAAACAGGTAATAAATTTATTGTTAACAGCATGGTATGTTACCCTTCATAAAAAACAATGCTCAACTGAAAACCACAGCATGACATTTAGGAATAGCCACTGCTGCTAAGCGAGAACCATGAAACACCAGGACCTGAGAGTGCTCAGGATTTTGCAGGGTGCAGGCAAGGATTAGGGAAAAGAGTGAATTCCTAAAGCCTGATTTACACCTCTCTCTCCCTCTTCCTCTCAGCCTCACTTACTTTGGTTGTTTTCAGCTTTTTCTCATACTGGAGTCTTTCATTGTCCATTTCTCCCACCCTCAACCGCAATTCGTTTATTTCCTGGATCAAATCCTGAGTGGAGGGAAAAAGACAACCAGAAACAACAAAGAACTTCAGTAAACAAAACAGAAGAACAGCTGACTGTAACGAGAAAAGCAGGCATAAAAGGAACTCAGTACACAAAAGCACACCACCCAAGTCAAGCAACTCAGAGCTCCCAAACTATCCAGGGACCGAGTTTCTCAGTTTCTGTGTTACTGCACTGAATGTAAGAGGGCAGAGGACAAAGGGAGACACAAATTGAAGTTGTGTTCCCTGTGCTGAGGGCCAGGAAAGGCCTCCTGCTTCTCTGTTCAGCTGCCTGGAGCCCAGTACTAAGGATGGGCAATGGAAAACAGCGGGAGACATCCTTCAACATGCAGCAGCCACATCCTCCCCTCTGCGGTCCCTCCTGCCCCAGGCTTACCAGCCATCACCTGCTTTTTCAAAATATGAAGTGATTACACTGTAAAAATCCATGTTTCCAACATTTCAAAGAACCCTCTCACTAAGGGCTGAACAGAGGAGCCATCACAGGTTTCTACAAGCAAAAGCTCCTGTGTTTAAGCATCAATGGCACCACTACATCTGGGCTTTCCAAATTCAGCCTGGCTTGGAAGAAACTCGGAGCCATCACAAACTCACATCTGAGCTCTTCAGGAGACCAGCTCGACCTCCTGGCCATCCTGATGGATCCTGCCAGGTTTGGGGGTCAGACCTGAGTGCCCCCAGCCCCCTTGGTCAAACAAACCCTGAGTGTGACTGCTCCACCAAGCCTCCTCATCCTCTAGGTCACAGAATGGTTTGGGCTGGGAGGGGCCTTAAAGCTCATCCAGTTCCACCCCCTGCCATGGGCAGGGACAGCTTCCACTATCCCAGACTGCTCAGAGCCCTGTCCAACGTGGCCTTAAACACTGCCAGGGATGAGGCAGCCACAGCTTCTCTGAAGAACTTGTGCCAGGACCTCAGCACCCTCAAATAAGGAATTTTTCTGGTCCTTATATTTGCTTTCCTTCCCACATCTGAGGCAAACCCTATCCATGAGAAGCAATGCTGTACATTGAGCTAACAGCTCTAAGCACAATTTCTCAGAGCTAATACTACAATTAACAGAGATTTATATTTATAAATTAACAAGCCAGCAGCTGACATTTAGAGGGTATTCATGGGTCCCAGATAACACCTGCCTTTCAGCCCCACACCACGCTTCCTAAGCTTACAAGCCTCTGGTTATTATTTTGTGTTAAATGAACCTGATGCTAAGAGAGCAGCATCTGTATTTCTTCAGAAAGATCCAAGTTCAGTTCTCAGAACTACAAGGAAAGTGAAAATAGTGAGCATTAAAATGCTTTTAGTAATTACTACTTTTAATCTGTAACTTTCTAATTCAGGTACACCTGAAATTCCTCAACAATTGATTTGTTTGGGGCTTTTCTCTCCTGCAGCATGATCCAATGTTTAAATATGCTGTGTGGAACTCACTGCTGAGGCTGTTCTCCACATATTTGTCAATTGAACTACAAGACTTTAAAATACTCAGTGTGACACAGAAAACAGAACAGAACAATCTGGCAACCAGATTGGAGGTGATGGTGGATAAATCACAAAGAATTCCCTGTGAGTGAGCCAGTTTCAGCCTCTGGCTGCTGCTTCAAAGGCCCAGTCTGGCTATGGACTCCTTCCCAAATAAACTCCCCTGCAGGGTATTTTCTTACATAAACTCAGCCCAACTCAGACCACCCGTGTTCCTCAAGGAAAATAATGCTGGTGTCTGCTGAGAAAGTGGAAATACTGGAATAATTCAAAGAACAGAACAATTATGAATCTCTATTAAGTACACAATTAGCTTTGAAAAAGCTGGGTGTTTGTGAACATCTAGACAGCAAATCCTAGAGCACAAAGATCTAGTGAGGCATCTGTTTAGACAAAGAATGGGGAATATGAGTAACCAAACAAGCTGGAATGGGAAGTTGCAATGACAGACATAAGTAACAAATGGATAATATGAAGGATTTAATCAGAATGGTAATTTTGTAGGAGACAGTAGCTGCACAAGTTGTCAGACATCAAATTTTCTCTTTTCCCTAAATAAAACCAGAAGCAATATTCACAGTTTTGCTTTCCTAGTCTGGATATGAATCTTTTTCCATTGCAATCACTCCACATAAATGCCATAATGTGTTTTAGGGTCAAATATTTTAAATATTCATTTAAATACTCATCTCTTCTAAAATTATTTATAAACAGCAATATAATTAGATCAACACTGAATAAAATACTGCATACTTCTGAATAAGTACTGCCTCCAAAACATCTCTTAAGAGATTTTGTAAGGGCTGAGATCCTCCAACTAATTAGACATTCATATTTTCACTGAACCAAATGGAAATTAAGACATAATATCCCTTCCAGCATTTAAGCCTAAGTGTTTTTACAGCTATAAAGTGTTGAAATAAAGAAGAAACAATATAATAATATATATCACACTAAATGACATCATTCTGGATTTCAAATGGAGGGAGAAATGTTTTACTAATAGTTCATTTTTTCTGGCATAAATATGCTTGATATAAATCCATATAGTCCCTAATTACAGTAACTACTATTTAAATAAAATTTAGGTTATTTTTATCAAAGGCATTTAGTGTATTTCAAAGAGGAAGGTCGTCATAGAAGATAAGCCTCTTGCACAGAGATTACAGACTTGCAGTTTTTGGTGTTCTCCCTGCACTGGAACCATTTTTCTGGGAACCTGTAGCTCCATGTCCTCCTTCTTGGTATGCTGAGCTGTGCTATGAAGTTATGGAGAGACTGCACTTCAGGAGGGAAACAAAGAAAGAGGGAGTCCAGGACAACTCTACACTATTCAGTGAAAATAAGGGTAGAAATAGAGGAAGCAAATCACTCCATGTTTGTTAACAGTTCTGGAAAGCAGAAGAAACCACAGGGTGCTTGCAAATGAAGATACAACAGAACCCAGGTCAGAAAGCATGTGCTCCCTGTGGTCATCTGGACCAAACCTTGCCTCCCCACAGCCATTTACTGCTGGTGCCAGCTTGTTTATCCCTCATTTGGGCTGCTTAGAGTAAGTGTCAGCCCACAGAGAGTTATTTTCTGTGTGCTGTAATTCATGATAGAGCTGAGCTCTGTGTGGGCAGAGTCCCAGGAGAGCTGTGAGAGCAGCCAGCTCTTACACACACCTCCCACGGGTGCAGGAGACCTTCAGTGATTCCCTCCACCCTTCCCCCTGCCAATTTCTCATGCACAGAGCTTGTCTGCTCTACAAAATCAGCTGCTTTGAAGGCAGTGCTGTGAACCTGTGACATAACACCTGTTACCAACTAGAGGCAAAGGTAACAGGAAGCAACAGGAATCCATCCCAGAGCTTGGCAGTGCCCAAGGAGATGTGCTGCACTGCAGGAATGAACACTGCTGTCACTACCTAAAGAATCACTTCCAAACCTGAAAGTGATACAAGTCATTAGTTTTCAACCTGTAGCTTTTTTTGGGTCTGCAGATTACTTCAGACAGGCACAAAGAGCAATCCAAAAGCAAGACTGACTTTTGTTTTTGTGCTTGCAATACAATGAGGAATGGTGCTTCACTGGAAACCGAGCAGTGGGGAAACCACTGGCAGACAAAAAAGGCAATTTTGTGTCCTGTCATGACAATATGGCTCTTTCCTTCTAGAAACAAATGACACCTGGAACATCCACAATCATAACAAACACCTGACATTTCAGCTCATTTATGAATCTAGAACTGGAAATTTTGTTCTGTTTAATAGACAGGCTCTGAGGTATTTCTGATATGGGCTCTATCATCCTGTCAGGCCAGCTTAGCTGATACTTGCTGGGTTTGCCCACCTGCTTTGAGCCTTTCTGGCTTGCAACATGAGCAAGGTTCAGCCACCCAGACCTGCAGCACAGAGTGAAATGCCTCAGGAGAGCACTGCCAGGGATGGCAGCTCCACCTGGCTCTGTTCCCCCAGCCTCTGCTCCTGGGCTCCCATAAGGCTGGGGTCTGAAGCCAGGCTTCCCAAGAGCCCCACAGTGAGTCAGCTCATTCTCTGTTAGCAACCCCAAAAGTTCTGCTCCTGTGCAGTGTCCCTGCTTGCCTCAGACATGCCTTACTCAGAAGGTGACAGTTTTATGTGGGTCAGGAGAGTGTAGTATGTTTATGACTTTATTAAAATCTAACCCAAATCCACCCCTCCTGAGACCTGAAAGCCAGAATAAAAAACTGCCTTTGGAAATCTTTCTTTGTAAAACCAGAATTTAACAAAGAGGACACTTTTTACTTTAAAAGGAACATGTTGTAACCTTAAAGATGAGTTCCCCTTCTTGCCTGACAAAAAAAAAAAAAAAAAAAAAAAAAAGAAAAAAAAAGAAAAGATCCCAGAAAATGTTCAGGTAAGGTGAAGACACACACAGCCTTCACAGTTTATCCTGTTGGGGTTTACTCACCTCTGTGTCTCTGAATCTGTCCTCATAGTCCAATCTATCCTTCTCTACAGATGTAAGCTTTAATTTCAGAGTGGAAATCTCTGCCATAAGATCCAGCTTCTGAGTTTCAAGGGTTGTTCTGCTTAAAAGCTCCTGATTCAAGATAAAGAGGAAGAGAATGGAATTATTTACCCAAGGGGAAGAAATCAGTAATTTATTTTGACAGCTAAAGGTCTCCATGGGGAATAGCATCACCCTCATCCTTGCACTATGTGAAGCCCTGAGACACAGCTATTATCCATCTGACAGATTCCAGGCACCTAGGATGCATCTGGGATCACAGGGGCACTATCATGGGCTGGCTGCAGGACAAGAAAAAAGCCTGTCTGTCATCACAGTCACTCTGGACAGCAAGGAGCTGTGAGGGGAATCCACCCATCCTGCCAGAGGCTTTAATCTAAGGCTCTTGGAAGTTTAGTGGGGAAGGACTCAAAGGAGAGCACAACTGGATTCCTGCAGCATAAAGCAGCACTGACATTACTAAGTGCAAAGACTTTAAAGCCAGTATGGCAGAAAATGATCCCTTAGTGGAGACATCAAGGGTTCCAACACCTTGAAGGGCACTGTTCTCACCAAAGCTTGTTAAGACAGAAGGAAGACAAGGCAGCAGGACAGACATGGAGCTGTGAAATACCTGCTGCAGCATCTCCTCTGTGGCATTCAGCTTCTCCCTGTGCTCCTCCAGGCAGAACTCCAGATCCCGGATCTTCTCTCCTTGGGCCTCCACCTGGTCTGTAAGCACACTTACCTGGAGAGCACGAAAAAAGGGATGCATGTTTCACCTGGCACCTGGGCCATATGTGTCAGCTGAAGAACTGCAGGTGAGCAACACTGCTGGTTGGGCCAAAGATTAACTGGGACCATGCAGGGAGGAGGAGGAGCAGAGCTCTGCAGTGGACACACCACTTGGCAAAGAAAACAGGAGAGGAGGGAAGGCTGTCCCCTCACGCTTACTAGAATTTCAGCCAAAGTTCTGGCAGATGCATTGCAATTCTGCAACTCCCCTCCTTATTGGAGGTTTTCACAAGGGGTGGCTGCTGCATTTTACTGCCAATAATTATGCCTTTGCTGTGACAATACATTACCTCAACCCATTAGGTCCTACCTTAACCACCACATAAACCTCACTACTTATAATTTATTCTCCTTCCCAAGTGATTGCACAGTGTACCATGACAAGCACTTTCCTCTTTTCAGAACAATAAAAGCAGAGAAGGTTAAAACACACAGCCAGAGGCTGGAGAAGACCAAGACAACATTTTTAAGGCAGCAGACAGATTCTCATTTTGCCTTTTCTGAATGAATTTTTTCATTTTCAACAGGCTCCTCCTGCAGTACTGCTGGGAAGGAGGGTGAGCTCAGTGCTGTCACTGCCCCTGGGTCCCCATCAGGGGATGCCACCTGTGCAGTCCAAGGGGTGCCAGGCTCTCCTGGCTCCAACAGCCAGAGGAAGCCAGCAGTCAGAGCAGCCAGGGCTGACCCCATCCAGCCCAGCAGTAAGTGAGCAGGAGCACCAAGGAGCTGCTTGTCTCCTTCTGCTGGCTGGCCAGTCCTGCAGCTTTTGTTACCTTTCCTAAGGACAAGACAACTGTGTCCTGATGCAGACACCATGTGAATGGCCCTGGGAAATGGTGATCTTAAGGATACACATGGATATAAGTAGGTGGCTGCTCTGCAGACCTGCTCTGCTAACCAAATTCAAAGAGAACAGATACACAGACAGAAAGACCTTCAGGTTTTTCCTGCAATCTAAATTCACACCTTTCTCTAATCTGGGTTAATTCTCACATACCAGCAAGTCTTCTGAACACTGTCTAAGACATCACAACTCCAAATAAATTCTCAGAGGTTTTATCACATTCAGACAGTCTCATGAATGAAAGAGCAGAAAAAAATTATTTGGGTGAGAACTCACTTGCAGAACAAGAGATTCCTTATCATTTTCCAGACGAGCCAGCCTTTCTTGATAAACATCTCCATTCCCAGATATGTGTCCATTAGTCTGGAAAAGACAACAAATACTGTATAGTCAGCTATTGTGCCACAGTAGCATCCAACGATATCAAAACACTTATTGAGAGCATTTTGAGTCTGCACAGTTTAAGAACATGTTTGAAATATTCTCCCACCCTCTAAGAGTTACAAATCAAATAAACTGTCAACAAAGGACACATGACCACCATTCAGGAGAGAATTTGTCAGGGGCTTAAAGATGAGAAAGGAAGAACCTTCTAGTGACCCAGTTCTGCAAAATTCACTTACTGTGCATTCAGCATTTTGCTAACAAAACTTGGACTCATTGCTACACAACGCTAAGCCATACTTGCAAAGAGACAAATACCCCGAGACATTCAGCAAGTGAAAAAAGCCAAACATACAATCTACAAAATGTGTATTATGCTTCTTGCAAGTCATACAGTCAGAGACATCCTTTTACATCAGGCACATTCTACTGGGTATGGGTGAACGTCTGCACTCTAAACACATCTCTTTGTAAAGCTGCCTGAGGCTAGAGAGAAACAAGAATACATGTTAATGCTATCAGAGAGTTCAGAGGAATCAGCAACTTTCTCCATAATAACTTCAATGCTCTTGACCAGTGGGAAGGATTTTGTTCTATCCATATTCAAAGCTGTCTCAAAGCACTTCACGATCCAGGCCACAATCAGATCTCAGCTCAGAAAAGGCAGCCTTGTTCCCATCACGGAATAAAGTGCTTAGAGGAGTCTGAGAAGCTGCTCTGAAATCCAGGGTGCTCAGCAGAGACGCCCAACAATGTTGAGGGGCCCTGGTTTCCTCCTGAACGTGTGATGAAAAGCGATTGTGTGATCAATCCTTGTGCTCCCGTGAGCCTGCAGCACAACCCTGCCTTGAGAGGCCACCGCTGCTCAGGAGCTCCAAGCTTCCAGCTCCTGCTTTGAATCTCCCCTGATTACAGAGGATACCTCAGGAAACCTCCTGGCTAAAACTCCTTTTCTAAATTACATGTCTGGCCTTGGGCGGTGGTAGAAAGTGCCTTGCTTCAGCCTGAAACCATAGAACTCCCTCCAGCATCACTTAAAGATCTGACATAAAGCAAACAGGAGAAGGTAGAAGTGTCTGACCTCACCTCAGTGCTCTCGAGAAATCAGGCTGTGTCCTGGCAAGTCTTAAATCACTGAGCAGTACTAAAAGTGTCTCACAAGCATGAAATTTCACTTGGTAACCATAAAATCTCCCCTGAAATTTTCTCTAGCAGACTAAGAAAGGATGCTCTCTAGTAATTTGTACCAGTACCTCATCACAATGATCTAACTTATGACCCTGAATCTAAATTATTTAGCAGCACAATACCCACCTGACTACCCAGACACTAAACCCCAGGGCAAAATTCCTCTAAATTTCTGAGTTTGCCATATCTTACCCCGACCTCTACCAGAATTTAGCTCGTGCCATTCAAGATCAGTGAGATCTTCCATTTTGTAACACTAATTTAGGCGAAATAATTCAAAATTAAACAAACCTTTTAGCTGTTCAACCAGTAGATTATGCTTTGGATTTTGTGACCTGAGTTGTTTGTGAAAACAGAACTGAGGGTTTTGTCTACTTTTGCTGCTCTGCAGCTCCCCTGTCCTTTAAGAGCTCCAGTACATCTCAAGCACTTACTCAGCCTGTATAAGAACAGCATCTGTATTTTGTAATACACAACACATTTATCAGTCCAGTGCACGTGTCTGATGTGGGAGAGTGGTATCCATCCCTCTCTACAGGCAGCAGAGCTGCAAAGACACTTCTCCATGCTGCTGGGGCTAACATGGAATTCCTTGCCAAAGCACAGATTTGACTCCCTGCCTCCCAACCACCACATCAACACCTGACCCTCCCGATAGCTCCAGTCAGCATAACCAGGCACAAATCAACTAAAACCAGAGACTGCAGGAAGAAAATGGGAGGAGGGAGGTCTTGGTTTCACAGCACGATTAAAATGTCTGTGAAAACCAACGAGGTGTGAAAGCAGAACGTTAGTCATTGTGCACAGCATCTTGCCAAGACACCTTTGTTGTTAAACTCCGCTCACATTTCTCAGGAAAAATCCGTTTGGCTCAGCACACCAGCCTTGGCTTTAAAGCAGGAATGTTGGGAGAGGGAGAGCTCAGGCTGCAGCTGCACCCTGCCATTAGAGAAAGGTGATGGGAACCCCAAACAGGACAAGTGAAAAGGCTCTTCTCCCACAAAATACAAATTAGTGCTAATAGAATCACAGACTCCTTAGGGCTGGAAAATACCTCTAAAATCATCAAACCCAGCCATCAACCCAGCACCACCACCATGTTCACCACTAAACCGTGTTCTCAAATACCATATCCACACATTTTTTAAACCCCTCCAGGGAGGGTGATTCCACCACATCCCTGGATAGTCTGTTCCAATTTTTAATAACTCCTTCAGGAAAGAAACTTTAATAATATCTGACCTAACTCCACCTTGGCACAACTTGAAGCCTTTTCCTCTCATCCCATCAAACACTTAGGGCAGTTCATCTATTCTTTGGGAGAAACCTTGCAGAGATGTCTTGATTTTGCAAGCTGTGTGTACTGGGTGCAAAGATCTCTCTTCTGGGTATTGCCAGTAATATTTTCTAAAATCTGTGTAAAACCAGACCTCCTGTAGCATACCAAACCCAGAACATTCTGTATACAACACAAGAATTGTTTGCTTTTTGCCCGAAGTGTTGTAACTTCTACATAATACCTGTGACTGACTCTTAATTTGAGGTAAGAAAAGGCAAGAAAGCCCCTGACTTTGGTTTCAGTGGAGAAAACAATGATAGCTGGAGAATGGATGATAGAGAAAGACCATGGCAGCTATTTCCAAGAGCAGCAGCCTGGGCACTGCTTACAGTGGTGCACAGACCCAGGACCTGCACGCACTGGACACACAACACCTTCACAGATCTTTGCTCTGGACTGTCCTCACAGGGAAAAAGCAGATTCCTGTCATGATACTCTTCCCAGAGAGATAAGGAAGGAAGAGGGGAGATGAAACATCTGAGAAGAACAGAGCAATAATGGTAGTGAGCAGGACTGAAGAGAAATTGAGCGGGAATATGCTCAAACACTGGATTTAGGAAAGTAGTGCACCAGGAGATGGGGTGGAGGGAGCCCCAGTGGGAAGGAATGGGCTGCTGAGAGGTCTGAAAAATGCCAGGAGACCTGGTGTGTGCAACACCTGGGTGAGCAACACTCAGTGTGTCCCTCAGGAGCATTTCTCCACCAGGGAATCTGCATCCTCCCCTACAACTGAGCCCAGCACTTACCCTGCAGAGCAACAGCTCCTCTTTGGAGGGGGAAGAAAAGAAATAAAACAGTAAGAGAAGCAAAAAAGAAAAGCAAATATTTGACTGAACAGCAACTGCAAGAATATTTAGGGCACTTGGTAGTTCTGGATCAAATTGGTATCATAAAGGATTAACATACTTTACTGCTGTGTAAGAAAGGCTTTCCATTTCCCAAAGAAGGCTCTTTTCATCAGTAACTTAAAATCTACCTTCGGTTAAGATTTTGTTTGTGTTTTCAATGTTAGTGATTAACTGCAAACATTATATGGGAAGAGAATGCAGATTTACCAATGCTGATTTTAATCCTAAAAACAAAAGAACAGTTGTCACAATGCCACTGAGGCTTCACAGAAGTCTGAGGTCAAGCATTTACTTAAAATGCCTTTTAAGATCAGACTCAGTGCACTTATAAACTCTACTAGATCAATCCACTGCTAATCTGTTAAACACGTGTGTAAAGCTTTGTCTGTAATCATCTAAGTGTAAAAAATCCACGCTGCTCTGGAGGGAATTATTCCTGTAGCAAGTAGAAGCATCACCAAACTTTCACAGCTTGCCTGGCTTCAGTCTTTAATCCCTTTTCCCTGGAACTGAGTTAGAATTCCAAACCACAGGAACGTTTCTAGTGGCTGCTGGTTTAAAACTAATAATAAAAAAATAAATTAAAAAAATCCATTTCCTCTCAGTTGCTGAATTCTCCTTTCAAAAATAAACCTCATTTTTAGCTTACCACAGCTGATACCCTCATTTTCCTTCATTTTCTCTCCTGCTTTGGAGATGAAATAAGCAGCACAAATCACACTGCTCTTGCTGTATGTGCAGTTTGGCTTGCATAGAAGGAGCTGCAACTCCACAGCATAATTTCCCTGCACAGCAGATTGCACTGACTGTTTTGACCACCACAGTCAAGTCAACAGTTGGGCAAGTGAGCCCTTCCCAACACCTCTTTCCTGACCATCTGGAGTTAAATTAGAGCTCATCAACATGCTTACGTGGTTCAGATCATTACAATACACATTACCTATGCTCAGTTAAACAAAGCTGCTGCTGTTCTGCTTGTTCCCTCAGCTCTAGAGCCCCTTGCAAGAGGGTTCCTCCAGCTTCAGCTACCTCAGCATCAATTGGTGTGCCTTGGGCAGATCCTCCTGGTTTCCCAAGCCATCTACCCACTACCTGTGGTACAGACCTGTGACAGCTTTACTCTCTGTCGGCATCAATCCCATCCCAAATTCATACTGGCCGTACTGTCTGAGCTGGTGTGTAACCAGTTCATGTGGGAGCCCAGCTCTGCCCTCCCAAACCAGCCTCTCCTGCATTTCCCGCTTCCCTGCTCTGAGTATTTGCAGCCTTTTCCACATACCTCAGCAGCAGAATACTGCAAAGCTTGTCCTAAACTTTGCAGGTTACTTCCTCCCCAGAGAGTAAGAAGGGGAAAAATAAAAACAACCACACACCCACTCAAAGCCCCCCACATGATATTTTTAAAAAATAAAAGTAGAATTCTGAAAGAAAAGCAGCTGCTCACAGCCCTTCACTCTGAGGCATTTACCTGAAACATTTTGTAAGCATAAATAACACGCTGCTGAGCAGGGAAGCTGCAACCTTTCCACAATATTCCGTCTCCTCAGGAGCAGCCCAGCTGGTGCCTGGAGCAGGAGAAGGATGAGAGGCTCATTCCCAGCGCTGCCCAGCTATGGCTTGTCACTGGGAGAATCACAGGAGCCAGCACACGCAGAGATCTCCTTACCTTATTTAGCCAGACGCAGTGCCCGTGAATGTCCCAGCTATACTCCATGCTGGTCATGACTGCTTCCATGCATTCACGGACGGCAGAAGCCGAGGCCGAGGGCTCGGGGCTCCTCGGAGCCGGGGTTAAGTGACAGCGGGTCCCCTTGCCCAGCCGAGGATGGAGGCGAGCGGAGGGGAGACGTGGGAAGCAGCAGCAGCAGCAGCGCTCCTCAGGCGGAGCGGAGCGAGCAGCTCTGGGGAATTAACACATCAAAGCCCGGCACGAAACTCCTCCAGCCCGGCACACACGGGAGGGGGATGCAGGCAGGGAGGTGCGGAGCAGCACAAACCCGACCCAAGGACAGCCCCGCGCAGGTGGCACCGGCCACCTCCAGCCTGGCTCTTGTCACCAGCGCAGCTCCCTCCTCCGGACCCTCCCGGCAAGCATCCGACCCAAGAGCACAGGAGAAAAGAGCAATTCCCACCCCTTCACCTGAGCACAAAGTAAACAGGAGGGGCTTTCCTAGTAATTGTAAAAGCTGCAGGAACACATGACATTCATTCACGTGTAGACGCCAAGAAAAAATGGAAGAAGTTGACTCAGCCATGCCGGGTCTCACAAGTGGCTTGTCCCAAGTTTGTCATACTTCAGAGTGATGTAAGAAGCAGCAATAAAAACCAAGCTCTGTCCTCGGGTTCAGGTTTCAACTGACCCACTACCAGCAGCAGCATGACAAATTCTTAGTATTTTGACCACAGAGTCCAGCTCTGAGAGTCCTGTGACTATCTCAAAAACCAGTTTTATAATGAAACGTCTGCAACAACTATTGATAGAGAAAAATCTCAAAACCATGCATGCTGAATAACTCAGGAGATATCAGAAGATCAAAGGACAAGCAGAAGCTGTGCTTTTTAAGCCAAACTGATTCATTTTGGATGGGAAATGGTGATTTTTGATGGGTTGTTCTAACTGCCAAAGAACTCATCCTCGATGCATGAAGATGTGACAGCAAGGCATACCATTACCTTCCAGTGTTAGAAACACACCAATCTGGATGATCACCTTTAGCAAGAAGCAGGGTCCTGTGTTTCCAGAACCTTGGAGGTGAATCTCTCAGGGACAAAGTGCATTGCCAGCAGGGAGTGGATGATGACAGGCTGACACGCTATCACAAGACTCCTTTCATACTGCAGCTCGAGGAGAGATCCCAAAATGTTTGGTGGTAACACCCTGGTGCCACACATTAGCATAGGACCCTTTGATACACAAACTCAACACAAACAGAAGCTGAATAAAATGACTGCACTGCACACCCACACCAGGATAATCAAACAACAAACTTGGGTTTGAAGACAGGATTTATTTTTTCCCCATGAATAAGAGATGATTTCTGGCTAACCAAACTGCTTCTTCCACTTGGGAATCACTCTTGTCCAAATAGGTCAGCATATCTCTGCAAGATTACAAAGCTACATCTATCCAGCAAGGAAAATTCCTCTCTGAAAGCTAAAATCCCCTCATATTAACTCTCATTACTCCGAGCTACTCTCTGGAAGAACCAACTTAAAGGAAAAATGTCAAAATCTGAAGCTGGTCTGTGAGGCAGCAGCAACACATTGGATTGCATGAGCCATGATGGATACCTCAGCTCAACCATCATCCTCAGATGAGCTGAAAGTGTTCTGTGGCTGGACTTTATGATGATCTTAAAGGTCTTTTCCAACCTTAATGATTCTATATGATTCAAGAAACCTTTGGAGGCCATAAAGTTTTGCTTGACCATAAAGTCAATTTCAGAAATTCACCTATGGACTGAAAATAATTATTAAAATATGCTGTATAATATTTAAATTCACAAAGTCACTTCCAAAGCTGCACTTGCTGTGGGTTTTAAAGAAAAAATATTATGTTAACCTGGCTCTTTCACTTCAGGGGCACATCCTTTAAAGAAGAGAAGGCACACACCAGGACCCACATACACAAGTTCAGATCAGAAGCATGGGGAAAATGGCTCTGTGCTGTGGGAAGGCACTGTCCACCCACTCCTACCCTTCACTCTTCTTTCTAACAAGACACAGTTGGTTTCCTCTTTCTGGAAAAGTAGTTGCATAAGATGTATTTTTAAAAAAATGCAAAAAATCCCCCAACCACTTTCCAGAAAAGTAATAACCAGAAGGAAAACTGTCTCTTGTTTGTTTCAACTGAAAAAAACCTGGAGCAATGCTCGTGGTTGGGAGCAAGGTTTGCGAGAATTAGTCTTCAAGAGATGGATCTATCAGCTTCCAGCTGGACACAACAAGGCTGCCTTGGTCTTGGAAAATGTGGAGTTATGTTTAAAATGGTTTTGCTACTGGTGCTGATGTTAGAGATTACTCACACACTGCCTGTACTGAAGCCAGAAGCTCCATTTTCACAAGAGTACAGCACAGGCCTTATTAAGGTGCACATTGAAATACACCAAATATTTCTGCTGACCACGAGTATCCTGAAAAAACTCCAGAACTTTGGAATTGTTATGATCTGGCCATGGATTTCAGGCCTGGTTCCTAGTGAAAGCAAGGAGTCCAAACATGTTTGAGCTCAGAAAGGTCTCAGTCCCTTTCCAGACTTGGAACAAACGGCCTGGTTTGCACTTTCACCCATGACATTCATGGAGACTGAGCAGGGTTTCAGCAGCAGAGATCAGTGTGAGCTGCAATGACATGTTACAGTAAAACAGACTTCTTTGTGCAGCAGGGAGCCGCATGTACAACTTTTACCAGCTCCCCTTGGGGGCCACATGATGGATTCTGTTGGAAGAGCTGTGCCAGATGTCCGGGCACTGTACGTGTGCTCTGGTGTCACGTGGCCATCTGGCACGCACCCGTTAAAAAACAAAAAGCAGCACGAGGTGTTTCAACCCACCAGCCCTTTTTTGAGTCTTTGCACACACACACACTGAGAGGATCAAGGACACATGGCAACCCATTCTGGCATGGCAGGACTGAATGCTCTGCCCTATTTTACAGAAACTTTGGGGAACTGCTGTCATGCCCTTTTGCTAATGTGAGCATCAGTGGTTTGGCTGCAGGAGCCAGGGGAGGATTTTTCTCCTGCAAACACTATTTTTGTTTTCCTCTGAGACACAAGAGGCTTGCTTACAGCCCCACACGTTCCACCATCCACCATGGAACACCAGTTCCAGCATCCAAGGGGATGCAACTTCATGCATGGAGGATTAAACTAGTTTCAAACAAAGAAGGTGTCTGCCCTTCCTCTCTAAGGAGGAGCATAGCTGCAAAAAGCCCTCCTGCAAATCATCCAGGCATTTCATGTGACACCTCCCTGCTCAGACAGGGACTGGTGACACCTGCAAATTCTGTGGCTGTAGCATGCTGTAAGTGCAATGTTAAGTTTTTCCTACAAGGGGCTTTAAGGATGACAGAGAATACAGGCTAATAATTTGAGGCAGAATAAGGAATAATTGAAGCATAGATGGAATAGCAATTTTCTGCAATCTTTGGTACTCAGAACTCCTGCACATCTTTTCCAGTGGTTGGGAGGCACTAAACTGAATGGTACAACAGAGCCCTTTGTCTCCCACTGGGCCCATGGGTGCAATAAAAACCCACTGCTGTCTCACTGCCATGAGGTGATCCTCATCGTGCAGGTCTGAAGGGCCCCATTCCAGACCCCACCAGCCAGGCACCCCTAAATCACACATCTGCCATCACAAGGGACAATGATTGGTCTCCACCTCATTAATCTCAGTAGGCACTGCAGCCTCAGCCATGCTGCCATGCCCCTTTACTCCAGAATAACCTGCAGGGAATCAGCATCACTAAACATGGCCTAGAGATGACTGTGAACACCATGGGAGAGTGCAGTTTCCAAGACTGTTTATTTGGCATATTTTTTGTTTATCAAGGCCACAGTTGCATGAAACCTGTGATGCCCACTGAGAGCAGGGAGCAGTTACAGCGATGTTCAGGGCTGTACGTCACACAGGCAGGGAATGCTGATGTTAGCAGGAACTCTGCCTGTTCTAAAGATCTGACTTCAATGTCACTCCTGTCTCCTCCTCCTGATCTCAGCGTTGGCTGCCACACTTTGACAGTGGAGGCGAGATCCAAATCCCACTGGAGGCAGTGGGAGAGCTCCCACGTGCTTCATTAAGTTTCAAGCATTTCCAAATGAGTAGTTCAAAGCAAAGATTTAAAAAAAGGAAAAAGAAGGCTCTTCCTTCAGATCTTTCTGCAAAGGCTACAGAAGCAAGTCCAAGGTGCCCATCTGTCCCTGCATTGCTGTGCTCAGGCCCCAGGACAGCAGATGGTACAAAGGGTTGCCCAGTGCCAGCCGCAGCAAACACGGCCCTGCACCCGGCAGTCCTCTGGGCTGTGACTGAGCACTGAGATCAGTCCATTTGTCAAGATAAAAATGCTTTCTGCAAGATCAGCCATGACTCCAGGGAGATTGAGTCCTCCCCAGGGGGTGCAGTGCCCATCCTGGCAAGGGAGCAGGTGATGGTGGCTGTCTGTCCCCACAGCGTGGCACACGGAACACAAGGAACACAGAGCCACCACAGTCCTGCAGCAGCCCCAGCCTCCACCAGGGCTGGCACCCCAATTTCAGCAGCACGGTGTCACCTTGGCCAACACCCAGTGTGTGACACAGCAGGACCTGGCCATGGCTGTGGGATGGATTTGACAGGATATGTGGCAGTGCCCACCCACTGCTGTCACTGTGACAGTTGCAGTGAAGCTGGCTGAAAAACCAAAGTGTGGCCTCTGGGAGCAGCTCCTGACTTCCACTGCTGGAGCTTCCCCAAAACCTGCACACACCTGCACCTCTGCAACACAAACCCTGCCACACACCACGAGCATAAGGACTCTTCCTTGGCTCTGCTTGGAAGTCACCAGTCACAGGGCATCTGGAGGCAAACAGAGCAACTTCTACAAAAATGATGCTGGTTTAACTCACCTTTTGGTAAGCACAACATTTGATTTCCCAGGGCAGTCCTTGGGTAAACTACATTAGAATAATTGTTCATTTTTTTGGGAAAACTAAGTCTTGGGGAAAGATCTCCCTTCCCAGTTATATTTCTGCGTATTTTTAAAGTAAGGTGACAAAAACTGGCTGATTCACAAACACAGAAAATTGAAGTTTGGTTTGGTATCCAGATTGAAGGGATGCAGAGCTTACACCACTCCCTTATGTTATAAATCAGGTGAGGAAGCTCAGTAATAACACTGATCCCCATGAAAAAAAAACACTGCCAAAAATGCTTTTAACTGAAAAGTATTCACAACAGCTTCTTTTCCCCCACCTAAGCACCTGATACTTAAAAAAAGTCTTTCCCCAGTCCTCTGAGATGAAACTGCAGTTACCAAGTATTGTTTGTTCCCTAGATTGAGGTACAGTGGTACATCAAAGACAGCGAACGCCAACCCACTGCACAAGGCATTTGAGTAACAGCTTTTCCAAGACTCCACAGGAGTATCTCCAAAACAAAATCTCTTCCCTGATACCCACTCTAAGCTTTATAAACAGCTGTGTGAAACAGAGCCAGTCTACCCAGCACCCAAAATGAGGCTGGCAGAGGTAGAACAAGGTGAGACTGTACCATTTGACTTTGGAGCCATTCGATGAGAGCCTCGGCCGTGGAGTCCGGGACCTGGCAGCGCAGCCCCTCCCTCTCGTCCGCCTCCATCATCTCCAGCAAGCCCCGCAAGTCCTCCACGAGGTGCAGTGCCCGCAGGCCCCCCATGAACGGGGAGGTGGGGGACTGGCAGTCAAAGATGCCATTGGAGTATTCCAGAGCCTTGGAACCTGCAGGGAGCAAAACCGCACGGGGTCAGGCACGGCACGAGGGTTGGGCGCACCCCGAGGCTGGGGAAGGGTGGGGGTCGTTCCTGGCAGGGGTTATCCCAACCAACTCAGCACTGGTGCTTGGGGAGGGAAGCTCCAGCAGGAACAAGGTGGGCTGGTCCTCAGGGAATGGGAATGCCACAATCTGCCCGTGGGGCTGAGGCATGGGCTGGGCTCCTGCTCCCCAGGATGAATTCCCAAGGCAGAAGGTGCTGCCAGGGATGGAACATCCTCTGCCAATGCCTTAAGTCACTCTGCAGGCACTGAATGATCCAAGTCACATTCCACTGATGGTGTCCAGAGGAAACCATGCCCTGCATTTTCCATGCAGGAATACATTATGCTGCTCCAAGGCACTGGAAATTTTTTAAAATAATAAAAAAGATGAAGATAAATTAAAAGACCAAATCACTTCTGCACGGGTGATAAATTTTAAAACCAGCAATTTGACACAGTAGCACTGACATTTGCATGTTAATAAAGAGAAAAAACTCTCATTTGCATAAACTCACAGGATACATATTTGACCTACATTAGAAATTGCTATATATTAAGTTAGAAAGGAAACTATGAATTTAGGATTAAGCTTGATGTAAATCAACCTAGCTAATTCCAACTGTAATTCCAGTACACTGATTTGTGACCTTAATCCTGTAATACCTCGGCACAATGAGACGTGTTCATGACAGACCTTCATTTGTGCTGTCAACTTCCAGAAACTACAAGGATATGCCATATATGCACTTCCATGAACTTTCATTCACCCCATCTGACAAGCCACAAAAATCCAAGTATTCTGCTAAATTCCCACTGAAAACAATAAAGAGAAAAATAACCTCAACAATACACGAGCTGATATCCCTTTGTTATAATCATTTCTTTATAGATCTATTCACAGACAGGGGTAAATGAAGTCTGTGGTGACTTAAATCTTCCAACATCACATTTTGTTTTTATATTAAACCTCATCCTGCCATAACCAACTTGGGCTCCTGGAAACACAAATACATGATTGGATCCAAATACCAGTGTCTACTTATGGAAATTACTGAAGTCACAGCTTACATGTATTTTTAGAGATCATCATGATCAAACTGAATCCCCTTTGCATTTGTTCCTGCTATGTGTCCTTAATATCTTTAGGCAGAGAAGAGTCATTGTTCAAAGCACACACTGCATGATTATTTTTTCCCTAAGGAAAATTGCTTAAGTGGAACTACTAAAAATTTTATAATTGTGTTGCTACACTTGCAAGGGCATTTTTGACTGTTGACTTCTTGATCTTTCCCTCCTATGTGTTGGGTATTTATATTATTTTCTAACTCACTAGACTCAGCTTAAAAGCAGAGGTTGTATTCTTTGTAATGCCTCTCCCTGGGCAACTTACAATTTACAGGTACTTATAAAAATTTCTAATGTTCAAGGCAGTTCCAAAGTTTGGACCAAAAGCATTCCAATTTTGAGAAGAAAAAAAAAGAAAAAGAAAATTCAAATAATGATTAAACTCTTCTGACTTGAGGGAAGTTCAGAGTAGCCACTATTGTCTTTGACTCTCCTGGTGCTCTATGCAGGAGCTGCACTGCATCACTCAGCCATTTCCAGCAGCCCTTTAGAGAGGGTAGGAGAAAACCCAACCCATGGAGCCTGTGAGAGCCTGTGCAATCCCTCCACTCTGGTTATTTGTTAACTCTAAGCTAGAATGGAAGGCACCAAAAGCAATTCCCAGCTTACTCCCTTCTCTGTCTGGAACTCTGTCCTCCAGTGGGAGAAAGAAGGACCCAAAAAAGCAAAATAAACACCCGCCCCAGGTGTTTACCTGCTATAATGCCATCCATCTGCTCCAGGGCTGCAGCGAGCATGTCACTTGCATCACTCATCATCTTCTCTCTTCTCAGGAACAATCACCAGCTACACCATAAGGAGCAGTAAAACGTCGATGCTGTGAGCTGTTCCAAAGCCTCAAGTCTGTAATTTAATCTGCAAAAGAGAATTTAATTTCACTGTGTGTTCTCTGAATTCAGGCATCACTGTTGTCAGATCAGAAAGAAGATTGGGATCATTTGCTGGCCACAATGAAACCCAGAGGTATTCACCACGAGGCATGGACTGAGTTAGAGGGATCAAAGCACCAACCTGGTGACCCAGTTTCTAGTGACCCACGGCCTGCTCTGCCCACACGTCCATGCCACTCACAGGGCATCCCACAGAGCACCTCAGAAATCCCACATGGCACTCCCAGGAAGCTCACAGAGAAGACACCAGCCTTCTATCACTAAAAGGAAGCTGCAACTCAGCAACAAACCATATGTGCGTCTGTATTTTCTCCCCAAGAAATAGAAAAAGAGAAGTCTGACCACTTGTGTGAGTTTTCTGTATGTCTGACAATCCAGAAGTTCCTGGCATGGAACTGTGTGCCTACAGGCAGGATCTCTCAGGTGCCCACAGATCACTCACTGGATGTAGCGTGCATGCATGGACTATCCCTGCTCTGAGTTTAGAGATTCACACCGTAACAATGCAACCTGATCTCACTCTCAAACTTCTACAAGCCAGAAGTGGTCCCCAAGGGAGTATTTTTCCAGCAGGCTAGAAAAACAAGCCTGCCCAACATACTGCCTGTAGGTGAGCTAGTAAACCAGAAATCCTGATGGGCTACAATTAATTTAAGCAGGTGCTTAGGAACTTGGCTGAAGTGGAGCTGCAAGGGTCAGGGGCATTCCCAAACTCTCCAGCCCATCACAACAGACACAGAAACCACCAACACAGCCCAGATTGCCTTGGCTTTAATCTGATACACATGAGACTGCTTCTGCTATAAATACAGCTAGGGAACAAAGCTAAACAAACACCAGGAAGGAAAACTCGCTTTAACCTTTGCATGCCCTGCCATTTGGTTTTTGCATTAGGCCATGCCACTGCTGACATTTGCCCCAACATGAGCAATTAAGAAAGTCGTTCACGGTATCTCTGGCATAAGTCCTGGAAAAGAGTCAACTAAAAAACAAATCTAAACAAAAATCCTCATTATAAACTGATTTTTTCCTCCTAGGAGTCGCCTCATTGGTCTGACCCAGCTGGGAGATGGCTCTTATTGGAGGCTGCCAGCCAGCTTTGCTGAAACGTTATCCTTAAAATGCCAACAACCATTTCATCTTCCACAACAACATTTTTGTTACATGAAGCAGGTCCAAACCCTAAGGTAACCTTTGAGCAACAGCACAAAGACTGCTGCGCTTTTGGCAAATGCCTGGTTTTATTACGTGGTTGTCAGAGTCAGAAAAACCAAGAGCACTTTAAACAGTCAAATATGTGTAAGTGAAGATGTTGCAAATCTTAAAAACTGCAGTAGCATTGTAACTGAAGACTTTCAGCCTTCAAGGAGGAAGCCCCCAGTTTTAAACACAACGCAAACATTCAGCTTCAATCAGTATAAGACCTGCCAGAATATGCAGATCCTACAAGACAACTGGTTCGGTGCCTCCACATCTGATAAAAATGAGCAGAAAATGCAGCTTTTGCACACACATTCACTGGGCCAACACTGAAGACAGTCTCTTTTTTTATCTGCTTAAGATTTCCTGGCTCTGATACCAGGTCCTGCTCAAATATGGGAGTCTATGAAGGCAGAGTGTGAACAATCTGCTGTGGATTTCCCTCCAAGGGCAAAGAACACAGAGAAAGCCGGGGCTTGCACAGCCCCAGGCAAAACACTGATTCCTCACAGCTCTAAGTGGGAAAAGACCAACAGCACAAAGCAACCACAAACTCACAGAAGCCAATCAATGTTTGGCAATCAGAAGTGCACATGAGCTTTTCAAAGTGCATAAACACCTCATGGGGCGGGTGAAGAATACAGAGCCAGGCTCCTCTCAGAGGTGCCCAGTGATGTGGCAAGAGGCAACGAGCACATGTCAAAACACAGAGAAGTTCACCCTAGAATTAAAAATAGGAGAGGAAAAAAAAAAGCCTAAATAAAAAGAAACCATTTTTAAAAGCATTTTTACTATGAGGATAGCAAGTAATAGAAAGGGTTGCCCTCTTGGGGTCTCGCAGCCCAACTGGACCCTACATGGCACAGCCTTGTCCTGGGCATCCCTGCTTTGGGCAGGGGCTGGGCTGGAGATCTCCAGCGGTGCCTTCCCACCTCAGCATCAGTGAGCTCAGTGCAGCTCATGATCAAGCATTAAACACAGTCCTGGAGGCTGGTAGGAAAAGTCTATGTAGGCTAAAAACACACAAAGGAACAGAGTCTGACCATATTTGTTCACAGCACACCCCTTGATTCTCACCTTCTGGCTAGGAAATGCATGAACTGGGGACAAGTTCTGCTAATTTGTACAACTACAATTGCTAATTTTTTACTTGCACAATATAGCCATAGCTCATAGGCACAGAAAAATCACTAACCTTGCACTTCATCCAGGTACAACCACCCCTGATGTTTGCCAAAAGCACTCCTTGCTTTCCTAAACAAGGGGTTTGTCCGTGGTTTTCAGAAATCCCTAAGGCAGCCCTACTAATGGGAGCAGACAGTGGTACCAACAGCATCCAAGAGACTTCCAGGTTACCTGCCTCTGCCTCCAAGGAAAGACACATTGGTTTGCACAGAGCTTCCTCCACTGCTGCTCCTGAAGGAGGTGCACTGCTGAGAGCAGCAGGGAGAAATTTTAAGATAAAACTTACTGAAGCAAGACCCTGCAAACACACAGACCTCCAAAAACTCTTCCACCACTCGCAGAGCATCTGTTAGCAGCCTGACCAAGCCCACAGCTGAGAAACTTGGGAGAGGTGAAATCAAAAAGAACAAAAAGCCCCCAAGCTGAACAGCTGGGGATGACGAAACAAAATCCCATTTCCCTGGTTATTTGGTCCTAAAAGTGGCCATTGAAAACTAGCCTGGAACAGCACATCCTGCTCTGGCCATCTTCCCAGCACATTGCAGCACATCCAGCAGTCAGGAAGTAAAATTACTGTGATAGAAAAATAATATTGGAAGTATCCTTCCCTAGCAAAGGCATAGAATTATTTTTGGTCTTTGCACAGCTATCACCAGCATGCATGGAGGGGATGGGCAGAGGGCAAAGAGGACCTCATACACCAGGGGAGCAAAGGACCAAACTGCATGGAACCAGAAAAGACAACAAACCCGAGGAGGAAGGGGTGGAAAGGGGAGATGCAGAGGGAGCCAAAGATACACAAATCAGCAATCAACAGCCCTCTGTGGGCTACAGGAAAGGGGACAACAATAAAACACCAGATTAATCCCTGTGCCCCCTGAAGGGCACCCTCTGACTTCACAAACTTTGAGAAAAGCCTCAGCTGGCCACTGACGCAGCAGAGCTTTTCCAATATGTATGCTCCACTCTTTCTTCCTTATGGCTTTGGTCTAATACAAATAAAACTTAACAGAAAACTCAAGGCTTTGGGGTTTTTTTCTTGGCAGGGATTAAGGACTACACAGGTAACATGAAAAAAAATCTATCCTGGAGGAGTGCAGTGGAGCTCCTTAGGAAAATAATGCATAGCTAATGATGACAAGCAGTTTAACTTCCCTTCATCCACAAAAGTAGGAAGGGGAAAAAGCATAATTTTAACACAGACTGATCTATGGCATGGCAGATAAATGAGGTATCAAGGTGCACACAGGAGACAGAGAGGCAGATGCATGAAATCCACCCCTGGTATAACGTCACTGACAACACACCTGAGAGGAAAGTACTGACAGTGCCCTGCCTGACAGACAATTTAAAATAAGTTTTCTCTTGCTTTCCCAGAAAATGACAACACTTACCTTCCTGTGTGCACAACCAGTGCCAGGTGGGGTGTGGGGGGCTGTTTGTACAGAGGCACATCCCCCTTTTAGAGCTCCCAGCTGAATACCCTGCTCATGCCGACAAGAACAAGGATCGCTTCGTCAAGCCTGTATTTACAAGCCACCATTAAAAAAAACCAAAAATAAAACACAAATGCAGCTCTCTCCACTATCATTTATGATTAATCTTATTTCTAGCTGGCATTTCTACCTCATCCCTGGCTGTAACAGAGAAGACATAATGTGGTCTTACTTGTTTAATGTCCCTTCCTCTGGTTCAAACGCACCAGCCGGTTGCTAGGGCTGTGCTGTTCACTTTTCAGTAGGTGGAGATTTTTTATTTTTATTTTTGAATGACATACAAACCCTCTGGCTACAGTGCTGGTGAAGACGTATTCCAAACGGCTTACAGAGAAAACAAAACGCTGCCCTGCAAATAAACACAAGGAAAGCTGGAGAATAAAAACCCAACAAGAGGCTCTGTGAATGGAACTGCAGTTCTGCTGGATGCAAACTGGAAAGCTGCCTGGATATGGATTTCAAAATCTGATATTTAATTAAGATGGCAGACTTCAAAAAGAAGGAAAAAAAAAGTGCTTAAGCATTTTACATATGTAGGTAATGGTAGTTTTCCCACCCAGAGGCTGCCTCCTTCCTAGATCAAACGGCACACACAGGGGCATCGAGGGCCAGCATCTTGGAGCCCATTTTTTTGTTATTTTGGGGGTGCTCTCATTCTGCATCTCCACCTGCAAAACACACCACACTTTAAAGCCCAGAGGTTCTCAGAGTCAAAGGGAATCAGCTGCCTGCTGGCAGGTCGGGAGGCCCAGAGGACACACGGTGCCCTGGATGTCACCCAGAGGACACACAGTGCCCTGGATGTCACTGCTCTGAGGAAGGGAGGGCTGGCCTTTTGTCCCACTCGCCTTCCTCTTTGTGCACATGGGCTGCACATGCTCAGCGTTGGGAAATAAAGCATCAGCTACAGATTATTTTTATGACATGATGCAGTAAGACGGATGACTTAAGTTCACACGCTCTCCCATTCACACATAGCGCTCCTTAAGTCAGGAAATTCTGAAACACAGAAATTAAAACCTTTGATTAGGGCTTGTTTCTGAGGGCTGTTGAGAGTAAAAGAGGACCCCCAAGAACTGGCTGTCACCCCAGAGCAGCCTACCACGAAAAGAAATTAAAAAGCTAAGAAGCTGCAATCATCTTTTCTGGGGAGAGCAGAGGGAAAGAACCCCTTCCACAGCAAAAGTAAGACCCTAAATGCTGTCAAAATCCACATCCGCCTTCTCAGTGCTACATGGGCCAGATGACTGCATGAGAGGTCTAACGCAACCTCTGAATTCATCTCTCTTGCCTCACGACACTAAAACAACACATCCTTAGCAATTAACTTTTACAAAATAAAGCTCTATTTCATGAAGACAAATGCCATTTTAGACACATCTATTTCTGCTTTTTCTGGCAGGCCAGAAGAGAAACACAAACACATGGAGACTTATTTACAAAATACATTTCAATCATAATTGCAAACAGTTTCAAATGAATTCAATCCAAATCCCTGGCACAGTTTCTCATGGGATGTTTTGAAGATGCTTAACTACAGTGCCACCAGTCAGTAGCAGTTTACTAATGAATATATTTGGGTAATTTACACTACGAGTCATTAACATTTCTTCTAATGTAAATGATGACTCCATTTCATTCCTTCCAAGCCTGGTAGAAGAAACTAAAAAAGAAAATGGATGCTAGCTGAAAACATTGCTCTGGTGTTTTGAAAGAAAAGAAAAAATTGAATTTTAAAAGTCGAGTTAGGAAATGCTGGAAATACCTCAATGGGAATAATATAGAGAAATATCTTTGTTTGAGGCGGGGATAGGAATCTAGCAAGGTCCCAGATATGCTTTTAGCAAAGTAATTCAGACATTGTCCCCCTTACCCAAGGTCATCATGTGGAGCCAGGTGTATCCATAACATTATTATGGATTAAAAACAACCCAAATGTTGGCAAAGGCTTAGTTTAAACTGATTATGTCTATTTATTTTTATAACTAAAATTATTTTTGAATTTGCTGAGCTGTAGTCAATGACATCAAAGCAATACTGCTCTCCTATTACGCAGGACTACAAACAAAGCAACAAATGTCCCTTTGTTCCCTAAGTCTAGATCCTTTCTTTGTTCCCTGAATTTCATTATTTCTTTATTATACAACAAAGGCCATTTATTTCCTCTAACTGATAAAAATGAATGGAAGCACACTGGTGACAAAAGCCCATCCCATAAGTACGCAAAACATGTCGAGATAAAAGGTTTCAAGCTGTAGAAATTACTTTAAAGTACTTTAAGAGCACAAAACACAGAAGTCTTTCCAAAATATAAATACCTGAGAAAAACTTACCTCAAATCACACAATTTTACTACAAACCAGCTGAGTCGAATTCTGCACTTTGCCTTAACACTTGTTAAACACTCTGGTCGTAAATCAGAAGCTCAGCCTCGACAAGATAAGCATCCTTGAGATCCTTTAACAGAGATGCATACACAGCAAACAGCTTATGTAAACACCCAAAGTCTCTGAGTCAAAGTTTATGGCTTAGATTCATATCCACTTACAAAACAAACCCTTTATTTGGGTCTCCAGCACTGAAATCACTTCTGTTGCTTATCTCTGCTACCCTACTCCAGCAGCTCTTTTGTTGCTGTTGTTGCAATTGAAAGGAAATTTAGAAGCCTGGGTTTTACACTGGCAGGTGATGTTGTTTTGTGGGCTCTGAGTGCTGTGACAGGGAGGCAGCTCCTTACCTGCACAGCAGCTGGGTGATGTTAATACCTGTCTGCACACTCCCTTCAGACTCACTTTCACTCCTTTCACACAAGCAATCCAAGGTCAACTGAAGCCTTGTTAAAAAATAAACCAAACCAAAACAAAAACCACCCCCCACAGACCACTTCGAGCTGTTCCTGTTTTACTGGTTAACTGTTTAATAGTCTTCAACTTCTCACCTCAGAAAGCCTAAGAATCAGTACATTATTTTCTCACTTGTTTTCCTTGGGCCCACTGATTAGAAAAACAAATGAGATTTTCATCCCGGACTCCAAGACTGCTAATTCAAGCAAGGAAATGCCTCACATTCCCCAGCAATATGTTACTGACACACTGTGGCCACACAGGCTACTAAACAAAAGGGCACTGTTGGATGACAGGCCAAAAGGTAGTTCTCAAAAATACCTTAAAACCCACCTAGTCCTGAGCACTGACCCACATTTAGATCCCCTTTCATTGCTTGTGCCACTTTCTTTCAATGAGCTGCATCCAAAGGTCAAATTCACAAGCCTCCAGATTTGAAAGGATTTGGCTCTAGATTTTGGACCTTCATGTCCAAGAGTTTCCAGATGCACACTTTCAGAATTGACACTCCACAAAGCTGAGGTAGAGGGCACCACCCATAAAAAGTCTATAAATAAATAAAATACATTTAGCCTGAACAGTGTTTTAATAAGTGTCTGCAGAAAACAACAAAAAATCCAATGCCTTTTAATTTTGCAGCATCAACTGTTACAAATGGAAAATCTGCGTATGTATTGCATTTTTCCCCTTCTATCTGCCTCTGAATTTGCTGTGTTAAGATTTACTTTTCAGGAGTGATATGCAAAACAAGAGTGAGATATCTGAAGCACATGTTTGTGTGTGAAGATACTTTTGTTTTTCAAAGATTCATGATCTCTGAGAACTTGAGGCTGCCAGTCCCACCACTGCACCACTGCCACAACACAATTTACCATCTCAACTCTCCTGGCACTTTAAGAATGATGCAGGGTAAAATTCAACTTGGTTAAGGAATCATTTTTTAAAATAGAATTGTAAATTGTAATTGAATCAATTTTTAAATAGAATTGTAATAAAATGGGACTGAATTTTAATGAGGAAAAAAATAGGGGAAAAGTGAAAAACAATAAATTGTAGACTAACTTTCCCTTGGATTTTCTCTTTTTCTCCTCAAAAACTTGTGGATCTCTTCATCTTCTCCTAAACTGGAGCCCTTTGCCAATAACTCAAACTGGAGCTTTGCCAACAGCCTTTGTTTAGGTAACACAACTGGAATCTGAGAGAGTCCACATCCAGACAAGCTGCTTTAGGCAGTACATGGACTTTAATCACTATTAAAAATGGACATTCTACCTTTGACACTCCTGAAATACTCAAAGTGGGTTCAAGACACAGATTTCAAATTTCACATTAGTTCGCAGAGTGCCATCCCACCACCAGCCAGAGCTGCCACAGACCTGCAGAGCAAGGCACTCGTGGCCGCACAAAGATGGAATACCTCCTGCCCAGGCAGTGTGGCTCTGTGGGGATGCACATCCTCATCCCCTCAGGACCATCCTCTCCTTGCTCTGGGACACAGCCTGTGCTGACTGCCTAGCCCCAGAGTCACTTGTTGATGTTAGGGTGAAGAAGAGGCACACACAGACAGGGCATTTTCCCAGCACTGCCCTTTCCACACTTTCTCTCAGCTTCTTCTCTTCCCCACATTGCTTCTCCAATCCCTAGGGAAAGCACAGTTCCAGGGATTTCAGTAATGCTGGCGTAAGCAAAGTTTTTTATTCCTTTTTATTTTCAGCCAGGGAGCGGAGCACTGTTGATTTTGTCTTGCTTTTTCAACACCAAAGTCCCAGTGCCAAGAGATGAAGGACAAAAGCTGTGTGCTCTCAGCTCCAAGAGAGGGCCTTTCTCTTCTGAATGCTGCACTGGGGAGTAGCAAGCAAACAAATCCCCAAACTACCACTACAGGGCAGCTTTAAGGAACCTTATGCTGCCCACACCAATTGCTTGGCTGGGGAGCCCTGTGCCCTGCCTACCCTTGTGCCAGCTTTGCTCCTCAGCACAGAAGCAATTTAGCAGCCAGGACAGAGGAAACAGCTCTTCTGCTGCTCATTCCTTTCTGCTGAAAGCCTACAGATGGCTCTTAGGGGTAGAGATGTTGTCCTCTCCATCCTCCTCTTGCACAACTGACACCTCCTCACCATCTTCTGCAGAAAGATGGTTTCAGTCTTGGTGCTCTGCAGCTTCCAGCATCACCCAAGGCAAAAAAATCTCAGTGAAGCAGGGGCTGAGCTGTGCTTGGGGCACAGAGTTCACAAGACAAAGACATCAGTGCTAGGGCAATGGAAACAATGCTGAGGTGGGCTGGAGGGCTACATGGGTGAGGATAATACATTCATGGTTGATACTGAAGGACAGGGGGCCTTCACCAGCAAGGGAGGCAGCAGATCAGCAGCAAGCTGTGGCCTCTGCAGGAACAGAGCTTTAAACACTACTGGGCCCAGCCCTACACTCTCCTCTTTCTCCGGCAGCAGAAGAGGAGAGAAACTGTGGGGGAAAAGGCTGGAAGAGAAGAGAGGGAATTCTTTCAGCTCCTTCCCCTCTAAGAGAGAAAGGTCTGGAGATGGAAGGGAGCAGCCACTGTCCATCCCATGGCCAGGCCTCTGGGCACATGTAGGAGGGGGGAATATCCCACCCCTCACCCCATCAGCAAGATGAGCACAAAGTGCTGGCTTTGCACCTGAGGAAGATGCAGTCCATGGGATGAAGACAAATCTTAGCACTCAGAAAAATAAGACATGCTTGCATCAAGAGATGTGTGATACCCAGCTGGGGCAGAACTGCAGCTGCTGCAAACCTACATGGACTTCTCTGGGGTAACAAGGTACTGAGACTGGAGTTATTTACTACAGGCATTCTAAGCGTCAAACATTTTTTTAAATTATATAGAACCATGAAAAATGCATGTTTCTTTACATACAGCAATAAATTGTGGCTTATTACTGACCTTACCAATAGTGGGCTGCCTTTAGCAGACAGGGCTGTAACACATTAAAATGGAGAAGAAGATAACTTGTAAGAGCAGTTTACAAGAAAATTTACAGCCCAATTGCAGCAGTTCAGTGTGAATACACCTATAAATCACTGGGTTTGGGTATCCAGAGCAGTCTAATTGAAGCAAGGGGCTACAAAACTTTCTTTGTAGGCACAGGATCAGCAGTGGATGGGTTAGCACACAGCACAAGTGGGGCCACGATCCAAGTCAACAAGTCTGAAGCAAACTTAGGTGTGGCTAAATCCCACGACAACAATAATGTAGAAATACCATCACATGCAAGAGCTGAACTGCCCCTCTCCATTATTAAATACCTGCCACATGTTTAAGCCAGTCAGGTTTACAGACTCTTCTGGAAAGCCAGTTTGAGGGGTAAACCCTCAAACTCTCTCAAAACTCGAGGTCTTCCAGAGGAGTCATTCCAGCAGGATATTAGTTTTCATGAAGAAAGAACAGCATTATTGAGGCACGTGGTTGCTAAGGAAGTTTTGTGATCTATGAATATCCTGAAAGTTTGAACACAGAAAGGCCCTTATTTGACATGAAATAGTAAGGCATAGAAGGGAAGGAAGGCATGGGGAATCAAGATCACCTGACTTATTTAAAGTTTGTAATAGAAAAAAAAATCCTGACTGTTTAACTGTTTCCATTCCCTTGACCTACAGATTTAATTAAAATAAACCTTCAAGAACATTAAAAATTAATAATATTTTAATATGTTTTTATTAAAACACTGAATAAATTCAAAAATGTTTTTATGACATAGAAAGACCAAAAGCAACTTCACTGCTGTTTCAAAGTTGTGTTGTGAGAAAGTGACTCTTGTGTAACTTCATATTTTTCTAACTTTCAAGAGTTTCACTGTAAGAAACGATAGCAAGGATGGAACAATACATCTAGCTTTAAAGGCTCCCAAGCCCATTATTTATACACATCTAATTAACTCCTCCTGCACACATACACAGACACCCCCCCTTGAGCACTGGGAACTGCTAATATAATTCCTGCAATTAAAAGCTTCAACGCCAGAATCCTTGTCTGCCAAAAGGAAAAACAACAACTACTCTCCTCCAACACAGCTGGGCATGTTTGTACAGGAGTGGATGCCCAACCCTAAAACAAAGCTCAGCTCCAAGATCTGAACTCTCCCAAAGTTCAAGGTATTTATTAGAAGCCTGTAATCCAGCACCACAGACCACCTTGGACTCCAGCAGAGCAACCAATGCAAATCAGAAGTTTGGGGAGTTGACACACTGCGGTTTTGTTCAGCCATACCAGAGACCTCTGCTGATCATGGGATAACAGTGCTGAACAAGTCTCACTCAGTAACAGTTTTGCTTTGGTTTCCCCCTCAGAGACCACATTAACTTTTGTTGTGTCAGGGACCCTGGCAGTGCAGACAGATGGGTGAAGGAGAACCTGCCTGTCACCATGTGAAAGCAAAACTAGCACAGAATAGTTCAAGGCCAACATTCATAAAGGCTTGGATGCATTAATGACCCTCAGTATTTCCATACAAATCTTCCTCTGAATACATAATCTCAAGATAAAGCTTCAAAAACCTTGAGGGATCAGATACACTTATAACATTACATTTCTTTGAAGTACTTTTCCCTTTGTATTTTGACCACACTTCAAAGTTTTCCTACTTACATACAAATTAAATTAAGACATCTGATGCTAAAAGAAGCAGACACTGGAAGTGTTTCACACTTTCCCAACCTTTGGGGGGGGGCTGGGACAAGACTCAGTCTCATAGAAAGAAAGGTCTATATTAACCATAGGCTGATTTTGATTACACCAGCTGGCCAAGGAGGAGTTCTTCAAGTATCAAAGGTCTAATAGAACCAGGGTACACCTCCAGCCCCAACCTGTGGCTGAAGATCCTAGTTCCAACAGCACAAGTATAACCTTTAGGACACAAACTGACTTGCTGCCATCAAGTGGGAATTTGTGATTAATAGGAGTGCCCAGTGCAGGAAGGCAACAAAAGGGAGGAGGCTGGAACAAAACCAAGGCACACCAGCACTGGCAAAGCCCTTATGTGGTTTAATTGGGGTGAGCTGATCATCTTCAATGGTTTTCTTAAGAGGCAAAGGGAAAATCTCAACCCAACTCCCAAACACTGTGAAAGGTGCCATGGAAACTGATAGGGAGTGGCTGGCAAGATGCACCAAGTTTTGTGCTTCCATCGAAGACCTTTTTGGAACCATTGGAATAACAGAATGATCCTAGAACTGTCCTCAACTACCATGCCAAAAAACTCCACAGGAAACAAACCAACCAGAGGGATGCAAAACCCCACCCCAAAGAACAGAAGTACACAAATCATTACATTTTCTCATCATGAATAGCAGTTTCCTCAGCAACCACGCCAACATCTGGGGCCAAATCCTTTGTGGTATTCAAGGAGACACTGGAATTACCTGGACATAATCCTGCATGTTCTTAAGCACTAAATGAGTTTTAAAATGTTAGTTCTTGCTTCATATATAACAGATCTATACAAATAACTATTTAAAACTTTTGCCTCCTGAGCATCCTGTTTTGGGGCTGAGTATTTTTCCATGTGTTTACTGAGCCATCACTGGAGGGACAGTTTCAGGGAGGTTATATTTAGCTCTGAAGGACTAAAGACCTTTTTTCCCTGGCTAAAGTTAGGAAGGGATCCTCCCTTAGAGGAGGATTTTACACTAACTCTGCTGAACACAAAAAAGCACTGAGACAAGTCTAGTTTGGGCTTGCAGACGACACTAGTGATGCCAAGGCCTCAGCCATGATTGTCCTGCTGCTTGAAATGGGAAAAGTAAATCCAAAACTGGCACAATTGTTTGCTTTACATACACAACAGAACCACAGTTTCATGCCTGTTTAGGAAAAGAAACATCACTTATTTCAGGGTGGAATTGTCACACATCTTCACACAGGGCTTGCGTCAGTACAGCTCCTCTCAGGGACAGCTCAACATTCATATTCCACTCCATGGAAACACCCTGCAGCAGGGGCATTTTGGCAGCTCTGCATGCTGCCACTTCAGTCACTGGAGAGAAATGGGGACAGCTCCACATCACAAGCAAATTGAACTGCTCACAGAAAAATCTATTACTGCACCCACCCCTCCAGCAGTGCTACAAACCCCTTCAGTTACCACCTTCCTTACAGTACAAAACTGCCACTTATCTCCATGGATTCATCCACTTCAAGATTCTCCTGGTAAGATACAGCAAAAGCACACACCATGGTGCTTTACCTCAGAGAAGTTCAGGTCTTGTTGACAAACTCTGTTATTCTTGCAAATTAATTCCTATCATAGAATCAGAGAACGGTTTGGGTTGGAAAGGATGTTAAAGATCATCTTGTTCAAACCCCCTGCCATGGGCAGGGACACCTTCCATTATCCCAGGTTGCTCAGAGCCCCATCCAATGTGGTCCTGGACACTGCCAGGGACGGGGCAGCCACAGCTGCTCTGAGCACCCTGTGCCAGGGCCTCACCACCTTCTCAGGGAAGAGTTTTTTCACAATATCCAATCTAAACCTGCTCTCTGTTAGTGTGAACCCATTGCCCCTTGTCCTGTCACTGCAGGCCCTTGTCCAGAGTCTCTCTCCATCTTTCCTGTGGGCTCCCTTCAGGCACTGCAAGGCCACAGTGAGGTCACCCCAAAGCCTTCTCCTCTCCAGGCTGAACAATCCCAATTCCCTCAGCCTTTCCTCCCAGCAGAGCTGCTCCATCCCTCTGCTCCCCTTGGTGTCCCTGCTCTGGCCTGGCTCCAGCAGCTCCCTGTCCTTGCTGTGCTGGGCCCAGGGCTGGATGCAGCCCTGCAGGGGGGCTCAGCAGAGAGGGGCACAGGGGCAGAATCCCCCCTGCCCTGGCTGCAGCCCAGGATGCATCCCTTAACACCGGTGTGCTCCTCCTGGTACACTACAGCTTTGGAAGTACTGAAATACCTTGGAAATCCTGCACTACTGAAATGTTACTTAGTGTGTTTCAGACAATGATCTCTTCTCTCTGGTGACAAGGGACAGGACCTGAGGGAGCAGCACAGACCTGTGTCACGAAGTTTAGACTGGGGCTTTTACAAGTACACACAGAAAAAGAAGGGAAAAAATGTCAGAACAGGTGTCTCTGCATGGTAACAAGCAGAGATCTCTGGCAGAGGAAGCATCTAAGTCATGCTTAGATTTGGGATTTTGGGATTTGCTTTTTGCCCTTTATTAAAATTTTTGGCAGTTTAAGTTTCTGTTTCCTGCAAAAGTCTCAATGATCATAAATGCATTTAGGTCTCTCCTAGTATTTTAATGGAATATCAGTTCCTGCTCCTCTACTTGACTTGCAGGCGAAATCTGCCATTTTAAGGAGATAATCATAAGCAGCTTTCTGAGAAATGTTAAGAATTCTAAATTGCCATTTCTGTGCTCTGGTTTGGGGTGGATATTTTTTTCCTCTCCCCTAATATTCTATTTAAATTGTCCTTAAAAAGAAAATGGAGTGTTGCCCAAGATGTAGCAGCATGATGTGCAGTATTTTACAGATTGCAAGATCTTAATCCATATTTTTCAGCTAATTAAAAACCTTCCAAGAAGTAGGGATTTAATTCCTTGTTGCAGTATTGTGTCTAAAAAAATCAAGATTTAGGAAAGCAACACGAACAAGACAATTACTTCCATGGCATCCTGTTTTTCTAAACTAAGTCTCAGTATCAATGAAACAAGAGCTGATGTCCAGTCACTCGTAACCATTGATGAGGAGGGGAAGGAAGAGATTTAGCAGAAATGTGCACTTGGCAGGGAAGAAAGAGGTGTGAGTAAGGTACCTGGGGTGTCTTCAAACATTGAGTACACAGGTAATGAAGCCAACCTGACCTACCATGCCCCTGAGGGCTTGAGGAGGAGACATTCACCACCAGCCTGACAGTGAGTGACCAGTGACTTGTGGCCAGAGGGCAGCGCTCCGGCTTCCTGGGCTGCCCAAGGAGCTTGCAGGGACAAGGAGGAAAACCAACAGATCGTGGGACAGAGGACTTCTTCAGGCCTGAAACCAGTACTGAGAAGCCAGACCATGGCCAGACAGCTGCAATCCTCCTTCCAGCCAGAGGAAACAATTCCACAGGGCTGCTGGCGAGTTCCCTCAGGCTGTACTCAGCAGCGGTTCTGGCAGCTGAGACCACCTGCTCTGTACTCACACAACACCTTAACCTGTGGTAACCCTGCCCAAGAGGCTCCCCTGGTACTGCAGCACTGTGGGCCAAGGCAGGAAGCTTCCATCTTAGTCAACAATTTTTAACTTCTACACAGCAGTGTGCCAATAATATGCTGTAAAACAGCCATTATTTTCCCAATTCCAGCTGCCAAACTCAAGAGAGCTAACCTGACTGAAGACAGACATGAAGGTGAAGTAAACTGGGGATTAAATCAAAACAAACAGCTTGGCTAAACCAGTCACCCTGAAGGGCTTAGGTTAAAAGTTGCTCACCTGAGCTGGGGCTCCTGTTACTCTGGTCTTTATGGCTATTTTAAGGGGTGAGCCTATCCAGGTAGAGCACACATTGTACTTAGTGCAAAAATTCTTATCAGTGGGAACTTCTCACTTGTGGGGACTTTGCACCAGTGAGGAAAAAAGACAGCACTCCATGTAGCAACAGCATCCAGGAATCTGAAGCATGGCTCCACACTGCTGCTAAAGCCAACCTCAGTGCAAGTGGATATTCAGCTTGTGCCTGAGCAATTTTTATCTCATAAACAATCAATGCTATACCCCTCTGCAGATTTCAAAACACTCATTTCAAGTGCTTTACAACTGGCCATGGTACGGGGCAAAGAAGAGTCAACTGATTTCTCACTGACAATAGAATTGTAGTAGCATTCTTTTGAAGTCAGAAAATACCAAGTAACAACAGAAAAAGAGGAACACACCCAGCATGCATGTCAGAACGCACAGGGCACCACAAGGACATCAGTGGTATCTCTGCATCAGCAGCTTGTTCCCTGGAAACTTCTTGTCCAAGAACTGTGACCCAGCCTGGTGCTCCTTTGCTGGCAAGATCTGGCAAGATCCCAAGATGCCGGTGTGGCTGCGGGCCAGCAACCTGGTGCTCCAAAGAGCCACATGCAAATGTCTACTGAGGGTAACAAGACCACACACATTCCCTCTCCTGCTGGAACGCCAGCAAGGCTCCAAACTCCTCCTGGGTAACACAGGAGATAACACAGACGGATCCCAGGGCTCCCTGGCGTGGATCACAGCATTCACTAGGGCTGTCACAACACTCTGGGAATTATACACAGCACACACCCTTAACAGCACAAACCTCAGAGCTGTCTCCATGTTCTGTGGCAGCAGAGATTAACACATGTTGACAAGTGATCAGATAGGGAAGCATTAGAGGAGACAGACGCAGCCCATTACTGCTGTTTGTTGTGTACCTACACAGTTTCTCGCTGTCAGAACTGACTGCACTCATAGTTTCTCCTGATGTAGCAATGTTGTTGGGCTTCCCTTTCCCATCCTCTCAACAGGCAGCTATTTCAGTTGCTCAAAGCAGTGCTGCCCCTACCTTTAGCACAGGGGGATAATCACTGGCTAACAATGTCCTGCTAACAGGAAAACACACCTTAACACTGCACCCAGGCACCAGGAAACTCTTTGGCATCAGGTATCTGATCCAGGTGAGAGATTGCAGGAACCATCTGGAGGACACAATACCACATTCGTGCTGGAGTGTGCACATCACTCCTCCCAATTCCCTGCCCAGAGCACTGCAGCACAGCTGGCAGAGATTCTGTGAATGGCAGCACAGCTGCAAAGAAGGCCTCTAAGGGAAATTATGAGATAGGCTACAGAGGAGTGGGAACATTCAAGTGTAGATACTCTAGATACTCACAGGGCGCAAAGGCATTAAGTTTATACACGACTCGTTGATAAAAAAAATATGAGAAGAGAAGGTTTCATATAGATCTCATATCAGCCTTACAGTATCTGAAGGGGGCCCAACAAGGAAGCTGGAGAAGGAATCTTCATTAGGAACTGGAGTGATAGATAAAGGGGAATGGCTTCACACTGAGAGAGGAGGTTTAGCTTAGATATTAACAAAAAATTCTTCTCTGTGAAGGTAGTGAGGCCCTGGCACAGGTTGCCCAGAGAAGCTGTGATTGCCCCATGATCCCTTGAAGTGCCCACAACCAGGGCTCTGAGCAACCCGGGATAGTGAAAGATGTCCCTGCCCATGGCAGGGGGTTGGAACTGGATGGGGATGTCCTTTCGAACCCAAACCATTCCATGATTCTATAAATTCCATTAGTGCCCAAGATCTCAAAGGGAAGCAATAAAACACTAGCACATTGTTGCACTGTGAAGGACAGGGTGGGAAAGGGCAACAGCCAGGACAAGGGCAAGGGAGGAACCTTGGAAGTCTCTGCTGAGGTCTTGGAGCAAAATGCAACCAAATACACAAAGAGGCTCCTGCAAGCTGCCAATTTGCTCCGTTGCCAGACTATTCTGGGGCTGAAACACTGACAGTCAACAAAGCTCTTCCTCAGACAGGGATGCAGCATTGCCACCTATCAGAGCTTCATCTCTTGTTGGGAGCTGGGAACAGACAAAAGGACATTGAGCTGCTGTAAGCTCAGTTTTGGTATTTCTGGCAATGCTGCAGCACCCAATGGGATGCACCACACTATTTTCTGTCCTCACAGGAACAGACAGCTGTTCACTGCCCAGATGGCAGAACCAGGATGGCTGCTTTACTACTGCCATCCCCCAGTGTCCCTCAGGCACAGTGACACCGAGGGCACGTCAAGCCTCGGCCACTCGGCATCCAGCCAAGCAGGCAAACCAGCCAAAACACCCCTGGCACTGAGCCCTGGGAGTGGAGCCAGGAACGGTTGCCCAGTCCTGCAGCAGAGTTGAACTTTCCAAATATTTTGAACGGCTCCTTATCAGCAAAGCAGCTTTGCACCAGCTCAGCATTTCACAGTGTTTATAATCTGGTCCTCTTAAATTGGATTGACAGCTGAGCAGAACCACGGCCTGAAATAGCAACAGTCTCTCTGTCGGCACAGGAGCTTTTCAGCAAGACCCACCCAGCCTGAGATCAGCAAGTTGCACAAGCCCACATTGATGTCAAGCATGTTTCTAATGCCACTGAAGTCAATGCTGCTGAGAACATGCTTAACACTGGATTCCTGTTTGACCAAGTGACCAAAAGAAGATCTCAAAATACAGATCCTGGCAGCTTTGTGCCATCTGTGGGTGCTATCAGTAATAAATAGCAGCCCTCTCCTCACCATGACGGACTTCAGACCATCTGCCAGACATGGCCTCTGCCACAAACACAACATGAGCAAATCTTCACAAAGATCATTGTTGTGATAATCTGCCTTCCTTCTCCACTTAGAGGCACCACCAGAGCACAGCTCTGGGGGTGTGTGTGGGGGCGTGGGTGTGTGTGTGTGGGTGTGTGTGTGTGTCTGGGACCACAGGAAACACTGAAGTTCCAAAACTCACACCAAGTCTGCAACAAAGGCATGTTCACTTCCTATATGGATCTTGCTCCACATCACTCTGGTTCAGTGTGACACCACCATCACATAGAAAGGTAACTTCTTCACCAAGATATTTCAAGCCAAAATTTACTTAGGGTTACACAAAGCCACTGTTATTGCATACAGAACACAAACCAAAAATCACTCAGTGAATCAGGGCAAACAAGTGCTGCTCTGTTGCACTGAGAGAGTTCACAGGGTGGGAGAACAGGCTGTGTCTGGGAAAGGCAATGAGTCACAGCCTCCACTGAACTAAGTTCACCCATCTGCCCAGCACTCAGACAGCACCTGAGCTAAAAGTTAACAGCCTATGCCCCTCATGGTGTAGAGAAAACAAGCACTGGCCACTGGGTCATCACCCCATGGGGACATCCTGCAGTATTACCACCCTTAGTGTATCAGGGACTGACTTTATTAGCCACTGATGCTTATATGACTATTGGTTCCACTGCACCTCCTTCAGGTGTAGGACTGTCAGCGTGGAAGGTGCTCCAGACATCAGAGATCTTGGATGATGCCCACCTGCCACAGCAAGGATGATTCCACTCCCAAATTCTCATCTTGTCCCAGCCAGTGCTGCTCACTGTAGGTCTCAGAGGAACAACTTTATCCCCTTTATCCAACAGGGTGTTGGAGGGCATCAGCCTAAATCCCTACTGCTTAATGCACCTCCAGTTGGTGGGCACTGACCTCCTCAGGGTGTGGAAAGAAGGGTGCTTCCCAACTACCCCATTACACACCTCAGAAGAAGTGTACCACAGGAGGATCAGGCCTTTGGAATATGGCAATTGTTGTGCCTAGGGAAACAGACAGAATTCTCTGCCATTACCATTACACTAAACACTAGATGATTCAACTGAACTTGCTTTCCCCTCATGAGGTAAGGCTATTTCCTACTTTCTTCCAGTAACTCAGATTTGTCTATGTCCTATTTTTGGTTTCTAAATTAAGAATATTGCTCATTACCAGATTATATGGCATTTATTCTGAGGAGCAAGAGATACTGATGCAGCTAAAATTCAATATAAACACCCTGTGGATGTAAGCCATGACATTTATATACCAGATTAATAAGCACTAAGAGGAATTTCTGATGTAGGGCACATGTAGGGCTCCATTTCAAAAGCAATTATTTTAATACCATGATATCAAAGTGTGATGTGTCCTTGGAAACACTGGCAGCCAGACAGCTTTAACAAAAAAGCTTCCAAATCCTGGAAGAACAATTTCAGGTGCATCTCCAGTTTTGAGATAAGAACATCTGGTGTGAGTGTGTGGGCTGGCCAGCAGATAAGCAGGCTGAGACAAACACCAATTTAATGCAGAGTGGGTCTGAGCCTCCCTTAGAAAGAGGGGAAAGACTGGACACAGAGTTCCAGTTCCAGCCCATCTCCAGCTGCATCCAGTACCTCTCCCACTGCTGTCACTGCCAGGTTTCTGGAGCCTCTCACTGCTTGGAGTGGCCCTTGCCTTTCACACCTTGTCACCTACCCCTTGATATTTTCCAGATAGCTCAGCCTGAAGCCACTTCCTTGCTCGTTTTAGAGGGCCAGCTTACAGCTGGAATCCCCCCAGAGAACACAGCCAGGCTCCCTGGTTATCACTTGAAAGACTTGGGCCACACCACCTCAGCCTTTCAAACACAGGAGAAATGGGAGCTCGCCAATTTGCAGTGAGGAGAGCTGGAAAATGACAACAGCTGGTTTTCCACTGAAGACCTTAGTGCTTTCTGACAGTGCTTTGATGCCCAAGGGGAAAAAAAACAAACAGCCCCATCCAACCCTCCGTGGGCAATCACCTTCCAGCCAGTTGGTCCCTTCCTCTTAATTTCAAATACCTAAGGAACACCCAGAGATCCTAAAAGGTCTCAACAAAATTCCTTGGGTATCAGTATGATCTGGGCAATTTGCCACGGGCACATTCTTGGAGGCACTCACCACTTTTGGATGCAACACCTCAAAAAAATTATAGAACACAAAATTAAAACAAACACAACAGAACAACCCCAGGTGCACATGCAGCTCCCCACATGCTGAGCTGCTGACATTTTTCCTAAGCAGCTGAAATCAAAATCTAGTGAGAGAAGCTACCAGATGACAAAGGAGAGACACCAAGACCTCACCACAAGTACTCATACCCTGCAAGCAAGGCATGAAAGCCTTCACCAGTTGCTCTGCACTCACTGCTGCAAATTCCAGGTCCCAATTCAGCCCTGAGAGCTTCCCAAGCCCAATAAAGGAAAAACATCCAGATTCATGAAAAGCCACATTCAGATCCTTAAAACGTCAGCAGACAAATAATCAGCAATTTGGGTGTCATGACAAGCAGAGGATGAACCCAGAGCCCCGGGAGCAGAGAGTGGTTCAGGACAGCTCTGCCCAGCACTGGGAAGGAGCATGCACAAATGAGGTATTCCCTATATAAGAAAGTCAAAGAAAAATGAAAATAAAAATACTGGTTGTGATACCTTGGTGCTGCTGTCCATCACTGAAGGTTTCATCTAAGGCATCAGGATATCTGTCCCACCCATCAGAAACAGAAAACTAAATATAATCTTGGAACTAAATCTTGAGCCCCTAAAAAAGTCTCTGCAAAGTTCTGCATCCCCAAAAAGAGCTCATGGCTGGAGACAGCTGCTTTCTCCACCGCCTTCACTAGCATGGCATGCCCAGAATAAAGCTGTGTTAAGCCAAGCAAGGCTTTTTGCCTGGAAGTTTATCAAACAAGGCATCTGGAGCCAGTCAGAAGGTGGCCAGGGAACCTCAGAGCCTGCAGAGAAGCAGCCACGAGATTTTCCTAAGAAGATGAAGGAATTCTTCATGTGATTTCCATGCTCCTCTGCACCTAGCAGATTATCCATTCTCCCCAAGAGGACTAAACCGCCCCAACACTCTCCAGGGCTCCAAAGCAACTTTGTAAAAAGACAGAATTCCTGAAAAAAAGTTTTAACTAACTTCTACCAAGTAGGCAACAAAATTGTTACTGTGACTTCCTCTGTAACAGAGTGCCTAATTCCACAGTTTACTGCCTACAGCACTCACCTTTTCTACATGTCATGAAATGCATTTGGGAATTAGGCAGCTCTAAATCCAGGCCTATAGCCTAGTGCAGTTGTATGAAATTATTTCTGCAAATGACATCATTCCAGACACCACTCTGAGCCAACAACTTCCACTACAGTCCCTGGGAGGGGAAAAAAAAATATCTTAGCATGGCATGTGGTGGATGAAACAAGAAAGATCAACTTCTATGTACTGACACAGTTCCCATTTTGAGGCTCACTTTTCCCATCTTAGTCGGAGATCGAAAACAAGATGGGGAAAAAATATTCCCAAATAATACAGAAAAGGTCTCCTCTGCCTCTGGTTTGAGAGGAAAGAAGAGGGAAGGAGCACAGAGATCCCCCAGACAGCAGTGAGTGACACCCCACAAACCTAATCCCATCAACATGCTGCTTCACCTTTATAAAACTTTAGACAATTCCTCACACACCTCCAACCACATCAGTCAGTGAGAAAACTTATTTAGGGATACAAAAACAAACCATCAAAAAACACCACCAGAAAGTGCACTTAAGTAAGTAGTGAAGAAGGCTAGGAAAGATCATTACATTTCCCTTTGTGTCAACCTGAATCAAACTTTCCTTTGCTCTAGTAGAAGTCAGGAAGGTGGGAACTCAAATTGACCTTGTTTCTCTTTCCATGGCCTAAGCTCACTTGACTTCTTGTTCACTTTGCCCATCTGCAGAACACAGGAAATGATAATGAGAAGCTACTACACAGTGTTATAGGAATTATTCAATCCATAGCCACAGAGTTCTTTGAAGATGCAAAGTGCCAAGCATTATTACTAGATGAAGAAATGATGTATTTTCTCCCCCAAGCTATACAGAGGAAGAAAAAAGCCATGCAAACAGCCAACTGTATTCCTAATGAGATGCAATACTCAAAAAGTGGGGCATCTTAAAACAGATTGGACCATCTTTTTCCAGCTCTCAAAGATTATTCCCAATACATAAACCTCAGAGGATTATAAATGCAAGCAAAGAAACTTAGCTTTTGACAAGATTTCTGCAGAACAAAATAAGCTTGTCTAAATAAACAGGGAAAATGTACATTTTCGATCTTAGAGAGAGCAAAAAGAGTTTTTCAAAGAATAAGGGAAGAACTGAAATCAAGTTTGCAAGCTTTGTGAGGGATGAATTTATGTTTTCTGAATAGAAAGCAATTTCCAGGACTGGGAAAGTCAATAAAATAAGAAGAACCGGATGGGAGGGAGGCAGGAAAACGCCGTGTGCAGCAGAGGGGTCACATGCTGGACAAACAGGGCAGGCTGTTCCGTGTTTACAGACAGATACATCCCCCCTCTCTGCAGAGATCCATGTGTATGACAGAGCCACCAGCAGAACTGTGGGCAAGCAGAAGTATTCAAATCACTTTAAGTTCAAACCACATCACATAAAGCATGAGGAGCAAAAGCACAATAAAGTACTTCTTTTCTGCAAGCAGCAGTATTTCCTCTCAAAATAAGGGGAGGAAAAAGACACCAGAAAAATCCCATCCCAGCCTGCCTGGGGACCCTCCCCTACCCCAACCATGGGCAGTGCTGCACCTCCCATAAACATGCAGAGCAGCCACAGGCTCTGGGGAAATGCTTGAAATTATTACTATTTTTGAGTACAATTGAGTTTAGCACAACTATTAAAAGCCCAAGAAAAGCTGTGTGTGGGCTGGGCCCTGCAGGACAAGCCATCAAATGCCAATAAATGGAACACATAGAAGTAGCCTTGTGCTTCTTTCCCTCCTGTATTCAATGTGACATTGAGGGTAGAAAACCCAACAAATACTGATTATTGCCCCTCGAACACAAGCACTGTAAGAGGTGGACTGGATATAATTTCAGTGCTGCATGTGGTGCTCTGTCTCAGCTTTAGACACACCAAAAATCTGCTGTCACTGAGAACAGACCTAACTCAGAGCTGGTGGAGGAGGGCGCAGACACACCTGCAAACCTGCAGGGCTCTGCTAGGAAAGAGCAGGAGCTGCAGGGAGTGTGACTGGCTGGCTACACAGACTTAGCCAGGTTTCTGTGTCTTCATGGCACCACACTGAAGCAGCTGCTTCTGCTAAGGCTGATTTTAAAAGCCTTATTTAGCTTTTCTGGATGATTTATACATGTGGCCTTACTGCAGGGCAAGGCTGAACTGGCAGCAGTACATTTAACATGGAGCTAGCCAAGGAGGGAAGATGGAAATCCATGCTTTTATGGATAAATAGAGGCCGTGGGTGTACACTTTGATGTATTCTTTGTGGTGAGACTGGAGGTCAGACATGTGCTGAACTTGTGGTAACCCAGCAAAGAAGCCCATGTTCCTCTCCATCTGGGAGAAGCAGCCAGCAGCCCCAAACACAGTCCCCTGCCCTGTCAGTGCTGAGTCAGGCATGGGAATTTCCTGCCACCTCATTAGGAGAGGCTCTTGTTTATCTGCTTAATGGGGAAAGCAAGCAGCAGCTGGAGAAATCAGGCTTTTAGGACTGATTGCTGAGGGCAACAGGTCTGACTCCTCCAAATGCCAGAAACTGCCAGTCCTGGAGCCACAGGAACGGAGAAGGGAGGACTGAGCACCTGCTACTTCAGTCCTGGATGGACATGGACACACACACTCCCTCCCAGGGAGAGCAGCACCAGTGACAGGGAAAACCAGGCAGATTTATGTCCCAGGCAGGGGGGATCAGCACAGCATCTGGGGAGCAAGGAGGGAGAGACTTCCAGCAAAGGCAAGACATTTGCACAGAGATGCCAGCAGATTGTAAGTCTCCAAACACACAAACAGAAGGTGGCTGCTAGCCAGCATCAGACTTTTAACCATGTTTTTACAGCCATGATTGATGCAAATCCAGCTGTGTAATCCCACCGAGCCTGATAAGTGGTGATAAAACTGAAAGAATGTGACCAGGATGGGAGACAATAGGTGACAACCACTTCCAGTGCCAGCAGACCTCTGATTAAAAACCAGGGAATAAAAGCTTTTGGCAGTGGAGTTCAGGGCTTCTGACAAACAAGGAGCAACAACACCCACTTCTTTCCAAGTCCTTGGGCAGCTGTGAATCCCAGAGAGAGCTCATGCACAGTGATTTAGTGTGGGAAGGGTTGGAGAGCCACGAAGGAGCACTCCAAGGGCTATGGAGAGGCTAAGGGAGTAAAATAAGGGAAATGGCATTTTAAATGAGACACCAGTCCTCACACCCTGTAGGACTGGGAGCCCTACAGGTCAGCAATCTGACCCAGCTCTCCAGCTGGAATTTAAGAAGCTAAATCATACCATAATATCCAAAACAAAGTAGATGAGAGAAAACCATTCCCAAAACAAGACTGCCAGCTCTGACATGCACTAGGCTACTTGGATCAAATCAGTCTAGACTGAATGCAAAATGCTGCTCCTTGAAGCCAACAGAACTGGGACATTTCCAAAGGATCTCACAACACATACTCTGTTTTGCTGAATGCATTTTCTCGTAAACTTGCTCCAGTAATCTGAAGGCCCTTGGCAGTTTCTCTGCACATTGCCACAGACCTGCTGAGTCAGACTCACTGCACATGCACAGCTGCATCACTCAGTCACAGCATGTCCAGGGGGACCTTGTGCTGGAGCTGAACCCTCCAAACGGGGGTGCACTGGCACTGCTTGAACCCTCCACATGCCACAGAACAGCTCATTTTAGTTTTGCTTCTTGGATAATCCGAACATACTTCATTACTCTGACACGGTCCACATGATAACCCTAAATCTACTGTCATTAAACACAGTTTCCACATTTCTCTGATACTAAACAACATCTTAGACTGTGTTAAGTAAGGACCATCCTTTAAAAGATGCAAAACCAATGGATATCTGCAGAAGCAGACTGACATTCTTCTACAACTCTTACAGGAAATAATATACAGCATCATTTTAATGATATTTGAAATGAAAGCCCAAAGGAGCTGTTGTGTAAGATATTAAAAAGCAAAAAAAAGCAGCAGATAGTAGATAATAGACATCAGCAATGCAGTGGGTTTAGATTACTCACTCAGAGGAACAGACTTAGTGTTGATCTCCACTGTCACTCTTGAGCAAGTACCACTGATCCATATAAACATCCAACCCTGAGAAAAAGAGAAACAGAGATTTTGATTAATCACTCAAAGCCTGAGATGACTTAACAGCGATATCTTGTAAAAGTTTATTATCAAGTGACACAGGATACAGGAAGCACTGTGGCTGATGCACATAACAGCATTTAAAAAAAGCTAATACCAGGAGATTAAAGGATGACAACTGCTGTACAAAAAGGAAATGAGCTTGTTAATTCAAAATAATTCCCAGCAGCATTATTTCTCAGTATCTCTACATTACACAGCTGGCCTGTGCCTGCCCTTGACCTCTCCAGTTCATCACACACATATAGCACAAAACAAAGGTGAATAATACCTGGCAAGGCTTCCTTCTCACTACTGCAACCCAAACAAGCCCCAGAGAAGCACCCAACATTGCTGAACATTTGAAAATCAGGGTGTAAAGTAAAGCCAGTGGAAGTCAGAGCAGCCCATAGCACTGAACCAACCCCACAACTCATTCCCAACAACTATTCCTGAGTCTCTTTACTGTGACTATTTTGCTAAATCAAAGATGTTCTCTGTTCCTGTGGTTTGACAGGAAGTTTTAATCTCGGATACTCCCATCTACAGACTGTGCACAGAAGAGGAGCTATTTGGTATGGGAAATCTGACAGAACTGTTACAGGAGAAGGCTCTGGGTAGGCTTTGAATCTGAAATGCAAAAGGGAAGTTTGGGGAATAAATAATAACTAATAACTAAATAACTAATAACTAAAAACTTCCAAACCTATGCAGTTACATGAGCTGCCATTAGAAGAGGGATAAGAATAAGTGACTCAAATACAAATGCTCAGTGAAATATGGTCAGTAGAAGGATAGAAACAACCAGTGTACCCCCACCTGAGACACTTCACTGGCACACTGAGACACTGCTCTCCAAAAAAAAATCATGACAAGAGCAAGAGCAGGAGTTTAATACAAGCAAGTAACATGACTGGACAGCAAAGAATCAGCTCAAATATGTAGGAATAAAGTAAAGGCACACTGACTAACTAGTTGTCGACTTGTGGCAACAAACTGCAAATATCCAGAGGTTATAAACTGGAAGAGAGAGAATTCAGCCCTTGTATGACTGGGAGGAAAAATCCCCAAATATTTTCAGGTACAGTAAAAAGCTATAATAGATGATCTCAAGGCACACAAATTATTGGGTGCTTGTTATTTCTCAGAACAGTTTTTTAGAGTACATTGAACAAAACCACCAGGGGAAAAAAATGACAAAGAACTGAGCAGGACATAGGAGCCTGTGCAAGTAGACTGTCACAGGACTGGGGCTCCAGGCTATTGCAACAGACTAATTATGTACTGAGCCCTATGCAACACAGGGAAAAAACATCTGCCAGATGGAAAAAGACACAAAATGTGGTAGGCGGGGCAAAAAAAATATTTGAGGTTTCTATAAAGGGCACTGCAGAATGTCATGTATGAAACTGCAAAGCCAGGGAAAAGAAGTTAGTTAACGGTGTTATTTTAAGCCTGCCTAAAGTAATATGAAGGGCCGAAATGGAAAACCTATAATTAGATGGAGCTTCTCCCCTTCATTACAAATATCTGACTGGAGCTGAGGCTCCCAGACTGACAGGACCTTTGGGATCGCTGTTGCCTGGGCTGCCAGGACACGCAGGCAGCAGTTGGGCAGGGGCAAGGAGACATGGAGCACAGCTGCCATGGGATTCTGCAGCTGCACCTTCGGACTGGCCGCCTCTGCCTGTCACAGCCGGCCTGGCGCTCCTGCTGCAGCCACCAGTGCTGCCCCAACCCCCTCAGAGGCCTGTGCAGCACAGGGAAGCCCCAGCAGCTGTTCAGAACCAAGCTCCCAGCCAAGTCCATCTCCCGCCACACTGCAGGAGACTCGCACTCCCCACGAGGGCTGTTCTCCACACTGACTTGCCACTCCCAGCACGGGTGGCAGCACCACAGCTATTCCCCAGCCTCTGCACCACCACTATTTTGGTAAATCAAAGATGTTCTTTGTTACCGTGCTTTGACAGCAAGTTTAGTCACTTCCTTCTCGACACAGTCAGAGCTACACACTCAGCCCACACCTCGGGCAAGCTGTACGGCCACTGGCTGCCTGATGAGGAAGGGAACGTGTCCCTGCATTCCTCAAAAGGGAACAAACTGCCTCAGACCCTGGCAACACAAGGATTCAGTTTGTTCCCAAGGCTGCTAGGGAAGTGGGCTTCATTTCCCACTCCCCCGTGTCCTTCCTTCCTCAAACTCAATTTAAGTTTGACTAACGAACTTCCGGGGCTGGTTCTGGCTGGGATAGAGTTAATTTTCTTCACGGCGGGTAGCATGGGCTAAATTTTGGATTTGTGCTGCAAACAGCAGGGACAACATAGAGATGGTTTAGTTCTTGCTGAGCAGGGCTTGAGCAGAGCCAAGGCCTTTTCTGCCTCTCAGCCCATCCCAGTGAGGGGATGGGGGTGCACAGGGAGTTGGGAGAGGACACAGCCAGGACAGCTGACCCCAGCTGACCAAAGGGACACTCCAGACCTTATGGCACCATGCCCAGTATATAAAGCTGGGGGAGGGTGCTCGGAGTGCTGGCATTTGCCTTTTCAAGTCACTGCTACCTGTGATGGGGCCCTGCTCTTCTGGGGATGGCTGAACACCTCCTTGACCATGGGAAGTGGAGAATGAATTCCCTGCTTTGCTTGTGTGCACAGCTTTTGCTCTCTTTATCCCAACCCATAAGCTTTGTCACTTCTACCCTTCCAATTCTCCCCCTGATCTCACCAGGAAAGGAGTGAATAAGTGACCTTTTGGGGTTTAGTTGCTGGTTGGGGTCAAACTCCAACACTACCCTAGCAGACACCCTCTAACCCTAAGCTAAAGAAATCTCTCTTGCACACCTCTGAAGACTGTTTACAGAAGTATTTCCTATAGGACTAGCTGTGATGTTCATCCCAGCACTTCTCCAGCCTGAACAGGGCACAGGACACAGAGATCCAGGGGGCTTCACCCCGTGCCCTGCATTGGGATGCCAGGAAGGCTGACAGCCCCCAGGGAAAGTCTGGAGTTCAGAACAGAGAGTGAAACCTGTGACTTGTTGGGACTTCTGGGAAAGGGTGGGGATTTTCTGGTTTAACTGGAAGGGTCAATTATCATCCAAGAACAGGAGCTGAGGGAATAGCTGCTCCCATGTCACACACAGCCCGACCTGAGGGCACACTGGTGGCCGGGGGCTCTCCAGCCTTGACAGCAAGAGCAAAGTCTGCCACCGAGTTCAATCCAAGTTCACTTCCAGTATGAAGAAAACAACCTCCCAGAAAACCACTCTCATAACCAAGAGCCAGTTGTTATGAATGATCATTTAACAAGAGCAGGACTAGGCAAATCAGGTGAGAGTTAATTGGGTTTTTGCTTTCATAGAGAGAACATCACAAAGTATAAACACCCTGGGGGAACCTCACCAGTATCCCCAGGAAAGAAAGGTGCACAATATGGTTTTCTTTTTCTTTTCCAGACTCTAATTTCTTAACCAGGAAGAAAATGCAAATCCTAATCCCACAATTTTACATGTTCAGCAGTAATATTTTGCCTTGCCAATCAAATGTTTTCTGCAACAGCCACCCATTTCTTTTTCAAATCCAAGACGCACAACTGCATGCAATTAATTACACACTGTGTGAATTTAAACAGAAACAGCCCTGTGCTCAAAGACTTGAAAAAAATCACATGTTGCACTCTGTTTAGGTGCACAGTTTAACAAGAAAGGTTAAGACAGCACTATTTCTTTGCTTTGTGACTCCTAAGAGCTTTGTTTCAGGAATATTTCCAGAAGAATGCAAGAGCACTGCAAGCAAATAGTTCTGTTCTTTACAAGATAAAAATAAAGATCTGTTTTGCCTAATCATTTCTGATCAACTAAAGCAAGGCTTTGAGATACAAGATCTGAAAGAGCTCCTGCTCTTTACTAAAAGCTAAAAAATTACTCTAACATGGGACCCCGGTAGTCACAGCACAATTCAAATTACTGCTCCTTCCCACACACTTGCCTCATGTCTGTCTGTTTGTGTTTCAATTTAAAAGCTACTGTGACATTCTTCCTACGTTTTAAAAAGAAATTTCCACAAACAGGATTCAAAATTACTAAGGAAAAATTATTAACATATACAATTTGAAGGAAGTCACTGATGCAAGCTGATTTGTGTCCAGCTATCTTGCCTTGGAAAGGTGGGAAGAGGATTTAAAGCCAAAGGAGCAAAGCAAGCAAGAAACACTGACAGTCTGAATGATCTGGAGAGTTAATGGTTTTCCGTGGAAAAAGCCATTGACAATAGCACGATTTTTTGTAAAAGGCCTTTGGGCAAAGGCTGGTTTGAATCTGAATGGAAGCAATCAGGACTGCAGCTTGAATGATTTCCTCACATCTGTATACACCATCCGTCTATGCCAAATATCACCCACCAACACAGCCTCCTTCACCTTTAAGTCACCCTGTCCCAGGATGCATTTTCCAGTCCCTGCAGACCACGTAGCAGATACCTTATTTATGCTGGGATAGGCTAGCTGCACAAGAACAGAAAACACAGATGTTTGAGCCCTTATCTTTATTTTTAGTTTCTGGAAGGCCGCAGACATTTTGACACAGACAAAAATCACACAGCATCCACGGTAACAAGGCAGTCTGGTTTGGGGTCTTACTGCACCCACAGCTGAAACCCAAACCTTGTGCATTTACAAGTGCCAGCCCTGAGCTTAAAAAACAAGTTTTGAGCCAAACCCAGGGGGTCTGGCACAACTGAACAAAACTAACCACAGCATTAACTCCAGTGAGCCAACCAGCTGATAGCTCACATAACATTTCCTACCACAAAACGGCACATTTGAACAATGTACATGCACAGAAGTCACTGAATCCACACAGCAGCACTGGAGGATACAGACAACACAGCCAACTACCATAGCAAAGAAACACTTTCTGGAAGCATAATAAAATAGTCTGAATAATCTCATGAGTCAGAGATGAATAACACAAGATAGACCATTCAATGAAGTACTTGTAAGACCAGCAGCAAGAACAAACTGCAGAAGGTTTAAATAAAAGGTTTCAAATCATTGACTGATCAGATATTAAGTGAAACTAGACGTGATTTACACAAAGAAAAAATATGACTAATCTATGACTAATTTTATATTAATCACTGGAGTGCCACTGCATGCAGTTCCTGTCAGCTGTGAAAATACAGATGTTAGTTGATGGAAGATGCAGAACTGTCTGAAAAACATGGAAGACTACTTCATTCATTTAACTGAAGACCTCATGCCCCAAAACCCATGTTATTGAAGCAGGGTGATGATAAGTCTGTGGAATCCAATATGAGAGAATGACAGATCTGAGAGCACCAAGTGCTGGTGCTGTCAGTGTCCTCCCCTCAGTGTTGTGTCACGTTTGCTGACACTGAGGTGACTAAAGCCATGGATCCTGGTAATCAGACAGCAGCCCAAAGCAGCAGAGGCTGCAAGAGCTCTGTTAGAGGAGACTGATTTTTCTTTAGGACAAGATATCACAGAAAAGCACTGCTATTACTAAATGAACACAGAAAGATCATCAAAGTGTTATCCCTCTCAGGCACCAGTTTGGTTTTATTCCACTACATATGCAAAAGAGCCAGGAAAAGCCTCCATGTCCCTGATCCCTTCAATCCTGGCACACTCCATCAAATGCAAAAGGCACTGCTCTATCAGTGGTGTTCATCTCCTAAACCTCACTGGTGTTACCTTTGCTTTCTGTCTTTCTTCCCAACTCTGCTCAAAATAAGCACAAGATATTCCTTGACAAAAAGGCATCAGGCTCTCACATAAAGTTCCCCATACCACTTTCCAGGAATATGCCTGCCCTTCAATTACCCTTAATTGTTCTGGGCATCCTTCACATTCACAGCAATACTTTGACATTCCTCAAAGGAACTTACAGAGCTCCAATCACCACAAGCTTACAGAACCCTGCTAATGAAGGACACACAGCCCAACTCTGTGTTTCCAGAGCTGGGAAGTGAGGAGGAAGCGTTGCAAGAAGCAAAACCCAAAAGCACTTACCAAGAAAAAGAACAAAACAACATCCTTTTGCTGCTGTCAAGAGGAGACAGCCAAAGGATTAGAGTTAAAAACCCTAGAAATTAGTTTCAACTTAACTAGATGTTTTGCCAGCTTCAAATAAATTTTATACTTGTATTTTGCTTTCTCTCCATGCAGACATTTGGGTTGTTTCAGCCCTTTTAAGTTGGTTACATGCTAATACACATGCACACAACAGGATTCAGCTGTTGTGCTTTCATATGCACTGCAAATGATCCTGAAAATAACATTTCTACTAATCACATTGTTCCACAGAGTTTTAAAGCACATGATTGCAGAATAAAACCTTCAGCACATATTTCTGGCCCGAAATCTTAAGGAAATTAGGCTTATGTGGTAGTGTTGTTTGTCAGTCCTCACCCTATTAAATTTTCAACTTGCTTGTCAGTTTTGACCACATTTGGCAGAAAGCAAAGAGATCCAAACAGATGTCACATTCCTACACCTTTGGGGGAAATTATTGTGCAGGTAGAGAAGATACATCCAAATCAGCCTCTCACAGGATCAGATTGTGCTGCAGGAACTCAGCAATTCCCTCCTTTGGCTGGCCCAGCAGCTGCTCCATCAGCAACCTCAGGGCAAGTCCCAGGGCCACCAGTGGCAAATATAGTTAGTCCTACTTACTAATTTTATTCAGGAATCTGCTTTAGAACTAACCTATTACAGCACTTTAGTTAAGGAACAAACAAGGATGTTGCCACCAATGTTAAAAACCGTTTCACTAACAATTAGAGAGCATTATTCTCAGAGGAAACACTTCATTAGCTTTCGGTCTGCCCTTTTTTAAAGTGGTCAGTGTCTTGCAACAACAGAAAAAGTAGCTTTTTGCTCAGAGAAAATAGCAAGGTGGCAGTTTGTGAGACAGAAAAGAAGGATGCAGGCAGAGTACAAGTCTCAGGGGCTAAACAAGATGCAAAGTCATTTTCCACTTCTGGACCACCACTCCAAGTGCATACCAATTACTCAGCAAGTTAAAAAGGCACCAGCAGCAGCTTCCCCCAAGCTTTCCAGGGTCATAATATGCAAAACCACATCTCCCACTTGTCAGAAGGAACTTCAGCAAGCCTCCAGACAGGAAGACAGCCACAACAGCTCCACTGCTCCTGCAAACACCCCAGGTCAACAGCAACACACGTCCTGATGGCAGCATGGAGAAAATGCTGGTCCTGCCAGGAGCACAGATGTATCCTGTGATGAGAGGATCTCTCTCCAGTTGGGATAGTCTGGCTCCACTTATTAATAGCAGAGCTGGCATCCACAGCCCAGGGCTCTGAGCCAAGCACTGTAGTGTGTCAGGAGCAAGGTGGTGAGGTTTTATGGAAAAGAGCTTCCAAACACTAGGCCTGGGAACAAGACAGAGTCTGGGCACAAAAGTAAAGTTACCCCACAAAAACAATAAGCCTTAAATCACAATGAATTTCAACTAACTAAATTCATTGTACCACATCCTGAAACAGTCAGATGGGGATATCAAGGCCAGGCTAGATGGGGCTCTGAGCAACCTGGGATAGTGAGAGGTGTCCCTGCCCACAGTAGGGGCTGGAACTGGATGATCTTTGAGGCCTCCTCAAACCCAAACCAAATTATGATTGTATATCTGACCCCAGAAAGCAGCATCCTCACCTATGAGCTTTCCACTCAGCTTAGTCAAATAAACTCTCCTACTTCATCCACCCAGTTTTCACTCTCGTGGAAGAACAAGCCCTAGCCACCATAGCAGCCAAGCAGAAACCAGCTCAGTGAGAGCCACTTTCATATTTCACATGGAATGTGGATAAGTAAGTATTCCATACTTAACTGGTTGGTTTGTTTTGTGGAACAGCAGTTGTTTGTTTCTTTAAGGAAAGAGGTGAACTTTGTTTAGACTCCAAAATGAAAGGTCAGATGTGAAAGAACTACTTAGAAGATGCTGAGGGTAAACAAGTGCACCATTAAGTATTTCTTGTGTTATATCTTCATTTAGAAATCACCTACAGGGAAGAGCTAATATTAGAAGCAGGATACATCCCACACAAGGATGCTTCTATTGAACATCCTACAAACAGATGTTGCTAGAACCTAACAATTCACCCAAACAGATTTTTAACTGCTGCGTAAAATTTGGGAGACAGCAAAAAAGACTTCAGTATCACTTAAACTGATTATTTTCCAACAGAGAAACTGGGGAAGGGACCATTGTCAGGAGAGGTGGTGGAGCACAGGGAGATCATTCCCTGTGCAGAAGGGCTGGGTAAAACCCAAGTCCCTCACTGGAAGGCTGCAGGGTCTGTCCCTTTGAGCCAAACCCAGGAGCACATGCTGCTGTCCCATGGAGGGGATGGTGGAAGCAATGGAGACAGGAGAAGGTCTTTCCAAAAGGTCTTTTCAGGGCAAGTCACCACCATATCTTTCACCTCCTGCAATCCAAACCCGCCCTCATTACTGTCCACAGTCATTTAGTCTCACTAGAGACCCCTCCACACACAGCATGAGAGACTGATTCAATGATTGGGCTTCTGTCTCAGTTCCTTTTATCCTGAAATTTCCTCTAAGAATCCTATAAACTTATGAGGGGAGAAAACAGCCTTCCATATCTGACTAAACAGTAAAACCCAGCTCCTGCTTTATCTACAGGACAAGTCATCACTCGCAAAAACACTGCAACAACTTTGATTTCCATGAAACCCCTTAGCTGCTGAGCTGCAACACAACCTGCACTTCCCACACATTCCTTGTTTACCATCCTTAGGTACCTAGCATCTCTCTAACCCAGCAAAGACAAGGTCTAGGAAACACTGAACTGGCACCCTCTTCTGAATGTGGGGCTCTGCAGGTCAAGATGAGCATTAAGAGAGGACTACATCAACACAGTGCTCTACAGATGAACCAGGTCTAGGTGAACCAGGAGAACACAAGAAATGAAATGCAGGGAAGAGAAGGACAAATTGGGAAGATCTCTATGAGCTGTGTGTGCAGTGCTGCATAACTTGCCCCATGGAGATGCCTGCTGCCTCTCTTCTGCAGAGAAGGCATCTCAAGCACAAGGCTCCCAACATGCAACACCACATTGCTTTTTAATTCATGAGTTCCCTCCCTGCCCTTCATGCAAGCTGGGGACCTGAAGGCTGAGATCACCTCCTGCAAGATGGAATTATGGAAAGAGCTTCCCACAGGTCCTCATTAAACCCCAGAAATCCTCAGAGACATGGCAGCAATGCAGCTGGTGATAATGCATTTCCCCTTCCTGCTTTCATCACTGATTATTACTCATTAGGGCACTTATAATCTTTATATAGAGTTCTTTTATGTAGCCTAATTTGCTAAGAAGTAATCACTCTCCTCCTCCTCTGGTAATACAAAAGAGGGCTGTAAAGCGATTTCATTTGCTGTTTATTCCATGGCTCTCCTCCCCAGAAGTTTCTTTCAGATGTTCAGTCTGAAGCCAGATACATTCGATCATTAGAAAATGTCTGAGACAAGCTCTACGTTTTACCCACTTTTGTGTGGAAAAGATGAGTAATTTAGGAAGCTTTACATCTCTGAGTTTACTTGGAGTTGCTTCTTGCCAAAAGAAATCCATTAAAGAAATCCTTCTTAAAAAAAAAAAAAAAAAAACAACAAAAAAACCAAAAAAAACCAGCAATGTAGCACTGAAGAATTGAACTCCCCAGGCAGAGCAGGGTAAATGGAGTTTGCCTGCTGCTCAGAATGAGCACAGGACAGGAGAGCGGGACAGACACCAGCACCACATGCCACAGGAGAGCAATGCACTTGTGTGTCAGCCCAGAGCTGAGGCTCCAGAATCACTGCCTGGTGATCACACTCCAGCATGCTCTGGCTTCTGGCTTCATGTTCAGGGCTCTGCTGCCAACCCATTCCAGGGCTCCAGCACATCTCTTCACCTCGTTGTTGCAGGCTTCCTTCAGGGAAAGCAACAAAAGACATCCTAAACCCAGAGCAGCTGTAGACTCCAGTCCTGTGTGTGCAATCCAGACTTTAAAGACCCATCTCACTATAGCTCTTCCAGCAGTTCTTGGACAATAAATATGCTGGATGCTGAAAAGGTCACTGCTGAAATAGTTCTGAAATAGTGCACTATCTTGCACTGACTACCGCTCCCTACAAGTTAGTTGAAAACAGGGAATACAGATTTGTATCCAGCCTTCCCTGTAATCCAAGAGTGTACACCACAGATTATTTTGCTTCTGGATGAGTCCAAGTCCTCACTGAGCCCTCAAAATTTCCATAAACACTTACCAAGGAAGAGAAAATGAATTAATGGATTGCAGCGCCTCATGACACACAAACCTCAAAGCTTTAGCTGTTTAAAACCATCCACACCAAGCAAAGGAATAGGCTGTAGTTACAAACCCCAAACAGCAAATATAGTACTATTTAAGACAAAAGGGAGAAAATGTTTTTTAAGAGTAGAACAATTCAGGCAGTTGGTATTTGCAAAAGCCTCCTTCTACACACCTCTGTGCTTCTGTTTCCAAACAGTCTTTCCATACTGCAATGAATTTTGTGTAATTACTAGCTAGGTACTGAGAAACTTAATTGTACTGTATTAATAATAGAGATTTTGACTTCCTATCCAAAGGCTCTACTACTTTTAATTAAACTTGTACATTGTAACCTTGTTAAGCTTATGCAAATCCAACAGTGTGAAGTTGGCTGTAATAAATCCAGAGGTAATACTGGAGCCTCCATAGGATGCTGATACAGAATTCAAAATAAGTTTTGTTAGTACAGACAAAAGCAAACAAACACACCAGAGCATGGGAGATGGTTTTGAAAATTGAACTTTGCTCAATCCAACCTCAGTGTGTTTTCAAAGGGTCAATAATCCACTACAAGTCTCCTCAACTCCTTGTTCAAGACAAACAAGAGAGTTTTCCATCAGATTTGCAGCAGGTTGAGAATGGCAGCAGATTTCCCACATGGCAGCCATGCAAACCACAGGAGCCAAGTGAGGTAAGACCCAACAGCACTGTAAAGTCAAGGAGGGAAGACAGCATTGAACAAAGATAGGCAGGGGAGTCTGCTAACCCAGGCCACTCTCTGTCTGAGCACAAAGGAACCAGGTTTGAGTCAAAGGGCACTTTGTAAAAAGTCATAGCACTGACTTAATGGAGCACCACCTAAATATCAATTTCCTTCAGCCAAGGCTGGATTAGTCCCAGAAAACCAAGCTCTGATGTTTACACTTGCATGTCATTAAAGCAGAGGGAGAAGGTGCCAGGGCAGGGCTAAACCAATTTTTAATGTTTTCCAAGTCCTTTCATGTCAGTCACAGATCCTTTACAGTCAGTGTTGTGGAGATGCAGTCTAGTCTCAAACCCCGAGGGAGAATGATCCAGAAATGCATGTGCCCACTGATTCAGCAGCTGGAACTCTGAACAGCTGCAATTATCCCCAAGATGATGTCAAGGGGCAGGGTGGGGTGGGAAAAGGAAGGAAGGTGGCTGTATGGCCACCTGAGAGCCCTCCCCGGGGATGCTGCCCTTAACCTGGGCTGCAAGGAGAGGTTGTCCCCCTGGCCCACTGCCCTCCTGCTCCAGACTGCCTGGCCAGGGGGAAGAAGGGCTGTGCTGCAGGCAAGCACATCTGGCAGGCAGCTCCAGTGGGTGAGATTGCTCTGGGACAGATGGGACAGCAGGGAACTCTGCTGCAACCCCTCACCAGTGGTCCCCTCCACCTTTGCTCAATCTAAATTTGATGGAACTGATCATTTGGGTGAGGGCAGATATCAAAGCAGACTTTAAGCCTCATGTGGCACTACAGTTGCACTGGCTAAGAACCAATAAAGGGCCATGTGATTGTTGCCACTGATCCTTCTCAGTAGCCATTTCATTACATCGCTATTTTCCTAACTAATAAAGGTCAAACTGTATTTTTTATTTTAGATCTGTATTTTCTCTTAAATTAAAGGTATTTTTAAACCAAGAAGTAGCAAAAAGGAGATTTATTTGCCTTACAGATACCACGCCAAACTTAGTTCAGAATTAAAAAAACAAGGAAATCATTATTTCCCCAGCCTCCTTAAAAACAAGAGAGAACAGTGAACAAGAAGCCAAGATTATTAGCGGGCAGAAGGAAAAAAAAAACAACAAACCAAATTGAAGAACGAGAGCAATAAGAGCCTTTGTTCCCAGGAAATCCTTTTAAAGAACTGAGGAGACTCCAAGCGATGCAGCTGTACTTCCTGTGACCTGCAGCGCTCGGTTTGGGAACAGTGGCAGGGTCACAGCCTGGGGACAGCTCGGTACAGCCACGCTGCACACACAGAGAGCCAGCACAGGAACATCCTGGGCTGCAGGGGCAGGGAACCACGCAGCTCCCCAGCCGTCCTGCAAAGGGGACCTGCCCAGGTCACACGTGGTAGCAGGATTCCCTCAGCACTCACAGCTGGGGCTGTTCAGCCCTTAGAACAGGCAGCTCCAGGGAGACCTTCAAGCACCTTCTGGGGCTACAAGAGAGAGACTTTTGACAAGGACATGTACTGACAGGGCATGGGGGAATGGCTTTAAACTGAAAGAATATGGAGTTACATTAGAAATTAGGAAGAAATTCTTCCCTGTGAGGGTGCTGAGGCCCTGGCACAGGGTGCCCAGAGAAGCTGTGGCTGCCCCTGGATCCCTGGCAGTGTCCAAGGCCAGGCTGGATGGGGCTCTGAGCAAGCTGGGATAGTGGAAGGTGTCCATTTGGCAGGAGGGCTGGAACTGGGTGTTAAGATCCCTTCTAACCTAGGCCATTCTATGATTCCTCTAGAGCAGAGCAGGCAGCAGCAGGAGACAGCAAAGCTCTTGAACAACACCCAGTAAATAAAACACCAACCTCGCTCCCAGGGTCGGGTATTTGTAAGAGAAATATCACTACATGATAATTCAGTTCATGATGACCTATGCTGCATTAGCATTCTTGCAAGGAAAAGCATTTGGAGATGATACAAGCAGCTATCCACACAATACACTTCATAAAGCACACACAGCCCCAGCAACATCACTTGATGTGTTATGGACAGGCAGAGCCACTTCTGAGGCGAGCCACACTTGGAACAGCCGTGCAGCAGGAGGGGACAGTCCAGGCAAAGGGAACGACAGAACAGGAATGCTAAACTCCTGCAGGACTTAGATAAATACACTGATTACCAGAGTTTGTCTACACTAAAGAACTAACTCCAGCACTGTCCCTGACTTGCCCTCCCATCTGCATCTTGAATTCAAGCACAGTGCTTAACTTCAATTGGCAGGAGACACAGGCAAATGTTTGATTAAGCACATTTAAGCAGTGCCTAAGCACCACTGCAGGCAACCAACACTCAGGGACCCCAAAACTCTCCAAGTATTCCCCCAATATTTTCAACACAATTCCATCATACCCTGCGGACAAACTCAGAAAGCAACACAACATTTGTATACATATTTTTATATGTTTGCTTTAAAAGTTTAGTGCTGTATATAATTACAACAGAGCTTTCAGACCCCTTGGCATCCTTAAAAGCACACCTACTGCTATCCAGAGCAGCACTCTTCCTTCGAAGGATGCCCAAGATGGTTCATGTTTGACTCATTAGAGAGGGACCAGCTCCACTGGAACACACAGCTGAGAACATCACGGGAAGAGTGGCCGGACAATCATTCAGTATTTTGGGCACACAAGCCCTTCACTGCCAGCAGGAGTCAAGTTCAATATATATGGGTGAGATCACTAGAGCTTAACTCAGTTCTGTAGGATATCAGCATGATAAAAATGGGAGGTGAGGCTGCCGGTCCCTGAGGAACAGCAGGGGGAGGCAACAGTTGTGCTTGGCCATAGCAAGGAGGCATTTCACCCCAACTGAGACCCCTTGAGCTGGAGCCCAGCCAGAAAGCCCAAATAATGGCCCTTCTGCTCACAAAACCACCCCTGAATTCTGATTGTTCACAAGCTGTCTGGAACACAGTTTTAAACTCATTTAAAATACAATGAGGGGAAAATTTCCTGCTTCTCATCACTCAGAGAAGATATTAAAGCAATGTTTTCTTCATTCCTGCTTTGCCTGGGTTTCATTACTCATTTTCCAACTTTTTTCGAAACTGACAAATTTTAAAGTACAGGGGTTTTATGTGTAATTTTTTACTTTGTCCCTGCACAGGATGTCATTTTGAGTATGCAATAATTAAGCACTGCATATGCACAGATATGAAGATTTTGCTTTTACCTTGATTAAGTATTTGCTTTGTTTCTTTAAATCACGCAGCTTGTGTCTTTTACAGGAAATTAAATTAACACAAAGTATCTTTTAATAATCATAAGAGCTTTCCAGCAATTCAATTTGCAAAATGACAGACCAGCATTCTGCATCACAGTAAGCAGTTTATCAAGCTGTTTTGACAGCAGATCTTGTTCAAAGCCTTGTCCAGAAATGTAACACTACCTCCTACTACTGCAGGCGTGCAGTGACAGAAAACAGTTATGAAGACACAGCCAAGCACAGGCTCTCTCTTCACAACATGAAAATCTGGAAGTCTTGTCTCTCTACCAGCTATGACCCAGCCAGGAGCAGCTCTGTGAAGACAAGTTAACACGGACCCGCTTTATTCTGTTTTCCTGAAAACGAAGCCAGCCCTGCAGTGCCGGAGGCCCCAGCCCTGCGTAGGAGGGAGCCTGGCGGTTCCACTCCCAAAACCTGCACGAGGTCTTGGCAGGGACTCCTCAGCACAGGTCAGCTCACAGGATGCACACACGGGAGGAGGAGATGCAGGGAAAGACATCATCAAGGTATGGAAAGGACTTGAAACCACAAAGTAGCTCAGGGGGAAAGGCTGCTATAAGTGTGTGAGGAAATGCCCCTACCAAACCCATAAAACATGGCCAGGGCCAGCAGCCCAAACCACAGGAAAGGTCTTGCTGTGACACACTGACCTCTTCACATGCCACTTGACTGGCAGTGCCTCCCCAAAAAGTGTTGCTTCTGCTCAGACATGACTTCTTTCTGCCCTCATACAGCACAAATGCTTAAAGAAACCAGAAAAAAGCCCTGATAGCTGGAAAGCAGTGAAAATAAGGAAGGCAACTTATCCCAGCCTCAAATGCAATGAGTGGTGGAGTTAAGAGCTCAGTCTGGCCCCATCCACACAGCAGCAGCTCCAGCACGAGCACAACTGGCTTTTGAGCAAACACTGAAACATGGAGCATACTCCAAACAAATATTCCTCAGGGCAGAAGAAAAACAAAGATGCATCAAGTGAGACTTATGGGATAACTACTTTCACTCCTGGGTTCATGGGCTTTAGCCTATTTTTAGTAAGCTGCCTTTGCAGATGCCAAAATAACATCCTTTCCCCGCTGTACATACACAGCTGGACATGAATCCCCATAGCCTGGCCAGCAGCATCTGCATTCAGCTCCACAGATGTGAATTGCAAGAGGAAGCCTAGAGGGGAAGCCTCCTCTTTGGATCTCCAAACACAAGTAGTCAATATGGTCCAAGTGCCAAGCAGGTGCCAAGTGCCAGGAGGCACTGCAAACCCCCCAGAGAAGCACAGTTCAAGGCCAGAACAAACTCATCTGCAAAATCACACTGGTCCATCTCTTGCCTCCACTGCTGCCAGCACACCTTCCTGAGCAGGCACATCTTTGTACACTTTTTGTTCTTTGAGAGGCCTAAAATCCTCATTGGGAGAAATCTGTCCACTCCAAAGACAAGCCAGCAAAGCCCCATGACTCTGGGAGCTGTCTCTGGCTCCATCCAGGGAAAACCATTCCAAACTACGATGGCTCCTTAATGCCACTACAGCTGGGATGTCCAAAACACCCTCACCCCAGTGCTTAGAAAAGGAGGCTAGGGCCAGAGACAGTCCCAACGACACATTTTCACACTGTCCTGGGGAATGCCAAGCTTCCCATTGAGAGTCTGGCCATGAATCAACCTCCAGCATTTCCTGAGCGCCACCAGAGGCTCTGCCACAAGAACAGGGCTGTCATCCACTCACTGGAAAGCTGCCCTGACCAGACTGCTTTCCCCTGCCTTCCACATCCCTGCCACGTGCTCCATGGCTGCGGAGCACCAGGAGGAAGCTGGCATACAGACTGGCACACAAAATCCCACCATGCAGGCAAAGCAGCTCCAGCTTGGCCCACGCTAGCAGGACACACAGCCTGACTTCTCCCTCCTCCACAGGGAGGAGTTTGCAGGTCCACAGATTCACCTTGAGCAGCCTCAAAGATTTTTAGTTGCTTTAGTTCATCTCCAGCACTCCTTTGCCTCCCTATACCCATAGTCCCCTCCCAAAAATCTGCCTCATTTCCCACAACCGCCTACACAGCGAGCTTGGCGTACTGGCTTGTCTCAAAATCTCATCAGGCCTCAAACAGAGACAGCCAACTTTCAGAGGAGGATTCATGCTTCATTTTTCATAGTCTCAAAGCTATGCCACATGTTGAGTCTGTGCTGTAACCTCCTGTTTATCAGGGAACAACTAACAGTTTAATTTGGATTAATCTCACGTATGGCTTCTATCAGACCCGGCAGAACCTCTGGCTGCCCTCACACTTCTGTATAAACACCAACAAACTCCAGGCATGAGGGCCTGATACCAGAGGAAAACATCTGTCTCAAAACTCTGCAGCACAGGCAAGACAGGCAGGGCTGAAGGAAGGACACCACAAATTACAGCACCCTGAATTTCCCTGTGTGCCTGTGGGAGGGCAGGGACATGCACTGAGAAGATGGACCCCTGGCAGGTGGCACTGCCAGCTTCAAAAGCCAGCAGGGTCCCCTGCTCTGCAGCAGCTCAGGTGGGGCTCTCACCACCCAACAAGCCCAGTCCAGGCCCCCTACATTCCCTGGGGGCCCTGTTTCCTTGCCCCTCACTTCCATGCCCAAGGACCTGAGCTGCAGAAACCCCACCCTCCCTTTGCTACCAGGTGTCCTCCTCCCTTCCCCAGCCATACCCCCAACAGCCTGCCAAGACAAGAGACAACAGGACAGGAACAGGACAGGCATCTCTATTTAGACCATCACTGGGTCTCCATCTCCAACCATCTCTCTCTTCCAAAAACACGTGGCAAGTCAAACAATGCAAAGTGGAACTCTGACTAGAATGGAACTCTGACTAGAAGCAGAAATGGTACTTTCATTGGCTCTAGGAGGTTTTTAATGGAAAGCACTCCTATTTCTCACTCTGCTTACAGCGAGTAACCTCACCCACAACTGGCTCTATATCCTAGGGCAAAGAGATCACAAAGTAAGGCTCAGAGGGAAGGTGGTAGGACCCCATTCCTTCCTTTTAACACAGAAAAACAGAGACAGACCCCCTGTTTTGCTCCTAAATGCACACTCTGCAGGAGCTACATGAACATAGCTGGATCTGAGGAATGGAAAAGTTGTTCCTCACCATGTGCAACAGCAAAGCCAGGCCTAATTACCACAGCCACAGGAAAATTATATAGAACATTTTTAGTAAGAAGAGAAATTAACTGCAATATCACAGCCAAATTCCAATTTAGCATCAGCAGTCCATCTGGATACACTGTCCTAAACAAATGGGTGGCTGATCCCAAACTACCACACGTGCTGTAGCTTCCCTACCCTTTTTAGTTACAGAATGAGCTGAGTAGGGAGGGACTCACAAGGATCATCAAAGTCCAGTTCCTGGCCTGCACAGGACAGCCCCAAGAATGCCCCTCTGTGCCTGAGGTTGTTGCCCAAACCCTCCTGGAGCTCTGGCAGCCTTGGGGCCGTGACCATCCCTGGGGAGCCTGTTCAGTGCCCCAGCACCCTCTGGGGGAAGAACCTTTCCCTGATATCCACCCTGCCCCTCCCCTGACACAGCTCCAGCCATTCCTGGGTCCTGTCCCTGGTCACACAGAGCAGAGATCAGGGCCTGCCCCTCCTGTTCCTCTCCTGAGGAAGCTGCAGAACTGCTGTGAGCTCTGACCTCAGTCTGCTCTTGTCCAGCTGAACAGACCAAGTGCCCTAGCTGCTTCTCATGGGGCTTCTCCTCCAGGCCCTTCACCGTCTCCAAAACTCTCCTTTGGATATTGTCTGAGAGCTTCAAATCCTTCTTATATTGTGGCTCTCAAAACTGCAGAGTCCTTCCCCTCCAAAAGAGGCACGGAGATAGACCAGCACATCGAGGCAAGCCCCTACAGAAACATCCCCTTGTTCCAGCTCCTTCTGCATGTCCAGGTGCCCCACAGTCAGCTCAGCCCTGCCTGAACAGGGCAGGCCCAACTCTGCTGCCCGTTTTTCTGCTGCCACGGCCCAGAGTGAGGCACACACACTTGCCAAGCAAACACCTCCGTTCTGACAGCTGCATTTCCACACAGCACCAGGTCCCACCAGGAGCCAGATTACCACCTAGGACAGCACAGGAAAGAGTGTCAAACAGCTTCTCTGCACAGAAACACAACAGGGAGAGACATCTGTTGCAAGAAAGCCAAACACACAGCAAGTGCAGATTTTGTTCATCATATCTCTGTGGTATTTTCACTGGTGAATGAATAAACCATCATTTACAGCAAAAGCAAGATTTCCAGTTGGAGGTTATTTACTTTCACCTCCACCACAGCAGCCCTGGCAAGCCAGGGGATGTGCAAGCCAAGCAGCAAGTGCTCGCATGCTGGGAACTGTTCAAACAGGAATAATTCAATCTTTTTGTAGTCTCACCCTGGCTAATTTGCCACAAGCTGTCTCTTTTCAGATGCTACATGAAACACGAGGAAAAAACCAAGCTGGATTAAGCTGGTCTATTTACAATCAGTTCATCTACAGAGAGTTCAGGTCAGTTCATTTTCTATGCTAAACAAATTCATTTTTTCAGCTTCACAGGGTTTAAGGAACAAAAATTTATTGCAGTAACCAAACATTGCTCACCGGACAAGCTTGCAGCGATTACTTAACTAACACAAACGATTTTCAGTGTGCGTGCAAGGAATGCATGGGATAATTCCAGGGCACTCTCTTCCACCAGCATTTTACAAGTACTTTTTAGGTAGCTATGGAGACGTTACAGCCTTTTTCATTTTGCTGTCATAACTAGACAGCTATTGATTTCTTTGCAAAATTCCTTGGAAGAGTGGGGAAGGGAGGAGGAGTTTCAAGCACCGTGAGGTCTGAGAGCAACAAGCTGAAGAAAATTTCAGAACAGATTTCAGATGGAGACATCAGCCCAGAGGCTCCTTGCAAAAGATAGCCTTGAACCTGGTCCTGCTTTGGTACTTCTGTAAAAAAGGAGGTAAACATACACACATGTCACAGGGATTGTCTTCCAACAAGCTCCAAAAGGAAAAAAATTTCCAGCTACCACTGCCATCCTCCTGCAGAAAAGGAGGCCCTCCCCAAGGCCAGGCTGTGGTTTTTCTCCAACACAAATCTCTCTGGAGGCATGGAGGGCCTCCATCCTCATAGTAATGCTGGGCTACAAGATGTTTCCCTCTCCCTCTGAGCAGGTTACATGGAAGTCTCATCCCTGACACCCCTTGCAGGTAATCAGTGCCTCCTCTCCACCCCCAGCAGGCATTACAGCATTGTGATGGACAGGATGGACAGCTCTGCATTTCACTCTCCTTCCAACAACAGCCCAAGAGCTTGATGTGAGCTCAGCACTGCTGCTCCTCAGCAGCTGATTGTGCCCAAAATGATGCCAAGAGAAATGCCTTTCACCTTACTGACTTTTTAAGAGAAATCATTCCTGCATATGCAGATTGAAGACTGCACACCATGACAAGAGGAGACACAGAGAAGTCTGAAATGTGAGATACTGACCTGGAAAACCCTGTGTCACACAGATAAGGACATGCAAATAATCATGGATTTAGGTCTCACTCAGAAACTCCCTCAGTAATGAGAACAACAGATCAGGCTCTGAACAGATACTTCCCCTTGGATAAAGCAGAAAGGAAAGCCTGTTCAACCAAAACATTTTTCTTAAATTCACCTTAGACCCAGCCACAACAATGGAACCAGAACCTGTAGAATTATCTCTACCACAAGCTGCAGGAAGTTTACCAGCACCACCCTGAAAATAAATCTCAATCTTCTCATCTCCATGCTGTGTTTACAGCCTCATGACTGCTCACCAAAAGGACACTCAAGCTCTACTGCAATGGAAAAAAACCCAGATGCTGCTGCTGCAGAACAAACCCACGACTGCTCTGTCCATCTAATGGCCATCCAGAAATGCAGCCACATCGCCACATCTTCAATGCTGCTTTTTTAACTCTTGTGAAGGCCTGGAATGGAAGAAGAATTAACCATCCCCTAAGCTCCCTAAGAAGCTGGCTGAGGACAGGCAATGCCACGGGGAAGCCCCAGGACTCACCCCATCTCGCAGCCAGCTGCTCCCAGATGTTTCCACCACCCCAACACTGCCAGCAGCATCTCAGCATTGGAGCAGAGCCACAGATCTGGTCACACCAGCTGCCAGCAGCAAGCCATGAGACTGCAGTGTCCCCACGCCATAGGGCACAGTCCCAGCCTCAGCCACTGCTGCTGGATGGCTGCATGTCCCCACCAGGGCACTGGAGAGGGAGGGGGACACATCTGCACCCCAAACCCAGCCACAGCCTCCCACTCACCCAGAGCAGGGCACACACCTCCCTAGCATCCTCCACCAACACAGGCTCCAGTCCTCCCAAGGAGAGGGGCAGGGAGTGGTGCAACTCCCCCACAGCATCCAAATTCCTGCTGCACATCCTAAAGACAGTCCAGAAAATCCAGTTCTGTCCAGCACCATCAGAGAATGCAGTGGCCCTGCCCAGCACAGGAGGTCCAACACCAGCTCCACCATGAGTGTGGAAGCCTCTGAGAAGATGCTTTTGGTTATGACCTGTTAGTTACATGTTTCACATCCAAGAGAAGATGGACACCAAGGTAAGCCACTATATGCTCCTTCTGGAGAAGAAAACAAACAGTAAACCAAATAAAAATTGTGTGATATAAAAAAAAAAAAATCCAGCCTTTCTTTATAAAAATACAAAAACTAACTTTTTGGAACCAATTTAAGCTCAGGCAAGAAATATAAATATGCATTTCTGAACTTTCCCCTGTGATGATTCCTTTACAAACATAACAAATTAAAAGTGCTCTCACAAATTAAACCAGCTTTGGTTAAGTGGAGGGGAAAAAAATGCTGATGGCCCTAAGATCCAACTGACAAGCCTTTTCAAGTCTGCTCTGATGCAAAACCAACTCCCCAGGGATTTAAATTAAGAGTAAAGAAATATTTTCCTTGGCTTAATCCTGGTTTGGAAGCAGGACAGAGGATACTACAACAAAGCCAGCACTTGAATCAATCAGGAGCCACCCAGCTGCCACAAGCTTTTCCTGGAGACCAGCTGCTCAACACAACCCCCTCTTCTTCAGCAAGACCCTTGCTCCACTGTACCAACAGCTGTGGGCAGCAGTGGGGAACACTCAGTGTGCCCTGGCTGCTCCAACCTCCTCCCTCCCTCTCTGCAGGCCACTAATGCCATGACACTGCCTAAGATGCACATCCAGGTCCAGGAGAACAGACATTTGAACGTGGACCTTCAGGGAAGTCACTAAGGATGGCTGCCTCAGCCTCCAGCTGCAATGTGGGGGTTCCCCCTCACAGCACAGAGGTCCCCAGGGTGCAGATCACACAAGGGATTTGTCAGCTGTGGGATGGAGCACCTTGCTTTTCCTGGGGAGGATAAAATGTCTGTCTGGTTCTTCCAAAGGAAGCTCTGTGTACCATCCCTCCCCCACCCCTGAACAAAAGTCTTCCAGAGATGCTTCCAGTGCATGAGGGAGAGCAAAAAGGATGAGCATCAAGGCCATCAAACCACCACCTCCCACACGTTTTTCAGCTTGGAATGCAGGTTCCAGCACCAGGAATGTTCCTTGTTCCCACACAGCCACAGCCTCACCCACACCCCAACCCCTGCCTGCCCCAGCATCCTGCACACAGCAGCTCTCAGAGACAGTACACTCCCCCCTGAGGCTGGGGATGGACATAGATGAATCCACCCTACTTTTAGCACAGGTCTAAAACCTAAACCAGGAGAGCAGAGGAGATGGATGCTTCAAGACACGAGAAATGTTCCAAAATCATGCAAAACACAACCACACAGCTGACATCTATGGATACCTGCTCACCCTCACACTGAGAATATCCCAAGGCATTTACTCCCTTCCCCGTCTCCACAGCACTTCTACCATAGGAGCAGCCCACCTGAAACAAGCCTGAGAACAGACTCTGACAGTCTCCATATGGCCAGAGGGATTTTTACCAACCCATGGCAGCTGTGTAAGGACATGGCAAAGCTGCACAGAACCCAAGATCACAAGGGCTACAACCACGTGAGATCATAACTATTTTTGGAAACACACCCACAGCTCAGGGTGTTTTCACAAAAAAGGTACTCTTCTCACCTGCTCTTCAAGACAGACATTAATTAGCAGCACTACACTCTGCAGAACCTTAATTTGATCCTACAGACATCTTCACACGCCAACCTCACAACACGCAAAAACATGGAGACCAGCCTCCAAACAGGATGGAGGTGCTTCTCTCCATCCTTTATACTCTACATGACCTGGGCTAGTCCAAATAGCTAATTTCCTTCAACAACACTCACACCTTTCACATGTTTCACAAAGGCTGTATTTCTGTCAAAACTTCTTACCTGACTGTAGCCAGTGAGTACACACACCCTTTAGGGAGCATGTGAAGTCAAGATTCAGCAACACAGCCTCTCTGGATTACTCTCAGCTCTTTGGACAGACTCAGCCCATGAAACACAAAGCTGGGAGAGAAGCCCCATGGCCACGCCTGCTGACAGAGCAGATGGACAGCTGTGTGCACAGCTGCCTCAGCACCCAGGAAAGTAACTGCCCTCCCTCATCCCCTAAACACAGCCCGGTGCTGGTTGGGTAAATGCACGTGTGTTCTTGTTTCTGTCCTCCATAACACAGCACAACAAGGGAAAGATCTGAGAATGAGGAGGTTGGGGGATTGGTTGTTCCACAGTTTGTACACTTTTACAGTTATTTTACAGTTATTTTTCTGTTACCAACCATAAACTGTGTGTGTTGTATCTCCTTCACAACCACTGCAGTGCCCATGAAATATGTGGGGTAAATTCTACACTGACAAATAAAATGTACCCTGTTTTTCCCTATGCTTTTGCTTCAGAACTGATCAGTCTGAGACAAGGCAGGGAAGACCAGACCATTACACTTTCCTCTTATTTTGATGTGTCTGTAACAAAGCAAGAAAGCAAAGTTCTTCTCCCAAATCCATCACGTTTGGAGCCACGAGAACTGTTGGATTTCAAAGATGCTGGTTCACACTAGTGGTTATCAGATTTTTCCCATCTGTGACACAATTTGACAGCTGCCTGGCAGCACAGAGTTCTCCACTTGGGAGTTCAGATGCTGCAGCAGACGGCTCCAGTCTCAGCCTTCAGTTCTCCACTAATATTTAGGGGAAAGCCCATAAAGAGAGATGCCAGTGCAAACTCACTTTTGCATCAGCACACCTGACCACAGAGCCTTTTGTGCACAGGTACCATTTGGCAAGGGGATTTTATTCCTGCAAGAGTTACAACACTGTGCCTGCTGGAACAGGGATTGCCATCAAAATGTAAGCCAAGGGCTGCCCAAAGTCACTGGGTTTGTTATTTTTATCTCCTCTCAAACACCACAAGCCAAAGACTGAAGTGGCCTCTGGTGCTGTTCCTCGACAAAACTCGCATTGCTTAATGAAGGAGAGGCACAGAAGGGAACAGGAGCATCCTCACCTCACCACAAACAATTCCCCCCAGCCAGCAGCTCTGGGGAGGAGCTCTCCGCAGAGGTATCAGCTCTGTCAGCACAAAGGGATCAAGCACTCCACAGCAGGAACTCACAGCACTCACAGCCAGCAGATACATTGGTTTGGCAAGGCTGGATTACACAGCCAAACATTTCCCAAGTTCTCCACCTGCCTCCCTTGTTGGAATGCTCCAGGCTGGGGCAGTAGCTGCAAAGTGCCCAGCAGAAAGGACCTGGAGGTGCTGGTCAACAGCAGCTGAACCTCCTTCAGAACCTGCCCAGGTGTGCGAGAAGGCCAATGGCTGCTGGGCCGGGCCAGCAATGGTGTGGCCAGCAGGAGCAGGGCAGTGACTGTGCCCCTGCCACATGTGGGCACTGGGGAGGCCTCACCCCAAGGGCTGTGTCCAGTGCTGGGCCTGGCACTGCAGGATGGACACTGAGGGGCCGGAGCGTGTCCAGAGGGGGGAACGGAGCTGGGCAAGGGGCTGGAGCACAAGTCTGATGAAGGGAAGCCAAGGGAGCTGGGAAGAGGGCTCAGCCTGGAGAAAAGGAAGCCTGGGGAGATCTTCTGGCTCTCTACACCTCCCTGACAGGAGGAGGCAGCCAGAGGAAGTCAGGCTCTGTTCCCAGGGAACAAGGGACAGGACAAGAAGAACGGCCTCAAGCTGTGCTGGGAAGAGTCAGGTTGGACATCAGCAGGAATTTCTTCATGGAAAGTATGGTCAGGCATGAAGGGGCTGCCCAGGAAGGTTTGGAGTCCCCATCCATAGAGGTGTCCAAGCAAGGGCTGGATGTGGCACTCAGTACTCTGGGCTGGATGACAAGGTGGGGATTGGTCAAAGGTTGGGCTCATTGACCTGGGAGGTCTTTTCCAACCTAACAAATGCTGGCATTCTGTGATTAATGATAAAGATGACCCAGGCAGGGCAGCAAACAGAAAGGCTTTGGCTACAATGGGCTGCAAATCTTGTATCTAAATATAGTTCCACTGAGGAAAGAAATCAGCTTTTTACACAATTGGTTTACTTTAGCCTTTTAACAGAAACAGAAGGCCAGCCAATGGAAAAGGGAGAAAGCTTTAACCCAGCACACGTTCCTCATGTACGGCAGGAGTCACAGAGGAACAAAGTGCTCTGGAAGCTAAAGGGCACCAGGAAATTCTATGTGCCCATAGCAAGACCAATACACAGCCTGAGCAAGCCACTGTGAATCCAGTGTGATGACTGAACTATTAACTGAAAATTCCATCCTTTAAGCACAAATAAAGTACTGTTTTGGCAGCAAGCACTACTAGAAAAGTAACAAACAGCCACTGTCTTCAGTATGAGCTGAGTCAATACACAGGTCAATTTGTGAGAGAGAGGAGGGGGAATAAAAAGGAGAGAATATAAAAATGCATCACTCCCTACATCTCAAGGTATGTTCCCAGCTAAGCATCCTCCCTAGGGAGAGAAAGATCCAAAGCAAAGATCCCACCAGAGACCTACTGAGAGATGTCAGGACTTACCGTGATCTCTGCTAAAGTCACTTCAAAATGGAAACACACAACAAGTGCAGATATCAAACACATGGCAAGAGCAACACTGACCTTTAAGAGGACCAAGTTTTCATTCTGGATTAGATGCTAACTTTTCCAAACACAGAGAAAGAGATGTAATCTCTGGGGAATAGCACAAAGCTTCTTCTGTGTGATGCAAAGGTTAATGCTTGCAAGCCAGACATATCCAAAGGGCTACCTGTGATTTCTAAAGCTGTCATTAAATAATCACCCTGTCTTCACTCAGCCAGGATGGGAATTTATAGTAAATGTTAAATAAACATGTGGGCATAAACACCAGCAGTAAGCATGAGGCAAGGAAACAGTAGTTCACCTCTCCTGGGCTGGATTCAAAAGCAAAGTCACTAATGGGATGACTAATGAGATCTCACAATTACTGATGGGGGAAGGGGTTCACTATTCAGCCTAAGTACAGGAAGGTATTAAGTAGTTTTACTTATGAAGGTATTAAGTGGTTTTATGTATCCTTAATGCACAGCTGCATGCACACCTTCCACTCAAGAGGACTGAACACAACAAAACTTGCCTGAACCTTCCAATAAACCCATTCCTTGCTTCTGTAACTTTAGAGATGTGGTTTGGCCTGGCAGAAATGGGTCAGTTCATAATTGCACTCTTGAAAGCAGCCACAAAACTTCAGTTTTGCTTTGAAACCTTGACAATCACCAAGGTGAGTACAAGAAGAAGCTCAGATACACCAACCTAACCTGCACATCACCATTTAGCAGCTGAGGCAAAAGTTACCAGCACCTCCTTAAGGAAGGGCATGCAAATTCAACAGTGGGACACGGGCTTTACTGACCACCCCTAACACCACAGGGTGTTTTATCACCCACCTAAATCCTGCCTAATGTTTGGCCCCTACTTTCTCTGTTAAAAACTACTGCAAAACAGCAGACTGCCCAGTCAGAGGCATTTGGGGGTTTTGCACTCCTTTTGAACCACCTCAGGAGTCAGGGATGTGTTTTTGGAACATGTGTCCCAGATATGGGATCTGGGCCCCTCTCCATGTTCCCTCCACCTTCCCAGAAAAAAGCACACAAAGCACAACAAAGAAAATCAGTCAGTTCCTCCAAGGAGTTCCCAACAACTCCCCCGTGCTCAGCCAGCCAAAGGCCCGGTTTGATGCAATGGCAGCAATAAGAAAGTGACTAAACCTTCGCTGGTTTCAAAGCTCTTCAGGGGAAGGATTTCCACTTCCTTGAAAGCGTTCCTTCACGTGATGAGAGAAACATCAGAGAAGCCCCACTCGGATGGATTAAGGAGACCAAGCCTCCTGAAGGACACTGCACCGAGCACCTCCTCACTCACAGGCCTGCCTGTCCTCAGGCCACCCTGAGCTGGCCAGTGAGCAGGGACCAGACTTTGTCCTGCTCATGCAGGGACCAATGGGACCGGCCAGGCCGGCAGCACCACCTGGGAACCTCAGTCTCCTGGGAATGGCTGTCATTTCAGGAATGTTAACAATTACCCTCCTGTGGCCACGGGTCACAGGCAAAGCCTCCCTGGGCACCTGCACAGACATTTCCAGCGGCTCCCCTCTCCTTCCTGCAGCGTGTGTCACACTGCCCTGACAGCACAACCCAGAAAGGAAACCGGACTTGCATCTAAGGAGGCAAAAAAGGTGAAATTCACCACGGTTCCTGCCCCCTGGGACAGCCCTGGCTTCAAGGTGCTCCACCCTGAGTGTCAGGGACAAGCAGAGCCTGGATCGGCTGCAGACACAAGTGCACAGTACAAAGCAACTTCAACATCCCTCAGCACAACTCTTACACCCAGAGGCAGCAAATGGATGGAATCCCAGGGCTCAGGGCAGGAGATGGGTTGCTGAAAAGGGAATCTGCTCCTCAGGGCCCCCCTCATAGCCAGGCAAACAGGTGGGGCTCCCGCTGCCTTCGGGAGGAGAGAAACACCAATCTCACCCTCCTGCCATGGGAACATCAATCCTCATGTGAGCACCACAGCACAGCTCTGACAGTCACTGTCACTGCCAGCAGCTGATCTCTGATACAGCTTTTCACGAAGCTGTGCTAAATCCAAAACTCCACTGGGATGGGTACTAAGCTAAAGTAGGGAGTGCTCTGGCTCTTTATTTCTCAGTGAGCTGAAATCAGAAGGCCGGAATCTTTGTTGCACTTGGAACAGAGAGTTGAAGCAGATTTCTGCTTCCCTACTTTCCAGAACACTTCCCAAACCACCCTGCCATGCTGCCTCACTGAGAGCACCAGTTCTACTTAAACCTCTGCCTACATCCTTCACAAATGTAAATCCTCAACATACAGCTGCTCCCTTTAACAGAGGCAATAAATGCCGAGCTGACACTTTGGGACATCTTCATCCCCAGAGCTCCACGGTGTAAGCATGGAGAATATTCCCACTCCGTGACCCATTTCTGCTGTTTACTTTTTGGAATGCAGCGACTCCTGTATTGCTCAACGTGCTGCCGGTGCAATCGCACAGAGCCGACACACGGCGCTGCTGGCAGCGGCTGTGCCCGGGCCGCAGTGAGGAGAGGAGAGCCTGCAGAGCCTCGGAAGGCTCGGCACAGCCAAGCCCAGCCTGGAACTCCTCCTTGTGCTCCTCACTCACACAGGGAGCACACACGTGTTACAGCACAGCCAAGCGTCCAGCAGCACAGCTTCCCTCCCCCCCAGGAACAGCCACGGAGGTGCAAAGCAGCTTTTTACAGCTCCAGCTGCACCAGCACGGTGCGAGCGAGCACAGCGATTTCAGCCGGGCGAAGTCACGGCTCGAACAGAAACAGACCTCGAAAAAATAATTACAGGATGTAAGAACCCCAGGCCTTAAATCAAACCACATTTGTTAGCTCTAGATAAAACTCATAACTGCACTTTCACAGCGCCAGTGCGTGAAGCGTCCTACTAGAGCCTGAAAAGATTAAACCGGAGAACGCCAACCTCTCCCCAAAACTTCCCCAAAAGTTCCGTCAGGTCCGGCACAGAAACAAGGCACAGAAGGTCGGGAGCCCTGAAAGCACTGGGAGGCGGCGGGGGGACAGGGACACGCAGGGGGGACCACGGGCACACAGGCGGAGCAGGAGGCTGGGACACAGCACGGGGACAGGGACATGGAGCGGGGACAGAGACCGGCGGGATGTGGCGGGGCACGGGGACAGGGACACGAGGCGGGGACAGAGGCTGGCGGGATGTGGCGGGGCACGGGGACAGGGACACGGAGCGGGGACAGAGGCTGGCGGGATGTGGCGGCGCTGCCCCCTCGCTGTTCCCCGCCCCGGGCACACGCGGCGCTCCCGTCCCCGGGCCCGGGGCGGCTCCGGCCCCGCTGCCGGGGCCCCGGGCCTTGGCGGCGGCAGAGGAGGAGCCGCCGGGGCAGGGCACGGCGGGGCTCATCCCGCCGGGACACCAAGTTGCCGCCGTCGGCTCCGAGCGGTCTCGGAGCGGGTCCCGCGAACTTCCCTTACCTGCGGCCGAACCGCGCAGAGCCCTCCGGGGCGGCCGCGCCTCCGCCGGCTCCGGGCAGCCCCCGCCGCCGTCCCGCCCGCGCCGCTCCGCTCGGTGCCCGCCCCGCTCCGCCCCGCTCCGCCCGCGGCCCCGGGACCGGCCCCGAGCCGCCGCTCTGCCCCGCCCGGCCGAGGCACCGCCCGCCGCCGCTGCCGGGGCCGGCCATGAGGGAGCCGGCGTGGGGTGGTGCGAGCGGCCGAGTTCCCAGTGCCCCTCACGGGTAATCGCTGAGGCTGGAAGGGATCTCAGAGATCACGGAGCGCAGCCCGTGACCGAACAGCGCGGCGCGAACCTCACCCTGGCACCAAGCGACACGTCCAGGCTTAGAACAGCCCCAGGAACCGCGACTCCGCCACCTCCCTGGGAGCAGCCCAGGGTGCTCTGCCCCGGACTCGGCCTTCCCTGCCCACCTCGGGATCCCGACGGATGTCCCCGAGTGTCTGCTGTGCTGGAGCGGCCCGAGATGCCCCGAATCGCTCCTCGGCAAGGGAAGGGGTCCGGCCGCGGCCCCCGAGCAGCGATCCCGGTGCTGCAGGAGGCAGCACCCAGTGACACCCTGGTTCAATCTGCAGTGCACCCATGCCAGCGCTTTGCCTCAGTGCTGAGCATAAACGTGGGGCAGGTTTTAATGCACTGATCCTCGCTACATTTGCACAAGCGTTAGTTACACTCTCATTTCTACCGTGTAAGGGATTCAGTGCGCTCCAGCAGCACCCACGCCAAAAACCAGCCTCGGCTTTACCAGCTCCATGGCAGAAAGGCCTGAGATGCTGCTCTTTCAGGAGTGCAGTTTTACAAGTATCAGACCAAGGGGTTCAGCCAACTAACTCTCAGTTTTGTTTGGAGTTGACTCAAAGTTCTTTCTCCCATCCCTTCTCCAAGAGCTGGGTTAGAGAAAACTTTTCATGTTTTGTTCATGGGATAGACAATTTGCTTATGCTCTGTTTCTGACCATAACATGCAAAGTGGAAGTTTACATTCAAAATGGGAAAAGTATTGGTGACATGTTGAAAGCAAACATTTTGAATTCCTAGCAAAAGTGGGAAGGTATCATTTGCTTTTTAAGCACAGTTTGCAAAGAGGACAAGTTGATCCAAACCACTTTTTTTTTTTTCTGGCAAGTTACCAGCCTGTCACGTTGTCCATACAGCTCCAGTGTGTTTCAGGTTAAACAGCAGGACTAAGTTTCAGACCATGAGAAAAGAAAGGCAATTTTAAAATTGCCTACCTGGGTTTCTTTGGTATCTTCTATTTTTAGTACCTCTGTTTCAAAACTTTGATGCCTACCTATGGTTCTGATGCTCTACAGCTGGTCTTTTTGCCAATTTTCCTCAAATTTTCATCAGTTCTCCAGCAAATGTTACCAGTTTGCTGTCAGCTGATGGGTGAGTGCTGATCACACTCCAGGTCACACCAGGCTGAATCACAGGGATCCCACTCCAGCACTCCATCCTTCCTGAAATGGCTGGGCTTGGACTTGCCCAAGAACAAACACTCAGAACAAATACCCACTATTCTTCAGCCTTTGTTTTTGAACTGAATTTCTTGTTGATTGTGTTTTTTGTGCTTTTAATTTTTAATTCAGAAAGTGAAGATTTTTATTAAAAAACCTAATGCAGAAGGGCTTCATTTGTCAGGATGGCATGAGAGAGATCTGTCTGAAAACAAATCTCGGCAGACAGAACATTTCAAACAACTGTTTGGATTCTTTCATCAAAGAAAATACCTTTGCAAGTTAAGACAAATCTCTGATAAGGCTTTCTGGTGTGCTGATCTCTCATCTCCCAGAACAGCGTAGCCCTTTTTGCTCCAGGCTGGTTTGCAAGGAATGGTTGATTTTCTCCACCTTTGTGAAAATGCAGCAACCTCTGAGAAGGCAAACAACGTGCTGGTCCCTCCTGTGAAGGCTTGGGGATGTTACAAGGAGTAAGAGCATTTTCCAGCATTGTTCATTCCATGAGGAGGTGAAGGAAAAGAGCTTTTCCCTCACTTTGCACTGGGAGCACGCACCGTCTCCGTGGTTACAAATCAATAAATGGCATTAAGCCCAGTATTTCAAGAGCTGTCAGAGGCATTTTGAAGGAGCAGTGTGCACTTTGTGACAGGATTTTCTTTGGGCAGTACATCCCATCTCCCACACACTCACAGCGTGGTACAGCCAGCAGTAGTGTCCTAGTGCAGTTCATTTTCAGGATCAGTGGCGTGAGCAGATGAGCTCCAAGATCCCTGTCACAAAGCAGGTGATTTTAAGAAAAAACTCTTCCCTTTTCAGGGCCAGGTGAGGCCCTGGCACAGGGTGCCCAGAGAAGCTGTGGGTGCCCCATCCCTGGCAGTGGATGGGGCTCTGAGCAAGCTGGGATAGTGGAAGGTGTCCCTGCCCATGGCAGGGGCTGGGAACTGGATGATCCTCGAGGTCCCTTCCAACCCAACCCATGCTACAATTCTGTGATTCTGTCAGTGCTAGCTCGCAAGGAAGGCACTGAAACACAATAACATGCCATGTACATTACAGCCAGTTCTTAAGAACTTCTTGTAAATAAATTCATCACTTTGTTGGGCCCCAAAGGTTTTCCTTTAGATCAAACCAGTTCCCCAAAAGGCAATAGCTGAAAGAGCTGAGAGATCTCCTTCCCAAAGAACAGTGGTTTCCCACCCAGGCTGTGCACGGCTTTCGCTTCAGGACAGCTCACAAAGTGAACTCAGTGACTCCCTCTCTTTATTTCCAGCCAAGTATTAACCCCGCAGCAGAGCCAGGGTGTTTTCAGGTCAGGGCTCCACCACTGACTCTCCTGGCACAGTTGTGTCAGTCAGGGCTGTGATAAGATCCTCTGAAGGCAGAGTAGTGCCAGAAAAGCACCTTGTGCAGATGGAGGTATAAGCAGAGAAAATGGTGCTTTTGTCCTGGGAGCTTCTTTCACATGAGGGAGCTGGAATTCACTCTCTCAGCAGCAGCAGCACAGTTTTATTGTTACAAGCCATTACCTTGAAAATATTTGCTCTTCTGACCAGCTATTGTAGCTGGGCTGTCAAAGCTGTCCTGGTTTTCACCTGCCTGAAGTATCCTGATTGTTAAATACCCTACAAAGCAAACTGTTTTGGCCTTGAGCTTCAGTGTGACACCATGTTCAGTCCTGGGACAAAGCACTGCACAAACGATTTCTAGCTGTCAAATCCATAACTGAACCTTTCTCCTTGTGTTTAAATTCCTCTCCAATCCCTTCCTAAAAAGGACAGGAGAGATTCAGTGCCCAAAGGATTCATAATCCAGAGCAGCTGAGTACAAAATGCTCCCAAACTGTACCCCTGAAACAGTCAAACTTCTGACCTTGGCTGTCCCATCCCTGGCTCTTCCCACAGTGCTTGAAAACACGAGGAAAAGCCCTGCACAGTGAGCCTGCTGCTGAACTGATGGAAGAGATGCTGTCCTGCCTTGGCTCTGCTGCACTTTCTGGTCTAAAGTTTCTCTGTCCTGAAGTTTCTGGTTCCACCCCCCCAAGAAGCAGAAGGTTGTTTAGGAAGTGACCAATCTGCCCCAGGGCATGGGACTGTTTTGGGTACCCAGTTTCAGATGATCAGTTTTGTGTATTTGATCTGGAACCTTGTGTAATTAACCCCTGAAAATCAAGAAAAAGCAAACTCCAGTTCCTTTTCCAGTGGACAAGGAAACTTCCATAAAATTTCACATACTCATGTAATTAACTTCAGAAACCTCTCCAGCATGAACCTCAGAGATGTGTCAGTGTGGACGTGGAAATCACAAAGAGCAGTGTTACAAATCAGAAGATGCTGCATATTTTATGTAAAATGTGAGCAGAAGAAAACCTCCTGACATGAGCAGGAATCACATCAGGCTCAGCTGGAGGAATCCATACCATGGCAATAGCACAACTGCTTGAAAAGATTGGGTGTTCCAGACCATTGTCTTCCCATTACTCTGAATCATTGCTGTCATCAAAAGCAGGACAGGAAAGGTTATGCTTTGAGAAAGTTTTACATTCCTAAATTTCTGTAGGCCTACCAAACTTTTTTTTTCCTCTCCCTGGAGGTCTCCCACTCACTAATTTAGGTATAAGTGCACTTTAACTGGGCTGAAATCCTCATTGGTTCACATACCTGTACTTGTTACAGCATTCTCTCCATTTCAGTATCAGCAGATAATTGTTGCTTACACTCAGGAGAGGATTTCTGGTATAGTCAGTGCTCGATGGAGCTGAAGAGAAACCCTTTGGGTACTCAAAGTGTTTAACTTCAAACACAGGACAAAATGTTCAGCAAAGAAGTCAGGAATTGGCATAGAGGTGCCAGCAATAACTTTTCCTGGTAGCCCCCACACTGGAATGTCCCAGATAAGCACCTCTCCACTGCAATGCACACACGTGGCTGGCACAGCAAGGCACGTACCCGAGTCTGTGAAGCACAGCAAAGTGTTATCAGAGCAAAGCAGGCGTGCTGGATGCAGCAGGACACAACAGAAACTCCCTTTGTAGCATCTGCCTAATCTGGAGGAGACCTTCCTTCTAGCCACAGCCAAACTCATCCCTTGCACAACGCACACTGTTAATCACAGCTGACCTCACTGCCACCCTTCATCCATGCCTGGCTGCTGATGACATCCCACACCTAAGCTTTGCTCTCCAGCCACCAGCATAACTCTCACTTTTCACTTCCCACTAACTCTGAGCACATATTGCTTTCATTCCTTTCAAAATGAGTTTCCACATCCCCATTGCCTGGTGAATCGTGTGAATATCTTCCTGAAGTTTCTCAGATACCCAAGCACATCTCTGCTTGTTCTCGGCATCAACTTCGAGCAGGTAATGAAGAACCGCCTGAAGTGCTGCTCAAGGCCGTCATTCCACAGTCCTGACAGAGCCAGGCTGACAGGCACTCCCCAGATCGCTCCAGCACCGGGACAGCACGGAGCACCTTTCTGAGGAGAATCTCAAACACCACGGCGGGGCTGTGATGCTGCAGAGGGCTGGTCCCCCCGAGCATTCCCTGCAGCAGCAGCCGTGCTGAGCGCGGATGTCGCTGCCCGGCACGCCGCCACAGCCGCACAATGAGGCAGTGTCAGAGCCGGCTCGGCCAGCCTGGCCCTGGGCTCAGGCTTTCGGTGGCCTTGGGGAGGGGAAAACAACGAGCTTCAGACATTCCTGAAATATTCGGGCTGAGAGGCGGCGGAGGAAGGCGACAGCATCCTGCCCAGACGGGAGCAGGAACTGCGTTTGCTTCCCATCTGCAAGAGATGCGTTCACATCGTTTGTTCCCGGACTGACCTCTCTGGAAATGCCTCTTGCTGGTGACTCACTGAGGTGGGAAGCCAAACCAGGCTCCCTGGCTGAGTCAATCAGGTGGCAGCACCCAAGCAAGTTAATCACTTGAGATTACTGGAATTTTCTGCTCTGGAGAGACAAGAAGTGATAAGGGAAGTCTTAGGGGCTGACTGGAGTAGTCACTGAGCTGTCTCACTCTATCAGTCAGGAGGGTGCTTGGCATGCTCCGAGCAAAGTGACAGACAGCCAGAAAATAGAGATTATTTTGTCCTGAAAGAAGAGACAGCTCCAAGGGAAAATACAGCTCCAAGGGAGGACAAAGAAATGGTGATCACTGATTTAGGTACTACTGGTTTTGATCTCCCTGTCTCTCTCTCTCTCCCCCTTTCAACAGATGTGGAGAATAAAGCTTTCATTCATGGAAGATACCTATTTTTTAGGTTAGAAAAGACATCAAAATTATCTTTATTCTTCACTTCACTTGTGAGCCCTGTCTTTTTGTGTTAAGGCTAAGTAGAAGAAGGAACAAAGGGATTTTGTTTAAGTGGGGAATAAGTAATGTCTGATTGAGTATGGCTGATAGAAATAGTTTATAACTAGAATTTCACTAAGCCTATAAAATGAAAATATTTACATTATATACCTAAAACAAACTATTTGAGGACCATCCATGAGACAAATGGGGTAAAAACTAAAATCACCCTTCAGCATTCCTGCCAGAAGGTGTGCAGGATGGACTGAATTTCAGTTGTCTGCCTGTGAATTGGAGGAATAGTTGCCTCTTCCTATTGCAAAAATGCCTGAATATCTCACTGAAGTCATTACAAAATTGAAATCTGGATGTCATCAAATCACAGAATGGTTTGGGTTGGAAGAGACCAGTTCCAGCCCCCTGCCATGGGCAGGGACACCTTCCACTATCCCAGCTTGCTCAGAGCCCCATCCAGCCTGGCCTGAAACACTTCCAGGGATGGAGCATCCATGACTTCTCCAGGAAACCTGTGCCAGGGCCTCACCACCCTCACAGTGAAGAATTTCTTCTGCTTTTTCAGATTGCACTTATTCAACAACGTCCCTGTTAAAGCTGGTCAAACATTCTAACTTCCACCCCTGACATAGAGTTGCTTTTAACATTTTGAAACACAGCAATGTATTCAGAATGAAGAGATGGATATTTAGGATTTTCATGAAAGCAAATATTCCAAGAACAGCAGCTAAGCAAAATAATATGAAAATCACAATGTAAACATCAAGCTATTTTATGGGAATGCACATGTGTTCATCCATGGATTAGCCTGAAAAAGGTGGTGGACACTAAGAGAGGAGGTGAAGGCTAGGACAGGAGTTCTGCCAGGCTGCAGGGTCCCTGTGTCTCATTCAGCTGTACCTTCTGCATCCATTTAATGTGTCCTGCTGCCACTGCAGCTCCTGCACAGGGACAAGAACAGCGTGGATGCAACACACGTTGTGAGCGATGAAAGGTCAAACATGCAGCAGGAAAAGGAAGGCACAGAAAGCAGGTGAGCACAACGTAAGGGCAGATAAGCAAACATGCATCTCAGATGAGATTAATGGAAACATGCATCTCAGATCAGATTAATGCAAACATGCATCCCAGATGAGATTAATGCCACCCCAAGCCTGACCTTGCTGAGGATGGGAGCCACACCTCCTCTGGCAGCTGAGTTTCACAGCAATACCTGCGGCAGTCAGCTCTGCTCAGCTAAATGCCTCCTGCTGAACTTTACAAGCCCTATCAGCTCATTAATGCCCAATTTGCTAATGCACAGGCATGAGGGATCCTGCATGAGCAGTCCTGTCATGTTTTGACTTCGTGCCAAAAGCTCCTGAGAACTCCTTTAAAGAGACAGTGGTAAGAGTGCACCAAGCAGGTTTCACCAAGGCCTCCAAGAGCAGAAGGTCTGCTTCAGTTTCAGAGAACAGCTGTGTCCCTCTTCTAAAAAAGCAGCTTTGGTTCCTAAAAGAATAGTTTTCTCTTACAAAAGTTCTTTAAAGAAGTTTCAAATGTAAGTGATCAAAGTCAGTGCTATGGGTATTTTTTCTAATCCTGGGTTCTGGAAAGAACTATTTCAGCATTATCAAATAATTTAGTCTCCACTTCCCCTTACTCAGATTAATTCTTGTGTACTTTCATACAGCACTGCTATATTTGTACACAAACCCCTGAAAATTAAAAAAAACAACAAAAAAAAAAACAAAAACAAAAACAAAAACAAAACAAAAACAAAAAAAAAAAACAAAACAAAAAAAACCCCAGGAATTTACAATATGAGGCCTTTAATTTATACACAAATCACGTGCAGGGGACATTAAAAGATGTTTCAGTTTTCAGGAATCTGAGGAATGATATTTTGCCTTTTAAGATAGAACAAGTCAGAAGTAATCGTTATCTTCTGGCAAGTGTTTTGCAAACACAAAAGTCCCTTTAGTGTTTGGGAAACAGGAGTTTAGACTGGATGATTTTTAAAAATCCTGCCTTCTTTTAAAGCATATATCTATATTTTTACATATACAGAAGTAAATACTTAAGCTGCATTCACTAATAATTCAATAGCATACTTAACATATAAGCCTATTTAAAATAAAGTGAATTTTTTATATTGAGTATTAAAATATAAGTTTAATATATATATTTAAAAATTAAATTCGAGGTGAAAATAACGAACATTTGCTACTAAAGTTTTAAAGAACATAAAATCAGCCCAGCTGATGGAATTACCATCTGAACATCTGGAAGAAGAATTGCTGAAGTGAACCAGCTTTTGATAAAAGGGATTTTTCTACATGTGCAGAAAGGATATTGGAGCTGAACAAGCTAAACAATCTGAAAGAGGAATAGCAACAAATTTAAAGCTGAGAAACTAACTGGAGACTACCCACAAAAAGCTTGTGTTTCTGGCTGAATGGTGAATAAAAGCAGGGACTGGAAGTGCCACCTCTCCTCAGGATTAGGTTTCGAGGGGTACTGACCAGCAGCAAGCACTTTGATTCACCACCTGGAAATGATCTGTCTAAACCAGCTATGTTTTATGAAAAAGATACAGTGATGAGCTTTGCATGGGTTCTTCTGTGGACAGCAGGCCTGTAATGGTCTGCCAGGTTAGTCAGATTAATTAATAAATAAACATTGATACAAGGGCATGTCCCTGCAGGGGACAAACTGAACTCCCCCTCTCCTGCAAACACAGCAGATCATGGGGATGTTCCAGTAACACGGAACAAACTATGTTGCATTTCTTATGATAAAGTATGATGGAAAAAGGACTTAAAAAGCACAGGTCTTTCCTGTCCCCCATTGTCACTCAGCCCACAGAATCCCCATGGGCTGCAGCAATCAGTGTGGGCCTCCACAGTGAGCTACCAAAGCTGCATGAAGTGTGTGGGGGCATTTTTAAATTCAACATGTCATATTTAGCACATAGGAAGACATTAAGGCAAGCTGCCCTCCTGCTTCCCATGAAAATGATGCAGCTGATTGCTCCTGCATTAACAAGCTGGGATACACACATCAAAGGAGAGCTGGGAGACTGGCACGGGCCCCAGGTGACTTCAACCAACACGGGTTTCAGGCAGTTTCAAAACATTTGTCTCATCCAACCCAAAAGCAGCCAAAAAGGGGTGGCAGAAGTGAGATCTTGCTCTGCTCAGAGCTCACATCCCCTTCTCTGCCCCAGGTCTCAAGACTGATCAGCCTGGAATTTGCTTTCCTTGGGAAGGCAGCTGGCACAAGTGCTGTGCAGGGCTGCCAGCAGCTTTTGGAGTGTCACAGGGGAAGCAATCTCTGTAAATAATGATCTGAACTTCCAGCATCAATACAGTGCTATTGTGAAATGGCTGAATGAGACTCCATGGGCCATTGCTGTGGGGAGGATGAGAATGAGAGGAAGGAGCTTGGAAGGAAGCCAGCAGGGGGGACAAGCACAACACCCTTCCAGGCTGGGAGGGACTGTGCTCACGTGCACCTCAGATGGACACACACCCTTTCCAGGGACTCCAGGACTGTGGGAAAAGCTGGTTTATATGTCCTCATGTCCCTCACAAAGCCTGGGCCAGGGGCAGCAGCTCCTCCAGCAGGGCAGGATAAGGAGGGCGTTGAGCACACAAAGATAATGTATCTTTGACCAGAAACAAATCACAGCAAGAACAGATGCCAAGAGACAAAATGGCAACCTCCAGTCATATTAGGCTTGTCTTTCTCCTCCATCCGTTGTTGTAACCTGCTGTAGGTATTTGTCTTAGATTTGAAACCTACACAAGCAGCTTCTGAAGGCAAGGTCCTACAGCTGCAGGACAGCAGAGGGCCTCTGTCTTGGTGAGGTAAATACTGTGCTGGTGCAGGAGGAACAAGAACATCTCTGTGACAGCTGAAATTTCCATCTGCACTCTGTTTGGTGAGGGCTGGTATCATTTATTTTTTGGTGCCCTGCAGCAGATCTGCCTCTCTGCTTCAATGCTCCCACATCACAAAAAAAAAGCCCCTCCAGCTTTCTAGACCAGCTCTGTAGCTGGCAGGAGGGGGAAATGTCAAGCTAGCACAGAATGATATTTAAAGAGAAGCATTACCCAGCAGAGCAGGCAGATCTGCAGGGGATGTTTCTGAACTGGAGCTAGGACAAACTCTGGAATAACATTTCCCTGTGTGTGCACCAGTGCCCTCGCTGGGGATTCACCTGTCTCTGTGGCCATCTCTGCCTGTCAGTTAAATGAGAGGCTTCCCTGGGTGACAGTGCCACTGCTGTGATTTCTCTGGCTCTGTGACCTGGGGAGCAGGTGCAGCACCAGGGAGGATCTCCCTCTGAGACATTTAGGTTCCTTGCACATTGCCAGCTTCTGCTACACACACCGTAGATGCTACACACATCTTCTGTTCCCACTTATTTCTGGTAATCAGGACCACCATCTGGTCTAACCTGAGCTCTGCCTGGTGGATATGTTCTGGAGGACTCTTTCAAGGGCAGCACTGCTCAGCCCAGTGACTGGCTGCAAACAAGGCACTGGAAGTCCTTGTTTACAGCCAGTCCAGTTCCAGTTCCAGTTCAGGAATCTCTTTTAGTAAAGGCTGGGATTTTTAAAAGAATCCCTTAATCTAAGATATATCTCACAGTAGCTGTCTGGATAGTAATAACTGATGAAGAAGAATGGAGAAGAGACACCTGAGATGGGATATTACCAATATGTCCAAATATTTTAAGGGCGTGTGTCAAGAAGAGGGCAACAGGCTCTTTTCAGTGGTGCCCAGTGGTAAGACAAAGGGCAATGGGTACAAACTGGAACACAAAGTTCCATTTGAACATGAGGAAAATTTTTTTACTCTGCAGGTGACAGAGCATTGGAAAAGGCTGCCCAGAGAGTGGAGGAATCTCTTTTTCTAGAGACATTCAAAACTCATCTGGATGTGATCCTGTGCAACCTGCTCCAAGTGAACCTGCTCGAGCAGGGGGCTTGGACTGGATGGTCTCCAGAGGTCTCTTCCAGCTCCATCTGTTCTGTGATCAAGGCCAGGAGCAAAACAGAGGTTAGCTCCATCCCCCTGAGAGAAATGTGCAGAATCAGGTATTTCTATATACGACCTTCTCCAAGAGATTTCAAGCCTCTCTCAGCCTGAGAGAGGCTTGAATTGATTGTTACATCAATTTGCACTTTGCACACCACAGGGAATGTGCTAAAATCACTTGAGGGAACAATTACAAGTACAAGCTCAGCAATGACCCAGGTACACTTGCAAGAAGGGTGCTATGACCACACAATTCTTTATAGTGGGACACTGAAGCCTCTGTGTTCTGTACTAACATGGGGGGACAGCAAATCTACAGCTGCCATTGGCACTGTGCTGCACTGCAGAATTACATCTTCTGTGCATCATTACTCGGGGATGCATATTCAGCTATACAGAAGACAGCTGGGTGAGCTATTGTGAGACAGGAAATCCTATAGATAGCACAAAGCTCATCTCCACATGCCATTTTCTCCAAAAACCTTCAAAAGTCAAGTCACAGTAAGAACTTAGACTCTCTGTCAATCTGATGAGTTTTAAATATAAACAGTGATTGATGTACCAGCAGTGCAGGGCCAATGTGTGCACAACTTCTTATTTTCTTCAGACGATCACAGATCAGTTCCATATGCTGGTTTTCTATCAGCAGCTGTGTCCCAGCAAGTGATTAAATTTTAATTAATCAAGCTGAAAAAAGGTGCGCTGCTTGCAAGTTCAGCTTCTCAGACTCAAGTTTGGTTCATTGTGCTTATTTTGCTTTTCAGGAAGAGCCACCAACAAAATCATCACTGTGAGGCTGCAGCAGCATTCCTTGTCAGGCAAGGAGAGCCAGCAGCAGGAAACAACTGACTTCTCCAGGCCTTGAAGTCCAGACACTCCACTGTTCTGTGATGCTCCTCGTTATTGTTTTATCCTAATGGTACACCAATTCATTAACAAAGGGGCAACAACTTTCCATCCCATACCTGAGCCACAGCACAAGCTGTGATGCTGATTTCCTTATGGCATTAACTCCCTGTACATTGCTCAGAAAGGCAGCCTCAGCTTGACAGTAATTACATCTGGCAATTATTAACTCTCCATCTGTGCAGCCTTCCCAGGTAGGAGAAGCCTTCCCTCAGCTTTGAGCACTTTATGATTGTTCTTACTGTAACAATGAATCGATTCTTCTCAAGGAAAGGCCTTTGAAGTGTGGAGTGCTTTAGGCTGTGTTTTCACAGGTGGGGAACAGACAATGTATGAAGTCCAAAGGTCACCCAGGATGCAAAGCTGAAGGACTAAACACAGAGATCCCAACACCAGGCTCGCTGTTTAAAATGCACAATGGCTGAACTCAGTATCCCTGTATATGTGATGGAAGGCAGAATACAAATAGCAGTGGAAAGAGCTCCCTTCTTTTTTCCTTTTCCTTCATGGGTTTACAACAGCATCCGCACCAACACCATCCTTGAGTGCAAAGTGTGCCCATGGAGCCTGCTCCAGCTCCATGTGAGGCTGAGGAACAGCTCTCAGCAGCCATTGTGAGACAAATGATGATGTAGACACTGATGTTAAAGCACTGAAGTTCATCCATCTCCCCAGCCACTGCCAAGAAGCAAAGCTACTGCAGTCAGAACAGTTCACTCATGCCCCATACCCAAAATCATGGGACTTTATGAGAAACTGAGCTTTGCATGGTTGGTGATTTCAGCCTTATCCTGCCAATGAAAATAGCAAATAGGTTCTTGATGTTAGCTTCAAGGTCCTGCTTTTCAAACAAAAATCTGAGTTTTCCTACCTTGTTTTGTCTCAGCTCAGCATTTTTCTTTCCTGCCTGCTCTCAGAAGCACCAGTGGAAAGGATTACCCTTTACCTGGAGAGTCTCAGAACCAAGAATTATAAATTACTCCTCTGCATAGCACCCATTGACTAACAACCTGCTACATAAGTGAGGATCCAAACTAGCATTATTATTTATTATTATTTCATATATTATCTGTTATATATGAATATATTTAGATGTATAATATATATATTTAATACATTATCTATTATTTCATATATTATTTCAGCATTAGTAACAGATTAAGAAGCATAGACCTCCCTTTCCCAAACTCTAGGTGAACCCCACATCACTGGGATTTGGTGAGCTCCAAATAGCAGTGACACCCATGCTATCTTAGCAGGGTTTCAGATTTGATGGCCTAATTCCTGTTCTCAGCATTACACTCATTTAAGTGATATAATTCTGCCACAGCACTGTCAAATCACCCCAAACAAAAAGCCAGATAATGAGATTTTGCAGATTAAGTCCAGGGTTCCCATTATAAGACTAAGCAGAAACCCATTGGAATCCTCCTTGTTCCAGAAGGCAGATGAGGTGAGACACTGAGTTACCACTGCTACACCACCCAGTGAGGCTGGGGGCAGGACAACACTCAACACTAAAGTGTCAGTCTTGTTGAGTTTGTGGCTGTTTTAATTTGGACTCATCGTTACACCAACACTTGCTGCATGTGGAATAACACAGGTATGTGCAAGTGGTTGGAGAGCAGATATATTTGTCAAGTGTGAGAGGGTCAGACCCTCACTTCTCCTCGAATTGTGGCCACAGGCACCACCTCACTCCATTAAACACTGAAAACACAAGCCAAGGGAGAGTACTAAACTAATCCTTTCCCACAGAAAGGCTTGAGGAATGTGTGGAGCAATCCCAGCTGGGTGACTCAAATCCCAACCCACCGTTAGTCAGAATTTTCCTCACAATTCCCATGTACATAGAAATGTCACCAATTTGGAAAATCCACCAACTTCAGCAGCCAGTGATCAGTTTCCCTTCTGTGGAGAGCCTCATTCCTCTTTGTGAACAGGAGTGTGCTACCTTCCTCAGTCTCCTTCTAGCCCCAGGAATCTTTCCTTTATTCCTACCACAGTGACACTTTCAACAGGCAAGACTAGAAGACTTGTTTTTCAGTTTGTGGGCTTTGGGAAAGTAAATTCATCACTAAAAATGCCCAGCAAGGATAAGAATGGCTGTAACAATGAGAACCAATAGGCAAAGTTAAAAATCTGGAAGTGGTATCCCAAGTTGACAGAAGGGGAGGCACATCTGCTCAGTAAAGTTTGCAGCTATTTTTGTGTGGCTTTGCTTAAGCTAAATGATGGCTGAATCCACATGTTTATCCTGGCTTTGCTCTGCAGCCAAGTTTGCTATTTCCATAGGAGAAGCTCTCCTCAGCTCACCAGTAATATTTGTCCTGGAATTTCAGCAAAAGGCCCTTGAACTCCCAAGTGCTGTCTCTGATGCAGAAAGAACTCAGCAATTCCTTAGTGTTTACCCATTCTTAAGAAAATGTTACAAATATTTTCCTAATGTCAATGATCCTGCGTGTTTCTTGGAGAAATATTTCAACTAAAATTGTTGTGTTAAAAATCAAAGTAGGTTTGAAGTTGAGGTGCAGATCACTGCTATTTAAGTTTTCATAGATCACTTATATTTACGTTTTCTATAATTTTACAAATATCTCAGTATAGTTAAAATGTTGTAAAGATTTGCTATTTTTTTTTGCCTGTGGCTCCACCTGTTTTTCTTATTTTGTCTCTTTTTAAACTTTCAGTGCAGAATTACTGTGCTGCCACGAGTCTCCACTTAACCACCAACTAATGCAGCAATTTAATTGTGGAGTTTAATTTTACCATGTACACTCCAAGAATAAATATTTATTTAAACGTGGGGATAACTCTAACAGAGCTAGTCCAGAATAAAAGCTACTTACGTTCAAATATCTGCCAGATTATGCTTCTAGGCAATGTTTACACCATCCTGAGAGTGCTGTGTGAAGAATCCCAAGCTGGATCTGGAGGTGGGTGGTGGGAGAGAAGCCAGTTGAGTTGGTCTGGTGGGCTTTGCTCCTGTAACTGGATTATTCCTGGGATTCACTGCTGTGCTGATGGTCCTGTACTGTGCCAGACACAAAGAGCCTGCCTTGAACCAGCCCTGGGCTTTCTCAAGACAGCACTGCAAGGCATTATCACATCATTAGTGGCATCAGGAAAGCAGGGATCTTCTCTGCAAGAAAATGCTCTATCATTTAAAAAATAAACAACATCCTCCCATTCACAGTAGGTAATTTTTAAGAGCTTGTTTATAAAAAATATTGGTTATACCATTTCCAGCTCTATGAAATAAACCATGTGAAATGTGAACCAATTTCATTGCTTTGACACAAACTTCTTGCCCAAATGCTGTTTTTGGGTCTGACTTGTTCTCTGAGCCATTACCTGTGGCACTGACCTTGAGTGCAGTATGTGAGCATTGCTCAATTTTTTTTTCTTCTTTATTATTAACAGCTGTACATGACTTTAACCTCTCAGTTCCTAAGAAGCTTTACATTTAGAAAGTCTGGATTATTAAGAGATGCATTACTGTGCCTAAAAGTGACAAAGTTCTGTTACAATAATCTCATCTGCAGCCTGTGTGAATTAAATATATATTATAAACATATATTGATTTATATGTCTAAATGCCCAAAAATCTGTGCAATGATAACTGCAGAGGAAGAACAAGAGAAAAAATACAGCCGGACTGCAGAGAGGATTTACACCCAGCCCATTTTTCTACCTTGAACTTCAGTTTCAACAGCTACCTTGCAATTATTCTTAGTATTGATCTTGGCCACGCTGAAGGCAAAGACTCTCCCTGAGTGCAGTGGGGTCAAGTTTGCACTCAGGTTTTGTTAGTATAAATCAATTACAATGTGAAAGTTCACCTGGGACATACTGAAACACTTGCAAATTCTGGTCTGCATTCTCAGTGAAACTCAACCTTCAGAAGAAACAAAAGCTCATCCTCCATTTGAATTTGAAGGGTTGGAAGCTGCTTCCCAGGTTTTTTAATGACAAGGAAATGTGCAATCATTCATTGTTGTACACAAGATTAAACTGGGCATTTCACAGAATTACAGATGACAGTGCCATAAAATTCTTCGCCCATCAGTGACCAAATGAAATTACCTATGAAAGCCTGATCGCTTGATGGGAAAAGACAATCTGGTCATCCCACACCCACATCTGTAACTTATTCTTAAAATTATAGAATCATTTAGGTTAGAAAAGACCTTCAAGATTGTTCAATCCAGCTGCAAACCTAACTCTGCCGAGGCCACCATGTGTGTAAGTGCCACATCCAGAGACCCCTGATGGATGCTTTAGGGACAGGTTAGTTCTGTCCTATGAAAAGCATCCTGCCATGAGACTGAAATGTCTGAACTCTGAACTTTTAAAGACTCACTCCCTGTGAGAATCACAGAATGGCTGGAGTTGGACAGGACCTTAAAGCTCATCCAGCTCCAACCCCCTGCCATGGGCAGGGACAGCTTCCACTATCCCAGACTGCTCAGAGCCCCATCCAGCCTGGCCTTGGACACTGCCAGGGATGGGACAGTCACAGCAGTTCTGTAATAGACTAAGTAGGAAAATAATCCTTTTGGAAATACCTTCCCCTCCAGCTACTGTCAGGAATCCCTTTCCCCATTTAAAAAGTTGCCAACCCTTATCATCAAATCTGGAACACCAGAGAGTGCCCATGATGAGAAAGTTTACCAGAATGAGTAAATACTTGGTTTGAATGCAGCAAAGATGGACAGAGAGAGAGAGAGAGAAGAGCAAACAATCCATCCCCTTTTGCTTTATCCCAAAGGAGCTGAGGGAGCAGCATTCCACACATTCATACAAGTATCTTGCTTGCAGTATGGAGTAAATTGTATTTTAGATTATTTATGTAAGTAGTTGTCCTGACTTTCTGCCACCCGCCCCCCTTCTCCACTTTGTTTTTGGTGAAAAACTTATGTTTCTTGCAGCTGCATCTGGAGTTGCATTCCATTTGATCTTTCTGTTATCTGCAGGCTCCCACATCATGGGAGTGTTTCCCATGGCTATTTACCAAAGCAACTGTAACAATCCTGTAATAATTACCTTTGATCTCTGACATACACAACACGTGTCTTTATACTGGAAACTTTACATTCCTTGCAGAACTTGGATACAAAATACAGAAAAATTGCCACAGGAGATTAATACATTGTTTTGGATTTTTTTCAAGACAATCTAGGAGCAGGCAGTAAATTACTGTAATAAACCACAAGCAAGGCAGCTCTGACAACTGTTGTGATTTAAAAAGTTCTAAAGCTGGGGGTTCGTGAAGGAGCACTGTCATAAAGACCTAAGTGATCATGAGTAACAGAGAGACAGAAGATAAGAAACAACTCTGTGCTGGCTCCTCCAGCTCCACAGGCAGCAATCCACAAATCAAACTGAAATCTGCAAATTGAACCAGAGCAGCCCAAAAGAGGAGAATTGTTGCAGCTCTTCCCACCACAATGTTCTTAGGAGTCAGCCTGTGTCCATTGCTGCCCCCAGCAGAAGGGGCATCCTGAAAGCCCGAGGGGCTGGAACACAAATTCCATGGAGAATGAAGTGTGGGCAGCCCAGAGCTGTTCAGAACAAACCTTTAGAAGCTGATTGTACCCTGCTGAAACAACACTGAGCTCACCTGGCTTTTTGTTTGATAAGGGCTTTATCATCTCTTCAATGATACTGAAAGCAGTATCTGATACTGGAACTGCATTTGCAGATTAAAAAAAAAAAAAGTGTTGTTAAAATTCCTAAAAGACCTGGCAAATCAAATGTATACAAAGCTCAATGGAAGAGGAGGAGCAGACACTGATCTTTCCCCTCTGGTGACCAGTGGCAAGACCCAAGGGAATGGAGCTGTGCATATATCTGTAGGGGACAGGATGAATATTTTTGGGGGAAAATGAGGAACTCTGTAGTGGAAAGGCAGGGAAAATTTTGGAGGCAAAACCTGACTCCAAGAGTAGAGAATTAACACTTCCAGGGAAAGATGAGGTGATGAGTAGTGGGCATGTAGGGAAAGATGTGGGGGCAGATATTGAGAAAAGCTCCATTAAATAAATAGTTTGAAGTAAAAATGAGAGAATCAGTGGTGGGAAAGTAGGAGATTTTTTTCTTTTTAGATTGTGGATAATCAGGGAAAATATTTGGGATAAAGAAATGAAATGCACGAGGAAAGCTTCATGTTCCCAAGGGAATGCTTTAGGGATGTGCAGTTTCTAAACTGCACAAGTAGAGTCAGGCTCCAAAAGAAATCTTCCAAAGCTGGAAGGGACACGGAAGAAAATTCCAAGAGTGGTGTGGGAAGTGCTTTCTGCCAGGTCTGGACACTGCTGAGGTTGGAATGACTTAAAAATATTCCTTGTCCTTCTCCTGTTCCCAGGCCAGGACTCAGCTGGTGTTCCCTGAGTGGCTGCAGCTCCCTGGATGTGGAGGGAGGAGGTCCCTGCTGGAGAGTGGGAGAAATGGCCCTGCTGGTTGCTGGGTCCTTGGTGGGCAGAGAACTCTGATCTTGGCAAGATGGTCAGTGAGTATTGAACCAGTCCTGCCTCCTTTTAAATTAGTTGTTTTAATAGTCATCAGCAGGGACCACTTTTAGCCAGCTTTAGTAGAAGTCTTAGATTTCCAAGCCTTGTGAGGCAGGAGATTGACTTGGCTTGGGAACTAAACACTTCTGAGTAATTTTCTGGTAACATCTCCATTTGACAGCTGATCCTTCTGCTGAAAGGATCCCTCTTTCTTCCCTTCAGACAATTCCAAGGCTCACTGTTCCCATCTGGGAACAGTCCCCAGTCTGGATCTTCTCATGGAGTTTCCCTGCTGGGATCCTGCTCAGGAATCCATGTGGTACAAATTCAGCAATTAATTCTTCTCACACCTGCCTAGTGCTAATTCCAAAGGATTTGGTGTCTGCTGTACCCAGCTGGAGTCTGATTCCAGCTCTGTTCTTCCTGCTTCTGCTGCTTTCCACTGCCCAGGAATTCCACCAACAGAGTGACAGTGTTTTCCACCTCCTCCAGGATTCCCTCTGTTGGGTTTGGGAAGAATATAAGAACCTGAGCCACCAGGGCTTTATATCAGGAGTTACATCCCTGGATTTGTTCAGTTCCAAATATTATCTCTTCCCAACAAGGCACTAGGCATCTAAGGAATACAGAAAGGGATGTGCTAACCACTGGTCACCCCTCTGGAATGTCAGAGCTTGGAAAGAAGGGCAGTTGGGGCTCTTCCTGGTGGCAGCCATGAGGTGTTTTTTACCTAAGAGTCCCTTGCCACATCTTCCCCTGAATCCACCAAAAATCCACCTGTTCATTCCCCAGCTGCTTCCTCACTCTTTCTTTATCCAACAGAATTTTAACAGGTGAATATTCCCCTCTGGAATAGCACCTTTCATTCTAAACCTAATAGCAAACAGGTAACTTCCTCTGACCTTCATTATTAGGATTTCACCAGGAGCTGGCGGATGGAAAATGATCCTCTCCTGGCCCCTGCTGGATTCCTGGAGCAGGGATTCTTTCCCTCCTTCCCCTGCCCCCTTTCAGGCTTTGTTCCACAGCTTTTGTTTCCAACCCTTGGATCCTCTCCTCTCTCCAGGATCTCCCAGCAGTTCCACACCCTCTTTTCTCCCACCCTGATCATTTCTCCAGGAATGGATCTGTGCATTTCAATTCCCTTTTCCTTCCTCCAACAATTCCCACCAGTCCAGACCTAAAGCTGACACAAGGAGTGCTCGGTGGGAGTGCCCAAAAATCCAAATCCAGACCTTGCCATCCCTAAACCAGCAACTCCAAACACAATCCTGGAAAATTTGCATTTATTCAAACCTAATATTTAGGACACATCAAATACTTCAAAATGCCCAAGAAACATCCTCTTGCCTTCAGCTCCCAGGGGTTTTTGCTTTGAACTCCCATGGATTTGGGAATCAAGGGATTTTCCTGCAAAAACCTGTGCAGTGCATGTTGGAATGCCCAATCCTGTGAATCCAAGGACTGTTAAAAGCTTAGTCCAACCTGGGCCACCACAAATTTGTGCCAAATATCCCCCAAACCCTTGGGATAACTGAATCCTCTGTACTGCATTTTTAGTGTGGAAAGCCAGGAATTACTTTATTATCCTACCTCCTTTTTAATGAGTTGTATCAATTAGTCATCAGCAGGGACCACTTTTAGCCAGCTTCAGTTAAGTTTCACAGATTTCTTGTTGTTTTGATCATGAAATAGCCAAAACCTTAAGTCTGGCAAATTAAACCTGAAATTTTTAAATGAACAGATCCTGAGGGAACTGGTGACTGGCCATGTTGGATCTTATGGCCCTTCAAGGAGATGTTAGATTTACCCACTGATTTCGGTGCCAAGGGAAACTCCAAGTTAAGAATAATCAAAATATGAACCAGTTCTCATGAAACTCAGCTTTTCAAAACTTTATTCAGGATAAAAAAGGATGAGAATGACCTTGGCAAATACAATAAAGAAAAAAATCTATGCATATCCCACAGTGATACAGACCAGCAGCAAGACCACTTCTCGCATATTTCTGCTTTTTGCCTTCCAAGAAAGGGACTAAAACTTGAAAAATTGAGTAGTATTTCAACTTTGGAGCATAGTATTCAAGAACAAGTTTCAGAAACAGACATCAAAAAATTCAAGACTTGAGGCAAATGTCAAATTAATAAAATTAATAACAGTATTATCTAGTTGAGGTTCCTTAAATTAACTGTAGTATCTTTGCTTTTTAATTCTTGCTGAAAAGTGAACCTTTTAAATACACAGTACCCATCAGTTGTAGTGGCACAAAAGAAAACACAGTGAGCTATAACCTCGAATCCCTACCCAGCCTTTAAAAAATTGCTATTGTACATTGACACCTGTATCTACCTCAGCACCCACAGTACTTCACACATGACTAAATACCCTCCCAGTCACTCTGATGTCACCACCAGAACAAAGATTTTAGTTCCCTACACTCCTTGCAGGACACCTCTAACCTCAGCAGCATCTCTGCTGGTCAGAAGCAGAAGGTTGGGCACACAACATGCCTGCAGTGTCCTAAAAACTAAGTAAAAGGCTGCTGTAAAAAAAGGATATTAAAAAATAAGAATTGAAGCTGTAGTAAACAGCTTCTAGGAAACAGTTTTAGACTCAGTGAGACACTTGAATTTGCTGTCAGTTTGGTGATTTAAGGCTGTTCCCATGCATCCTTCCCAAGCAAACCCTGGGGAGCTTTGCCTGATTGAGACACAAAGGTGATCAGGTGCTACTTGCACCCAGAGCAGGGCTGCCTGCCCAAACCCCTGGCAATGAAATCTGGGCTCCCTTCAGCCCAAACCCACCTCTGGGAAACAATGCACAAGGAAATCTCATCCAGTTTCCACCCAGCATTTTCTTTCACTGCACAGGGCATGCAGAAGAACTGCTTTTGTACTCCTATGCCATCACCTGGTACTTAGGAGTAAATACAAAATTAATAATTTTTTTTCAGTATCCCACACATTATCAAGCAAAAAATTCAAGGTACTTTTGGAACAGTACCCAAAGTCACCTTCTGTAGTTTCTTTCATTGCCCAGGGATGAGAACTCTGACCAGATGGAAAAGTGTTTGCACTTAAGAGAGTCTATTGCAAAATACAAAGGAAACCAATTTTTTTATCACTGCCTACCTCTCTGTTTTGATTAGGAGGCAGCTGCAACACCTTCAGCCATAAATGTTCATTGGCATCCTTCAACTCAACAAGCATCTTTAAACTGATGTTGCAAAGGTTATGAGTACAAGGCAAACACTCCTGGCCCTCAGAGCTCTGTAAGGATTACAATTTGGCATAAGCAAGGTGAATAATCCAACACTTGTCATTGCTTTCATAGTTCACACTTAATAAAATCCTGGGTATGCACAGTGTTAGGAAGTAGGATATTACTGCCACTTTATTACAGCACTAAGAAAAAGCATAAGTGAGTGTGTGCTGCCCTGAGCAGCTGCACTGTCCTCCCTGTACATGGAGCACACAACACAGAGCACGAGGCATCATCACCTCTCCACACACAGCTTTAGCACAGTTACATGTCTTACTTGCCAGAGAGTAAGCATTTCAAAATATGAAGCACTTCAAAATATGAAGCATTTTTAACATAAATGTATTTTCCCAGCACTGTGCATCAGCCACCTCTGTAACTTTGTCCTGTTCCCCATTAAACGTTTTTTTTTTCTTTTTCCTTCCCTTCTACACAAGATCCCTGAATAAGTCATGTTTAGAAGGAGAACCTCATGTCCTTGGCATAGCCCAGTTTGTCCAGGTTGGGAATGCAGGCATACTGGATCATTGGAGGAGGTCCACACATGAGGATCAGAACATCATTCTGAGGTGGGGGCAGGTGGTCTCTGATCATCTCTTGGTTCACAAATCCTTGGCTGTAATCCCAATCTGTTAAAAGAAAATGAAAGTAGGGGAAGGGGAATGAGGTAAAAAGGAGGAAAAGAGAGATACAAGTCACTTTAGAAAGGAGAAATCCTGCTGATTAAGTTGTTCCCAGTCAGAATACTTGCAGTGAGAGTCAGTTTTACTGGGATTCAGGTTAACCATCACATTCCCAGCCCAGGATACAGAACAAACCTGTGCTGCTGCTGACCCAAACTTTTGGGCACCATAAGACTGACACATTTTTTATCCCAGTTTTGGTCAGGCTTCATATATGACAGTGAAAGTCTGCAGAACAGTCTTGAGGAGGTCCAAGGAGGAACTCTTATCCAAACTGCTAAGATCAGTTCATTATTTCCCCAAAGAAGCAATGGCAATCAGATATTGCAGGAGAACACTGATTGCAGTGGGTGACACAACAGAAACAGAGCCTTCCCTCAACACACCAGAGGTGCACTCCTGGTCACAAGGAAAAGGAGGTATATATGGCTTTTCCTTCTCTGCCCCAAACTCCCACTGAACACGAGTGTGAATTTCATGTGGGTGGGCATAACAAGGAATGGTAAGGAAGGAAAGCCACAAGGAATGACACTCTTTAGCCTTCTCTTCCTCAAGCTTGTTCAGCAAGCTTAGGCAGGGATCTGTGCCCATGAGCTCCACAGTGCCTCTGGCACTGCAGCTGCCTCAAGGCAGGCTCCAAACACAAGGATAACACATTGTATTTATGCCTGTGGGGAAGGAGAAAAGAAGGTCACCCTCCACAGGAGACAATGGTAAATCTGCAGGTGTAGCCATGGGAGGAACACTGCACTGCCACTGGCCTGAGGAGAGCTTTGGAAACACTTGGAGCCTGTGTGCATCCCTGTGTGGAGAATGAGGCTGCTCAGACATTCACTAAGCAATGAATGCCCTAAGAAATGAATCATGGAGCTCAGAAATACACCCATGGCACAGCAGGTCTCCTGTAAAGCACGCTGAGGCTCCTGAGCCTCACAAGCAGTGGCACTCCAGGTCTTACTTTCAGGCGCTGTGTCCAGCGTGTACCAGCACTTGAAGCGCGCGGGATTCTGCGCCTGGATCTCGTCGAGCTCGGAACGTAACAGGATGTCCTTCTCAGTCTGCAGGACAGGGAAACAGTGATCACACCCTGCACGTGAGTGCAGCCCCTCATATGGCCACACAGCAGCAGCTACTGCACAGCCCTGACAGATGGAAGAGATGGTTCAACTCCATTTCAAAGGCTGAAGAGGCCAAACCCATTGGCCAAACCCAAGTTATTCCCATGCCTAGCCTGTGGCAGAGCTAATAGAAGGCTTATAACTTTCCAAATCCTGACCATGCAATGCCTTCCCTCTAAAAATAAAACAAAGCAGAACCATCACTTAATCAGGGAATCAGAAAAATAAAGCCCCTTTTAGCACACATCATAAAACTAATCATGACTGCACAGAAATATCTCCCTACCCCTTCATACTCTGCCATCCAGACATGAAAATGCCAGTTTTTTTCACCTTTGTCAATTCAAGTATCATCACCATTGCCATATGGAGACTGCTTGGCTTTTAAAAAGCATGTGGAATGAACAACCAAAAGGCTATCAAGTTCTGGTTGGAACAATAAACATTACACAGGGTATCAAGTTTGGCTCCTCCCTGATGCAGCATCACTGAAGGCCAAAGGAAAGCCTTATTTCCCTCAGAGCAGCTGCAGTTCTGGGCAGGAAGGAAAAGGGCAGGGACTGAAAGTGCTGCCATCCCCTGCAGCCATAGTAATTTGGCACAGAGGTAACCACTAAGTCCATAACTGTGGGGATGAGCAGGAATGTGCAGCAGCTATTCCAGAGAAGGTGCTATTCCTGGATCTGCAGCTGTGGGTGCTCCAGAAAAGCTCCTACTGGCTCTGGCCAACTCAAAGTGTGCCAGCCAGAAGCACACTAGGAGCCCATGTACATTGTTTTAAACACTTTAAAATATTTTTAAAAACTGCTTCCTATTTGTGGAGTTACTGGGTGCAAGGACTCTCTAAAGCCAGGGACTGATATTTCCATAGCTAACAGGGAGGGAACTGTTCCCCAGGCTCTCCCTCCCAGCTGCACTGGGCTTCCCATGCTACTAAAGCAGCTCCAGCCCTGTGTTAGCCATTCTGAATCATTCCCAGCAAATCCTGGCCCTCCTGCCCTGATACCACTGCACTTCATGCCAAATCCAAGGGCTCCAGCCAGCAGCAGAGAGCCCTGGCAGGGCTCCTCAGAACAGGGAATCTCAGCACTTGGATCGTAGCTCCTGGGCAGAACCACCTCAGACTACAACTCAGCTATCACAGAACTGCCTGGGCTGGAAGGGACCTTAAGGCCCATCCAGCTCCACTCTCCAGGTTGCTCAGAGCCCCAGCCTGACCTTGGACACTGCCAGGGATCCAGGGACAGCCACAGCTTCTCTGAGCAACCTATGCCAGAGCCTCACAGGGAACAATTTCTTCCTCATATCCAATCTAAACCTGCTCTCTGTCAGTGTGAAGCCACTGGCCCCTGTCCTGTCAGTCCAGGCCCTTGTCAAGAGTCCCTCTCCATCTTTCTTGTAGCATAAAAATGGCACAAATGAATGAGCACACACTGAATATGAGAAGAAAAATAGAGGAGATCCTAAAGAAGCTAAAAACCACAAGCATGAAGTGAAGCTCACTGCAAATAAGGACTCAATGCAAACACAAATATTAATTAGAGGGAGAAATTAAAAAGCAGAAAGAGTCACAGCAGAAGAACATCAGGCCCAGAAGGGGTACTGCCCAGCAGCACACCAACACTTGGCTTTTCCAAGAAATCTCTTTTGTAAGGATTCCATGGATGAGAGTTTCCCTCTGGCCAGCTTGCAGGATGCCACACCTCAAGGAGCAGGAGAAGCAGTGAAAAACTGACAGAAGGGCTGGAAATAAAAGCAGACAGCCAAGAAGAATCATAGCTCTCTAACTGAGGGAGCTGCTGGAGACCACAGTTAGTTTTAGCCTCACCCAAGATGTCCTCAGACAGAAAGATTCCACAGACAAAGACTGCTGCAAAGCTGGAGAGTTGAAATTGCTGGAGGAGACAAATATCCACCCCTTTCATGTTTCCACTAAGAGAGACAGCTCTGAAAGTCTGCCCAAAACATGAACAACTTGCACAAAGGAATGCAGGGCTTTAACATTCATAAACTGGATTAGAAACAGAGCAATGAGTCACAGGAAGGCAAACATTAGCAATCCTTTCTGTAGTAATGCTAAACCCTCAATTTATCACTGTACTTTTATATGGGAGGTTTCCAACACTTCAGTTCACTTCTTCCCTCAGGGTTTGTATCTCTGTGATTTCGTTTGCTGAGTGGAGTCCTGCTAGGTAAGTAAAACACTACAAACAGAAAAAAAGGACAGAATTACCTGATTAGCAAACAGCAGCTGGCAAATGGTGGGGTCATCTTTGTCCTTGATGATTGCTCGAATGATCTGCAGCATAGGTGTTATCCCTGGGGGACAGAGGCAGGTCAGTGATATGAGGATGGGGAGTAAAAGAAGGGACAAGTGGGAAAATGTAAGCAAATGCATCTAGCAGCTGTCAGAAACCACAGATGAATCCTTACAGGTACCTACCAGTGCCCCCTGCAATCATCCCCACGTACTTCACTGTCTTGGTAACTGGTTCAGCTTTCTTTTCTGGCCGAATAGCAAACTTGCCTGAAGAGAGAAAGAGATGGAAAACACTGAGGCAAGCAGGAAACACCTCCTGTTACCCCTTTCCAGCACATCCTGCTAAATTGACTTCATTTCAGCCCTGCCACCCTTCCCTCCCAGAGAAGGGAAAAGGTAAGGATGTCCTGAATTAGAGCAATCCTGACAGGTGGTTTTAGGACATGAGGTGGTACCATCAGACACTGACAGGGGTTATGACTTATCCCTGACCACAGCCGGCATACACAGCATCTGTATTTCAATTTGCTCACATCCCACACCCCCAGTGACATTCACAGGCCCAGATTCTGGAAACAGCTCTACACAAAGGAATTGATCTGCTCAGAGAGTTTATTTTCCCTGAGCAGATGATTTTAAAGAAAAACATAAAATATGTACCATGGGGTTTTTTTTTACATTTTTCTCTTTTTGAGCCAAACACAGAGTCTGAAGCTTCCCAAAGTGTTGGGCTGTATTCACAGCTCTCTTCATCCAGAATAACATGAATGCTACATACAAAGCTCTGGAAAACCACGTGTCAGAGTTCTGCTTCACACAAAACTACCAGAAGGTTTTTGTGACACATTAGTGACTGCATTATACTAACAGAAGATATTTTACATTGACATAAAAGCAATGCCTAGTCAAAGCTCCTTTTTACTTGGGAAGTTAGTAGTGGACAGTGCAAATTGCCAGTGTTTTTGTCAGTGTATAAACTGTGCCTATATAAGCATGGAAAAAACCCATCCCTTACTTGAGAACAGCATCAATAAAAAGCACTTCTATAGTAATAAGACATTTTTCCTGTACTGTTTACTCTGGGTAAATTCTATATTCCAAACCAGCCTTGCCTTTTCCTTTGTACACAAGGAGGCCACTTGGTCCTCTGAAGTCAATGGTGTCCCCTATTTTCAGGCTGTCCAAGTACTGAGACATCTTCCCCCCATCAGGAAACTTGGGATGGACACCTCTGAAGTAGACCTGTCAAAAACAGTAACAAAGCAATTCAGTCTCACAGCTCAGAAAAGAGTATTTGCCCTTCAAATTTTTATGTACAAATACTCCTCATGCAAAGAACACAATTACTCCATAAAGAAATGCAATGTCTGACTGACAAAAGATCAAAATGCCACTCCTGCCCCAATTTTTGGAGAGAGACCAGTGATTTCTCCACTGTAGTTCTGCAACACAGAAAATATTGATAAAAATCAACACAATTTACGCCCAATTTTAAAAGGGGCTAGAAAAGTAAAGAAAAAACTCAAAACACTGTGATTCCAAAGACCAAAACTCTAAGAGAAAATCCAGTGCAGATATTAATATTTTAAATTCCCAACAGCTTTAAATGATAGGTACTCAAGCTACCAAGAGGACAAACAAAAGTACATTATCACAAGAGTGATAATCTGAAAATCACATTCTTACCAATTAAATCAATCATTCCCACTCTCTGGATCAGTAATGATAATGATCATCACTCTCAGTGATCACAACGACCAAATTCCATTAGCTTCAGAGCAGCTGCCCATTCAGGCAAGGTTAATTCCTTATTCCAGAAGGATTAAAAAGCATATGAACATCTGCAGGTCTACACAGAGGGTGCAAATGATGCAGCATCTCATGAGACACCCTCACTAAAGACGTGCCTACAGAATGCCATGTGGACTTTTAGGTACTGGCACATTCCTGAAGAGAAGCCAGCACACCAAACTTCACATAAAGGCACTGTAAAGGTGGTTCAGAAGTTGCCCAGCCTGGGAACAGAGCATGACATCTCACCTTGACAACAAGATCCACAAAGCCCTTGTCATCATCACTGGAAACTGGAGTGTAAGGTCTGACAACCAGAGCTCCATCAATCCGTGCAGACAGGTAGATGTGCTGCCCTATTGCAGGGAAAAAAACCTCCAACATTTGTTTTCAAACACTTTTCTTTCAAAAGATTTTTCGTTCAGTGGATGTGCTGAAATGCAGCCTCTAAGCTCTAACTACCTTATTTTGGGGCATCACTTCTTCCTTTCCTATTTTCCTGACACTGCCACACCTTGCCAGAGTTGTTAGCCATGCACAGATCTACCTGGAAGGACAGACAACTCCACTGCTAATTCTGTGTGTCAATCATAACTTCATGCATTTACATTTACCAAAGCCTGAACTGTACCTGAGATCTTTCAAAAGATGGGATTTGTCTCTCCTGTACAGGCAAATAAAAGGGACCCAGGAGGGGAGAACTGTCAAATGCTGTTCACACATCTTTATTAATGTATTAGCTGTAAAGTTTAGTTAAAGCTGAGTTTGTAACTGTTCTTGCTTTGACCACAGATCCCTCACATCCTCCAGGAGCTCTCCAGCTGCCTTTGCTGAGGCTGCCCAGACACAAAGCACTTTTCTAATCCTGCTATTCCTCCACCTTAACATGTGAACGCAGCAACCATGTTTCCATCTGTCACACATCCTCTGAGCTCTCTACAACAGTTTCTCTTCTCAATGTCTATATATTTTTTCTGAAAAAAGCAAGAAAATAACTAACTTCTATGGAAGGTTTTACTATAAATTTCCACTATTCTGAAGACACCTAAGTGAAGGTTACCCAGGAGGGGAAGGACAGGTTTTGAATTTTGGGGGTTTTTTTTCACCATTAGGTCAACAGAACAAATCACCTCCAATAATGGCACAGCTCCTCTGTCTGTTATGGGAAGACAACAGAGAATATTTTACCAGGAATTGTTTTGCAAATGATCATAATGACCATATTACACTACCTCCAGAGGCAGCTGACCCTTCAAGCATGCTTAATTCTCTACTTCAGAAGGATTACAAAGAGCTTGGTGAGGGAAGATGTGCTACCTGGTGACCTGAGGAATGAGCAATCATCACTCACCTGAAGCTGTACAGGGACATCATATTGCAGTAACCCTCCCAGCAGAGCCTACAGACATCCTGCTAGGGCACACCTGGAGGGAGCTGCAGCAGGGAGCTCCTGCTCCTTCTCTAGGGCAGAAGAGGCTGCAGGCACAGACCACAGAGCCCTGGTGACCCCTGCAGACTGTCAGCCTGGACAGTGGGGCTGCTGCTGGGGCACGCCTCACGAGAACTGCTACAGAGCAGAAAAGCTGCCCCTCCTAGAGAGAAAATGTGCCTTATGCCCTCACCTGTTAGAGCTTTACCCCACCCTGACAGGACATAAGCTGGCAGCCTCTGCATGGGGCCATATACAACGCTCTCCCTCAGAATGAAGCCTTCAGTGGTTTTGGTGATAAAAGGCAAAAACTGGTGCTGGACCAAACAGCATCTGCCACCCAACTGCAGCTCTGCTGCTCCTAGCTGCTTTTCCATCTCCTGCAGCTTTCAGCTCTCTCTGCTTCCCAAGTCTCACCCTGCAAACCACTTCTCAATGTCCATTTTGGACAAGCTTTCATGGCTATTAAAAAGATCAAGAGATTTTTTAACACCCCAAAGAAGATGGAGCTTAACACCTGGAAAAGGTGCTGACAACAACCACAAAGCTCAGGAGCCATGAATCACTGCAGCAGCTTGTTAAAGCAGAAGTCCTATTAAACACAAGTCGCAATTAAATGCTCTTTATACAAGCAGGAGGAAACAATGGCACTAAGCTGTTATGGAAGGCACCACACCACGTGGCAGGGCCTTTGGAAACAGCCACCCCTGGGTGATTCAAACCTTCCAGGAAATTCAGAAGTGAGTAGATCATCTGGTAAACCACATGTGTTAGAGGAGAAGTAGATGAGAGTGGTGCCTCAGGGCATGGAAGGGGACTGCAGGGAATCAGCCCCACAGGAATAACACATGCTGGAAAGCTGAGACTGGAAAAGTACAAGTGAAGACCTGTGTTTGCTCCTCCACTCTCCACAGAAACAAGCTGGATGTTCACTCACACACACTGCACTTCAGATTACTCACAGCACAAGGATAATCTTGCAGAGCTCTCAGTAACAGACACATGAGCAGTATTCCAAAGGGAAAAAACCCCACAAAATCTCTTCTAGTGTAATTAATGCCATCAACACTTGGATTAATCATAGGGAACGTACCTAGAGGGAGACCCAGAACGTGCTCCATGGAAGGGAGGGCAAATCGAAATCTCCTTGTGTCATGACTAACTTCCTGAAAAAGGAAAATCAGAACAGTCAGCTCTGCTGTTGGGATTTAATGTTTGTGATTTCACTTCTAAAACAAGACAAGTCTGGCATGCTGCAGGATTAAGAATTAATGACACTTAATACCTGATTAAGACTAAATGATAATTTTCCAAATATTATGGACATTTACACTTCCTTCTGTGAGAAGGCCACAAGACATAAATTAATTAGCTCTTCAATTCTCATTTCAAGCTTAAATATGCAGAAGTTCAAGGCCAAAGTATTCTGATTTTCATCTCTCAAATTCAGATGAATTAACCATTTCAATGGAAGTAGCAACCCAATTCCTTTTGCTATGGTAAGGTCCTTGAAGTATTTTCCATGTAAAAATTGAATTGATCCGTAAATAAAATTGAAAAGAGCACTGTGCTTAGATATGAACAAAACTATGACAATATATCCAGTCCTGCTGGGATAATTATTCTAATTTTTACTAGGAAAGTCACACCTTTAATAAAATTTTGGCAATAAGTATCTGAACACTATTTCATATATTATGTAAATTTTATGTTTCAAAAATCAGGTCATATTCATAGGAATGGAAAACACAGCAAAAAATGAAAAAGACAAAGAAACATCATACAGCTTAATGCCTCAGCCAGACTTTCTGTTTTTAAGGATTTTGTAACCCTTATTTTGTTTGCCTAACTGTTTTTAAAGTAACCAATAGAGACAAATTTGTCCCTCACAGTTTGACTCATCCTCCCTTGCTATGGTCAGACTGATGAAATTTTGTTCACAGTACCTCATTTTAAGGCAAATCCTGAAGGAAGAAGGGAATGGATTGGCAGTCTCAGAAGGGCTTCTCTGTACTTATGTCTATTCAGGAGCAGTAACTGCCACTGAAAATTCCTTTAGAAAGACAACTAATGTAGACTTAACACTGCTGCTGTTTCTGTATGGAAATTTCAGGACTGTATGGAAATCACTGGCTTTTGCCAATAATGCTGCATTTTTATTGTGCTGTCTTTAACAGTATGCAGAAAGAACAAAGCTCTGAATTCTCACTTAATCACCTGAGCAATTAAAGTCGAGAGAGTTCAGCTGAAGGTGAATAACACAAGTATTTTGGTGCATCGTGAGGCAATTGTGAGAAACTAGGAGGCTCAGGGGATCCCCAACACCAAGAGGCCTGTGCCACTCTCTGTCACACAACCAGGACACTGAGCCTGTCACCCTGCAAGGTGTCATCAAGGCTGGATTACAGACAGCCTTGGATCAGGATCCACTTCCAGCACAAGGTCACTCCCCTTTGGCACTGCCCTGAGCACCTGGAAGCCCTTGGCCACACACTTCTGTCTCAAGCTGCAGTGCCAAGGAGTTTTCCACCCTTGCCAAATGCAAAGTTGAAGAACAGTTTTTGCAGGCTGGTGCTTTGCAGAAGCTACTGAAAGGCGACAAATAATTATGCACACCGTTATAAAAACAACCAGCCAAACTGAAGTTGTTGGCTTTTTTAAGGGATGAACTAAATTAGCACACCTAACTATATTATAAAAGATTTTTCCTATGCTATGTACTAGGAAGCAGCCTCAATACTCCTAATTTCTCTGTTCAAGAGACAGGTGTGGCAGACTCAATTTGGACACATCACACAATCACAGAAGGATTTGGGTGGAAGGGACAATAAAGATCAGCCAGTTCCACCCCCTGCCATGGGCAGGAACACCTTCCACCATTCCAGCTGGCTCAAAGCCCCATCCAGCCTGGCCTTGGACACTGCCAGGGATCCAGGGGCAGCCACAGCTGCTCTGTGGGCCTCTGCCAGGGCCTCACCACCCTCACAGGGAGGAATTTCTCCCTCATATCCAATCTAAACCTTCTCTCTGTTACTGTGAACCCATTCCCCCTTGTCCTGTCACTCCAGGCCCTTGTCCAGAGTCTCTCTCCATCTTTCCTGTGGGCTCCCTTCAGGCACTGCAAGGCCACAGTGAGGTCACTCCAAAGCCTTCTCTTCTCCAGGCTGAACAATCCCAATTCCCTCAGCTTTTCCTGACCTCATGAGAAGTAGGGAGCCTATAATAACAGTGTGGTTGCAGCACACCTGGGAGATAAATTCAGCAATGCAGCCCCACCCAGCCACAGGGAAGCTCTCAGTTCCCACAAACCCAGGATTCAAAATGACAGTATTTTTTTTGTTTCCTTTGACAGAACCATTCAAAGCCAAGCCACCAGTGCACCTCAAACAAAGCTCTGTTCCAGCACAAAGTCTTCTGATAAATTTCTGAATAGCTCATAGCCTTAAAAAGTCAACACTAAAAATTTCCTCAGGTGTGACTTTACACCTGAGAAGCCAAGATATCTCTCTCATGCTTTTGATAGTGGGTTTATCCAATAGAAACCTAGACTTTCCAACTTTGGTGGCTTTGGCTCACTTCCCACAAGCTTAGTTACCAATTTCTGATGGCAAGATCCACCCCTGAAAGCATCATGACCTTCCTCTGGTATCCCACTTGAGCAAGCATTTAATTTTGTACTGGGAGGCTTTACTTTTAACAGAGAGTAGAGAAGCTGAGAGAGCTTGGGTACTGTCAGGACTGCGTGACTTAAACACCTTTCTTCCTGAAAAACACTACAGTATATCAATCCACTAACAGGAACAAGCATAGTTCTGGCAGCTGCTGTTGAATGCCACTGACCATGAAAAAGCTGCCTGCTCTGCCTGACAGCAGGACTTGTGTCCCTTAGCCCAGTCAGTGGTGCACAGTTTGGGAATTTCTGCTGACACACATCACTGTGAGTTTGATCATTTCCAAGCAGCATTCCCCACTCTAAGCTGTTTGGAAATAAGCTGCTTGCAGAACTGCAAGTTACACCACACAAAGCTTTTATAAAGAAGTCCTTTCCTCAAGACAAAAGTATCCACCCTGTCAGAAGCTGTAAGCATTTCACAGCGCCCATGGTGATGCTCAGCACTGCACATGCACCTACCTCCTTATCAATCAGCCTCAGTGCATACTTCACTTCTGGGTCCTTGAGGGTAATGGCAGGCTGGGGATTCCTGAAGAGCCTCATGAAGGTGGTGTAGATCAGCCATATTGGGTATGTCACAACCTGGCGCAACTGCAGCGGCACAGAAACAGTGTCAGACACGTGTGCAGAACAAGTTATTTGGGTGACAGGGAATGGGGTGCCATGCCATGGTACTCTAACCACCAAAAAGTTTATTTGAGCAGGAAGAGAGGCATTATTTAAAAAAAAAAAAAATCCAAACCCACAGATTTGCTTTATGAAGACCTAGCATCACTCCTGGGTTGAGGCACTTGCACACCAGCACAGGGCTGGCAGCTGGACACAAAGTGAGGCTGTCACAGCTCCATATGCCCAGGTGCCCTGACAGGGAGGCTGAATCCCCACCTCCAGCAGGCACACAGACACATGTATCACACATGTCCAAATACACACAGAATATCCTGAGTTGAGAGGGGCCCATCAGGATCGTCCAGTCCAATTCCACACAGAACACCCCAACAATCCCTGAGAACACTGTCGAAATGTTCCTTGTGCTCTGCCGGGCTCAGGGCTGTGACAATTCCCAGGGGAGCTCCAGTGCCCAACCACCCTTTGGGGGAAGAACCTTTTAGTAATATCCAGCCTAAGCCTGTGGCAGACCACACTGATCAACACAGCCAGACACCCAGAAACAGCCCTGACAGGCTCATCCCGTTCCTGTCCCCAGTGATCGGGATGAAGGTCCACGAGTGGGAATTCCACACACACACACCTGTATGATGTAGATGCCCCAGCAGCTGGCAGAGTGTGCCCACTCTCCAGGCTCCCGAGCTGCTGCCATCTGGACACAGGGGCCACTGTAGCACAGACCCCTTCACAGGCCACCCCATAATTTGGGGTCTCACACGTGGCACAGACCCCGCTCTCTCTCTGGCAGCCGAGCAGGGCTTTGCCAGCCATGCCATGCTGCTGCTGGGTGCTGGCACCATGCACACACCCTCCAGCTCAGAGTTTGGGGGCAGGCACTGGCACTCCCACCACCACAGAGACCTGCATGCAGAGCAGCTCCCCTTCCCTGGGAAAGCAGCTACGCTGCAGGACGCAGCCAAGGGACAGCCCTTCTTGTGCCTTTACTATTTTCCCCACCTCTGAAGCCCTATAAGACAGGAACAGATTACGCTCTGACACCACACCACCCTCCTCACATTGGGGCAGGAGAATAAGCTGCACAACTACTTATAAAAATCCTCTCTGACTCAGTGATTTATTATTAAACACTTCAACAGAGGAAAAGCCTGACTATAGCAAAAATAGAAAAAATGAGCTCCAAGTTCTGCCTGCTTAGCTTTCACTTTCATTTTATTTTAAAGTGACCTGAACAATATTTTAGAATAGCATTTGTGCAACTGTGGCAGTCCCTCAGGAGGCTATAAAAACTTCCTACATCATTAATAATAAAACTGTGGGACAGCATAAATTCTCTCTTCCTGAAGTGCTGCTGTGCAGGTTTAAAATGTATCATCACTGTGTACAGCCCGAGGGGACACCATGCCATACACACACTGCACTTTTCGCTTTTATTTGGGAATACTGAAATAGCTCCATAAAGGTTGTTTCTGAAGAAGCTGAAGTTCACAGGAAAATTATTCCTTAACTCTCATAGATCCATCAGATTACTGCAGCTCTGGGAAGACATTTTGGGATCGAGTCACAAAAACGGGCAGAGGGAAGGAAGCTGTTCAAGCTGACAGAGCAGCAAGTAAACTCCTCAATGAGAAATTAACAGGTGAGTGAGGTCTGGAGGCAATAGCAAGCTGACTTTGCAGCAGGTGTTTCAAATGAGACATTAATAAGTTAAAACAGTTTTATTTCCAAATGTGGCTATCTAAAATGAACCAAAAAGTAGAGCTGCTGTTGTCAGGCAATGAGAAATAATTTTAACACAGCACTAACCTCGTGGAAAGCAATTTGTTATTCATGGTCAATTAGTGCAAGTCTCATGGGATTTGGCCTGGAAAGACAGAGCACACCCCCTAATTCAGAAAGCTATTTTAGTCCCTTACTCAGATCTATCACCAGGTGGGCAGAAAAAAGGGGAAGAACTGAAGGCTGAATGCTTACCAAAAGCCATGCTTGCTAAGAAAAACATTCTCTGGGTTAAAAGTGGCCTACATACTCTCACCACACGGCAGACCAAGATGTAAATGAAGATAACTGCACAGCACCAGGTCTCCAGCAGCAGAGAGCAACAGGCTGACCACAGGGCCTGGGAATCACTACATGGGGCCTCGTGACTCATCATTTCCAGCTGCACTAATCTTTGCAAACAGACAAGGCAGAATTAGTAACAGAGCAGGAATTTTTATTAATGGAAAAAGGGCTCTGTGTGATAACAAAGAGAAAAGCCATGGAGACTGCAGTGTCGGGCGTGGTGAGCACAGCACAGTCCAGCACACAGGCTAACAGGCTGCCCTGCCCTGCAAACACACAAACCAAACCCTGCTTGGGCATGAGACACGCTGTACCCTCGGCTTCACACACCCTGGCTCTGAAGGAATGGCAGCTAACACTCCTCTCATCTGTTTCACACACCAACGAGAGGATAACGGGATTCCTTCACTTGTGCAGCTTTAGCCTCATCCCCCCCGTTCAATGCACTTTACAAGCAGCTGCACCCAAAGGAGCACATGCTGAATCCAGCTCTACCCAGCCCTCTCACAAACCCGGAGAACAGAGTGTTTGAGCAGCGGAGCAAAGATCCCTAAGGGGCAGCTGGGCAAAGAGGGAAGCGACGCGTGCGGAGCTGACAGCGCTGCAGACCCGCTGCCCACAGACAGCACGGGGCATGGTTTGTGTTGGAAGCGACCTTAAAGATCATCTCGTTCCCACAGCACGGGCAGGGATAGCTGCCACCATCCCGAGCTGCTCAGAGTCCCATCCAAGCTGGCCTTGGACACTGCCAGGGATGGGGCAGCCACAACGCCGGGCAATCGCTGCCAGGGCCTCACCACGCCCACAGGGAAGAATTTCTTCCACACAGCCACTCGAGACCTACAGTCTGCAATTATCCTGACGGGGAAAACACCACAGGCGTTCAGAGCCCCCAACAATAACAACAGGAACAATAACGAGAACAGACAGCCGCGGGGCTGGGAGGGCAAAACGCCCCGGCACAAGGCACCAACACAGCCCAGGGCGCGGCAGCCGCGGGACGGCCCCGGAGCCTCCGCAGCACCACGGGGCTCCCGGCACCGCGCGGCCCCGGACAGCGGGGGCACCCCGGGACACCGCCCCGCCCGTGGCGCTGCGGGCGGGGCCGGGGCTGCGCAGGAAGGGACCCCGCTCCCGGCCGCCCCCCTGCACTCACCACGCTGAGCTGTGCCCCCATCGCTGCCCCGACACACCGCGGGCACCGCCCCGCTCCGCGATAAACCGCGCCGGCCCGCCCCGCCCCGTGACGACACACACAGTGCGGGCCCCGCCCCTCTCGTTACGTCACGAGCCGCGATGAACTGCGCCTGTCCCGCCCAGCGACGTCACGTCCTGCCCCGCCCGTGACGTCACGCCCGGCCCCGCCCCGCCATGGCTGTCCCGGAGCCGTGTGAGGGCAGCGCGCCCCAGCGCCCTTCTGCGCTTTGGTAATTACTCTTGCCTGAGTAATCACAGACTGCCGCGGGTGGGAGCGATTGTCCGGATCAGCCAGTTCCACCCCCTGCCATGGGCAGGGACACCTGCCACGGTCCCAGCTTGCTCAGAGCCACATCCAGCCTGGCCTTGGACACTGCCAGGGATCCAGGGACAGCCACAGCTGCTCTGGGCACCCTGTGCCACGGCCTCACTGCGAAAAATGCATGTATTTTATGATTGGCTTTTCGCAGATATTAAAATGAGTATTATATGTGTTATGTTAGAAAGTAATGCTGTATTAATTCTCTTGAGTACTGTATTAAATATAGTTTCAGGTTATAAAAAATGTTAAAATAGAAACGATGCTATATAAGAGACTTTTTTTAAAGAAAGGACTCGCAGCGAGATAGCAGCCACAGGACACCTAAATCTTTAAGAGAAAAAGAATTTATTGTTCTCTTATCAGAAGAAACAAACTTCTTCCTGCCTTGAAGGCGCTGTCAGGATTCAGAGGAAGAAGTTGATGATGACCAGACAGAATCCTGTGTTTGAATGGAATTTATGCATCATGTATGAGGTGTATGAATATGCAACAGGCTGTTGTTTTTAAAGGTTAATCCTCTGTTAACCGTGTGTCCTTTTTCAGGCTCCTGATGCCCAGAAGGAGGTACCCAGATGTCCATAACTCTTTGTTTTTATTGTCTCATATTGTCCTAATTCAATTTGTCCCGATTGTTATTACTCTAACTGTGTTACTATTTTTTCAACCATTTTATTACTATTAAAACTTTTAAAAATTTTAAAAACAAGTGATTGGCATTTTTCACACCATCCTCACAGGGAAGAATTTCTGCCCAATACCCAATCTAAACCTGCTCTCTGTCAGTGTGAAGCCATTCCCCCTTGTCCTGTCACTCCAGGTCCTTGTCAAGAGTCTCTCTCCCATCTTTCCTGTGGGCTCCCTTCAGGCACTGCAAAGCCACAGTGAGGTCACCCCAAAACTTCTCCAGGCTGAATAATCCCATTTCTCTTAGCTTTAAGGATTAATTAATGACAATGTTTATCCAAAAAGCACCAGAACTGAGCTGTGCCGTAAGATACAGTTTCAGCCAGGCTCCCTTAAATACTGGTTTACACCAATGTGTGAAAATTAGTGACTAATAACCACGTGTCTTTGTGTCTGTGCTAAACATGAAACACTTTAAATCTTTTTAATTAATATGTCTTCACATATTATGTCCTCACAACATGCCTTCAATGATTCCTAGACAGTTTCTCCTTACAAAATCAAGAAAGGTGTATGCTTGGCAGTCCTAAAAACAAAATAGTAATTTAAAAAAATGTTCTCCCTTATCCCCTAGGCTCACACAGAGGGGCTGAGCCCCTGTGTGCCCAAGCAGATATTTTCTTTCGCTCTCATGGTTTGCTGAGTGTGCAGCTGGCTCATCTGGCTGTGAGAACTTAAGTCCATCATGATTAACTTATTGAACTTGGGAATTAGCTCTGGGAAGTGAAAGAATATTAACAGACCAACCTAATGCTAAGAAGGTTGTGCCTCAGTCCATGTATGCACATTTAGCTGCAAGGATGGAGTTATTTATTCCTGTTTTTTCTATTAAAAGACCATGCCTGGCTCTGTAATCCTCATAGTTTTCTCTTTCAGGATGACAGCTCCTCCACCAGAAACTCCCCAGTAAGTGCAGGGACTGTAACACCACTGGCTACAGAGAAGGACTCCAGGACCCAGAGGCTGAGGCTTAGGAAAAGGGAGATAACTGAGACAGGCACAGAGATCCCGGAGTTTGTTGGGAAAAAATCTGGCAGGAGAGGCTCCAACTTGAATATTAATATTTAAGGAAGGGTGGAAACCTCAGTGTACCCATGTCTGGCTTTCACTGTGCTCTGACCCGGCTGGCTTCCAAGTGACCAGCCCAGGCTGTGTCTCCACTGCTTTTCAGTGTGGGTCAGCTTGTGGGTCTTGGCAGCAATAGCCAAAGCTCCCACGGGAATGTCCAGCATCCTCAGTGTCTCATAAACTTTCCTCTTTCCATGCAAAATGTGACCCATGCAAAGCCCTGCTCTGCCTTTTCCTGGCCAAGGGCTGAGTGTGCTGTAGCTCTGCAGGGTGCTTGTTCCAGCTGGCAGCTTTTACTCAGTCTCCCTGAGCGAGCCTGTCCAGCCCCAACGTGCCCTTTGTGCTGGTGTGAGCCCTGCCTGCTTTGGTCTGGAAGCCTGTAAAACTCAGTGTTCTCACTCACACCTCTCTAGATTAACCAAAGAGGTTTAAATAACTCTTTCTCCCCTCAGGGAAGTGTAAGAACCAGACTAGAGGTGACAAACCAACACTTATTCGTTGGCCACTGTCACCGGAAGAGTAAAATATTTAGGCCAGAAATGCCCAGAGATGCCTACATGCTTTAGAAACATTTTATTCCCAGGATCTCCTTGATCCTTTACAATGGCAAAGGTCAGCAGCTGATGCTTGAGGTGGTGGTTTTGTCAGGCAGAACTTCTAGAAGTTCTCTGCCCTCCTTTGGAAATGCTGGCTGCGTGTGAGTGAGACAGCACCAAACACTCCCCCCCTTCCCTTGGGACAGAAAAAGAAGAACAGAGCACAGAGGCAGCCTGGCCTCAACTCTTGCACAAAACCCACGTCCGCTGCCCCGTGCAATGGGTTTGACAAAGCACGGGCTGGGCTGTGCTGCAGAGGAAGCCAATATCTATAATAACACCCATGTGGATACCAAGGCTGCTCTCTGCACACTCTTTTTCTGCATTAGACCCAGGAATGACCCAGATTCTGTGCTGATCTAACTTGCCTTTGATCAGTGTTTAGTTTCTGTTGGCAAACACACTCTTTCACTCTCCTCAGGATCTCTGCATTTATCTTATATAAGTATCCAAATCAAAAGACAGAAATTTTAAAAGACTTACAAGTACACAGTTTGTTGTGAAATTGCTGGTGATGCTACTGAGCTGTAATTTTATTAAAAATTAACTTAAAACCATTGAGTCCAATGATGATGCTGCTTGTAAGTAAAAATTCCCTGGGCTCCCATCTGGGCTCTTTCTCCTAATGTGAGTAAAGAAGATGCATTTTTTTAATAGACAGAATATGCCCACTGGCTTTTGTATTTTAAATGAAAGCACAGAAGATTTCCTGCCTTCAGGTGATAAACTGGTGCAGTTGACAAATCCAGGACACTGGATTTTTGTCATTTACCTTGTTTACCCTGAACTGCAATAAATACTAACCAAAGATGGTAAAAAATTTCTGTTAAAATTAAGGATATTCCATTTTGAGATACTTTAATTTCCCCTACCAGTGTCAGAAGGAAGCTTCACTTTTAAGTGTTTTAAGTGGGCTGCATGTCTTGTTCCCTACGCAATTTTGTGTCTCTTTATCACCAGGGGCTTTATTTGGCCCTAAATTGATTCTTTGAAGGGATTCATGGACCAGAGGTGCAGAACCACTTGTATGACTGGTAGCTAGCATCAAGCCATTCTGGCTTCTCTATATACATATATCTAGTTTAGACCTAAAGCTATGCTTTTCAGAAATTTATTATGATGAAGAAGATGTCACAAGTACCAACCAAACAACAATAAGCTTCAAACCATCTGAGGGTTGATTTAGGCACAGAATAAATGCAAGCTTCCCAGGACAGGAATCAGTACCTGCCACTGCTAGCTTCCAGTGGCACATGCAAAGTTCTGTTTCTAAAACATTTCCTGCTTATATCAGTTCCTAATATTAATAAGATCACACATAGCAGTTTCAGCTGTAAATAGAGATGCATTTGTTGGTGTTTTGATCTGGTCCTTCACCACCTTTGATTTTTTTTTTTTGATCTCAGATTAATTATCATCTTCCCTTCTACTGTCAAATAATAACTGGATACAGAATAACAGGACTAGAATGTCCCATCCATTTCAAGGCTTTCAGACTTGCACTGCTTCTTTCTGGGCTAAAACTTCCTCCAGAGACATAAAATCCATTTGGCAAATAATCCATGATGCAAGAGAAGGTGAGGCAGGAGCCTGCTACAGGTGCCTCTGACTTCCTGGTGCGAGTGTTCCTGCCCCGAGAGCAGTGTGAGCTCTGGTGCCATCCTCAGACTCTTGTGGGAACTGGCACCTCCTGCCTCTCCTGTGCCTTCCTGCCAGGCTGAGTGACAGTCCTCAGAGGGCAGAGGAGTGGGAGGGGAGCACAGCTCGTGCCTTGGACTGCGGGAGGATTGCTGAGCTTCTGGCTGCCTTCTCCCTGCTCAGAGTATTTCCCAAGAGAAAAACAAACTTCTTCCCAGCATGGCAAGTGGGTAAGAGACAATCATACTGATTCTCCTCTAACAGGCAGGGTAGGGGGGATGGGATATATTTTTTCTGTGCAAGGGTGAATATTACATGACATGCAGCACAGCAAGAACCCTCTTCCTCTTTCTATTCTATTTTACTGACTCACTGCAGTGTACAACATCGGTGAGGCTACTGAGCCACTTGCTTAAAATAAAGGTGATGATAAAATCAGATTGTGCTTAAATATAGCTGATAACTCAGAATCAGTTCTTCAGACATCAGTTGCCTGCCCAGGACCTTGGCAGACTGTTCCACTCTCATGTTTGCCCCTTGACATTGCCTTTTCCTTTCCACATACAAAACCTGCCTTATGTATTTTTAGGTATTTTAAATATCGGCTTTACTTAAAAAAAAAATAATAAAAATCACTGGACTCAAATAGAGGACATAGACACTGGCATAAGATGAAAATCTAGAGATTTGTTTCTATCTTCTGTTTGTCATAAATTGTTTCTGTCTTCTGTTGCATGTATTTCAAACATTTGAACTAAGTTTTTTAAATTGTTGGAAACTTCTTGTAAATAGCAGCTCATCAGGTGTTCCAAATCCCTTTCTTCTCTATATAAAGGTTAAGGGCTGTATAAAATTGCATATTGTTGAAAGGATCTCTGAAAGTAAATTTACTTTGGAGAAGGTGCACAATCAAACCTTATTTGCAGGGCTTCATGTGACCCATTTGCAATACCTATTCTTCTTGCTCTAACAGTGTTGACTTTCTCACATTATTTGCCACTGACCTTTAATTCTTTTCATGTCTTGAATAATTTCTGATTTATAGCAATAACGTCTTGTTCTTGGGTAGAATAAGCAATAACGTCTTGTTTTGGGTAGAATAAGAAGAAAATGGAGATGCTAGATTCTTTGGCTCTAAACACACTGCTGGTGCATCAATTGCTATTGCAAAAAGCCTCTCCCAGGTTTTCTCAGCTCTTAAAAGTGCAGACTGAGTGTTGTTACTGGGGTGGTGCTTTGCTCACGTGAGAACATCCAAGCAAGGCTCCAACTGGACAAAATCCAACTGGCCAGACTTCTTGCACAGAAATAATTAACTCTATGTGCAAGCATAAATCTAACAACTCAGAGCTTTCACACAGGGAAAAGATTGAGAACTGATGATAAAAATCTCTGGTTTGAGTCACCCATGCCATTGTGTTGAAAACCAGGGAGAAAATATGCAATACCATTTTCCAGAACAACCGTACCTACATGCTGGTGTGTCACAGATTTGCACGAAGGTATTGGGCATCTTCTCATTTAAACTGTCTCACCTTGCATGTGTAAGCTAAGTTTATGGCCCTTTTAAAAGAGATACCATCCAGAAAGAGTTTTACAAGGTGACTGTATAAGTTGCTAGACAAGTTTTTTGCTTTGGCAAGGGTATATTTTTTCAGTCTTCAGTTACAGCATAAACAGGTACTCTCTCTGTTTGGAAACTAAAGGGACAACAAAAAGGAGAGGAAAAATCCATGATGATATTGTGGTAGTATCTAGCAGAGATAAAGGACAGTAGAGACTTTTACATTGTAAAATTTAGTGATTTCAATTTTGGGACAAGTTTCCTGAATGGAGAAATGCTACTAGGAGAAGTATATTTATAGAACAAAAATAAGGATTGAAATTTGTAGGTACACTCTTATTGTAACCCTCTCCTGAATAGACATCTTGAGCTCATGTGATATTTCATAATATTTCTAAAGGAGGAAGATCAAACTGCTTTATAAACACAGGACAAATCTGCTAAGAGCAGACTGAGAGCAAGTGGGCATTAAAGAGATGATAGATCTCTCCTAGATAGGTGACTGTTACTAAAATATACACATACAAAAAGATATGTATATAAAATATGTATCTGAGAAACAAAATATTATAATAAAACCCAAGTGACACCCTCTCTAATGCTCCACATACCTTGGATGTTCAGCAGGCAGCAGACTCCTCTTCACCAGCAGTAATCCCTTCCAAAATAAAAGCTCTATTAAACATAATATGATGGTTCTCAAACAGGATAAGTTGGTACAGAGGAGCAGGCAGCAGGAGGGTCCAGAATACAGCACAAAAGTGATCCAATAAAATTAGGGCAGTCCAAGGTAAAGGCTTGAAGTTTGAAAAACATCTCCAGTACTGTTCTGTGAGCTCACCAGTCCTGTCCCTGGGCTTTCAGCTGAGCTGCTGAAGTGAGCAGTTTTCTGTTTGGTGTTGGTTTGTAGGCTCTTTCAAAAAGGGCTTGCTCTTTGTAAGGCTCTAGAAAGAATATGGAAGCATGGCAGGAAATAAATAAAACTGCTGCTGTTGGTGGCTGCTGAGGCAGCTCCCTGGGACACTGAGCAAGGGCCTTGTTTGCTGACAGTGCCCCACTGACTGCACAAGCAGAGCCTGGGTTTTGGGCAAAGGCTGAATGAAGCTCCTCTGTGACAGCCTCCTTCTTCTCCACTGTGAGATCCATGCAAGTACCTGTTCCCAGCACAACTCTTCCTTCACATTCCTGTTTATCCAGGCAATGAACATGTCCTTTGGCTACCAAACACTAGATTTTTTTATCTTTTTCCTTTCTTCAGGTATTGACACGTGTTCAAGCCCAGTTAAAAATTCAAGTGATCTTTTAGATTTCCCACCCACAGCTATCCCAAAGTACCAGAGAACCCAAGGGAAAATGGACTGTGCCTCCAGCACCGCTCAGGAGCACAGTGGCTCAGATCCACAGCTGCAGGCAGGCTGAGGTGTGGCAGCTGCTGTAATTATGGTTATCTGCCCTGCCCTTATGCCTTTGCCACAATCTTTGTTTGCTCTTCCTGCTGGAGAGCATGGAATTTGCCACTGGCAGGAGGATGCAGCAAGTTATCTCTATCCTTAGCAGAACAGAAGGAGAAGGCTTAACACTAATCAGAGGTTCAGAGCTGGGCTTGAAAGTGCCTTGGTTCAGTCTGGGAAAGCCAGTTGTTAAAATCATGGCAGGTTGCTCCAAGAGCTTTTTGAAAGAAATACCAATTGTTGACAGATTTCTGTACTTTTCTTCTTTTCTGGAAAACATCTCTTTTGGAGGAGAATTCAAAATGATCAAGCGGTTCTTCTCTGGGTTTGATGCATGTGTTGGTTTGTAACTGATTGATTCCCTGTCAGTTAAAGATTAAGCCACCTCTCTTTTTCTCCACTCTGTTGTCCTGATCCCCTCTTAGTGTGAACATAATGTACTTGAAACTGGAGCTACCTCTGGGCACTTCATCACAGTAACAACCTGTCATGGTTTGACATTGGCCAAATACCAGGCACCCACAAGAATCATTCCCTCACCCTCTCCTACCACAGCTAGGCAGAGGAGAGAAAAAAATGAACAAAGGGTTCATGAGTTGAGATAGGGACTGTGAGAAAACACTCCCAAGGCCAAAACAGGCTCAGCTTAGAAATACAAAGTGAATTTATTACTAACAGAGTCAGAAGAAGAGAATGAGAAGCAAAATGAGCCATTAAAACACATTTTTACCCCAAGCCCCTCCCTCTTTCCCACCAACAGTGCAGGGAGACAGGCCATGGGGGTTTTTTGTTAGCTTATCACCCAAGATCTTCTGCTGCTGCTCAGGAAAAGGAGCCCTTCCCCTGTGAGACTGTGGGGTTCCTTCCCACAAGAGACAGTTCTCGGTGAACTTCTCCAGTGTGAGTCCAAATCTCACGAGCAGCAGTCCTCCCAAAACTGCTGCACCATGAGTCCCTCCCACGGCAGACAGTCCTCCCAAAACTGCTGCGATGTGGGTCTCTCTCTCTCCCCACGGGGTGCAGTCCTCCAAGGACAGCTTAGGATCAAGGGCCCCCTCTCTCCAGTGGTCTTCCACTGGATCATGGCCTCCTCCAGGTATCCACCTGCTCCAGCATGGGCACCTTCCCCACAGGCTGTGGGTGGATCTCTGCATTCCCCATGGATGCCTATGGGCACAGCTGCTTCACCATGGCCTCACAACGGCCTGCAGAGGAGCCTCAGCTCTGGTGCCTGGAGAACCTCCTCTCCTGCTTCTGCACTGACCTTGGGTCACCATCCTGTTTCCCTCACATATTCTCACTTCCTCCTCTTCTCTGGCTAGGAATAGAGCTGTGCCTAATTTGTGCTGATTTTCCTCTTGAATCTGTTATGACAGAGGCCTTACCATCACCTCTAACTGGCCCAGCCTTGGCCAGCAGCATGTCCACCTTCAGAGCCACCAGGCATTGACTGCTGGACACAGTGGAAGCTCCCAGCAGCTTCTCACAGCAGCCACCTCTGTGCCCTCCCCAGCTGCCAAAAACCAGGCCATGCCAAACCAACACACAACCCTACCTAAATTTTGTTGATAGATGAATAGACAGACTTCTGAAAACTGTACACTATTATGCTGGACAAGACTCCATTAAAAATTAGGGAAGGAGAAGCTGGGGTAGGTATGGTGATCAGTACATGAGGGATTTTTATTGTATGCAGACATGGTGTTTAGAGCCTTACTTAGCCTTTGTCACCACTACCTTTATGCTGGGATAATCCCATGGCAAAAGAAAACATTTTGTGTGGAATCTTGCTTGAAGGAAGAAGGGAAGAGTTTATAAGATTGCTGTGAGAAAAGCATCATAGGGGGAATTTTTTGCTTCCTGTTCTGTTGGCAGTGTTGCTGCATGCTGGGAACAATCTCCTGCTTGCCTCTGGTTTGTGCACAGAATCCTTGGGAATGAAACACCACCATCTTCCTTTTTGTTTCATTGCATGGGAAACCACAGGAACTTATCAACAAGAACTTTGTTGTCTGAGTCTAAGGGAAGACTCAGGTTTCCTTACAGGTTACCTGCATTCTTTTAAAAGGAACGTGGACCATAAGTATTGTGGGTTTCACAGTGGCACTGACAGGAACATATGGGGAGAAAGAGAAACTTGATGCCAGGATGATATCCAGAACATGGAGAGGCATTAGAAGACTCTACAAGTGACTTGCAGAAATAACAGCACGTGCCTTTTTTCCTGCCTTACATGCATTCCTCTGTATTTCTTGGCAGGAAGGCCTTAAATCATGAACTTTCTAAGCTTTTCAATGAGATGTGGGATGCAGATGTTCACCGCCTTAGGCCTGGGAGAGACTACACAATTGATGTGCAGGTAACCAATTGCCAAGTCAGGATTAAGGGCAGTGTGGTGCTGCAGGAAAAGGTGCCTGCAAAAGTGCCTTTTGCTTAAAGAGTTGCCTGTGCTTTGTCATGTCCAGTGGGGAAAGCATGCCTTAGGAGAGGGAACAATACAGAGAACACAAATGGTTCACACTTACCTGGACCTTGGTTACAAGTGGAGTCTTTCAGGTGTCTGTCTTGGGTCCTGTATTATTTCATCTCTCTATCTGTGAGCTGGAGGAGGAACAACTAGCGTGTAGCCCTTCCAGTTTTGCAGATGACAGCAAACTGTGGTGATGAAATTGGTATGCTCAGATGCAGGGCTTCTCTTCCACTGGACATAGGCAGGCTGGCGGAATATGCTAGTGAAAGGAACATCATGAAATTCAACAAAAACAAAGGAACAGGATGCTCAGAGAAGCTGTGAAATCTCCATCTTTGGAGGCTTTCAAGACCCAAAAAGATGACTCCCTGAGAAATAGTCTGAATTCAGTGTTAACCACAATTTGAGTAGCACTAGAGATGTTCTGCTCCACCCTGTGTGTTTCAGTGTGTGAATGACAGCTTGTGTGTGGGGTGTGGGTGACTTGCAGTGAGGGAGAAAGGGAGATAGGTCCCAAGTCATTCTTAGGGGAATAAGGGAGGAATTTGAGAAATTTCTGGGTTTCTCTGGGAGAGCAGGGAGTAGCAGAGAGGAGTGGGTGAAGATTTCAGGACTGTTGCTTCCAGTCCCAGGGAAATGTGAGAGAGGAGTGAGAGATTTCATAAGCAGCCATTTCACTCCTTGCTAGCTGAGTGCAGTGCAAATATGACCATGTGTTTTGGCCACAAATTGCAATAGGCCAGAATATTCACAATCCAATTTTCTACTCACACAAGAACTCTATTCTGATATTACTCAAACGCTTTATTCCAATGTTACTCAAACACTTTATTCCAATGTTGCTTCATATTGTAACAGATAATTTCCTGTTGCTGATAAACTTGAAATAGTGGTACCTACCTCAAGCCAAATTGTGTGTGGGCAAAACTTCTGCCACATGGTTTCTCCATTTGTCAGAACAAGGCTCTAGTACCTCTTGCCTGTGTTAACAAGCTGCTACTCATCTACTATCTTCTTTCCTTCAGAAAGCCCTTTATGAAATAGAAATTTGAAAATTATCAGGAAAGCCTCCTTAAAATTGCAGAGACAGAAGGCAACCAAATCTCCTTGTTATTTATTTGTGGTGGGAGGGACCACATTACTTGCTCTACATTACTTCTGTTTACCATTTGTGATTTATATAGTATAATAGCACAGCTGGTTACTGAGCAGAACTGAACTATCACATGGGCCATTACAATCATCTCTGAGGAAACTGAAATTTCAGGCTCTTACAGATGTCAGAGGTTATCTTTTTTCTTTATGCTGGCAGTTCTGTAATATTGTCTCTCATTTCACAGGAAGACAATTCCTAGCAAAGAATGCTGATGGCATTATGGGGTTTGGTTTGATTATCACAAAGGCAGGCACTGTTTCCTCTAAGGACATCTTACTCCTTATTTTCCTCCATTTTTGCTAGGGAAAAGCAGGTCCAGCACAGCAAGGGGACAGAGCTGTCCAGGACAACGCAGCCAGATATCTGTTTCACAATGTAAATGAAGAACGCCTGAGAAGCATAAAAACTTTTGCAAGTGAGACGTGTTCTTTTGTTAATGGTGGATGTGATATAAAAAATCTGTGCTGTATTTGACGTGCTTGCCTAAAATATAACATTGTATGTAATCTGGACGGTGGTGAGGATCATCAGACTGCAGGTCATTTGAAGGGAGTTTTTATAACAGTTGCTTGAAGATTACCTGTACCTGAGCCTCAGGAGGAGGATCCTTTTGTGCCCCAGGCAAAATCTGAATTCTCTGTCTCTTTCTACTACAAAGTAAAAGGGATGAGACACTTACCAGCTCCAGAAGTGGCCCAAGGGAATCTCACAGGGTTCAACAAGACCAAGTGTTGGTGCTGCACCTGGGTCAGAACAGCCCCTGGGATCAATCCAGGCTGGGGATGAGCAGAGGGAGCAGCCCTGGCTGAAGGACCTGGGGCTGCTGTGGGTGAGACCTGGCCCTGCCCCAACGCAGAGCCCCCCTGTGCTGGGCTGCACCCAGAGCCCCAGGGCAGCAGGGCAGGGGGGATTCTGCCCCTGTGCCCCTCTCTGCTGAGCCCCCCTGCAGGGCTGCATCCAGCCCTGGGCCCAGCACAGCAAGGACAGGGAGCTGCTGGAGCCAGGCCAGAGCAGGGACACCAAGGGGAGCAGAGGGATGGAGCAGCTCTGCTGGGAGGAAAGGCTGAGGGAATTGGGATTGTTCAGCCTGGAGAAGAGAAGGCTTTGGGGTGACCTCACTGTGGCCTTGCAGTGCCTGAAGGGAGCCCACAGGAAAGATGGAGAGAGACTCTGGACAAGGGCCTGGAGTGACAGGACAAGGGGGAATGGCTTCACACTGACAGAGAGGAAATTTAGATTAGAATTTAGAAAGAAATTCTTTCCTATGAGGGCAGTTGGGACATAATGGTGAACAGCTTGTCCAGAGCAGCTGTGGCTGCCCCATCCCTGGCAGTGTCCAAGGCCAGGCTGGACAGGGCTCTGAGCAACCTGGGATAGTGGAAGGTGTTCCTGACCATGGCAAGGAGTTTGAACTGGATGATCTTTAAGGTCTCTTCCAACCCAAACCATTCTATGATTGTATGCACTGAAAAAGACACCAAATTCATCTTTGCTCCCTTACTCACAACTTCCAAGCCCTTTCAGGTAGTACCAGACCAACAGCTAGGTCTTGCATTTCTGTTGGGGGCTACACTTCAGGCATGTCTATGAATGTATGTTTCCTTCCCTAATTTTTATCAAGCTCAAGACATCTGATATTGGTTTATGCTCTATTATTCCTCTACTGAAATAATGCACACAAAATCTTGTGCCGGCATAGCTCATGGTCCTAAGCTTGTGTCTATAATTGTGGTGGGCAGATGTGATTTGTTTTGGTAGGTCATTATTATTTCAGCTCTTGGCTCCATAAGGAAGCTCAGTAGCTGTTTATCTTTAAAAAGATCTATAAAAAGTACAGCAGTGATCCGGCCTTGAGTCACCTTGATGCCTAAACTTAACAGTATACCTGGGAGTAGAATCTGACATATAAAGGAATGGTCTTCTCTAAGGGCTGAAAAGGTATATTCTGTGGTGGCTTTTTATGATGGCACTCTAATGTCTGGATCAGGCATATGAGCAGACTGAAAGTTACCCTTTTTCTGCAGCCTTTATTTCCTTATTGGACAACTATGAGACATCAACCGGTGTAGCAGAAGTAGTGACTCCAGAAGAAATAGTTGAAAACAACCATTTCCTTGATGCTATCTTAGCAACACAAGTCATGAGAGTGAGTAACGCAGATCTTTTTTGTCACTGAAAACTGATTAAAAAACTGATAAAAAAACTGATTAAAAAGTAAACTGTATCTTGCTTTTCTACTCTTCAGCTAGCTCATGACTATCTGCTGAAAAAAAACCTAGCAAGGCCAAACCTTGCAGATTTCAAACACCAGCTTTATGACATCTGGTTCCAGCTCTATGCCAGGAAAGAAGGAGACAGGTATGTTGGATGGGTGTGGGCACTGATAATCTCTCTGCTATTCTGATTTAGGTAAATGTAAGCCTGAGTGCCATCTGCTACATATAGAACTGCAAGCCAGCTTCAGAATAGCTTCAGCATGACAGAGAGTGGGTTTAGATTGGATATGAGGAAGAAATTCTTCCCTGTGAGGATGGTGAGGCCCTGGCACAGGTTGCCCAGAGAAGCTGTGGCTGCCTCTGGATCACTGGCAGTGTCCAAGGCCAGGCTGGATGGGGCTCTGAGCAACCTGGGATAGTGGCAGGTGTCCCTGCCCATGGCAGGGGGTTGGAATAAGATGGCCTTTAACATCCCTTCCAAATCAAACCATTCTATGGCTCTATGAAGCATATAAAATACCTATATACTAAAATGTATACTATTTTTTTCTTCTTCATTACAGACCTGATTCTTGTGGTTTTGAACATGTTTTTGTTGGAGAAACAAGGCATGGTAAAGAGATCTTAGGTTTGCACAACTGGGTGCAATTTTACCTTCAGGAAAAGCGCAACCAGATTGATTACAAGGGATATGTAGCTCGGAAGAACAAAACCAGGGTAAGAACAAGCCTTTGGGGGCCTTTGCAAGTAAAACAAATGGATCCAGAGATAAAAGTTGTAATGAAACAAGTGTAATAATGCAGTCATAGGCTCAGTGTTTTGAACAGCAATAAGTATATACAGTATGTAACTGTGTATAAGAAGAATGAACAATTATATGTCTTCCAGCTTCTTTTTGTGTGAAAACTATTTTAAAAAGTAGTGCTAGTGTTTACAGAATCGCAACACTGCTGAGGCTTAGTTGGGATAAATGTATGCTCCAGAGGTCAGAGAAAAGATTGTGCCCAGCTAGAGCACCCAGGCACACCAAGGATGACCAAGTCTTATAAAGCTCTCAGAAATCTAGAATCAGAAATTCTATCTATCCAGTCACAGCTGTGTTGGAGATAATTCTGTTGTTTCATTTATGCTTTCAGCCTGATAAAGATGACCAAGTTTTGAGCATCCAGTTCAGCTGGAAGGGCTCAGTCAAGCCAGTCGGAAGCACCTTTATTGGTGTCAGCCCAGAGTTTGAATTTGCCCTTTACACAGTCATTTTCCTGCTGTCTGAAGAAAGAGTCACACGTGAAACAGTGAAGATAGATGAGTACGAGCTACAGATGGTTGTCTGGCGCCATGGGCACCACATTGGAACAGCATATCCAGTGCTGCTCAGCACCACTAGTGAAGATTAGTAGAGTGAGCAGGAAACTTCTTTTTTCAAAAAAAGGGAAAGGAGGAGTGGTTGAGACAGGAGGAATGGATGGGGGGTGGACAGGACCAGAGAGCAAAGTTAATATGTTGTTTTATACAACTCATTTCAAGTAAAAATTGATGACTCCGTCTCTTTTGGTCTGCAATGGAATGTTTAATCAGTAGTGTGTTGTGACACTGTCTGAGAAACCATGAAACATACTCCTGCTCACATTAAATTTACATCTAAATTACATCAGTCTTCCCTTCTGCATGATAGTACTGTACTTTTCAGCAAATAATGGCATTTAGGAAAAGGTTCTATTAAAATTGATATACATATTTCTCTTAGTTTTTAGTCCCTGCATATCTAAAAATGCAATAACCACACATTGCTTACACTTTATCTTCCAGACAGAAGCTTTGATTTGGGCACAGGCAGAACTCCAGGATGTTTTAATCTCCTCTTCTCATTCCATAAGAGGTTAATTTCAAATACATTATTACAATACAATGACCTGGACACACAGGGAACACATTTAGGTGAGGAGATGGTCATGAGATCCATAGCAGGCGTTAAAATGGATCTGATGACCATCTGTCTCTTTAACACAATTTTCGTATACTCCCTATGTGTTCCTGAATCACGTGGAGGACAACTTCATGCTACAGGTCCTAAGAGGGCTGACTCAGAAAGATGCCCTCCCTCCTTGCTTTGTTGCTTGTCTACAGAGAGGATCTTGTGATCCTCTTGAGTGGAGATTGGCGGCTGTCTTGGCCACAGTGGCCATGAAGCCATCGAGTTTAAAATATCTGGCAACAGGAGGAAAAGTGCCAACAAAACTTCAACCCTGGACATGGGAAGAAGTGACTTCAGGCTGCTCATGGAACCAGTAAGTAAAGTCCCCTGGTGTAGTGGTTTTGGTTCATCAATTTGAGAGTTTTGAAATCTTGAATTTGAGATTTTGAGAAAAAAACTTGAGTTTTTTTTTTTTTCCTCAGAATTTGAGATTTTGAGATTTGAGAAGTGATTTGAGAACCAACACACCTGGGAAAATGCTTTTGAAGGTCCTGGGGTCCATCAGTGCTGTGGTCACGTTTTAAGCACCAGCTCCTGAGGACACAGGAACAGGCAATTCCTAAAAATTGGAAATCAAGCAGATGAGGCAGAAGGCCACCTTGGCTGAACAGGAATCTTCTTTCGGAGATAAGGTAAAAAAGGAAGGGTTATGCCCAGTGGAAGCAAGGTCAGGTGACGTGGAAGGAGTACGGAGATGCTGCTTACCAGTGTAGGGGGAGAACTTGTGTGGCCAAAGCTCCACTGCAGTTGAAGCCACCAGAAATGTGGGGGAAAATAAAAAGAGGGTTTAAAATACATTAATGGCAAAAGGCAGTACTGAAAGGACATCAGCCCGTTACAGGATGAGGATGGTCACCTCACAAACAGGGCCATGGACAAGGTAGAGATGTTTAAGGCTTTCTTTGCCTCTGTTTTCAACACTGATGATGGACTAAGGAGGTCCCAGCACCCGGAGCTGGAGGACTGTGACTATGAGAATGGTAAACTCTGAGTTAACCCTGAAGGTGTGAGGGATCAGCTGCTCCAGCTGGATCCCTGTAGGTCTATGGGGTATGACAGGATTAACGTGAGAATACATAAAGACCTGGCTGATATCATCACGAGGCATCTCTTGATAATTTTTGAACAGTTTTGAGAACTGGAGAGGTCCCAGTTTTCAAAGAGGGCAAGAAGGATGACCCTGGAAGCTACAGGCCTGTCAGTCTCACTCCACTGCCTGGTAAAATTATGGAGATGATGATCATTATTCTGGGAGGTATTGAAAAACACCTGAAGGACAACACAGTCATTGGTCACAGCTAGTACATGAGGAAAGTCCTGCTTTTCAAAATTAATTTCCTTTTATGCTAAGGTAACCCACCCAGTTGATCCAAAAACATCAGTAGATGTAATTTTTTTGGATTTCAGTAAAGCTTTGGATATAATCTATCTCAGTGTGCAGCCCACAGCTGGATAAACACATCATGTGATGGCTGAGCAACTTGCTCATGGGTCGAGCACAAAGAATGACGTTACCTGGGTGACAGCTGACTGGCAGCCTATCACTTGTGGGGTTCCACAGGGCTTGCAGATAATACAAAACTGGGAGAAGCTGCTGACTCCCTCAAGGGCGAAGAGGCTCTGCAGAGAGCCCTGGTCACCAGTTGTGTGAAGTAAACAAAGGCAAGGGCTGGGTTCTGCATCTGGGCTGGGACAAACCTGAATGTACAGACAGACTGGGAATGAGAGGCTGGAGAGCAGTGTTGTGGAAAGGGACCTAGGGGTTTGTAAAGCTCATCTCTCGGGGCCTTTTGGGTCCCATCTCACTGGGTTTGGACCCTGGCCCCTCGCAGCCTTACAAGGACAAAGGTGAAAGACTTGAGGTGCTCTTCTCCTTGGGACCAAAAATCCCACAGCTTTATTGTGGAATTACTCCAGAAGGTCCAACGGCGGGCAAGAGGACCAGAGGAAAAAGAGACCAATTGTCTGATAACAGGGACTTTAAACCCCGGGGAAGGGGGTGGAGAAGAGGGAACACAGCCAATGGGATACAAATGATGGGAGGGACCAGGGGAGGGGGTAACCTGGGGAGAGACCTCCGCCAGGGCTTGGTGGGATGGAGGGGAAGACTGTGTGATATAAGAGGGGAATCCCATGAGGATAACAACATACTCTTCAGTGCAAAACACCGACCTAGTGCAAAACAACAACTAAATAAACTATTTAGTGCAATGCAACAGGGGTTGATGGCCAGTTGGACATGAGCCAGCAGTGCCCTCGCAGCCAGGAGGGACAGCCCTGTCCTGGGGCACCGGGCCCAGCATTGCTGGCCAGGCCAGGCCAGGCCAGGCCAGGGAGGGGATTGTCCTGCTCTGCTCTGGGCTGGGGCAGCCTCACCTTGAATATTGTGTGTAGTTTTGGGTGCCACAATATAACAAAGCTCTGAAGCTGCTTGAGAGTGTCTAAAGTAGGTTTTTGAAGATGGTGAAGGGCCTGAAGAGAAAGCCATACAAGGAGCAGTTGAGGGCACTGGTCTGTTCAGCTGGAGAAGAGCAGGCTGAGGTCAGAGCTCACAGCAGTTCTGCAGCTTCCTCAGGAGGGGAAGAGGAGGTGCAGGCCCTGATCTCTGCTCTGTGTGACCAGGGACAGGACCCAGGAAACGGCTGGAGCTGTGTCAGGGAGGGTCAGGGTGGATATCAGGGAAAGGTCCTTGCCCAGAGGGTGCTGGGGCACTGAACAGGCTCCCCAGGAATGGTCATGGCACCAAGGATGACGGTCTCATGCACAGGGCCTGATTGTTGGAGCGGCCAGGGGTTAGACCCAAGATGGCTGTGGGTTCATTCCAACACAGAATATTCTGTGAAAATTTCAAATGAACAGAGAGCAAGGGGTTTCTATAGCTGTTGAAACATCACAAGGGGCTGCTCAGGCTGGGATTCACAGGAGAAGCCATTGGAGAACACCAAGAATGGACCAGCTGAGAGATGCTGCTGAAGGAGTACAACCTTCCCTGCAGCAACAGGTCTCGTATAGGACAGCAAGAGAGGCTGCAGTCAGGTTCTGCTGTAAATTTGAAACACAGGGGATCAGAGGCAGATATCAGCAATGTCAGGTACAGAACCACAGAGCAGTCACACAGCTGCTCTGGGGCATAGAAAGCCACTCTAGGGAAGGTCAAAGGCACTCGGTTTCCCTCAGGCTGGGGAAATGTCCCTTCAGCCAAGGGCCCCAGGTCACACTGCACGCCTCGACAACTCTTCAGAGTCCTGCTTCATCTTTGCGTAGGTGGCAGGGCAGAACTGGGAATAGAGCTGAGCCAGCAGAGCCTGGGAAGGGATCTCTAACTTGGTCCCGTGGCTCAGTTTGTTCCATATGTGCACTGCATAGGTGTTCTTAAGGAGTTTCTGAAGCTCCAAGGCACTGACTGCCTCAAACAACTGCTCCCAGTCCTGCCAGGGAATAGGATAAACAACTTCTTGGGCAAGAGCACTCACACCTTTGCAGCTCATGCTCTTGATAGTCCTGATGGAGCACCACTTCTTGAAGACACGAGTTAGGAGCTCTGGGCCTTGGTGCCCCCAGGCCCAGCCATTGTAATTCTGCACAAAGTCTTGCATGCAAAGCTCCATGAATTTGTGCTTGGCCTCAAAGGACAGAAAGGCTCCATTCAGTACACTGTCACCCTGAATGCCAAGGGCATTGGTAAGGTTATGTAAGTTCTTAAGCACGATGAAGTCTGTATCCAGGTAGATGCCACCAAATTTCCACATGAGCACAATTCTGCAGGCATCAGAGAGGACATGTAAAAAATGAGGTTCCTGTTGCCGCTGAGGCTGCAGAAACCACTGTGCCAGAGGTGTTCCAGAAAAGAGCTCTGTCAAGTCCAGAGGCAGGATTTCCACGTTGGGGAAGCAGCTGAGCAAGGAGAAAGCCCAGTGCCTGGGCAAGGAGCCGTTCTCTTTGGCCAAGCCTTTCATGAGCACCACAACTCTTGATGCAGGGTGTGTCCTGGCTGCTGACTCCACAGAGCAGGAGAACAGGTAACTTGGGGCAGTTTGCTCCGAGGTCTCCACAAAAAACACATTTCCTGTGGAAGGAGAGGGCCCACCAGCCATGTCAAGGGCAGAAGGCACATAGTGAGCACAGCTCCTCTCAGCAGACAAGCCGGAGGTGGGGACGCTGCTCTTTGGGTCCTCCCCGATGCCCCAGTACAGCTTCTGGTAGGCAAGGGATACAAACACAAAGATGAGGGTAAAAAGGGCACAGGGCTTGTGGCTCAGCACCACCCTGGTCAGCTTTAGGAGGCAGCTGGACATCCTGACCTTTCTGTCTCCAGCCAGAGGCTGCTCTCCTGAGGCAGCCGTCATGATCTGAAGGGAAGGAAAAAAGAGAAAAAACCTGACAGATGAGGCAGCAGAGTATGAGCCTTCCTTCACAGGTGTGTCCCACCTTCATAGCAGTGCAACAACAAACTCTAGGAACACCATTAGAGAACCCATCTGTCACCCTCTAGAACTTCAGGTCACTGTCAACACGAGACATGAGACACGTACGCAAAGCCCGGGCAGGAGGAAATAGCAATGTTCCTTGTGACCATTCCTGGAGCCCTGTCAACAGACTCTGTGTGGAACTGCGGACCACTGACAGCTGGTTATCATGAGGAGAGTTGTTTTCTCCTGACACACAATGTGTCCTTCCCCCAAACCAAACAGAAGTCTCAGCCTTCCAGTTGTTGAGCTGGCACTTGCTGCCTTTCCAAACCAACCAGCTGCCCCTGCAGAGAGCCTGGCCCATTGTCCATGCCAGCGTAGCCTGGCAGGACGGATGGAGAGTGAGAAAGGAATGGATGCAGGGCAGCTCAGGAGGCAGATGCAGACAATAAGGTCAAGAAGTGCCTTTGGAAAGGGAGTTCCAAGGCTGCTTCCCAACCCTGCACAGGTCACACTGGCTCTGCTCTGCTCAGTTCTCCCACTGGATCCTGCTGGTGGACAGACATTCTCTCCACTCTCCTGCCCTTACCTTCCTTGCAAAAGGGAGGGTTGGAGTGGAAGAGATTTTTAACAAGGCAGCAACAAACAGATAAGTCAGTCTAGCTCCATCCTCAGCATCAGCATCATCATCGCTGCCCTTGCCTCTCCTGAAATCAAGGCGCAGCAGAAGCAGCACCTCCTGTGCCTACCACAGGGCCCCAAAGGTCAACAGGCAAGAGCACATGAAGAAGCTTTGAGGAAGGCTGTGGCTTTTAGGACCATTGGAAATGGTCTCAAGTGGTGCCAAGGAAGGTTAGAGTGGACATTACTCAGAATTTTACTCCCTGGAAGAGTTTCCAGGCATTGGCACAAGCTGCCCAAGAAAGCAGTGGATCCACTGTCCCTGGAGGCATTTAACAGACATGTAGGTGTGGCACTTAGGAACTGGGTTTAGTGGTGGTCTTGGCAGAGTGGGTTTTGAGGTTGGACGCAGGCAGTCAAAGATCTCTTCCATCCTAAAGGATTCCATCATTTCTCCTGCCTCCCTGAGCTCCATCTCCAAAGCCCTACCCTGCAGGACAGAAAGGTTCAGGAAACGGGAAAAGCTTTAGTCCAACAGCTGTAACCAAAGTGGCAGGGAACACGACAGAGCAGCCAGGTGGCACGGTCCCATTTGTCATTGCTCCTTGATCACAGTGCCTGGCTCACATACGGAGCTTCCCCTGTGGCCAGAAGGGACTTGTCAGCCACACTGGGAGGCATCCAAATGTCAGAGCATGGAGCCACCACTCTGCACCAGGCACAGCGGGACAGAGGAGACACGCAATACGCAAATGATGAGCTCTGGATCCCCAGAAAGTTTTCTCCTCCCGCACAGAAATGCCAGCATGTGCTGCCAGTGCTACAGGCAGCCAAAGCCAGCCCACCCTGCCTTATACATCACCCTCAACATTCCCACCCTCCACACACTACTGCTTGGTTAACCCTGTAAATACGTTTTTCCTTTGCAAGCATAGGAAGAGAGAGCAGCACAGGCCTGGGGAGAAGTTCCTGTGCAGTAGATGGGCAGGAAAGCGCCCCGTTCATCTAACTGCAAGCAAGGTTTGAGCTTGTCGGCGCATTTTGAGGAAAGGGCCAAACTTTACTCCCGTCACATCTCTATAAAGTTAGAAATACATTTCTGCTTTTGGAGCAGACAGGGCAACAATTTCATTGCTGCAATAGCCATTTCAATTCATTTACAAAACAAATACAGGAAGCCTGGCTCTGTCTCTTCCTCTGAATACACATGTTCCATTGGAAAGAAATTGCAAACTCTACTCACCTGTCCCCGCTTTCAAGACACCACAGAATTCACTGCTTAGCTGGAAAGGAGTTTTAAGAGGTTGGTGTCTGTGAGGGCACCAACAATTCTGTGTTCTGGCACTTCCTCCTTCTGAAAAGAAGTGGCAAGAGGAAAAAGTCTGAATACGTGGAAAAACAATATACATGAAGGATGTGACGTCACTCCAGTGTGTAGCTCAAAAAAAGGATGTACGTAGCGTGGCAAAGAAGCCATCTAGTTATAAAGTAATCATTAAAAAACAGAGGACATTCAGACCTCATTGTCACTACACTTTAAACTTTAGTCTGTGGCAGGAAAACTTTTGGGTTTTGTTTATTCTCTTCTCCTTTGCTAAAATTTCCCAGTGCTCACGCTGCTGCTGGAGCTGCCACAATAACTGAGCTGAGCCTTCCACAGAGCTGCCTGCTCCCACCCCAAGCCCCAAGTACAGCATGCCCCCTTGCAAACACACTCTTTTCACCAAATACTTTAATCATTCATTAAGGAGTGCACCCTCATATGCCAGGGACGTCAGGGAAGGACTTGGCCAAATTCAGGTGTCCCTCACTCTGTGACAGCTCCCCCTTGACCCTGTGATCAAGGGAGGTTCACCTTCCTTTCCATAAGACTTGCTGGCACATTAATAAAATCCCTCCTTTATCAGTACAGCCACTAAATTCAGGGTCTGCTGCAGTTCCTCCTCAGCTGCCTGAGACAAATATTGCTCTGTAGTGTCCCAAACCTCTCTCCTCTCCCCAAATCCTTCCATGCACAGCAGCACCATGGATGGACTCACAACAACTCGTCCCAGCCCAGGGACTCCACAACCACTCTGGGCTACCTGATCCAGTGTTTCACCAGCCTTCCTTTCATTCTAGCTTGCCACACCTCAAGGTGTGCCCATTGTGTCTCCTGCCATCTCTGCATTGAACAGAGGAGAGTCTCACTTGTGTCCTTCACCCACCCACTCACCTTCAGCCAGGTGTTTCACACCCTGAACACTCAGCCCAGCCTGCTCTAGTCCAAGACAAGTCAGCAGAGCTCTCCCAGCCCCTCCTCATGCGCCGTGTGCTCCAGGCCCCTTCTCACCTTGGTGGCCCTTTGCCAGATTTGCTCCAGTACCAGGTGTGTCCCACCAGTGCTGAGTGGTGGGCAAGGATTTGCATTAGGGGGAGATGGATGACCCCACATCATCGACTGCCTACAACCTCAGTGGCATCTACAACTGACCAGGGGTCTGCTGGAATCTCACCCAGCAGACAGGAGACACTCCAGGAGGTTCCTGGAGCACATGGAAGAGAACTTGCTGACACAGGTGGCAGGTGAGCCCACCAGGGAAGGTGTCCCAGGGGATCTGCTGTTCGCAAACAGAGGAGCACTGGGGAGAGGTGAGGTTGCCTGAGGCCGTCTTGGGTACAGTGACCGTGACACGATTTGATTTCAATTCTCAGAGAAGGGATGGAAGAAGGAGGAAGGGGGTCAGCAAAACGACTGCCTTGGATTTGTGGAGGACAGGCTTTGGTCTGTTTGGACCATGGGTTGAGAGAATCCCTTGGGAGGCAGTCCTGAGGGGCCAGGGAGCCCAGGAAGGTGGAGGTTCCTTAGGAAGGAGGTCATAGAGGTGGAGAAGGAGCCAATTGTAATGTGCTGGAAGCTGGTTCAGGGAAGACTGGCTTGGATGAACAGCAAGCTTCCACTGGGGCTCAGGGAAGAACAGAGAGTTTAGCAGCTCTGGAAGAAGGGTCAGGCAACTCAGGAAGACTACAAGGATGTCAGGAAGGTAATCAGAGAGAAGAACTAGAAAGGTAAAAGTTCAGCTAGATGTCAATCTGGCCACCAGCATAAAAGTTAAGAAAGAAATGCTTTTCCAAATGCATTAATACCAAAAAGAGGCCCAGGAGATTCTCCATCCTTTATTGCACACTGGGGTGGGAACATAACATAACCTCCAGGGGTGAGGAAAAGGCTGAGGCACTCAATGCATTCATGACGTCAGCCTTTAACCAAAAGCCCAGTTAGCCTCCGCATATCAAATCCCCATGAGGGAGAAGACAGAAACAGGGAGCAGAACAACGTCCCCACTCTGCAGAACGAAGTTGTCAGTGAGCTGCTGTGCTGCCCAGACATGCACAAGTCTAGGCAGATGCCATCCTTCTGCTGGGAGCTCGTGAAGCAGCCCACAATGCTCCAGTCTCCATTGTTTATCAGCAGTCCTGGTGAACTGGAGAGCTCCTGGGTGACTGGAGGTTGTCCAATGTGACATCCCTCTTGGAGAAGGCTTGGAAGGACACCTGGGGGAACCAGAGGCCTGTCAGCCTGACCTCGTTGCCTGGGAAGGGTGTGGACCAGATGACCTGGAGTGCAATGGCACCCTGTGTGCTGCACCACTGGGGCATCAGGCCCAGCCAGCACAAGGTCAGGCAGGTCCTGCTTGACTGACCCAACCTCCTTCTATGAGCAGCCAATGGATGGGGAAAGGCTGTGGATGCTGTGTACCGGGGCCTTCTAAAGCCTTTGACCACTGTTCCCACAGTGCTCTCCTGGAGAGCATTGTCCTCTCAGCCCATGGATTTAACAGGTTCCCTGTTGGCTGGGAATAAAGTGCTTGGATGGCTGGGACCAGAGGGTGGCAGTGGAATTAATGCAGCTGGCAGTGGGTGCTGTGCCCCAGGGCCCACTGTCAGAGCCAGTCCCCTTTTATATCCTTGAGGCTGAACAAGATCTGAAGTGCCAGGTCCTGCCCCTGGGTCACAAGCCCCAGCAGCTCCAGGCTGGGGCAGATGGGCTGGGGAAGAGCCCAGCAGGAAAGGGCCTGGGCCTGCCGGCCCACAGTGCGTGCCCAGGTGTGCGAGAAGGCCAATGGCTGCTGGGCCGGGCCAGCAATGGTGTGGCCAGCTGGAGCAGGGCAGTGACTGTGCCCCTGCCACATGTGGGCACTGGGGAGGCCTCACCCCAAGGGCTGTGTCCAGTGCTGGGCCTGGCACTGCAGGATGGACACTGAGGGGCCGGAGCGTGTCCAGAGGGGGGAACGAACCTGGGCAAGGGGCTGGAGCACAAGTCTGATGAGGAGCGGCTGAGCGAGCTGGGGGTGTTTAACCTGGAGGAAAAGGAGGCTCAGGGGAGCTCTATTGCTCTTCACACCTCCCTGACAGGAGGGTGCAGCCAGCTGGGGGCCAGGCTCTGCTCCCAGGGAACAAGGGACAGGATGAGGGGAAATGAATAGAATGGTCTGGAATGGACAGGACGCTAAAGATCATCTTGTTCCACCCCTCCTGTAACGGACAGGGACACCTCCCCCTATCCCAGGTTGCTTGGAGCCCCATTCAACCTGGTTTTGGACACTTCCAGGGATGCAGGGGCAGCCACACCTTCTCTGGGCACCCTGTGCCCGAGTTTCAGCATTCTCACAGGGAAGAATTTCTCCCTGATATCCAACCTAAACCTGCTCTCTGTCACTTTGAAGCCATTCCCCGTTGTCCTGTCACTGCAGGCCTTTGTAAAGAGTCAGTCTGCATCTTTCCTTTAAGCTCCCTTCAGGCAGTGGAGGGCCTTGATTAGGTCACCCTAAAGCCTTCTCTGCTTCAGGCAGAACATTCCCACTTCCCTCAGCCTTTCCTCCCAGCAGAGCTGCTCTGATCCCTTTGATTCCCTTGGTGTCCCTGCTGTGCACTGGCTCCAGCAGCACCCTGTCCTTCCTGTGCTGGGATCCCAGAGCTGACTGCAGCACTCTGTGCACCACAGTAGGTTACCTTGGCCACAAGGAAAAATTTTAGAGTGCTTAAGCACCATGTGCCACAGGCTCCCCAGGGAAGTGGAGGAGTCAGCATCCCTGGAAGTGCTCCAAAAAATGAGAACACGTGGCACTTTGGGGTACAGGCTTGTGGGTATGGTGATAGTGAATTGAAGGTTGCACTCCCTGATCTTGGAGGTCTTTTCCAACCTTCATGTGCTTCAGAATTTTTATTTTTGTCCCTGGAGACTATTGCAATATGAATCCCAATATTACCAGTTAGATTGTGCCTGGGCCAGTCTGACCCTTGCTGCTGGGCCAAAGGTGGCAACTGTGGTGCTATCTCACCCCAGAGATACCTTGGCTTGCTGGAGATTGCAGCTGGGCACTGAACAAGTCCAGGCTTGTTAGGAACTCCGTTTACCTCAGGATAAAAGCTTCAGGCGATGGTGAAGAGGAAAAGGAGATGGATTCTGCTGGAGGGTTTATATCCAGAGGTATATTCCATGGTTACAGAGGTCTGAATGCAGGCAACTGCTCCAACAGAATCTCGACTGCATGGCTCGATTCACCTTTTAAGCTCAGGGGCAGGGGAAGGGGAGGGGACAGGTGAGCACCAACAAGGTGGAAGGGGCAGGGTCTCAAGGGACGAGGGACACCTAGACAGGCCAATGACCCCAAGGCCTGAGGGGCATCCTTTGAACTTGACCAAACACGATGCCTTGCTGGAATGTTAAGCCTGATTGACAGGACTCTCTCAGTATGGGGACAAGGGGGAAGGGAGAGAGGTATAGGCACACCTGGGAAGGGACCCGGAAGTTTAAAAGAGGCTATTATAACACACTGCAACAGGAGACGATGCTTGGAGCCCTGCACTGGGTCCTTCTGTTGATAGGGAAATGTCATCCTCTGGACTTCCACATGGGGCTCAATATTCCAATGAAAGGGATGTAATCCTCCTCACAGCACTGCTGAACAGGAAATGCTGAGCCCCTTTAGAGTGTAACAATGGCTGCTTAGATGTTGGTATCCACAAGAACTACTTCAGCAGAGCAAGGACATTCATAATTTCTGCTCCTCAAAGATCTGCTTTTGTTACTTTTGTTTCCTGAGGGGTTCCAGACAAGTCATGCCACTGCTGTGGATTTAGAAATTTTAAGAAGCATAATTTGAACTTTTCTCACTTCAGAAGTTTAGAACTTCACAGTGAGTCACAGACAGATCGAAACAGTTTTGTGCTTCTTAAAGCAAATTTCATAGGCACTTCATCTATTGTCCCACATGTTAAGGATCTTTGCCAACCAGGGAATTCTGATCTGAGCCCCAGCAGTCTGTGACCTCTGTCACTGACTGGCAGTGATTCACAAAGTCAGAAATGCTACAGAGAGCAAGCCAAGGGTCCCTACAGCTGTTGAAACATCACAAGGGGCTGCTCAGGCTGGGATTCACAGGAGGAGCCATTGGAGAACACCAAGAATGGACCAGCTGAGAGATGCTGCTGAAGGAGTACAACCTTCCCTGCAGCAACAGGTCTCGTATAGGACAGCAAGAGAGGCTGCAGTCAGGTTCTGCTGTAAATTTGAAACACAGGGGATCAGAGGCAGATATCAGCAATGCCAGGTACAGAACCACAGAGCAGTCACACAGCTGCTCTGGGGCATAGAAAGCCACTCTGGGGAAGGTCAAAGGCATTTGGTTTCCCTCAGGCTGGGGAAATGTCCCTTCAGCCAAGGGCCCCCAGGTCACACTGCACGCCTCGACAACTCTTCAGAGTCCTGCTTCATCTTTGCGTAGGTGGCAGGGCAGAACTGGGAATAGAGCTGAGCCAGCAGAGCCTGGGAAGGGATCTCTAACTTGGTCCTGTGGCTCAGTTTGTTCCATATGTGCACTGCATAGGTGTTCTTAAGGAGTTTCTGAAGCTCCAAGGCACTGACTGCCTCAAACAACTTCTTCCAGTTCTGCCAGGGAATAGGATAAACAACTTCTTGGGCAAGAGCACTCACACCTTTGCAGCTCATGCTCTTGATAGTCCTGATGGAGCACCACTTCTTGAAGACACGAGTTACGAGCCCTGGGCCCTGGTGCCCCCAGGCCCAGCCTTTGTAATTCTGCACAAAGTCCTGCATGCAAATCTCTATGAACTTGTGCTTGGCCTCAAAGGACAGAAAGGCTCCATTAAGTTCATCGTAGCACTGAATGCCAAGGGCATTCGTAAGGTTATGTAAGTTCTTAAGCACGATGAAGTCTGTATCCAGGTAGATGCCACCAAATTTCCACATGAGCACAATTCTGCAGGCATCAGAGAGTACAGCTAAAAAATGAGGCTCCTGTTGCCGCTGAGGCTGCAGGAACCACTGTGCCAGAGGTGTTCCAGAAAAGAGCTCTGTCAAGTCCAGAGGCAGGATTTCCACGTTGGGGAAGCAGCTGAGCAAGGAGAAAGCCCAGTGCCTGGGCAAGGAGCCGTTCTCTTTGGCCAAGCCTTTCATGAGCACCACGACTCTTGATGCAGGGTGTGTCCTGGCTGCTGACTCCACAGAGCAGGAGAACAGGTAACTTGGGGCAGTTTGCTCCGAGGTCTCCACAAAAAACACATTTCCTGTGGAAGGAGAGGGCCCACCAGCCATGTCGAGGGCAGAAGGCACATAGTGAGCACAGCTCCTCTCAGCAGACAAGCCGGAGGTGGGGACGCTGCTCTTTGGGTCCTCCCCGATGCCCCAGTACAGCTTCTGGTAGGCAAGGGATACAAACACAAAGATGAGGGTAAAAAGGGCACAGGGCTTGTGGCTCAGCACCACCCTGGTCAGCTTTAGGAGGCAGCTGGGCATCCTGACCTTTCTGTCTCCAGCCAGAGGCTGCTCTCCCGAGACAGCCGTCATGATCTGAAGGGAAGGAAAAAAGAGAAAAACCTGACAGATGAGGCAGCAGAGTATGAGCCTTCCTTCACAGGTGTGTCCCACCTTCATAGCAGTGCAACAACAAACTCTAGGAATACCATTAGAGAACTCATCTGTCACCCTCTAGAACTTCAGGTCACTGTCAACACGAGACATGAGACACGTACGCAAAGCCCTGGCAGGAGGAAATAGCAATGTTCCTTGTGACCATTCCTGGAGCCCTGTCAATAGACTCTGTGTGGAACTGCGGACCACTGACAGCTGGTCATCACAAGGGAGTTGTTTTTTCCTGACACACAATGTGTCCTTCCCCCAAACCAAACAGAAGTCTCAGCCTTCCAGTTGTTGAGCTGGCACTTGCTGCCTTTCCAAACCAACCAGCTGCCCCTGCAGAGAGCCTGGCCCATTGTCCATGCCAGCGTAGCCTGGCAGGATGGATGGAGAGTGGGAAAGGAATGGATGCAGAGCAGCTCAGGAGGCAGATGCAGACAATAAGGTCAAGAAGTGCCTTTGGAAAGGGAGTTCCAAGGCTGCTTCCCAACCCTGCACAGGTCACACTGGCTCTGCCCTGCTCCCACTGGATCCTGCTGGTGGACAGACATTCCCTCCGCTCTCCTGCCCTTACCTTCCTTGCTTCTTCTGGCAAAAGGAAGGGTTGTAGTGGAAGAGATTTTTAACAAGGCAGCAACAAACAGATAAGTCAGTCTAGCTCCATCCTCAGCATCAGCATCATCATTGCTGCCCTTGCCTCTCCTGAAATCAAGGTGCAGCAGAAGCAGCACCTCCTGTGCCTACCACAGGGCCCCAAAGGACAACAGGCAAGAGCACATGAAGAAGCTGTGAGGAAGGCTGTGGCTTTTAGGACCATTGGAAATGGTCTCAAGTGGTGCCAAGGAAGGTTAGAGTGGACATTACTCAGAATTTTACTCCCTGGAAGAGTTCCCTAGGCATTGGCACAAGCTGCCCAAGAAAGCAGTGGATCCACTGTCCCTGGAGGCATTTAACAGACACGTAGGTGTGGCACTTAGGAACTGGGTTTAGTGGTGGTCTTGGCAGAGGGGGTTTTGAGGTTGGATGCAGGCAGTCAAAGATCTCTTCCATCCTAAAGGATTCCATCATTTCTCCTGCCTCCCTGAGCTCCATCTCCAAAGCCCTACCCTGCAGGACAGAAAGGTTCAGGAAACGGGAAAAGCTTTAGTCCAACAGCTGTAACCAAAGTGGCAGGGAACACGACAGAGCACCCAGGTGGCACGGTCCCATTTGTCATTGCTCCTTGATCACTGTGCCGGGCTCACATACGGAGCTTCCCCTGTGGCCAGAAGGGACTTGTCAGCCACACTGGGAGGCATCCAAATGTCAGAGCATGGAGCCACCACTCTGCACCAGGCACAGGGGGACAAAGGAGACACAGCCAACACACAAATGATGAGCTCTGGATCCCCAGAAATTTTTCTCCTCCCACACAGAAATGCCAGCATGTGCTGCCAGTGCTACAGGCAGCCAAAGCCAGCCCACCCTGCCTTATACAGACCCCCCTACATTCCCCACGCTCCACACGACCGCTGGCATAACACTGTAAATAATTTTTTCGGTCGTTGAAAGCAAAGAGGCACAGACTAGGTTAGAACAGAGCCCGTGCTGTAGAGAAAGGACAAAACTCACCTGTCCCTGATTTCAGGGATGCCACAGAGTTCCCTCTTCAGCAGGAAAAGATATTTATGAAATTAAAATCTGAGAGATGAATACTACTCTGTGGTCTGCCACCTCCTTCTTCTGAATAGGAACGATGACATATGGAGTCCAACCATAAGGGCAAAAAAACCGGGGAGTGTGCAATAACATTTATGAGAACAGGGACAGAAGCAAATGTCACACAGATGCCCTGTGAACAAACAAGTTAGTTAAAAAGTAATTAAAGAAAAAGGAGGGAATTGAAAACCCACAGTTGCGACACTTTGAGCTTTAGACTGCTAAGAATATGGCTTGATTTCTTTTGTCATCCTTTGCTAAAATTTCCCAGTGCTCATGCTGCTTCTGGGGCTGCCACAATTACTGAGCTAAGCCTTCCAAAGAGCTGCCTGCTCCCACCCCAAGCCCCAAGTACAGCATGCCCCCTTGCAAACACACTCTTTTCACCAAATACTTTAATCATTCATTAAGGAGTGCACCCTCATATGCCAGGGACGTCAGGGAAGGACTTGGCCAAATTCAGGTGTCCCTCACTCTGTGACAGCTCCCCCTTGACCCTGTGATCAAGGGAGGTTCACCTTCCTTTCCATAAGACTTGCTGGCACATTAATAAAATCCCTCCTTTATCAGTACAGCCACTAAATTCAGGGTCTGCTGCAGTTCCTCCTCAGCTGCCTGAAACAATTATTGCTCTGTAGTGTCCCAGACCTCTCTCCTCTCCCCAAATCCTTCCATGCACGGCAGCACCATGGATGGACTCACGACAACTTGTCCCAGCCTAGGGATTCCACAACCACTCTGGGCTACCTGATCCAGTGTTTCACCAGCCTTCCTTTCATTCTAGCTTGCCACACCTCAAGGTGTGCCCATTGTGTCTCCTGCCATCTCTGCATTGAACAGAGGAGAGTCTCACTTGTGTCCTTCACCCACCCACTCACCTTCAGCCAGGTGTTTCACACCCTGAACACTCAGCCCAGCCTGCTCTAGTCCAAGACAAGTCAGCAGAGCTCTCCCAGCCCCGCCTCATGCACTGTGTGCTCCAGGCCCCTTCTCACCTTGGTGGCCCTTTGCCAGATTTGCTCCAGTACGGATGGGCCTCCCTCATCCTGGGATTCCTGAACCAGCCCTCCAGGTGTGTCCCACCAGTGCTGAGTGGTGGGCAAGGATTTGCATTAGGGGGAGATGGATGACCCCACATCATCGACTGCCTACAACCTCAGTGGCATCTTTAAATTACCAGGAGCCTGCTGGAAACCCACGCAGCAGACAGGAGACACTCCAGGAGGTTCCTGGAGCACATGGAAGAGAACTTGCTGACACAGGTGGCAGGTGAGCCCACCAGGGAAGGTGTCCCATGGAATCTGCTGTTCGCAAACAGAGGAGCACTGGGGGGAGGTGAGGTTGCCTGAGGCCGTCTTGGGTACAGTGACCATGACACGATTTGATTTCAGTTCTCGGTGAAGGGAGGGTAGACGGAGGAAGGGGATCAGCAAAACAATTGCCTTGGATTTGTGGAGGACAGGCTTTGGTCCGTTTGGACCATGGGTTGAGAGAATCCCTTGGGAGGCAGTCCTGAGGGGCCAGGGAGCCCAGGAAGGTGGAGGTTCCTTAGGAAGGAGGTCATAGAGGTGGAGAAGGAGCCAATTGCAATGTGCTGAAAACTGGTTCAGGGAAGACTGGCTTGGATGAACAGCAAGCTTCCACTGGGGCTCAGGGAAGAACAGAGAGTTTAGCAGCTCTGGAAGAAGGGTCAGGCAACTCAGGAAGATTACAAGGATGTCAGGAAGTTAATCAGAGAGAAGAACTAGAAAGGTAAAAGTTCAGCTAGATGTCAATCTGGCCACCAGCATAAAAGTTAAGAAAGAAATGCTTTTCCAAATGCATTAATACCAAAAAGAGGCCCAGGAGATTCTCCATCCTTTATTGCACGCTGGGGTGGGAACATAACATAACCTCCAGGGGTGAGGAAAAGGCTGAGGCACTCAATGCATTCATGACGTCAGCCTTTAACCAAAAGCCCAGTTAGCCTCCGCATATCAAATCCCCATGAGGGAGAAGACAGAAACAGGGAGCAGAACAACGTCCCCACTCTGCAGAACGAAGTTGTCAGTGAGCTGCTGTGCTGCCCAGACATGCACAAGTCTAGGCAGATGCCATCCTTCTGCTGGGAGCTCGTGAAGCAGCCCACAATGCTCCAGTCTCCATTGTTTATCAGCAGTCCTGGTGAACTGGAGAGCTCCTGGGTGACTGGAGGTTGTCCAATGTGACATCCCTCTTGGAGAAGGCTTGGAAGGACACCTGGGGGAACCAGAGGCCTGTCAGCCTGACCTCGTTGCCTGGGAAGGGTGTGGACCAGATGACCTGGAGTGCAATGGCACCCTGTGGGCTGCACCACTGGGGCATCAGGCCCAGCCAGCACAAGGTCAGGCAGGTCCTGCTTGACTGACCCAACCTCCTTCTATGAGCAGCCAATGGATGGGGAAAGGCTGTGGATGCTGTGTACCGGGGCCTTCTAAAGCCTTTGACCACTGTTCCCACAGTGCTCTCCTGGAGAGCATTGTCCTCTCAGCCCATGGATTTAACAGGTTCCCTGTTGGCTGGGAATAAAGTGCTTGGATGGCTGGGACCAGAGGGTGGCAGTGGAATTAATGCAGCTGGCAGTGGGTGCTGTGCCCCAGGGCCCACTGTCAGAGCCAGTCCCCTTTCATATCCTTGAGGCTGAACAAGATCTGAAGTGCCAGGTCCTGCCCCTGGGTCACAAGCCCCAGCAGCTCCAGGCTGGGGCAGATGGGCTGGGAAGGGCCCAGCAGGAAGGGGCCTGGGCCTGCCGGCCCACAGTGCCTGCCCAGGTGTGCGAGAAGGCCAATGGCTGCTGGGCCGGGCCAGCAATGGTGTGGCCAGCAGGAGCAGGGCAGTGACTGTGCCCCTGCCACATGTGGGCACTGGGGAGGCCTCACCCCAAGGGCTGTGTCCAGTGCTGGGCCTGGCACTGCAGGATGGACACTGAGGGGCCGGAGCGTGTCCAGAGGGGGGAACGAACCTGGGCAAGGGGCTGGAGCACAAGTCTGATGAGGAGCGGCTGAGCAAGCTGGGGGTGTTTAACCTGGAGGAAAAGGAGGCTCAGGGGAGCTCTATGGCTCTTCACACCTCCCTGACAGGAGGGTGCAGCCAGCTGGGGGCCAGGCTCTGCTCCCAGGGAACAAGGGACAGGATGAGGGGAAATGAATAGAATGGTCTGGAATGGACAGGACGCTAAAGATCATCTTGTTCCACCCCTCCTGTCACGGACAGGGACACCTCCCCCTATCCCAGGTTGCTTGGAGCCCCATTCAGCCTGGTTTTGGACACTTCCAGGGACGCAGGGGCAGCCACAGCTGCTCTGGGCACCCTGTGCCCGAGTTTCAGCACCCTCACAGGGAAGAATTTCTCCCTGATATCCAACCTAAACCTTCTCTCTGCCACTGTGAAGCCATTCCCCCTTGTCCTGTCACTGCAGGCCTTTGTAAAGAGTCAGTCTGCATCTTTCCTTTAAGCTCCCTTCAGGCAGTGGAGGGCCTTGATTAGGTCACCCCAAAGCCTTCTCTGCTTCAGGCAGAACATTCCCACTTCCCTCAGCCTTTCCTCCCAGCAGAGCTGCTCTGATCCCTTTGATTCCCTTGGTGTCCCTGCTGTGCACTGGCTCCAACAGCACCCTGTCCTTCCTGTGCTGGGATCCCAGAGCTGGCTGCAGCACTCTGTGCACCACAGTAGGTTCAGCTTGGCCACGAGGAAAAATTTCAGAGTGCTTAAGCACCATGTGCCACATGAAATAAACAAGGGCCAGGAGAATTCTTCTCCTTTTTAATGCCTTTATTAAAAGTGATCAGCTCAGGATTGGGCAGCTCGACGGGTCTGCAGCGTCCGTCGTCTCTCCCAAGGAGACTCAGAGGAGGAGGATATGCACAGCTCTGTCCACCAGGGGCAGAGCTGGGGATCAGATCCTTTTGGGAGCCTTTAGGGCCTGCTGATTCTATCAGATGGTGCCCCTCCCATTCCGTCAGCTTGGTCTCACCGCCAAGGTCTACTCTCATGGTCAGGGCGAGAGGGTCCGAAGGTGTTCCGCGTCTCTGCAGGCTCAGCACTCGGCTCCTCACGTCCAGACATCACTCCAGTCTCTCAACTCTTAGGTGGCTCTTTGTTTTGGGGGTTTCTCCATGAGTTTGGAGATGGGGGTCCCACAAAGCATTCTGGTCTTGGGAGTCACTTTGCATAACCCCCCCCACCTTCTCAGGTGTATTCCCTATTCTGAGAAAGGTAAAACTTAGCCTCGGGCAAGGTCCCCACCCAGGAGAAGGGCCATTACCTCGCCCCAGCCAGGGCTTTTACTGATACAAAAACAACCATTAACGACAACGACCCGTGATTACAATAACAAAGGCAGCAGCCCAGCAGTAGTGGTAACTTTTTCTCACAGAAAAAAATATTAACCGAATTTTTGTTCATAACACCACAGGCTCCCCAGGGAAGAGGAGGAGTCAGCATCCCTGGAAGTGTTCCAAAAAATGAGAACACATGGCACTTTGGGGTACAGGTTTGTGGGTATGGTGATAGTGAATTGAAGGTTGGACTCCCTGATCTTGGAGGTCTTTTCCAACCTTCATGTGTGTCCTGGTTTAGGGCAAATTTGTTAAAGAATCTGCAAAGGAGGGCCCCTCCAGAAAGCAAAACCCAGACGGCCCCTCCCCCCAACTCGTTCGGGAAAAAATTCCTCGGAGAGAGGTGGAAAGAACCTGTTTATTTGACTGGCCCAGCACCCCCCAGCACACAAAATGAACAATACCCGATGACACCTCTCTGAGAAAGATGACAGAATCAGAAAGTCTCTTTTGGGGGTGGTTGCTCTGTTCTCAGTCCCTCCGGGATTGGGGCAGCTGCTGCAGGCCAAAACGGTGCAAACTCTCGATGTTCCCAGGTCCCAGTCCGGAGCAGGTTTGAGATGGTCACAGAAACAGGAGAGGAGAAACAGTCCGGGAAGGAATTTGGACTGTTTAGCTAAACTAGCTAATAAGCAGAAGCAAAAGCAAGAGCAGAAGCAAGAGCAGAAAAGTGAGCAAGCAAAGCAGCAAGCTGAAAGCAAGAAGCCAAAACAGCCCTATGTACTGCCCGTCTCTGTGTCCCTGATAAGAGAAACCCAAACAAAACTTCCACTCTTCAGAGCCGGTCTTAAAGGCACAGAACATATGAATGGGGATACAAGCATCATAACGTCACCCCAGGACAATGTGCTTCAGAATTTTTATTTTTGTCCCTGGAGACAATGCTTGGAGCCCTGCACTGGGTCCTTCTGTTGATAGGGAAATGTCATCCTCTGGACTTCCACATGGGGCTCAATATTCCAATGAAAGGGATGTAATCCTCCTCACAGCACTGCTGAACAGGAAATGCTGAGCCCCTTTAGAGTGTAACAATGGCTGCTTAGATGTTGGTATCCACAAGAACTACTTCAGCAGAGCAAGGACATTCATAATTTCTGCTCCTCAAAGATCTGCTTTTGTTGCTTTTGTTTCCTGAGGGGTTCCAGACAAGTCATGCCACTGCTGTGGATTTAGAAATTTTAAGAAGCATAATTTGAACTTTTCTCACTTCAGAAGTTTAGAACTTCACAGTGAGTCACAGACAGATCGAAACAGTTTTGTGCTTCTTAAAGCAAATTTCATAGGCACTTCATCTATTGTCCCACATGTTAAGGATCTTTGCCAGCCAGGGAATTCTGATCTGAGCCCCAGCAGTCTGTGACCTCTGTCACTGACTGGCAGTGATTCACAAAGTCAGAAATGCTACAGAGAGCAAGCCAAGGGTCCCTACAGCTGTTGAAACATCACAAGGGGCTGCTCAGGCTGGGATTCACAGGAGGAGCCATTGGAGAACACCAAGAATGGACCAGCTGAGAGATGCTGCTGAAGGAGTACAACCTTCCCTGCAGCAACAGGTCTCGTATAGGACAGCAAGAGAGGCTGCAGTCAGGTTCTGCTGTAAATTTGAAACACAGGGGATCAGAGGCAGATATCAGCAATGTCAGGTACAGAACCACAGAGCAGTCACACAGCTGCTCTGGGGTGTAGAAAGCCACTCTAGGGAAGGTAAAAGGCATTTGGTTTCCCTCAGGCTGGGGAAATGTCCCTTCAGCCAAGGGCCCCCAGGTCACACTGCACGCCTCGACAACTCTTCAGAGTCCTGCTTCATCTTTGCGTAGGTGGCAGGGCAGAACTGGGAATAGAGCTGAGCCAGCAGAGCCTGGGAAGGGATCTCTAACTTGGTCCTGTGGCTCAGTTTGTTCCATATGTGCACTGCATAGGTGTTCTTAAGGAGTTTCTGAAGCTCCAAGGCACTGACTGCCCCAAACAACTTCTTCCAGTCCTGCCAGGGAATAGGATAAACAACTTCTTGGGCAAGAGCACTCACACCTTTGCAGCTCATGCTCTTGATAGTCCTGATGGAGCACCACTTCTTGAAGACACGAGTTACGAGCCCTGGGCCCTGGTGCCCCCAGGCCCAGCCATTGTAGTTCTGCACAAAGTCCTGCATGCAAAGCTCCATGAATTTGTGCTTGGCCTCAAAGGACAGAAAGGCTCCATTCAGTACACTGTCACCCTGAATGCCGAGGGCGTTTGTGAGGTTATGTAAGTTCTTAAGCATGATGAAGTCTGTATCCAGGTAGATACCACCAAATTTCTACATGAGCACAATTCTGCAGGCATCAGAGAGGACATGTAAAAAATAAGGTTCCAGTTGCCGCTGAGGCTGCAGGAACCACTGTGCCAGAGGTGTTCCAGAAAAGAGCTCTGTCAAGTCCAGAGGCAGGATTTCCACGTTGGGGAAGCAGCTGAGCAAGGAGAAAGCCCAGTGCCTGGGCAAGGAGCCGTTCTCTTTGGCCAAGCCTTTCATGAGCACCACGACTCTTGATGCAGGGTGTGTCCTGGCTGCTGACTCCACAGAGCAGGAGAACAGGTAACTTGGGGCAGTTTGCTCCGAGGTCTCCACAAAAAACACATTTCCTGTGGAAGGAGAGGGCCCACCAGCCATGTCGAGGGCAGAAGGCACATAGTGAGCACAGCTCCTCTCAGCAGACAAGCCGGAGGTGGGGACGCTGCTCTTTGGGTCCTCCCCGATGCCCCAGTACAGCTTCTGGTAGGCAAGGGATACGAACACAACGATGATTATAAACAGGGCACAGGGCTTGTGGCTCAGCACCACCCTGGTCAGCTTTAGGAGGCAGCTGGGCATCCTGAGCTTTCTCTCTTCAGCCAGAGCCTGCTCTCCTGTTGAAAGCGAAGGGAGACGACCCATCTTGTTGTTGATCAGCATCGACTCCGATTTATTGATCAAATCAGTCACCCTTTATAATAGTGTTAATTAACTTCATGCATATTGCAAAATCCGAGCTCACGATAGGCCACAGAGAAAACTCTAACTCCTCCTTTTGTTTATAATACCCGTGGTTCTTTATTGAAACCAAAATTAGTGTTCTCACTGTGATATGAAAAGTTCTCAAAACCTTCATATCTGTTCCCAGAGCAGCCAAGGACTGTTATGAGAAGACTGTCTGAGAATCCTGCTGTTTATAGAAAAGGTGCCTGAGAAACTAGTTATTTATAAAATCAAGCCTGGGAACTGCTGCTTTACAGCTACCTTTTACTTTCCCATCAGCTGTATAACTTCATGGCCTCTTTCTTTAAGCCATGCTTGAACCAGGCTCTCCACACTCTCCCGAGGCAGCCGTCATGATCTGAAGGGAAGGAAAAAAGAGAAAAACCTGACAGATGAGGCAGCAGAGTATGAGCTTTCCTTCACAGGTGTGTCCCACCATCATGGCAATGCACAGCAAACTCTAGGAACACAATTAGAGAACCCATCTGTCATCCTCTAGGAGTTCAGGTCACTGTCAACACAAGACATGAGACACGTACGCAAAGCCCTGGCAGGAGGAAATAGCAATGTTCCTTGTGACCATTCCTGGAGCCCTGTCAATAGACTCTGTGTGGAACTGCGGACCACTGACAGCTGGTCATCACAAGGGAGTTGTTTTCTCCTGACACACAATGTGTCCTTCCCCCAAACCAAACAGAAGTCTCAGCCTTCCAGTTGTTGAGCTGGCACATGCTGCCTTTCCAAACCAACCAGCTGCCCCTGCAGAGAGCCTGGCCCATTGTCCATGCCAGCGTAGCCTGGCAGGACGGATGGAGAGTGGGAAAGGAATGGATGCAGGGCAGCTCAGGAGGCAGATGCAGACAATAAGGTCAAGAAGTGCCTTTGGAAAGGGAGTTCCAAGGCTGCTTCCCAACCCTGCACAGGTCACACTGGCTCTGCTCTGCTCAGTTCTCCCACTGGATCCTGCTGGTGGACAGACATTCCCTCCGCTCTCCTGCCCTTAGCTTCCTTGCTTCTTCTGGCAAAAGGGAGGGTTGGAGTGGAAGAGATTTTTAACAAGGCAGCAACAAACAGATAAGTCAGTCTAGCTCTATCCTCAGCATCAGCATCATCATTGCTGCCCTTGCCTCTCCTGAAATCAAGGCGCAGCAGAAGCAGCACCTCCTGTGCCCACCACAGGGCCCCAAAGGTCAACAGGCAAGAGCACATGAAGAAGCTGTGAGGAAGGCTGTGGCTTTTAGGACCATTGGAAATGGTCTCAAGTGGGGCCAAGGGAGGTTAGAGTGGATATTACTCAGAATTTTACTCCCTGGAAGAGTTCCCTAGGCATTGGCACAAGCTGCCCAAGAAAGCAGTGGATCCACTGTCCCTGGAGGCATTTAACAGAAACGTAGGTGTGGCACTTAGGAACTGGGTTTAGTGGTGGTCTTGGCAGAGGGGGTTTTGAGGTTGGATGCAGGCAGTCAAAGATCTCTTCCATCCTAAAGGATTCCATCATTTCTCCTGCCTCCCTGAGCTCCATCTCCAAAGCCCTACCCTGCAGGACAGAAAGGTTCAGGAAACGGGAAAAGCTTTAGTCCAACAGCTGTAACCAAAGTGGCAGGGAACACGACAGAGCACCCAGGTGGCACGGTCCCATTTGTCATTGCTCCTTGATCACTGTGCCGGGCTCACATACGGAGCTTCCCCTGTGGCCAGAAGGGACTTGTCAGCCACACTGGGAGGCATCCAAATGTCAGAGCATGGAGCCACCACTCTGCACCAGGCACAGGGGGACAGAGGAGACACAGCCAACACACAAATGATGAGCTCTGGATCCCCAGAAAGTTTTCTCCTCCCACACAGAAATGCCAGCATGTGCTGCCAGTGCTACAGGCAGCCAAAGCCAGCCCACCCTGCCTTATACAGACACCTGAACATTCCCCACCCTCGACACACCACAGCCGGATTAACCCTTTGAAAAAGTTTTTTAGCAGTAGAAGGCAAAGAGGCACAGACTAGGTTAGAACAGAGCCCGTGTTGAAGAGAGGCACAAAACTCACCTGTCGCTGCTTTCAGGGATGCCACAGAGTTCCCTCTTCAGCAGGAAAAGATATCTATGAAATTAAAATCTGAGAGGGTGATCAGAAATTTACGGTCCGACAGCTCCCTCTCCTTTGGAAAATTACTGATGGGAGATGGAGTCGGAACAGAAGTAGAAAAGCAAGGGGGAGACTGCAACATCTTTTTGGAACCAGTAACAAACAGATGGTAAGGTCACACAGATTCACTTTGAATAAAGCAGATATTAAAGAAGTAATTAAAAAAAAAAAGGAAATATGGAAATTGAAAGCACAGTGTTGGAACACTTTGAGCTTTAGACTGCTGGGAAAATGGCTTCATTTGTTTTCTCCTTTTTTGCTAAAATTTCCCAGTGCTCACAATGATGCTGAGGCTGCCACAATTACTGAGCTGAGCCTTCCACAGAGCTGCCTGCTCCCACCCCAAGCCCCAAGTACAGCATGCCCCCTTGCAAACATACTCTTTTCAACAAATACATTAATCATTCATTAGGGAGTGCACCCACATATGGCAGGGACGTCAGGGAAGGACTTGGCCAAATTCAGGTGTCCCTGATTCTGTGCCAGCTGCTCCTTGACCCTGTAATCAAGGAAGGCCCACCTGCCTTTCCATAAGACTGGTGGGCACATTCATAAAATCCCACTTTTATCAGTACAGCCACTAAATTAAGGGTCTGCTGCAGTTCCTCCTCAGCTGCCTGAAACAAATATTGCTCTGTAGTGTCCCAAACCTCTCTCCTCTCCCCAAATCCTTCCATGCACAGCAGCACCATGGATGGACTCACAACAACTCGTCCCAGCCCAGGGACTCCACAACCACTCTGGGCTACCTGATCCAGTGTTTCACCAGCCTTCCTTTCATTCTAGCTTGCCACACCTCAAGGTGTGCCCATTGTGTCTAGTGCCATCTCTGCACTGAACAGAGGAGAGTCTCACTTGTGTCCTTCACCCACCCACTCACCTTCAGCCAGGTGTTTCACACCCTGAACACTCAGCCCAGCCTGCTCTAGTCCAAGACAAGTCAGCAGAGCTCTCCCAGCCCCGCCTCATGCACTGTGTGCTCCAGGCTCCTTCTCACCTTGGTGGCCCTTTGCCAGATTTGCTCCAGTACCAGGTGTGTCCCACCAGTGCTGAGTGGTGGGCAAGGATTTGCATTAGGGGGAGATGGATGACCCCACATCATCGACTGCCTACAACTTCAGTGACATCTACAACTGACCAGGGGTCTGCTGGAATCTCACCCAGCAGACAGGAGACACTCCAGGAGGTTCCTGGAGCACATGGAAGAGAACTTGCTGACACAGGTGGCAGGTGAGCCCACCAGGGATGGTGTCCCGGGGGATCTGCTGTTCGCAAACAGAGGAGCACTGGGGAGAGGTGAGGTTGCCTGAGGCCGTCTTGGGTACAGTGACCGTGACACGATTTGATTTCAGTTCTCGGTGAAGGGATGGAAGAAGGAGGAAGGGGGTCAGCAAAACGACTTCCTGGGATTTGTGGAGGACAGGCTTTGGTCTGTTTGGACCATGGGTTGAAAGAATCCCTTGGGAGGCAGTCCTGAGGGGCCAGGGAGCCCAGGAAGGTGGAGGTTCCTTAGGAAGGAGGTCATAGAGGTGGAGAAGGAGCCAATTGCAATGTGCTGAAAACTGGTTCAGGGAAGACTGGCTTGGATGAACAGCAAGCTTCCACTGGGGCTCAGGGAAGAACAGAGAGTTTAGCAGCTCTGGAAGAAGGGTCAGGCAACTCAGGAAGATTACAAGGATGTCAGGAAGGTAATCAGAGAGAAGAACTAGAAAGGTAAAAGTTCAGCTAGATGTCAATCTGGCCACCAGCATAAAAGTTAAGAAAGAAATGCTTTTCCAAATGCATTAATACCAAAAAGAGGCCCAGGAGATTCTCCATCCTTTATTGCACACTGGGGTGGGAACATAACATAACCTCCAGGGGTGAGGAAAAGGCTGAGGCACTCAATGCATTCATGACGTCAGCCTTTAACCAAAAGCCCAGTTAGCCTCCGCATATCAAATCCCCATGAGGGAGAAGACAGAAACAGGGAGCAGAACAACGTCCCCACTCTGCAGAACGAAGTTGTCAGTGAGCTGCTGTGCTGCCCAGACATGCACAAGTCTAGGCAGATGCCATCCTTCTGCTGGGAGCTGGTGAAGCAGCCCACAATGCTCCAGTCTCCATTGTTTATCAGCAGTCCCGGTGAACTGGAGAGCTCCTGGGTGACTGGAAGTTGTCCAATGTGACATCCCTCTTGGAGAAGGCTTGGAAGGACACCTGGGGGAACCAGAGGCCTGTCAGCCTGACCTCGTTGCCTGGGAAGGGTGTGGACCAGATGACCTGGAGTGCAATGGCACCCTGTGGGCTGCACCACTGGGGCATCAGGCCCAGCCAGCACAAGGTCAGGCAGGTCCTGCTTGACTGACCCAACCTCCTTCTATGAGCAGCCAATGGATGGGGAAAGGCTGTGGATGCTGTGTACCGGGGCATTCTAAAGCCTTTGACCACTGCTCCCACAGTGCTCTCCTGGAGAGCATAGTCCTCTCAGCCCATGGATTTAACAGGTTCCCTGTTGGCTGGGAATAAAGTGCTTGGATGGCTGGGACCAGAGGGTGGCAGTGGAATTAATGCAGCTGGCAGTGGGTGCTGTGCCCCAGGGCCCACTGTCAGAGCCAGTCCCCTTTTATATCCTTGAGGATGAACAAGATCTGAAGTGCCAGGTCCTGCCCCTGGGTCACAAGCCCCAGCAGCTCCAGGCTGGGGCAGATGGGCTGGGAAGAGCCCAGCAGGAAAGGGCCTGGGCCTGCCGGCCCACAGTGCGTGCCCATGTGTGTGAAGGCCAATGGCTGCTGGGCTGGGCCAGCAATGGTGTGGCCAGCTGGAGCAGGGCAGTGACTGTGCCCCTGCCACATGTGGGCACTGGGGAGGCCTCACCCCAAGGGCTGTGTCCAGTGCTGGGCCTGGCACTGCAGGATGGACACAGAGGGGCCGGAGCGCGTCCAGAGGGGGGAACGGAGCTGGGCAAGGGGCTGGAGCACAAGTCTGATGAGGAGCGGCTGAGCGAGCTGGGGGTGTTTAACCTGGAGGAAAAGGAGGCTCAGGGGAGCTCTATGGCTCTTCACACCTCCCTGACAGGAGGGTGCAGCCAGCTGGGGGCCAGGCTCTGCTCCCAGGGAACAAGGGACAGGATGAGGGGAAATGAATAGAATGGTCTGGAATGGACAGGACACTAAAGATCATCTTGTTCCACCCCTCCTGCCATGGACAGGGACACCTCCCACTATCCCATGTCGCTTGGAGCCCCATTCAACTTGGTCTTGGACACTTCCAGGGGCCCAGCGGCAGCCACAGCTGCTCTGGGCACCCTGTGCCCGAGTTTCAGCACCCTCACAGGGAAGAATTTCTCCCTGATATCCAACCTAAACCTTCTCTCTGCCACTCTGAAGCCATTTCCCCATGTCCTGTCACTGTAGGCCTTTGCAAAGAGTCAGTCTGCATCTTTCCTTTAAGCTCCCTTCAGGCAGTGGAGGGCCTTGATTAGGTCACCCCAAAGCCTTCTCTGCTCCAGGCTGAACAATCCCACTTCCCTCAGCCTTTCCTCCCAGCAGAGCTGCTCTGATCCCTTTGATTCCCTTGGTGTCCCTGCTGTGCACTGGCTCCAGCAGCACCCTGTCCTTGCTGTGCTGGGATCCCAGAGCTGACTGCAGCACTCTGTGCACCACAGTAGGTTCAGCTTGGCCACGAGGAAAAATTTCAGAGTGCTTAAGCACCATGTGCCACAGGCTCCCCAGGGAAGTGGAGGAGTCAGCATCCCTTGAAGTGCTCCAAAAGATGAGAACACATGGCACTTTGGGGTACAGGCTTGTGGGTATGGTGACAGTGAATTGAAGGCTGCACTCCCTGATCTTGGAGGTCTTTTCAAACCTTCATGTGCTTCAAAGTTTTTATTTTTGTCCCTGAGGACACTGCTTGGAACCCTTCACTTGTTCCTTCTGTTCATGGGGACATGTCATCCTCTGGACTTCCACATGGGGCTCAATATTCCAATGAAAGGGATGTAATCCTCCTCACAGCACTGCTGAACAGGAAATGCTGAACCCCTTTAGAGTGTGACAATGGCTGCTTAGATGTTGGTATCCACAAGAACTACTTCAGCAGAGCAAGGACATTCATAATTTCTGCTCCTCAAAGAACTGCTTTTGTCTCTTTTGTTTCCTGAGGAGTCCCAGACAAGTCATGCCACTGCTGTGGATTTAGAAACTGTAGGAAGCATAATTTGAACTTCCCTCACTTCAGAAGTTTAGAACAGCTTCACAGTGAGCCACACACGGATCTAAACAGTTTTGTGCTTCTTAAAGCAAATTTCATACATGCTTCATCTATTGTCCCACATGTTAAGGATCTTTGCCAGCCAGGGAATTCTGATCCAAGCCCCAGCAATCTGTGACCTCTGTCACTGACTGGCAGTGATTCACAAAGTCAGAAATGCTACAGAGAGCAAGCCAAGGGTCCCTACAGCTGTTGAAACATCACAAGGGGCTGCTCAGGCTGGGATTCACAGGAGGAGCCATTGGAGAACACCAAGAATGGACCAGCTGAGAGATGCTGCTGAAGGAGTACAACCTTCCCTGCAGCAACAGGTCTCGTATAGGACAGCAAGAGAGGCTGCAGTCAGGTTCTGCTGTAAATTTGAAACACAGGGGATCAGAGGCAGATATCAGCAATGCCAGGTACAGAACCACAGAGCAGTCACACAGCTGCTCTGGGGTGTAGAAAGCCACTCTAGGGAAGGTAAAAGGCATTTGGTTTCCCTCAGGCTGGGGAAATGTCCCTTCAGCCAAGGGCCCCAGGTCACACTGCACGCCTCGACAACTCTTCAGAGTCCTGCTTCATCTTTGTGTAGGTGGCAGGGCAGAACTGGGAATAGAGCTGAGCCAGCAGAGCCTGGGAAGGGATCTCTAACTTGGTCCTGTGGCTCAGTTTGTTCCATATGTGCACTGCATAGGTGTTCTTAAGGAGTTTCTGAAGCTCCAAGGCACTGACTGCCCCAAACAACTTCTTCCAGTCCTGCCAGGGAATAGGATAAACAACTTCTTGGGCAAGAGCACTCACACCTTTGCAGCTCATGCTCTTGATAGTCCCGAGGGAGCACCACTTCTTGAAGACACGAGTTAGGAGCTCTGGGCCTTGGTGCCCCCAGGCCCAGCCATTGTAATTCTGCACAAAGTCCTGCATGCAAAGCTCCATGAATTTGTGCTTGGCCTCAAAGGACAGAAAGGCTCCATTCAGTACACTGTCACCCTGAATGCCAAGGGCATTGGTAAGGTTATGTAAGTTTTTAAGCACGATGAAGTCTGTATCCAGGTAGATGCCACCAAATTTCCACATGAGCACAATTCTGCAGGCATCAGAGAGGACATGTAAAAAATGAGGTTCCTGTTGCCGCTGAGGCTGCAGGAACCACTGTGCCAGAGGTGTTCCAGAAAAGAGCTCTGTCAAGTCCAGAGGCAGGATTTCCACGTTGGGGAAGCAGCTGAGCAAGGAGAAAGCCCAGTGCCTGGGCAAGGAGCCGTTCTCTTTGGCCAAGCCTTTCATGAGCACCACAACTCTTGATGCAGGGTGTGTCCTGGCTGCTGACTCCACAGAGCAGGAGAACAGGTAACTTGGGGCAGTTTGCTCCGAGGTCTCCACAAAAAACACATTTCCTGTGGAAGGAGAGGGCCCACCAGCCATGTCGAGGGCAGAAGGCACATAGTGAGCACAGCTCCTCTCAGCAGACAAGCTGGAGGTGGGGACGCTGCTCTTTGGGTCCTCCCCGATGCCCCAGTACAGCTTCTGGTAGGCAAGGGCTATGAACACAAAGATGAGGGTAAAAAGGGCACAGGGCTTGTGGCTCAGCACCACCCTGGTCAGCTTTAGGAGGCAGCTGGGCATCCTGACCTTTCTGTCTCCAGCCTGAGGCTGCTCTCCCGAGACAGCCGTCATGATCTGAAGGGAAGGAAAAAAGAGAAAAAACCTGACAGATGAGGCAGCAGAGTATGAGCTTTCCTTCACAGGTGTGTCCCACCTTCATAGCAGTGCAACAACAAACTCTAGGAATACCATTAGAGAACTCATCTGTCACCCTCTAGAACTTCAGGTCACTGTCAACACGAGACATGAGACACGTACGCAAAGCCCTGGCAGGAGGAAATAGCAATGTTCCTTGTGACCATTCCTGGAGCCCTGTCAACAGACTCTGTGTGGAACTGCGGACCACTGACAGCTGGTTATCATGAGGAGAGTTGTTTTCTCCTGATACACAATGTGTCCTTCCCCCAAACCAAACAGAAGTCTCAGCCTTCCAGTTGTTGAGCTGGCACTTGCTGCCTTTCCAAACCAACCAGCTGCCCCTGCAGAGAGCCTGGCCCATTGTCCATGCCAGCGTAGCCTGGCAGGATGGATGGAGAGTGAGAAAGGAATGGATGCAGGGCAGCTCAGGAGGCAGATGCAGACAATAAGGTCAAGAAGAGCCTTTGGAAAGGGAGTTCCAAGGCTGCTTCCCAACCCTGCGCAGGTCACACTGGCTCTGCTCTGCTCAGTTCTCCCACTGGATCCTGCTGGTGGACAGACATTCCCTCCGCTCTCCTGCCCTTAGCTTCCTTGCTTCTTCTGGCAAAAGGGAGGGTTGTAGTGGAAGAGATTTTTAACAAGGCAGCAACAAACAGATAAGTCAGTCTAGCTCTATCCTCAGCATCAGCATCATCATTGCTGCCCTTGCCTCTCCTGAAATCAAGGCGCAGCAGAAGCAGCACCTCCTGTGCCTACCACAGGGCCCCAAAGGTCAACAGGCAAGAGCACATGAAGAAGCTTTGAGGAAGGCTGTGGCTTTTAGGACCATTGGAAATGGTCTCAAGTGGGGCCAAGGGAGGTTAGAGTGGACATTACTCAGAATTTTACTCCCTGGAAGAGTTCCCTAGGCATTGGCACAAGCTGCCCAAGAAAGCAGTGGATCCACTGTCCCTGGAGGCATTTAACAGACACGTAGGTGTGGCACTTAGGAACTGGGTTTAGTGGTGGTCTTGGCAGAGGGGGTTTTGAGGTTGGATGCAGGCAGTCAAAGATCTCTTCCATCCTAAAGGATTCCATCATTTCTCCTGCCTCCCTGAGCTCCATCTCCAAAGCCCTACCCTGCAGGACAGAAAGGTTCAGGAAACGGGAAAAGCTTTAGTCCAACAGCTGTAACCAAAGTGGCAGGGAACATGACAGAGCACCCAGGTGGCACGGTCCCATTTGTCATTGCTCCTTGATCACTGTGCCGGGCTCACATACGGAGCTTCCCCTGTGGCCAGAAGGGACTTGTCAGCCACACTGGGAGGCATCCAAATGTCAGAGCATGGAGCCACCACTCTGCACCAGGCACAGGGGGACAGAGGAGACACGCAATACGCAAATGATGAGCTCTGGATCCCCAGAAAATTTTCTCCTCCCGCACAGAAATGCCAGCATATGCTGCCAGTGCTACAGGCAGCCAAAGCCAGCCCACCCTGCCTTATACAGACACCTGAACATTCCCACCCTCCACACACTACTGCTTGGTTAACCCTGTAAATACGTTTTTCCTTTGCAAGCATAGGAAGAGAGAGCAGCACAGGCCTGGGGAGAAGTTCCTGTGCAGTAGATGGGCAGGAAAGCGCCCCGTTCATCTAACTGCAAGCAAGGTTTGAGCTTGTCGGCGCATTTTGAGGAAAGGGCCAAACTTTACTCCCGTCACATCTCTATAAAGTTAGAAATACATTTCTGCTTTTGGAGCAGATAGGGCAACAATTTCAATGCTGCAATAGCCATTTCAATTCATTTACAAAACAAATACAGGAAGCCTGGCTCTGTCTCTTCCTCTGAATACACATGTTCCATTGGAAAGAAATTGCAAACTCTACTCACCTGTCCCCGCTTTCAAGACACCACAGAATTCACTGCTTAGCTGGAAAGGAGTTTTAAGAGGTTGGTGTCTGTGAGGGCACCAACAATTCTGTGTTCTGGCACTTCCTCTTTCTGAAAAGAAGTGGCAAGAGGAAAAAGTCTGAATACATGGAAAAACAATATACATGAAGGATGTGATGTCACTCCAGTGTGTAGCTCAAAAAAAGGATGTACGTAGCGTGGCAAAGAAGCCATCTAGTTATAAAGTAATCATTAAAAAACAGAGGACATTCAGACCTCATTGTCACTACACTTTAGTCTGTGGCAGGAAAAAATTTGGGTTTTGTTTGTTCTCTTCTCCTCTGCTAAAATTTCCCAGTGCTCACGCTGCTGCTGGAGCTGCCACAATAACTGAGTTGAGCCTTCCACAGAGCTGCCTGCTCCCACCCCAAGCCCCAAGTACAGCATGCCCCCTTGCAAACACACTCTTTTCACCAAATACTTTAATCATTCATTAAGGAGTGCACCCTCATATGCCAGGGACGTCAGGGAAGGACTTGGCCAAATTCAGGTGTCCCTCACTCTGTGACAGCTCCCCCTTGACCCTGTGATCAAGGGAGGTTCACCTTCCTTTCCATAAGACTTGCTGGCACATTAATAAAATCCCTCCTTTATCAGTACAGCCACTAAATTCAGGGTCTGCTGCAGTTCCTCCTCAGCTGCCTGAGACAAATATTGCTCTGTAGTGTCCCAGACCTCTCTCCTCTCCCCAAATCCTTCCATGCACGGCAGCACCATGGATGGACTCACGACAACTTGTCCCAGCCTAGGGATTCCACAACCACTCTGGGCTACCTGATCCAGTGTTTCACCAGCCTTCCTTTCATTCTAGCTTGCCACACCTCAAGGTGTGCCCATTGTGTCTAGTGCCATCTCTGCACTGAACAGAGGAGAGTCTCACTTGTGTCCTTCACCCACCCACTCACCTTCAGCCAGGTGTTTCACACCCTGAACACTCAGACCAGCCTGCTCTAGTCCAAGACAAGTCAGCAGAGCTCTCCCAGCCCCGCCTCATGCACTGTGTGCTCCAGGCCCCTTCTCACCTTGGTGGCCCTTTGCCAGATTTGCTCCAGTACGGATGGGCCTCCCTCATCCTGGGATTCCTGAACCAGCCCTCCAGGTGTGTCCCACCAGTGCTGAGTGGTGGGCAAGGATTTGCATTAGGGGGAGATGGATGACCCCACATCATCGACTGCCTACAACTTCAGTGGCATCTTCAGCTTACCAGGGGGCTGCTGGAATCCCACCCAGCAGACAGGAGACACTCCAGGAGATTCCTGGAGCACATGGAAGAGAACTTGCTGACACAGGTGGCAGGTGAGCCCACCAGGGATGGCATCCCAGGGGATCTGCTGTTCGCAAACAGAGGAGCACTGGGGGGAGGTGAGGTTGCCTGAGGCCGTCTTGGGTACAGTGACTATGACACGATTTGATTTCAATTCTCAGAGAAGGGATGGAAGAAGGAGGAAGGGGGTCAGCAAAACGACTGCCTTGGATTTGTGGAGGACAGGCTTTGGTCTGTTTGGACCATGGGTTGAGAGAATCCCTTGGGAGGCAGTCCTGAGGGGCCAGGGAGCCCAGGAAGGTGGAGGTTCCTTAGGAAGGAGGTCATAGAGGTGGAGAAGGAGCCAATTGCAATGTGCTGAAAACTGGTTCAGGGAAGACTGGCTTGGATGAACAGCAAGCTTCCACTGGGGCTCAGGGAAGAACAGAGAGTTTAGCAGCTCTGGAAGAAGGGTCAGGCAACTCAGGAAGACTACAAGGATGTCAGGAAGGTAATCAGAGAGAAGAACTAGAAAGGTAAAAGTTCAGCTAGAAGTCAATCTGGCCACCAGCATAAAAGTTAAGAAAGAAATGCTTTTCCAAATGCATTAATACCAAAAAGAGGCCCAGGAGATTCTCCATCCTTTATTGCACACTGGGGTGGGAACATAACATAACCTCCAGGGGTGAGGAAAAGGCTGAGGCACTCAATGCATTCATGACGTCAGCCTTTAACCAAAAGCCCAGTTAGCCTCCGCATATCAAATCCCCATGAGGGAGAAGACAGAAACAGGGAGCAGAACAACGTCCCCACTCTGCAGAACGAAGTTGTCAGTGAGCTGCTGTGCTGCCCAGACATGCACAAGTCTAGGCAGATGCCATCCTTCTGCTGGGAGCTCGTGAAGCAGCCCACAATGCTCCAGTCTCCATTGTTTATCAGTAGTCCCGGTGAACTGGAAAGCTCCTGGGTGACTGGAAGTTGTCCAATGTGACATCCCTCTTGGAGAAGGCTTGGAAGGACACCTGAGGGAACCAGAGGCCTGTCAGCCTGACCTCATTGCCTGGGAAGGGTATGGACCAGATGACCTGGAGTGCAATGGCACCCTGTGTGCTGCCATGGATTTAACAGGTTCCCTGTTGGCTGGGAATAAAGTGCTTGGATGGTGGGTGGCAGAGGGTGGCAGTGGAAGTAATGCAGCTGGCAGTGGGTCCCTGGTGTTGTGCCCCAGGGCCCACTGTCAGAGCCAGGCCCCTTTCATATCCTTGAGGCTGAACAAGATCTGAAGTGCCAGGTCCTGCCCCTGGGTCACAAGCCCCAGCAGCTCCAGGCTGGGGCAGAGGGGCTGGGGAAGAGCCCAGCAGGAAAGGGCCTGGGCCTGCCGGCCCACAGTGCGTGCCCAGGTGTGTGAGAAGGCCAATGGCTGCTGGGCCGGGCCAGCAATGGTGTGGCCAGCAGGAGCAGGGCAGTGACTGTGCCCCTGCCACATGTGGGCACTGGGGAGGCCTCACCCCAAGTGCTGTGTCCAGTGCTGGGCCTGGCACTGCAGGATGGACACTGAGGGGCCGGAGCGCGTCCAGTGGGGGGAATGGAGCTGGGCAAGGGGCTGGAGCACAAGTCTGATGAGGAGCGGCTGAGCGAGCTGGGGGTGTTTAACCTGGAGGAAAAGGAGGCTCAGGGGAGCTCTATTGCTCTTCACACCTCCCTGACAGGAGGGTGCAGCCAGCTGGGGGCCAGGCTCTGCTCCCAGGGAACAAGGGACAGGATGAGGGGAAATGAATAGAATGGTCTGGAATGGACAGGACACTAAAGATCATCTTGTTCCACCCCTCCTGTCATGGACAGGGACACCTCCCACTATCCCATGTCGCTTGGAGCCCCATTCAACTTGGTCTTGGACACTTCCAGGGGCCCAGCGGCAGCCACAGCTGCTCTGGGCACCCTGTGCCCGAGTTTCAGCACCCTCACAGGGAAGAATTTCTCCCTGATATCCAACCTAAACCTTCTCTCTGCCACTGTGAAGACATTCCCCCTTGTCCTGTCACTGCAGGCCTTTGTAAAGAGTCAGTCTGCATCTTTCCTTTAAGCTCCCTTCAGGCAGTGGAGAGCCTTGATTAGGTCACCCCAAAGCCTTCTCTGCTCCAGGCTGAACAATCCCACTTCCCTCAGCCTTTCCTCCCAGCAGAGCTGCTCTGATCCCTTTGATTCCCTTGGTGTCCCTGCTGTGCACTGGCTCCAGCAGCACCCTGTCCTTGCTGTGCTGGGATCCCAGAGCTGACTGCAGCACTCTGTGCACCACAGTAGGTTCAGCTTGGCCACGAGGAAAAATTTCAGAGTGCTTAAGCACCATGTGCCACAGGCTCCCCAGGGAAGTGGAGGAGTCAGCATCCCTGGAAGTGCTCCAAAAAATGAGAACACGTGGCACTTTGGGGTACAGGCTTGTGGGTATGGTGACAGTGAATTGAAGGCTGCACTCCCTGATCTTGGAGGTCTTTTCCAACCTTCATGTGCTTCAAAGTTTTTATTTTTGTCCCTGAGGACACTGCTTGGAACCCTTCACTTGTTCCTTCTGTTCATGGGGACATGTCATCCTCTGGACTTCCACATGGGGCTCAATATTCCAATGAAAGGGATGTAATCCTCCTCACAGCACTGCTGAACAGGAAATGCTGAACCCCTTTAGAGTGTGACAATGGCTGCTTAGATGTTGGTATCCACAAGAACTACTTCAGCAGAGCAAGGACATTCATAATTTCTGCTCCTCAAAGAACTGCTTTTGTCTCTTTTGTTTCCTGAGGAGTCCCAGACAAGTCATGCCACTGCTGTGGATTTAGAAACTGTAGGAAGCATAATTTGAACTTCCCTCACTTCAGAAGTTTAGAACAGCTTCACAGTGAGCCACACACGGATCTAAACAGTTTTGTGCTTCTTAAAGCAAATTTCATACATGCTTCATCTATTGTCCCACATGTTAAGGATCTTTGCCAGCCAGGGAATTCTGATCCAAGCCCCAGCAATCTGTGACCTCTGTCACTGACTGGCAGTGATTCACAAAGTCAGAAATGCTACAGAGAGCAAGCCAAGGGTCCCTACAGCTGTTGAAACATCACAAGGGGCTGCTCAGGCTGGGATTCACAGGAGGAGCCATTGGAGAACACCAAGAATGGACCAGCTGAGAGATGCTGCTGAAGGAGTACAACCTTCCCTGCAGCAACAGGTCCCGTATAGGACAGCAAGAGAGGCTGCAGTCAGGTTCTGCTGTAAATTTGAAACACAGGGGATCAGAGGCAGATATCAGCAATGCCAGGTACAGAACCACAGAGCAGTCACACAGCTGCTCTGGGGCGTAAAAAGCCACTCTAGGGAAGGTCAAAGGCACTCGGTTTCCCTCGGGCTGGGGAAATGTCCCTTCAGCCAAGGGCCCCAGGTCACACTGCACGCCTCGACAACTCTTCAGAGTCCTGCTTCATCTTTGCGTAGGTGGCAGGGCAGAACTGGGAATAGAGCTGAGCCAGCAGAGCCTGGGAAGGGATCTCTAACTTGGTCCCGTGGCTCAGTTTGTTCCATATGTGCACTGCATAGGTGTTCTTAAGGAGTTTCTGAAGCTCCAAGGCACTGACTGCCCCAAACAACTTCTTCCAGTCCTGCCAGGGAATAGGATAAACAACTTCTTGGGCAAGAGCACTCACACCTTTGCAGCTCATGCTCTTGATAGTCCTGATGGAGCACCACTTCTTGAAGACACGAGTTAGGAGCTCTGGGCCTTGGTGCCCCCAGGCCCAGCCATTGTAATTCTGCACAAAGTCCTGCATGCAAAGCTCCATGAATTTGTGCTTGGCCTCAAAGGACAGAAAGGCTCCATTCAGTTCATGGTCATCCTGAATGCCGAGGGCGTTGGTGAGGTTCTGTAAGTTTTTAAGCACGATGAAGTCTGTATCCAGGTAGATGCCACCAAATTTCCACATGAGGACAATTCTGCAGGCATCAGAGAGGTTGGGTAGAAAATGAGGCTCCCACTGCCGTAGAGGCCATAAGTACCATCTTTTCAGAGGTGTTCCAGAAAAGAGTTCTTTGAGGTCCAGAGGCAGGATTTCCACGTTGGGGAAGCAGCTGAGCAAGGAGAAAGCCCAGTGCCTGGGCAAGCGGACATTCCCTTTGGCCAAGCCTTTCATGAGCACCACAACTCTTGATGCAGGGTGTGTCCTGGCTGCTGACTCCACAGAGCAGGAGAACAGGTAACTTGGGGCAGTTTGCTCCGAGGTCTCCACAAAAAACACATTTCCTGTGGAAGGAGAGGGCCCACCAGCCATGTCGAGGGCAGAAGGCACATAGTGAGTACAGCTCCTCTCAGCAGACAAGCTGGAGGTGGGGACACTGCTCTTTGGGTCCTCCCCGATGCCCCAGTACAGCTTCTGGTAGGCAAGGGATACAAACACAAAGATGATGATAAATAGGGCACAGGGCTTGTGGCTCAGCACCACCCTGGTCAGCTTTAGGATGCAGCTGGACGTCCTGAGCATTCTCTCTCCAGCCAGAGCCTGCTTCCCGAGACAGCCTGAAGGGAAGGAAAGAAAACAACCTGACAGACAAGGCAGCAGTGTGTGTGTTCCATCTTCAGAGCAGTGCAACAACAAACTCTGGGAACACCATTAGAGAATTCATCTGTCATGGTTTAGAACTTCAGGTCAACCTGAACCTGAGACACATATGCAAAAAATTCTGGGAGGAGGAAACCAAACAAGCTGCGAAGAGGACAGAGAACTCAGGTCACAGAGTTGCGTTTGTTATATCTCCCTTGATCACTGGGTCACATATGGAAGTTCTCATGTGCCCAGAAAAAGGCTTCTTAGATGCACTGGGTGGTATCCTAAGGTAAGGCACTGGGACTTGGGGGACAGAGGGTCACAGCCAATACACGAATGATCAACTCTGGATCCCCAGAAAGTTTTCTCCTCCCGCACAGAAATGCCACCATATCCTGCCAGTGCTACAGGCAGCAAAATCCCACCCACCCTGCCTTATACAGACCTCTCTATATTCCCCACCCTCCACACCACAGCTGGGTTAATCCTGTAAATAATTTTTTTGAACAGTTGAAGACAAAAATGCACCGACTTGGTGGGACAGAGCCGGTGCTGTAGAAAAGGCACAAAACTCACCTGTCCCTGCTTTCAGGATACCACAGAATTCCCTGCTTAGCTGAAAGGATGTTTAAAAAATTAAAGTCTGTAAGGATGACCACTACACTATAGTCACTTGCTTTTTATGAAAATGAATGGTGAATACATGTAGAAAAAAAGAGTAGGATGTGACGTCATTCATCCGTAATGAGTAGCTGATACAAAGGTCACAAAGATGCACCAGGAACAAACAAGTTAGTTAAAAAGTAATTAAAGAAAAAGGAGGAAATTGAAAACCCACAGTTGCTACACTTTGAGCTTTAGACTGCTGGGAAAATGGCTTCATTTGTTTTCTCCTCTTTTGCTAAAATTTCCCAGTGCTCATGCTGCTTCTGGGGCTGCCACAATAACTGAGCTGAGCCTTCCACAGAGCTGCCTGCTCCCACCCCAAGCCCCAAGTACAGCATGCCCCCTTGCAAACACACTCTTTTCACCAAATACTTTAATCATTCATTAAGGAGTGCTCGCTCATATGCCAGGGACGTCAGGGAAGGACTTGGCCAAATTCAGGTGTCCCTCACTCTGTGACAGCTCCCCCTTGACCCTGTGATCAAGGGAGGTTCACATTCCCTTGCATGAGACTTGCTGGCACATTAATAAAATCCCTCCTTTATCAGTACAGCCACTAAATTCAGGGTCTGCTGCAGTTCCTCCTCAACTGCCTGAAACAATTATTGCTCTGTAGTGTCCCAGACCTCTCTCCTCTCCCCAAATCCTTCCATGCACGGCAGCACCATGGATGGACTCACGACAACTTGTCCCAGCCTAGGGATTCCACAACCACTCTGGGCTACCTGATCCAGTGTTTCACCAGCCTTCCTTTCATTCTAGCTTGCCACACCTCAAGGTGTGCCCATTGTGTCTCCTGCCATCTCTGCATTGAACAGAGGAAAGTCTCACTTGTGTCCTTCACCCACCCACTCACCTTCAGCCAGGTGTTTCACACCCTGAACACTCAGCCCAGCCTGCTCTAGTCCAAGACAAGTCAGCAGAGCTCTCCCAGCCCCGCCTCATGCACTGTGTGCTCCAGGCCCCTTCTCACCTTGGTGGCCCTTTGCCAGATTTGCTCCAGTACGGATGGGCCTCCCTCATCCTGGGATTCCTGAACCAGCCCTCCAGGTGTGTCCCACCAGTGCTGAGTGGTGGGCAAGGATCACTCCCCATGACCTTGCAGGCCATGCTCCACAGGCTGTGAGGACATCTCCTGTCTCTTGGTTAGCTTGGTGGTCCAGGGGATGACTAGACCCTTTTCTGCCCAGGTGCTTTCCATCAAAATGCTGCTATAATTTTCATGGCCTTGCTTATTAAATTTAAAAGCCAAGTTAATCAATACAGGTTTTGAAATATGCAAACAAAAATGTGTCCATATAAAAATTGCAAAATGCATAGAGGCATCTCAATGCACAATGTAAACTCTGATATAAGAAAATCATCAAGCATCCCTTGTTCCAAACACAAAATGGATAAAACAAAGGAAACAGACACAGGGCTGCCACCACAGATTATTTTGTAACTTCACCATAGAAAGACTGCCACCAGTCTGCTGGTTATGGATTTGCACATGCTCATGCCTACTTTTAGTCCACCCTGCCCTGAGGAGAGTGATTTCCTGCCCTATATGACTAACAGTGCTTCACTGATATTTCCTTGTTAGCAAAATCACAGACAGCAAAAAAGGAAAGCAACCCAATTTAGATGATAATTTTAAGATTGATGGTACAACATGCATGGTGCATGAAGCCAACTTAAATGAAGCCAAAAAAGCATCCTGCATTCCTGTGATCCTTAACTTTTAAAATTGTAACAGCAGATATTCAGAAGTCCCTGAAACCTGACAAATAAATCCTAATAAGAAAAAAACTTCATTACTGAGTGATAGTCTTATAAAACGTCATATGATCCATATAACAGTTGAAGTAGACAATTTTTTCCATAACAAATGAAAGAAATGACCTGTAAAAATTGTTTAAGGGCATGCATTTGTGATGTCAGAGAACAAAATGTTACATTCTCACTTTGCACTGAAAGCAATTAGGGTTGTTTTTATATGATTACATTAGAACTGTGTAATTCTCAGAGTATGAGTTCTGCAAAAGTTCTCAAAACCTCCAGGCCTCAATCTTACTATACCAAGTAAAACCAAGTGTTTTAGCCAGAGGTCATCAGCTGATTACAGGAAAACTAGAGTTGTCCATATTGCAGAAGTGCAAGTGTTGTTTCAAGAACAGTGTATAAATGGAGGATTTTAATAAGGACTTTGCTATTGTTTCTCATCTAGGATTTAATTAATACAGCTTATACCTAGATAATTAGGAGATTTAGCCTATGAAGCTGTATAGGCCTGCAAATTACCAGAAAATTACAGGAAAGAGGGTGTAAAGAGATGATTTAACTAGTAGCAAATATATGTGTATCTATAGTTACATAATATACTATTAACTAAAATGGATTTGCAGTGTAATTCTTTGTTGTACCTCAGAACATGCAGAGAAACTGGTTAGAGATGGTTTTGCATCTTGGGCAAGATGCTTATGTTGATCCCAACATTTTCAAGCAATAGCTGGGCCCTCTTGTAGCCATGTCAACTGTCATTCCTGCAGTTCTGGGCACTAAAAATATCCTTCTGGACTTTGGGAAAGTACTGCTGGGTTAGCAAAGCAGAGAGTGGCAGCTCTTGCAGCAAGGGACCCAGCACTGGAGGAGTCTAGCCTGAGGCTGGCTGAAGGATCTGGTAGAGATCAGCCAGAATTTGTCATGAACATCCAGTCTTCATGGGCTAAATGAAAGTACACTGCGGTATAGCTGCACTTCTTTCTTTGTTTTATTACTGCTTGTTCTTGTGTATTTTTGTCAACTACTTTATGGGATTAAACTACAAAAGCTATATTTAAATGTACCTCCAGCACAAACAGAGCAACACAGCTTCGTTAGCCTTGGAAAAAACTGAGAGGAGGGGAAAAAGGTCCAGCAAACCTTTGCATACCTAGATAGCTGCTAAGAGTCTGGAACAATAAATTCCAGCCATCACAAGGAGCCTGATAGAAGTATTTTGGGGACCTACCAGAAAACAGCTGAAGATCTCAATTTTCTCCAGATTTACATTACTAATGAGGGTAGAAGAGGTGAGATTGGACAATAACAGCATTCAGTAGGTAGCTAATCAGGCTGCTAGGCATGGAAACACAGAGTGATGCCCAACAGGGATGCATCCATCAGCAAATACCCCTAGTATTTAGGGGAATTAGTTTTTAGCATTTTACCAACAGCTTTAGAGTCCCTCCTCCTGAACCCAGAGAGGATGGCAGACTAAGCACGTGTGAATGTTTGAGGTAAGAGCAGAGCAAATCTTGTAAATGTAGTATATTAGACCAATAAAATACTGCAGCTGAAGGCAGAGAATATTTAAGGCACCTGTCTCTTAACTGCATCTTCTGTATTTATCATGACTTCACCTTTCCAGAATGAATCCTGCAATCTCCAATTCTCTTAGAATGGGTTTACAACTATGTTTTCTCCTGAAATAAAAGAAAGAAGTGTACACACCCTCTTGTATAGCTGTAATGAAATGCTGGATAGACACTCTGTGGGATAAGATGCATTAAGAAGCAAGTCAGAGCAAAGAGTCAGAGGATGAGATTAGCTACTTTCTACCAAAAAAAACCCAAACAACCAGATTGTGGGAAGAAATGATATGGCAGTTTTGATAGCTGCTGGTTCCCAGATCACTGCACACAAAGCAGCCACAGATATGATGGTATCCCACTGAAGCTGTCCAGAAAAAGTGTCTACAGGGTCTGTTATTTGCAACAGAGAGTATCAATGATGCTGTTTATAGGCAAAGGCCACAAACAGAATATCAGACAGCCAGACATGGCAACATCATCACATTTCAATCAGCCTCCCTGAATACAAGAAGCAGTAGCCCAAGATGAAGGGAAATGGCCAGTACATTTAGAGAGTCAGAAATTTGCAGGATCAGGTTTGTTAAGCAGGACCTGCCTCTGATGGATGTGTGCTGGCTGGGCCTGGCCCCCTGGCTGGTCACGCTCAGTATGATCTGTTCCAAAGCCTTCCTTGGCATCGAGGGCAGGCTCATGGGCTTGTGGCTCTAAAGGTCCTCTTTCAGCCTTCTTGTAGATGAGTGTCACACTGGCTAGCCCTCAGTCTTCTGGGACTTCCCCAGTTGACCTGGGCTGCCAGTAAATGATGGAGAGCAGCTCCATGAGCTTGTCCATCGCTCCCTCAGTTCCCTTGAGTGGATCCCACCTGGCCCCACAGATTGTGCAATTTTAAGTGGAAGAGCAGGTCACTGTTTCCTCCTGGATTACAGAGGTGTTATCCTGTCCCTATCTCCCAGCTCAGGGGGCTTGACACCTTGATAATAACTGGTCTTTCAGTTAAAGACGGAAGCAAAGAAAGCATCAAGTACCTCAGCCTTTTCCTCATCCTTGGTAGCAATGTAATAAAGGCTGGAGAGTCACATGTAATGCCCTCACATGTAACAAAGGATGGAGAGTCTCCTTGGCTCTCTGTTATTAATGCATTTGGAAAAAAAAAGTGCTATCTCTTGTGGCATATGCCAAATTAAGTTCTAGCTGGGCCTTTGGCCTTTCTGATTTTCTCCCTGCATAACCTAATGACACCCTTGTAATCTTCCTGAATCACTTGTTCCTTCTTCTAAGCTGTAAATATATTTTTTCCCCTTGAGTTCAATCAAAAGCTCCCTGTTCATCCAGGCCAGTTTTCTTCCCCGCTGACTTGTCTTATGGCACATTGGGCTGGCCTGTTCCTGTGCCTTTCAGAGGTTCTTCTTGGAGAATGTCCAGTGTCCCTCGGGACTGCCTCCCAAGGAACTACCTCAGCCCTGAGCAGGCCAAAGTCTGGAAATCCAAGGTAGAAGTTTTGTGACTCCATTCCATACTTCTTCAAGAATTGAAAACTCATTTCAAGACCACTATGCCCAAGACAGACTCCAACCACCACATCTCCCACCAGCCTTTCTCTGTTCACAAACAGCAGGGCCCAGCACCCCCAAGTTCCTCTTACCTGTAGCCAGATGCAGAAATTAATTCTGGGTTGTTTCAAAGTGATCTCTGAACTCCCTTCCAACTCCTTCCCTACCGACCTTCTGTCCCTCTAGCAGGCTTCACATTCCTTCTGCAACTGGAAAAAATATTAATAATAGTGGTAGCTTTACTATCTTTTGGAAATTGTTTTCAAGCAGTGTTTTCTATAGTCTCATGGTGTTGCCATATTTAACTTGCCAGACTTAATTTTCCCTCTGGTGATAGGTGCCATTTTGAAGAGTGCTTTATACTTCTCGTACCTCTGCCAGCATATTACAGGATGCTGTTTGGCTTCGTCATTATACACAAATTTAAATGTCAAGATCTCAGCTTGGGCTGTAATGGCAGGGTGCAGCTGAGTGACTTCCTTCTGCAGTTCTCTCTTCTTCTGCCTGTTCATCTGATTTCCAGGAATGGTTATAAAGCAAAAACAGAGACCAAGAGCCAAGTGAACAAGGGAATGGTTACAATCACTTGAGAGAAATAACCCTGAAGTATCTATGAAAGAATAAAGGGGTGATGTTCATAAATGGCATATCCAAAGAGAGCATGGGGAGAGCTTTGATTCCCCTCTTCTCTCCTGCTGAGGACACACCAGCCCTAGGCAGAGCTCAGTCCCCAGATGTATCACATTAAGACAGGTAACAGTACTTTCTCACAAGAATCTACTTTGCACTATGGCCTTTCTAGACTACACATTTTGGGAGGAAGGAGATAAAACAAAGAGGAGAATTAAAAGGGGGAAAAGAGCCCTACAGAGCATTACTCCTTACTGTGTGTCCTGGATGTCCCCAACACAAGAGCTCCTGGCACAGGAGAGCTCTCAGGCAGCAGAGAAAATAATCATCCTTCAGTCACTGCCCAGGAAATTGGGTCCAGAATTACCTTCCTGATCCTTCCATGCTCCTCTTCTGCTGCACTGGCCAGTTCTGCATCTCCAGCCCCACCCTTAGTTTCCCCCTTGAGGTACAGCACCCGTGTCCCAGCTAACCTCCATGAGCCCAAGGACAGCAGTCATGGCATGAATTAAGCTGTATAAACACACAGTTTCGTTGAAGGGCACCATCATCGGTGTGGAAATGCTTTTCTCAGAAGTGCCTGGCTCTTAATAAAGTTAAAAACCCAGAAAAATTTCACAAGGAATATACTCTTTGAAGAAAGAGATAAAAAAGTTGTCTGAAAGATGCAGAACATTTTAGTGTCTCCTCTGCTTTAATCCCTGTTTGTCTTTTGGTAAAAGTTTCCATAATTTAAAAGAAATAAAATCAATACAATTCACCGGTAAAAACAGAAGTTCTCAGACAAACCAGAAATGTGCATAATGTAATGGAGAACTATATTATGCCTCCTAAAGAAAGCTATGGGTCAGCTTGATAACAGAATTTTCCAATTCAGATTAATTGCTCTTCAGCTGAAAACAAGACAAAAACTCTCTGATGAAATTTTTTTCTCTCTCATTTTCTTTCCTCCTCTATTGAACAAAAGCCTTATTGTTCTATGAATTTCCCAAGACACCTTCAGCTTCTCAGGCTGGCCACTGGCCACATTCTACAGTACCTGACACATCACCTGGCCAGCAGCCCAGGGAGCAGCCACCTCCCAGTCAGCTGCCCTTCCCTCCAGACCCTCTGCTTTCCTTGGGACCCTGAAAGGATAACACACATTTTCTCTCATACAGCTGCAAGAAACAGCAAGACCCCACCATCCTGTCCCTAACAGCTTCCAGCCTTTCTTAAAAACGTTCAAGCAGAGGCAGTGTGCTGCTCTGACCAGCTGTGGTTTTGGTGTGCAATGGGCTGGGTTTGTCTAGTTTGGAGCTTGTTGGAACCAGCTGGAATCACAGCCCCGTTCCACACAGGTGAGCCCTGCAGCCCTGGCTCCCCAACCCCTGCCAGTTCTGCCTCATACAGAGTACTTTGCAGTGTTCAAATACAGAGAAGTCCCTAGGGGTTTTTTTATTTCCTGTAAGGATGAAACTTGGATTTCAATGTTGGATTACCAGCTGGTGAGCTGCTCTTCACTACCTAGTGCAAACAAAACTGGTTAAAAAAGAAATTAGATGGTGAGGGTTACTGACTTCCTGAGCTACTCATATGTTTATTTCCCTTCCCTTTGTGGTAACATCGATTTCCAAAAATTACCTGTCCAGTTCTTCACAAATTCTTTAAAGAAGGAAGGTGAATGATCCCAAGTGCCATGTCATCGTTTACCGACTTGAATGCAAAGGACTTGCCAACAATTTATTGATGGCTTCCCATCCCATATTTTATTGTTTGCTTAAACCTGTCAAGAGCTTATCCCAAGCAGCTCTTAAGCATGTACCAAAGGGTTCTCTACCAGTTAAACAGGAAGATAGAGACATCCCAGCAATGCCACACACCTGTGAAGACTTCCCAAAGCTTTGTGTCGCAACTAAATCAGCTTAAGGAGAAGTTGCCAACAAAGGGGAGATTACTCAGTAATCTGAGGCAGAAAACTTTGCCTACAGAATAAATAGGAAGTTTTCCTGAGCATTTCTTTCCACAGAACAGCTTGACTGAAGCACAGCTGTGAGAGGGAGAAGTTAAGAAGCACTAGCTCTCCTTCAGCACTTCTCCCTCACAAACAGCAAGGAAATAGCGATGATCTGGTTTGGTTTTTTTAAAAGACTCTCCACAGCTTAACAGGAGAGAAAGACAGAAGTATCTCAGGTAGTAAAGAGGTGCAGCAGATTCCAACAGCTGTTTCAGCAACAGCTGTGAAAGCAGCAGGGAAACCACAGAGTCCTCTGGGGCACTGCAAACACCCCTGAAGCCAGAGGAAAAGCTCCATTTCTTCCCATCACGTCTGATGAAGTCTCATCAGAAGCTACCCAACAGCTGATGGTGATGCACCCCTGAGGTTCCACCTAGCAGTTTCTGTGGAGAAAATAAAGCAAGAGGAAAGGCCACAACCCCAGGAATGACTGCCACACCAATGCAAACACGCAGCTGTGTTTGCCTGAAATTCACTCCTGTTTTTACCTTAGCGGTGCTTTGTGACTGCCTAAAAAGCAAAGCAAACATTAATAAATCTCCTGGTCCTGTCAGAAAGAGGCGCTTTAGGACTTAGCTGGGACAACACAGAGAGGACCTGGGAACAAAGAAGTATCACAGCAGCCAGAGACAAGAGCCAGGTCCTCCCTCCCTGAAACCAGGCTGCGCTTCCCACGGGGCCAGGAACTGACCTGTTGAGTGCTTTTCCTGTGGCACCCAGAGCAAGGAATAAACCTGTTTGGTTTTTCGCAGTCCCGTTCGTGTGGCAGTTGCTGTGCAGGAGCCTGTGCCACATGGCAGCAGCAATCCCAACAGGCACAACGCAGCTCCCACGCTTGCCAGAGCCCCATCCCGCTCCAGCCCCAGTGGTTGGTCACCCACGGCTGCAGCAATGTGCTGTTGGCTGAGCAAGGCACAGAACACCCATCCCAGAGTTTCCAGGGGCAGACAGGGCTGCAACACACCCCAGGTGTAATAAGACAAGTTTAGAGCATTTCCACACAGGTCAGGCGGAACACTGGGTTTAAATGCTTTGTTAAATACAGTCCGTGATATTGAGTCCAGGATATTTTCCCAGATTAACATTAGAAAAGATCCAGAGTATTTTTGCTGCTGCTTCATGGAGAAGGTCAAATCCATTATTCCATTCCTACCTGCCAACAGGTTTCGCCCTTGCTTTTGTTTTTCCCAGAAGGCCAATATTTTTTCTTTTTTAAGCTTTTCCTTTAAAGGCCAATGGAAACATTAAATCACAAGAAAATAAACAAAATCTTAAAAGCTCAAACTAGAATCAAAGCATAATTGTCAAGGCAGACTTTTAAATAACATTTGGTACACCAAAATTAAACATACTAATCTTGGATCTAGACCTAAGGCAATTTAGAAATAACCAGTGGGTGTAATCCCCAACAAATACATTTGGTGTTAAGGCACCCTTAAGTGAAATTAAAAAAAAAAAAAAGGCTGCTGAAAGTTTACATAAATCAGCTCCCAGTTACTGTGTTTCAGAGTAGCTAGAGACAGGCATTTTCTTCCTTTTGAGCACAATGGAAAATTCAAGACTGCAAAGCTTTCATCAAAAACAAATTCGGAAAAAACCCTCCTAGAACTACAGACTGCACAGACTGTCAAAGCAAAGCTTCTGGGTTCTTTCCTTCCAAAGGACACAGACAAAAGTGCCCTGCACTGCACCTTCTGCTTCTACCCCTTTGCTCTTTCCAGTACAGCATGTTTGCCACGAGCAGAAACTCTGAATTGCTACCTCAGGCTGTGGAGAGCTGTGGCCCAGGCTGTTCTCTAGGAATACTTGGAATGAGGCAGTGTGCAGCAGAGAGATGGCTCAGGACCCACATTTGGATCTGTGCTCCTCCGCTCCTGTCCCAGTGCTACAGACTGCCTGGGAGAGGCTGCAGGTCAGCCTGTGTGAAACCATTGCCACAATCACAGCCTAAGGGGGAATCACCGGGCCTTTCCCAAGGCTGCACCACGCACTGTCCTTGCCACATTTCAAATGCCTTGATTTTTACACAGCCTGCACCTAAGTTATAGTTTCCTGTTCATTGAGGAATACCCAAACATATGGAACACAGAATACCAATACTGATAGCCTGATGCCAATACATAAGGAGGATCAAGAGATAATGCAATTGGTTCTGTTCATTTCTGCACACTCCAGAAGAATATCCCATTTGTACTTAGCTCAAACAGGGCATATCAGGATCATTGGTGACCTCCCTGAATGCATCCTTTGAAAATTCCATACTGTTTGTGCTCCATGTGGCACTTACACAGAGAATTCACCTGCTGATCAAGAGCAGAGATTTCTAACACTGAAATTGTGACTGCCTGCTCAAATGAACACAGGGCTAAACTACTGGAGGGAACAGCTAGAGTTGTACCACAGCAGGGTTAGGGTGGATTTTGGGAAAAGGTTCTTCACCCAGAGAGTGCTGGGGCACTGAACAGTCTGCCCAGGAATCTGGTCACAGCACAAGCCTGAGAGAGTTCAAGGAGCATTTGGACAATGCTCTCAGCCCAGGGCAGGATTGTTGGGGTGTCTTGTCCAGGCCCAGGTGTTGGACTCAGTGATCCTTATGTGTTCCTTTAAACTCAGCTTATTCTATGATTCTACTCAAACAGAGGGCTGGTAGGAAAATGTCATTTCTGCCCTGCAGCTTTCCCAAATCTCTCCAGAGAGCTGTGCAGGTATGAGCTGCCCCCTCTGGGGCCAGGCCACCAAGGTGTGGGGCAGTAGGACCCTCTGGTGACATCTGCTCCTCACTATTGAGGGATACTTGGGATTACCCAAAAAGCCCCAGGAAGATTAATTTTCTTAACTTTACAAAATGCTGTTGCTAGTCTTGAGACCACTTATTGAAATGCAAGATTCTGCATGTCCTTGCAAGGATCTCATATGATCTCGATTGTTTCTTAAGTGAAGGTTCATAAACACAAAACACCGTGGCTTGATGTCTTCCTCAGACTTGTGTGCCTATTTCATAAGTGGAGAGGTAAGATTTACTTGTACCAGACAGACACAAGAGCAGAGCAGCAAAGCCCCAGCAGCAGGTGCTGCACAGCCAGCCAGGCCTCCCTGCTGCAGAACGCAGCATGCCAGTGATGTGGGAGATGTAACCTGCCTCCCAGCTCAAAAAGGCCTGCAGCAACCTGGAGCCCACCCCCCATTTTCTTTTTTCTGAACCTTCATCCACCCCCTTCAGGATGGGCTGTGGCCTCCTCACTTCCTCATGGCAGTTGCACAGTTCCCCAACGCTGTTCTGCTCAACACCTTCCTCCCCACGCTGCCAGAGCCCTTGAGCCCAGCACAGGACAATGGGGAACAGCAGCTGTCGTGGGATGGCTTCAGGAATCAGAGGTGGCCACCAACCCACAAACCCTGAGCTGGGAGGCTGGAAATATGGAATTGCACAACAGGAGAGAAAGCTCTGGTATTTCACTTTCCACCCAAAGAACACAGGACAATAATTCTCAGCACCCTGTCAAGAAAAGTTTCCCAACACCTTTTTTTGTAGACCATTTTTTGGGTCTTCTTTAACTGAAAGGAGCAGCTTTGTACCTCACAGCTTTTAGTTTTCAGAAAGCAGCTACATAAACCCCTCATCAATACTTAAAACGAAAGGGATGGCAGAATTTGGCTGTGTAAAGCTGCTGGAAAGGGCAAAGAGACAAAAGGACAGATGCGAGCAGTGGGCGAGCTGGGAAACTGATACAGCTCCATGCCACCAACAGCTTCCAAACAGTAGTTTCCTGTTACTGTGTTTCTGTAGGAAGTCATGCAGGCTCTTGTGTGCTGGGGCATAAAATTTAAGACTAAACACTGTCTTAACCCTCACAGCTCAAGAGAATACTGGCACATGGCTGGAAAAGGAGCTGCCCTTTGGTGGCACATCTGAGGAGACCATACGAGCACAGAAGCCAGAACTCCACCTGATCAGGAAGTGAGAAAACTCTGTTAATTCACAGAATCACTGTTAACTACAAGGAAAGATGGTCTAACAGCAGACTACACGTGGATTTAGGGTACCTTTGTTTATTTTGGTGCTCTGGAACAGGTTTCTTACAGATCAAGGAGCAGATCACATAGAACCGAAGCAGGAAGTATCACCTCTGATTTGAAATTATACAGAAGTAAATGTCTACATTTCTTCAAGGATCTCAGGGGTTGTTTTTTGTCTCACAACTTCCCTCCTATGAGTATTGAGGAAGTACTTTCTTATGTGACACCACAACTGCAAGGTTGAACTTATTTAATATTGGGAGACAATTAACCTTGCATAGACAGGAGGTGTTATGCAATTGTACAAAAAAGAGTAAATATTTCTATAAGAAAAATCTAAGTAAATATGACTTAATCATTCACTGACAGGGGAGTGGTTGGTTCACAATGCCATAATCTCAATTCCACTAGACCTCATTTAAAGTGTTGGGTGGAGTTCTCAGCCCCAGTTTAAGATTAATAATTAAAGTCAGTGAAGACAGGAAAAAATGAGTTACAAGAAGTGAGTTGGTAGCATATCACCTGTTTCCCAGTGAAAACACCACCCAAAAGAAGATCTGTGAATCTGTTTCTGGAACCTGAACAACTCAGCAACTTTAGGTGTTTTAGTGTTAATTTGATCAAGAGTAAAAGACACCCGCCTGATGAGAGCAGAGAAAGGAACCAGCAATCCAGAAGACATGGTCCAAGTTTTTGACAAACCTGGAAAGCACAACCCTTAGGGAGCTAAATAATAGCACAGCCACAGTGATTGACTGGGAGGCTGCCAGTGGAGACAAGAGGGGTGAGCCAGTCTCTCCTGCCATCACATACTGTAGCTTGGGCCAAACCCCCAGGGCACTGACAGCAAGGCACATCCAGCACATGGGTGCCCTGCTCCTCTGGTCTCCCCTCTACACAGGGAACAGGCACGCCTGCGTGGCTGCTTGTGGGGACTGTGACTGGCACAAAAGCTTCTCTCCATACTAGAGACCAAATAAGATGAAAGCAATATTGAAGAATTACTCATAAGCACCTTGTGCCAAAATATCTGCTGATGACAAAGCCAAGGTGAGGGCTGACTGCAGCTAAAGGAAGTGGCCCCACTCCCTCCCTCGGTGCTCCTCTGAATCTGCTGTGACCAGCCTTGCTAAAGCTAAATCAGCAAAAGGCTGCTTCTGCTGCAGGTTCGAATGTTCTTCCTTGTGGCACAGACAAATATTGGTACAAAAAGATTCTATGGCAGGCATCCAGGAGGCTGCATCCCTCTGGTGTCACTGAACTTCAGTGCATGGTAACTTGGCACAATGATGCCTCTGAACAGGAAAAACTTCATTAGACCCACATTAAAAAAAAAAACTTCATTAGAGCCATAGATCTTGGATGGAGAGAGCAAATGCCTCGAGGGTCAATAGAAATCCCATAGGAAGGAAACCTTGAGGCACAGGGAGAGCTGCTCCCTGAACTGCACACCCAAAGCTAAACCTGGAGGCAGACAGCTTCTCACTCAACTCCACACACTCCTGCCCTCAGCGGTAATGGCCGTTTGTGTGTTGCCAAACAGGGCACACGAACAACAGAAGGGCATTCACATGTGCCTCACCAGCCAGTGTTTCTTCCTACAGAGCCACTGATTCGAGATGCTGCTGGGATTGCTAAAAAACCCAGACACAGGGGTATTTGAGTTTCTTGAGAGTTCCTTCTCTGGTTTCCATTGCAACAAACCCCGTGGATAACAGTGCAAAACCACCAGTTTCTTCAGAGTTAAGAAACATCCAGTCTATTCTGAGAAACCTCTCACGCATTAGAAGGCAACATGTTCACTTTACCAGGATTGTTCATTTTTAGCCAAAGCTTCTAAACTCGTCTTCTTTCGGCAGCATTAATAGTTTTAGGTTACTAGAGTTACAAAAGTTCTCTATTTTTTTTAAATGGCTCTTTAGTGCACAAAAAGGTGGAGGTGCTCTCTTCTCCCCCTCCTACAGTACTATTGAGAATCTCCATCTTTCTTCCTCAGACCTTACCCCTGTCCAGACTCCGACGTTTTCCAGAGCACGTCTGCCCGGGAGCACGGCATCCAGCTGCACCCTCCCCGCTCACCAGTTCTGATGTCTTTCCACCCTCTCAGCCAAGCCCGACCTCTTAGTCACCGCTGGCAGAGCGGAACTCCGCTTTTCTTCCTCCCAGCTGGCCCGTTCCTCTTCATCCTCCCAGACCTTCCAGCGTCCCACCAGCGCTGCTGGGGCGGGATGGAGCCCTCGCAGCCTGCGGCACGGGCGGCCACGGCGGGCGAGCTGCCGCCCTCGCCCTCCCCTTGGCCACACGCCCCTCACAGCGGCGCGGGGAGCCCGAGAGGCGCTGCCCCGCACCGCCCGGCCCCGCAGGGAGCGCTGGGGGCTGCCCCAGAGCCCCGCACGGAGCCGGCCCGGCGCTGCGGGGTCCGGCTGCCGCTCCGACCGCGCCGCCCCCGAGAAAAACCTCCCCTTTCCCCGAGCGGGACACGAGGGCCGAGCCGCCCGGCCCGGTCCAGCCCAGCCCCGCAGCCCCGGGCTCACCTCGCCGAGAGCGCGGCTCCGTCCCGCAGCGCCGCCCCCGCCGGACGGGACCGAGATGTCCCTCCGGGGCCGCCCCTCAGCTCAGCTCGGCTCAGGGAGACCCCTCGGGATGGACCCGAGCCCCGGAGCCCCGCGGAAGGGCTCCACCCACGGCGCTGCCGCTTTCGGCCGGGCGCTCTGGGACTTTTAATTCCCACTGTACCACTTAAAATTGTCCTAAGGACTTTTTCCCCCACCTCGCTCTCTCTTTCTCACTTGCAGGAGTTTGCGCTGTACCCCGCAGGCAGGGAACCCGAGCCGTCCCAGCGCAGTTGTACCTGCGCTGTCGCGCTCGAGTGGCGGTGCGTGACAGGGTGACCCACCCTGGCCAGAGACATTCCGACATCGGGAGCCGCTAATTACGGACTGGAGGAGGAGCAGGGGAAGGCGGAAACTTCTCACACCTGTGGGCGCCGAAAGAGATCTTATACAAAGTCACTAAAAATGGGAAACTGAAAATTGTAGTTAAAAAAAAAAAAAAAAAAAAAAAAGCAAGCAGCCCGTACCTGAGCTACTGACCTGTTGCTAAGCAAGTTTCAAACGTACCCTCAAGCAGGAGGAACTTTTCTATTAAATTCCTGGCAATGATTGCTTAACAAGTTCTTAATTAGCATGAACAAAGAAAGGAAATCTGGGCTTTCATTTAGAAGAGTGCTGTTGAGCGCAAGGCTGCTGTAGGGTGGAGTAAATTGCATTGGAAGGTCACCAGAGATTTTGCGAAGCAGGTTAGGTGATATAATCGAGAATGGTTTAGACAGATATTCTACCTGTAGCAAGAGTTGAACACGAGCTCTTTAGAGATGCTTTCCAGCCCCGTGTTCTGATTTCCACGATATTTATGTGTTACTAAGGTGTTACAAATGTTGTACCTGTGACAAACCTTTCCACCACATAAATAATCACATTGCTGCAAACAAAAACGCTTTCGCCGCAAACAAGTAATCTGAAATTGCATCTCCCCACCAATAATGCGTTATTTCTTTTATCAGAACAGGTCTTAATCAAAATTAAAGTTAAAAGAGATTTCAAGATATTTTCGTCTGTGCGGCTGAGCAGAACTTAAATTAATGAGAGAGTTGCTGCTCCTGAAGGTGTCAGTGCTCATCCTCCTTGGAGCATCCTGCTTGGATGCCATTCCTTGCCTGGTCCCTGGGTGGGAGCAGCCCTCGGATGCAGAGGGAGGCAGGATGGGGTTTGTGAAGCCCATGGGAGCGTTCAGGAGCCGGCAGATGGATCGAGGGGGCTCGTAGGGCAAGCACAGTATCTGCAGCACTGCCACACACAGACACCCCGAGGGAAGGTGACAAAGGAGGGAAGGAGGGTCTGGAGGCTAGATCTCTCTCCATAAGAGTTCCAGAGCCAGCATTTGTGTCCCCTAGGGTTACTACAGCAGGGAAGGTAAAAGTTTCTGGACATGGCGATGTACCCAACCAGCAGAATTCAGACCACCCGTGTGCCTCAGGGCTGTTTCACCAGCAGTTCCTGAAGCTTGAAGCAGGGCAGTACTCCAAGGATGCCATCCACACCACTCACAGGTCTGGGCTGGATTATGCGGGGTCTCAGGGAACCAAGTCGGGGCGTGGGAAGCAAATAATCTACCCCAAATCTCCGTGGAGAGCATAACAAGGTGTAAATCACTCTCCCAAAGCAGAGCAGTAGCATCATCACCTCTGAGCTAGCTCGACAGCTGCAAATCGCCGGCATGAAATAGTTTCCAAGCTTTGGGTCCGGCTTTGGTTTGATGAGCAGTTCCTATGTCATCTCTCAGCCGCTGAGGCGACTCCCGTGTGACCCGGGAGGGGACAGCCGCTGCGGAGGGGTTGCTGTGACAATACAGGCGGCTCGTCCTCGTCCCTGCTCAAGTCAGCCAGCGAGCTGCTGGCCAGGGCTGAGCCCGCGGCTGGAAAGAGCTCCCACAGGATTCAGTGCTGTGAAAGCAGCGAAGGCACGGCTCGGCTCCCCCAGGCCGGCACGAGGGAGGGCTCGGGAAGGCGGGAAGGGGAAGGGGAAGGTCGCGGCACCCAGCGATCCTGCCACGGGAGAGAGGGACACGGCAGGGCAGGGCGGACATGCCACGGGCTGCCGGCACACCGCCCAGGGGATGGAAGGCAGGCAGGCAGCCAGCAGGGTCTCCCAGATGTTACACGTGCTCAGCCCTCGCAGGATCAGTCTCCCAGATGTTTTACATACCATTTCCTTGGAGGACAGGTTGAGCCCAGAGGGTCACAGAGCTGCGCATTTGCCGGTGTGGTAAATGGGGATAAGCAAGGGCACGATGTTGCCCTTGGGGCTGTTTGCTCCTGCCTGAGGGCAGTAGTCTCCTGCAGGCACAGCGGGTCTGGTGCAGCCCTGCTCCTGCCTTTCCATCCAGCAGCTCATCCTGGGGTGCTGCAGGTGGTGACTGTGGCTGGCTGAAGGACACTCACACCTCCTCTCCTCCCTCATGCTCTTCAGCCTCAGCTGTTGTCTTGCGGTCTCTTGTGACTTTGCTTTTAGCCAAACAGAAATTTTTCCTTTGGAAAAGCAGATCAAACCCTCTTGTGATGCTGCCAGCAGCCCTTGTCTGGCCAGGAGCCAGATTGCAGACTGAGACCCTTAAAACACCTGCATTTTTTGTGCCATGGTATTCCCAATCAGCCTCAATGGGATTGACACTGGAGTGTGTTCCCATTCCCAGGTTTTTTTGATCAAGTTTCTGTGAGAGGAAAGAAGAATAAAACTACTGAGTGGCTTTGCTCACAGACACTCACACCTTGGAATGAAGTTCCTGAGCCTCTAATAAGAGTTTTTTGTCTTTTTTTTTTTTTTTTTTTTAATGAAGCTGGCAGAAACAGAGAAATCCTTTTAGAGGCATTAGGACATTATAATATTTATTGATCAGTGTGCACCAACCCTGGTTTATGCACTCTGATACATTTTGCCAGTTGAGTCAAGAATGATAATAAACATCATGTCCAGCAAGTGGATTAATAATGGAGATGTGATGTGAGAGTCATTGGAGCACTGAGAGAAATTGGAATGGCGTGGAACCTTTGGAGAGAAGGCAGGATGACTGTTACATAATTTAAACCCAAAGTGAGGTGTTCTACCACAGACAAAAGGCCAGCAGCCCCCTGCTCTGCACAATAATGGCATAGCAGGTCTCTGCTTCAGCTTTCTCCCCATTCCAAGAATCCCTAAGGGCAGCTCCCCTGTAACTACAGCCGGCAGCAGGGAGACCTGGAAACATTTGAGTACATGGAAATGAAGTACTTGTTTGTCCCTTTCTGTAGGAACCTGAGATTGCAAAAGCTTTCCCTGGCCCAAGCCCAAAGTTAGAGAGTACTGAATTAATCATCACTGCCAAATTGGTTGGATCATATTGTAATGTGTCATGCTGATTGTACAAAATAATTTTAATTTCTATCACATTTAAATAGATTTAGCCATATTCAGAATTCAAATGCCATTTCAAAATGAGTATTTGTTTTTGAGTCGGAGGGAAAATATTTACATAGAAAATGTCGATTTTGTAAAATTTTTGTGTATTTTTAATTCACCTCACCATATTTCCTTTTAGTTTCAATACTAATTAAAAGTCACTTCCTCCTGCCAGAACCCCAGTTTGAAAGAAATACCCGAAAGCCCCGAATCACTGGAAAAACCCCAAAGTAACTCCACCAATTACAGCAATGGACAAATTTTATAGCTACTAATAAGAACCCAGACCTGTAACGCTGTGCTCAGCCAGAGCTGCCAGTTCCCATCACTCAGGTGGTTCTGATGCCGGTACTGAGATCAAGTTACAAACACCCAGCGTTTGACTGCCCCCACCCCTCTGCTTACATTCACTCGCAAACATTTGTTTCTTGTCAGCCTGATGTTACCATTCACGGCTACAAAGTGAAGTTTCCCTGAAGAAAGGGAAGCATCTGCAGCATTTCCCAGATCTGGTGCAGCATGAGACAAAATCCTCTGTGCTCCACACTTAAACCCACTGTGGGGTGTGGAGGTAAATAAGGCAGCAAGGACACCCCAAACCCAACTGGACACTGTATTCTATGTAAATAAAGGTCATTTTAAGCCTTTCTTTCTTCCCTTGGTCCTTAAGGATATTTGCTATATTACAGCACTTCATGACTCTTCAGATGTGAATCACTCTTTAGTCAGAGGCCATTTGGAAGTAAAATACTTTTTTAGGAGTATAAACAGATGTAAAAGTCCATTTTCAGAAAACATGCCTGGCTCATTATTGATGCAGGGTTGCTCTTCCATGGTACTAATGCAAGATAGAAGATGGTCTAGTCTGCGCGCTGGAGCTTTGTGGAGTTGGACACGTTATGTTTAAAAGTTTCCTCTTGAAGGGGTGAGCCATTTTGATATGAAACCTGTACCAGTCTGAAAGCAGTGTGTGTCCACGAGATTGCAAGGCAATGTGTGTTATCTATTGCAATCTGTTAGAGATGTGGCAGTTATCTTCTGTTAACTGGGCAGTTTTCTTTATCTCTTCCACAAACCAATCCTTCCTCCAGGGAGATATCTTCTGTTAATGGGCCATTGAGTGTCACTGCACAACTGATAAAACTACAGCATCCCATTGGGAGATGCTCTGCCCAAAGAGAAGAGCCAAGCATTCCTAACTGGATATAGTCTGAGATTTTTGGGACATCAGGACATCCACATGAGGACAGCCTTTCCTACTGGATTCTCAGAGGAAAACCAGGTCCATCTACATCACCACTGGATCTTCAGAGGAAAATGACACACTTCTACAGGATCCCTGCTCCAACAGAACCACACCTGTCACTGCAGGAGCCACCAATTAATGGGACTGCTACCATCACCCTGACCCACAGGGTGACAGGTTTTATTCTGACTCTGTTAGTGTTGTTTTGTATTGCTGCATTATTTATTTTATTTTAATTTTCTTCCCTAATAAAGAACTGTTATCCCTGTTCCCATATCTTTACCTGAGAGCCCCTTTAATTTCAAATTTATAACAATTCAGAGGAAGAGGTTTGCATTTTCCAGTTCAGGGGAGGCTCCTGCCTTCCCTAGCATTCACCTGTCTTTTCAAACCAAGACAGTGTGTCTGTCTGAGATTTCTGAGCCACCAAAACTAGTTTGTGAAACAGGCAGAAATCCTCAGGTAGAGGAATAGGCCTGGGTACATTGTGTGCTCGTCAGCCGCATCACAGCAATCATTTAACAGAGGTTTTTTTCTTACTTTGTGTGTTGCAAGAGGTTTTGTGTTTGTCTGCCTGAATTCCAGACCTGTCTGGTTTTCCTGCTGGTGGCATCCCTCCTTAGTCCTGCTTAGGTCTGCACTGGTCTGGCTGGGCAGAGCTCCAGACTGCGGAGCCAGAGGCCAGAGCCCAAATCTCAAGGATTAGCAGATGCTTAAGCACTGACTTTGCCTGGTGCTAGAGGTGCTTTATGAGCCAAAAATCCCACAACACTTATGCAAAGCAGAAACTACTCATCCCCAGGGAAATTTATTCTGCTCTGGGATGGGGCGTGAGAGCAGGATCAACAAACCCACCAAAACACCAGGGAAAAACAGGTCCACGGAAGATTTTCACTCCCCCTGAGACAACCAATGCCAGCACACAGCACTTACCGAGTTTAGAGTGAGTATTTAAATGTGAAATAGAGTTCTTTTGTTCATACTCAGAACTGCCGATGTTTACTGAGGTTTTCCGGGTTTCCACCAGGCTGTGGGTGGCTGAGTTAGTTACGGAACATTTTCTGCAGCTCATCCTCTCCCTAAGCTTAATGGTCTTTCAACAACACCAACGTCCTTCCCGGGCATTGTGTCAGGTTAAATGTTGTTTGATTTCCATTTGAAAAGCAGAATTAGTACCACGGGTGTAATATTTGCCGTTACCTCTAATCATTCATCCTTAGCCACCCCTGGACTGATAAGGAAGGAGGAGCGGGCAGGGAAACCGGAGCGGTTTTCCGTAGTAGCCATGGAGTCGATAAACACGGCGGGGCTCTCAGCCCTGGCCAGTGTGAAAGGCACTGCTGTGTTCACCTGCCAGCAGGCAGGGCTGCCTTAAGCCCACAGGAGGAGGGAAAACACCTTTGCCTACAGCAGCAGGGTAGGATTAAGGATTAATCCCATTGCCGTTACTGGGAAGTGCAAGCAGTAAAGACAGGCACTTCGTTTTCCCGGCTGAAGAGCCCGGAGCAGGTGCAGCCTTCGGGCTGGCCAGGAGGCTCCTGCTGAGGGGACCCGTGGCTGTGCCCTGCCCTGTGACACTAGTGACCGTGTTCTCCCTGAAGCTGCTCAGGGCTCGCCCACTGCAGGCGGCTCCTCCGAGAGCTGCAGCTGTCGGGAGCCTCCATCAGCGCTGCAGTTGTGCTTTCTCTGGTTCCAGAGAGAAAATAACAGCCAATCTGGAGTAGGTGAACCAAAATAAAATGAAGCTAAAACTAAGTGAAGCTAAAGGCCGCAGAGGTGTGCACAGTGGTAGTGGTGTTTTGGGGGTGGTCAGCGGGACAGGCCACTCCCGTGAGTGTTGTGCACAAGTGAAGTCCAGAGGATCATCCCCAAGCTGCGGTTTCCATTTCCAAGGGAAGCACAGAAACTCACGCCCTCCACAGGTTTCCATCAAATGACTCTAAGGCGGCAAATGCCAGGATGAGCAGGGGCCACAGCTCCAATTTTGTCTCTGATGCAGCACCGGGCCCTGGGAGCAGCGACAGTGGGGACTTCCCTGCAGTGCATCAGCACTGACAGCCCAGATCTCCTGCCTGGAGCCGTCCCTGCTGAGGGCAGAGCCCCTGAGCCAGCCTCTTTCCAGCCCTTGTACTCTGTGAGGAAAGGCACCTACAAAAGGAGCTCCAGCTCCTTCCAAGAGTGGCTGAGCTGGGAATACTCCTGGTGTGGATAGCAGGCAGCTGCAGCATGGCCAGGCTGGTCTCTCTCAGTGCACCCTCTCCCTGTCCTCCCTGCTCCCTAAACACTTCCAGGGCAGCTCTTCTCCAACCACGGACATCACTGGCATGGGCAAAGACCCCCTGTGTTTTACAGCCCTTCTTTGTTCAGCTCCAGGCCCAGTGCTGTGGCCAGGCACTGCTTGCTGCTCAGGGCTGGTGTTCCTGCCCAGGGCACAACCACCCCACTGCTCCCACAGCTGGAAATGGCCCTGCCAGCACCCCTGGGGAGGGAGAACCATCCAAAAATCACGGTGCTGCTGCTGCACAGGTAACCACGGGAGCACTGGGATAAAAAATGGCACAGAGACCTGCAGGGGAGCGAGGCTTTGCTGAGGGCAGGGTGCAGGGTCTGGGAGCTGCCCCCAGCAGCTGCCCTCACACACAGCTTACCTGCTGCCAGCCTCTTCTGTTTGCCCTGCAGGGAGCTGCTCCCAAAAGAGCAGGGAATTAAAGCAAACAGGAGCTGACCTGGGGCAGCCTCTCAACATGCCAGACTGTGAACCATGACAGCTCCAAAGGGGCTTCCCAGTGCTCTCCCTGGAGTGGCTGCCAGCATGTCAGGAGCAGGAGCCGGTGCTCTCAGCTGTCACGGTCACTGAGCCCAGAAGTGCCCTTACATGCTCCACTAATCTGTAAAACTAACAGTGGAGACCCCTCCTGCCCTCCTGGGGCCCTGAGGACACCTGAGACATTTCAGGCATAGGGGCATCTTCAGTTCCCAGCTGTTAGCTTCAAATTTTGGACATTAAGGATTTCTCTCAGGCACCGATGGCTCAGTACTGGATGCAGGTTTTTGTTCCAGCTGGAGGTCAAGAGGTGTGATCTGAGCCACCCAGAGGCATTTATTTGTTTCCCTCTATTGACTCACCTTCTGTTTTTCCCCACAATGAATCAATCAATCAATAGGATTATTACAGTACGAAAGAATATATGTTTGGATTTGCACAATGTATTTGAATAATCTGGCCAGGGTTTGGCCTGTGTGCCCTGAGTTCCTGTGGTTAACACAGAGCTACTGCACACATGCACAGTGCACCTGGCTAATTCTGCTTGTTCTTTTCCACTCCAGAACCCAGCTGTCCTCCCTGCTCCAACACGATTCTGTGGGGTAACATCTCCCACAGGAGTCTGCCTAGGGAGTTGATCCGGTTGCTCTGTACCTGCTGACCCCTGCAAGAGCACCTCCTCAGCGTCCCTGTGTGTCCAGAGGGTATCCCAGGTGCAGGGACAGGTCATCTCATTGCACACATCTTGGTCCTGCACAGGACACTGCCCCTCAGCCCTTCCTAGAGCTCCCAGCTGTGCAGCTCCGGCTGTCCCCTCTGTCCCACCCTGCAGGAATGTCACGGGGCTCCTGGGGAACGCAGCCAAGGAGTTCCATGGAACAGCCCAGGTGATCCTGCCTGTCCTGCCACAGCAGGCAGATCACTTCACCTGCACAACTTAATGGCAGCTAATCATGGCATGGTCCACTGGCTACCTGGTCAGGCCGCCCCTTCCAAAGGCCTTGGAAAAACCCCAGGTGTTTGGAACAGCAGTGGTGACTTCAAATGCCTGCCTTGCACAGCTCTTTGTGGTGAAACAGGTGTGAGAAATTAAAAAAAAAAAACAAAAAGAACCCTAACATAATAAGGAACAGCAGCAAAGTTTTCAATTTCTTAATCCTCAAATCCCTCCCCCACTTAAAAGAAAAAACATTTTTTGTGAAGAAAAAGTAAGGAAAGGCTGAGGGGCAAAAAAGCAGAAAAGAAAAGCCACTGATACCTGTGTGCCTGAGAGTTTTTTTGCAAGATGTGGATTTTGAGGGGTGCTGTGTCTCAACCTGAGAATCACAACAGAATGCAGGGAATGGACTCTTCCTGCTTTGTCCTGAGAGCAGAGAGACAGAGAATTATTTTATGGTCGCAATTATGTGTGGGCCTGCAGATCCCATTTTCTTCCCTCTCCAAATGATGCCAGGGGATCACCTCACCCAGGACTATGAGACCGTCTGGAAAATATCATCCAGTGCATTATTTATTCCCTGTGCCAGAGGGATATTTATAGATAAAGTAAATAATGTTGTCACAATCCAAACAAATAAGGGAGGCTGCAAGGCAGTGGAGTGTTTCCTCCCCCATCTCTGTGCTTGTCTTTGCCCAAGGAGGGCCCAGCTGGGATCTTTTAAGTCCCTTCCAACCCAAATCATTATATGATTCCATGATCCTTCCAAATTCAGCCAGTTTTGGAGAGCAGGTGGGAGCAATCGAACCAGGCCCTCACAGGACCAGCTCCCTCTAAGTCCCTTGCCCAAATCTGCTCCATAAAACCATGTAATGCTCAAAAGGCTGTATATTTTTGACACAAAATAGGGTAATTTCAAAGGAGTTTCTCACAAGAAGTGAAACCCTTCCCCTCAGCTGAGCAGTTCAGGTTATTATTCACTGTTTGGATCCAACCCACTGAACAAAATACTGCCTTTGCCTTTAGAAAGGAAAATCCATTGAGCAAGTTCAGGCCAGCTCTCATTACAGGCTTCCTAAATTTATTAATGGAAAATTAAATATTTTCTTTAGGTAGGCAGATAGGTACATATGTATGTCTCCAAAGTGGTTTCAGGCTCTCAGTTTGTAAACTAATGGATAAAATTCCCTTTGCAGCACTACCTAATGTGGCTCCATGTTATTATGGTCATGGAAACGAAATGAAGAGCATGCGGCTGACCTTTCCCATCTCAGTTCTGTCTTCCCAAAGGAAGTGTGTAGAATACCAATCACCTGGTTTAGCCTGTATTTCCTTTCCATTGGAGGTTTATCTCACCATTCCCAGAGGCTGTTTCAACACAGCCTCTTCTTGTCCACTGGACCTGTGCTGGAATCACAGAACAGAATATTCCCAGCTGGAAGGGACCCATATGGATCATCAAGTCCAGTTGAGGGAGGGAGGTATGGGGTTTGGGGCCCTTGGGATGTGGCCCTTTGCAAATGACAGAGAAACAGTGATGATCCCCATGCTGGGGGACATAAAGCAGGTAGCAGAGAGGAGAGGTGGGAGAAATGTTCCCTGACAGTTTTGAAGTTTAAGCAAGCATCAGAGTTCTGTAATATGGATGACCTCATGTTTGTGTTTTGGTTTAGGGTTTTTTATGCCCTGTATTTTGTACTGCTCTTCCAGAGTAGGGCTGTGGCATTCACATTCCCTGAACATGATTCCTTAGCCAAGGATTTTTCTCCTGGGAAGCTGAAAGGCAGTGAGATGCCCCAGAAAAAAGAAAAACAATTCTTATCTCATTTGCTTCTCCTGTGCTGTGCTCATGTGAAATGTGTTTAGAGATTGTTTACCCCAAAGTGATAGCCTGATTAGACTCTGGTGTGAGTTTTGACTCATTGGCCAGTTGGGGCCAAGCTGTGTCAGAACTCTGGAAAGAGTCACGAGTTTTCGTTATTATCTTTTTAGCATTCAGTAAGTATCTTTTCTGTATTCTTTAGTATAGTATAGTATAGTATAGTATGGTATTCTTAAATATAATATAGTATAATAAAGTAATAAATTAGCCTTCTGATAAGATAGAGTCAAATGCATCATTCTCTCCCCTTGCTGGGGTTGCCTGCCTTTACAATACAGGGCAGTACCTCCAACTGGAGAATAACAAAATAGCTGTTATTACCTCCTCTTCTAAAACCAGGCCTGCATCTTTCATGTGCTTTGGGCTGACTGTTCAGGTGCAGCAGCTTGTGGACTGAAAGAAGGAGGATGTTGGAACTGAGAAGAAAGGATTTACTCCTTGGGGTTCAGCTGTCTGCAGCTAGGGAGAGGAGAAGCAATTATGAGCAATTCCAGTGCCTGACCAGTGCACAAAGCCAGTCCATCTCCCTGGGATCCACATTCCATTCTGCTGTAGTTAGGTGTCAGATTCAAGGAGCTGGAGTCTTTGTTCTGTTTGGCAAAACATTGGACTTTCCATAGGAACATCCAACACCTTGTATTTCTGCTGGGTGACTAAATGACAGAAGATTCTTTCAGCAGGATCTTCTATGAAGTTCCATCTTCTGCTTCTCTGCAAATGAACTTGGTCCAGGCTCAATGTATGGATGCAGGAAGATGCAGGGGAGCAGGGAAGAGCTGTCACCCATTGTGTCCAGTGCTTGTCCTGCTGTTGTCTCCTTCAAAAGAGAGCCTCAAGTCAGATCCCACCACTTCCAGGATGTGCTTGGCACAAATTCAAGCATTTTAATGTCTGCTCAGAATGCCAGCTTTTTCCTCTTCTCTCTCTGAGTCTTGCAGTCCCAGAATGGAGCACCTTCCCTACAACCAGCATGGAACACACCTGTAGCTCCAGTCATCTTTCTCCTAGGGAACCAGGGTGTGATCATGGCATTTGTGTGCTGTGGTCTCACAGCCTTGCCAGCTTTTGGGCCCTGGAGGCTCTTCCCATATTCCCCAAATCGATGGAAAAGCAAAAACTCATGTATGTTGATGATGATTAAACACGGCTTTCTGATACTATGTAAATAATTTTGATACTTATCATTTGTAAAAAACTTCAGCCTTTGTTTCCAGCAATCCTATCCATCTGAAAGCATGTGCATTTCAAAACAGGTCTTCTGTGTGGAAGATACATTAAAAATTAAAAATAGTGTATTCTGCCTTATCTAGCCTGTTTTTTCCCCTACAAGTTCTTCAAACCAGGTAACAAAAATGGTTTAGTTCTGTTCAATCAGGTTTACTCTGATTTTAAAAATCCTATTGCAGAATTTCAGTGTTTCAGGCTGCATGGTATCAAAATATACTTTATTAGACAGGAGTGCTCTTTGGAACTTCAGTCATTGGAATGTTCTTCTCAGTCCTAGCTTTTAACAGCTGGTTTCTATGAAATGTAAACTTCTACCACTGGGATTTAGCATGCTTAATTTGTTCAGCATATAGGTACCATCTCAGTCAATAAACAACTCTTTTTCGCTGTCATTTTTTCCACCTTCTTGAGTCGTACTGCATTTTAGTCTTTAATTCCAGGTAATTTTTCTTTTTAAACAAACAAAAAGCATGCAAAACTGCATTTCCTTGCACATGTAGGGCATATGTAGAATGCATCCATGTTATCAGAGTTGTAGGAGCGTGTCAGTTTCTACAGAAGAAAAGATGCAGCTTTTACCTCAAGATCACATAGATTTACTTGAATGGTGCAGAGTAGATTTTCTTTCTGAATCCCTCTAAAAAAATTAAATGCTGTCCTGTGAAGCTGGGTTAGCCCAGGCTGAGACACCAGGCTGCAGTTCCCAGGATGGCCTGGGATAATACACAGGAATCACCAGGCTGTGTTTCACAGCTGGAGCAGAGAGAGGCTCGCATCTTTATCTTTCCTTCTTCCTTCTCCTCTCTTTTCCTTTGTCCTGCACTGTGATGGTATTTCTTTGTCCATCTCACTGTCCTTTTGCCTGTACCCGTCTGCATCTGCTGCTCAGTCCTTTTCCCTCACTGTACTCTTCTCTTTATAAGCCTCTGTCCTGCTGCCCATCCCTCTCTTTCTCCATCCCTCTGCTGCACCTTCCCCCCACACTCACCTGCTGTGGTCATTTTCTCTCTCTGTCCTTGCTTCCCTCTTCGTCTCTGTATCCCTCTGTCCTTCCTGTGTGTTTACCACTCTGTCTTTTTATTTGTCCTTCTTGTGTTCCTTTTTATTCCCTTGTTAGGAAAATTAATCCACAAACATCAGAGGTTTATGTCCAAAAAGGAGACAGAGGAGTCCTTTTTTGGCTTTATTCAAATAAAGAGAGCAGCCATGGGGCATTCCCCTGGGATCTCTCAAACTTTTGGAGGTCACAGCCTCCTTTTTATCCTAATTTCCTGGCTGCATTTCCCTTCTCTCTTTCCCCATTGGCTGAAGTACTTGAGAGGTACACACTCCCTGATACAGATACCTGATACTGAAGATTTCCCCCTAAGGTATAATCCTCCCTTTTAATTTTTAATTGATATGGAATTTAGGGGTTTTTCTTCCTCATTCTTTCTTTCATCTTTCAAGGTCTTATTTCATTTATCAGCAAACCTAAAGTTTATTTGTAAAACCAAATATCCTTTTCCATTCATCAATCAGTGGAATCCTTCAGATTGTTTCTTTTATCTCCCAGTGCTAGTTTTATCTACCAGCAGACCCACAGCTTGTTAGTAAAGACAAATCTGTCATTCCTCTCACCCTGTTGCTCTGTCCTGCTCCCTGTGCCATTGTTTTTCACTGGATCCTTCTGTCCCGTTCCCCATCCCTATTCTTTTTTAACCCCTCTCCATCCTGCTGCCCATCCCAGTGGTTTTTATTTCATCTCCATTCTGCCCCCTGTTCTTCCTTTTCTTCCTGTGTCCTGTCTGATCTCACTCCTGGTTTGTCTGTCCCCGGTGCTCCCAGGGGGCACCAGACAACAACCAGGCAACAACAGACAGAACAAGAGGACACAGTCTCAAGCTGCGCCAAGGGAGATATAGGCTAGAATTAAGGAGGAAGTTTTTCACAGAAAGAGTGGTCAAATACTGGAATCATCTACCCAGGGAGGTGGTGGAGTCACCATCCCTCGATGTGTTTAAAAAAAGACTGGACGTGGCACTTGGTGCCATGATCTAGTTGAGGTGTTAGAACATGGGCTGGACTCGATGATCTTAAAGCTCTCTTCCAACCTAGAAATTCTGTGATTCTGTGATTGCACTGCTGGATGGGTCCGTTAGTGCAGGTTGGGATCCCGGGGCTCCAGCCCCGGCGGGGTCCTGCAGTGGCAGGGATGGGAGGATGTCACAGACATCTTTTATGAAAAATCCTTTCCTTGGGATTTTTTCTCCTGGGAAGCTGAGAGGCCTCAGGAACAAAATGTAAACAATGGTTATCTGCTGCTGTGGAATGCAACAGGTGCACCTGTGATTGGTCTCATGTGGTTGTTTCTAATTAATGGCCAATCACAGTCAACTGGCTCAGACTCTGTCCAAGCCACAAGCCTTTGTTATCGTTCTTTCTTTTTCTATTCTTAGCTAGCCTTCTGATGAAATCCTTTCTTCTATTCTTTTAGTATATTTTTAATATAATATATATAATAAAATAATAAATCAAGCCTTCTGAAACATGGAGTCAGATCCTCATCTCTTCCCTCATCCTGGGACCCCTGTGAGCACGGTCACAGGAGGAGGCAGCTCCAGCTGCTGCCCGAGCAAGGGAAGGGAGCGGGAGCTGCCCCCGGGCCAGCCACCATCCTGGGACAGTGACACTGCACTCCAAGGTCCTTTCCAACCCAGGCCATTCCACGATCCATGGAAACACTGCAATATCTCCATGTGCATGGAACAAAGTTTATAAATACAGGGATGTTTTGATAACACTTGGGGTTTGTTGACATTTGTATTAATGATTGTTAAATCATGAGGGGAGATAACAGGACAGATAAGAAAATGGACTTTGTCCCTGTACTTATTTTTATTTATTATTTATGCTTATGGACATGTTTATAATGTTCCTATAGGTATGGATATTATTATACATACATTTATGGATGAGACACACAATCTTTATGAATCTACCAGGCTCTGGGAGATTTACTTCTTCAGAAAATGATGATTCTGATGTATATCATGGTAGGCATTGGTGTAGTATGGGGTGGTACTGAGTATTACCTGAATGGATGCTTCAAGTGAGATACCTGCTCTTGCACCTTGTTAAAAGAGGGCCTAATTCTAGGAAATAAAACTGTTTGTCTGTCCCACATGAGTTGCAAATTTCTCCAGTGTTGTGGTGTCATTCTTTGGTTTAATAGAGTGACTTGTAGTACTGACTTAAATAAAACAACTGCAAAATACTGACATAATTTAGCTCCACCTCAAAGCATTTTAGAGCTGCCATTTTTTGATTTGGTCTCATTCTCTCAGAGCAAATTTCATAACAATTACAGTAAATGTTTTTACAGTATTGAACACTTTTTTTTCCTTGATTCCTGTAAACAGTAACTTCTCCTGTACCATCCCTTGTGATGGTTTATGATCTGTTTGGCTTTTTTAAAGGAAATATTTACGGCCATTTTTGTCCACAGTGTTTCTGCCTTTCACTAACATTTTCCAATTCATTAAATCTTAAATTTATAATTTTATATGTATGTATTTACGTTTTTCCCTATGCATAATTATCTTTGTTATCTGAAAATTGTATTTCATGTTTAATCCCTCTTGCTCCTCGTAATTATCATAGGTTTTTCACCTTCAGCCCATGACCTTTTGGTGCCTTATTTTTATTTATTTTGACATATTATGTGATTTGCTTCATTTCTTTTTGTATCAAAAGAATCTTACTAAACCTGCCTAGAATCCACTGTATTATTGTGCTTGTGAAATTCTTCTGTGGGTAACGATGGACTCATTCTGTCAGTAAAACCTTATTCCCACAGAAAGCATTTGGAACTGCAAATCCAAAAGCTCAGCCCCAGTCCCGAGTGCTTTTCCTTGCCCCGCTCCTGCTGCCCCGGTTCCAGGGATGCTGAGGAGCGCCAGCAGATGGGGCTGGAACGCTGCACAGGGAAGCGCTCCCGGCACGGAGGGAACATCGGCACAGGGCAATGCCGGTGGGTCTGAGCACCGCTGAGCTCCCGCTGTCTGCTGCACTTCCAGAGGAGGAGGCCCCGCTGCAGGAGGAGCCGGCAGGCGGAGAAGAGGCCCCGCGAGTTGTGGATTTGGAGCAGCTGGTGCCCGTGGGGGGCGTGTTCCACATCTCTGTCCTGCGGCTGCCGCCCCAGGCCCAGGACGTCGGGGACTGGATCATGGTGGAGGTGAGGGAGGACAGAGAGCAGCCCCTGGGGTTTGTCACTGCTGTCACATGCACTGCACACGAGTTCTGAGAGCAAACTGACCAAGCAAGGTTTGCAAATCATCCGTTTTTCACACGTGAAAGGTGGGAGCACAGTGGTACTAAACCCCACTGCTGGTTCAGCTCCAGGCCCTGCAGGCTGGCTGAGGACTGTGGGCATGGGGTTCTGGTTTCCTCTAGCACCGACCCACCCCACAGAGGGCACTGCGGAGCTGGAAACCTTTAATAAGCACAATTCCCAAAAGGCCAAACCCAGAGGGCAGGGGAAGAGGCCCAGGATGTTCATTCCCAGCCCCTGTGGCCTCCCCTTCCCGCTGGCCCTGTGGGACAGTGCAATCGCAGCTGCCTTTGCCTGCCCTGCTCCCGGGGCCTGGGGCTCTGTGAGGAATGGCCGAGCCCCGCTGGCCCTGCCCTGAGGGCGCCTGCAGCAGCTCAGGAGGGGCCCAGGGCCTCCCAAGGCTGCTCTTCCACTGCCTCCAAAGCTGGGCTTGGACACCTGCAGGGTTAGCAAACCACTCTAAATGGGTGTTAAAAAGCTTTGCAGTGTTAGATGAACTCAAAGGAAAAAACCTGCATTTTCTGATAAACCCCTTATTTGTCCTTTTCCTCTCTTGCCAAAGCTGCTGGATATTGGATTGGAGGTGTATCCATATTCCCCAGGAAAGGCTGAAGATGGCACACAGGAAGCAGTACAGATCACCCTGAGGCTCCCTGATAATGTGATTTATTTTAAAGTGCCTGTGCTAGGCCAATGGCATCCTGCAGGTCTGAACTTAAGGCATAAATTTATTTCAAATTTGAATAGTGGAATTTATACCTGAGTTGTTACAGTCCAGCTGTAAAGATAAGGGCCAGTTTGGAGCCCAGAAATAGTTTGGGGATGGCAATTTTAACAAAAAAAAAAAAAAAAAAAACAAACAAAACCCAAAACCTAAAACCAAAAACCACTAAAAACCCCCAAATAAATTATTACTTTTTTTGGTTTTGTTTACTTCAGCATTACTGCCAGAAGCCTTCCATGTACATCTTTCCATCCTCTTTGTCCAGGCCAATGGTGGAGAACTGATGGCATCAGCAAGATAACCTATGAAGCAGAAAAAAAGAGCATCACCTTCAGCATGGGTGGCTTTTCTACAGTAGCCCTTCTCCAGGATGCTCACCTGAATCTGCCCTATCAGGCCTGGGAATTGCACCCTACTGGTGTGGATGAAGGCCTCTTCACAGTTACTGCAGTCTTTGCAACCATTCAAATTAAGGTATGTCAAATTTGCAGATAAAATCCCCCATAATTATTGTCCCTGATTAAGAATTTGGGATGCTTCTACAAGAGCAATTTGAATCTCTCTTCCTTTCCAAGCACTGCACTGGTTATTTAATGTCAGTTATTTACTATGAGAAATAGCACATTTCACATAGCAGAAATGTGCATTTGCTCTGGAAAGTTTCAGTCAGTGCTTTGCTGCTGGTTTTGCCTTGCTGCATTCAAGCCTGTTCCCCCTCTTAGAGAGCTGAAAAGTTCCTCTCTCCTCCAGCTCTACCAAGAGAAATACAGGGAGTTCTAGCAGCCCACTACCCATGCTCCTTGTTTCTTCCCAAAGTTCAAGCTACTCATGATTATCCATCTGTTCATTGGTGTATAAATCAGTACACCAGTGTCATTTCTGATTCCTACACAAGGCTGGCTTTCTTCAGGATCTGTAAATGAAAGGTCACAGCCCAGAGTAGCAGATGATGTGGGTAATACCCAGCATAGCAAAAATATCAATATTTGAAGCCTAACCCAGAAAGGAGCTTCCATGACCAGTAAGTTGCTTTCACTGGTTTGTACAACAGGATAATCAGTGTATGTTGTCTTCAGTAGTGGTGGAAGAGGAGGAGGTGCTTTCCCACATCACAGGGAAATGGATGAGTCCTCTTGCTCTCAGAGCAGCCTTGAAAAGAGCTGGAGTGAACATTTTCCCAGCAGAGCACTCTCCCAAGTATGTCCCTGTGCCCAGGAAGGTGAGTGCCAGAGGTTCCTGGTGGCTTTTCCCTGTTTTCACTCAGGTCAGCCTTTGCTGCCCTGGGAGCTGCTGTGCTGCCAGCTGAGGCAGGGCAGAGTAAAGCAGGCTCTGGCCCTGCTGGAGCACAGGGAGAGGAGAGAGATGTGTTTGTCTGGTTTGTGTTGTCCCTGCAGGGTGCCCTGGCAGAAGTGAGGGCCTATGAACAGATGGCTCTGCTGGCAGCTGCTTTTGCTTTTGCTCACAGCAAGTGGAACGGAGAAGCAGGGCCAGAGCAAGTCGTGTTCAAGGTTTGTGGAGTCCCAAAGTTCCAGGGCAGGCCAGCATTGAGCCCATCCCCAGCTAAAACAATCAACTCACCCTGGTGGCTTCAGCCCCTGCCCCAGTTCAGTGTCACAGGCTGCCCCTGAGAGCTCTCAGGGACACAAACCTCAGCAGCAAAGACACTTGCTAAGGAAAATGGAACTGAGAAGTCACCAAGGGAGGCTTTAGCCAGAGCTGGGGTGACAGAGCTTCATGCTCTCCAGAGGCCCCTTGAGAATCAGCTATCTGCTCTGCCAGCTTGTAAAGAACTGCTGGGACTTTGTTCCTGCCTGTAGGGTTTCTTTTGCTCCCTGCTGTTGGTTTGTCTCCACCTGTGAACTAAAACACATGGTTAAAACTTCTGCCAGCCAGACAAACACCCCCAGGTGTGGCTGGAGAAAGGCAGCACACCCCACTGTGAGAGCTGCAGTGGCTGTCTGTCACTCAGGTTAAATGCATGGGACACAAATACTGGAATTTGTGCTCTGACAGTGGCACAGGCTTCACCTCAGTGCATTTCTTCCTGCAATAGGTGAGTGAACATCTGACAGCAGGTTCTGCCAAAGGCAACCACTGGTCTCTTTTGATGTTCGATGGTGAGAAAGTGCAACACCTCAAGCTCACTGAAACCAGTGAAGCTTTTTCAGAAGAGGTGCAAGAAGAGTCTGAATTTCACTCCACACTCTACCATATGGTCAAGGAGTCTGCCAGCAATGAAGCCATGGAAAAAGTGGAAAGAGCTGGCTGTATGTTCATTGATTCTGTGTATCAGCTGCTCCTTGCTACCAGTCTTAGCATACTCTTAGATACTACTGCATGCTTTCCTTCAAAACTTTATTATCAAAAGCTTTCAATAAAGTTACACTTCAAGTCTTAAATACTTTTCTATTCAAAACATTGAAACAGGTTCTGAAATGCAAACATTTTATCTTTGTTCAAGCAAAATAAATTCTTTATTCACTTGTGGCTAGACCACCTAGACATGTTTATTGTTAGCTATGTTCAAAAAATTGCTGTTCTTTTGTAAACCTCAGTAGAGCCGAGATCCTTTTAGCTGCTTTTAAAGATGACTTTTGTCAGAATAGGAAATATTTTTTTTTTCAGTTCAAGTCATGCTTTAAAGAAAAACAACTTCATCTGTCCCCCCAAAAATACCCACAACCCACCAGAACAAACCCAGACAAGTAACCTTAAATAAGGCCAGCTTCAGCTCCTGTCCTGCAGAGCGCAGCCCCGGCAGCAGAGCCGGGGTTACATCGGGGGAGGGCCGAAGTGCCGCAGTCTGACGTAGGGCCACAGCAGCTGCTGCAGCGTCCTCCAGGCATTCCCACTGCACACGGGGGCTGCATCTGCCGGCCTCTGCAGGGACAGCCCCACCAGGAAGCTGGTGAGAGCAGCCAGCAGGACCAGGACGGACATGGACGCCCAGAGGGTTTTGTTGGCATTGCAGAAGGAAGCCTTGAGGTGGGACGCCTGCGCTGATATCGAATTGTACCTGGGCAGGGCAGGAAAGCACAGAGCCCTTCAGGCTTTCCCCAAAACGAGCAACTCTTCCCACCCCACCCAGCCTTGGAGCAAACTAGATCCCACAAACATCAAGAGTGACAGGTTGTTACTGTTTTGGGAGCTGTGCAGGGGGAGCTAAACTGTTCTGAGTTTAAAATACAGTCAAGGAAGCAAATTCTTGATAAACTGGCCCAGCTCAGCCATCCACCCATGCTTCCTGTTCCTCACACTGTTCTGTGAAGTATTCACAAAAGCTGCCTTGAAAGAGCAGCATGAAATCTTGCTCCTAGAAAGCACTGAAAGTCCTGGCCTTTTGTTTGAACCCTCTTCTCAAGTGCGCCTCCCAAACATGCCTTTAACTTGTGAAAGAAACTTACATTGACTCCAGGGTCCATTTGGGTGGGTGTTTTCCTTTTTCAGAGACACTTTCCTTCCTAGTTGGTTGTTCCTGTACTTCAGCAGGTGATTCCAACTGCTCATTCCTGTAAATAAGAATCAACAGCTCCAAAGCTTTGCCAAATTCACAACAGCTTGGCTTTATAGCCCTGACCAGGTGGTGAATTAAAAGCTGATTAAAACTAAACCAGCACACCTGGGAGGAGGCTGCTGCTGAACTTACTTGGTTTCAAAAGGCTCCTCTTCATACTCTGCCCAGGAATAGGTGCTGAGGAACCTCTGCAGCGAAGGGCGCTTCTCGTTCGGCTTCACCCCTAGCCTGCCCCTGCCAGGTGTTAAACACATTTGCCTGATTTTCTCCAGCAGATAGAGAGCAGAAAATCATAAATTTAGCAGCAGCCTACTCATTTGGTTAACCACAAATAACTTACAGATTTATTTGCTTGAAATTAGGACCATTAAAAAAAAACCCAAATGAAATAAAACAAAACTACAGATCCACCTGCTGTAGATATTTAGATTTCACATTTTAGTTCTAAAGCAAGAAAGTTGTGGGATTTTTTTTTAAAGCTCTCAATGCTCAATAAATAAAAAAGGTGAGCTCATAAGGCTCATTTACCTATTACAGCACATTAAACTAATGTGAAAGGTGTAGCCTAAACAATTATTGTACCCCAAGATGCTCCATAAACTGCTTCCTACAGGCAGAGAGTTGAAAAGTATTTGCCCCGTTCAAAGACAAGCCCAGGTGACTTTACCAACTGCTTGATCTCCTGCTGAATCTGTCACTCCGTTCATCCCCATCAGGTTCGTGGAACTGGGCCTGGAAGAGAAGTTTGCCACATTTACTGTATTGGCATTCTGATGCTTCATCCCAGCCAGTTTTGGAGAGGTGAAGCACCTCAGCATCCCTCCAGCAGCCCCTACTTACCAGTGGCACCCCAATCCCTGCATTCCCAGCACTCCTGGGCACTGTTGCAATGCTAACTCTCCTCAGGGCTGACGAGGGCTACACAAATAAGAGGCATTACTGGCTCTTAGCAAGGCACAACTGGGTTACCCACTGAGCACACAAAATACCATCTGGTTTGTGCAGGCTATATTAAAAAAAGAGGTGCTGACACCTAGCGTGAAGCAACACACAAAGAATCCAATCTCAAGTGCAGATCAAATCAGCTCTTTCAAGCAGCATCTTTCCACAGTAAGTGCTTTCTGCCCATCTGAGTGAGGCTGCCTGCACAGCTTCCAGCAAAATACCAACACTGAAGGTAACTAAATTCCCCTAACCTGGCTCACAGGAATTCCTACACTCAGCAGTTTGAACTGCTCCCATATTTTTGTGCTAAACCCTCCTTTAATTCCAAGGGAACCATGCATGAACAACATTTCTTAACCAGTGAGTGAGAGCCCAACCACTTCTCCTTCATCTTCTAAGGGGGACCACTTAGAAGGTTGGTGGGGTGCCTGAAAAGGAGATCCTCATGTTTGATGACACCAGCCTATATTTGTGACAGAAAAGCACCAAGTCAAGCATGCAGCAGAGCACCAGCACAAAAAAAAAAAAAAAAAAAAAACCACACATACACTTAAAAAATTGAAATTTCATGTAAGGACCATTACCTTAAAGTTAAAAGGACCTGGTAGCTTCTTATTCATAGATTCATCTGTAAAGAGATCAGACATCAGAGCTTTACAGGAGGATCTTGCTGCTTACAGGAGGGCAGAGTTTAATTTGCAGCCTAAGGTTTGACTTTCTGCTGTGTTTAAGCAAAGCACTCTCAGAAAGCAGAAATGAGGTCTCAGGAAAAAGCTTCCTATTTCATTAAATAAGTTCATAACATTCACACATTAACCCATCCTCTGCAAGCATGAACTTCTGTAACTATCATCGAATATATTCCATTATTGAGGTAGTTTCCTGTTACAAGACTGTCTTTCACAGTCAAGACTGCATCCAAAAGGGTCCTGCAAGGATTTCATGGTGTGGAAGACTTCCCTTTTGGCACTTAAAAAACACATCCTATTTTTCAGAACAGTTTAATACTGGCAAAGCAACAAGTGCACAACACTGGCTGCAAGCCTGGCAGCTTAGAAGGGGAAATAGATGCCCCCTGCACTTAAGGGCTTTGTAATTTCCCATGTAGAAAGGGTGCAGGTGTAGAGAGCAGCCAAAGCTCAGCTACCTAGAAATAGCTACTGTGAACAAGCACCTAAACTTACTGCTCACAAGGAAGAAGACTATCACCAGCACATGCCATGCCCTTTGCTGAAAGCCAGGACATAGCTGTGTGCTTGCAGTGGTCCCCCACACACACCCTGAGACCCATGACAGTTTAGGTACAAGTTTAATTTCAGAGAGCTGCTTTTAATAGTGTTAATAGATGGCTGTCCCCCCCCCCCCCCCCTTCATTTTTAGAGGAGGTGACAAAACCACTGTATAATTCTGTCACCTAAAATGTGAAGGGATTATAGGACTATTCTGCAGCTATAAGGGCCTGTCTGGCAGGTGCTAGAGAGGGGAAAGAGGCTTTTCCTGGTTACCTCTGTCTCCAAGGGAGCTGAAGGATCTCTCGTTCTGGAGCAGGACCTGCTTGAGCTCCTCAAGCTCGGCGTGCTCTTTGGCATACATGCGCTTCAGGTTCTCCACGTGCTGGATCATCACCTCCACAGCCTTGCTCACCCGGCTCTCCTGAGGGAGCAGGGAAAGCAGCAGCTCTCAGGAACTGCCTCATGTTTGGAGATTTCCCCCTCAAGCACCTGCTCTCCTCTGCTATCTCGCTTTTATCCTCCTTTTCAAAGCTTCAATAAATCCCTGTCCTGATACATGGTACACAGGTTTCATTTCTCTGGAGATCACTCTTCTTGTAAAACCAATCAATCTTCAGTTTGCCAAGCTCTTACAACTCATCATCATCACTTCCTCTGATCTACAGTTGCAGCTGCCACCATGCATTTGCTGGTATTGCCAAGTCATTTTTATGCTGCCCTGGGGTATTATACACAATCACACCTAACATTTGAGCAGGACTTGGTCATTTGGCTGATTAGCTGCCCTTTCCATAAGGCACAGAACCACCTTTGCAGCATCAAGGCCATTGTTACCACACTGCTTGGTATTCTGTACATCTCACTGCTGCAAAGTCTTTATTGTTTATTTTTTTCCAACCAGAACCTTATTTCTGCTGTGGGTTTTTGCACAATTCTAGTGCAGCATGGCTGCTCTCCATGCCTTGGATTCCTTATAAGAACACAGAGAGAAGAGAAGGCCAGGACTAAGGTGTTCTGAGCAGTCTACACTACACACACCAGATTCCCAAATGCAATCTTGGAACCATAAGCCCAGCAAGATGTGGCCATCCCTTTGCAGCTAGAAGCTTTTAGCTTTGTACAAAGTACTTTTGATGGAAAGTGTTACCTGATTAATAGCTCCCAACATCTCTGCTCTGCTGGCAACTCGAGCTGCGTATTGGCTAAGGAACTGCAAGCTTTTCTGCAGCTTCTTAATGATCTCCTGTGCCTGGTTATCTTCTTCACACAAAGGAACTAAAGCCTAAGAGTACACATTGGTAAGAAAACTGGTGTGAATTATGAACAGAGAATGAAGTTTGAGCTGATGACACTGAGGAGCTGCATTCAGGCCCACATCAACATCCCTATTCAGTGCAACTTGGATAGAGAGCTCCAGTGGGCAGAGACTGGAGCACAAAAGCAGTTGAAGCAGGGGTCAGATGTTTGTGCAACAGAAAAATTTCCTGCTGCCTGTGCATGCAATACACTTCGATCAGGGTTACCCTTCATAATCTCTCATATTTCAACTGCATTGCTCCAGAACTTAATATTTGCTCATCATGCATCCCATGCACACACCCCACTTTAAAGAGCTGTTTTAAGAGACACTCACATCTACTTATCCCATCCACCCTACCAGCCCTGGCCTTACCTCTAACATATTCACAGCATTTGTGATCTCCTTTTTCAAGTTTTCCTCAGCCAGGTCTCGGGACCTCTCTTCAAGCTTCACTCTTTTGTCCAAGGTAAACAAGTCACACTTAAAACCTAAAGACAGCCTCAGAAATTCAGCCTGTTGTGGGAGAAAAGATTTCAGAGGAATCCAAGTGATGCAGAAGTTTAGGTAGATTTGGACACTGATATGACATTTGGGGCTATACCCTGTGACCAAAGTTTAGGAGAGATACAGAAGAAGAAGTGAACATGACCCACTTCCTTAAAGCAGGTCTTCCGATCTGTAGTGATGGTGGGAACGTTCTGCAGCCAGAAGAGGTGACATCCTGGCAGCACAATGTGCCATCTGTGCCTTTTGACAAAACTGTCTTAAATCAGCACATTCTGCCTGGGAGGAGGTCACAGCTATGCTCCTTCAAGCTTGCAAACAAATGCCACAGTAGTGACAAGTCTTTGTTCAATTTTACAGATCTCCACCTTTCTCCATCCCATCTCCTGCAAAAATTTCCATTAGGCTTGGAAAGAGATTTCAGAAGTTAGACTGCAGGAATACATCCAGTTTAAGCTGGATCATTCTTTTACATACAAGGAGTTTATCTACAAGATCTGATGTCTGAAATACTTCAGGATACAAGCAGTTGAGACTTACCTCCACTTCCTTCTCATTTGGACAGTCACTGTAGGGGAAGAAAAAGAACTATGGAACAGACTGTGGCTTTAAATTCATACCTGCAGGTGATCACTGAAAATCAAAATACTTACGGCTCATTTTGCTTGGTTTTATCTCCTTTAATGCCACCTGCAGTGGGTGAACTCCCTGAGAAGAGACCAAAAAACCCATTTTCAGACCAAAGTGAAAAAATAGTCTCCCTAAACCAACCTGTGAGAGACTTTTAAGCTTCCACAAAACCCCCTGTTCAAGATTTACAGTTTTAAGCTCTCACCACTTAAAAGAACTCATGTGCCTCGGGTTCTGTTTGTTGTGAGGCACCACGGCACTGCCACCTGTACAAGGCCCCAAAAGTCAGTTGTTCAGGGCGCTTCAGCTGCTACTTATTATTAGCATAGAAATGGTTAATTGAAGGTTTTTGCTTCAGGATGTGATGCAATTTACTACCTCACCAGCTTCTAATGATCTCCAAAGGCAAAAGAGGAGGTATGCCTAAGGAGAAAAAACATCCTGCTCCTCTATATCATGGATAGCACAGAAATGCTTCTCTTACAAATCTCTGGGGAGAATAAGAGTGCCAAAACTGTTTCAAATATCCCAACTCCTTTGCAGCTAAGAATTTTCCTCCTGTCTAGAGGAATGTGGAGCTGGTTAGATCAGTATCTGCAGAAATCAGAGCAGCACATTCTGCATGACACCACTGTTCTTCTAGTCATTGTGATCTCCAACTGCAGGTACCAAGCCCTAAAACATCACACTTGGTGTGGGACAGGCAACTCCCTGCACCTCTCTACACAGCTCTGGACTCAGCTTGTGCTCTAGAAACATGAAGGTGTCCAGCAAAACCCCCTTACCTTTCCTGCTGGGAGCCACAGCTAGTGCTTCTTCACTCCGCTCTTTGCTATTTCTCTTTTCCTGGTCTGCTTCCTAAGGGCACATCAGAGCAGTCAGAGCAAGGGAGCAGCCACACCACCCCTGGAGGGGCCTCTCCCCTCCTTTGCCACTACTCAGCCAACCCAGCTGGGCTTTTCACTGTCACCAGCACTCTTACCAGGTCTTGCTTCAAAACATTTTGAAATACAGGCTTGTGTTCTTCCGTGGCCAGGGAGGATTCCCTTGTGATCTGACTTGGTCCTGTGAAAAACATTCCCAAATCCAAATGTAGCAATTCATAAAGCACACCCAGCTTCCAACATCCACCATTTTAGCCATGGGCCAACCGTGCTAAAAAACTGCACCAAATGCCATGAAATACCACTGAGAAAGAGAGAGGCAGCGAAGAACACTATGAAGACACATAGGAAGAAGTATGATAACTAAGATTGGAAAAAATGGAATAAATCCCCGTAAGAAGTGTTATATGTCTACAGCTGAAAATATAATGTACTTCCTGTAGTTAAAGATGCAGGAGTTACAGTAATATTCCCTTGGATAAATAAATTTTATATTTTGCTACCAGCATGGAGATTGTTTTGTTGGTGGTGTGTTTGCTGTTTAAAGAGGCAGTTTTTAATTAGTATTTATACCTTAAAACAATCAAGAATATTTTGTTTCCTTCTCTGTTTATGCAGTCACACAGCTGTGAGCCAAAGCAATCGCACAGAGAACAACAAAAAAAAGAAAAAAAGCAAAAAATCCAGAAAAACTCCAGCTTCAAGTTGGAAGCCTGCAAGGGGAGATTTATTAGTTCTAGTATTAGGAACACTTTCTTTTCAGAGATGTGCAACAGATAACTGGACTCTCAGACTTTAAAGCTATTGAGACTTCTTTATATCTGTTCTGCATATCTGCTTCCTCTTACTAAAGGCACCTGGATGACATATGAAAATTAACAGTAGAGGGAAATTAGTAGAAAGAAAATGCTTTTAAATGATGAGACAGAATAAGATTTCAGGAAGATAGTACTGAGGAAAGAAACAAAGCCAAACAAGAAACTGTAGTCTTATATTGAGGTAAAGATTAAAAAGATATTATAAACAAACACACACAGGTATTCTGCGCTGCTTATTCAGATCAGCTTCACAAAACCAGCTTAAATACAGTGTGTACAGATGCTCCAGTTTTGGTTTGATTTTATAGTTTTTTAGTGGAAGAAAATCACGAGAGTTGGTAAAAATCTGGTGGGTGTTTATGGCTCTAGCAAAGACAGAACAATATTCAAATGCCTCTACCCTCATCTCGCCTCTTGACCCATCCAGCTTCTTGTGCAACAGCCTTGAACGAGAGGAAAGTGCTTAGTGGCACTGTTGAACTAAATAGCTGTTTAAACCCACAAAAACATGTTTTCTCTTGTCAAAATGGTCTGGGATTTTGTACCCACTCACTGTTTTACCAGCTGAGCAAGCCCCAAGATCTCACCAAGTTGTTTCATGCTCCCTTGCCTGCAGTGCTGCGGTAAGAGGGGTAAAAAACTTCATTCCTACTCAGCTTCACAGAGGCTTGAGAGCACTGGCAGGTGAAAACACTTGCAAAAGTAGAAATTCTCATGTAGCTCTTACTCAGCTTCCTCACTTCAAAGATGTGCTGGAAGCAAACCGTTTCCTCCAAGGGTGAGCAACAGGCAGTGCAGCCACCACCGTACCTGCCACGGGAGCAGCTGGCTCCTTGCTGCTGCTTGGCTCCACTGCCACATCTTCCCCTCTCTCATGTAAGCCCTTGGATGAGCTTTCCTCCATAACAAGGCAGCCTGCAACACCAGACAGCAGAAACACAGCTTTCTTTGTTCAGTAAACACACAGACTTGGGCACATCCAAGACTCCCAGTGCCCCAGGTTAAGGACTCACCTGGTACCGGTGCTGTGCTTTCCACTGAGGATGCAAGAGCTTCTTGGGCTGATGGTAAGTGATCACTGCCAAAACAAAACCCTTTCAGATACTCATCCACATGATTCAGATCTTAATAAAGTCTTTTAAATCTTGCACAAGACCTGACCTGGATGCGATCAGCATGGCTGGTGGTGTTGACTCCTCACAGTCAATCTTCACAGAGAGAGAAAGAAGAGTGAGTATCAGAGGGTTAATGCCAGTATAAAACTTGTATGTCAAAACTTTAACTTTCCCAGCTGTGCCTAAACTATTCCAGCAGTGAAGAACTAGCTGGTAAGTTCACAGAATCACCAACTAGTCTGAAGCCATCTCAGGAATGTTGTATTCAGAGAGGTGTTTTTGTTCCCCACTCTGTGGTTGGCTCCTAACTCACATCTTCAATGACCAACAAACACATTACTGCACCACCACTGCTCCATCTTAACTCTCCATCAGAAGAGATCCATTTTTGTGGTCTGGAGCCCAAAACCTACAAATGAGGTACACAGGGCTTCACCTGGCTGTAGAGATTAGCCTCATTAGGTAAAAGTGTCAATAGTCACAGCATGAGCAAGCAAATGGCTCAGAACACTTGTGTGCTGTGCTGTACAACAATGTTATATATGACAATTACCCAGCCCCTTCAGAGGCCTCAAGCCTCCCTGGTGTGCAAGCAGCAGAGGAACAAAGCAATTAAAAGCTGGCAGTTTTGCTCATGTTCCTCTAGTTGCCACAGTGCGGTTTTGGACCTGAGCCTTATCACATCACAGACAAAACCAATATCCTCTTGAGGCTTTGAATTTCGAGGGAGGTGCTATTTGTGCAATGTCCCTCTTCTGCATTTCACCCTGGAGAGCTCCAGCTCGCTCATTCAGTTGTTGGGTTGGTCTCTCTTTATGGCTGAAGATACAGGGGGGAACTGATGAGGTTCAAAGGGTTAAATTGGTAATGACTTGTGCTGAATTACACCCACTGTTGAAGAGAAGTGCTGAACAGAAAACAAAACCAGCACAAACTCCCCTCCTCTCTCCAAGAGGAGAAGGAAGGAGGGCAAACAGCTCCCTCCACAGCAAGCACCCAAGAGCACTACTGAAGTGTGTGTGGAGAAACAGCAGAAAAACCACATCAGCAAGTGACTGCCTGTGTTCTTTTATCTTTCCTACCCCCTTCAAACACCCTCCGAGGACACAGGAAACCCAGCAAATGAGAGCAGGAGGTATCCAAGGGCCCTGGTCATTCCCAAGAGTGACCAACTGCTCCCAGCATTAGGAAGTGCCTTTTCCCTCCTCCCTGCCCTGGCAGGGCTGCTCTTGCACAGCCCTGGCCCAGCCAGGTGGATGCTTCCCCTAATGCAAATTCAGGCTATTTTTATTATTATTATTTGAATTCTCTCATAAGTTGAGGAAGTGCAGCAATACATATGCCTTGTTCAGGACATTGTGTCTGCAGAAGTATTAGGGAGGGAGAATACCATCATGTTAGAAAGAAATCTAAAGGGCTTTTAAAAGTAACACACAGCACTCAAGCAAACAGAAAAGCCCTTGCATCACCTAGAACTGAAGTGACACATTATGCTACATTACCTGTATCTGCCCAGATGGGCACATGCTCAGTGATTTCTGTTTGCAATGAAGGAAAACCCTCAATTCGGTTTTTAAAACCCTAAGCTGGCTGCCAGGATTGCACAGTCCCATGGATTCCACATAAAGGAAAAAAATATCTCCAATTAAAGAGAAACACCACATTCTAGATGTCTTAATAAAATAGAATCACACAATGGTTTGGGTTGGAGGGGACTTTAAAGAGCAAAGTTCCAACACTGATGGCCAAGGGACATCTTCCACTACCCCAGTTTGCTCAGACCAACATCCAACCTGGCCTTAGACACTGCCAGGGATGGGGCAGCTGCAGCTTCTCAGGGCAGCCTGTGCCAGGGCCTCCCCACCCTCACAGTAAAATCTGTTGACAGAGCATTGGAAAATGGCACAGTCCTTTAATGAGGAAAAACAGCCAAAGAATATCCTGAAGCCCATCCCTTATCACTTTTCCCACATCCATCCCTCTAGCATAATAATCCAAGGGTTCTCTATCTCAGCCCATGAATTCTGGCCACAGTCTTGTACAACTCCCCCCAAACAATCATTAACATTTGGAAGACCTGTCAGGTTTTCAGGCTGTGGTACAACTTCCACATTTATAAAGCCAAACAAGAACAAAAAGCCCAAGTTTCACTTGGCTCTCAAGTGCTCCTTTATTAAGTAGCCCCTGAGCTTCTATGGTGACAATGATTTGACACAAAAAATTTGAGTTACTTACAATCTGATCTGCTCAAATACATCTGCAACTGCAGAGTAATAGAACTCCAAAGAAAACTAGGGAAACTTTTTGTACTGAATAAGGATATGCAACTTTTCCTACATGCCAGTGTTTTGAACAGATACTGGGCACAGCCCATTTGCCTTTTCTCTAGGGCAAGCTTAAACATTTACATTTCCCCCCTTCAGAACATTCATGTGCAAAGCTTGTACTAAAAAGTGATAACAAGGATGGAGAGAGACATTTTTGAGCCCAGCTGGAATTACAGAAAGCCCCAGAGCAACAAAGCACAGATGTTTCACACACCTTTGCACAGCTGTGACTTTCCAGGAGGACTGGATAAGTAGGAACCCTTGAGAGGATCCTCTTTAAGGGCACTTAATAGCAGCACAAGCTGGGAGTCCTTCACCTGCTCTGCCCCAGTGTGCTGAAACCACAGAGTCCCCAGCACTCTTACTTTCTACCCACACTGCACTCTTTCTGCTTTGATTTACCACTACAACCAGACCATCCTGTACTCACAGGTACCACACACCAGGCAGGTTCACCCTGAGGCTGGCTGCTCTGTGGTCCCAAAAGGTTATTTCCAGGTTCATAGAAACCACTGATCAATATTCTTCCACCATCCCCACCAATACAGGAGTTTGTAAGCTCATTAGGAGCCCTGTGTGGTGGAGCTGAGGACTGAGGCACAGCTTAGGTGTGCTGAGCTGCAGCTTCTCTTGCTGCTGCCCCAGGGAAACTGCAGCTCGAGCTCTAGATGCAGGATTCAGGGCAGCAGTGAAGGCATAGCTGAGTACACCAGCTGAAGGAAAGCTCCCCTACAGCAAAGATGGCATTTTTCAGCTGTTACATGGTGCCTGTGGGAGGAAGTGCAAAGAGAGGCAGTACTCCCAACTGAAGCATCTTGTGGCTCCTTGCAGGTGGAGAAAAGGAGTGAAAACACTCCGTTCTTGCCTGGCAGAACCAATTGTCACTGCAGAACCAGCACTATCTCCACCCTTGAAACCACATTTAAAACACTCCATAGCTAAAAGCATGACCCAGTTTTGGGTTTTGATGTTCAAGACACAAAATATCAAGACATTTCATTTTATAACCTAGGTATTGCAGAAGCATGCCCAAAGAGAAGGGAACATCCCCCACAGCACCCTGCTGACTGGTGCCAGCTCCATCCACTGAGGAGCAGTGCTGATTTATAGCCGAGCCATCTGCACCTGGGTCTGAGCAAGGCATGAAATGCTCAAGCCTGTTCAAAACCACATCTCGGGCATCAGAGCCAGCACTCACCTCAGCAAGTGAAGAGTCCATCATTGTAATGGAAACAGGAAGGTCTGCATCAGTGTAGTCATCAGCAGAGCATATTTTCCACCTGGCAACACAGGCTTTATTTGCATATTGCCCAAACAACAGAGAGATAGAGTGCCCATTTTCCTTAAGCACACAACAACTGAAGTCACCACTCTCTGTGCAGTCAGTCAGCTGGTCTCTTAGGGAAGGAAAAATTCATCACCGACATCAATCCCTCCTCCCCCAAACAGCAAGAACCACCACCAGCCCTTTTCCCAACCTCCTCCACACTGCACTATTCCACAGAAAACCAGTGGCAAAAGCTTTGAGAGCTGCTGAGTCTCTTGCTGCAGACTGCCTGCTTCTGCACCTTCAGGAACATCCTCATCTTTTAAAATATTCACTGCAATTCACTTCAGCTTTCATAATCTCAAGCAGTTCAATCTCTATTTTAAAGACCTAAGGAGGCAGCTTGATAGGCAAGGACCTCAGAATTCCTGCTGTAAGCTCTGCAAAAGAAGAAAAGTGACTCCTCAAAGCCAATAGGATTTTGGCACCTAATGGCAATACCAATTGTTAAATTGGTGTTAATTGTTAAATTAGAGTTAAACATGGAATATAGACATGATTTTGGCATTCTTGTCTCAGTTCTCCAGCATGAAATAGAAACCCCATCAGGGTATTTGGCTGGTTACCAGCAGTTCCAGTAAAGAATTCTGGTAGCTGTGAACAGAAGCAAAGTGCTGCCCTGGATCCCCATGGGCTGATCACCAGGTGTCCAGTATTCCCTCTAAGGGAGGGCCCTGCAGCTGAACCCAGCACATGCAATCTGCTAGACCCTGTTGACTCTTCCCCCCCCCTTGCACCCCAAAAGGGTGATTACACCACCTTACCTGCATCCTCCTGAGGTCACATCTGAGCTGGACACGTGTCCCACATCATGCCTCTCCAAGGTGCAGCTGCCAGAGCTCTGCCTGCAAGGCTGATCCCAGCTGTGCCCAGGAGGGTTATTTGGGCAGGAGGTCTCCAAGGTCAGAGCATCTGGTGAGAAGGACAAGCATGAAGAGAGGTGGTTCTTGGCAAAGCTGGATTTAGCTACAAGTTTTTTGTTAACTCTAAAATAATCAAGAAGCAGACCAATCAAGCAGAGATTTATAATGAGGCAATTTCTATCTCGGTAAGAAAGGCTTTGGTTGTGTGGCCTCAACTTGTTCTGTAGATGGAGAGTTCGGCAGTGTGTAGCAAAGGAAGATTTGCTTCCACTCCCATCAATAATGCCTGGAATTACACTTGAACATGTATATTCTGTGTGAGAAGAGCCTCTGTGTGGTACCAGCTCACTGCTGGGAGAAACATTTGTGTGTGAAATCCCAAATGCAGCACCCTGCAGCTCTGCAATGCATGGCTGTCAGTGGCTGCTTTTAATCCTCATAAGGCTTGAGAGTTGCAGGGAAGTTCAAACAACTCAGGAGTGCAGAAAAAGGCAACAAGTACAATCTGCTGGGAAAGGTGGGGTGGTCAGCCTGGAGAAGAGAAGGCTGAGTGGACAGTGGCACAGGCTGCCCCAAGCAGATGTGGCTGCCCCTGGATCCCTGGCAGTGTCCAAGGCCAGGCTGGATGGGGCTCTGAGCAAGCTGGGATAGTGGAAGGTGTCCCTGCCCATGGCAGAGGGGTTGGAATTAGCTGATCTTTCTAGTCCCTCCCCAAACCATTCTCTCACTATGATTTTATTCTCAGTAGCTCTGTTACTGCTCAGGTTGCTAAACCAGACTCAGCTCAGTAGCCAAGGAGCAGGACAGTGCAGTCAGAGGGAATGGGAAGAACAGAACTCACACCCTCTGGGCCCAGACTGACAAGCATCCTGTCAGGAATATACTTGGATGTATAATTTATCCCAATAGTTCCTGAAGATTTTGGGAGCAGTCTGCCAGGTTGACAGACAGCCACCTCTTCAGGCCTTTCACTGCAAGCACTGTAATCATGGTTCAGACTCCTGGATTACATGCAGAAATAGGTTAAAGCGCACAACAGATTCTCCACATTCCAGCAGCACACTCAGCACTACTGAGACTGTTCTGCCAACTCTATTTCAGGTGAGAGACAGAGAAATGTCCAACGCTACCAGGTCTTACCTAGCAGAGGGGAGTTGTGCCAGCGTGAAGCACTCAAGGGTAGTGCCCAGGGAAAGTCAGAGTACAAGGTGGGTCCCTCATTCCATGGTCTTTTGGAGCAGTGGAGCTGCTAATTGAAAAAATAAGAAGTGCTTCTGTTCCACTGCACTGAATACATTAATGCCACCAACTCCCCCCACACACAGGCATCTGCATAATGTAACACCAACAGTTACACAAATACATCTTTCTGTGGCTTTTTTGTCAAGAAAAGCAGAAGAGCTCATATCTTTAATGGGCAGAACAGTTACAGGAAGAGGCAGGATAATGAAACTTTGCACTTGCAACAAAACGTGTTGGTTCAAGCTAGGTCTGGAAATAAACCCTACAAAAGCAGGCAAGATGAGCCTGAGAGGAGAACCAAAGTAGCCACTCAAATCCTGTGAAGGGAGTAAAAAGAGAAAACAAAGAAAATAATCCAAAACACACTATTTCAGCCAAGCCAAGAGGTGTCATCTGAAGATGGCATCTGAGAAGACTCCTGAAACAACATGTGCAGAGCTGTTTTTGACCTAAGGTTGCTTCAACAATGAAAAATGGAAAAGAAACTGGAAGAAGTGCCATCTTCAGACTCTGATGCTTCTCAAAAAGCAATTTATCACATGTGTGTTGTGCTTCAGAGGAACCCAGCTTTGCAATATGTTTTTGTACACCTGTAAACACCTGCATGCACATACACAGATATTGATCTCAAATTATTTTTAAAGAATATTTAACTCAAAGTTTCTCATGAGGAACATTATTTATTCCCCTGAGGTAATGAAGGGAAAAACCCCCACCCAAATAAACCCAGCATCCCATTTTAAGAGGCTCAGCAACGATCACAGCAAGCACACTTACCTTCCCTTTTATATGTGCAGCTACCGTGGGCAGCAGAGCGCACTCAGACTCTGACTCTGCACAGCACTGTTGTAATAGAGAGAGTTTAAGGCAGGCAGGTAAGGAAAAAAAAAAAACCAACAAAAAAAGGAGAAGGAGCACTAGACCACTGATTCTGAGCAAAATGAAACTATCTTCCCAACTGAACTACTTGCAGCTATCAGTTGCAAAACTGCAACTACAAAATCCTGAAGCTGTTTGCCCTTGCCACCTTCAGCCTTTAATTCTGCAGACCCTCATGTACAAAGTTTTATTCATGTGCAGATGGCCCAGCTTTGACTCTGCTCCTCTGATGCTCCTGTCACAGCCTAGGAGACATTTCAGGACCTTCTGTTTGATGTTAAATACCTTGTTGATCTGTGCTGAATCCAGAGTGCTCAGATCCTGAGCTATAGTGTTCCTTACTAGAGCCAGTTGGGAAAAAAGTCTGTCCACAATGCTCCCCCCCTCCACCCCCTCCCAAAGTTGAGGCAAGTAATTTTATTCAAAGCAAAGCCCTCCAGAGTTATGTAATCTCCAATGTATTTCTCCACAGAGGGCCACAAAGTTAATAACTGTTTCACTGCCTATTCCAGTGTCTGGGTACTGAAAAAAACCTTACATTATGAAATTTTAAACATTTGTTTTCAAGCCTGTCTGCAGAGTGGGACAAAAATCACCAGTGCATCAGGGAAGGTTTCCCTCAGCCCCTTCTGATACAATCACAATTGCTCACAGTGAAGACCAACACCACACCTGTAAGTCCTGACACATTTTTCCCAGAAGGCTGAATAAGGAAAAACACGTGCAGATTTGTACATACAGCTTGTGTACATGTTAGGAAAGAAGATACCAGGTGCTGTCAAACTGTTTGCAGCTGTTCTCAGCTGTGTTGTCCTTCCACCAGAGCCCTTCCTGTGCAAGCCCACCTTTCCTGCTGCCAGCAAAGGGCACCATACCTGGCACACCAATTCACAGAGACGCCTCTGCAGCAGTTCCCATCTCAGGGCATTAGCAGTTGCTATGAAGAGACATTTACAAGTCTAACAGGGCTCCTAACAACTTGATAACAAGCAGTCCAATGTTACAGCATCTCTAACTACTCCTTATCAGAATTTACTAGAGTTTGCATTAGCCTGGTTAAGCCTGCAACAGCGTTTTCAAAGGAAAGAGAAAACACTGGACATCTTCACCCGCAAATCAAGGGCAAAGCTTCCCCACATCATTAGTGTTAGGATGCCACAGTTCCCTGTGGAAACAGATCCTTCACTTACAGCTTGGGGGAAGAGAAATATTTGTCCTTTCCAGCTGACATCCTGTACAGAAGTTTTAAAGTCCACGGGCTTTGTATTTAGAAGCATTTTCCCCTCTTACTGTGCAGGTGGGAGGAAGTAGGGGGTGGAATGGGTAGGTGGGCAGGAGACCACAGCCCAGCCCTTCAGTCAGAAGAGGCACCAGACCTGTCTGCCTTTCTAAAGGAACCAATATAAAGCATTTTTATTATTTTGTTCAGTGCCAGTCTTGTTTGTCAGCCCTGTTCTTCAAAATGCTTTGCAAATTATCTACACACCTGCCAGTTTATCTACAGAAAGATTTCTGTAAAGTAACTGGAGTAATTTAAAGCCAAGGTCCTAATAATTTTCAGGATGGTGGTTCTTTGGGGGTTGACCTTTTTTTAGGGGGGTGGTTGATTTAGTCACAGTGGCACCAGTCTCCCATATCTGGGGTTTTCTCTTGATCTACCCAAGCTCACTTTGCAGGAGAGCATCTATTCAGAGATGGAAAATGACAAACTATTTCCACTGTCATGCCGCTTGCTAAGAACAAAATAAAGCAGCTGCATGGTTTGTGGGAAGCATGAAAGCAACATGAGCACACACACGAACACCAAATCACTGGTCAGAGTGGGGCAGGCACGGTTTGGGGCTGTTTCTGCCAATATCAGTGCAAAGTTGTGCCTTAGAGCTAAAGCAAAGGGTCCCAGGGAGTTTTCCTGGTGAGACAAACTGTGGCTTCACACGGAGTTGTTTGCAGTGCACACATATTTGTTGGGCATATATGGTAACTGTGTGCCTGAGGGCAAAACACTCAGAGGGCTTAAATCAGTCAAATCCCTTTTCTCTAGGAAAGTGATCAGATCCAGGGTTAGGGAAGAAAAAGGCCATGTGTTCTGGATTCAGACCTCTGCATTATTTAAATGCCCAGGTTATTGAGGTGCTGATGTCAGGAAGTGAGTCACAAAGAGGCAATATGAAGTTTCCATGGCTCTGTGGCAGAAGTTGCACGTGTACGAGGCAGTGACAGGATTGCTTTCCACTGAAGAGAGCAGCCTAACACCACACAGCTAGTCAAAAACACAGAGCAAGCACAACCAGCAAACAGAGCAGAGAACGTACAAAAATCAAGTCTGTTTGGTTCAGGAAGGTCAAGAAATAGGGATGGCTTTGTTAGGTATAAGGTGGGGAACAGCACTTTTGGTAAAGCAGTACCTGTGCCATATGTGGAATTACTAATCCCCCTTCCTAGGACTGGGGGTTTTGTTGGGAGCTTCTGAAGCTTTGGTGGATCCCAACACCCACTCCTTAGGATCCCACCTGCTTCTCAGCTCAGATGGTGGCAGATCTCTTCAAGGAGAAGGAAAAGTAGAAAAAAAGGGGGGGAAAAAATCCCAAAACAACAAGCAAGACTCCACAGAGCGTTTTACTGTATGACCTGCAGATCAGTCCTATTTTCCCTTGATGTAACTAAACCCTGAAGTACTTGCCCATGCAAAAAGTGAATGCTGGCACATTTCCAGAAGTTACTCACTTTTGTGGTCTTCCACCTTCTCCTGAAGCAGTTGGCAAGTGCTTTCTAAAGCAGCATTCACATCCCTGAGCTTCTGCTGCTCAGAAATGGCTTCCTCCAACTTGCTTTTCAAGGATGCTGCTTCTTCACGAAGAGAGTGAAATGCTTCAGCTTGATCCTCCGCCTAGGCACAAAACAATATTTAGGGAAAAAAGAAAGGAATAAAAAAACATAAAATAAAGCAGCCTGGCTAGCACAAGAAGGCTCTACAGTTCATGTAAATGAAACCAAACTGCATCTGTTCTTTCTCAGGAAGTGATAAAGCTCCCTTTGAACTTCTGCATTTTTACGTTGGGGTGGACTGTGTATGGAAGCTATTTTTGGGTGCTTTTTTTTCCCCTCTTTTCTCTTTTTTTTTTAAGCCACCACAAATATGCAATGCTGCCTCTTTCATCAGCAAACTGTTGTCACCACCCCCTCAAATTTTACTTCCTCTGCTGGTTCCACTGTTGCAGGGAGGCACAGCATTCGGAACGCACAATTCCCTTCCCCAGGGCAGCCGCGCGTCGGACGCGGCCCTCGGCATCTCCTGCTGCCCCACACAGAGGGAACTGGGCTGCCCCTTACATGCTTGCTGATGTCCTCCAGCTGCTTGTTGGCTTTTTGCAGCTCTAGACACAGGTCTTCTGCCTGGCCACCTGCCAAAGTTTCTTCTAGTAGCTGTTTAGCAGTTTCGACCCTGCGCTGGCTGCGGAGCGAGAGAGAGCACAAAGCACAACCCATTAATGACATTTCAGAGCAGGCTGGCCTGGGAGGTGACACCCTCTGGATGCTGGGACACGTACCAAAAGTCAGCTGTCACACACTGCAGCTCCCCAGGACCCAGCACCAGGGAATCAGACATTTTTCATCTTTTTTTTTTATAGCAGGAAGGAGATGAAGGCTTTCTGTAACATTGCTGGGTACCACAGGAGAAGCACCAGAGAACTGGCAAGAAGCAAGAGTTTAGTGGGGCAAGCTTTTGCACTTGGGACAGCAGAATGCATTTTCTCAGGGTTTGGGAGAAATAGTGGTTAGATATAGAGGCAGTAATTCTATAAAAAGATACCCAGGAGCTATTACTGCTTCAATGGATTGATTTCTTCACATTTGAGAGGGAATTTCATTTGACAGCAAGCAGATGCCATCAGAACTGGTGCTAAAGAGGATGGCTTTCAATAAAGCCCTTCTTTTCCATTGCAGAAACCCTTGCCCATTTCCTCTCTAACTCACCTCAGGGGTTTTTTTTGGGTGGGGGAGGGAGGGTTTGGGGTTTGTTGTTATTGCTTTCATCACAATTTTGACACAGAGACAGCTTTAAGAAACCAAGGCATCAGTGTTTTTATCAGCTCTTTTCCAGGTGGAGGGAGAGCATGTAATGGGTGGTTCAGTGGAAGGTAAGTCAGGCAAAAGTATGGTACAACTGCTCTGCATCAGGTCTCAGGGCTGCCAAGCCCTAGGAACATCCCAAACCCAGGGATGGGGCTTGGAGCAACTTGGGATAGTGGAAGGTGTCCCTGCCCATGGCAGGGTCTTTGAACTGGATGATCTTTAAGGTCTTTTTCAGCCTAGGCCATTTTATGATCCTATTTCTAAGATCACAAGCCACAGAAGGAACCATATGCCAAAAAAGTCACATTTTCATATTCAATGACAACTCATTGAAGCTACACCCTTGGGGAATTGAGATAATGTCTTCCCTGAGCCTAGCAACTGTATCCCAAAGCAAAAATACCTGCAGAGAGATATTTAGCAGCTCTCCTGCTTCACACAATCCCAGCAGGTTTTTTAAGGGCTACACCTGCTCAATGGGCAGTGCCCTCGTGCTTTAACTGCTCAGTCTGTGGTCTCCCTGATGTTTTCAAAGGGACTTTCAAGGCTGTACATCAGTTCACTCACAAACCTTAACTCCTACACAGTGCAGACCTTGTGCTAAAACCAGATCTACTCTCCAAAACAGAAGACCATTTCCTCTGTGAAAAAAACCTAAGAATTCAGTAGATTTTGTTCCACTAAAAAACCCACCCCAAAATAAGATACTCAACAGCTATAAAAAAAAACCCCAAAACCAAATCAAACCAAAAGAACCACCAAGCCAAAACCCAACCTCCCCTCCCCAAAAAAGACAGAGATCCTTTGAAGGAGTACCTAGCAGAGAGCTTTTTCCTTAGGTGAAATTCTTCTGTCTTGGTTCTCCTCAGGTTGTCTGCCACTCGAAGAAAATCCTCCTCTAAGGACTCATTGCATTTCTCCAAAAGTTGGAGTTTCTGGGTCCAAAGATGTCTTTTTTCCCCTAGTTCTTGCTTGAGGGCCTGTGGAATTTTGAAGTTGCCATGTGGTTAGAGGAGGAACAGAACCAGAGAATGAGCCAGAGCCTTAATTTACATGGTGAGAATTGAGTTCCCTGCTCCACCAATTAATATCATCACCTACATCTCACACTACCAGAGTAAAGATGAAACTCCACCAGCAAGGTGCCCAGATACAGCAACAAAACCCATAGCTCCTAAGAGGATATTTTAATAAAGATTATCTTGCAGGAAGCTCTCAAACTGATAATTTCAGCTTCTGCAGCCCTTTCCTCAAAGTACAACTGAGTCCACTGAGTCCAAATTGGGTTTGTATTACAGCAAAATTAATTAAATAACCAAGAACCAACAAAACCCGTTTGCTGTACATGTTTAGCAGATGATCTGTGCCAGAGATGACCCCCACCATGAAGGCTTTTAGATTTACCTCTGGTTTGTTGGAGGGAAAAGGGTAAAAATTAAGTGTTAGGTAAGACTGAACTCTCTATTTCTCTGAAGAGTGACTTTCAGTAAAAAGTCCTGAGAAGAATCCAGTGCTCTCTCTCTGACCTTTCTCAACTGAACACATGAAAGAATGTCCTCAGCTTTTAAAGAATGCTTAGTGAGAGTCAAACAGAGGTCAGGAAAGAATGAAGTTTATATTCCTGGGATTCTGCAGCAATTCCAAGGGGAAAACATCAATCTTACAAATACAGGCCACATTATCTGCATGCAAGTTGGAGTCTGATGCTCGTGAGCTCCAAATAAATAAAAAAAAAAATAGCACATCATGCTTAAAAAAGGAAGAAAAAAAAGCAGTTTTTGCTGATAGGGCTCCTAGGATGACATGGGATGTGACCATGTGCAACTGCCCACATCCTGAGGGTCTGTTCCTCAGCCAAGGCAGGCAGCACTCACTTGTAGAAATACCATAATTTGACACTTAAACAGTATAGGCTTTTCAGAGCACATGTACCAGTCTTATCTCACAGCAGAAAAGTGAAAAATATTCTGATGTCACTATACACACTTAGATATATATATATATGCACACTTGAGGTTGTCTTTATATCTAATAGCCTTTAAAATATTTTTGAAAACACTAAACCCCAGCAAAACATGTCCATAATAATTTTTATAGGAAACGGTGGGCAAGGCTTCTGGTGACAACTTTTATTAAGCAGCTAATTAAATCTTGGACCATGCACTTTCTCTGAGGTTGGAAGAAGCTACTTTGAATCTCCCTCCCCTTTTTTTTGATCTACTGGTCTTCAGCTGCATGCCAAAATTTCACACATACCTGGCTTGTTCTGTCTAGGTGGAGATAATTTTTGACATGAAGTCACTTCTCATCCTCTATGGGACCTTTTAATTTTAAAGGATTTTTTTTTCCTTTCTTGATCCTCTGTTAACTCAATTTCCAAATACATCACTCTTAGGAGCCAGAGTAGGATTCATTTGCCACAATCAACTCCAACTCCTATACCAAAACATTTTAGCTTCACATGTTTAACAGGAATATGATCCCAATGTGAGTGTAACTTCACAAGCATTTTTCAGCTCTGACAGCTTTGCAGGAGGAGGTTTCCAGTCAAGATCAAAAAGCTACAGCAATTCACAAGCCAGCAGTTTGCTAGAGTCTACCCAAAGTCACATCTGGTTGAAGAGAGGATTGCACCTTCTCTAAGGAGAAGGTTTCAGGATTGAGCTGAAGTTATAAAAACCCTGGCTCCAGGACTGGATGGCTCCCAGTGGTTGCTCCAGCCCTGCCCAGGAAGGCAGAGGAGGCCCAGCTACATCACTGTGTAGCACTAGAGGAAAAAGAAGGGCAGCTTTGTCCCCAAAGAAGCAAAACCTCATGCAGCGCATCCCCTGGTGGCATCAGCTGTCACCCAAGGGAGAGGAATTGTGGGCTTTGACATCCATTAGGGAACTGGGAAACAGCATTAATGTCCAGCTTGGGCTTGTTGGAGCATTCCTAACAACAGATCAGCAGAAAGGAGCAGGTCAGAGAGAAAGTCACATCCAATAAGATGCATGGAAATGTCAGAAATTGTGCTGTTACAGGGGAGAGGAGGAGGGAACAAAAGTGTTTAGTTGTGTCCACAGGCACTTGCCACTACATAGGGAAGATGTTTTTACCAGTACCTTGAGCAAAAGTCTGTGCTTGCAGGCCTCACCAGAGGTATGAGGAGTAGGAGAAATACATTATGCAAGATTAAGTTATAAAACAAGGTTTTGTTGAAATTTTTCCTGCAGAATATACCCAGTAAAACCCGAACTCCTCACCTTTCACAACAAATAAACCCTATGGAGGCTTTGATTTGGAAATTTGATTATAAAGCCTCCTTTGCTTTTTGACCTGGTTTGTCTTCCCTTTCCTTCAAGCAGAGTTTTAACTAAAGGAGCTCTTGCACAAGACAAGCCAGCAAGAGCACAGCATGTAAGTGAACAGAAATAATCCTCTTCCTCCTCAGAAAACCCCAGTAAAGAAGATATTTCTCTCCATACAGCCATCTTTGGCCCACAGATGGATTCTATCTCCAGTAATAAACACACAGCATGCAGCAGCAAGATACCCACCTGAAGTTTTTGCACAGCCCCACTGTTTCACTAAATGCTTCAGAGAAACAGTTACTCACCACAAGTTTTCTTTCCCAGGCCTGTTGCATGTCCTCATCGGGATCTTCTACCCATTCTAATGAAGCCATGACAAGTTCCTCTGCTTCAAAGATTTCCTTTTGCTGAAAAAAAAAATAAACCCCAAACCAACCTCCCCAAACTCCATGATTTTCAGTGCACATCTACAGCTCTGCCTAGAATTACCCAGGATATAAATTAGTGTTAGAGTAGGTGCCAGGTGATCTTGTTAAACTATGACCCCCTCCAATCTCAAACTATTCTTAGTTTTCCAGAAGGAGCAAACAATCTGATTATCAATGCCTGGAGAATTCCTAATTAAATTGCTGATCAAAGACAGCAATATCCACATAAGCTTTGCTACTGACCAGGTTTTTCATGATGGTCTTGAATTTTTCTCCTGTATATTCAGACCCCTGAAGCAAATGCTGCACTTCACGATCCAGTGTTTCATCCAGGGATGCCTGTTCAGTCCTGATAATCTTTGGAGAGATGGAAGAGCCAGTGAGTTTGTTTTGACATCCCCTTATTGCAAACCAGCAGCAGTGACATTTAGACTTTCCTGAAGTACCCCTGCTCTGTATTTACCAGAAGGTCAGAGCTACCAAAACTTGAGGCTCGGAAAAACTTTTCCAAAACCATCACATCAACAAGGATTTAAAAAAAATGAAAAGAACGCAAGCCAGCTAAGCTGCTGAGTGATCCAGTGTAAATATCCCTGCCAGGGCAGGCAAGAGGAAATCAGTAATTAGTTATCTTGATCCACAGGAGTCGTTACCAAGTGATGAGTAAGCAGAGCCCTTCGTTACAGGTGACTCCACAGAATCGTGTCTCTGCACCTTTGAAGGGCAAACACAATGACTCACTGGGCTCTGGGGAGCTGCAGTATAGGATGATACCTAACTCCTCAGAGCTGCCTAGCCAAGCCTACATCTCCTTCCTGGGCCTGAAGTTTTTGTGTATTTGTACATTTTTGTTGTTGTTGCTACATGTGCTAACTCTTTGCAAATGCACCTTACACAGAAGTAAGCAGAAATCCCTCAGCAGCATCTCTGCTGTCAGCTGTGCTGCACAGCTCATATCTGAAAGGAAAGCAGCACACAGGGAAGGATGGGACTCCATGGATTGTCCAAGGAAATGGGAACAGAATAGCTCACCTTAAGATCAGAACCAAAGCCATAATTGTAGCAGGATGCTCTGCCTAAAGTGGTGTAAAACAGCTTCAGCCATACCCTACCTGCAAAAATCATCAGTGGTGGATTTATAAGGGGGGGGGGAATCATGCTGCTGTTGGTGATGGAGAATGCAAAGACCAGCCTGATTCCTTGATCCCAAAATTAAAAATTCTGAGGATGTGAAGAACAACATTTCCTGCCTCCTGGCACCAGTGAGGAAGTGGCAGGAGAAGCTCCTGACAAGGGACCCAACTGAGCTGGCACAGCTGGCCTGGAAAGATCTGACAGTCAATCACTTTCTACCATAAAAACTCAGCCCCACTTTTTAAAGTCAGGGCTTCTGACACACCCCTTCTAGCAGGGTGTGTGGGGAGATCCCTCCCTCAAGTGGGGACACGCCCTCAAAGTTACTCCTCAAAGCTGAACAAAAGATTTGTCCATGATCATCAACATGGGTAAGTAATAAAAAACTCTATTTAACAATTATTAGCTTGGAAATTATTGGTTTAATAGCTAGTGCACTGTGTAAGTAGCCATAAGTAAATAATTCTGATTAAGGTATTTTAAGCTATTTATGTAAATAGAAGACCATTATTAGACTACTTTATTCATTTAAATATATTTGGTTTGCCATTAGAGATGTTTATCAGAGTTTCTTAGCAGTACATTAGATTAGGACCCAATGACTTTATTGAGATGCTCACTCTAATGCTGAATTTCCTTTCTCACTACAGTCAACTTCAAAGAAAAAGAAGTCTCCTCTTTCACAAGTGAAAAAGAATCATTGTTCATGTCTGGTGTAGGCAGCACAAGAAGCAGACTGTCATTTATTTTCTGCAGCATAAAAGCCTTCACATACTGGAAAACTGGTATCTTCTCCCATCTATCTGTTCTTCTGCCAGCTAAATGCATGACCCAAGCTCCTCCAGATTTACTGGGTGGAGCGGGGGGGGGGTGGAACTGGATAATCTTTAAGGTCCCTTCCAACCCAGGCCATTCTAGGATACTATGAGCAAATATTTTATATCTACAAGTGTTTTGTTTGCTATTCTTTGGACTTTCTCCAAGGTGCTTGGAACAATATTGCAACCTTCTCACTCTGTGTTTACATGCTAGGATTAATGGCTTCAAATTCCAGAGTTATCTAATCATTTACAGGCAATGAGCTTTGTTCTGCCTCTGCTGATGCAAGACAACTAGGAAGAGATTAAATTAGGGTTTAATCCATACCTCAGAAGACTCTGCAAGCTCCAGTTCACAGTGCAGTGTGCTCATCCCTTCAGGAATATTGCTGTTAAATTTATACAACAATGGTAAACTCAACCCATGCCTAAAAGAAGCAGGGGAAAAAAAATACATATCAGTCTATTTTGGATTTCTGATGAACTGCCTTTCCTGGGATTTGGCCACAGTACTCACGAGATCAGCTCTTGCTGCATGTGTTGGATGTTCTCCAGCAGTTTATTTTTTTCAGCTCTCAGTGTCTGAAATATCCATGGGCTTTGGTGAGAGGCTGACTTTGCCATGCAGAATCAGCACAGGCCAAACCCAACCCAGCCCATACCTCTATGATTGAGGAATACTCCACAATGGTTAACTTGAGTTCCTTGATGTCCTGCTCCTTCTGCAGAGATTGTTGAGAAAAGAACAACAAAAAAATTATATTCCATCCTACATCACAGCAGTAAAATGTACAGTTTAGCTTGAACAGCACCCTGACCATGACACAAAAATAGCTGTGAATTTAAAAGAATACAACAAGTTACCTTGAATTTTAACTAATAGAAAGCACTCAGATGACCTTTCCTACCTAAACTCTGAAATTAAGGAGACAAACACTCTTCTCCAAGTGTTGTACTTTCACATATTACTCAGCTGGTTTCAGGTCCAACAGATTAAACTAGACAGCAATACTCTAGTTTTAACTTAGAATATGACCTATATTACATGCCAGCATGAGTTTTAACCCCAACTGACCCTTCAAGCAAGTTGCAATGTTTCAAGTTCACTTGTTTTTCATTATTAGAGTATGGCACCCCATAGATTAAACACAACCCAACAGAAAGGCTGAGAAAGAGCCAGCTCTCATGGTAGGACTGAAGAATTAGTAGAAGCATCACCTTTCTTAGCAACTAGCAATTAACTCCAGTCAGCTTATGCCACTCCAATAAAAGACACTGCACAGACAGCAGAGAATTTATAAGAGAAAATAGGAAACTAGAGTAGGAGCTGTTGTCCTCTCTCACTTTTATGAGTTCTTCCTACTCTCTCTTTAAAAATCATTGAGGATTTTGAAAGAGATGAAGTGCACAGAAAGCTAAGCAGGAAAAGTGAGGTTATAGAACCAGATTATCTTAATGACAACAAGTTTCCATGCCAGTTTCTTCAAAATTATTCCAACCCCTCACATTTATCCACATGTAATCTAGCAGTCTACTTGCAAAATTTCCATTTAGTCAATAGATTAAGAGAATCTTGTTGAAATAAGATTATACTACAGAGCTCACAAAAGCTTTGAATCATTAAAGTAGGAGAAAGTAAAAGCTACTTAAAAAAAAAAAAGACTTCAATAAATTAGTGTCCTTAAGCTGTGTCTAGAAAAACAGCCAACCAAACCAAAACTATTAAAGCACTCAGTACAAAGTTATCAGCTGGATCACACTCCAGTTCAGTTCTCTTTTTTACTATTTTGATTCACCTGCAGTCACTTTGCAGGGAGCCCAATAGTCAAATATTTTAGCAGAGCATGCTATAAATCTCCTGATAAGTAGAAACTCCACTGGCATAGAAAGCTCTTTGCATAATTCATGAATCCAGAGAATGCCAGCACATTTGTATGGTCTTCTAGCTTTGTTTTCTAGTATAAAATGCATGTTTAAAAACATCTGAAATGTTCACTCCTCAGTAAAGCCTAGATAATTGCACCTCAGCAATAAAATGACAAATTTCCTTTTCCACTGGGCTCCAAGTCACAATTTCTAATTTGACACAAACAATTTCAATAAGACATGAAGGGAAAGGCCTTCTGTAGCTCCCTGCTGAACAAAGTAGCCTTTAGGAGTTTCTGGACATATTGTCTGAAGTTTGCAAGTTTGTTTTAAAAGGTTGTGACTAAAAAAAAAAAAAAAAAAAAGAAGAAAAAGGCAAGCAAAATCCTGAAACCTTTAATTATGCTGACTCATAGGCAGGTCCTAAATAGAGCTCGCCTACTTTGAAGCCATTTATAGGATCAGGTTCTGCAGTGGGAGAAGAGTAGAAATCAAAAAGCCATAGTGAATACTACTGCCTTGCCTTTTTACAAATCTTCCCATCAGTACAGACCAGAAACCTGGGCCAGGGGAAGCTGTCCCTGCCCAGGGCATGGGGCTGGAACAAGGTATCATTAAGGTCTGTTGCAACCCAAATTATTCTGATTGTGTGGTTTTCAGTCAGTACTGAAGTAAAAGCAACTAACCTGGATTAGGCTTGCCTCTTTATTTGCCACAGTGGTCTCATAGATACGGGTTTGCATCTGCAGAATGAAAAAATCAAAAGTAAACCCAGCCATCATTACAGACCGTAATAAGAGTCTGTTCCTATTTCCTACAAGGAAGGGAAAAAGAATATCAATGTTCCTTACTTAGAAAAAACAAATTCTTCTTTAAATACCTTGTGTGGTGTTTGTTTCAAAGTACAGATCTTGTACCCAGCAAAGAGTGAAAGCATTCTTAACTTCCAGTCACTTTTATTTCCTCTCATCTGTCCAGGCCAATATTTTCAGCAACACCTCTCAAAGCATGACCTTAATGTATTTTCTTGAGTAGTGAGGGAAAGGTATCCAAAAAAGTTTAACTTGGAGGAAATAATGAAACTGTGGATTGTTTCCATCAGCCTAGTTTTTAGCCTCCAGACAGGAACTTCCTTGGTGAAAGCTGTCACACTCTCCAAGCTATTATCTCACTGCAGTCCTTCAACACAGAGGTTCAGGACCGTTTGCCTTCCAGCAGCAGAAACCCCCCCTTTGCTAGACCCAAGTAAAATCCAGGTTGACTTTTTATTCCTCTTGTTTTGAAGTGCTTACTTGAAGCTTTGAAATGCTTACTTGAAGCTCTGCTGCATTTTTAGACAGCTCTGAAATCTTCTTTTGCAGCCCATTGGTGTCCATGCTATTCCTAATAATCTAAACAAGACAGTGTTTAGGCACAGCTGAGTGGATTGACAGCTTATTATTGAAGAAACCAGGCAAAAATGACATCTCCACCCCTAAGCTGCTGCCTACTCTCAAGCAGTACCAGCATTTGTGCACATACATTCCATGTGTTTGCCCCACCAAAACTGCCTCTGCTCCTTTTCCTGCCACCCAGAGCACCAGTAAAAGAGAAAACCCTTCAAAATGTGATTTATACCCACTGCCAGACCCAGAGAGCTAAAGAAAAGTCAGCCCTGCAGCATGAGAATTGTTTTCAGAAAATTGTAGTTTAATAGATATTTGGACTAAGGAAAGACTGATCTGAAGGTGCTGATTTTCTTTACTATCTTTTATTTAACCTGTTTCTCCATTTCCCCCTGAAAAGTCTGAAATACAGTCTGTAAGCAAGCATTAAAAAACTATCACCTGACAAAAACCGGTTTATAAAATAATTGCTCTGATGCAGTTAAAAAAAAAAAACAACAACAACAAAACAGAAGGAATGAGCAGCTCTTCTCTGAATAAAAAACAAGCTTAGGGATTCTCTGCTTATGGAGCTGCATTCCCTAAAAGCCTCCTGTAGGTCCTTGGCCAGTGTCAATGGATCCATCTGTGATGGAAGATCCCATCCACACCATTTTTAAATTATTTCTGTTACTTATTTTTGGCATTACAGCTCTATACAAAATTACTCCTTTGGATTTAAGGGAGGAAAACAGAAGTGAATATGAAATGATAAAGTGTTGGATGGAGATTGTTTCAATATAGAGTTTGTCTGTTTATAGCTGTGGGAACCAGAAAAACATAGAATTTGCCTATAAATACATTGAATTTGCCTATAAATCTTGGAAAAAAGGTGGTGGGGGAGAAGTAGTTTGTCTGTCCCTATGCTTCCCTAACCCCATATCCTTACTCACCCAGCAAGTGGAAAATAAAAAGCACAATGCAACCTCAAGATAAAGTTTTATGACAAATCAGCCTTTTAAAGTGTTAGATATTTTGATAATCTAATTATCATGCAAGGCTTCAAAGTATGACAAACATTTAATTTCTTAATGGCAAGAACATGTCAAATTATTTGTTTTACCTCTTCCTGGAGAGAAGTAACTTTGATGTTGAGAGACCGATTTTCTTTTTCCTGATCAAGTTTATGGGAAAAAACAAACACACACAGAAAAAGAGAAAAACAAAAGAATTGGTTTCAGCATGTAAGCAGCAGATCACAAACACATTGTGTGGTGTTGAATCCTTTTGTTTTGGAGAGCACACAAACAGGGGAGAGCTGAGGCTGGTGCAGCTCATGAGCCTTCACCAAGGCACAGAGAAGGTCTTACTTTTGATTTTTAACAGCCTGAGCAGCCACACCACTGTTACAGCAAGGTGTGAGGTGCTGTACAAGGGAAACAAGGAAGAGCACCTACTAGCTGTCTGTTGTGGCAGAGAATCTGCTTTCTTTCCTCTTCTGACACGTTCAGGTTGTTTCTTGCTTCCTCTAGCTCTTCTTCCAGGGATTTGATTTTCAACACAGAGTGCTGGAGGCTGCACAGGGGGAAGCAAATCCACAGAAACTTCAGCCAGGTAATGTTGGTTGTTTAGACAGGCTGCAAACAGTATTTTTAGAAGCCACCAGGGACTTATTTTTTGGCATGACACTTAACAGAAGAGCAACAATCAAGCTTAAGCCCATAATTTCTGTCCAGGAAACAAATCTCATGGTTTTACTTCCTTTTTATCACCCTCTTCCAGTCTTACAGCAAGGGATGAAACCCCATCCGAGACAGGTGGATGCAAACAAAGCCACGTTAAATATGTTAAAAATTTAGCTCATTACAGTTAAATATAGCAGGTTACCTGGGCACAAATTCATCTTTGCAACACTTCATGGCTTATAGTTGGAGAAACCATTTCAATTCAGTATTCAAGATCACAGCTCTGCCCATGGCAGGCCCGGGGCCATCAGAGTCCCCTACCTTTTTAATTGTTGACATAGATGCTCATTATCTGCCAGGAGCTTGCTGTTGGTCTCATCCAAACCTTCCAGGGTGAGCTTCAGCTTGTTGTTCTCCTCCTGAAGCTTCTGGTTGTTGTACTGCAGGTCCGCAAGGCAGGTTATCAAGTCAGAGGTCTCCCTGTCCCAGTGAAAAAGCCAGGCAAGAGTGAGAAAGGTGATTTCATCTACTTCAGACCTTTAAAGCATCCTAGTGCACTGATTAGAGGTGAGATGAAAGCCCACAGAGGACTTGTGATGCTGCAGTGTCCAGTCATTTGCTCTGCACAGAGATAACAGGGCAGCTCTAAGTCTGTTCTCCAGTTCTATGGGTATCAAGAACTTCTGGTTTTAAGCATTTTTCTGCTCCCTACAACTGGGGTTTGCTGTCAAAAAGTGCCACAGCTGGATGTCTGCATGAGAGTGCTTTAAGATTTTGCTAATCACCTCATGACTAGTGATGCTTCTGTATTCACTCTGCAATTTCTGGGTCCTTGCTTTTCCCCCAAGCCATCCCCCACCTTATGCTTTCAACCAAAACTTAAATGAGAATCATTATTTTGAGATCCTGAAAAATTATAGGAAAGCTTTAGAGAGCAGATGTTGGATTTCTGCCTAGGCATAAGCTACAAATGAAACTTCTGCTCCTTGTTAAGTGCTTTGCCATTAACAGTCCAAATCACAGGCTTCATTGCTACTAGTAAAAAAAAAAAAAAAAACAAACCAAAAAACCACACAGAAAAACCACTTCAACAACAAAAAAACCCACCTCAACAAGCTCCCTGTCATAAGAAAAACAACCCCAAACAGATAGGGAAGGACATGACAAACATCTGACCACAGATTAAAAAGGCAAATGGACACAGAAGCACCAAGATATAGGTAGGATAAAATACTGGCTGTCTTTCAAGTCTGACCAGAAGAAAATGACAGCATCAAGAGCTCCAGCAGACTGAGGTGAGCATTAAAATCCCCAAGGGCTCCAAGTTTCAAAATAAGGGCTCTTGGAATTTCTGTCAAGTAGTTTAAAGCCAGGAGTACTATATTCTGAGAAAGAATTGCTTAAATGGACTCACATGTCTCCTTTAGACACATCACCTCCAAACGCCTCCAGGCTTCCTGAGGTAACATTCATCTGAGCAAGTGACTTGTCAGCTGAAAGAGGTGAGGGCTTTGGTTATAGAGCAAGAAAGTGGAACTTTCCTGAACAGAAACAGAGTGAAACATTCTGCACCTTTAGAGATGTTTTTAAGTACTTGAGATTCCGGGTCTTCCGTGCTTGATGATGATTTCTCAGTAGCACCTTCTTCCCTGAAGGGAGGGAGCATCAAGGGTCACAAAATCAGCAGGACACCAGGTTGCTTACCAACTTTGTAACACTTACAAAACTTCAGCCAAACCCAATGTTGTGGACATGGTGTCCAAATACCACTTTCTTTCCAGAGCCACAGGGGAAGCTTATAACATCTTAGTTTCCACAGAAGACTTATTTATCAAAGTGCTGTTACCATTTTCTGTTACGGTCTTCAATCCACTCTCCCATGACGGCATGGTAGGTTTCCAGGTCCATGGAGATATCTTTGTGCTCTGGGTCAAGCTTGTTGCAGAGCTCCTCAAGACCACTGTCCTCTGAGTCCCAGCTGGTCGTATGTCTCAAATAATTGATTATCTCGGACACTGCCACTTTCCCTAAGGCAGAAACAGAGGTCAAATGCCAAAGCCTGGCAAGGCACCATAAAAAAACTGTGAGAGGCCATGCTACTGAACTGCATTGCATCCAACCACCCTCAAGAGCTGCAGACAAGCAACTGATTCCTGAACAGAGTTAGAGATCTAGAAAAAAAAAAAAAAAAACAGTGTAGAGCTCTTCTGTTGGTTGAGATTTTTTTTCCCTGCAGTGGTGGGTTTTTGGTTATCTTCTGTATAAAAATCTAGTTTACTAGTTTTGTGGACTTCAGTTTAAGAGGAACAAAGTTGACACATGATACTGATCCTTGCTCTCAGGGCCAGGTTGGATGGGGCTCTTGGCAACCTGGGATAAAGGAAGGTGTCCCTGCCCATGGCAGGGGGATGGAATTAGATGATCTTTAAGATCCCTTCCAACCCAAACCATTCCATGATTCCATGATCAGGCACCATGCAAAAGAGGCACAGACATTTACACATTTATTCTACATCTGCCACAACACAGGCACCTACACATCTCATAGCCTGGCATCTCTCAGGGACCAAAACAAGGTCTGAACCTGGGAAATCCATTGAGAGCAGAGCAAAAGAGCAATGAAAAGACCCTGGCAAACCTGTGTGGTGGCTGTCACATGCGCAGAAGATGGTGGTAAGCAGGTTCTCGTCACAGATCAAGCTCACGTTGCACATACTGTCACCTTTGTACCACACAGGCTGCTTCTTTCCTGCGAAGAATAAATCTCTTATTGCCCATCTTTATTTGCTCATAGTAACTTTCCTTCCAGATGACTGAAACAACAAAACCAGCTAACCAGCTTCCCTGCCAATAAAAGCAGAGCTTTTAGCACTAAACAACAGGAACTGGTCATAGCCGGGGCCTCTGAGCTGGGAAGTATTCCATGCATCTACTTTTATACATGTACTTTCAGAAAAATTTGGTTATTCTTTCTATAGCATAAACATATGAAACAGGACATTTTAAGAAACCAAGTCTTTCTTCCCTCCCCCTCCAGATGCACTGTAGAGAAATCATTAAGTTATTAAGAAAACAATCCCTAAAACAAACAAAAAACCCCTCAAAACCACAAAAAACCCACTCCAAACTGAGAGCAAAACCCAAACTCCTGTATCTTCAAAAATCAATCTGAGAGACAAAGCATAGACTAAATTAAAAGCCAAATAAAATTTGGCTATAAAAAAAAGTTATAGTACTAGTCAAATAGTAGTCTCAATCTCTTAAACTGTTAAAAATATCTTTATCTCTTAAATCAAAAATGAAATAGCAAATTTGAAAATGTGTTTGCCTTATTAATTACTCACTTTTTACACTCACACCTTTTTCAGAGAAAATTTAAGATTTGCCTCAGCTCTTTTTGCAGTCTTATAAGATTTGAGTGCTACTAAAATGCATTTTACCACTTGAAGTTGTAAATAAATGTCATCTACATAGACTGAATGTTCAGATGTCTAGAACCCCAAATTAGGGGTGTTTTTCTTCAGTATTTTTACCTCTTTCGCTGGAAGGAAATGCCCTTGGCACAGGAAGCTGGACCACAGCACTTCCTGGCTTTTTTTCCGATGTGAAGAAACATAAATTGGGACTTGATGTCAGATACATCTGCTTGGGCCGCACATCCTGGGGCTCAGCGTTTGCTGAGGCGCACGGCCTGCCCTGGGCATTGGCCTCCCTGGCTCCAAAGGGGAACGGAGAAGAGCTGTCCATGGGAGGGGAAGGCACCCAGGAGCTGCTGGATCTCCCGCTGGCCTCCAGCATGGAGTAGGTTCTGTTTGCAGTCTGGTGCCTGGAGCAGGCCCCGAGGCCCGGCGAGGGCGCAGAGAAAACGCTACCAGGGTAGGCCAGGGGCAAGCAAGTGCTCCCACCACTACTGCAGCTTCTCCCTTTCAGTATTTCTTCCAGATTTTTTTTAATATTGCTCTGTGGGCTGTCAAAGTTCTGGGACTGAAATTTTGGTATCTGCAAGGCCGGGTTAGAGATGTGGTCCATCATTTGGATGGATTTGATCTTCCTGCAGATGCTTTCCACTGGGTTGTGGCGCTGTTTCTTAGCTCCACACTTAGAAGACTTCATCACTTCCCTTCTCTTGACAAATATCTGGAAAGAACAGGCACAAGATACGAGAGTCAGGGTGATCAACACACACATATTTATGCCAACTTTTCCATTCAGCAGCCAGCTTGGAGCTTTGGCATCCAGGGGTTTGGAAACCCTTATTCCACTTATCAGCTCCAACAGAAGCCTTCAGTCACAACATTTTAGTGTCCAGGGAATAGAAGCTGATTTGGAAATGTTGGGGAAGAAAGACAGAAATACTTCCTGAAATGTCACTGCTTATTCTTAAATACCATAACCATGGCAGGGAGATAAGGGGGAATGTAAATAAAAATTGAAGAACACCCTGCAAATTAGCAGAGGACTTTTAAATTAAAAGAAACATTTTAATTGTAGTGGGGGTGGCAGGGGCGAGGCAGAAAATGTGAGACCAACAAGACTTTCCGTGTTTCTGTGAGCCTATGAGACCAAAAAACCTCCAAAACCCAGTGTTCCTTTTACTAAGCAGCCACAGCTGTCATGGTGCCACACTGGGAATTACACAAGAAATGTGCCCTACAGAGGCACCTCATCCTGTGTGTATTTTTATTATCTAGTCTCCCAGGTAACATTTAAAAGGTATTTCCTACAAGATAAGCATGTTTGCATGTGACTAAGGAATGGGAGGTTCATTTTGCAGGGATAAATCCTCATTCCCAGTGAGGTTCCCATGTCTACATTGCAACCACCTGAACTGATCAGCTGGGAGCTATATTATTAAATAATAATAACATACCAAATGAAGCTAGGTGAAGCTCTCAAGAATCAGATTTTAAGTCATCTTTTAATGTAGAAAAATTAATTCCTTTCTCCCAAAACAGCAGCAGGTTTCACTAGCACTTAACACTTACCTAATCTTTGAAGCAGAGAATAAAATTTATATATAAGTATTTATTAATATAGATTGAAAAAAACAAATATTAAATGTTTAATTTAAGCTAGTTTATTACAGGCTGCCTGCATGGCAGCAACTTAGTTTATATAAGCAAAGACAGGATCTCCAAGTTTATTTTTCTAGTACTTCCACAAGTAGTAGCATTTACTCTAATTAGCATGTCCTTAACCTCAGGAATACTTCAAAAATAAGAATAAAAAGAAGCTCAGAACAATTTTAAAGAGACTACTTTTTAACTATGTCTTGCTTAAAAGATTTACTCCTCAAATAAATGCCAGGAAGCAGAAGCATAGTGCATTATTACAGATATATTATCTCTAAAGAGCTAGATTAATTACCTTGAAATTAAAATTTAAATACCCTGGAATTAGTTTAGGACTTTTTTTAAGCACACAAGAGCCCTCAAGCAGATATAAGTAACACTCTATTAAGGGTATTTGATTTTTTTTCCCCATAATATACCAGTAAAAAAAATAACCAAAACGAACAACAAAAAGCACAGCCCAAGACCTTATACTTTACACTAGCACGTGGAAAAACAACTTCTTTTCCTTCTCTGAAGGAGACAGCACAGCTACTTCAGCTCTTCCTCTGAGGAATAGGAGATGCCTGAACTTCAGCGTTTAAATAAGCAGGAAAATCAGCTTTACAAGGTACAGGTGCTGCCACTCAGCCCTCAGCTGAGAGCGACCACCAGCTGCAACCAGGCTCTAATCAAGCTTCAGGCTCCTGCTTCCTGGCCTTTTTACCTTTTTTCCCCTCACATCTCTCCTGCTGCTGTTAAATTAATTGCCTGTAATTTCAGGGCAACTTGAAGTCTCCCTGCTCTTCTAATTATTGTTCAAAACAGCAAGGAATGTTGTGATACAGGTTATTGCTGTGTCAAAACTCTGGTTCCTGGGGTGTTTCTCACTTCTATTAGCAGTTCTTTCCTGCTTTTCCCACCTACAGCAAAATTTCAAGCAGGAGCAGATCTCTACTAATTTCTGAGAGTTAGAACAGGGAATCTGTATAAATTTCATCACTCTCACCATTTTTGAAAAGAAGAAAGTGTTGAAGTCTCTTGAGCTGATAGTGTATTAAATAGTCTCTCTGTTAACTGTCATCTCTGCCCTTAGTTCTGTGAAAAAAAAAAAATCATTAAGACCCTTAACTAATTCCTTTTTTTTGTATTAAATTATCAAGACATGCAGTAGAGCCTGCCTGTCTGAAGAGCTCTATGGCTCCTGCTAAATTACCCTGGAAATGCCCATTCTCTGATGGCCATATCTCCTTTCCAGCCTGCAGAATGGAGAAAACTGTTTTTCAGCTGGTCTTTTCACCTGGTGTTTGCCTCAGACTTGTCCATTGCTCAGAAAAAAAAAATATTGTGCCATCCCATCAGTGGTTCCCTGAACTTCAGAAGCAACACCTCTTTCTGAGATGCTTACACCTTTCAAAAATTTGTGGATTTCTACTCTTTCCTGATGCTTTCAAACACCCCTCACCCCACATAATATATTTAAATTCTACTTATAATTATCCCTTGAAGCTGCTTCTCTTTCACAAACACACTTGTGAGAACAGTAGAACCTGGACCTGGCTGCAGCATTGCTCACGCTTTAGTCCTCAGCAAAGTCCCTGTTACCTCTCTTGTGTGAGACATTTACATCATCTCTGATGGACTGGGTTTTGTATACCTTGTTCTCTACTTCAAGAGTTTTTAGCTCAGTTCTTCTCATACAGTCTACAGAAAAAACAAAAAGCTTCTCCAGCAAATCTGCAGTGCTTGAAATGCACCCACAGACACCATGGTGCTGAATGTGCAACAGAATAGTTAAATAAATTTGGGCCAGCAACTGATGGCCTCTAATGATGCACCTGGCTTACACCAGAGAGCATCTCTTCCCTTCAGAGCTGCACCATGAAAATTCACCTTCCCAGAGAAGTTGAAGACATCCCTACTTATTGTAGGAAGGTGGACTAGATGACTTTTAAAGGTCCCAAACTATTTCATGGTTTTGTAAATTAAGGTCTGTTATGGAAATAAATAACACTGAAAGACATGTTTGTGTGGCATAAAATGTATTGATGGACTGCAAATTGGATTGTTTTGGTCAACAGGTTTTACAGGGCAAATATGGACCTTGTACACAAATTTCCCCTTAGTCTGAGTGGGATATATGGGTTAAAAACCAGAATCAGTTTTGAAAGATTACAGAAACACAAAAAAACAGCCCAAAAAGAAGATGTCATATGGTTCATAACCATGTGTCTGGGCAGGATCAGTTGGGCAATGACTCCTAAAAAAGGATTGTCTAATCTATTCTCTGAGTTTCTCAGTGATAACAAATCAACATACTTCCAGGGCAATCTATATTTGACTTTGTTACTGGTAGAAAGCTTGCCTTACTCTGCAACTTACTGCAAATTAAATGCAACATGCTTTGTAATTTCCTACTTTGCAGGCTCTGCCATGAAATTTCACAGCCTTTTATGATGCTGCAGTGGCATTTAGGAGCCAGAAGTACACTGTGCTAGGCGCTGCTCAGCTGCCAGACACAAGTGGGATGGATTTCCCAGAGAGTTACCAAACTAACAGGAAAAAAATCCCAAAGGAAATGAGAATAAGCACAAAGCAAAGGTCATAAGTTCTGGGAAATTTATACCTTGACAGCACCAGTGTTTGCTGATGGCCCCAGTGACCACCTACACCCCAGCTGCACCTTCTCCTCAGGAGCAATCCATGGGTCACTGCTACCCTTACCAGGATACAACACTATCCTATATTTCCAGGGAAATATTTGGGAAGGTGCATGGTCGTGATGCAACTCAGTGAGGTAAAATTGGTTAAAACTCCAGCACATGAGAACATTTCCCCCTCACCTCAGCACTGAACTTCAATGCCAGAAATCAGCTTTGTATCACTTACAGCATCAGGATATGCAGCCTGTGCCCTTTAGATCATCTCAAAAAATAAGAATAGGTTATGTTCTTTCTAATAAGGGGTCCTGCTGCTATAGCAAGCTTCCCTCTACTTTTCTCTCTCAGGGTATTGATTACATGCCAGAGGCACTTCCTCCTCCAGGTGAATCAGCTGAGAAATGGCAGCGCTGCCAATGAGTGTTGGGTGCACAGCTCATCATCCCAAAGTGCCACAGCTTTTTGTGTGTTATGATCCATAACCCAATTATAGGCTGCTTCGTCTTTCCAGAGTACGAGCTCACATGTGCCCACACAGAGCCACAGCTCTTCTGTGAGTGCAAACACTCTCAGTACCTGCACAGCTCTTTTGTGAATGCAAAGTGCTTGGATTTCTGGGAAGGGTGAGATGGCCACCTTTTCATAGAATCATGGTAAGAAAAAGCTTTGAAGGGAGAAGCCAATTCTCTTAAATTTTGATCCCTGAAGTAGAATTGACAAACCTGGAGTTCTTAGTTCTGCAAGCAGACTCCTTACAGATTTCCAAGGAGAAATACACTTTTGTTTGAAAACCAAAGCAACTTGGAGTCACTGGTCATAGAAAAAAAATAAATGGATTTAGAACTATAAGTTATAAAGGCACAGACAATTTAAGGGAAAAATAAAAACCATTGGAAAATAAGAAAAACATCCCAAAGCCCCAAACAATTATGAAAATGCAATTTGAGGTTGGGTTCATTTCATCTGATGTGAAAGGTCAAGTTCAATTGTCTCTAGCTACAGTTTATGACTAAACTCCTGACTTTTAGACACCATGGTGGCACTGAGGCATCGGAAGGTACAACAATAAAACCATTTAATTTAAGGTGATGCTGTCAAGATACTGCTTTTGTTCTTGAGCTGGTGGCCACCTGTCCCCATAACAAGGCAGTTCAGGTTTTGATCGGCTCAGTTCAGCTCTCTGCTGCCCTCCAGGCAGCTCCAAACAAGCCCAAATCTCTACAAGGATTCCCGTGGGACTCAGAATACAGCCAGGTTTGGAAGAGAGACTGAGACTCCAGCAACACCAAGTCAGTGTCACTTAGATTTTGCCAAATGGTCACAAGAAGAACTGAAGCTGTTTTCCTCCAGCGTGGTAACATCTTTCTCCATGCCTCCTGTTCTCCTCCTCTTCTCCCCAGCTGCGATGGGAGGGGCTGAGCTGGTTTGTCCCCCTCTTGCTTTTGTGTTATCTTGTCTCATTCCAGTGGCAGGAAAAGCAGGGTTTCTTTTCAGTGCCAGACACATTTCCTACCATGAGGAGAACCCTCCTGAAGAGATCATACTACACACTGCCATCCCCAATGGCAAGGGGTTAATTTTCACAGGCTCAGCTGAAAGTTTTGATTCCAGCCCCGTGGTCTGTGGATAACAGGAAGGTCTGAAGTCACTCCAGAAGGCAATAGGGGAGTAGCTTTACCTTTTCCAAGCCTCTGCATGCTAAATGTCTCCTGGATGAAATGCACAGTCCCCTTCTAAGGCCAGGGGTTAAGCATCGTCAAGAAATGTCTCTGATCTGTCAGAGCACAGGGAAAAGAAACCTCACAAGTGAAGTAGATGCAAGCAGAATCCCTTCTGCTAGGATGCATCAGGGCATGGCCTTTTAAAAAGGGTAACAGGAGCTCCCAGCCACCACAGGAGCTGCTTGAGACCAAAACCTGAACTTCCCCCTGGTTTCTTGCCTCTACACCAGCACGAGCTGCAGCTGATGGCAGTGCTGTATATTCAGTGAGCAATTCTGCTGGCATGGGCAGGGAACAGAGTGATACCCCCCAAAAGCTGGACAGCATTTGCACCTTCACTTAATAATGTGCTTTGGAGCAGTGTTCACAGACACACAGGGAGGAGTTCACAGTGAGCAGCAGCACTGCCTGTCTGCACACTCCTCCTTCAACTCCACATCCATGAGCCAGTGTTTGTCACACGCATGGCCTAACCTGGATTTTTGTCACACCATGGGCTGGCCCTGTTCCTGAGGCTGCTGCAGTAAACTTTCCATTGGCCAATCTTCCAATCAGCAAATTTCTACCTCCTTGTTTTCTTTGCTTCTCCTTCTGCTTCCATCAAGTTTACAAAGGAAAAAGTACAGGAGGAGAGATGAAAACCCTGGCTACAGAGCAAGCAAGGCCAGGCATCCAGTGTGATTAACTCTTTGCCCGAGGACCAAAGCAACTCTCCATGACTGCAATGAGCCCAACAATCATCCAGAAGTAGCTCATGGAAATTACTTCCCTGATCCCTGCCTTTTTTCTGTTCACTGCTCCACTGTTTAACCTATTCAAGCCCATGAGCTGGACTTTTACTCCAGCCAATCCATGGGACAGAAAAGCGTTTCTGACTATTAGGACTTCAGGATTTATAGGGTAATTTGGGTCTTTTTTGTTGTTGCTGTTGTCAAGCTTTATACTTTTACTTGTGTGCAAGAAAACTAGATGCAAAAGATCATCAAAGAATCAAACCACAGACTACATCCTCTGCATGTATGCAAGGAATAACTTCAGGCTAGTGACACTGGGTACGTCACTTCTCTCTTGATGCTGGTGAGTAATTTACCAGCTTTTCCAGCTCCCACAATGGATGCTAATCTGATCTATTGTAGATTATCCTGGGTAAACTCTCAGCATCCATATTAATACCCACTCTGGCTGTGATTATTGATCATCCAGCAGGAAGGTGAGCGGTGCAAACGCTCAGGGCTGGTGCTGATGTATTCAGGAGGTGTTCACCTGTTTAATGGGGTGCATCTCCAAGTGCATCCATCCTTCAATCATTTCAATCAGGACTTCCTGCAAGGCTGCAGGTTTCCCTCAGGAGTCATCAGACCTTCTGCTTCTCCATCTACAGGGCTGACAAGAGATCCCTTCAGACTTCTCCACCCCGCCACAGAAGGGGAGGGCATCTCCACTCTGAAGATTTAAAAAGGGACCCCTGGCCATGTAGGAAGGAGATCTTGTGACACATCATCCCAAGGAAAGAGGACTGAAGGTTTGTCACCAAGATAAGTATGAAGGTAAGTGAGAATTTTTTGGTCTGTAGCAAACATTTAGTTTGCAATTAATGCTTTCTTTTTCATCTGAGTGCAATATTTAAGAACTGCAGGGGGACTTAAGAAATTTTCCTTAAAATTAACCCAAAATGAATACACACATAGATATATTATATGTATTTTAAACAACTGTATTAAAAATACACCAATAGTACAACCTCTCAAACCCAGGATGAAACAAACAGTTAGATTCTCTGGTGCCCATCACTATTACCAATACATGAATAACAACATGGTCTGTGTGAACAAGCAGAGGTGCAACTTGTGCACAGAGGATTCATGCTCAATGCTTCCATTTGCATGTGCTGCATCAGTGAACAACCTCCAAGAATAAAAAAAACCCTGTCTTGTGACTTGTTTTAATCATGGTTGATATTGATAGGATGCTAAATTTAAAACATTTTTTTCCTTTTTTTTTTTAACCTGGGGAAGTAGAGATTTTGTTTCTTGGTTGGTTTGTTTGTTTGGAATGACAAGCCCCCTACATTTGTTTGTTGTCTATGGTTTGGTAAAATCAAGGTAGATTTTATAGCATCTTTACCCATTAGTTTGTACATTATCCTCATTTCTGGAGGATCTGATGTCCTTGTAAATAGGACCACAAAAGGTACTTGCCTTGATGGCAGCTCTCACCAGGATGGAATAGATTTGAGTAAAAAGAATAAAGTTCAATTTAAGGTTAATCCTCTGATCAGATCAGGGTGCACTGAAACCCCCCCTGAGCAAGAGGAGGTTTGGCAGCAAGACAGGGACAAGGCAGCAGCTGGGAACACTTCAGATGTGAAGCTGGGAGGATGTGCAGATGTGAAAGACTCCTCCTGCACCTTGTGGCTCTCTGTTGTGCACAGGGGCTGCAGAAACCCCCAGTGTCTGCCCTGGCACTGCTCCTGGCCGCGTCCTTCGTCACCTTCTCCTGGAGCGCCCCTCAGGTGAGCCCAGCATGGAGCTCATGAAGCTCAGAGCTTGGTGCCATTAAGTATTTGTATTAATTAGCAGTGGCATGGAATGTTGACATGTCTATTTTCCCTCTTTTTTTTTAATTTTTTTTTTTTTTTTTTAATTTGGCATAAAGGCTCATTTCCAAAGGAGAAACTGGACTCCTCAGGCCATGCTCTATTTGAAGGGTGCACGTAAGTCTCGAGCTCTTTTCATTATGAGGAGAAAATTTTCCCCACCCCAGATTATTCCTTGGTTCCACACAAGCAGGAGATGCTGAGGATGCTGTGGGGGTGGAAGTTTTGAGGCTTGCAGGGAGGATGTGCTAATTGCAGGGTGCTAATTATGTCATGGTCACACCTTTGGTCCCTGTACAGGCCATTCACTTCCCAGATGGACTCAATGCCCCTTGTGGGTCCTTCCCATCAGAATATCCTCAGATTTTGTACTTAGTTAGAGATGTTGTCCTTTGATCCAAATAATCAAATATAACAGAAATATTAATATGAAAAATTGTATTCTGAATTGTTGATTTAAAATTAAAAGATATCAGGGAGGGCAGGTATAAAGAGAGGAAGAAAAAAAGCTTCCTGTAAATTGGGGAAAAGAAAAAGAAGGTCATAATCCTGAGTGAAATGCAAAAGGGAGACAATATAAATAACTGCAAAATAAAATAAATACAAGCTATACAAGCTCCAAACAACTGTAAAGATAACTGAAAGTTTTAGTGACATTAATACAATTATTTCTATTAATAAAAGTGAAGATTTTGGCCCTTTTTGTTATTTTTAAAAAATTCTTCCAACGGAATAATGCATTGTGTTACTTCCCTAGTGAGGTTTTTCTCATTCTTATTGATGCACAGGAAGCAGTGTGATTTTATTTTGTTAGTTTGGGATTTGGGATGAGTTTTTTTTTTTTTTTTTCTTTTTTTTTTAAATAAAAATACAATTTAAAAGCCAATACTTCATAATCCAGCAAAGAGATTGAAGATTCTTGACCATATACAAAATTGAAAAGAGTCCTTTAGGGACTATGAAGTAGGAATTACAACAATTTTGGGGGCTGTTTTCACCCTTGTCTCACTGCTTTTGTAGAGGGACGTCGCTTCATCGCAGATGAGAGCCAGAGGAAGGACCTGTATGACAGAGTGCAGCTGGGTGAGTCCATCAGCACAGGGCTGTGGAGCCCACCCACCTCCCCAGCTTATGGGAGAAATCCCTGGAAAGGGAAGGGGATCTGTTTTCCTGGAATCTCAGCCAAGGAAACAACTAAACCCCCTTTTTTCAGTGCCTTCATTCCAGCCGGCACATGACAAAGGCTGACTTCCCTCTCCGGTGCACCTGTGTGATTTCATTTACATAATTTCCAGACTGACCTGGCTGCTAAGTGGGATTTTCATCAGTCCTTTTGACTTTCTTTTTGCACTGGAAAAAAAAAATCAAATCAAGCTATTAATTGTGCTGAAGCAACAAATGACAGAAGCAGATGTCATCAATCCACACTAGGCAAGGTTTCTGGAGGGAACAGGATGCTGTTAAAAAGTTAGGAACCTACAAAAAAGGAAAATGTTCTTTTTACCTTCCAAGGGATTTTGAAATAACCTCCTTTTTAAAAAGATTGCTAATCTCTTGTGTTAATTATCAGGCTGGTTTTGAGCAGACAATGCTATAGAATGAAGGAGACAATATCTTCTTGTCTTTGACTCTCTAGTTATAGAAATAATAAAAAAGCAAAGAACAAAGTAAGGAAATGTCATAAGACACTAACAAACCATGCATCTCTGATTTTTCATTCTAGAAACACGCAGCCATAACACAAATCCTTTATCCCTTTCTGAAGCTGCTGTGCTGTTCCTTACTTCCTTACAGAAAGCACAGGAAGGTAAATGCATGTTTTGTCTTACTCTGACTTTTTAAAAGTGGTTTTTCAGTATTTCATTTACTAGCAAATTGATCGAGAAGGTCTGTTTTGAACTGAGATATTGTTCAACAGAGAGCCCTGTATTGGAGTGCACATTTACACAGATTACAACATGAGCCACATAATGATAGCAGGTAAATATTTGTGTATTCTGCTTTTAATTTTCTGTTTGGATGTTTTACTGGTTTGGATTCAAGGGAATGGCTATTTTTCAATTGGATTTTTCACCCCAAACCTTTTCTGGGGTAACTTTTTCTATAGCATACTGTTTGCTTGTGAAAATTTTATTCCCTCACTGGATTTGGTGCAAAGGTTTAAAAGAATCCATAAGAACCCCAGGTGAGGAGCTGCTGGTTTCACATCATCAGGCTGAGACCCTAAACCTTTGCTCTCCACGTCCTCTGCCCTTAAATCCCTCACCTCTTCAGCTACCACAGACTTTTTTCTTTTTTTGGGAAATGGAGATGGGGCTCTGTGCTCAGCCCTCTCTTCCCTGCCCTGGCAGAACTCTGAACAAAAAACAAAAAACAAAAAAAACCCAACCAAACAAAAACCAATCAAACAAAAATCCCACAAAAACAAAACAAAAATCCAAACCAAAACAAAACAAAAAACAAACAACAAAAAACCCCACCACAAACAAAAAAACAACCAAACAAACAAACAAACAAAAAAATCAGTGGCATTTTGGAGTGAGAAAAAGGCAGAATAAAAAAATGAGCGCAGTGCTTTGGACAAAATATGTGAGCACTTCTAAAGTTAAACCAGTGAAAGTGCCATTTACATGCCCACAAAAGCCTCTGCTGAAGGTGGATTTTTCCAAATTTTAGTGGTATTTTCCAGCCTGTTGTTGCTATAGCAGGGGAGATGGACAGCAACAGAGAAAAAAGGGTGAAATATCTGAGAGAGATAAGCAGAACTGGCAGCTTGTTTGAAAAAAAAACTAGGTGGAGTAACATTTCCATCTGTATGGTAGGAAATAACCAGTCAAACCTGGGTAAGCCATGCACTTTCAGATCAGCTGACTGAGAGCAATGCACAAATGAAGAACAAATCTATTATTTTCTTCAGCATGATTTTTTTTTTGCCATGTGCTAACTTACCCCTCTGGACACAGTTTGTAGTTTTCTTCTTCAGCACACAGAAAAATTCCTACATTTAAAAATTAGAGAATACATGACTGTTTTTAGAGGTGCTCCCTCTGTCTCTCTTAGCTGAGCAGTCACACTGCACTGAATCTGTGCCTAAGGCACATCTGAAAGCTCAAAACTGTGTCTGGTTGAACTTTCCTTCATCTACAACTTATTTCTCCCCATTGTGTTTTGTCTTACAGTGGAAGAAGAAAACAGTGAACACCCTGGCTACCTGACAGACAGTCTATTAAATTGGTGAAATTATTTCAAATGCCTTTAACATTTGTACAGCTTTGAACCTGAAAGCTTAACTTGTGTAAGTAAAGTGTTTAATCAATTCTCACTGAAGTTCCCAAAGGGCGAGGTGTTTTCACATTGCAAAATTTTGGATGCAAAGGGATTAAAAGGTACTAGTTCAGATAAGGAAAGCATCTGTAAAGTTTCTGCTTTCTTTAAAGCACTTTGTATGTCTCATCTGAAATTTAAAATACACGCCATCAGCTCACCTGAAAAGATAATTAAAACTGTCTCTTTGGACAACTTCATTAAGAAGTTTTTCAATTGTCATTGGGAAACCTTTTACCACCTTCCACTCAGCTGAATAGTGAAGCTTTTTGAACCCTGATAAAGACAGATTCCACTACTACTTCACTGATGGCCCTGTAGGCTGCTGATGGTCAGTAAATTCAGTGAGATATAAAAACATTCCAGCTGTCTGTGACTGCAAAACTGGTGATTTGTTTTTCTTTTCAATTTTTATTTGGCAGGTATCAGTCAGCACAGAGAATAGGCAGCAGCACTTATTGCCCCAGTCCACTCCTGCAGAAATACTCTGAAAAATCCTACTGAGCAAGACCCAGCACATAAAGACAGTTTGGGGACAGGTCTTGCATTATCAAGGCCTCATTAAAGACTGCTTTGTGATTGTATTTTTTGTTCTTTCTTTCTGAGTTGCAGAACTGGAATTATGCATAAATCTGTTAATTATCATTCTGTGCTGATAAGGATGTATTATTTATGTAGTTCTGTGGTCTCACTGGAAAGCCTCTGTAGTTCTGATGTAATTAAAGAGTAGCCACATGATTTCTGTGTCCAAGCAACTGTTTTATTTTTTTAACCTTCTAGTCAAGCTCTTCATCTTTTAATGTTAAATTCCCCTGATCTTTCTCATAATACTGCTGATTTACTCACACTAACTATGGTGCTGCTTTACCTCAACACAAAGACACACAGCTGAAGGAATAGAGGAATTTATTTGTTTCATGGGGTTAGATGCACTTTCAGTCATTGTTTATAATCTGCATCACTACACTGATGAGCTGGTGGAAGCTAAGTGTCCTGTTTTGTTCATTTTTAAGCACTGATATATCTTCCAATGGCAGTGTTTGTTGTATGACAGAACATTCATTATGAACTTCACCTCAAGACCAATGGTATCCATTTGAATTCTTTCATTATTTTAAATGCCCTTTGTTTCCAGCATATTTGGAATATCTCAGGTGCATCTAAGTGATTTTCCAGCAGGTTTTACAGGATCTGTGCTCAGACAAAAAGTAGCATGGAATCAGAGAACATAATCCTAGAAAGGCCTAGTTTGGAAGGGACCTAAAAGATCATCCAGTTCCAAATGCTGGGACCTTCCACTAGAAAAGTGAGAAGTAGAGGAGTTATACATCCTTTGGTTTATCAGTGTCCTGAAATTTACATTCTTCTGCCTGTCCCAGTGATACAGAAGCTGCACCCACCCTATTCCCAGCTGACTGATTTTATGTGTGCTCCTGATAACAATTCTTCACAAATATAATCAAACAGAGTAGACTTTCTGCCTTGCTGGTGAGCTGTTTGTGAAACCCCAGTGATTTCCATCTGGAAGACAATCCCTTATGTAACAGATAGCTGCTACCAAGTTTGTCAGGTGTTGGGAATGTGTGGCACTTAATTTAGGCAATCTGTTGCTGTGGCTGAATGAGAAGCTGTTCCTCCAATGCTACAAATTCAACATACAGAAGTGTTTAGCTATAGATAAATTGCCTAGTTACTAATCCTGGAATCAAGGCAGAGCTAACACGAGTCCAAGGTGTGGAGCAGAGGTCGCTTTGGCCACTGCAGGACCTGAATCTGAGAATTCAGATTGGTGCTACCTCAAATCTGAGCACTTTCTAACACCAGGAGGGTGCTCAAAGCATGTGAGTGTGCTGAAACACACACAGCCTTCCTGCTCTACAGCAGAGCTTAGAAATACAAGCAATAAGTACAGATTTCTCAATTTATTTATGAAAACATCAACTTTCAGTCAATATGCCCTTCATAAGTTCTTTCTTTGGGACTCTCAGCCATTACATTTTTTGACTCTCTAAGGGAACTCTGATGAGGAGCACATTGTGGAAGAAACACAAAATGCATTCTCCACATAGTAAACTGTGTGAAAGAAAAGATTTGCAGTATCTTTGTTTCACCACTTTTATATAAAAAATTACTTAGTGTTGAATTACCTTTTAAATGGCTAAAGAAATAGTGACTCCCTTAAATTTCAAATAAGTTTTCACCATAAAAACTGGAACCTGACTTCTGAGAATATTCTTTCAAGTATCCAAATCAGCTCAAGATTATAAGTCCAGATTTAAAATGGATTTTAGGTGGTCAAAAATACAAATAAGCACATTGTCACTTTTATTCTAAGTGGCCTATAGTCAGAACCATATCATCAAGCATTGGTTAAGTGTTTGAAAAGTAGGAGCCTAACCAAAGCTGGGCATCCAGGCTCCCCCTGGGATTGACAGGAAAGGTAAAAACCTCCAAAGCTTACATTGTCCCACCTGCTGAAGAACAGGCTGCATAAAGTTCTGGAAATGTCTTTTCTTGAGCAGCATGAGAAATTTTTGATGCACAAACTTGAAAAACAAGAGATTGATCTCTAACCTCCTCACAACAAGATGTGCTTCTGAAGAGCCCTTTCAGGCACTCTCTGCATCTCTAGGAGCTGAAATACTTCTAAAAGTTTTCTGCAAGGCAAATGAAATGTTTAGCTCTTGTTGTGAGGATCAGTTATCTCCCAAGAACTTTGAAGTCTCAAGTGCTTTTCAAAATTGTATCTTGAAGTTTTTTGGCATTATTTGTTAGGATTAGGTCTCTTCTGGAAGAAGTGAAATAGAGCATGAACTAATGGAAATTACTGATCCTTGAATGTTGTCACACTGTGTGGTTCTTGTCTGCAGGGGAAGGTGACACTTAAGGAAATTTTGTCATTCCCCTTAGCCAAGTTACATTAATTTCCTCCCAAACCAGATTGTTAACAAACCTAGAATCTACAACAAGATGAAAATAAAAGAGACATACCAGAGGAATCAGAAAATAAATGGTCTGCTGTTTATTGTGGGTCTAAATGACGTCAGAAAGATGACTTCATTTGTCTCTAAAATTCAAATGCCCACTGCATAAGACATTATATTGTTCCACAGGAAGTATGTTTTACCACTGGATTAAGACACTTCTGTTTGCTGTAAAAAAATGTTATGTAAGCTTACAATAAACAGCATCAGGAAAAAGAAAGACCATTTTCTTTTCAGTGTATCTTTTTAAACTCTTCCAATATTTCTCCAGTGTAACACTCTTTTTTCCCTCCAATTTTTTGAGCTCTGGTTTAAAGTTCATGTTAGTTTAGGAGGGGAAAAGGGGAAACATAAATGAAGCAGAAATTCCTTTGGGATACCCAAAATGTAGCTATTTGTCTAGACTATGATTAATACAGTTGATTCCACAGACAAAGGTATGATTTGCAGTTTGTATAAGCTCCTGAGGGTATTGTCTCATCCTCTAGTTTTATTAAGCCTGAAAAATCTCTTCTACCTCAAAGGGGCACAGAAAAATTGTCATTTAAACTACTTTCAAGGTGAAATAATATTAGGCTTTCAAAAAGTGTAGCTCAAGTAACATTTAAGGTTCCCCTAATTACATCACACTGTCCTTAACACAAAGCTTGCCAAGCCTACAGGAGAAACTGTTGAGTGGATAGGGAGAGCAACCAGTTCAGTTCCTGTATTCTCCATGCTGCTTCTTCTTTCCTTGTGGCAAGGCTCCAAGGGAAAAGGGGGACTTGATGTTCTGCCTATCCCTTTCAGCTTCCTCATCCTCATCATATCTCTCATCCTCATCTTCGTCCTCGGCTTCGCTGTGGTGAGGGCTGGAATGCTGGGAGACAGAGGGCGATGGCGGCACCGATGAAGGCCTGGGGAACCTGAAACCTTCCGTCTGCCAGGGACAGAAGCAAGGTGAATGTGTCAGCTGAGCTCCTCCATTGGTTTTATACAGCAATTTAAGGTTATAAGTTATAAATAAGGTTATACCTTATTTAAAGTTAAGGCTATCATCACTTCAGAGGAAGCCAGTGGAAGTCATATGTAAGCTAGACCTGCCCTGCAATCTAAAATTAAGTTTCCCTCAACCCAGATCCTCCTCAGTCCTCCTCTGCCAGTAAATACACACTTGTATGACAGAGATGTTTACCCTGTGCCATAAACAATGTCCTGCCCTTCCAGCATTGCTTTTTGCAAAACATGGCTATCTTTACTGAGCCTCAAAACAATCAGCATAGGACAAAATCCTTCTGTACTCTGTAGTCAGAATATGCTTACTGAAATTCAGGTTTCAATCTAAACATTCAAAATGGTTTTCTACTTATAATGTCAGCATCTGCAAAACCAGCAAAGGGGTTTGGTCTGAACCTCCTCTCTCCTTAGTAAAAAAATTAAGAGTTGCTCTTTGAGGTTTGGTTCCAAGTAACATTGTTCTGAGCAGCCTCTCTTCTCAAATTGGTGCTAATCTGGACTAGGCAAGAACTGTTTGAAGGTGTGCCTTTAAAGTGACCCCTTGCAGCTCCAGCCAACATAGCATGTTCAGAAGAAGGCAATACCTTGCCTTGCTTTCCCGAGAACATCCTTTCCCAACTCCTCTCTATTTGGTTGGTGCAGAACATCTCCATGGCATTTAGCAGAAGCAAAAGGGAGTAGCAGCCACTCTTCCAAGAGGAATTTCAAAGGCCAGTTCCTCAGCTGGTGCAAAGTGTCATGGTCCTATCCAGCTCAGTCTAAATCATCTGAAGACGTGTTCCTGTGTCCCACCTGGTAACCCCTGTGTTTGGATCTGACACCAGTAGGTTGTGGTTTAACCCCAGTCAGCTACTCAGCCCCACATGGCCTCAGCACACTCCCTCCTGGAGAGGCCAAGGAGGGAATCAAAAGGGGAAAGTGGGCAAGCTCATGGGTTACATTAAGACAGTTTAGTAGGGAAAGCAAAAGCTGTGCACACAAGCAAAGTAAATCCAGGAACTCATTCCCCACTTCCCATGGGCAAGGAGGCGTTCAGCCATCCCCAGAAAAGCAGGGCCCCATCACAGGTAGCAGTGACTTGAAAAGACAAATGGCAGCACTCTGAACATCCCCCTTTCCTCCTTCTTCCCCCAGCTTTATATAGTGGGCATGATGCCATAAGGTCTGGAGTGTCCCTTTGGCCATTAAGGGTCAGCTGTCCCAGCTGTGTCCCCTCCCAACTCCCTCTCTACCCCCAGCCCATCACTGACAGGGTGGGTGAGGAGCAGAAAAGTTCCTGGCTCTGTTCAAACCCTGCTCAGCAAGAACTAAACCATCCCTGTGCTACCAGCACTGCTTTCAGCACAAATCCAAAACACAGCCCAGCTACTGGGAGAGAAATTGACTATGTCCCAGCCCAAAACAGCATACTCCTGACTGGAGACTAGGTCTATAACTTGTTAAGCTTTTAAGTAGGAGTTCCTAATTCTCTTTATTTAACCCAAACTTGTTAAATCTCTTCTCCCTCACACTCTTCCTCTCTCTCCTTGTAAAGCAGGCAAAATGAACTCATCTCTAAAAGCAGACTTTACCTTTGGTGGAGCACTTGGTTCCATCTCAAATTTATCTGGGAATGTTCTGCTGAGGGCCAAGTGTCTGGCATGCATGTAATACTGCAACACAACAGAGAAGCCATTACAAGCCATAGAAATCTTGGGTAGACTTAAGCAAGGGGGGAAAGGAACATAAAATGAGTTATTTTCTAAAAGATGGTGCTGAACAAAGGCTAAACAGGTTTTCAGATAAGCAGAATCCAGCTGATATCACTGCTTGTACTGTGAAATGATGAGCCATTCATGACAGATTCACAGCAAAGAGGTCTGGAGCAGAAGCTGAATAAGGTGTCTGTAAGATGTATTAAAATGGAAACTAGGACTTGTCTTGGTCAGTGTAGCTCCTATTGAGTGACAGGCATTCTTTATCCCTCAGGAAAGAATTGTGGGTTTCTTTTAACAAGGAAAATTTACATTTTTAAGTGTGCATATGTATTACACATAAGTTTTAGGCTCATTCAAAGTCACTTTGGACTGCACTGAAGCATGTGTAACAGCAACAGAGAAGTGACATTTATGAGTTCACTGATGCCTGGTATTTAAGAATTTGACAAAAATATTTTTAGATCCACTGTATTCCTGAGTTTGCAGCACATGCACGGAAAAAATAGCTCGTTATGTCTTATGCAGTGTTGGGAAACATATAAATACTAAGGCTCACACACAGGTATCAGAGCAGGAAAAGGTTCAAAACAGCTACAAAACTCATATATGTGCATCCACTTCTTTAGTCCTGCAGAATTGAGAACAATACTTCACTACTGTCTTCTGAATAGGTGGTACTGTAGTGCCCTGTGTCAAATTAAAAACACTACTTTGCATTTAAAGTACAGAGGCACTTGAGGACTGTTGAGGAGCCATAGAGCCCAGCAACATTTCATGGAGGATGGGAAAGATTTTTCAAAGTGTCCAGATGACTTAGGAACACAAATCCACCTTAGTGTAGGTGTTGCCAACACCGTCAGATTTTTACATTGTGTTTAGCACCAGCAAGAGCTCGGTGGTGTGACTGGATTCTGCTCTAACCTGTTCAGTCTCTCCTTGCCACTGGAGCATGGAAGGAAATGTGCAGGCTTTGCCTTTATCCCCTTAGAGAGGGGAATTTCAGCACGGGGCTGTGTGCTCGCACTGCTGAGGGCTCTGGCCAGGCCTACGAGCCTGGAGATTTTACTGCCTCTTTCTCACACACCCTGCCCAGGTACTTCCAGTCCAGGAGGTCGGAGAGGCGCTCGGTGCGGTTCCTCTGGATGATCCTCTGGCGCCGGTTCTGCTGGCAGAACCCGTACAGGAACTGGGTCAGCTGGTTGCACGACTCGTCCGGCGAGCGGAACCTCCTGTCCACGATGTAGATCCCTGAGGGACACCAGCGAGGCCGAGGTGAGTGGGACTGAAGATGGGATCTGACCTCCTACACCTCCCATCTACCTTCTGTCAGCTATCAAATGTTACATGCAGTATATTCTTTTAAATGTTAAAAGGCAGCTACAACTGGAACATTTGTTACCATTCTGATGAAATGGAGAGATGCAGAGAAATATGCTGGTTTTTTTTTTTAATTTAATTTTTTCTACTTTTCAGGCTGAAATTCAGCAAATTCTTCAAAACTCAGAGGCTTTGTTGATGATGTGTATGTATGTCCAAAAAGGTTCGAGCTTCTGGATAAAGATATATAATTTTTATTTCCCATAATTTAAAAAATACTGACTTCTTAAGGAAAACATAATCCATCTAGTGCTTTCCTAGCTTGCTATAGAATTCACAAGTGTGGATGGCCAGAATCAGGCTGTAGGAGAGAGGCTGTGTTTTCTGTAGAAATACAAGTGTTTCCATGGAGACAGCTAACTCACATACATCATTCAACAGACAATTCTGGCAGAGAGAGGGCAGAGGTAAACTTTGCCTCTACATTGCTGAGATTAATACTTTATTTTTGCCACCCTCCTTAAACCAGAGTGTTGGCAAGAAGAGGGTGCCAGACCTTGCAGCTCTCTTAATGGACACGAGAGATGCAAAACTACCTTAATGAAGTGCTTGGGACCAGCACAGTAATTTATACAACTCACACCTATGTTTTGGCAGAGAAGAGCAGGTGACCTGTGTTCTGTGGTCTCTCTGAAAGGTCTCAAAGACATGTTCACCTGGGCAGGTTATCTAGATTTTGTACCTGGCTCTAACCCTTGCCTCTAGGTCAGGCAAAGGTGTCACCAGTGTGGGGCTGTCACTGCCTGATTGTGGAAACAAGCCCAAGTACTTGCAAAGAGGCCCTGGTTTGGGAATGTGCTCAATATTCATAGAACCACAGAATTACAGAATGGGTCAGCTTGGAAGGGACCTTAAAGATCATCAAGTTCCAAACCCTGCCATGGGCAGGGACATCTGCCACTATCCCAGGTTGCTCAGAGCTATATTTTGCCTGATCTTGGACACTTCCAGAGATGGGGCTTCCAGTCAGCCCTGGCTAAGCAAGGAGGAAAGGACAGGGAGGGCTGTGCCTTTGCTCTGTACCTTGGGGAGGCCACAGCTTTAGTGACAACCACCAGTTGGAAAACAGGGGAAAACAACCCTAAAAGGAGGAGCTACTGAGGCAGAGGATGACTCAAGAGGCAGAATCATCCTGACGTATCAGGCATTGGCACTCCAGTTATGAACCTGAGCAGATCACTATTTATTTGAAGTAGATTCCTTGTATTTCCATGGCTTTATTTTTTTTAAGTGTACATGGTAATTTAATGTTTGTTTGGGGAGGGTCATGTCACTGGTCTTGAATCCCACACTATTAAGAGAAGCAGACTTTCCCAGCTTCTTTGGAAGGCTTAGAGCATTATAACCAGAGGCACTACAGGGAAATGCTGGGAGACTCCAGACTGATATGAGCAGTGATGAATTTGGAAGAATATGGAAAACAAAAGGTTAAAGGGAGACCGAAAAAAAATAACCCATAAAGGGTTTGGATAAATATGAAAGCTGAAATCACTTGTTCAACTTAACAAGATATTCAGAGCTCTGAATATATTCCCCTAATGCATTTCCTTGTCCTAGAGAAACACAAATTTGAGGGGTAACAGCATGCTTGCTGTGCTTTTTGCTTTCCTAACTCAGAGGTGATATTTTGATATGCTGTTAAAGTTTTTACCATAAGCTTCTGGGTCAGCAACATGTTCCTGCATGAAACAGCCAAATCCAGAGAGATTTGTGGTTACACTGGGAATGCCCATCACAGTACACTCAGCTGCAGAAAGAAACAGGCAAAAAGGGTTTCAGGACAATATACCTGCAGTGGTTTCACCTTTATGAGAAAACAAAAACAAAACAGGCAGACAGAAAGTCCCATAACAATAAAGCTGCTCTGAAAATGTCAAGTGAAAACAATAATAATGTTTTGTTGTGGATTATTGGAAAAAATATAAAAAGAAATTTTAAACACAAAATTCACCCTGTGTTTGCAAACATAAGTTTGTGTTTCAGAGCAGCTAAACTGAAAACTTTCTGGGACTGCAGTTTTTAAACAGAGAACCCCAATATCTGGATTTTAAATTGGAGCCTAATGTACACCTATGTGCATTAGTTGTTCACAACTCTTTACAAAGCTGAATCTCTTAGGGGCAGGAGCATATCAAACTTTGGATTTCGATAGCTTGCCAACAGGTCTCTATAGCAGGAAAAAAAAAACCCTCCAAAATAAAAATCCCATCCCAAAACAACAAACCCCATGATTAACTCAGGACTACATTCACAGCAGATGTGGAGCTAGTTTTATAAAATCAGAATATGTATAGATTTTTTGTAGTTTTTTTCTGTCACATCCATGAGTAAGGATAATTGCTTACCCTCCTTAAAAAGTTTTTGCCAAGGAGCCTAAGCCTAACCTAAACCAGCATGCAGACTCTAGTCTTACAAAAGTGCAGAGACATCTACATGGCCTTCACTCATATGACAATAAAACTGGTGTCTGTAAAATAGTTTTAGATATACCTTTAAAAATCAGTCTTTGTTTCTGGGAAATACAAATGAGTATTGACAGAGAGAATATTTTAAGTCAGAATCTATATGCTCTCTGCATTTTTAGAAATTTCCAGTTAATTCAATGAGATTCACTACCACTGCATGTATTTCTGTTAAATAATAGCTATGGCATTATATAATTCTCTCAAACTTGCTATTTTCAATTAAATCCACTAAACTATGTCAGCTGGCAGCATCAGATTTCTTTCCCTGCTTTTTTAAATATTTACATTCCTGCACACCTTTTTTAAAAATCCTTCAACCAAGAATTAAGTTTTAAAAATTATTTCTTGTTCTAAAGCCATAAAAAAATCAAAAGATTACACATTAGAACAGGAAAGAGCAAACTGCAGGGACAGTTTTGCCAGCAGTAAGACCTTTGCATGGCAGAGGAAACAGAGTTTAAAGAGTTTTTGCAGAACTTCAGAAGGAACTGGCTGCAGCAACAGAATGGGTGCTCATCTTTCTACGCTAGTTAAGGGTACAAAATTCCTACCTGGAGTGTAGCCCCAGGGTTCATAGTATGATGGGAATACACCAAGGTGGCAGCCTCTAACAAACTCCTCATAATCCAAGGGCAGCAAGGGGCTTGTTGAAGAAAGAAACTCTGGATGTAGGATCACCTGGATATTCAAAACTTACGTTAGAGGTAAAAGAAAACCATCATGGATATATTTCAATTATCAATAAACTTAGGCACCTTTATTCATTCTGGTCTTTTTCTAAGTATCTGGACAACATCTCCTTTGGCCACCCATCTGCTATCTACCCCACTGCTCACACTACAACACATCCTGCCTGTGTGCACTCTTGTCCTGAAAATAGGACTGATGATGAATCCCCTTTTCACTGGACAGGTATTTAGCTTTACCCTTCTTCACCAAGGGGGCCCACATGCCTTGAGAATTAGGCCTAAGGCTGTGGCATTTAGCAAGATTTTGTCTCTTGTACAAAGGTATGGAGGATTTACAAAGGCCTGGAGTGACAGGACAAGGGGGAATGGCTTCGCACTCTCAGAGAGCAGGTTAAGATTGGATATCAGGAAGAAATTCTCCCCTGTGAGGGTGGTGAGGCCCTGGCACAGGGTGCCCAGAAAAGCTGTGGCTACCACTGGATCCCTGGAAGTGTCCTAGGCCAGGCTGGATGGAGCTGTGAGCAACCTGGGCTAGTGGAAGGTGTCCCTGCCCATGGCAGGGGGAAGGAGTGAAATTATCTCTAAGGCCCTTCCAACACAAATCATTCTATGATTTTACCGGGATGTCTCTTTAGGAGGAGGCCTCAGACAGACACAGCACTTCTGAACTTCACAGCATTCCCTGAGATAAAGGAATGTTCACTGTACTCAACAGATCTCCCAAGAATGGATGGAATTTTGAAAGCAGGCACATTATAGCCCTGTCACCACAAACCTGTGCCTAATTAATCTTGCTGAAAGACACCTCTAAGGACCAAAGTTAATTTATCTGCATGACTCTGCAGGGTTTGAGGTTACTGCCCCACATCTGCTGCTTAGTTGAGAAGTGCCTTGTATGTGATGCCCAGTCAGCTTCGGGAGGTTAAAACGTGAGGGAATGGTTTAAACTGCTCTGGGTTTATCTCCCTGCATGAACATACCACAGCCATTATTCCATGCTCAGGATGGGCTTTTATCCCTTCTTAATAAAATTGTCATGCTACTCATTTGAGTAAACAAATGAATGTACTCAACCAGTAAATGGGCTGTAAGCTCATTTTGCAAGCTTACTTGATCCCAGTGATTTCACTGGAATTGCTGAGGGGATTTTTCCCATGCCAGCTGTGTCTGCCTGAATATGTTGTACCTCTCTCAAAATTACTTTCAATTTGAAGTTTACAGAATTTTTAAAAGGGTATTTAGCTCATTAAGTATTAAGCCTGTTCATGCAGGAGGTCATTTTTCAGGGTAAAGACAGATTTCTACAAACTGGACATCTGCTGAGAAGTAGATCATCGTGTCTGCTGTGTTATATCCTATCTGCTCTGTAATGCCTTCAAGCAGTTAATTCTGAGGCATTTTTTACTACATCTGTACGCAGTGCATCCTTCTCCCCTACTTTTGTTACATCTTGTGTATTATTACCACATGATGATCCCAGAATTTATTGGAGTTAATGCTCGTATGTTAAGCCAGGAAGAAGAAACTAGGAAGTATAAGAAAATATTTACTCAGGTATAGCCATGGGTTTAAAAAGAAACTGAGAATAATTGATATGTCATTGTTAGAGATACTTTGGATCTGGCTTTAAATAAAAGGTTTGGAAGAGGAAGAATTTGCAATTTTAGGTTCAACTTCGACTAGATAGATGTTGAGATAGTCATAGTTAGAATATCAGAGATTGCCAGGAAAAAAACAACTTCGGCAGACCTGTGAAAGCAGAAGCTGATAATTTCTGTGGTTTGACAAAGTAAACATGGAAATAAGGAAAAGATTTATTTGCACTAATTTAGTTTCAACAGGTGATGTAAACATGAGCATGGCATGAACAGGAATGCTTTCTGCTCAAAGCCCTGGTTAATCTTTTACAGAAAATGCTGAGTATCAGGGTGTTGCTCTTAAGAGATGAATCAATACTCCAGGAATGTCTGTGCTTAAACCTTGGACCTCCAGTTTTAAGCAAGTGAATCTATGTCAAAGTTTTCTATCTGGGTGCAAATGACCCATGGCACTTTCTTGATTTCAGCAGTTAGCAGCTACTCATTCAGTGCAGGAGGCAGCAATGGAAACAGCTCCCTAACCTCAGATTTCTAACTGGAAATTATCTTGGCTAAACAGCACCTGAGGATCCCTGTGCAGTGACAAGTTGTAATTCCTGGAAAGAGAGGAAGAGAGAAGTACTCTAGCAGTATAATACCACCTATCAAGAATGTAACTGCACTCCCCAGTGATGCAGACCGAGAATGTTCAGAGAAATCCCATTTTGGGTCTCAAATGAGGTGGCCAGAACGCACCTTCACACGGTCTGTGCGGTTGTTGAACAGCCCAATGCGCCGGATGGTGTTGAGGATTGGGTCATTGCTGTCATCAATCATGTTGTGGGTGGTCACTGGAGGCAGAGAGTGTCTCTGAGCACAGAAAAGGCAATCCATAAATCAGATAAACTCTTGGCAAACGGTTCTGTTGCCATTTCCTAAGGCTATTGGAAGACAGCGGCAGATTTTTTCATTGATGTAAATAAGCTTAATTTACCTCAAAATAAATTAATTTGTACTAACTTTAAGAAGGGTCCACCATTTAATTTTGAAGATTGTTAGTCAATGCTGTATCTCCTTAGCATTTGATTTCACATATTTAATAAAAGTGGAAAAATCCAAGCTCAGGAACAACTCCAAGTTTACACTTAGCTCAAAATAAAATAATTAGGAATGCATGTGACTGAAGCAATATCCATGGACTCCCCTAAAGGTCCATTTGGGTCATACTCCCATTAAAAACAATCAGAGCTGATTTTAAATGTTACTGATAAGAAGTGTATTTGCTGAAAACCTCTCCCAATGCACATATATATTGCTATATGCCATACTCAAACCTTTTACATCATCACATTCATTATTTTGATCAGATGTTTATACAAAGAACATATTTTCTGACCTGAGTTGAAAAGATGGCCCTTTTCATAATACTTATGTCATCTCGGTCAAGAATCTTGTTCAGGTCTGGGATTTCTCCTCTGCAAAGGAAACACACGACCAATTTTACCAAATGATTCACTGTCCTTTTTGTAAAGAAAATGAAGAAATGGCCAAGAAGGTCTGATCTGAAGTGTGCTAATGTCAACATGAACCTTTCCTTTGTTTTCATGGCCTTTCTATATTCCCTATATTCTGTTCTCCCATATACTTGCTGATCTCCTAATTAACTTTTGAAAAAAGAAAGGAAAAGAATTGCTTTCTTCTGTTTTTCGGACACAGCTTGTTTTTACTGCAGTTCCAGTCATCTCACCTGTGCTTTGGGTCATTCACTTCCAACTGTCTTCTGAAACTATATGATTGAATCACTAACACATTATACTTTGTCTCTGGTGCTTTTTTAAGCTGAAGTAGCTAGTTTTTGACAGTGAATAAGCCTTTGTGTTACTTAGACGTCCCTGTGTCTCTTAAGAGTCTTTCCACCACAAGCTGTTGGAACCTTTATTTTTTTTCCCTGTGATTTGCCTGTTAAACAAGTATCCTGTTTATGGTCCCATATCTTCCTACCATGCCTTCCTATGGATGTCAAAATTCTTTACATGAAGAAACAGCACAAGTAAAGCCACCTGAACATGAGGCTTTGCAAGGCAGAGCAAAGCAACTTATTCACTCACTTCAGCAAGGCATTGTAGAGTTTCCTTCCAAACTTTTCTTTCACAGACTGTGCAGTGTCCCTGGAAAGATAAATAAATATACATATAAAACAGGAGAATCCAGGACAAAGACAGCATAAAAGAGATTCCTGCTGCTGGAAATTAAACTGATAGACTGATGGAACCCAGGATGCAGAAGCAGACAGAGGTCTGGTTCTCAAATCTCCTTTCTCCAGCCAGCAGTTGTGCTGATGGATTCCAGCAGAGCTGAGGATTTATCCTGCACCTACAGATGAGTGCACTGGGAAAGCCAGGGGCAGGCTTTACTAGGGATTCCTTCTAGCCCTCTTCTCTGATCAGTGGACCACATGTCAGCTGTGAAAAAAAAGAGCATATATATGACCCTAGGTACAGCAACACGATCATTAATAATGGACAGAGAGAGCTCCAGCTTCTCTTGACCTGGAAGAGACATGCAAGATATAAGAATTAAACAAATAGGAGTTTTCAAAGCAAGCTTCCCCCTTCACTTTCTGCCCTTTTTCTCAACTCACAGACTATTGGAAACAAGTGCTATTGGAAACAAGACTTAAAGGTAGTTATCATAGTTTGCAAAACAAAAAAAACTTCCTGAAAACTCAGGCCAAGTTTTAAGCCAATAATGAGGCCTGTGTCAGACAAATATTATATTTTAGCTAAGGAAGAACTCCACTGAATTCCTGTTCTGCATGCAAAGAGTAATTTTTATTTTTCTGCCCGTGGCAAAAAGTTCTGTCATCAAAACAGCAACTGTACTCTAAATTTGAGTGAATCTACTGATAGTGAAGTTCCACTTCACAGAACTTTTCCTGCCTTTCTGATTTCTAATTATACTTTAGGCAAAACCAAAACTTGTTAAGTGAAATCTTAAACTTTACCAAGCTGGGAATCCACATACCTGTTTTTAGGTGCCCTTTCCCAGCTCACATAGACACAAGAGTGGACAAGTCAATTTTGGCTGAGTTGGAAAGCAGCCAAATGTTAAGCCACACTGATCTAAACCCCAGCAGGATCGTTCCCACATGGGTATACTTTCATAGATTGCCATGCACAATATCTTAAATTTAACCCAGATGGGATAGACTGCTTTTCCAGAAGCAGAGGAAAAGAAGGATTTTATACCCCAAGTCAGCCTTCACATATTAATGTCTAAGTGCTGTATTCCTGTATAAGTGCCAACCTCTTCTTGCCTTTAATTTCTGTGGCATCCTGAGAATCATTTGATATTATTATGAAATAATAATTATTTATAATTATTATGAAATGCTAGCAGGTGGGTTTATCCTGATTATGATTATGACCATGATGATGCTGCATAGAGTGATGCAGAGGGTCTTCTGCTTTTCACAGAGAAGAACAGCTGAAAGCAGTTTTTTCCTATACAGAATCACACAGCAGTTAAAGTCAGGTGAAGGTTAATCCTGCTCCTGCTTTACTTTTTTTGTTTGAAAAGTTGCAAAATAAGTAGGACTGTGACAATTTTCCTTTTATAGCTGTAAGTTTCACTGCTTGGTTATGGTCACTGCTTGTTGTAGTCCATATAGACAAGTATAGACAAATATCAACGGCTGATCTGCTGGATCACACAGTGCAACTTCCACATTTCTAAATAAAAGAATATGTGTAATTAATTTATTTTTCCCACAGAGAAGCTCACTGTTAAAAATGAGCAGGCAGTCTTTATTTATTCACTTCTCACAGTGAGAGAAGCTCACTCTGAAAAATGAGCAGGCAGTCTTTATTTTGTGGGAGCTCTGTGGCACATCCAAAGGGTGTACCAGAAACATCCAGAAGACATTCAGAACACTGGATTTTCTAGAGCATTTGACTCTGTTGCTACAAAACAAGTACTATTTGCTAATAGAATGACAACACAAATTAACTAAAAATAACTGTGGATTAAAAAAAAAAAAAAAACAGACCTAAAAGAAGAAATATTTGACCTTATTTATCTTTCCCATCTCTTTCATGCCTGAAATACATTCTAGTTACCCACAATCCTCAGTTGTAGCAAAAAGAGGGAGCGTTCTCCAGCTGAGACTTTTGCATGAGTCCCCATCAGACTGCACCAGGGTGGGAATGGCAATTACCAGAGCTGCTTCCGGACTGCTTGTCCTTTCAAGGTTTCCACATTGAAATTGTTGGTTTTTGCTGGCATGATGAAGAACACGATAACTGTAACATCAGCCTTATGAACCTACGTGACAAGAAATGGAGAGCAATTTAAAATAAAAAAATCTGATACAGAATATCACAGCCAACTTAAAGATTTAGTCACAGGAAATGCCAAATGCACTTTGGTTTTCCAGGAAGGCTCAGATCTTCTAGCTCTTGCTACAAACAAAGTTTTGTCAAATCAGAGATCAAGATGGAGATGTCACCCAGTTTTAATTTGGGCAATCAGATCTTCCTGAGCTCTCATGGTTTAGAGAACATGGCTTTGGCTGAGCACATAAACTGTAGAAAAATACAAGTCCTACACACTTTCTCACCTGACACAAACTATGCTGGCTCAAAGGAGTGAGTGTTTGCCTTACTATCTGAGGCATGCCTAGCCATGATATGAGGGAAATTCCTACAGCAGAGAAAGAACAACCATTTTCTACCTGAAACTCTGGCAAAGAACCTGCCAGACATGCAAAAAGCCACAAGTAACTTCTTGCCCATCTGACTATTACAAAGGCAGAAAGCACTTGCTGTGAATTCTGACCCTTTATTTCTAGGTGGTTTGACTCGCTAGTTTCTCCTGTGCATGAACAAGGTTCAAAATACCAGGTCCATTCATTGGTGCATGAATGAGGTTTTACTCCTCTCATCAGCTGTTTAATGAAAAGCTAAGGGTGAACTCTGTTCAGAGCTGTAAAAATTAAATTACTTTGAATTGCCTCCATTTCAAATTTTAGATACAAACCCATTCAATAGTGTGCCTTCTCTCAGACTGACACAGAGGGAAATGTACAGTGTTAAAAACCTATGGGAGTCATCTATCATGTTTATGTTAATTAATGTTCTTCCCTTCCCTCTCTTCCAAGTGGGTTCCAAGTCCATTGTGCTATAATCCTAGTGTGCATTAACAATCTCTCCCAACATCCATATTTTATTTGCAAAATTTTAGTAAAGTTTTCAAACAGCAGAGGAAAATGTCTTTGTAAAATGTCTTTGTAAAATAAAACAATTTCATGCAATGGTATGTCCTTTTTAGGTTCAGGCACAATACTGGGAAATTTAGGAAGTACCACCATTTCCAGACTTGTAATTAGTACAGGTAGTCTACTATTCCCAATGTAATTACCTCTTGAATTAATTACAGAGCAGGTGTTGCTACAACAGCTAATCAGATGCCGGCATCCACACTGGAAGAACAATGCAATAAATCCAGGCTCAGCTTCTGGGAGAAGCAACAGTACACTGCTCTATAGAGCCTGGGAAAACTAGCCTGTTTCCTTTAATTTCCATCAGCCTTGTTTACCATGGATGCCATCAGGAAGAACATTTTCACAGAAAGGGTGATCAGGCAGTGGAAGGGGCTGCCCAGCGAGGTGGTGGAATTCACCCTCCATGGAAGTTTTCAGTAAACAACTGGACATGGCTCTTAGTGCCATGGTCGAATTGACAAATGGGTGATTGGCCAAAGGTTGGACTCAATGATCTTGGAAGTCTTTTGAAGCCCTAAAGATTTTATGATTCTATGATATAAATCATTAGCTGCAATAAGAGATTCCTGCAATAACTGCTCAGGCAATTCTTTCCCTCTTATCGCACAAGACCTTCCACATTACCAGCACTCACAGGTAACAGCATGAAAATGCCACTAGCAGGCAGCTGATGTTGCACAGCACTGCCAAACAGCTGATTTCTGCTGGGGAAGAAATACTTCAGTTCTGTGAGGTGATCTGTGTGTATGAAGGGATTAAGAATTTCTAGAAAATCCAGAGTCACTAAATGCCATAATAATAGAAGGTGGTGGTAGAACAATTGTACTTAGGGCTTTGGACATTAGTGATTCTTTCATCCCTGCTGACAGAGCAGTATCATAACTTTTATCCAAATTTTCCATATTATTCAACTGTTAAAGAGTACAAAGGACAGAGTCTAGGACAACAGCTAATTGATCCTTGCCAAATGATTGAAAACCAATTAGCATTATTAGCATTTTTTCTGGGTTTTATTTTCAATATATTAGTCTTTGGGACACAATGGAGACATTTTCAATTGTATGTAGTAAGGGCTCTGCTCTGTGATTTTTAACAAGGCCTTGCTCTTACCTTCATTGAAGTACTCCATAAAGACATTTAGAAACATTGCACCAATTTTGTTGAGGAAACAGAACCACAGAGACCTGAACGGATTCCCATTGCTTTGCACCACACCACTGTCACTCTATGAATTTTAATGCAACATTCCCATCCAGTGGGGTAGCAGAGATTTAAAAGATCATAAACAGGTCCTAACAAATTAAGCAATTTGCTTAAAAGGATGTTTTTAAAATGCCGCTTTAAAGGCTTACTTTTATTTCCATTATAATACAGAAGCTATCAGGGTAAACTCTAGAATACTATTTTTGTTACTTCTCTCTAAAAACTGGGGAGGCAACCATGGATTAACTTCTTGAACTATGTAATTAATTATTTTCAATTATACAACCAATCTATCAATTAAAACTGTGTGAAATCATCATATATTCTGATGGTTCAGGAGGAGAGCCCTATGAAAACTGTGAATATCCCATAATTACTTCCCTATAAACCAGAGTATTGAAAGGGAATTCTTGTAGGTGACTTCCACAGGATGGTGAGTTTGAGCATAAGCTCTATGCTTTCAACAGCTGTGTAAGCTTTCTTACCCTCAGCAAAAAGTTTAATCTTGATAAGGCTTCTAGAAACATATCAGCTCCTTTGTTGGAAAACTCGTATCTCCCAGCAATGAAGAAAAACAAGGTCTTGTCAAGATCGAAGTCAAGGTGGCTGAAAGCAAGAAAACAGACAAGAACAAAGTATTTCTCAAGATACAATCAAATAAAACACACAACAGCTTTCTATTCTGGAGGAACTTATTATCCCCAGAGAAAAATCAAAGTGAAGCTTTTCTGCTGTGCTTTAAATTGACTATCTTAATCTGACTAATTGCATCTTGGGTAAATAACAAACAGATCAAGATCTGCTGTCTGAAATCACAATCTGTTAAGTAGAGTCAGATCTGGTGTCTAAAATTCCCTTAGCTTCTGACTGAGAAATCCCAGACAGACATTTGAATAAGCTGGTTTCAAATTTCCACTCCTCTATGAAGTACTTGTTAGTCCTCCTGCTTTGGTTCTTGCTTTAAATAGTGTTGGACAAGCATTGCTAATTTTTGAAAAGTAAAAGCATACCCATAGAAATGACCTCGAATGAACTCTTGGATCCTAGCCTTGTACATGGAATGCAAATTCTGAAACTCATGCATTGCTGAAAATTTCTTAATGTTCAAGCCATTTGGGGTGACAACATCTGGAAAAGCAGAGAAAAGGCAGAGGTAGACATCTTCAGAGTCAGAGAAATCTTTAAGGAAAGAACCAATGTGTCTCTCAGGTTTATGTGAACAGGTTATGTTTTTATGTTATTCAGGGGAGGGAACAGCACTGCCTCCACAAAGCTCTTGCATATGACTCTGCACATCTGCAGCATCAAAGCAGCTTCACCTGTCCTCAGCACGGGGCAGACCCTGCCCTTTTGTCCTGTCAAGACCCCAGTGACGTCTCCATTGAGCCATACATTTGTTGTGTAACTTGCCCTTTACCTCTTTATCCTTGATATCACTGTTGCCTGCTCAATCACTACAGATTGAGAGCCCTTGGAAGCAGAAATTGTGCTATGGCCTTGTTTACTGCATGGCACAAGAGATACCCATTCTATCAAAACTTCTGAGGATTTATCAAAAAAGGGAGCATATAAGAAACATTTATAAAACAGCCTCTTTCCAGTAATCAGTTGTGTTTTACCTAAAAATATCCATGGAATAGTACACTTTACATTTTTACTGCTGCTCTCCTCCAAGATTCTAAAGGATCTTACAATTAAAATTTGTTCATTTCCAGCATTTTAAAGGTAGAGTTTTGGGATATACACAGAGGACGGGCACTGAAATTCAGTCACGCTTAGCCTTCCTGGTAGATCACAGCAGCTATTCAAAGGCTTGCCCCAAATCCAGTCCAAGTAAATGGAAAGAATGCCATTTTCTGTCCTTTGAGCTGGGTTATGAATGAAAATGAAAGGGAAGGCCAGTTCCTCAGCAGATGTATTTCATAGCACCACAACTGACTGAAACAGACTTATACTACTTTATGATACTTGCCTGACATTATGCAAATGGCACAGCCATTTTTGATTATTTCCTTGAGAATTACAGTCTGCTTTAGCAATATATGTGTTTCCCTGCCATGTAAGTGATCTGTGGTTAAACTTTCACCTGAAAATGTCCTGAAGCACTGTAGGTTAAACTACAAGAGATAAAAATATAACCTTTAGTAGTAACCATGAAATAGCAAAAGTCTTGATAGATCTGTTTCTGGAATACCAATTCTGAAACTAAAGACCAGGAAATCTTTACTTGCTAGGTACTGAAGATTTGGTTTTCAATGGCCAAACAGTCTTGGTGGACATGAGGAGAAAACTTGTGCTTTTACCTTCTCCTGCCCAGCACTTAAAAATTCTCTGAACAAAGACCTCTGGGGGGAGGTAACACAGCAGAACCATCCTCCACTGTCTTTACCAACAACACACCTTCTCCTTTCTCTGACCTGTTCCTTGTTCTGTGTGGGAGAACTGGCTCGTGCAGGACAGAGCTTTGAGACTCCAGCCATCTCCAAGACTTCCCAATACAGGAAGAATCCCTTCCCCAGCTATTTCTGGCCAGCTTCTTTCCACACTCACATTCATTTATCAGGGAGTTTTGGAGAGTCTCACCCACCAGCAGCAGCCTGTGCATAACCTACTCCCATGTCCTTTGGTTTAACTGCAGCTTCATTTATCCTTTCCTGAGGACTGGGGCTCCATCCATCTCTTGCTTAAGGCTTTGAGATGCATGACAGATATGGTGGCCCAAAGAACCAAGTACACTATTTCTGCTCAACACACAGGAATATTTTGAACATGTGTGAGGGATGAAGTGATGAAAGAGAGTTTGGTCCCGATGCTGGTTTTTTTTGTTTGTTTGTTTGCTTTTGTTGCTGTTCTTATTGTTTAATGAAATAACAATACTTTTGCTTGAGAAATTGTCCCAAGAAGGCCAAACCAGAATGTTTTGACTTCTGTATTTATAGGAAAGAAACTGACATGGTTTAAGTAATATTAGCACAGTTTTCTCTTGATGGATCACTAACAGTAGAGTTGACTTGTACTTTTTTCAGAGTTTCTATCTATGATTTTGATCAAATACATACAGATAGGTAGCCTAGATCTAGAACTCAATTGATACCTGAATCTCTTGGAATTTTGATTCAAACTCCTCTCTACTGCTAATGAGAAATATGTTCCATATCTGAGTGAAAACATTAGAAATCCTATAACATCAGTTTTCAAACCACAAGAAAATAACTTATGATCACTGACAAAATCCTGCTGGATACGTCAAAGATACTAAAGCTTTAGACAAATATGGTTTGATAAATTGTTGATCACATAACAACTGCAGCAAGTGGGATCAGCATAATGCAAGCAGTCATTCTGCCAAGTTTAGACTGGCAAATTGGCCTTTGTCCCACTGCAAAAGTTCTCTATGCAATTTGCTTTATTAAATTTTAAAGGGACCTCTCCAAGTGATGAGATTTATAATTTAAATTATAATCCAAGTTTGATGTTAAAGAGGAGTAGCAGAGACACCTCAATTTAGCATATTTCTGAGTTATTTTTAGCTAACTATTTGAAAAATAGTTGAAAAACTATTTTTATCTCAATAAATGCAAATAAAATTTAATTGTGCTAATTCAGCATCCTCCTTTTAAAGGTTTATTTTTAAAGTGGATGGAGAAATGCACACATGCTTTCAGTATTCATGTTCCTTAGCAAGCTCAATGACCTACTGAAGGATTGATGGGTGTTTCAAAAAATCAATGTCTATGCAGATTTCACAACTTCAGAGAGAATAAATAGTGTGAGAATAGGTTCCTGCACAGTTTATTTGTGGTCTTGGATTCAGAGAAACTATTAAAGTACTTATTCTCATCAGACTTCCCACTTAGAGTTGTTTCTTAGGATTTGGGGTGACAATTTCTACTGAATTTATTTCTAGCTATATCAACATGAAGCATGACATCTCTCAGTAGTTTTTTAACCCAAACATTAAGTATATTTACTTGGTTTCTTCAAAGTTGCAAGAATAATCACAAAAAGCTCAGGCCTGTGAATCTCTGTGCATGGAATTCTCTTCAGCTTCAACTGATGTTTTATCTGTGAGCAGTCTGGAGATTTTCTTCCCCAAATTAAACTGGATTCAGACTCATTTCAGTCTCCTAAAATCCCAAAACACAGACTATGATTTTCAATGGTAGCTGTGGTGGGGAGAAGTGTCATGTCTATATTAAAAAAGCTTCAAAAGTTTGATTTTCAGAGTGCTCTGCACTCTGAAAAATCAAGACCTTTCAGAGGTATCCCAGTTTAAATGACTGAACTTCAGAGACTTTTAAGACATGGCTTTTGTTCTTAAAATAAAATGAAAAAGATAATCTAAATCCATCATCCTATTGACAGCTAGTCAGGAATGAGGCAAAGGACTCCATGAACAGCTCTTTCGTTCAGGTTCAGGAACCACAATGTGGCTTGAAGCATTGAAGTTAATCAGGATAACAATCCCAAACTATAATCAGCACTGCAAATCAACCAATAACTCTACAAAGAGTAAGCAAAAAAATCCCCCAAATAAACAACTAAACCCCAAAAATAAAACAAAAAACCAAGTTCAAACAAAAACAATAATTTGAGCACTGTTTAATTTAAAATAACCAAGATACCAACACACCTGCTAAATAGTCTCCAAAATTGTTGTGCAGTTTTCCCTCACGCTGCTTACCTGCAGGTGGAGTATTGGGATTTATCCCTATAAAGCACTGAGGTGATTTAAAGAGAAATTTGATGACACATCAAACTGGGATCATGACCTTACTCAAAACCCAAGCATGGAACAAGACAAGGTTTCTAAGCTTCATATTTTATGAGCCTAATATCAAGAGGAAAACCAGACAAATTATTGGGCACAGAACTATTTTTCAAACTCTACTTGTTGGCCTAATAGAAAATATTTTATCTATATGAAGCTTATCATGGTTCAGTTCTAAAAGCATGGAAACCCTGCCACAGACAAAATTCCTGAAGTTGAGGAGTCCTGGCAAAAAAAAGCCTAACATCCATGGAAAATTGGTTAATCCCTGTAGCATAGCCAGACACACCTGTGCATGTGCTCTGTCTCTTCATGTTTGCATACTGCCTCTATTATGTTCATTTAGTCTAAGGATATGTGGGCATTCTGAGGAAATAACAGTAAAAAAAAATGATTCAAGTCTTACCAGGGCTTTTTTTAAGCATATGTTCTGCTTCTGTAGCTGTGATCTGGGAGACTGTGGTGAACACATGGGCACAATGCACAGATGCCCGTTCCATACAGTACCGATGGTAAATCTGCCTCTCTCCAGCCTCCTTGTCAATGTCAAACTGTTAAATAACAAAACCAACAAAAAAGACACCTGTGTGACATGAGCATCAAACTGTCTCCCTCAGGGAAGGTTTCTCCTGCTAGGCTCCTTTTCCCCAGGGAATGAGAACCACAAGATCCATGTGATTATGCTGCTGTTTTGTCATTCTGGTGTTTGAACTGTTTTATCAACTTCAAGGAATCTGAAAGAGCAGGAGCGCTCTCAGATCCTGCTTGTTCCTCAAAGAATGGCAGCTCTGCCATGGAAGGAAATCTAGATTAATGATTCCATGAAAGGTAAGGATCTGTGGAATTTGGCCTGGGCTGGCAATGTATCATGTTGCAGCTTTCACGGGCTTGTTGGAAAACTTGGGAGAGCAGGGAGGTTGCTGGTAGCTGAAGGGAAGAGAAGAAAACAGGAATGGGGATGAGGACAGAACCTGGGGACTTGGCAGAATGGTGGGAATCACAGGTAGGCAGGAGAGAAGTGGAGGGCAGGATATAAAGACAAAGTGACAATTCTCAGTGGAAAAAAGAAAACAGAACATGAGATATTTTCTGACGCTCAGAGATATTCTTCCTCCAATTCTGCCAGTGTCACTTGCTGCTTCTTATATTTCAGTTTGAACTCCCTTAATTTTTAGAGACAGATGCAAGTTAAACTGCTAGATAAGACATTCCAAACACCCAAGTATTTCTAAATCACCTTTAAATCTTGCAGCTACCCTTTTTTTAACTTATGTTATCCTGATGCAAAGAAAATGCACAATTCCCTTGAGTCCACGCTTAAAGGTTCAAATGTTCACTAACGGTGTCCACAGCAAAATCACTACAACATAGTCTATGAAAGGTGTCAATGCTTTCAATTAAATCACAATCCTCTTAGTCTTCCATGATGTTTCACTTCTGGAAACAGAAGTCTTGAGTCCCTAAGGTCAACAGCATGGGCACCCAGTGGCCTGTGTGAGTTTCATGGAGGGTGACAATGACTCTCAGTGAGCTCTGCCATGATCGCTGCCTAATGCAGGCTGCACAGCCTGATTCTGATTGCATTTGACTGTGTAACTTTGACCATAATAGATTTAACCCCTATCACAGGCAGGGCAGACAGCACTTTCTATAGTTAGGACTGTGTGACCCCTGCCATAGCCAGCTGCTTTTAGAAGCAGTTGTGTCCTCATATATCGTCTTTTCTGCATTCCCCATGAGAATTTTGGAGCATGAAATACAAAGGATATTTTCTCCAGGACATTCATCTCATTTGCCACAGAAATTGAGTGGTAGAAAGAACACAAAGAGAAAAATAAAGGGGAATTCATTTGGCTCCTTTTAGTGCCACAGGTCTCAGCATCATCCTTGGCTTACACTAAACTGATTCACAAGGAGCTCTTAACTGCATATTTGATTGTCTACACATTCTGTGCAAAAAAAGATACAAAATGGGACAGTTCTTTAGCATGCTAGACAAACACATGAATGGGATGGGCACAACTACACAGTCATAATTATGAAAGTATTTTCAAACACATCTGGCTTTCTATTAAAAATACTTTTGAAATTGCTAGCAAACAAATTGCTGGTCAAACTTCAAAGGCCTTTTGTTCTCTTTTTGCTTTCTCAGCAAGAATGGGTTTTAATTACAAAATGTGATTAAAAATTAAATTTGGGACATGCTCACCAACTGTTGATAAAGACTCCCTGTAACACTGCTGGTGCAAAGGTTTATAAAAAGATTGTTAAGCACTCTGACTTATTTCTAGTTAACTTTTATTTCTTTGGTTTCATGAAAAGACTTTACATATTTAACACATATCAGTGCTAATTCCTTCATTGCAATTCATTTTCCCACCTTTCATAAACAGTAAGTATTTTATTTTGTGTATGCTTGTGGGGCTTTTGGCATGTTTTTGCAAAGGTACACAATTCCACATCTATTAGGAAGAACAAACAGAGGTCATGGGGTTCTCACATTTCATTTGCTCTCGCTCTCCAGCAGCTTCCAGCACCAATCAGTAAAGCAAGACCTTGACTTTTCACCTCAGGGTGGAGTAAGAACTGTGCACTTCTGAGCAGGCTAGACAAGCGACTTCAGAAAAGAGCCTTAGCCAAGTTGAAGGGCAGGTTAAATGAAAATTAGTTGATGAGACAGTGCAGGTGACTCATTTAACCCAGCTAGTCCTGTGCAAAGCTGAGCCTGCCCTGACAATCTCCAGAGTCAGAGGCACTGTGGGGCATGGGACAACATGCTGAAACCAGCAGGACACCTGGGCAGCTCCTCACCCCCAACCAAAGCTCCTGCTCAACCCTGAGCCCTGCTCTGTGTCCAGCCCAGCTCAGGCACCTGTGAACTCTGCTCCAAACCCCTCGTGCTCAGCCAGAGCAAAGCGAGGTTCCCAAGTGAGTCACACCTGCTTTTGTTTGTTTGCTGTTTCCAGCAAATGGGAACACTGGCTATGCCACAGATCACAGCTGCATCAAGAAAAAAAAAAAAAACCCTAAGTCAGATGAACTGTTTACAGAACCCTTTAGGGTAGAACAAGCTCTTAAGGTCCTTTAGCCCAACCATTTCAGTGATATTTAAAGGCCAACAGCTTCAATATCCACATCCTCTCCTTCCCTGACCAGTGGAAAGCAAGCAGATTATTAGAATTTACAAGAGGGCAAGGATTAGAAGGGGAAATAACTCCTTTAGAAGGCCACTCTGATTTCAAAGCAAAAGATGTTCCACAGGTACAATGCTTTGGAGTAAAATTTGCATTTGCTGCAGTGCAATTCTGAGGGAAAATTTTGGTTCATTTCTGTGGATTCTTTGGTTCATTTTCTATGGATCCATGTAATGAGCATAACATCCCATTGATCTCTTAAAATTCAACATGTTAGGGGGCACAGCAGGTAATCACTGAGCCTCCCAGCATGACATTCTGAACTTTGAGGGAAAAAGAGGAGAATATTAAGCAGTTATGTTTCTTCTGGAAACAGTCACTGAAGTAGTAAATCCAAATCAGCCATTCCTACTTCAAAATTATAAAGATGAATTGCAAAGTATTTCCAAAACACAAGAATCATTTGAGAGTGGAAAAACAGAAAGGACTATATTAGCCATCTAAATCCTTGTCTGAAAGAAAGACAAATTATTTGTCACAGTCTACCAAGAATCTCTAGATAATGATATTAGCCTATGGTGTCCTAATGAAAAAAAAAGGATGGTGAAAACCAACAGAAGTTAAACCAATACAAATTCAAACTGGAATTAATATATGTAATTTTCCTAAATAAAACATGACAACATCTTTTCAGAAATAATACAGACTCACTATTTAATACCCTCACCATTTAAACCTTACCTCAAGAGTGGATAACATCACTGTAAATATTTTGTAATTCAAATAAAAGGTACAGGTTTGATGCCTGAGGATTTTAGAGAACAAAATAATCTTTCTTGGTCTTTTAAAAGAGTGGTACACTCAAGTTCAAAGCGATTCTGCAGGACCAAGGAACAGTCAGAGACTGGTTTGAAGTTCAAATTCCTAAGTGACTAAAAGGTAGAATGGAAACATTTTTGCTTCCAGCATAATCTCACTGGCTGCTGCTGTCTAAATTAGGTAAGAACCACTCCCTTAAAATCCAGCTAACATCAAATTTACCTCCAATTGACTGTTGCCTTATGTAAAGAGAGATTTCATTCTGGTATGGCTCTGCCAGGCCAAAAGAGAATGAAATTTACACTTCCTGGCTTAAATCAGATTTCCATCAGCTGTTCTGTTGACAAAGTGGATTATCTTTGTGTAACAGTGAGTTCAGTGACAAACTGGACAGTCTAAGTGGAGTGAGACATTGTCAGCAAAAAAGCTCTTGACTATTCATTTTCATCGGGATTTTTAGTACTTTTCCTTTTAGACTTCTTGGGACAGGATTTTCTACCACTTTGCAAACAGGATTCAGCTGCACCTGCATGAGCTGAATGAAAATGTTCCAAGTTCTAGACAGAAGTGTTACACATCAGCAGGGCAACCTAAGGAAAAAGGCAATGAAGACTTTTTTTTCCTTCTCCTTTTCCCATCAAACTCAAAGTGTTTTTTTAGTAAGAAGCATCAGAGGCTGAACCACACAAACTTCTTCATGATGCCAGGCCACTGTTCCCAAAAATAATTTCAGATGATGACCTCTCCAGGTTAAATAATTTTCCAAAATAAGCTGTCTATTCACCTAGGAACTTGTTTGGATCACTGGTGTCTCAGTCAATTTATGAAAGGTGCTGGTTTATTTAAAACTCTCAAGGCATGAAAGGATACAAAAAAAATCCCCACACAAAACAAGCAAATAACTAAATCAGTCCCCTCAAACAATAGGGAAAACAATAACAGATTAAGAATGTTAATCTTCAGCTGAGAAGCCAATTCCTCCTGAAGAGAGAAAGGCTCCACAGACCCCAAGATTTTTTTTCACAGAAATTCCTACCTTTTAGCAATTTTGGTTAGTTATCTTGGCAACAAACATAATCTCACACACCAATGTAAAAGCTGCTCTGGACATGGAGACTATGGGAAAATGCCCTATTGGCTGGACTACTTAGATATACAAAATTTCTTAAACTTCTCTTGGGAATTAAAACTCATAAAAAACCCTGCTTGATATTGAAATTAGGCAGTGTGGAGTTTGGAAGAGTTCAATAACCCATAGGTTTAGTGAGCAGTCCCTGACCCAGTCATGTACCCAGGATTCTTCAAATAATTAAAAGCAAATAAAAATAAAGACACTGTCAGTTACTGTACATGTCACCCCATTTTGTTCTTTTGGTTTTCCCTCCCTTCCTTTCTCCAGGATGAGAGTGAATTAAATATGAATCTAGGTACTAAATTATGCACTAAATAGTAACACAACAGTGTTACTTCTGGTGGCCACTGCGCTCCTCAGCACCTGCTAAGAGTTAAACACCCAGGTTCTCACTGGAACAGAGGCAGGTAAATTCCAGCCAGCCCAGATGAACTGAGTTAAAACTGTAAGAATATAAGAATTGTATAAGCTCAAACCTTAACCACTGAATCATTAAGGTTGGAAAAGACCTCTAAGATCAGGGAGTCCAACCTTTGACCAATCACCACCTTGGAAATTAAAGCACAGCCCTGAGTGCCATGTCCATTGCTAAGCTGTAATACTGCCTAAGAACCAGGATCCCATCTCTGAGGGAAAGAGCAGATGGCTCAGGAGGAGGTCAGGACTCACACAACATTACAGTTTTACATCCATATAGCACCCTCCCATCTTCCAGCCATCCACAGCTTCCCTCTACTAGGCTGACTGGGTTTGCAACCCCCCCAGAAAATGTCCTCTTACAGATTACAGGCTGAGATGTGCCCTCAGCTCATGGAACAGGGAGTTCTGGTAGCCCACAGCTCAGGACTCCACTGATCTTGCATCTTCTAGCCCTGGTGATCTATGGGGTTGATTTGACAGTGCAGTGGGAGAGTCCTGCACTGTGCGGGCAGTGCAGACCTGCCTACCAGGCATCCTAACTCAGCATTTTGTGGACTGTGTTGCGGGCTCGAAACAAAGACGTGAGGTTTCCTCTTTTCTCTGTATGAGCTGTACACGCCTGATTGCGTCAGGCACAACAAGGCCACACGCTTTCATTCTGTGCTGCAGCCATTTTTCTGTGACACAACACATCCTGGCAGCTGCTGCCTGGTGGGAACGGTGTTCTAGCTGTGAAACACCGGTCAAACGTGAGAACTTAATCATACTTCAAAGGAAAACATTTATGCAATAGCACTGAAACAGGAAACCCAGCTATTTTTGGGGTAGAAGGGGGTGAAATGCTCCAAAAAAATATTGCTTCTTCCAAAGATTAAACATTAGGAAGCCCTAAAGAATCTTCTTCACTAAGCAAATTGCTTGCTTGACCTAAATAGTTTGCTGCTAGAAGGCAACAACAAGAATATGTCTGAAGATCTAGCTGTTATTTAATTATGGTATTCGAGATCAAGCTCTTGTGTCTCAACTGACTTTTGGGCCAAGGTGACCTTTTCTCAGCCAAAGAAGCCCTCCCTAAGATAGTTAAATTTTCCAGGAAGAGTTTTAGCATCCTGGAAATATTAAACAATGTTATAACAGCTTGACATAATTTCCTCTATTAGTACCTTTAATTGTCAACCCACAGAGGGTATAAAGCATTACAGCCTAGAAATCCACAATTTCCTTCCCTTAAATATTATTTACAGCCATTTAGAATGATATATGAAATTGATACTTATGTTTCTTTCCACATATTCTTAGAATAAAATCTGAATAGACATTTCTGTATTCGTGACATAGCTGGTGGCCACCAATGGGATTTGTGAGGCTTTGAAGGATGGACAGTGCTTTCACACATAAAGATGTTCATGTCATGTGTGGACAGAAAAAAATTAGATTAATACTGTGACTAGTTTATAAATATATTAAAGTCTGCAGGTTTAGTCAGATGTAAGATCATTAGAGTACCTTTTGAGTACACAGACAAGGGTGAGGCCCCCCAAAAGTATTCATGAAGAGAAGAAAACCCAGTTGCTTTGAGAAAAAAAGGACTACTTTCCAGACTGCTTGCAGCTCTCTCAATAAACCAGAATCAAAACAAACCATTCTGTATTATACACACAGAGAGACTATGAGTGAGCAGGAGTGTCTGGACTCCTACACAGCAGGACTGTGATGTTCATGCTGCCTTATTAATGCACCTAACACCATAACTAACTTAGGAGTCTAGGAGAGATGATTTACAAGGGCTTGGAGTGACAGGACAAGGGGGAATGGCTTCAGAATGACAGAGAGCACATTTAGATTGGATATCAGGAAGAAATCCTTCCCTGTGAGGATGGTGAGGCCCTGGCACAGGGTGCCCAGAGCAGCTGTGGCTGCCCCTGGATCCAAGGCCAGGTTGGATGGGGCTTGGAGCGACGTGGGATAGTGGATGGTGTCCCTGCCCATGGCAGGGTCAGAATGAGATGATGTTTGCCAAAAAAACCCCAAACCATTCCATGATTCCCTGTTTCTGAGTCAGGCCAGCAATATACAACTGCTTAGGCCTTGTCTTTGGAAGACACAGCTCCCCAATGTGTCAAGCTTACAACATCCAACTGAAAATTACCAACTATGTCATTTTCTTCACTGTTTTTAGCCAAGGAAGTGAATGAACAATGTGGCTCTTTTATGTACCTCTACCTTCACTGAGTGCTGGAATGGAAAAACCTCTTGCATTCAGGTTTGTCTGTGACCATATGAGAAATCCCAGATCAGGCAAGGTACCCTGATGAGGGCAGTGCAAAAAACATTTGGGTCCTTGAAACATTGTTTTGTGTTATGCTTTGAGTGGAAAAGAGAACAGTGAAAATCAAATCCGACAGACAGTTTACACACATTCCAAGAAACACATGTGAGTCTTTTGAACTCAGAAAGTACTTCTACATTTGCCAGTTACAAATTAGGGCTAACCTGAAATGCTTGAAATTAGGACTCATTATGGTTTGTAAAAATTAAGAAGCAGGCTGGGGGGAAAAAAAAGTCAAAGCAACCACGATCCCCTTCAATTCTGGGGTATTTTTCGCAAGAGGAGGGCTACTGGTTATTTTTTCTACTGTATTACATTAAGAAAGACTTTTGTGAGGCTACACCTGAAGGGTCAGATGTTGGCTAGAGCTGAATAGGTTTTACTAGTTTCCACTGAGCCTTCAGACCTGTTAGATGAGACAAAAGCACTCATGCCTAGACACTTCATGATCTTAAAAATGTTGATTCTTATGCTCTGGAATCAACAACCAGCTATGGGTCAGTCATAAGCAAGCACACAAGCCAGAAAATACAATAAATAGTGTAACACCATAAACAGAAAGGGAGATGGTAGACAATTAGCTAAATAAACAGAGAAGAATGAGAAAAATGTCTCTTACTTGGTCCAGATTGTTGTAAAAGTCAATATTGGCTGCACACAAGTATCTGCCAAGCAGAGTTGCATGGGTAGTAAAAATTGTGGCGACGGGAAGTTTCTGTGATCGAGACAGGATTAAACCCACTCCTGCCTGCCACTCGTGGAAGTGGGCAATTATATTGGGCTTGTCATCAAACTGACAGGAAAGCTGAAAAGAAAAAGAAATACATGAAACATACATTATCATGTCCATCATCCCAGCCCCAGAGAACTTTGCTTTTTCTTTTTTTGGTGAAGCCTTTTGAACACTTGTTTTCCTTCTTGTGACAAAACAGTACAATTTTAAGAGGACATGTGCCTTGATTTCCATCAGCTCTAATCCTTAACCCAAGAAAAATGTGTGCCTCTCTAGCTCCTCAGAACAGACCTCTTTCTAGAGTGTCAGAGGGCTCTGGCAAGCACAGTCACTCAGACTCCACACTGGGCAGCCCCACTGCCCTTCTTCTGGAAAAATATAGTTGAATGACCAGTCAACATTTAAGTTTTAAATACAAATTTGATTTACATTGAGATCAACTTCCTAAAAATCTTGGTTTTCAAACTGGAGAATAGGAACCACATCCCAAGTAGTTTTGGTCTGCAAATCTCTAGATTTAAAAACTGTACCTCTTTCAAAAACCAGGCTGTTAATGATCCAAAAATCACAGCATCATTGGCTTCTCGGTCATGAAAAGGGATCCCTATGTTGCTGACTTCCCAAAATTCACCTTTCCACTTGTCCAGGTTCCAAGCTGCTGATCCTATATCAAACAGTAAGACATAAGGGCTGCCCTCTATCAGCCATCTTCCAAAAAAGACCTATGAAAAAGAGGAAAGGATAAGAAGGATAGAAAGAAAAGGTTAAAGTGAATGTAAAGGCCAGTTAGCATAACAATCTTCATCCATCACATCTGAAGTATTTCACACAAACAATGTGTATTCACAGTCCTACAACCCAGGACTTGCAGTTTTCTTTGCAAAATACATAGAGTAATACTGAAGCAAAGGAAACTATAACCTTTAGGAACATTTTATTTTTAAGTCTTTCCTTTTAGATTTTCATTGCAATAGTAACTTCTTTTCTGTGAAAGAAAAAAAAAGGTTAGGAAGACTACACTTGCTTGAGTAATGAGGTCTTCCTATTGAAGTATCTGAGCCGGTTCTGTTCTTATTTTAAAATTTTCATTTTCTTTCACTTATATTTGTCTCCAGCCTTTTGCTATCCATGCTAGATTACTGGGAAGAGGTTTTGTAGGACTGATGCTTTGTGCCTGTATCTACCATGACATTTCTTCCTTCTTCCCAAGAAGCACAGAGGGGAAGGATTCCAGTTCCATTTGGAAGAGTGGAAGGATCAATCAGAAGTGGAAGATCAATAAATCTCAACACCTAAAATCACATGAGGCTAAAAATGCAGCTTTCCTGCTTTGTCTCCATTAGTATAATTAAACATCTCTAAGAGTATTCACAACTTCACTGCCTGCACTGGCTTGCCCAACCCAGCTGGGCCCACACTACAGTCTGCAAAGTCAAATAATTTCACATTAAATCTGGCATCAAAACAGCTGGGACCTCAGGGGTTGAACCCAGCCCTGATGCTGCAATGAGCTGAAGAGAGGTCAGGTCTTGAAAACAAATAAGATAAAAGCTTTTGGCCTGTTTTCACAAAAAGTACAAGGCATAACAAAGGCAGGTTTGCTCCTTTTTGCTCCTCATGTATTTATTTCAGACTGCTCAGATTTGCTATTCAGGAAAATGAGGTTAAAAAGCAGAGAACCCAGACTTCATCTAAATACAGGGTCAGGTTGTGGCAAGGAAACACACCTGACCTGAGAAGTCTGGAGGCATTCCTAGGTCCCCTGGTTTAAAACCATCCATTGTGATGCATAAGCAAAACCCAGACATAAATGTTAATAGGATAAGTGCAGCTCCTGGAAACAAGAGCGTCATTATTGGAGATCAAAGCTATATTTGACATCCCTGGGACAGATTTGCTGCTTTATATGAATACTTCAGCAGCACCATGCACGTGTTGGGCTGGCAGAGGTGGCTGATTAAATTGGATGCATTGCTGGAACAACATAAAGCATTGCAATCAATTTGCCCCAGAAGCCTTTAGCTGTTTTCCAGACACAGGAGTGTTACAGAGGCAACACAGAAAACCTGAGCAATGACCTATGAAAATCTGATAAAGATAAGAAATGGCAGATTGGACCTTTCAGTTTGAGCCCGTACAATTCAAGCACCATGTCAGTGTCCCCGACACTCCCAAGCTGTGGCACATACTCATCCAACAAAAGACACCTGCATAACAGGGCACTAGATCCTAAGAACAGCACAACTGCTCTTACAGAGGCAGACAACACATTGCCAGTGCCACAGCTAGTGACAACCCAAGAACTTCAGGAATTTCTATACTGAAGTGTGTCAATCCCCTCAGCAACAGTAGGAATCCTTCCCTGCTGCTGCCTCTGATGCTTTCCACGTCTGTTCAGCACACAGCAGGAGCAGACAATTTTTCCTCCTGCAAACTGGCATCTCTGAGGGACTCAACACTGAGCCAGAACACAGGCAAGTTCTACATCTCCGATAAGGACTTCAAGAAAGGAGGTCAAATTTAGCATGAGTTACCTTCCGCCCATTTTCAGGTAACCAAAGCTGCTTGCAGCTTAATAACTGCCCATCAACACAGCAGATAATCTATTTCTTTAGCAGATAACCTTTATAGGAAGAAGTTTATTCCAACTTCATTGTTGGAGAAACCGAGCCTCAGAAAGGCTATGAGATCACACAGAAAACACTGGTGAAAAATCATTTTGGAAAAAGAGAAAATCCACTTCTTGTGTTGTGGTATACCTCTCTTCTCAGGGAACTGACAGCTGGTTGCACTGAAGTGAGGAAGTGGATCCTTTGTCACCTCAGTGCTTTTCTCAAGTCTTTTCTGGTTTTCATCTCAATATTTTTATGCTACATTAGAAAATCTGAGGGCTAAAGGAATGCTCTTCTCACTCCCATGCAAGAATGTGAAATAAGGGCACAAAGTAAGGTCATCTTATATGTACTAAAATCTCACAGTACTTAGAGACCAGATAAATAAGTCATTAATCCAGTTAAGCAGCCTTGCAGATAAATGACTGTTAAAACCCATAATTGGATGAACTGGTTCCTCCTCAAAAATAACCTTTAATGAATTGACTCTGCTGTTCTAACGGTGGATTCTGAGCCTTTCCCATTGTGACATTGACCAGGACTGCTGTGTCAAGTGGAACGACAAGAGCATTAACCCAAACTTTAATCTCCTCAGAGTCAGATTTGTTGCCCTGGGAAGCAGCAACACATCTGATTTACCTGACACCCTTGGCTTTTCATGGTGTCCATTGCCTTCTTAACTGCAGGGTTTGGAGGTTCAGTGAATTCCACCTGAGTCTTCACATTCTGCTCAAAATAGGGGCCAATCAGGAAATAGTTTTCACCCCATTCATCTGCTGTAGTTTTGGCTTTTGTCTGGATCACAGTGTAAATGCCTCCCACTGCAAAAGAAGATCACAAAAATACAAAAATTAGAAAAGGGCACAGGCTACAAATCTCTGTACTAAGCTCCAATCCATCTGTGGATCAGATACACTGCTAGTTAAATCCCTTCACATATGTAGGCTTTAAGTGAAACCAGCCTACAATCAAATAAATAGAAGTTCAGTCTCTAAAGTGGTATCAGAGCTCCCCTCTTCAGTTGGGGGATTAAAATCCTGGGCCTCATACTTTCACTCTCCCATGTCTGATCTTGATTCTGCTGCATCCCAAGCACATCCTTCTGCTTTTGTTTTATTGCCTCAGTTATAATTTTCAAACCTATTTTTCATCACGTGGTAAGAACCGAGCTTATTTGATACAAATCACTAAGAGAATTTGAGAAACTGATGGATTTCATTGACTGGTGCCTATAAAAATGGACTTCACCCAATATCCTCAAAGCATAAAGAGTTTTGTTCCATTATCAGCCTCGAAGAGTTTAGTTAAAGTTGGAGGGAATGTAGCCTACACTGACTACATAAATGTCTGTAGCATCTTTCACCAAAATAATGTCTGCTTTAGAGGCAAATGCACCATTCAAATGTGTAAGAGAATCCAGCAGCATCCCTTGCCAAGTCAATACAGATCTATCCAGTCTTGCACACGGTGTGCAAGAGTCCCTTAGCTGCTCTTGCTCAGAGTTGGCCATAGCCTGCCCTGGAATTCACACACTGGCAGGGCAAACCTCTCTTTGCTACAGTGCCCAGGGTGCCAGGCAGTGGAAGTGCACCAACACCAAGTCAGAAGAGCAATAGGGCAGGCTTGAACCCAGCAAGGGGGCAGGATGGTGAGGGAAAGGAAAACCTGAGGACAAGAAGCTGCTGCACACCAGAGACAATGAGCGTAGCTCCAGCAAGGTGGGAGAGAGGGAGCACAACAGCTACAAAGAGCAAAAGGAACACTACAGAAGGGATTGGCACTCCTACATAAATTTTTTCCCCTCCACCGAATGCTGAAGCTTTGGAAATATTGGCAGCACTCTGGGGATGGAGATGGTGCTCCAGCTTCCAGCAGTGACATCAAAATTACCTGTGGAGCCAGCACTGAAAGCTGCCAGGGATTGAGAGCTGGCACACTAGGCTCACCCTTTTAAAGCTACTGGGATATCCAGAGGTGCCAGTGCACCATATCCAATATAAGTAAAAACCTTGAGAAGTTACCTAATTCTCCTTAAAAATCTGCCACTGTTATGTACAATACGGCTGCTGAAGTTGCTCAGCACTTTGGGAGATTAGTTCCCAGATTAATTAAACTGCATCCCCTGACAAACACAGAAAGCCCTCTGCAAAGCCTGCTGTCGTGCAGCCCCGGGGAGCCAAATGGCAGAGCTACAGTTTCAATTATGCTCCTAGAAAATAAATTGTTCACTTAAATGCCTTTTCTCTACAAATATCCCATTTGTTTTGAAGGCTGAAAGGGCCTCTGGTCTCAATATTTTCATGTCTCAGGATTCTAGGTATTTACAAAGAGGAAAGAAAAAAATGCAGTTTCATTCTACCAGCTTGCTAAGTAGAATTAGTACAATAAATTATTACCCTTAATAATTCAAGACCTAAGAAGACAAGAATCTTACAGATGTCTGTTCCTAAATCAAGCTGTCAGTTCAAGAGTTTCACATCATGTAGCCATGGAATTGCAGAAGGAAACCTATGCACAACACTATTATTCTCCCCTTCAGCAGGACCAGAAAGCTTAAGAAACTAATTTATAGTCATCATATTCTCCCATGGCTGCTTTGGACAGGGATTTAGAGCAATCTTAGATAAATAACACCGTATTTTCTCTCAAAGTTCCTCTTCTCAAGCTGAGATGGTCTATTTGAATAGCTTGGATTCAGATAAACATAAAATTTTAATTATATGAGACAAAGCAGAACATTGACCCTAAAAAGCAATAGTTACGATGATACCTCTGTTTTTATAGGGTGGTAAATTCATCATAGGAGCATAAGAGGCCTCAATCCAAAATAAGATAAATATGAGACTTGATAGAAATCTTAGTCATGAAACTGGCTGGTTTGAATTGGCAGGGATACAGAGCTTAGAATGAGGAAGGATTTTAGTGCAGAGCAGCCTGGTGATCCAGGAAAAAGAGAAAACATGACTTGCAAGATGAAAGACACTAAATACCACGATAAAGCTGTATATGCCTAGAGTGAAGCAAAGCTCCTTCCCCCATCCTAGGAGTGTGGATCAGCCTCTTCCACACTGCAAAGGGCTCAACACTGGGATTGGCAATGTAGCTGAGTTCCCACAGCCATGGATTTGAAGGGAAATGGGGAATCTGCAGCTCAAGGGCAGGGCAGAGCCTGGATCTTTGTTTCACACAGCCAGCATCTGAGTGTTTCTTTTCACAAGGTTATCCTTAGGATCCCTGTGTGTCCTAAAAGGCCTCTTATGGGGGAAAGAATGAGTGTGCCGTGCTCTGCTGTCATAATCTGTTGCACAGCAAGGTAAAAAATATTTCAGGGCACTGATTTGCCTGAAATGCACTAAAAAGTACTTATGATAAAATCCAAGGAGTACGTTTTACAGGCTGTTAAAACTCCTCAGAAGTTAACTGTGATAAAAGCAGTGCTACCTGGCCCCCAGACCTGCTTTTGTCTTCCCTGTTACTGTGGAAATATGACTCACAAAGCATGTCTGTGCATAAGGTTTAACTGACAGCGGAAACTGCAAGTGAAACTATGTATGTAGGAAGTGTTGGGTATAACTTAAAAAAGACATCTTGAGAAGAACAGAGCAATGTCTAGAATAATGCATTGAGTTTTGAAATTACACTTCTCCATAGCAAACTCCAGGAACACATTATATATCTTTTAGGAGGTAGTTTCTATATGCTCAGTTGCTTTGAATTCCCTGGAACTACCTGTGCCAGTAAGCAAAACATTACATACCCTACTGAGTAGTAGAGTAAGGGTTTACAAGTTCAGCTCACAGAATTCTCAAATTGCTTCAACAATTTGGTAAGCCTTCTTTTTCTTGTCTAATACAATGTTTTAGGTCATACTATAAACAGAAAACCTTTCCAAACAACAGGGATGTACCAAAATGTTGCAAGTTTCTCCATGCTGCCTCTGAAATTTTGTACTTTGAAACAGGGTTAAAACAAACAAGAAATGACAAAATTAGAAACTGATAGAGCAGCAGAACAAGAGAACTGGTTTGGAATATCACAGACAAGGGGAATTAGCAGTAAAATGTTGATACAGGAACAGTTTAATATTCTGATGTTCAACAAAAAGCTTTATTCAAATATATTAAGTTTTAGTAATTTTAAACCATTTTGAAATAAATATATTTTTATTATTTCTTTTTAAAACATGCTTTTAATCTTTCCACCAATAAATGAAATCAACTTTAAAAGGAAATTAAAAAAAAAATCTTTCCCCCATCTATCTCCTTTCCATTCTTCCTCTTTTTTTTTTTTTTTTTTTTAAAGGGAAAAAATAAACTGGCACAAAAAGGGGAGCTCAGATATTTGGGAAAGAAGGATTTTGTTAATTTAAGGGAAGTTTGACATCTTTTTACTAGCATCTTTAAAAAACAGAAGATGAAACCAAAATACTATCTCAAAAAATTCTACAGAATTATTTTAAAAGTCTAAACCTTTTTACCTATGTTAACACTACTAGAATTTGTCTAAAGGAGTTCTCTGCATCACTCCAGCATTTTCTCTTTTCCTTGTTTCAAGTCCTGCTGCATTATTTCTTTTGTATATTTAAAATCCAAGCAGCAGTTAGAACTTGTCCTCCTACCCACCCCACACTGCAGAAAGACAGAATGAAGGAGCAGCAGAAACCAAACATGAAGGAGAGAAATAGGAAGTGATCTGTGGAAATGAGACAGAGGTAAGTGGAGATTGTCACCGATCATTTCTCACACACCTTTGCTACACAGAGAGAGCATCAGGATGATTCCAGGGCTCTGCAGCTTCTCTGCTGTGTCCTGACCAGGCCACTCTGGAGGCATTTAAGCCTCTCTGAGAACCACGAGAGCCACAGGATCCATGGGAGCAGCGTGAGCCCAGGCTCGGGACTCAAACCGCCACAATCACTCTCACATCAATTGTTTCACCATTCTCCTCAGAATGTGTCTTTGATCTGCACAGCTGTGATAAAAATTTGGATTGAACTTGTTTCTAACATTTCACTGGAATCTGATTGATTGACTGATTGTCTGTTGAATAAAATCAGGCTGTGAAATGTGTCAGGTGGAAAACAACCAGCATCTTCAGCCAACAGATATTTTCCCTGTGGTTTTTGGGCTATGTTTGTGGCCAGGACTCCTCAGAAGACAGATTTCCACAATCTCTGAAATTCTGACATTCCAAACATATTCTGAAATAATACTGAACCATTGAAACTTATGACAGATGTCCACAATTGAGAAGCTATTTCTGTGTGCATCATCCTCAGTGCACAGGATTTCACTTGGAATTGATTTGACATTGATATTCCAGCCCACTCTATAAATGCACAGAGCTCTGAGGCTGTGCTTATGCCAAGTTTATGCCAGCACATCCCCACTCCCCAAAGGGTGTTACTTCAGCTGTGTCACAAATTACAGTAATCACCTTCTCCCAAGGAAGTTTCATCATGGGAAGACACAGAGGAGGGAAAATGCTGGTCCTGCTGACTTCAGTGGATTCAGGATTTAATTTCCAAAAGTCCAGTTTTTCACCAGAGAAGCTGAACTGAGATCTTTGCTCCAGGGACAGCTGAAACAAGTTTTGTTTTTAGCACAGTCTCCATTCCAATGGGGATGGAATAAAAATATTTGAGATTCATCTACCAGTGACTCTTGAGTTAAGCTGTTCACAGCTGAATGATGACACAAGCTGGCTGTTTGCCCAGCATTTTTAAGCATTCTTCTACTTTCTATCTAAAAACTGTGAGTGGTACAGCAAGGGATACTAATCTAAATATCACTGGAATTATTTTCAAGACATCTTTCTAGAGAAAAAGGCGGATCTTGAACATTCTCATCCCTTCTAACCAGTGTGTCAGAAATCCCACCACGGACAACCCAGGCCCAAAATCTTCATAGTTTGGTAGCCACTTCTTTTGTGCTCCTGTACTTAAAGCTTTTAATAGTCTTCATGCTATGGAGGAAAGAAACCACTCCTTTTTTCCACAGTTGTATGACCAGACCTCATTTTACTAGAGCATGATGGCCAGGAGAGAAAGAAAGAATAAAAATGCTGATCTCCCCCACAATTACCACCAGATTTGTGGCACTGCAATGGACTGGGACCCTTCACTGCCTGCATTTTTCCCCTTCTGCCACAGAAACACTGTAGATGCACTTCATATAAGGTTTTGCCTATCAGTGAAAAGCCAACTAAAATGAGGGAAATCCCACAAAAAAACCTACTCATTTCTTATTTCTTTGGCAGAGGACTTTCAATGCGAGAGGATTTCAATATTGTTTTTGGTTTAAGTGGCAAGTTCCCTCTCATGACTTGGAGAAAGGGTGAGGGAGAGTGACATTGGCAGATGAGCCTTTTTAATTTCCCATTTTCTCCTTCAGCTACCTTACTGAGTAGGCCAAGGTTTTGTGTCAGAGGATGTTACTTAGCACAGGCTGAAGCCAGGACAGAAAATACAAAAAGGAAATATGGAGAAGTAGAAACTCTTCCTTGTTAGAGCACTTTTAAAATTATCCCTTCTTAAAAGAAAAGGGGAGAAAACTCCCCTGTCCCAGCTGCTGACAAAGAAGAGATGAGACTGTGGAAATAATGGATTCTTGTAGATCTCTGAGCCCTGAGTTCATGCAACCCTCTTCTTCCCTACAGCTGCACCTCATGCCTCAGTAACAACCATCAGGGAAATGCCATGGAATGCTTGCTCCCCCTCGACAGAATCAGATATTCTCTGATTTGCAGGACTCCCTTGCCATCCCTGGCTCTGAAGAGGTTCAGCTCTGCTCCTGTAAAGGTCATTGGTTACAGTGTGGGGGATGGATATCCACCTGTGAGCTCTGCCATCACCTTCCTCACAGAAAGAGGACAATTCAGCCTGATTGTCAGTGCCACGAGAGAAATGGAGGGATTATTAAGCAGCAGCACTGGCCAAGGAGGAAATGTCCCCAAGCACCTGGTGATGCACCAAAATAAAGACTGGGACTCACTCCTGTGGGCAGCAGCAGCTTTACACCACCTCAGAAATGCAAACCAACTTCAGGCTGAGCTCCTCTGACATACCTTTGCATTGCCAGAAAGGAAGGCAGAAACCTTCACATTAAATGCTCAAAATTAGCTTCTCATGCAATTAATCCAGATAATGTTTATCTTGCCCTCTATGTTGGGAACATGTGCAGCAGCACAAACCCTAAAACATGCAGTAGAGCTAAATCTCTGTGTGGTCAGTTTATTTCATCAAACAAACAATTCCTCCTGCTAAAGGAGCTAGGAAATATACATTACAAGCTATTATTTCCTAAGCTTATATATCTTCTGTGATGACTTTCCCTGTATTTTGCCGTCTGCTCTCTCTCACAGTGCTGTAACATTTTCCCAGAACTGTTTATAAAAGTTAGGTCACCAGGGAACACTTCTCATCTCACCACGTGACTTAGACATTCAATTGCCTGGGAGATATAGAAAAAAACTCCAAACCCTCAGTATCAAGAATTTACCAGAAAAATAGGCTGAAAAGGATTACAAAATTATAATAAATTATAATATATTTTATGTAATATATATCTGTACATCTATTTTGCACAGATATTTCTAGTTGAGCTTGGTTAGTGGAAGCTTTGCAGAATGTCAGATTCTAATGAAGAAATTGCTTTTCATTCCATGTTCCTTTAGCCCTGTGTGAATATATGGGCTTGGAAAGTGGTGTGAGCAAAGGCACCTTATTTTTAAACACACTGAATAAAACTGACTTTATTAATATCAATTCTCTCATAAAATGTGTGAATGGTAAATTTTAGCTGTGTCAGTGGATTTGGCTCCAGTGAAGTCAGCCAGAGCTCTATGGATGATTAAATGATTCACTACATTTTGTACATGCTCTGGGAAAATCTAATTGGGTTATCTTCTCTTAAAAATCTTGTGTGATATCTACAATCACTGGGTCCAGATGACTCACAAAATATGTATGCTGTGGAGTTCAGAGAAGTCAGTGAGAACTCCTGAATTTCCTAGATTTCTTCTGCCATCTGCTTGCCAGAGCCTTACTTATTATGCACACTGCAAAAGTGAATGCTGCATGCTCCAAGTTGTGGCCTTTGTAATTTAACTCTAAAAGCTTGGCTGAAGCTACAGGAAAACAAGCCCACAGGGATTCACACGTCCGAATCTACTCTGTCTCACCTCTAGGTATTGATAAGGATCACCACCCTAAAAAAGCAATGTAAACCAGCAGAAATTATCACAGAACAGTAATTTGAGTTTCCCCATGGGGATAAACCCCAGTACTGCCTGTTCCTCTCACACACATTTCCTCTTTAAAGTTAAATTCTTAACAGTTTACAGATCCCCTCTCCTGATTAAACTCTGTTTATCTGCCAGGACAATAACACACAGGAGGTCAATCATTTACTCATATTAACTCACTTTTGCATTGAAACTGGAAGCTTGCAGAACTATACCTGCCTGAAAGGGGATGATTTGATGAATGAATTAGAAATAGAGGCAGGAAGATTTTTGCCTAATAAGCAGTGTGCCCTTTGCCTGACCAGCAGCAACCAATGAACAAATGAAGCCCTGTCTGGCACCACCTGTGTTTGCAAAGAGCAGTCCAGAAGAGTTTTAGCGGGCACACAAAGGCCGCTGGTCATTGACTCCTGGGTTTTGTTCAGTGGCTGTACACAGCTCTATTTATTTATTCCGCTTCCAGGCCTGGCCTCTTCTCCACACTGCTCTGGAAGGCTGAGGGGGGGCTGCTAAACTGCTGTGCATCTGATCTTTGTTGTGCAGCTCATTTCCATGCATGACATTCCTAAGTGAATTTGCATGGAAGGCAAAACCTAAGTATGTGCAAAGCAATTTAGATAGCTGCACACTCAGACTTATCACTTAGATGTTCAAACTGTTCAAACCCCCCCCTCCCTGGTGGTGGAACACAAAAGGACACAGAGACATCCTGGCTCTGCCCATCCCACACAAGCCCAGGCAGATGCAGCCCATGCTCAGCATGAGCAACTACACACCTGCACTTCTCCCAATCCAGCAGCTCTGCAGCCCTATCCAGTCTCCCTGTGAATGCTTTTCTTCTCCAGCCCTTTATCCCTCCCTCCACTCCTGAGAAAACAGCAATACTAACCCCCAAGTGTGGTACAAACCTTTGTTGGTAACCTCCCAAGAAATTTCAAAGAGCAACAAATCCTCCACGGGCAGGTCTTCATCCTCACACTGAAGAAGCCCGTTCAGAGATGTCATGGACAGGGATCTCGCCAGTGGCATTTTGTTCAGCCCCTGAGTGCTCACCACGCAGGCCACAGCAGTCAGCAAAGTCCAGGTCCCGTGGCAGTGCTCTGCAGTTCTGGTTAGAGCAGTCTGCCTGTGCGCTCGGATCCCAGGAGAAAATTATTCAGATAGCTGGGAGCTAATGGGTTTAAACTGTCTGACCACCAGCATTAAATTGGCTCAGTGAAATCCTCAGGGCTTGAGAAGCAGCTGCTGGGAGAGGTAAGAATTTAACACTGACCTGAGAAAGGTCTCGACTGTTTTGGGGCCACAGCTCTTTCTTTGTCTTCTCTCAGAAGGAGGTAAAAAAGGATTTTTAGCTCCTGAACCACAGCATTCAGTCTCCACCAGCACCTCAGGAGCAGATGACATTGGAGGGTTGTAAAGTCAGCACCGCCCTGAGCTAACTCCAACAGGGAGGACACTTTGAGCTCACCACCTGATGTGAGTCCAGCCCCTGAGTCCTCCCCTCCAGACACACCCTCCCCTTACACCCTGCAGTTTTCCTACCTGCTGGCCGTCTGCAGGAGTTAGAGTACACTCATTTTACACTATGTCTCTCAGGTTCCTTGCCAGGTTAAATGCTGTTAGCTCTTCTTTTTCAGTTCAGCAGTCTGTAAGCCCGAGTTTACCTCATCTCCTATCTCCACAATTATCTCCAGCTCAGCTCCCAGGACTCTGCATCAGCTGTTGGCTGCTTTAGCATCTCTGCAGCCCTGCCAGCTTTTACAGAGCTACAAAGGCTCTACCCCTGTTTTGACATGCACTCTGCCCCTCCTTGCAGTCCTGATTTTCCACCTGTTTGGATTTTTTTCTATGCCACAGGTCTTTCCTGGCCTCAGGGCCCATGTCCTCCCCCCAGGGAGCTTAGTAAGTACCACGTCAGGGCACAGCATGCCCCTGTCTTCTCCAGCACAGAGCTGGGATGCTGCAAGCACTGAACACACATTGACAGAGATGCTGGTCCCTAACTCACAGCCTGAGATCCTCACAGCTCCCCAGAGCAGCTGCCTGCTTGTTAGATGCTTATATTACACATCTGGTTGAGAAGCCAGTGCTTCTGGGACAGCTGTGCCAGCTGGCTCTGTTTCTGAGCTTAGAGCACAACCTGCCCAAAACCCACAATTCAGCAGGGAGCAAATCTCCAGGTGAGCTCCAGGACATCTCTGGCACTGTGGAGAATACCACTGCAGCAGCAGGCATAGGAGGAAAGGCTCTGAGCTCACCTGGGGCAAAGAAAGTCTGACAATTGGTTTAGGAGACAGGCAGCCCATCAGCATAGAAGTCTCTTAGACATAATACATAATGCATGGCACAGCTGAGCCTGCCTTAAAGAGTACCTACCCCCCACAAGACTTGCTCTTCCACACTCTGTGCCCTCTCTGCATTCATGGCAGTCAGACCCGTCCCTGAGCTGGTGGATACAGCTCAGTGAAAATACCTAAGGGTGCAGGGAACTTTTTTTGCAAAGTTAAGAACTGGAGCTGTCTCAGAAAAGAGCCTAGTAAGAGGCCAGGGATATTCAGGGGTTTATTGGCTGAATGTCATTTTGTCTCAATGGTTTGAGTTGCCCTATTCACCAGTTTCTAAAAAAAAGGCCTGGCCGAGAACCATTATGTTTGGAGCAGCTGTGGCTTTTACTACTTGCAGTAGGTAGGAAACCAGATCATCCACTACCTAAAAAACCACGGTATTTAAAAGAAAAGCCAGTAATACATTAAGGAATGAAACTGTAACTTGGGCGGAAATTAAGTAATTTATGAACACCAGATCCGCCCAAGTTACAGTTTCATTCCTTTCCTGGGACATTCACACTGAGGGTGAGGCCTAAAGCTGCGGGGTGCACAAAGGCCACCTCAGGTGAGGAGTGGTGAACAGAGAACAAACGAGCTGACAGGTTCATCCCCATCCCACAGGTTCTCCTCACCCTGTGGAAGTGAATACACAGCCAAACTTCTCATTTTAAAGGTGACAGGGGTGCAGTGAGCCCCTGGCACCCCTCACTGACCGCACCGAGCGTGATCACCCTCACTGTGAGTAAATCCCAGGAGCTGCAGCTTCCCTGAGGGAACGCTGATGGATTTGTGGGTGTGGGGCCCCCATCCCCATTGCTCCTGGGGGCCACTGTGCTCTGCAGGTCCTTACACAGCTCTCAAGGTGCTGAACTCAAAACTGTTCACATCACTTACCTCTCCAGGGACCACAGTATCACAGAATGGTCTGGGTTGGAAGAGACCTTAAAGATCTCATTCCACTCCCTGCCATGGCAGGGACACCTTCCACTATCCCAGCCCCATCCAGCCTGGCCTTGGACTCTGCCAGGGATGCAGGGGCAGCCACAGCTGCTCTGGAAACCTGTGCCAGGGCCTTTCAGCTTAAAGCCATCACCCCTTTTCCTGTCACTCCAGGCCATTGTAAAAAGTCCCTTTGCAGCTCTCTTGTAGTGTCTCTTCCATAATAAAATCACCCCAGAGCCTCCTCCAGGCTGAACAGTCCCAGTTCTCTCAGCCTTTCCTCATAGGAGAGGTGTTCCATCCCTCTAAAAAACCCTCTAGTAGTGATGCCAGATAATCAGTGGCACTGGTTCACTGACATACCTATGTCCCTAAGCATTCAAAAGCTTGAAAAGCATGCAAATAATTTTACAACAATGAACTAAAGTTTAGCATCAAATATTTCAAGCTCCTCACATAATCAATCGGTGGTTTTCAGGTTCTTGAGTGTCATGTTTTTCCAGCTTCTGTTTGTAATAAGATGATAATTATTTTACTGTTTGAATTTAACAAAAGATTATATAATTCCTTAAACCTTGGCAAAGGAGTTAGAAAGAATGCTCAGATACCATGAGATAATTCCACAAGCACTGGCAATGCCATCCTTGAGTGAACCTGGGAGCAACTCACCTTTGTCAGTTTGGAGATAATCAGTTTTTAACTGATAAAAAGTGCTCAGTAGCACAGTGAACTTCAGCATTCCTTCATATTCTGACTAAATTTCATTTTATCCAATCTACATGTCTTAAAGAAGGAGGGTTTTTTTTTTTTTTTTTCCACACAATGCCATCCCAAATTCCTGCTTTTCTGTTAGTGAGGGAAAAGTATTTGAAGTGCCCAGAAAAGGCAAGCTCCAACAGATAGTCCAGAAATACTGCAAATGCTCTTAATTGCCAGAGGGCAAAGGGCCCTATTCATTATATTTATGGCCTGCAGGGGTTAACTATGGGATATCTGGGGTGCAGCTGGAGTTATCTGGGTTTAGGGCCATAAGGGAGGCCATGTGTTGCTGTGCACATATAGTAAGACAAAATAAAAGCTATTCAGAAGAAAAGATGTATTCTGACATTAAGAAGAGCAACCTTTAGCTGTCCTCCCTGTGAGGTGCAGTGAGGTACAAGTGCTGAAATGGACACTCTGCTGCCACTAGAACAATGAGTCATTTTTGTCCCAGAGGCAGGGAAAGGTTGTGACTATGATCCTCCAGTTTGCTCCTTTTTCACCAAACAGAGGCCGGATGCTGAAGTGGGGAGATGGAAACATACCAGAAAGACTAGTTTTTAAAATATAACATTGATTAAAATATTTCCCAGAAATCTGGAAGCCAGTGAGACTGGTTTTGAGTCCAGCCTAGCTTCTCATATTGTTCTTATCACAAACTGTACAGATGCCCTTTGGTAATATATTATTCATTGTGTTGCAATTCTGCCAGACACCAGTTGTTACCCCACCAAATTCTTTTTCAGCCCACAGAAGTGAAATAATTTTGTTTGCAAGAATACTGGGCAATAAGAAGGCTGAGTTTGCAAGGTCTTTGGAGAGAATTATACAAAGTGTGTGTATTGTTTTTCCCAAATTTCCTAGAGTTCTAGGAGAGAGCAATTCAGGGATGATGGTGTGCATTCTGCTCTACCTAAATCTCATTTTGAAAGTGTTACCTCTAGGCTATTGTCTAGTCCGCACACTTTGATCCAGCTCCTATTTGGGTAGAGCAAAGTTTTCTGCAAAAACTCACTCAGTATATCACCCCAAGAAGTAAGTTGTGGGTTTTGTCTTCATACCACAGTCTTTACACCAGAACCACTCCAGACAACCTTTTTTTCTTGGAATATCAACCTCAGTCTCCCTGGCTTCAAGTGAGAAGGTGCCTGTAGGGGAAAAGACACTTTCCATGTGTGGAAGTTTAAGAGCTCTGAACACAACTGTGGTTTCCAGGTTTGCCTAAATTAACTGTGGAGAAAAAAATTAGACATGGATGTTAAAAATGCGTAGACATTGAGTCAAATTAGAGAGGAGGGAAGGACAGGGTTTGTAGCTGTCACTGCTGCACACACACTGTACTTGTGACACAGAGCAGTAGGTGGCACTGATGGCATTCACATGAGTTCTCCAGTGTCCCTGTCGTTTTGTCATTGCAGAGTCCAGGGGAGATCAGGGAGGGGCCCAGAAGTGCTCTAGGGACAGCCCTCATTGCCTGCCTGGCAGCAACTTCATCCCATTCCAGCTGAGAAGTGATGCCCTTCACTCCTGCCCTGGCTGTGCAAGGCCAAAAAATGATCCAAATCTCCCACAAGTCGAGAATTTTTCTTCCAGTTAGAGGACAGGCATGTAGAATAATCCTGTGAAACAGCCAGAAGGCAGAAACGGCCACAAAACATTTGATGGGACACAATGGGTTTTTCTCAGTGACACTTGGTATGTGTTGTCCTTAATTAGGAACTTGGGAGTGTATGGACTTCAGGACACACCAAACCAAAGACATTCCTATCAGCTGGTCTGAGAGGCTGACATTCCCAGCCCTGCAGAATATTTTGGTCTCCTGCAAATATCAGCATGCCATGGGCAAGTTTAAGGTTAATATTTTTGGAACTGGCTGTGGAAAATTATGCCAGAGTAGCTTGGCCACTAAGCTGGATCCTGCAACTTGGATATAGAGGAGAATACCACCATCCTATTTAAAGTTTAAAATAAATGCAGTGATGAGCAGGTATCCCTCTGAGGGATAGCACTGGTCAATGCATAATCTATGCTACAATTCATGTGTGTCATTTTCCCATGTGAGCAGAGATTTGGGAATGTTCCCTTTTGAAGTCACCTCACCCCAGGTACCTGAAGTGATCTCCTGACAATGGAAGGACATACAGCTCACATTCTTGGAGAGGGAGCAGTGTCCCTGTCTGTATCTCCAGGTGGGCACTAGGCATTAGAGACTAAAAACACCCACTAATTCTACTGGGGAAAAAATGCACAGGCACATGCAAACAATTTCTGAGAGACACTAAGATTTTCTGTGTGATGTCTGACATGGCTGCAACTTGAAAAATAAAATGTAAGACTAACACACTCTTTTGCCTCTTTTCTACTGTTTGGTGCCAAGCCCCCACCTATAATTCAGACTCATGTACAAAGACACAAACACTTTCAAAGATATACACACATGTATTTGCTTTATTAATTATTCATTTCCTGAGGTCAACACAGTGTTTCTATCATATTTATCATAGGAATTTGTCAGTATGTTGGTGTAACTTGTGGTATCATCTCCTTGACTAAAAGTTGTAATCACAGAGAGACAGAAGCCTCACTAAATATATCATAAAATCACAGAATGATTTGGTTTAGAAGGGACCTTAACAATCACCCAGTTCCACCCCCCCTGCCATGGCAGGGACACCTTCCACTATCCCAGGGTGCTCCAAGCCCCATCCAGCCTGGCCTTGGACACTGCCAGAGATCCAGGGGCAGCCACAGCTGCTCTGGGCACCCTGTGCCAGGGCCTCAGCAACCTCACAGGGAACAATTTCTTCTCAATATCCAATCTAAATCTCCTCTCTGTCAGTGTGAAGCCATTGCCCCTTGTCCTGTCACTATTTGCTCTTGTAAACATATGCTCTGGAAGTTTCTGGTTTTGTCCTGACTCCTTTGCTTCCAATAGTTCTTTTTCCTTTCTGTTACATCAAAGTCAACTCTTCCCAGGTTTGTTTTTTGTTGTGATTTTTGGGGTTATTGTTTTTGTTGGGTTGGCATTTTTTCTCATGTTAAAATGCTCAGACTAGGTATGAATTCTTATTACATCTATTATCTTGAGTGACCTTGGAGGAATTGTTATCAGGGCTGGCAGCAAGTGGCCACTGCATCATTTTACCTCTCTGGCTGCAAACCAAGGCTTCTATGCTTTGAAAGACTGCTGCAAACAGAGGTGCAGTGCTGAAAGAGGCATTTCCATTCATTAAGCTGTGGAAGTATAGTGAGGACTTTATAAAAAACAGATTATGCCATGATAACCCTTAAAATTAAAATTTAACATACTGAAATTTAACCCCATTCAACAAAACAAGCATAAATCCTACTCTGTGCAATAGAGGCTACTGAGCTAAGGTCAGGATGGTCTTAACATCTTTTCTGCCTCCTTGAGAGCCACTCTACTGACTTGAATGCACTTGAAATATTTAAAAATAAGATATTTCTCCTTATTCTTCTGTCTTTTATCTTTAAAAAACCCAACCAAACAACCCTGCAACACACAGAATCAAACCAGTACAGAAGTAACATTAAAGTTATTTCATTCTGCACAGCAATTTGATATGGGAAAAACAAACTCAGAAAAATGAACAGAAGTTCAACAAATACTCTTCTAGACTGATCTTCGGTCAGAGTATCAGGGACTTCACTGCTGTGGGTAGGAAAATCAAGTTTGGTGTGGTTCTTAGACAGATTCCCAGTGATACTGGGAGAGTATTCCACTATCTGGTACTGGTGGAGACTTCTGAGTGAACAGAGGCTTTGGAAATCATTGCATTTCTGTCTTATTGCCCAAGATACAGAATTAGCATCACAGATAAAGCTGTATCTCAGGCAAAACTGTTGGGTTTTGTTTGTTTGTTTGTTTCCCTTTGTATATTCATTTAATGTATCTCACAGAACAAGAATCATCAATATTTCCTTCCAAAAATCAGTGTTGGTAGGAATCCACCTTCATGCTATTTTGACAGATTTTCTGGATTTTTTACCTCAGGTATTGAATGTGTAAACATACCTAACAAAGTTGAAGACAGAGCTATTAAAGAGAAGACCATAAAGAAAAGGGTATTTACTCAGAAGTCTTACTTTGCATAGCCGCTGCCTGGTCCTTGTTGCTTATGTTTGCAGGTAAATGATTCATTTCAGATATTGAGCAAATCCAGCCCTCCTGAGCCTGACCTCTCCAACAGAGCATTCTGAGTTAATGATTTGCACAGCTCCCTTGCTGCCAAAGAATAACAGCTCACACAGCAATGGTATCTCAGGAGCAGTTTATAAAAATGTAGAACACCACAGGGACTGGTGTGGATTTTAGGAAGGCCCTGGCTACTGTAGTCAAAAAGGCTTTGGAAGTTTTGCCTTGCATAAGGCTGGATTCACACACATGCATTAGGGGAGAAGTGTTTATAGAAGAAATGCCCAAAATTAGACATTGCCCTGGGAGGCCACAGGAGCACAATGTAAGGATCTGACTCCTAAATGTTTCTGGGCTACTTGTCCCACTGACAGCAAGGAGTTCAGCATCCACAATCCACTGAGAGTTTGTGGCTTAGTTGGTCTGACTGACACCTGTAAATCAGGGGAAATAGCGTTTCTTTGCAGCACAAGGCTAACTAACATGAAGTTTGTAAACACAAGGTAAGAGGAACTCAGTGAGCAACTGAAGTCACCTAACTACCATAAACTACCATTCTAAGTTAGCTGATATGAAAGTCACATCAGCACTACAAGTTTTCAAAATACATTTATGAAACATTTTCATCCCTCTGCAGCTATCTGTTCATTTTAACACTCACTGTTTGAATGTGCCTTCAATTTCCTGTCCCAATTCCACCATTTGATTAATAACAAAGAACATAATTTAACACTAAAAGTCCCTTGTTGTCTGTCAATATGTACATTTGCAGGGTAATCAAGGTGACTTTCTGCTCTCCAGTAATTGTGCACCTGCAAATGGAAGAGGGTCCAGAGCCTTATGGCAATTAAAATAACATTACTGATCTTGCCCTGTGTGAGTGAACAGAGGAGGCTGTCCTCACTTTTCTGAAGTGTTTTGAAGCATTTCTTCTTGCTAGCTGCACTGCTCTGCCCAGCAGCACCACAATGTTCTCTGCTGGGCCAAGGAGTGACCAAGGTACCTCTTGAGACACAGGAGTGTGGCTAAAAACCACATAAAACAAGCAGAGTTTGTGAATCAATGGCCTGAACAAACAAAGCATACAGAAGAAAACAAACCTATTATATTTGGATTAAAACCCACAGATGTCCTATAGCAATATTGTTATTTAGGAATTTATATGTTTGATACAATACTAAATTATGGATAGACTCCAAGTAACAGGAGGTGATAGGCTGGTATTGTATTAACACACACAGGGAAGCTATTCTACAGCCATCCAGCTGCAATGAAAATAAAAGATTGTGTGTGCTAAGATTCCTAAGAGAAAATAATCACAATATCATTGTGGCACTTGCATAGGTCTTACAAGCATCAGTGGATGAAAGTAACAGCTGAAGAGCCTATTTGTAAAAGCTTAAAACCCACTAGCCCAGGATACTCATTCCTATTTAACAATTTGGAACTAATCCTGCATAACACCCAGAATGGCTGTTCACTGCTGCCTACATTTTTTAGAATGTTTCTTCATGATGTCATTGCCCCAAAAGCAGAAGATGAAAAAAAGGAAAGTAGAAAGAAAAAAGGGTAGTACAGTGAAATTGCCGATGTGCAAGAAAAGTTCTCACCACACAAACCAGTTTTTTCTTCATTCCTTCAGTTTCCTCCTTCACCTGTGTCCACTTTGTCTTTAAACAGAACAGATTTTTTCATGAGTTCTCTCTTTGCTTGATGTCTAGGCACTAAAGATCTTGTTAAGTCTGTGATCACTCACAAAAAAAGCCTCCCCTGTGCACCTGGAGGGGATTGAAGCAGCTGACAGACAGCAGGTGACAGAATCCCTCAGCTCAAGCACCAGGAGCATGGATGCTCAAAATGTCCCTTTGGGTCTCAGTTTGCCAACCACAGAACAAGGTCTGACCCTACATTGTAATGGGTGAGGATGCAGTCAGTGAAAAATCCTGATAACTGTAGCCAGGTGACCTTCAAAAATCAGTATGTAATACCACCAGAAGGGGAAAGGGAGCACTCCCTGTTCCCTGAGACAGCTGATGCCTCTTCATGAACATCACTCAAGAATCCTGCAAGGTCCCACAACACAACTTTGAATTACTTCATTGCTGAGAAGAGTCTAAGAACAAAGCCAGGAAGGAACTGTGCAAGGTTCCTGTACTAAAAGTGCTCAGGTGAATTTTCCTAATGAGCATGTCCTGAAAAGAGCAGCACCTTATGCCATTTACCTCCTAAATCCAGCTGATCATGAACAGTTCATAGCAAGAACTTTAATCCATCCAGGTCTGGAAAGCCTTCCAGTAAGATCTCCACACCAAGCTAGGAAAGCAGAGAATATAATTTCCTCCCCCCTGTTGGCAAAGGAGGCTGGAATTCAGCCTGTAACTAAGAATAAAACATCTCCCGAGGTCTCTGGGATACCCTTTGTAAATAATGCTGCCAGCAGCATGCCACAAATATTTCAGAAACTACATGATCCTTACTGAATCACAGAAGTTAACCTGCAATGTAACAACACTTGCATGACCTTCCTTTTAAAAGGAACTACAAAAATTAAGCTACCTTCTTATGAAAGTGTTTTAGTCCAATATCCAAAGCATTTTAATGCAGATAGAAAAGAGCTTTAAATTGCTGCAGCATAGTCTCAGACCATTTGTACTGAAACAAAACTAACAGGCCCCACAAGACACATGGAATTGATGCTGTCTGTCCCCTGGACATTTAGGCTGAGCAGTTCTATTTTATGGTTAATATTTACTCCATAACAGTGATTAAGAAATAAACTACGATTTTTTTTAATCTGCTCCCCCCCTCCAAGTATATAAAGCCTTTAACAATCATGCTGAAATTTAGAGATTTAAGACCCAACTTGGCTTGTCTAATAAAAAAGACCAAAACCACAACATTCCAGTCTAGGTCCAGAAAAAAGCCCTTGAAATTTGGATAATCATATATAAAGCAATATTGGTTTTTGAATTATAAGAACTAGGCACCATTAACGAGCAAAGAATTTAGTGCAGAAGAGGGAAGGATCTATGGGACTCTTTCTATGCCAGAGGCATACAGAACCTTATTGCTGGCATTTTTTTGGCTGGTGGGACAGAGCCAAATGCTTGTTCCATTTCCCCTACTCATCAGTAAAACTATAAAGTCCTCTATCAGAAACAGGTCTGGGAATGAACTCCACTTATGCAGCACCTGGACTGAGAAAAGCCTCACAGCAAGGTGGTGCTAGCGAAATCCCACCAATTCACTCTTACTACTTTGTTTCCAACCTTTTAGAAGGACACATCAAGTCTACACTTGCATGCAGTCCGTGGCAAACACTAAAGGAAAATGCCAGAGTAAGGCAGATAATTTACATACTGGAAGAGTCGCTAAGACAACCAGAGATGCCTGAAAATCGCTTTATTTGTTTGCAAAGTTGTGCGTTACAGCAAGCATAAGCTTAGCTACCATGGACAAAAGTCTGGAAGAACATTTCACATAGACCATTGAGATACACAGTGAGTAGAACCCCCATCGGCAAACAACACGCTGTTTTTCTACAACACTGCTGGAACCTAACGTTCAGGAGTTACAGATCCTTGACATCCTTCTGGACGTCCCACAGTGTGTCCGCACTCTTCCTCAGCTGGGTCACCTCATCGTCCTTCAGCTTTTGGTTGATGACACACGTCAGGCCAGAGGCACTTAGGACAGAAGGAAGGCTCAAGAAGACCTCATGCTGAATGCCATACATGCCCTGTCACCAAAGAGAAGAGATCAGACACAGGCCTGTCACCACAGATCAGTGGTTGGTTTATGTTTCAGAGCTCAAAAACCATTGTTTTACAACCTGCAGAAAAATTTCAGCCACAATGAATTCAAGAAAATAAATAGTATAGAGCTGTTTCAGACCAAATGCCTGGCAATACCAAACAGCTGATGGCAGAAACCCCACCTTCAAACCTCTCTCTCACTTTAGTTCTATACAGCAAGGAGCTGAAAAGATTCAGACACAGGATTAGGACAGGCCAACAGAGGGAGCTCAGAGCCCTTGCTGCAGCAGAGGCTGTGGAGCTGGTACAGACCACATGCAGCCGGTTACACCAGCTATAAAAGGACAGTGGCTCCTGGAGTCACAGCTGGGCCTCCAAGAACTCTTCCACTTTTACACTGAAAACTTCCTTTCAAGGAATCTGCATATGCTACACATAGCAAAGCTTCACACAAAGGTAGTTCTGCACAGAGAACTTCCTTTTCAGCTCCATACTTGTGACAAGAGGTCAGCCTAGAAGAAAGAGCAATAGTAAGGTGCCATTTGACATTCAAAGTAGTATTTTACAAAGCTTCCTTCATTCAGCACCTTGCTAATAGAGGCTATTTAGCCTGTCCAGAACAAAAAAGAGCCAGAGTGTCCAATCAGCCCCCAATTCTTACCTTCACCAGAGTAGCAACTGAATGAACTCGGTGCAGGTTCTTCAGGATGGTCTCACAGAGGTCAGCCACACTGAAGCCAATAGCCCAGTTTGTATATCCCTTTAGTTTGATCACCTCGTAGGCACTAGGAAACATTGAAATACAACTTCATTAACATATCTTCAAGCAAGTCACTGCAGATTACAAGTCTTAAAACCAGTCAATGTAAGCCATTTAAAAATTTTCAAACTCCTGAAACACACTGTACTTTTCGGAATTAAAATGTCCAAGTTATGTGTTTCAACATTAGAGGATAAAGCATAAAATCTACATTATCCCCACATTATCCACTATGCATAATAAAGAATCTTGTTGTTCTCATAGGATTAGCTGAAAACAAAATCAGCTCCATCTAGGAAGAGATCCTAGTGTTAAGTAGGAAATGGCACCTATACCTGACAAGCTCTGTTTCAGCCAGGGGCACAATGGAATAGGCAAATATTTAGAGTCAAAGCACCACTACATGCTGAGGTTTTTAGCCAACATCTGCACACACTTTATCCCAGTGAGTGTATACTCATTTCACAAAAGACTTAGCAACATGTAGCCAGCTGTACACAAACTCTCCTGCATCCATGAGCAGCATTTTCCCCAATTCCAACACTCTGCTCACACAAACATGTTCCCTTTTCTTGGGCTTGTGCCCTTTGAACAAAGTTACCCACTGAAGAAATTCCATATGGGAGAACAAGCACTCACAGCTCAAGTGCTTCAGCACTTGAGTGGATTTTTTATGCAACAACCTGTCCCGTGCCGGAGACAAACCTTACCAGCTGAAATCCTTCATTTCTGTGTTTAAAAAAGCAGTCCCACTCACTCAAGCAACCCTCCACCTAAGAGGGCATGAAAGCTGCACCAGAAGAGACAGAGTGCAGACAAACTGTTGTCAGCATGGTATCCATCCACATGATCCCTCAGATCATCATACCTTGCAACCACTTGCTTGTGGACCTCCTTCCAGTTCTCAGGATCCTTGTCAGTTCCCATGGCAGGGTTCAGCTGCTGGAGGGAAACTCCTGCCACGTTCATTCCACTCCAAACAGCCACTGCAACAGAGGCAGGACATCAGTGCCAGCAGCACCTGGCAAATCCCCCTCCATCTTTCCTAGCCAAAATAATTGAAAACAAAGGTGGAGCAACCAGAACCACAGAATGGTTGAGGCAGGTTTTACGTTTTTATTTAGCTACAGTTAAATCTGAGAACTCTGGGAGTCAAACATGAGACTGTGTTAGCACTGGCACTTAAACAAGTCACTTGTAACATGTGACAGCAGTCAGAGACTGGAAGTTTCTGAAGTCAGAAATACCAAATTCTAGTAAAAAGGCATATTTTAGCTACCTGGCCTTTTAGAACTGATTTTACTCAAAATGGCAGCATTTGCAGTTTCACTAATCAGTATTAGGATCAGCCTTCAAGAAATTTGTTCTTATTTACACAAATAAGAGGGCAGCAATATGCAAACTTAAACTATCAAGACAGGAATATGCACCTCTCCCCTGCATCCTGGAAGATCAGAGGCAGGTTGAGTCTCTGTTTTTGGGAAGTAAGCAGGAATGTGGAGTTACTTCAAAGCAAAAGCAGCTGTGACAATGACACAGGATAAGCTCTGCATGTGCTCAGCCAAACTCTGCTTTCATTAGTATAGAGCTGGCTACAAAAACTGCTGCTGTTGATCAGACGCTGTACTTTGATCAAATGCAATGGGACAATGAAGAGCTGGCTCCTTTAGAAATACACAACATGAAAATATAAAGTATTGACAATGTACATAAATGTTCTGCTGCAGCATTTCAGACTTGGAATACATGAATTCAACCAGGACAGATAAATTTCTTTTCTTTCATATTTAAAACTATCTTTGCTTTAAACCGCAAGGAGAAAAGTCACAAAACAAGGTAAGGGATAATTTTGTTATCCTGGACATGGACTGCCAGAATAACAAGCTCTGCTATTGACCTAGCAAGCGCTGATACTGCTTTCAGAGGAGAACTGTGCCAAAGGCTATGGAATGGTACGCCAAAAACTGAGGATAAAGAGAAGCAAGCTGCAGCCTTCACAACACAGCCTCACAAAACTGGCCTTCTCAGCTCAGGCTCTAATCGTACAGCCACAATTACACTTATTAAATATGTGTAGGTGGATTTCCTGCACTTCTCTCAACTCTAATCTTCATAAAATTACAGCAAAGTACCAGTTACTTGAGCTCAACTGCAGCTGTTCCTTCAGAATCCTGTAAGAAACCTCAACCTCTGCTATGGTTTGGCTCATTCCCAGGGAGATCAGAACTGCTCCTTACCACTGGAATCACCGTGCTCTCCCAAGATCCAGCCATGGCAGCTGCTTGGATGGATCCCAAGTCTCTCGGACATCAGATAACGGAATCTGGCCGTGTCCAGATTGCAGCCACTTCCAATCACACGGTGTTTTGGCAGCCCACTCAGCTTCCATGTGATATAGGTCATTATATCCACTGAAAGGAAAAGCATGCAGGGCAAATGAAACTCCACTCACACCAAGAATGCTCCAATAATTTCCTTACTGAGCATAGCAGGGCAATCAGGAGGACTCAAAACACAGTTGTGCTCACTGATCAAGGAAGTTTAGATCTGGCTGTTTGGGGGATTAAAATGGATGCAGTGCTTGAAATTTTCAACAGTAGCTTGATGGGTCCTAAGAAAATTCAAGGAAGGTCTTTAGAGATTAGATTCCTACCAGCTAAAGTTGGACACACTTTTTTTTTGGTCACAGTTAAGGCCCTAGGGCATTCAGAACTGGGACTGATCTCATGTGGCTAAAACATTCCAGCAATTTCCTGAATAATGCTCCCTTCCAGTTCACCATCACAACAACAGGTTAAACAATTTACAACCAAAAGTCTGAGATTTACATACTCTGTGTAGCTGGTAATTCCTTCGGTTTCATTTCTTGATTTGTGCACTAAGCACTTTCTACATTTACCACCTCTGCAGCATGAAAAGCCAGATGAGGAATGTGCTTTAGCTGCATGTGTTTCTAAAAATACAGTTTTAGGAAAAAACCCAGAGCTAGGTAGGGCAGACAGAAGGATGTGAGCAGAGAGCTCTAATTCACAGCTCAAAGCAACAGCAATAACCAGGCTGCAGGAATTGACTCCAACTCTGAGGAGCCAGGCAGTTCTCAGGAGGGAACACATTTGTGTGCCCAGATCTGAAATGCATCATTAGCTCTGCTCAGGCACCAAAGCACAGCTCACACCTCACCAGTGGCATGTGCTCTACAGCCTCAGCTGGGGCACGGAAGGGCATCAAAGGTTACACATCCAAAGCTCCTTCTCATGGGCTCACAATGACCTTCACTATGTAAGACTAGTGGACAAAACTCCACACACTGAGAAAACAAAAATATAAATTGTAAAAATACTTCTGAAAAAGCAACATGCAGTTCTCCTCCTGCAGCTGCTCTGCTGGAGAGAAGTCGACAGGCTGAATTCAGCTTTGCTAGAACAAGAACAGCTGCAAGTCACTCTATTAGCTCAGAACACTGGCTGACTGTACACCAGGTAATCACTCAACCCCCAACAGAGCACGCAATGGTTCCACTCTGCCAGGTTTTCTTTAAAAGCAGTGTCAACTTCATCACCACAGTTCTTCAGTAGAGGTTTCAGATCTTGAATTAAGCAAGGACAACCCTACAGGGACACCCAACAAAGCACATCAGAATATTTACAGTCACCTTTAGACATCCAAATGTCCAAACTGTCTCAGTGCAATGAGATACTTGCAAGTGAACAAATATGCATAATCTTTACTGTTTTAATTGAACTGTGGAGTACAGACAGCCCTTGTTTCACGATAGGCTTCAGCATGCAAATGCTTTTTTCTGAAAATATAGCCACAACTACAGGGCAAGTTCTTCATGCTGAAAAACAGCCCTATGCTATCCAGACACAAAAGCTTCCATTAGAGAGAAAAAATTTAAACTTCCTACTGCTTAAGCTAAAGTATGCAAAGACCTTAAGTATTTATCACAAAGTACTCTTTTAAAATGGACATAATGGCAAGTTCTGAATAAAGAGAGCATCAGAAAGTACAGACTATTTGTCTGTACTCTCAGATGTCCACAAAAAGCTATTAAGTTTCAACAATTTGTAATTGAAGAGATTTTCTGAGAACTAACTAATGTTGTATCTTGTCAAACCAAAGACTGCATTACCTGGGTTGGAAACCACCAGGATGATGCAGTTGGGGCTGTACTTGACGACGTGAGGGACGATGTTTTTGAAGACACTCACATTCCTCTGCAACAGGTTGAGGCGACTCTCTCCCTCCTGCTGACGGACTCCTGCAGTCAGCACCACGATCCTGGAGTTGGCAGTGACAGCGTAGTCTAACCAGAGCACAGGAGAGAAGATACAGAGTGTGTTTAAAATAACTCCAGTAATTCCAGTAGCACTGTGTTAATACAGGAGTTAGAGAGAGCTTCTGCATTCAAACCCAAAACCCAAGACATCAGTTTAAAAGCCAGCAACAATACCTGGGTGTTGAGAGTCCATTTAGCCATTCTGACTCTCATTTCCACTATGAAAATAATACTATTTCTTCTACATACAGTTTCACTAAAATCAATTTTACTAAACAAGCCCTAAATAGTTAAGAGATGTAAAAGAGCCCAGCTTAAGAGCCACTCCCATTATGGTGTTCATCTGAACTCACCCCAACTCACACACTTCACCTTTTTCAATGCCAAATCCTAAGAGTTCTTTAGGACTGCACAACTAATTCTCCACTATGAAGCAAAGTCACAAAATACCAGTGTTAAATCAAAGAAACTGAAGTGCACCTTTGTCTGCCACGATCTTGTGAGTGTGAAGGAACACACTCCCATGCTGCAGGTCCATCATTTCTCCTTTTAGTCTGTCTTCCATAACATCAACCAGAGCAAGCTCATCACAAAGACCCTAAAAACAACAAAATGTGGAGTCAATGAAGCAGTTCACATGCATTTTAAAGTTAACCCAGAGCAGAGCTAAATTACATTTTAAAGTAACACGTTTCACCCATCTGAAAGCATCTCTTCTCCAAATAAACCAGCTCCATATCTTGGTGTTCTGATGCATCTCATGAAGTCAGAGGCTACTACAGCACAGATTCACAAAACCCACTCAGACTTTCCAAAAAAGGTATCATTTGTGGAGACCTTGAGTGCACAGCCAACCCTTTGCTAGGAAAGCATTTCTTAATTTAGTTACTATCTTTGGAAAAAAGTTTCATCTTTCAGAGTTGTGGCAAACCCTCTAAATCTATCCAGCAAACAGGCCTGTTTTAAATATTTAAATATCTGAAAGAACACACTGTCTAATTATCAAATAAGTATTCTCTTTCAACATGCCATCAGTCAATTCATTTCACAAAAATATACAATGGGAACAGACTTCCTCAACACTGAAATTGAGAGAAAAAGAATTCTTTAGCTATTTTTCTCTACAGGAGCTACTGTGTGATATTTATGTTGCAGAACAGATTTAGCTCCCATTTCTAATCAGTATGGTAATATCAATGATTTGTCTCTAACTGAGCAGGAACTAAATAAGCAACATGGAAGTTTTAGAGTCATGCAAATTCATATAGTTAATACCACACCACCAAACTGAAATCAGTATTGGAGCCAAGCCTTTTGCACAAGTCAAACCCACATCATATTGGTCGGCAGTGGCTGAACATGAGCCAGCCCAGCTGGCCAAAAAGGCCAAAGGCATTCTGGCTGTATCAGGAACAGAGTGGCCAGCAGAACCAGAGCAGTGACTGTCCCTCTGGGCTCAAATCCTGTATTCCCTCACTACAAACATATTGAGGGGCTGGCGTGCGTCCAGAGAAGGGAACAGAGCTGGAGAATGGAGCTGGAGCATCAGGAGAGGCTGAGGGAGCTCAGCCTGGAGAAGAGGCTCAGGGGAGCCCTACTGCTCTCCACAGCTCCCTGACAGGAGGGGACAGCCAGATGGGGTTGGGCTCTGCTCCAAGGGAACAAGGGACTGAACAGATCCTGTGCCAGGAGATGTTTAGATTGGATAGGAGGAAAAAATTCATCACCAGAAGGGTGGTCAGGCTGCCCAGAGAAGCTGTTGGGTCACAATCCCTGGATGTGTTTATAAAACTTTTAGATGCAGCACTTGGAGACATGCTGGACTTGGCAGTTCTGGGTTAATAGTTGCTCTCAATGATCTTAAGAGATCTTTTCCAGCCCAAATGATTCTATTACATTATTATAATTCAGTTACAAGAACCAGATGGTTTTATTATGAAAACATTTTATACTGCAGCTTATAGTTGTGAGAGAGTAAAAGCAGAAGCCTGACTCAAATAAACTCCATGTCATCATCCATGCTTGAAGAATTTAAAATCATTTCTTATTCTGGGTTTGGTGCATACTGTTCACTAACAGTAAAACTTTGTGCTTAGATATCTGACAAAGCAGTTTGACCCTGCTTAGAGAAGTGCATTAAATGAATGCTGAATTGTGGTTCAATTTGTGGTAACATCACCTGGGCTCCCCCACAGGTTACATCAAAAACAACTGATTTCAGGCCATGACAGGCAACCATGTGCTTAAAAATCGTTATATATAAAAACCCACACAGAACTATCATTTATCATTCATCAGTGTTTTCCCATTAAATTTCTTCTTATTTGTTTTAAAAACTATTTGCCACTTTCACATCAGTTTTGCACTTAGTTTCAATGTGGCCTGTTCCTTCTTTAAATTTTCTTTGCTCACAGGGTTCATGAATATCAGCAAGTGAAAGGCCTTACTTTTTTTAATATAATTAAACATGCATTAAAACATGCATCCTCAGGGTAATACATTGGAGGGTCATCTACAAACAAATTACAGCTGGTTTATTTGACAAGCAAGATTTTTCATCTGACTGATTTAAGCTAACTGATTTAAGATCTGCCCCTGCAAGGGTGCAGGGCATATCTGTTGGTGCCTTCTTTTAAAAACAAAAAAAGTCTGCGGTTTCTATCTGTCTTTTCAAATTTGATGAATTCACAATATTCTCTAAAAACAAAGTGCAAAGTACAAGACATCCTCACTGATTAATAAGGCTTTACTTTGCTCAAAGACTGCGCCATGAGATTTGACAAACATATCCCACAAACCAGCAGCAGGAAAAGTCATAATAATCTCCAAGTTCAGCCCTCTGTTTTTAGTTATTTAAAAACTAGCTAACACCTCTTTGGAAAAAAATAAAGTCATATAAACAAGCGAAAAGGGCTTAAGAGAAATAGGGAAGCTGCTGAAGGGGATAGCAGTATTTTCAGCTACTAGAGCACATATTCTTTAAAAGAATGAAAGCAAACAGTCTTGATTGCTATCCTATATTTCACCCAGATTTTTGCTTTGTCCCCATTCTTTGCCCAGCAGAGCACCCTCACCAAGCAAACTCCAGCTTTGTTGGGGAAGAATAAAAAACTAAGAAGAGAATGAGAAGTTTGGTAGGGGCTGTGAAATCATTCCTACCTACATTTTCCCAGCAGCCTGGAAAATCATTCTGCCTAATGAGACATTTACTGCTAAGCACAGACAGAAAAGTGAGAGAACAAGGAGAGGCTGAATGTGGAGGTCAGGCTTGTAGGTCACTGCTTGCTTACCCGAGCTGCTAATGATTCATTCCTGTGCCAACCTCCCAAATGTCCCACCTTTTACTAAGACAGGCAGTGCAGAGCACGACAGCACGGGCGCTTGGGGAGCACGCTGTCCTTGAGCCGTACCTTTCCAAGGACGCTGACAGCAGCGGCCATGCCAACCATGCCAACCCCCACAACCGTGACCTTGTTGTTGGGGACCTTGGCTTCCTCCGCAATGGGGCTGATCAGCTGGTCCTTGACAGTGGCCATGGTGTTCTGCGAGGAGAGACGGAGAGATGCGGATCAGAGCAGGCCAGAGGGAACCGAAGGCATGTTCTGAAGGGAGAAGTGTCACCTGCCACAGCCTACGTAAAGCAGCTCCGGGCACGCTGCCTTTGCTCGCAGGGCTCCTTCCCAGCCACGAGTCAGCCCTCACCACCTACACAGCTCTAGGTCTCCAGGTGCCTGCCCTCCCTGTGCCGGCCAGCGGCTGGCAGCACACCCCGCCACCGCCGTTCCCAGAGCCACCCGCCGGAGGTGAAATTCCATCAGCGCTGCCGGGCCCTGGGCATTCACCTCTCGGCACACCGGGGCTCCGGGACGGGACTCCATGAGCCAGCCGGGCCGCAGGGAGCGGGCTGGGATTTCCCCGGCTTCCCTCCGAGACCGCCCGAGGCCCAGGGCCGCGCCAGGGCACACAGGGGCCGCGGCGGCACCGGGGCGCCCTGAACCGCCGGGGACCAGCCCGGAACCACCGCCCGACCCCGGCCACCCCAAACCCTCGGGAGCCACAACCCAGCTCGGGCCACCCCAGACCCCAACACTCGGGGGAACCGCAGCCTGGCTCCCCAACCTCCCCAACCCCAAACCTCCGGGAACCGCAGTTCGGCTCCGGTCATTCCAGACCCCAACCTGAACCCTCGGGAGCCCGACCCAGCTCCGGCCACCCCAGGCATCACCCGCTGGCCACGCAGGGATGGCAGAACCCCGGCGGGGTCAAGGGACGGGCCAGCTGGGCGGCGACCCAGCACCCCGTGTCCCGGAGCGGGGTCTCCCCATACGCACCGGGCAGCGGGAGCAGCGCAGAAGCGGCGAGGGGAACGCGGGGCTCCGGCAACGAGCGCTCCGCAACGGAAGGGGCGCGGGGCTCGGGCAACGAGCGCTCCGCAACGGGAGGGGCGCGGGGCTCGGGCAACGAGCGCTCCGCAACGGGAGGGGCGCGGGGCTCGGGCAACGAGCGCTCCGCAACGGGAGGGGCGCGGGGCTCGGGCAACGAGCGCTCCGCAACGGGAGGGGCGCGGGGCTCGGGCAACGAGCGCTCCGCAACGGGAGGGGCGCGGGGCTCGGGCAGGGAGCGCTCCGCAACGGGAGGGGCGCGGGGCTCGGGCAACGAGCGCTCCGCAACGGAAGGGGAGCCGGAGCAGCTCAGAGAGAGCGGGGCTTGGGGCTCGGGGCTCAGGCAAAGACCGCTCCGCAGCGGAAGGGGCGGGCCCGGCGGCGCGGCTGGGGGGAGGCGGCGGCCGCGCTCAATCCCCGCCAAGGACGGAGCCTCAAGGATGTCGCTGCTCCGCCCCGGTCCCGCAGTGGCGCAGGGCCCGCGCTGCTGGCCCGTCCCTGGAGCTGTGTCCCCGGGACGCCGCTGGGCGCGCCGCCGGGAGCAGCGATGCTGCCGGGGCCCGGGGTGGCCGTGCGACACTGGTGGCCTCGGCAGCTCCACTTTCACAGGGAACAACGGGGCTGTCGGTCCCTGGTGTCACAGAACCACAGGCTTGGCCAGAATCGCTGCAATCGATATAAAATATGGCAAAAGTAAAGCATTTTACCTGATCTTTCGGGGAGAACTTGCTCAAGTTGGGGATGTCTCCTCAGTCAGGGGTATCTGATTTCCGCGCTCGCTGATTTCTGCCCCGGGCCTGACTCCGGTTGGATTTTTGGTGGTCGGACGAATCCCTCCTGGAGGCACAGAGCGATGCCTCGGCAGGAATAAGGGATGTAACCTGAGGCAGGCCAACAAAGAATGTAACCCGAGTAGAGCCACCGCCACCGCCTCCTCCCTCTCCCTCGGTCTCGGCCAGACCCAGCACACTCTCTCTTTCGCGGTATCCTAGTAGGGCATCCCTTAAAGATGGTAATAAGCGTGAATGTAGTTCAACGCCTTGTTAAAGTAGTAAGCAAATCCAACACTGTAAGTAGCAATAAGAGTCAGATGATATTTTCCTTTTCCTCATACACACAGAACACACAGACTGAAAATCTGGGTGTACAATCGGCCACTGCTGCTGAGCAGAGAAGAAAGGGATTTCTTGGAATTCCTCCAGGACCAAAGCAAGCAAAATACAGGATAACAGCAAACAGAGTTTGTTTCATCTAGTGATCTAACATTACATCTTCCTGGCTGTAAAGGAAGAAAGTAGAAGCACAACACTGAATTGTATGCAATTAGTTCCAGTGGAGAAGAAATCAGCAAGCTTTAGGTTCCCCAGCACACATGATTTAGTCTCTCACAAGAGGGAAAACAGAACAGTGGATTCCAGAGTCCTCCCAAATAAGTCACTGGGTTAAATGGGACCAGGCAGAGAGCCTAGCTCTGCCTGCCTATGACTGTGGCTGCCTTTTTTTTTATTCTGTTGTTTGCGGCTCGTTTAAAGCTGTATCGATTTTTTTTTTTTCCCCAGATATTTTGCCAGGTTTAGTAATAACTGGATTAATTCCCATGGCTCACCAAGCTGCCAAACAAATGATGCTGTGAGCATGGTGGTGAGCAAAAGATGAAACCTGCTCTTCTGGGCAGCAGATCAGTACAGATCCATGCTGGCTTTAAATCACTGTCTAACCGTGGCCTGCTTTGCTTCTACACATTTTTTTGCAAAAGGTCCCCTGCAGGGAAAGAAATGGGTTAAGCCATCCACATGACACTTCAGGTAGCAGCTTGCTGTAAGAAAATCAATTCAAGACTTTGAAATTATGGCTGCACTGGGACATGGAGGTAAATAATAACTACACAATGAAATATAAGGGTCAGAAAAGCTGTCTTCTATAATCACAACAGGAACATGCACAGCTGAAATTTAAGGAAATAGGGAGGAAAGGAGATAAAAAGATTCTGGAGATATTAGGGAAGGACCAGAGGAAAGTTTTTTAATTCCTGAACCATAACTAAGGTCCTTGTCCTGCCAGTGCCTGTTGTGAGGAACATTCACCACTGCATTTTGTCTTCTTTGGGCAGGATCCTTCTCTCTCCTTATGAACTTTCAACAGTCACATTAGCATTTGGAATTAGAGAAGGAAATGCCACGTTCCTATTTGCAAGATATTAAAGCTTTAGAAGGCAGACAGTCCATTTACCACAGGTTACAACAGCTCTTCTTATGATCAGGCTTCATTTTGCATGCAGTGCTAAAAGCACAGGGTATTTAATCCCCTACCTGAAGTCCTTTCAATCGAAATAGACAAGGTAGGAGCAAGACAGTGTGTAGAAGAAAGAAGCTTATTCCCTTTTCCTGCTCTTAATTATTTACTTACTTATTGTTCCAGATGATGGAGGATTGAGGCACAGAGAGGTGAAAAGATCTCCCCAAGGTCACATGGAAAATCTCCTGGTGACAGGTCAAAGTTCAGCTCCAGTTTGGCAACATTGGCATTTTTGATGCAGCACAGTTCTCCAGAAAAACAAACCCTAATGTTAAGGGACACAGTGTAAATAAATTTGCCTGGTAACCTTCATACAATTACAACATATATTTTGTGCATACATTTTAATCACTTCAACTTTTGGGTTGTATACAAAGTGTGTCATTAGATAAGTCTGAGATACTTCACTACTTCTATCTGTCCCATCATATTCCCAAAATGAAAGTAGATAGAATTTCCCTGCCTTTTTTTCCCCCCCAAAACTACCCTTGAACCTGATTTAAAAAAAAAGAGAGATCTCAGTCAAAAAACTCTGTTCATGGGACTGTTTCACACAGCAGGATGCTGATGTTCTGATGGCCATGGTCTGATGATGGCTGTAGCCCTAAGTCATGAAGAGTTTAACCTAGGAAGGGAAGGAACCCTTGCACCACAGGATGGGATGTAGGGCTGATGGCAACGTGAAGATTTTCTCACTGTGTTGGACCTGGTGGATCTGGTCCTTGCCCTACAGGATGGATGTGTTCTAAGCATCATTGCACGTGGATGTCATGGAGGGGAAAGCATTAGATGTTCAACTTTGCAGTTACAGAGAACTGATTTAATCTGCTGGAAATTGTTAAGCATTGTCACACGCAATGCTGGCAGATGCTGAATTGAAATTCTGGTCCACCTATGTTAATTCTGTGCTTCTTCACCTGAATTTGCCATTTGGAGGAAAAATACATCACACAATAAAGAAAAATTATCTTGGAGTGGCAGCTTTGCAAGCTTCTTTTGCCCTGGTTTAGTTTGAAGGAACGGTTCCTTGTTTTTGGCAGCAAGCCAACTTTCTGTTTAATTTTTGTTTAAAAATTAGACAGTGCAAACAGATAACGCACTCATAATAAGTTAAGTGCTTTAGAATGGAATTAGTTATAAAAAAAACCCAAACACACACATCATGAGCTTGGGGGCTATAGTGCAAAAGGAGTGAAATGTGATTATCTCATTTAATGAATATTTTTGATGCCAGAGGAAATAAATGGTGATAAGTTTTACAATTAGGTAAGTAATAGCACTCAGTTTGTAAGAACTAAACGTTGTTGATTTAATGAGCTCTGGCTCATTAAAAGGTTCAGGAGAAACTACAGCTGCTAAACAAAGTGACAAGACAAATGGGGCAAACAGTGCATATGCAAGCAAAAATATATGAAACTGAAATTACAGACAGAGAATGATTTTTTAATCCATAGATTCGTTTCCATACAATAAGGATGGGGTTTTTTTCCTCTGAACTGGTTAACTGTTCAAGAAACTTCGTAGTCCCAAGATTTTTATGTATGGATTTTGTGGTTTCACTTGTGTGTCTGAAGGAGTGAATATGACCTTGTCAGACTAACACCTCTCCAGACACAGATGCAAGGTCGTGTTCATACTGGAGAGTTTTTTACATCAGTGCCATCACCCCTGTAACCACACACAAACTGGGGCATATCTGCTATGTAGATATGGTCTTTGTACAAAGATTTTTGTAGTAGTCCTGTACAGCACTAGTGTAATAGCAGTGAGGTAATAAGTAAGAATTGCTTCCTGTAATACAATAATACATCGTGTTACGGTAGATTTTTCAGTAGTGCTTCACATAGAAACACATCTTGTGCCTTTAATGACTTCTGAAGTAGTTCCACAGCTGTAGACTTGCTGCCTCTTTAGGAGCTGGTTTCCTTGTATGTGTGTTGTACTGGGAGAAGGAATGTCTGGATATTGCTTACAGTGAATTTTGCTGGAGAACAGATTCACCACTCCCAGTCCCACCTAGACTTTTACTTACATGATCCCACAATTTACCTTGTTAAAAGTCATTCTGGGGACAGACTGAATACATTTTTGCCTGTTACACAGAAACCTGTCTGTGGTTTACATAAACCTCTCCAGAGCAGTCACAGCCTTGCAGCCACTGCCTTTGAAGCAGATTGCTGATGTTAAGGGTCAAGGCTCACTGACCACCCTCCTGTTTGGGAAGCATCCAGTGCTATCTGAAGAACCTTTGCCATATTGCACTCTGGACCCTTAGCACTGCCATTCACAGAGCACAAGCTCTGTGGAAAAAGCTGTGGACACAGCTGAGCTTCCAGAAAGCATTATTATTTAACATTTCCCAGTAATGAGGGAGGTTTGTCTCCATTGGTGCATCTGAGTCCTGCATCTAGGGACAAGCTTTGCACTGTACACAGAAGGGACTCATAGCGGCAGAGATTTCTTGATAGAATTTGGCAGACTTCCTTTAATCAGGTGGTTTGAGGGAACATCCCTACCCCTGATGGTGTTGGATTCCTGGGGAGGGGGAAGAGAACTGTTGGCAAACGCAGTGTCAGTCTCCATCCGAATGCTGGGAGGCTCCTGAGTGTCCTCAGTCACAGCTTGTTTCACCTGACCCTGCAAATCTGTTCCTCTGGTTAGAGGGACTTAAAGAGGGGAAATCATTGCTGGAAGTGGGGACAGGTGCAAGTTCTCTGTGAAGTGATGAGAGTTATGTTTTCCAGCAGTGGTACTAAAGGGTGATGCACAAAAGGTGAGGGAATATATCTGTGGACACATTTTGAATCTCCTCCTTCCAACTATAAAACACAGCTCAGTTATTCAACCAATCAAGCTTCCACTTTGGTTTATAATGCTATAGGCAAAGCCAACTGAGACAGGAACTTCACGATGACTGCAACAAATATCTTTGTTTTGGATCTAACAGGTGCCCACTTAACATTTCTCTTCTCAAAGAAAGCAGCCAAGGGTGATGTTTCCCAGCAGCGCTGAGTCCAAAGCTGAGCTCTGTGGGATCAGGCAAGCCTCAAAGGGCTGCCATCTACCCCTGCTCATCCCTCAGACCCACAAGCTTCTCTAAGCTTTTCCTGGGCCATTTCAGCTCATTAAATCAGCAGGAAACGATCACTTTTATTTCCTTGAAGCAGTTTTTTGTACATTAGTCAACTGACTGGGCTTGGTGAAGTGCCAGCGAATACCAGACACAGCTCAGGACGGTCCAGGACAAAGAAGCACAGGGAGAGTCCCTTCCCTGTGTCATGGCTGGGAAACACTAAATCAGTTCTCTGCCTCTCCTGTAACTTGAGTCTAAATTAAGCTCGTGCTCTGAGCTGCCTTCTAGAGAAGCTTACATTTCCACAGACCGCAGAAGTAGCTGGGGGTGTGAATTGGCTTCTCTCAGTCAATTTAGTGTCCATGAATGCCTCTTCTGTGCCCGAGGTGGTAATTCCAACACTTCTTATTAATAGTAACCCATGCAAGTAACCTGTTGTAAATTGCCTTGAATCAGCCCCAGCACTGATATGAGCTACACTGGCTAGATAAGCACCACAGTATTTTTCCTTGACGTGTGCCAGAGATTTACTGTGTAAATTGTACTCCCAAAATCTCCATGTCATTGTAAACTTGCAGGCTAATGCTGAGACACATTCAGAAAGTCACAGGCTTCCTGCAGTTGTTGATTTGCTTTTTAGCACGTTAAGGAAAGTAGGCAGAAATTTTTCCTGCCTGGATTTTAGTTTTATTGATCAGTACTTGGACTAGTAATTAAAGTTAATACATTTAAAAGGATGCATGTTAGATTGAAGGGGCTTCCAGCTTCCAAAAGTGCAACTAGAAGTGGTTTATTTTAAAAGTTCTGAAAAATAGTAAAGCATTTTGCATGAAAACTATCCTGTAAGCAGATAAAAACTGCATTTTGTGTGATCAGGAATTGTCTTATTCCTTTATAACTTCACTGGCTGGGCCTCATAACTATGCCTGGCTGGGCTGGATCTATGTCTGAAAAATAGGAGCCCTTATCCAAGCTATTTTGAAAAGTTCAGAGAACTGAAGACAAACCATTAATGAACACTATGGGATAGGTGTCAAACCCCCCATTTTTTCCCAAGTCACCCCCCTAGTTACAGATTGGTGCTCTTCTCATCGCTGCCTTCACTGATCATCACACTCATGTATTTCTTCATCAGTGAGTAGATTAAAAGCCCTTTAAAATGATGAGATTTCCTAAACTTATTGTTTACTCTTGCTGATGCACCCTGTAGTCATTCACTTCTGCAAACCTATTCCTCAATTAAATTGTTGAAAGTGTGATGCTGCTTAATACATTTCAAATTATATTGTGCCTGCCTACATTATATCACAAGTGATGTTCAATACCACTGCAGCTGCTGGAACTGCTTGGGGATGTGGTGCTCACCTTTCAAATCAAATAAACCCACAAAAGTAATTACATTCCATTCTCTCCAGTTGTTCCATTGTTGCACAAACATCATTAAACTATCTTGCCCAATGATAGGAGGTACACTTAGAGGGCATCTACAGCCCTACATCCTTCATGGAATGAAAGAACTTGACATCTGTCCCTGTTTGTACAAGGTAATTTTAATAACCTTTAATAAAATAAACAAGTCTTTGTTCTCCTGACTTCCAGAGAGCAAGTGAATGAGCTGCACAAGCACGGATGATTTATCCTCATCAAGTGCTTATTCCTGTTCTCTTTGCACTCTCTCTCCCACTAATTCTGCCCATGCTAAAACTCCCTCAGTGCTAGAAAGGGTTTGGCAGTGCAGTTAGACTTTGAAAAGAGTTTCAGCCAGAAAGGCTTGTCTTTCAGAGCAAGCTCCTCTTTCTGGGACAGTTTATGTCACCTCTGCATAGAAAACCTGCTGAGATCAGCCCAGCCACCTTGGACACCTGACATGTGTCTAAGGGAACTGTTCCAATGGTATCATTACATTACTCCATATATTAAGTGCCACTGATAACAGTGTGGTATTCTGACAAAATTCAAATTGATTTTAGCTGTAGCAGCAGCCCCTCTAAGAATCAGCCAGGGCTCTGCTTCATTTTTAGTAAATGACAAAAAAATGCAGCCGTGACTTCTGGGCAATGTCTCAGTTGCCTTTTACTGTAGCATTTGTGAACTGTAATATTATCTAAATACCCATTATAAGATGTTGGCTATTAAAGGGATGCAGAAAGAGCCCTGCCCTCTTCTGTTCGTTTTTGCCATGAAAAATGCCTGTGGGCACTGGCCTTGGGCAGCCTTTGCTCCCATGGATGGTTCCTTGGCAAAGGAAAACACTTCATTGAAAGATCTGCCAGGCATGAGGCTGTGATTCTGAAACCTGATGTGACAGAAACCATCCAGGGCTTGCTCAGCAGTGAACTGTTGATCCAGGAATTTAGCTGGAGAAAACACAGCACCTCACAGACATCTGCCATTCAGTGGCAGAATATCAGCACCTGACATGTGATCTGAGGGCAATATGACTAATCCTAAAATACAGGCTGAGAGGACAAAGTGCCTGCAGGGCTGCTCACCTCCCAGTGGAATTTTAGAGGGTTCTGGTCAGCTGGCTTAGGAAAACTTTTCAATGAGGAATTATGAAAAGATGGAATATACACATTGATGATGGGGCTTTTCTCATCTACCTTTAGATAAACAAAGCATACATTTATAGTTGTCTGGTCGTCTTAAGTGAGAGAAAAAAGACAAGTTATTTTGACCCATCTGTTCTAATCCACATCTGCCATGGAGGAAAAATGTGTTGATTCCTAAAAGTGCATTTTCTTTCCCTTCAGTCTGAAAGTGAATTGTTGGAGGGAAAAGAAATTAGATTGATTTTCATTCTGATTCAGTCAGAAAAGTGAGTATGAATGTGTAGCAGGGGGAAAGAGAAGGTGGGGTCTCTGTCTTTGGATTAGTCCTTCTTAGCTGAGCATAAGGCAGCCCCAGGGCTGCACCTTCAGAGCAAGAGGAAGGTCATTCCTTCCAGCTGAGCAGCAGGGGCAGCAGGCATGTGCTCCTCTTGAACCCCTGCCAGCTGCAAAGGAGAAATACTGCAGCCAAAACAACTGCCAAGGTCAAGTGACTGCTGAGTATTTATAGCAGCACCAGGGCCCAGGCTAACAAAGGAAAGGGAGCTGGGCTAGGAGTGCCAACTCCAGCTCAGGTTCCCTCTGCTGCCCGCCTGGTCTGCTGCTGGGATGAATCCTGTCATGATCTTCTTAGCAGATATGAAAAATTGAATCAGGTCAGGTTACCACATCAATGGGACTCAGTGATCCTTGCCAAGACTGCTCCGTAATGCTGGGGTTGGCCAGTCCTTAAGGAACTGATGGCACCTCAGGATGCAAAATGACACTAGTGCTACCACAGAAATAGGAAAAGAGAAACTGTAAGTGCTTCTGGCTGTTCAGGGCCTCAGACAGTGGCTCTGGGAGTTTTATTTAGACCAGAGTGCTTCTTCACTGGTGAAATGTCTTATTAGGTGTGATTTGGTGTTGCAAAAGGTTCTAGATATTTCTGTCTTAAGCAGGAAATAACAGCAACATCCCTTATAAAAGTAATTGTGAAGTACTTGAACCACTGAGGCCACTCAGTTATGTGATTAATTATGTGTGTCTCTGATGTTTACATTGTGCTGCCCTCACTGGCTCGGGGATAACCCACACCTATTGCAGGTATCTGGGTCAGGAAATAAAGGGTGCTTTCATATAAGCCCTTCTTTGCTGCCACTCCTCCTCAGAGCATGCAGAGCCTCCTGATTATTCTTATCCCTTTCCAGCTGGTATGAAGATTGAAAACCACAGTGGAGATGCCCAGCTTGCACTTATCTATGGTTTCCTTCAGGTAGAAAATGAAGATCAGAGCTGTACAGTTAGATGGCTTTCTTGGAATATGTTTTTTTGAGAACTTTCATCCTCATATTTATGCTCTGGTATGATAAATTCTTTAGCTGGCCAGCTCAGAGTGTGCCAGGGTAATGTTTATTCTCCCAACTGGTGTTTTTTACTCTTTGCTCTACTTGTAGCTTCAACTTAAAAGCCAGTGGAAACTCAGAGTGGAACAGGAAGTGTTACTGCTGATGAAAATTTAAAGTTTTTTAGGAGAAATTGACATGGCATTTTATGCTGTGGGACCACAGGGTCTGACTCAGGTTTCCAGGCACAATCATGGCACAAGCAATCTTACATCATGGTGTCTCACTGTTACATCTATCTGCACCCTGCCCATCTTCTCCTCCTCCTAAGTTATGCTTTGCCCTGTTCTCAGAGAAATCTACCCTGTCCTGAATTCTGTGTCAGGTAATACTTGTGTGCTGTGCATACCCAGCTCCAAAGTATTTGTAAAGATCACAACTCAACTGATGATTTCTTTTTCTGTCATCCAGTTACTCTTTTGACCAGGGAGCAGATTTTTATTTCACTCACAGTGTCAGTAATGTATATGAAAGACCTGCCATATTTAATGATTCCTATAGACTCCAGATTTAAGTTTCCTTTGGTTCACCCTTCAAGCTCATCACTTCTCTGCCTGTAAAAGTCTTTGGAAACCTTACCTAAGCACTGACTGCTCTTTCTTTTCCCTCGTGCTCCAACTATTTTTCTTATCTGAAAGTGTATTTTTTTAAAATCTTTAGACACAAGATTTAAAAAATCCTGTGTCTATCCACTAAGTGCAGAAGAACATAAACCCAGGATGTTTTATAGAGTCTATGGTCCAAAATCACAAACCTAGAGTTGGAGCTTGAGGTTTCTTAAAAAGGGAATAGAGCATTTTACAGCAGGCATATAAACCAACAGCAAATAAATGGCTCCAGATAGGCTTGGTCATCTCTGAGACAGCAGGACCAAGGATCAGTATAAAAGGTTGTGTCAAGGTTTAGGGGTTGATCATTTATATGTAATTGAATTTGCTGCCAAATGAGGAAGAAAGCATATTGTTATCATGAAGCAAAAACCCCTAAGGACCTCTGAAGCATTGAATGCATAATTAGCATTGTGCATGACAGCCTCTGTTACTATTTATTTCCACTGTGTTTCATGGTCTAGCAAGAGAGATAAGTAAGGGAAGGGTGGTAATCATAGAATCAGAGCACAGATAAGCCTCCAGCAGTCAGTAGCTTAGGGATGGAGTTTGCTGCTAAATCTGTCATTTGCTGGAATTCACAGGGCTGAATTCCTAAAGATTCTCTGACAAGGAGTCCCCAAAGCAACACCAGCTGTAGGATGGGACAGTGGTTAAACCTTGGGAAGATCTGACCACAGTTGTTTCAGAATGAGCTCCAGATCTTAACCAAACACATTTGGATCACTTCAGTTCAGGCATCCCAGCATGGAAAGTGCCTGGAACATTCAATTCAAGCTTATTCCTAGAAGGAAAAAATCTCATCTCACGTCCACATCTGCTTTGTAGTAATTTTACATTACAGGTAAAGAGAGGTGTATAAAACAACTTGTTTTCAATTTTCTTAACAGGGCATCTCCACTAACACACCTTTGGAAGTAACCATTAGGCAGACCCAAAAGCCCTGCTGTAGTACAGTAACTGAAGGGATGTGATCACCGCAGGCATTTGGAACTGCCCACTGACACAAACAAGCAATTCCAGTGCTTGTGTAGCTTCCAGCCCTTCTGGGAGGTAAATCCATGTTCCTTGGCTCACATGACCCCTCACAAAGATCCCATTTCTGCAACCTTGTTGTCTAAGGGGCTTGTAAACTTGGGTAGTACTTAGCCTTATTTAGGTCATTTACCTCAGTGGGAATCCTTGCTGTAGTCTTTGCCTGAAATGAATACAAGAAATTCCTTTAGCAGATGAAAAGCATTTCATAGCTAGTCACTCTTGTATTTACTTCCTTAAAACAATTACAGTGTTGTTTAGACAAATATCTGCTAGCTTTCACAATTAGAGTAACTTGCCCCCTAATGTGTCAGTGTTTACATTTTGCTAGGAGCTATTAATTTAGATATTCTGCCAGTCAGGCAGAAATATGCTCTAAGGAATTTAAACCAGGAAATTCAAGAGGAAAAAGTAACTGCAGAAAGCAGTGCACTTCCTCTTCAGAGCCAGGGTTTGATGAATCCAGACAAGGATTTCAAAGCAGCATCTCAAAAAGGAATAGAAATTATCAACAGTGCTTAGAAGACACCACTGTCTATTCATGTATTTTCTTAGTATGATAGAATATCCAAAAGTATTAGTAATCCAGAAAAATGTAAATCCAATCATTAAGTGCTTACAACTGACTTCTCTTTTCAACAGATGGTTCCACATACACAGCCACATGGGAATTGTGAGTAGACTCAGTCTTTTGTAACTGCAGTTTCTACAGGGCAGAATGAGAGCCTAAAGTACACATGAAATACAGCAGAGGAAAAAAAAGAAAGTGGCATGTCATCATATTTTAATTTCCCCAATCACTCAGGTCATCTCCCTGGTGTTGACCTGGTGGACTTGGATCTTTTTTCCCCATGTAGAAAGTGAAACTTGGGTAAAAAAAAAAAAAAAAAAAAAAAGAAGAAATATATATGTATTTTAAATTTTATGTCTTTTAAATTTTCTTCTTGAGATTTCTTCACATAGATACACATAGAGTTTTCTGCGACAGCAAAGAGCTGGAGAAAGGTTAGGTTAAAATTTTCCCAGGAGCCTTATCAGCATATAGACTCTGAAGAGCCTTTGTGTTTCCCAAAGCCCACATGGAGTTTGCTTAGCTACTCCTCTCTGTGCACAAGGGCTACCCAGAAGTATCAGCATTCTACTGGAGATAACCTTTGTCTCCCACACTTCAGAGGATGGCTGTAATTGCTCTGCTTCTTGGAGTCAACAGAAAACCAGCCTGAAGTTGTTTGCCCCAAGCCCTGTCTCCTCCAGCAAACAGAGCAGGGCACCAACCTCCTCCTTCAGCACTCTGGACTAGAGCTGGGAGGGAAAAAAGCTCCAGTTCTTATATCCCCCTCTCCAAGGCTGCTTGTTTTATTTTCTACCCTGCCTCCTAAAAGTTATCTCTGCTCCAAATATGATCATTTTTACAGGCCCCGCCTGTGGGTGACTGTCACTCTGCTATCTCTGGAGAACCACCAGTAACTCCTGGGCAGTTCAGTAGCAGATGAGGGAAGAGTTGGGTTCTCAAAACCACTGGCTGTTGACACACTCAGTGAAAAAGCACCAGAAGAGATGGGAATTTTTCATGCTTTCCTCCTGTGTTAAAGTTATGAGTTTGCTTTCTTCATAGCTATCAAAGAGTCCATATGATAGAGATATTTCATAAAACAGACTCCATTCCTTCTACAGCATTTCTCAGCATGCATGGTCCTCAGAACAGGCTGGGATGAAAAAATAGGCAGAATTTGTCACTCCTGTCATCACAGGACAGCAATGGAGACATTGCAGGGATGGAACAGGGAAGGTCTGGGCTGGCACACACAGAGCATATGGTATAAACTGAGTGTCTGGAGAGTACAAAGGAGGAAAAAAACCACAGGGAAAAAAGTTTACTAGTCTGTTGATTAGTAAAAAAGCCAGACACAGCTTTTCTGTTTGTTCTTGAGCCGGGGCAGGGCCCCGGTGCCCCAGGGACGGGCGGATGTGCAGTGTCAGGGGGTCGGGCGGGGCTGGGAGCGGAGGATGAGGGCAGGAGGTGTGGCCGCTGTGTGAGGCCTGGCCCGCACAGCGCCCCGGCGGCGGCGCGCCGAGACCCGGGGAGCCTGAGAGGGAACCGCGAGTGCCCTGTGCCGAGTGAAAGAGCCGGGCACAGGGGCTGTGCCTCCGCTGCTGGCACACGTGGCAGGACACCCCATGTGCCAGGACAGCCCAGGGCTCCCTGGCATTGTCCCTGCTGAATTCAGCGCCCCCTCCAAGGCATATTCCTCTGGGCTGCTCCCTCTGCCAGCACACGCTCCCCGCCGGTTGGATCAGAGCCTCTCTTTTTCAGACCAAGCCAAATCTTTAGTTTCTGCCTACCAAACCCATTCCCATTTTTTTCCTCATTTACTGGGTATGATGAATCCACTCAAGGACAGCCTGGCAAAGCTATAAAAGTTTTAAGGATGGCAAAATGGTTGTCTGTGAAGCAGCTCTGCAGTTTTTGTATGCAAGAGGTTCACCCAGCAAGAAGGAGCCCAGCACAGGCAGCTGAAGAGATGAATGACTCCAGCTAAGAGGGATCATTGGCAGATGGTAATTCACTCAACGTGCTTGGGACACGTTGGGATCATGTTAGAGGGGTTTCTGCTTGCATCATTTCTGCTCTCATTAAGACTTGATAGACTTTTTCTTCCCCTGTGCATTTAAATTTTTCTCCTCCTGTATATTTCAAGACAGCAGTGATGAAAAAAGTAGAAAGTGCCGTGCAGTGGAAAACACCGGGGATGATTTAACTCGCACGGTTTCTCAGGACCAGTTTAGAATAGGTTTTGCTACCAGTTACTCTCCTGCTACCTTAAAATTATCAGCCCGAGGGGGTTTTTTGCTCTTCCTGAGAAAGAAAATTTCCTCTCTGCATTTCAATGAAAAGCATTCAGCCCTTTCTCTGCCCCCAGGCTGTTTCCTGTGCAAACCCTTAGAATTTCATTTTCTTTTTGAACCAGCTACATTTGCATTTCACTGAGCCCTCTGAGGCATCTCTTTTGTCAGGGTGTGAGAGAAGGCTCTGCTGAAGACAGGAGGCGCTGGGGTGCACATCTGGAGTTGCCTGATGGGGCCAGGACCCAAGCACAGTGACAACTGAGGCAATGTCAGCCTTTCTCCCAGCCTGTAGCTCCTGTGGCAGCTTTTTTTTCCATGCAGGCCGTGTATGTGCAGGTATGGATGCAGAGGTGATCACACAGGGCTGTTACCCTGGGCTGTGACAGCTATGGAGAACTCAAGCTTGCAGTTTCTGCATGAACAAGAACATACTTGGAGCACTCTAATGTTGAAAACCCCCAATCCTGTTTAGGAGGTCAGGGTGCCAGAACAACTGGAGTGCCTGATGGACCTGAGCCTGAGTGTGAGGGCCTCCAGCATGAACATATATTTAGCAAGGTGAATTCTGACCAGCATCCCTGACTCAGGTTTTCACTGTACTGTGCCATCTGTCTGTGTGCACTGGATAAGCAGATTTTCTATCCCTCATGCAGCTCTAAGATAGATTTGCTTTCAGAAGTAAATTGAAAAAAAAATAGCTGCCCTTGGTCATTGTGAGGTTTAGTGAGGTAAAATCATATCCATGATTGCCTGTGGTGGAGAAAATCCCTAAGTGGCACAGAGGAGGAAGGAGCAGAAGGAACCTGAGGTCTTTCTTTTATATGTCTGGGTGGCACATGCTGGCATTGTGAAAAGCTTGTTAGTAATTTATATTTGCCTCTAGAGGCTTTATCTTTACTCCATTAGATTTTGATGCTGCTGTGCCAGTTGCAGGTGGATGGTGAGGCCTGCCAAGTGTACAAAAATAATTGGGAGATCAGCACCAAAGCAACCTGGTTTGCATCACAGCAGCCACAGGTGTGCATCCCATCTAACACCATTAGGAGTCATTCTGCCACGAGGGGAGGTGATTTTAGACACTGACCTGGAAGCAGCACCCAGTGCCAGGGGAATGAGGCAGAGCCTGTTTCAGGGGCAGACGTGGGCTGAGATAAGTGGCAAAGCTGCAGCTGCAGATGTGGGCAGTGCCAAGTGAGGAGCTGGGATTCCACGTGTAGGATTCTGGCGTGGCCAGCCAGAGGCAGATTTACCTTGGTCTGTGGACTGAGGACACATGTGAGGTATGGATCGTGCTGATGTCCTCCCTCAGCTCCCTCTGCACAGCCTCTGAAGCTGGCTGGCCCTGCAGTGGTAACTGAGCCTGTTCTGGGAGCAGGTGCTGTGTAAGGCAGGGCTGTGCACCTGACAGAGGCTGGGCTGAATGGAGATGAGCTCAGCAAAGCCCTTGTGCTCACTTGGCTCTGCAAACCTCCTGAGCTGCCCCGGGCACAGCCACACCTCTGCTCTGACCCACATGCACAGGAGCTCATGAGCCAGGGCCAGAAAACTTCCCAGGAGGAAAAATCCTGGCATCAGCTGTGTGACACCCACCTTTAACACAGGAGGAGTATCAGGTTGGGAGCCAGCATTTGTCCAGAGAAGGGGATCCTAAACAAGATGATGTAAGACAAGCCCTAGAGATGCAACTGTACCTGGGGATGGATGAAAAGTTCCCTAATCAGGGATTATTGATAACCTGCTGCTGTGGCTTGAATGTGCCTTTGTATTGTCTGTCAGTGTTGAGTTTGTGAGGTCCCCAGGATGAGGTGAGAGATGAGAATTTGACTCCATGTTCTCAGAGGGCTGATTTGTTATTTTATGATATTATATTATGTAAAAGAATGCTATGCTAAAACTATACTAAAGAAAGAGAAAGGATACATCAGAAGGCTTAACAAGAATGATAATGAAAAACTCGTGACTGACTCGTCAGAGTCTGACTCAGCTGATGGTGATTGGTCATTAAGTAAAAACAATTCACATAGAAGCAATCAAACATGCACCTGTTGGTAAATGATCTCCAGGCCACATTCCAAAGCAGCAAACACAGGAGAAGCAATCAGATAATTATTGTTTTCATTCTTCTCTGAGGTTTCTCAGCTTCCCAGGAGAAGAAATCCTGGTGAAGGGATTTTTCCAGAAAATATGACAGTGACATGTCGGGGGCTCCCCTTCTTCACAGCATCTCTGTTTCCATGTGGGCTCCATGTGCTCATGCAAAAGTGCATATCCTGCAGAAGGATTTGACTCTTTAAATTGTGTTATTCCAGCCAGGCTCTTGTCCAGCCTCCCATAGCAGAAAATGTTTGATGTTACAAAGCGGGGAAAAAAAAGTCAGGAAAGTAACCACCCAGTATTACTGAGGCCAGACATTTTGGAGAGGAATATTTTTTCTAGTCCCTGGCAGGCAGTGGGTTGGTACTCAGCCTGAAGTCACAGCTGGGCTGGGAACTGTGTGGGGTTGGAATGCCAGATGGAGCAATGCTGGCTGTGTTGTCCAGACCTTGTTTGCATTTGGCCACGAAGCCTGACTTAGCTCTTTTCAAACATTTGTTAGACACACTGCAAATCCTTTGATTTCACATCAGGCACGAAGGATTTAATATGCACTCATTTTAACTCAACCAAACTTAAAGACTCCAGTTCTCCAGCATCACTGGTGAGGAGCTGCCTGAGCTGAGCAGTGTGAAACTCAGGATGCAAGGCTCCTTATCCCTGGAGACCTGGCTGCTTTCTCTTGCAGATGCTAATAGCAGCTTCTCCTCTTACAGACATCCTCTCCCAGGAGGGAATTAGGGTTTCCACAGCATGGAAAACAAAGCCAAACTGCTTAATAGTCTCATTGTCCTGTCCAATTCAGCCCAAGGACTTCTCCAGCCAAGCAAAGCTGGGGTAGAAATACCAGAGGAAAGGTCAATCTTTGGCAGCTTCCCCTTCAGCTTTATTGCTCCGTGAGGCGTAGTTATTTCAAATGGCAGAGCTAACTCCAGGCCCAGCCTTGGGAAATGAACCTCAAATTTTGATTCTGCTGTGTAGGGAGGGATGTGCAATGGCACAGCAGAATCTGGGATAACAGCAGCTCCACGAGTTCCGTTTGTGGCTTTGAAAAAATGTTCCACTGAAACAGCTATGGATGCTCATTCCGCCACCTGTTTTTGTGCTCTGATGCTGTGCAAAGAGCAGCACTTTGGTAGGATATCTGAGGGTTTATTTTCTCACCTGCTGGTATCAAGTATCTGAGCTAAAAAAAAAAAAAAGAGATGTGCTGTTATTTGGGAGCAAAACAGGCTGTTTGAGAGGCAAAAGCAGTGCTTGTGTTTTGCAAACTTTGTCAAGAAATGCCACATTTCCATACCAAGACACACATCAGGTGAGTAAACTGAATAAAAACCCCAGTCATGTTTTGTGATTGAAGTGTGTAATTTTCACAATTGAGATCTATGATATTTAGAAATCTGTAACTCTTCAGAGAGAAGGTTGGAAAGCACCCATGTGAGTTTCCTGTGCAATTTTATATGCTCTTTCCTGTCAATAACCTGAATTGTTATTGCACATGTAATTAACAGAGTGAAAGTCTTATTCTGCAAATAATTGTGGTGGATATGGTTAATAGGAGAATTGTTTCAGCTAGTATGCTTCTTTTTTCTCTCTCTGTGCAGAATTAGTTTAGCACTTAAATTGCCTATTCATACATGAAAAAGGATGGAATCATAGATGTACACAAAGGAAGAAAACAGTTAAGCCAGTCCTTGCCTACAGCACAAACATGTCTGGACTGCTTCTTGATGAAGTTTCCTAGAGATCATTTATGTTCCTAGGGTTTTATTTTGGTTCCTATTACTGCAGCTTTCTAATTTCTATTGTCAATATAGAGTTTTTAATACATCTCGGAAAATCCACCTGAAAATTCTCCTTGTGGCCATAATTATTTGGCAGAGACTGTAGCTTGCTTTGATCACACAGAAACCTTTGTTCCAGTGCAGGCAATGAAATGTGGACTAAATCATTGTTCTGGTGGCTTTAATGCTTGACATTTGTTGGTGAAAGTAAAAGAAGCTCTGAGTTGGGAGAAAATCCCTGGGACATCCTGATCTCTAAGAACTGTGTGGATAAAGAACTCCAGGAGTCCTTTACTCTCTTGGACAACGTTTTATGTTTTGTTTCTAGTTTAAGAAGGATTTTGTGTGTTATTTATAAACTGGAATTTAAATCCTATCTTATGCACATATGAAATAATGTGGGTTTTAAAGATAATAGAGTTCTATCTCATATTAACTGTCTGATGCCACACAATCAAAGCAGTTCAGTGTTGGTCATGGCTTGCATTAATGGCTGTAACCCCAGCTCTTTGGTGAAACACTGATGGGGAAGCTCCCTTTCCTGCCTTTGGAATCAAAAAGGGAATTAGCAAAGGAACTGGGAGCACATGAGGGATGAAGCCTTGGCAAAACCAGCCTGTTTTCCTAGCAATGCCTCAAACACAATCCTACCATCACTCTGCATGTCCTCCTGGGAAGGTTAGAGGAAAGGGGAATGGGCTGTTATCAAAGCCTCTCCTATCTGCTTGTGGTAGATTGCTTTGCCCTTCAGAAACTGATAATTAAGGCACTGCTAACCTGGGGGCAGTTTAGTGCCCTGGACCAGCCGAGTGGTGGGAGTGGGAGGCATTTTGTTAAGGAAGAGACACAAATGCACCCATCTCACAATCCTAAAGCAGCTTTACAGGTAAGAGAGGCCTTGGAAAGACAGACACTTGCTAATGATTCTCTCAGCAAATAAACACCTCTACCAGTCGCATGGCTTTGTTTGTGCAGTTGTTGAACATTATCTAAATTACAGATAGGAGAGGGTGCCTGGCTAGAACAGCAATCTTTTGTCCAAATTCTTGTCTCCCTTGAGCCCTCCCTCTGCCCCAGGCAGCCAGGAAAATCCTGGCCACAATTTCACCCCACCATCACTTTGAGTGGTATCAGGGGAGGAAACCATGCCTGAGGTTTGAGGTTTGTCACCTGGAGCTGCTCCAAAGCAGGAAGATTGCTGGGGACACACTGGGAGGGGGACACCTGGTACATTTAGGGGCCTGTTCTTGCAGAGCAAGGTGACTACATTTGACAGCATGTGTTGTAAGACTTCAGATCCCGGGCTTAGCAGTATGGCATGGCGTGAAGAACAGCTGTCTCTTGCCTCACCAGGTTTATTTTCAATTTACATGTAGGGTTGTGCCTTACCTTGCCTCTTCCTTTACCTCCAGTTTCTTAGTAGAGGACATAGCAATCAGTCAATTTAGTTTTAATTATGTGAAGGAGGGGTAGAAGCAGAGGACTGAACATTCCAGACCACAGAGAACATATTTTCCTCATATTACTTATCTGTTGGTAATTACTAACCCTTTACATTGAAGGGCTTTCCAGTCACCTGAATGATTTGCATTCATTAAAACAGTGTAACATTTCCATTCTCCATGAGTGGCTGCCTTTCTGCTATTTTCTGCACTCACATGAACAATCTCTGAAGTATTCCAGGTGACCTAAGGAAAAAAAAATCAAAACCAAAAATCTGAGAAACCATGAAAAGTCTTATTCTGATTTCCTCATATGCTTTAACTTGCACTGCTGCCATGTCACTGAGAGCTGAGTTAGAAACAAAGGAGTCAGAGGGGCTCACAGCTGGTCCTTTTAACTTCAAAGGCATTTGCACCAGCATTTGACCTCCTCCTGAGGGCAAGGGAGGACAGAGGTACCCCTTTCACAGTCTCTTGGCTCTGCTTTTATTTACTGCAGATTTCCTGCTGCTGGGTGGTTTATTTCAGTTGTGTGTTCACAGCTGTGCACACACAAATCACTCTCAACTTTCACCTCACACTGCTCAGACAGACAGCAGAGGTCCTGCCGAGTGTCTGGGGCTCTGTCATGGATGGGGTAGAGCAGAGTTCCTTCATGCAGAGCCCCCAAGTCTCTCCAGAGGTGTGGGATCTCCCACTGAGCTGTATTCATGGCTGTGGAGCCAGAACAGTGGCTGGTTCTCAGTGCAGCCTGTCACTTCCCCTGCCTGAAATGAGCACCATGGGAGTCATTCATCTAAGATTTCCATTCTTGCAGATCTTTCTTTCACATTGATGCTGGTCTCAGAGGTGGGATCAGTTCTGCCCAGGTTCCTGTTTCACTTGTGGTTAAACTTGTCATTTCCCTGTATTTTTCTGAAAACTTTGTTCCATATCATCACCACTTTATATTCCAGTACTTGCTGTCTTTTAATCATCATAATTTTTTTCCAGCAGTGTCCTAATGACAATTATAAAATACAATTGTTCAGAATAATTATGCTGTTGGGACTGAAGGGAGTGTTGCTCCTGTTTCTGCCTTTGCTACTGGCAGATATGGTGACCTTGTCCTTGGAAGCTTCTCTGTGCATTTCCTCCCCTGTGATGTGTTGGTCTTGATAAGATAAATTGCAGGGAAGTAATTCCAGTGGCCTGTCACAGCTAGCCCAGCCCAGGCTTCCTGCTAGGGTGTTGTGTATTTCCTTATGTTGTGTTTTAACCCCAGGTGGCACCTCAACAACATGCAGCAGCTCCCTCATCCCTCATCAACACTAGGATGAGGAGCAGAATTGGGGGAAAAAAGAAGTAAAATGTGTTGATGTAAGAGCAGTTTAGTAATAGAAATAAATTAAAATGTAATACTATTATTAATAGTAATGAAAAGAGAGGGAGGAATCAAAGGTAAGAAGAACAAGGGATGCTCAGTGCAGTTTCTCCACTCCTGCTGACCAATGCTCAGCCTGCTCCTGAGCAGGGATTGGCAGCTCCCAGGCAGCTCCCCCCAGTTTTCATACTGAGTATAATGTTCTGTGGTATGGAATGCCCCTTTGGCCAGCTTTGGTCAGCTCTTCTGGCTGTTATCCCACCCCAGCTTTTTGTCCACCTGATGGCTGACAGAGCCTGGGAAACTGAAAAGTCCTTGATTTACAGTAAGCACTGCTCAGCAGCAACTAAAACAGCAGAATGTTATCAGCACTATTCTCATCCTAAATCCAAAACACAGCACTGTACCAGCTGCTAACAAGGAAATTAACTCCATCCCAGACAAAGCTAGGCCTCCTTGTCAGTGCTTTCCAAGCAGATTCAGGAGGTGTGTTAGCTGTGGGTTGCCCCTGGCTGCTGGGAGAATTCCTCCCTCTCTTCCTGAGATCTGCTAGAGCTCTCAGGAAAGCTTGGCCTTTCTGGCTCAGGGAGAACAATTTTGGATGTGACCATCATCAGTTCTGCAGGAGTTTTAACAGCACTCAGAAAAGCACTTTTCCTTCCATAAAGTGCTTTAGCTCCAGACATGAAATCAGCTCCAGAAGAGATTTGCATCAAGAGTCATCATCAAAATATCAGCACAGTGTTACCCACACCAGCAAAAGTAAAATGGGACAAGTGGAAAGAACTTTAAAGGTTGAAAAGAGGAACATTTATTTTATCCAGTCAGTTTATAGTAATTTTTGTCTCCCTCTATCACCATCTAATACATCAGACATTGCTCTGGCAGGATTTTCTTATGTAGACACATCCTTCCAAATAGCTCTAAATGGAGAGCTGGGGTTGCTGAGTAGCTGAGTCTGTAAAGTGCATGGAAGGCTGAAGCAGCTCTATACAGGTGTGACTGCAAGGACTTTAACTGAGTTCGTCCCATCTGAGTTGTCATTTGCTCCACAGACGAGCTTCTCTCTCCTTTGCCTGTGCTCCTAATTCACATCTTGGTTGTGTGGGCACAGCTCTGGTTTTGCCCTCAGTAACTACCTGTCTTCTAATCTTTGATGTGCCTTGATACTCTGCTACCAACAAGGAACTTTTTGATTCTCCTAAGGGAACAGTAGCCATTTTTGGCTCTTAATCACGTGATTTTCTGGGTAACTCTCTCTCGTAGGCTTTTCTCTTTAGCTGTTTCGTGATTCATGTGGGCTATAGCTATTTCATTTGTTATCAAAGGCTCTGTTCTGATGCTCCTAATGACATTTGTGATGGAAAATGCTCACTGCTATCCCAAGGATGATGAGAACTGACAGCTGATATCCAGATATAACCAGAGCAGAGGTCTCCAGCCTTTCCAATTCTTTTTCCCATGGCATGGACTGCATTTAAGCTTTTGGTGAAGTGCTTGTAAGAGGCAAGATCTCATTTGTGAACAGACTCTGCCCTGAAAATGAAAATAAAGGACATGCTGAACTCTATGGAGCTGTAGTTATTCAGTTCTGTGACCAACAAAGGAGGAATTGTGTTTGGAGTGAAATAAAAGATAAAGCCCATAAAGCTTTGTCCTCACATGAAAAGTAGCCCAGGTTCTCCAAATGACAATGATGACAACACAGTTTTCAGGATATACACAGAGATGGATAGATAGATAGATAGATAGATAGATAGATAGATAGATAGATAGATAGAATTTTTTTAAAAGTCCATGGCATCTCAGATAGTGTGACTGTATGGGAAAATAATCTCACTTAAAGTTTAGGGAAAGCAAATGTTCCTACTGTGCTCTAAAAAAGACAAGCTGGAAGGCAGACAGGGGCACAGCAGTTAAAATGAAGAGACAAAGACTTACTGATTTCTTTTCATGTCAGAGTGAGAATGGAGAAACCCACCCAGACTTTCATCCTGGGTCACAGTGGTGGGAATGGCTGCTATTCCTGTAAGGAGTCATTGATTTTGCTGTTGCTATTTGCTGTAGCCCTGGGCACATCCCAGGCTGGCAGACTCACCTTGCACCTTGCAGTGGTTCTTTCCCACTTGTCGAGCAGGGACCTGCGTCCTCCTCATGTGCAGAGAAGATTTAAGACAGAAAAAATATTTCAGAACTTTGTTCTTGGTCCTCAAAGAGTTCAATGTACATAGGAGGGGATTTCCAGCAGTGCCTCCAGGCATTATGAGTATCTTCAGTCTGTGGAGTCAGCTCTGCCTGGTCCTTTTCCCCTGTCTCCTCCTTATTTTCCTCTGAAATACTGGGGGACACAGCAGGACACATATTTCATTTAAAGTCGTGTAATGTAACACATGTGCTCACTACTTCAAATATTTTGGTAAATATGTAGCTGGCATTTTTACCAAACGCAAAGCAGAGCTTAGATATTTTCCTGTCTGAGGCATTGGAAGCTTCACTTTAAACTGGAATGTTGATTTACTGACATACTGTCTGTGGCAGAACAGTTCAGACTTTCCAAGTCACCAAATTTTCATGGTAATTAGTCAATTTATGAAACAGAATTATGGTTTTTTGTCTTCTTAATTGGCATGTTCTAACCCACCACAGATGAACTGGTCTGTTAGAAAACCAACCCATTAAACTGTGAGTGGTTTTATTAATTTACGCAAAAAGACTATTTTGGGATATGGCAAGTTTGCTTCCCCATACACATATATATATGTATATATATGTGTGTGTGTGTGTGTGTGTGTGTGAAGTGTTTACACAGATACAACAAGTTTAAAGAGCACAGAAAACCATGGATGCACAGAAATGCAGCACATTGTCTCCTGTCTGTTGTGTTTTAGTCCAATGCAAAAACTCATCTAACTCATCTCAGTCCTGCTGGGTTTTACCATCATTTTGTCATATGAAGAAAGACTGATTCTGATCTATATGCAGCAAGGCTAGGGGCAGTGAGTTTGATTTCTTGAAGGAGTCTTGATGTCAGTTTGGGTGGGCTTTGTGCCTCCTTGGAGATCTCCTTTGTGGAGGAGAAAAAATCAGAAGGAGGAGGCACAAAGTGCTGGGGTAAACTGAAGAGCTCATTCTAAAGAGTTGTTCTGGTGCAAGGTGTGTGGTACTTTTCACAAGATGCTGCTGCTCTCAGGGGTTGTGCTCAGCAGGACATACAGACATGACACATGCCTGGCAGAGATAGCAGCCCTGAGATGTAATAAGTGACTCCTGGCACATCATCATGCAGAAACTACTGCTACCAGAGCCAGGCTGCTGTGGAGATCCTGACCCTGCTGGTAGCCAGGTGTGACACTTTCCTGCCTGCTTTCAGTCAAAGTGCCTTGGAGTACTTTACAAACACACAGTATTTGTGCCTCACAGCACCTCCTGAGCCACTTCATATCACCTATTGCAAGATAAGCAGTGCCACAAACAGGAAGGAAAAAAATAGCTGTTTCTGCCAGCAAAATTTGCTTCCCAACCCAGAGTAGGAGAAACCTGGTTTTCAATGCTGTGCTGCATTTGTTTGGGTTGGACATCTGCTGTGTCCCCAGACAGGGGCACCACAGATGAGCAGCTGTATCTGCAAGAGCTGGGGTTCTTGCCTCACTTTACCTGAAGTCAAATACCTGCCAAAAAAAAAGCCCCAAACCCTTGCTCAGCTCCCAGCCTCCACAAAGCCTCTGGAGTGGGCCTGGATGTGATGTTCACATAGCTCCATGTGGGTGCTAAGACATCTGTTACAATTTATTTTTGTGGCAAAGCTTGGGCAATTTTCAGCAAACAAGAAAAAGGGAAAAAAAAACCCAAAAATAAAACCATCTCTTTGTAAAGCTTTTAAAATGACTGTCAAAAGAGAGTAAGATGCATATAATTTACATTCTTTTACAGGATTTCTTTTGTTATGATTTCAGGTGACAGCAATAGATAAAGAAGGGCTCAGATGACAAAGGCTGAAAGCTCATCTGGAAATTTGAACGGACAATGAATGGACTGAGTGAACACCAGATATTTCTATAGTTACATGAAAAAACTAAAGCTGGACAACCTTCCTCTCATACTTAGAGCAGGAGAATCTGATGTTTCCATCAACCTGGACTCCAGGAAGGTCATTTTACCTTGATGCCATTTCATGTTTGGGTTGGCATCTGGGTGAGCCTTGTTTAGAGCAGATTCTATGGGCTGGGATGGAGCAGGACAACTTTCCCAGGGAAGGGAACTTCACCTGTGGTCATGCCAGAGGCTCCTGTCCTTTCAGCATCCTCCTTTCCCTGTGGGACACTGCAGTGTGGGGAGCTGTATTGGATTAGCACAACTCCAGCTGTTGGCAGTGCAATTTCCTTTGGAGGGAACGCAAGGAAAATCTCATCTGGAGCAGCCAGCAGTGGACACTGGCTGCTGCTGACTCTGACTTCAGAGGAGGGGGTTTTGGAAGGTGGCATAAGGCTCTGCAAGACAATATTCAGATGAGAATCTGGCAAAGTGTCATTTTCCTCCCTTTCACGATCTAGCCATCCCCAGATGGCAAGATAAACCTACTAAGAAAAGAGAGAACCTGCAGATTTATTTTCTTGCTGCTTATTCTTTTTTTTTTTCTTTTTTGGTGGCAAAAACAAAGCAAAACAAAACAACAGTACAGAAGACAACATAATATTTCTAAAATGCTTTCAATTGGCCTCTGCTCAGTCCATCAGTCCTTCACACAACCTGATACTGGTTCCTGTGAACATGGGGTCTGACTCTGCTTGGTGGGAATGCCCTTACCACAAATGGAGTGGGGAATTGACAGAAAATTTAGCTGCTCAGGCCAAGGAGTGCACATGTTTTATAACAATTCAGTTTTCCATGTACAGAAAGAAAAAATTCTTATCCCCATGGCTGATGGTCCAACATAAATAGAAAAGGGCAAATACTATAAAAACATAAAAATTCTGAAATATATAGACCATTGATAAATACTTACAAAGTTGGTTAGCTGACAGAGTTAAAGATAAAATATTTTGATTAATTGCTCTGTAATTAGCTGCAGCAGGCAAACGTATCATTATCATCAAGATAAAGAACTGCAAGAGTCAAATAGTTTTGGGGAAAAATAAAAGCTGTACTTTTCAATTTGATTGATCTATTGTACTTAGCAGCAATGGTCCTGATTTCTTATGGATCTTCTGTTTATCACTGTATAATTGATATGGAATATGTTCAAAAGATACTCAAGAGAGGTAGAAAATACATAGTAATAGAATTAGCACTACAATAACCTGTGAGGGCTAAGCAGGATTAGAAACCCACACAGAATCACAGACTCCCAGAATGTTTGAGTTGGAAAGGACCTTAAAAATAATCTCATTCCACTCCCTGCCATGGGCAGGGACACTTTCCACTATCCCAGCTTGCTCAGAGCCCTATCCAGCCTGGCCTTGGACACTGCCAGGGATCCAGGGGCAGCCACAGCTGCTCTGGGCACCCTGTGCCAGGGCCTCAGCACCCTCACAGGAGAAGCCTGACATGAAAGTCAGTTTGCTGTCCTGGAGTTATAAATTGAAATAGAAAAGGAAGAGAAAAGGGAAATCTGCTCCAGATGAAGTCATTCCCTATCCAGGTAAGGATTTTTATAGAACATCTCCCTGCCTCTTTTTTTTTTTTTTTTTTTTTTCATTATCCAACTATGCAAGACAGCCACAGCTTTATTTTGAGGAGGTAGTTTCTAGGCTCAGAATTTCTCCCTCCTTCTTAAAGGGAAAGGAATCAAAACTACTAAATGCCCAGATAAATGTTATCAATTGTCAAACTAAGAGCAACAACTGAAAACAGTCTTAATATAATTGCACTATTTCTAGAGCTGTGGACTGCTTAATGACTTGAAACACCAGAAGCTGATGATCAAAATTGGAAATAAAAAATCCTGGTGGAGTGTTTTACCCTGACTTACAGCATCTTCCATGCTTAGATACACTTGTTCTACCACCCTACTGGAAGCACTCCATATCCCTATTTTCTCTAAAAACAAACCCTTCTTTTTATACTGTCTTGGAGTGATTTATTATGATAGTGTCATATAGCAATGCTGAGCATTCTCCAGGGTGATTTATCTGGCTGCAGCTCTGCTGCTGTGTAAATGTGGGTGCCACGAGAAGAAATCCTGTTAAAAAGGAAAAATTCATATGAAGCAATTAGGAAAAAAAGGCAAGGGTATAAAAGTCTGACTCATAAGTGCTCCACCTTATTGGTCTGTGCTATAGTTAGAAAGGAGGTTTTAGAGAGGCTGGTTTAAAAAATAGGCAGGAGAGTGGGCTGAGCCCTGACAGCACAGCTCTGCAGAGAGCTTGCAGCATGACACTTCCAAATGCACTTCCTTATTCCCCATCCCTGTATGCTCCTCTCTCAGTTTAACAGCTTTGTCCTCCAGGAAGCATTTCCAAGGTGTTTTCAGATTAAGTGCACAAATGAAAAAGGACACAAATGAAAACTCACAGCAAGTCCTCCTGCTGGGCCTGTGCTCAGTCAGCCTGGGAGGAGCTGCTTTTTGTTACTGCAATGTCTAAAAACAAGGCCAGGATGCAAGAGGAGGCTGAAAAAAAGAAAAAGACTTGGTATAGCTGACTAATATCTACATTTACTCTAACAGATAGAGGCATATGAGAAATATATATTCTTATTTGTAAGAATGAGTCATTTTCTAATTGCCTCAGATTAGTAAGAAACACATAAGGATATGTCTCATCAAAGTCACCTTTTTTTTATACTACTGAAATGTTTGGCTATGACTGCCTTCAGGAAAATCTGTTTTCAAATTGGGGTCTCTGGCACTACACCTGGATGTGCACATACATATGTGGGTGTACCAAGAACTAAGAAAAGCAAGCATGAGGTTGTTTTGTTGGCTAATTCATGAAAAAATCAATACTTTCACTGACTCTTTCTGCTGGTTTGCAAATTGAAAAGAGCTGGGAAGTTGCAAGGGCTCTAAGCCTATATGAGCTTCTTTAATGTTCCCAGGTGGGCCAGGATTTTAGAGAAAATAATTGGCAAGGCACTTAATTTGTGGAATGGTCCCCAAGGGATAAAGCCAGGGCAGCAGGAGCTAATGGAGATGTACACAGCTGCCAACAAAGTGGTTTCATGCTCTGCCTGTCAGAGGTTCAGTGCTGAACTCCAGGGGTTTAAAGTACCTTCTGTTCCAAGCCAGGCATCCCAGACCTGCACAGTGCAAAATCATAATCACGTTTTCCCTCTGATGCCAATTTCTCCAATGGTCCCAATCCATAAGCACACACACTTCCTCTGAGGGGAACTCAGGCTGTTGAGGAATTTTGGGAAGAGAGTGAAGCATGCATAAAAGATGAAACACAAAACAAGTATGGCATTTACACAGAAACATTATGGTTTTGATTAGAGTATTGAGAGTTTGGAAGTATTCAGTGCAAAGGAATCATTAGTGATGCTCTCCATATCATGGAAAGCCTGGTGTATATTTTAATGCTGGTACCAGAAATACTCTGGGAAGCACCACTTTGTGCACTAGACTTGCAAGGAGTGCTACTTTTTACTAAATTACTTGGGGGAAAAAAATAGGAAATTTTCAGGCGTCAGAGTTTCAATAACAATTGCTGGGTTAAATGAATGTTGGGAATGCTCTCCTTGGGGTTTGTGCTCCTTATATAATTAAGAGACAGTGTTACCTGAAATACAGGCAGCCAAGGTAGTCATGTAGTAAAGATGTGAAACAATTCCTAAAGCAAATGTAACAATGATCATGATAAAATACTCACTTCTACCTCTTAGTATTGACTGCAGATGAGGGGTAGCTGGTATTAGCAGGAGCATTTTCCCTCCTCAGCTTGGCCTCTTTGACCAAGGGGGCCATGAGTAACAAAAGCAGAGAAATAATAACCAAGCAATACTAAATCCCCCTCATTTATTCACTCATATGTGAATTTTGGTGGGTTTAGGGAAAAAAGCAGTCATTCCTCAAATATTTGTGAAAGGAATGCAAACAGGGCCCAGGTCTGGATCATTTAGAGCAGGTATGTGAAGTTTTGTAGTCAGGAGAGAATTAATGTGCCTGCAGATGTTTCAAGTGCCCTCATCTGAGGTGTTACAGATGCTGGACTCAGCTGGCCACATTCAGACAGCTCTGCTAAACCTGTATGGCCACACCAGAGCATTGATAGGATCTAAACTGCTTTTAATCCATGTCTCTGCTGTGAATATTGCATGAGGAAATTGTGGTTAGAGGTGTAGCATTCATGTACCCAACTAAACTTGGATTGGGACCTACAATCGAGTTTCAGGTCAAAGATAATTCAAATAGTGATTGTCTGACAAACTTTCTTTGCATTGACCAAATTAGAAAAACTCAACACCCTCTAGTATAGCTGCATTTCTCTTCACAGAGAAAAGCACAGCACAACTTTCAAAGGATATTTCTGGGATTCACATTCTCTGAACCTCAGAGAAAGAAAAAACAATTCTTATCTCATTTACTGTTCCTGTGTTTTGGAACGAGTGGAATGCATTGAGGAAGATTATTTACCTGGAGGAGTTTGCTTGATTGGATTCTGGGGTGAGTGTTTTGATTCGCGCGGCGACCCGGAGCGGGCACACGGGGGTGTGGTGAGTCTCTGGGGAGTATACAAGGCAGTTTGCGCGGCAGTTTGCGCAGGCAGGCCAAGCAGGCAGGGTTGCCAGCTTTCTTGCTAGTAAGGAGTGCTCTGTGTTGTTTGAGGTCTTTCTGCTGCCTGGTTATTTTTGAGGTGTTTGTCAGTAATGGTTTCTACACGGTCAAAAGCTGTGGCTGGTATAAGTGACCAAGTCGGGCCCTCCAAAAAGGATGTGTCTGTAGAGACCCATCCGTGCCCCGAGTGTTTGAGCTTATCGGTGGCTTCAGGGAGTGTTGTGGAGGAGACCTGCCTGCGGTGTGAACAAGTGAATGACCTCCTTTCACTGGTGGCTGAGCTTAGGGAGGAAGTCAAAAGGTTAAGGAGTATCAGGGAAAGTGAAAGGGAAATAGACTGGTGGAGTTCAGCCCTGCCATCTTTAAGGGAGGTTACTGATCAAGAGACTGAGGACTTATATGCCTCCCACTCTCAGGCAACAGAAGGGCACCTGGTGGATGAAGAGGAGTGGAAATGGGTCCCCATTCGGGGAGGTAATAGCAAAAAGTCCTCCCCCTCCCCATCATCCAGCGAAGTACCACTTCAGAATAGGTATGAGATCCTGGATAGAGAGACCCAACTAGATGATTTAGGAGAGAATTGCCTGCCCAGTGAACCCCCCAATTATGATTCATCTGCAAGACAGATCACTACCTCTAGCATCAAGAAGAAAAGAAGGGTAATCCTAGTAGGTGATTCCCTCCTGAAGGGAACTGAGGGCCCCATATGTCGACCAGACCCATCCCACAGGGAAGTCTGTTGCCTCCCTGGGGCCCGGGTACAAAATATCACTGAGACACTTCCTGGGCTGATTCAGCCCTCTGATTATTACCCACTGCTGATACTCCAGGCTGGCAGTGATGAGATTGAGGAGTGCCAAGGCAATTAGAAAGGACTTCAGGGTACTGGGTCAGGTAATTGACAGGGCAGGAGCACAGGTAGTGTTCTGCTCAGTCCCTTTGGTGGCAGAAGAAAATGATGAAAGAAACAGAAGAATCCGTATCATCAACAAGTGGCTTAAGGGTTGGTGTCATCAGCAAAATTTTGGATTCTTTGATCATGGGGAAACTTTTACAGCATCTTCTCTGCTGGAACCAGATGGGGTACACCTCTCTGTTAAGGGCAAAAGGGTTTTAGCTCATGAACTGGCAGACCTCATTGAGAGAGCTTTAAACTAGGTTTGAAGGGGGAAGGGGAACCAGCTGAGCTATCTGGAAACAGGCCCAAGAATTGCAAGGCTGAGTTAGGGGTGAAGTCAGTAGCCCAGATGAGGTGCATGTATACCAATGCACGCAGCTTGGGCAACAAACAAGAAGAGCTGGAGGCCATGGTGCAACTGCAGAGCTGTGATGTAGTTGCCATCACGGAAACATGGTGGGACGACTCACATAACTGGAGTACTACACTGGATGGATACAAACTCTTCAGAAGAGACAGGAAAGGAAGAAGAGGTGGAGGGGTGGCCCTTTATATTAAGCAAACTTTTGATGCCATCGAAATTGAAACTAAGGAAGATGGAGTTGAATGTCTATGGGTAAGAATAAAGGGGAAGGCCAACAAGGCTGACACCATACTGGGAGTCTGTTGTCGTCGACCCGACCAGGAAGAAGAGGTAGATCACTTATTCTATAAGCAGCTAGGTAATGTTTCAAGATCATCAGCCCTTGTTCTTGTGGGTGACTTCAACCTACCAGACATCTGCTGGGAACTTAATACAGCAATAAAGAGGCAGTCCAGGAAATTCTTAGAATGTATGGAGGATAACTTCTTGTTCCAGCTGGTGGATGAACCCACCAGGGAAGGGACTATGTTAGATCTGCTATTTACAAATAGAGATGGGCTGGTGGGAGATGTGGTGGTTGGAGGTCGCTTGGGGCAGAGTGATCACGAAATAATAGAGTTCTCAATACTTGGTGAAGTCAGGAAGAGCACCAGTAAAACTCTTGCATTGGACTTCTGGAGGGCAGATTTTGGCCTGTTTAGGAGACTTATTCAGAGTGTCCCTTGGGAAGCAGTCCTAAAAAACAAAGGAGTTCAGGAAGGGTGGGCATACCTCAAAACAGAGATCTTGAGGGCACAGGAACAGACCATCCCTGTGTGCCGAAAGATCAGTCAACGGGGTAAATGTCCAGCCTGGCTGGGCAAGGAGATTTTGGAGGAATTTAAGAATAAAAAGAGGATGTATCAGCATTGGAAGAAGGGTCAGGTCTCTAAGGAAATATTCAAGAAGGCTGCTAGAGCATGCAGAAAAAAAATTAGGGAGGCCAAAGCTCAGTTTGAACTTAGAATGTTGACTTCTGTAAAGGATAATAAAAAATGTTTTTATAAATACATTAATGGTAGAAAGAAAGGCAAGACCAGCCTTTGTTCTTTATTGGACAAAGGAGGGAACTTAGTATTTGCAAATGAGGAAAAGGCAGAAGTGCTTAATGCCTATTTTGCTTCAGTTTTTAGTGGGAAGATGACTCGCCCTCAAGACTCCCGTCCGTCTGGGCTGGTTGATGGTGACAGGGAGCAGAATGGTCCCCACATTATCCAAGAGGAGGCTGTCATAGAACTACTGAAATGCTTGGATATTCATAAATCTATGGGACCAGACGGAATCCACCCCAGGGTAATGAGAGAGCTGGCAAACGAGCTTGCAAAGCCACTCTCCATCATTTACCAACAGTCATGGCTCACTGGTGAGGTTCCGGATGACTGGAAGCTGGCCAATGTGATACCCATTCACAAAAAGGGTGCAAACGAAGATCCTGGCAATTATAGACCAGTCAGCCTGACCTCTATACCTGGCAAAATAATGGAACAGTTTATATTAAGCGCCATCACACAGAATTTGCAAGATGGCCAGGGTATCAGACCCAGCCAGCACGGATTTAGGAGGGGTAGGTCATGTTTGACCAACCTGGTCACCTTTTATGACCAGGTAATCCAGCTAGTGGATGCAGGGAAGGCTGTAGATGTTGTTTACTTGGATTTCAGTAAGGCCTTTGACACTGTCTCCCATAGCTTACTCCTAGACAAACTTGCTGGCCGTGGTCTGGACAGGAGTACCCTTTGCTGGGTTCAGAACTGGCTGGATGGCCGGGCCCAGAGAGTGCTGGTGAATGGTGCTGCATCCAGCTGGCGAACAGTCACCAGTGGTGTCCCTCAGGGGTCTGTGCTGGGGCCAGTTCTGTTCAATATTTTTATTGACGACATGGATGAGGGTTTAGAGTCCTTTATTGCAGATGACACTAAGCTGGGAACGTGTGTTGATCTGTTAGAGGGACAGAGGGCTTTGCAGAGGGACTTGGAATGGTTGGATGGATGGGCAGAATCAAACGCGATGAACTTCAATAAGTCCAAGTGCCAAGTCCAGCACTTCGGCCACAATAACCCCCTGCACCGATATAAGCTGGGGACGGTGTGGCTGGACAGTGCTCAGGTGGAAAGGGACCTGGGGGTGCTGGTTGACAGTCGATTGAATATGAGCCAGCAGTGTGCCCAGGTGGCCAAGAGGGCCAATGCCATCCTGGCCAGTATCAGGAATGGTGTGGCCAGCAGGAGCAGGGAGGTCATTCTTCCCCTGTACTCGGCACTGGTGAGGCCTCACTTGGAGTATTGCATCCAGTTCTGGGCCCCTCACTTTAGGAGGGACGTTGAGGTGCTTGAGCGTGTCCAGAGGAGGGCAACGAGGCTGGTGAGGGGCTTGGAGTACAAGCCATACGAAGAGCGACTGAGGGAACTGGGGTTGTTCAGCCTGGAGAAAAGGAGACTCAGGGGTGACCTTATCACTCTCTACAACTTCCTGAAGGGTGGCTGTGGTGATCTGGGGGTCGGTCTCTTTCTCCGGGCAACAACAGACAGAACAAGAGGACACAGTCTCAAGCTGCATCAAGGGAGATACAGGCTAGAATTAAAGAGGAAGTATTTTACAGAAAGAGTGGTCAAATACTGGAATCATCTACCCAGGGAAGTGGTAGAGTCACCATCCCTCAAAGAGTTTAAAAAAAGACTGGACGTGGCACTTGGTGCCATGATCTAGTTGAGGTGTTAGAACATGGGTTGGACTCGATGATCTCAAAGGTCTCTTCCAACCTAGAATTTCTGTGATTCTGTGATTCATTGACTAGTTGAATTCACGTGTGTGAGTCAGGACTGTTGGCTGACAGTCACAAGATGCTGGGCAGTTGAGTTGAGTTGGGTGCCTGTGCAGATTCAGTTTAGATGTAGTGTCATATAGTGTAATATAGTATAGAATAATAAAGTGTAATAAAGTAATTAATTAGCCTTCTGATATCAATGGAGTCAGATGCATCATTTTCCTCCCCTCGTCGGGGTTGCCTTGCTATACTATACTCTAGTAATTCCCTTTTCAATCTACATGCAGTAATCTTTTGTTCCTAATACACAAGATCCCCTTTACTATCTTCATTGCTGGAAACCTTTTGACCAATCTTGAGGCTGGCTCCCTCCCAAGCACCAAAGGGAATGTCAAGTCTTGATTATCCCAAGACTTTCTGGGCTGGCATAGTGGTTTTTGGGAAGACTTGCAGCTCTTATTAGCAATTCAGCAAGCTGTGAAGCTATGGAGGTTCTGGAGGCTTAAAAATCCACATTGAATTTATTCTTGAATGAGATGTTCAGTTTTGCCTGTTTGGATTTACTATGCTCAAAATAAACCATACTATTAATAAACTCTACTATAAACTGGGCTGAAATGTAATGAATCAGTCCTTAATTTGTTTTCAGTAGAGAAGGATTTAGGATTGGCACATCAATTTAAACGTTCTATACTTTTTAACTGTGTACCCGTGTAGAGGGCATTAGTCTGGAAAGGGAAGGTGAGAATGGATGTTTCCCTCAAAGAATGAATGAAAGCTTTCCAAAATTCAGACTGAAATTACATATGTCAGTCCTGAATCTGTCACTACCCATTTGTGCTGTTTCATTGTATGTAGGACACAGGAATCTCTAATGTTTCTCAGGAACATTTCCCCTCTAAAACACATTCACTTCTCCCCTTTTCCACCAGCTGCATCTTGTCACCAAGGTGAAAAAAAAGAGCTCTGTCGTTTTTTCTGAGGCATTCTGGTTTCAGGACCTGTCCATGTGTGGTTTTCTGTGTGTAGCACTGACATCTACTGACCGAGCTAAAACCCACAGCCTTAGCACGTGGGAACCGCTTCAGCTCTGCCTCTATTTTAATGGTAATAGCAACATTTGGAGCTTCGTCTCGTTCAGCGACTCTGAATCCAGACCCATGGTGTGCCATTAGGGGAGTTTTCCCAAGAAAGCCAAGCAGAGACTCCACTGGCAGCATCATCCAGGCGTTACTGCACAGTTCACTGTGCTCATCCCTGTACATCTGGACTTTATTATCCAGACCTTTGGGGCTGTAGATCACTTTAAATGAGCTGTGCTCTCGGCAGGGGTGTTATTTCATGTCAAGAACAGCATGGAAATCCATGTTTTATGAAATTCTGTCCCAAGGTTGCACTGGAAAAACTGACACAAGCAAAATTTACTGATCACTGAGCTGATACCAGCAGATTAGGGATCTGATTCAGTTTTAGCAAATATTTCTCTCATTGTTGTGTTTGCAAATAACTAGGTGGAAGGAAATAAATGGTGGAAGTGGGGAATGCAGATAGCAAGACTCTGTCAGGTTCTCTGGTTAAAGATTCAGAAGAAGAATTAAGAGAACATGTAGTGAAAATGGGGACCTGTAATGGCTGTGAGTTAATGAGTCTCACCTCTTCCAAAGCACAGATGTAGAAGTTTTTACATTCAAAGCCCCTCTGGAAGCTGTGAGTGTTCCAACAGATGTCTCATATCTTGTTTAATTATCTACTGAGCCTATAATAATTAAACAAGATATGAGACACCTTTTAGGCACATTTCAAAAAAATAATTTAGGGTGCCTTTTCACTTTATTGCTTCATAAGAAATAAGGAAAATGAACACCCAGCCCACCTTTGCTATATTCTATGACTTTGTACAGCCTGAATCTATTTTGAAATGAACAAGGAACATACCAGTAACTCCCATGATACTTTGTTTTGACCCCTTTTAATATTTAGAGAGAAGATCACCAGACCAAAAATATCTGGAAAGATGAGAAAAAGGTTTATGAAACTATTTATGAAACACAGTGGTCATATTTAAAAAACTATTTCTATCCTCACTCAGTATAATTTAGTTTGCATTTTACAGCTATCAGTGCCCAGTGCTTTGAGGCTGGGTTGGGATTTTCTCAGGAAAGAGAACAACTGGGCAGTGCTCACGGGGTGGGATTCCTGGGGTGTCCTGCACAGGGCCAGGAGTTGGACTTGATGGTCTGGATATGTCCCCAAGCGCTCCCTGAAAGCCTGCTAAGGCCACCAGTAGATGGTGGTAACAACACAGCTTCTTGGTTGGTTGGGTTTTTGTTGTTGTTTGTTGTTTATTGGGTGGCTTTCTTTTCGTTTTTCTTTGTGGGGGGCATTAGGGTTTGTTGTTGTTTTGGGGGTTTTTTTGGGTTTGGGATTTTTTTGGGTTTTTGGGTTTTTTTGTAATTTTTTTTGCTGTTGTTGTTTGAGGAAAGAATTGGCAATTTTTTGTGCTCCCCAACAGGCTCCAGATGTGATAATGAGCCACAGTTTCATCGCTCAGCAGTGGGAAAGAACGTGGCTCCACCTGAAGCAGGCACAAAGGGCTGGCTTACAAACCCTGTAGATGTAGTTCTAATTTCAGAGCAGCTAGCTGCAAAGGAAAGGGGATGTTTTCCTTGCTTGCTACAGATTTTCTTTGTTTTTCTTCTGTATTTAAAGGCTGGAGGTTTAAATTTGTGGTTTGATTCCCCCTTTAGCAGTAGCGCTCATGTATTGCAAGGGTGATGCTGCAGCAGCTTTGGTTGGTGTAAGTTTTAAAATCTGGTATAAGTTTTTTATAAGGCCCAACCAAATTCCTTTTTGCAATGAAATTTAAAAAGATCATGTAGAGGCCAAGGTAAAGATCTTCCTGTTGCTTGAGTATTTCTTTGTCTGCAGCATTGGTTTGATTCCAGCAGAACAAAATTTAATCTAATGAATGTTTAAATGTATTTTGACCACCTCCCTGTTCTTGCATACCTTAAACAGACATTTCAAACAGAATACTCACCAAACCAAATAACTGAATCTGTGTCTATTGGACCAATGTCCAAACATTGTTCTGCATATGAATTTTTTTCCACTTTTGCAGCCAAGTCCTTGCACAGGCAGCACATCACCAACCAAGGTTTTCCCCCACAAAAATCATACTGGAATGTAAAATTTTAATTCCCTCTGTCTAAATTAGCATATATATTTGCTGGTAAAAGCATTTCAGCCGATTTAACTACTTAAGGTGTTCATTCCAGTTAACAATAAATTTGATATTGTTGTAGCTAAAAGTATAAGAATATGAAGGAAATTACACTGGTATATGATTAATTGCAATCTGAAATGAAGACTTACTGGATTATTGCACTCACCTTGATTAAAGAGCCATACTCTACAATATTCACTACTAGTTTGAACATTTAAGAAGGTGTTCATTCCAGTTAACAATAAATTTGATATTGTTGTAGCTAAAAGTGTAAGAATATGAAGGAGGTGACACTGATATACGATTAATTGCAATATGAGATGAAGACTTACTGGATTATTGCAGTCACCTTGATTAAAGAACCATATTCTACAATATTCACTACTAGTTTGAACATTTATGAAGCCTTCTGAGATTCAGTTGGTAAAGTGAGTGCATTTCCTTCTGGAACATAAAAACTACTTTATATAAAATATAAAATTCTATCTTATGCCATCAAATAAAATATCTGACAAAAAAAAACCTCCATATATAACACATACAGTTGTGAAAAGTAGAAAGCTTTTATTCCTAGTTTGAGGCAATTGTTCCACACATTTAATATTTTTGGCATTGCAGGATGTGCTACATTAGCATTCAGTTGTGTTATTATCACGAATCTCACACCATTCTGTGTGCAATGATTAGGCAATGCTGTGATTTATTGGAGCCAGGTGGCCTGCCATCACAACTAATTACCACCTAGGGAGAAGTTATACTCTGGAAAACTCAGGAAAACACTCTTCTCAGGTGTTCCCTTCGTGCCTTTTCCTCCCTTTTTTCACCATCCTGGTTCCAGAGCTTCCAAAAAACGAGCATAAATCAGGGCTGAGTTTGAGACTCAGAAAACCTGAGCTACTGGACAAGAAGTGAGTTGAAAGAGCGATGAGTCAGGCCCTTTCTGTGTGCTTCACAGTCCAGCCTGAGCAGCCCCGCTGCTCAGAAACATGACTGAGAGCAGCTGTGCACACTGGTCACTGTGCTGCGCTGGGGCTCCAGGACATTCCCTTTAATCCTCCCCATTAGTCAAAAAATCCAGCCAGAAGAGGTCAAGAAGCTGTAAAAGACGCAAAGCCTCTTGTCTCCAATGCATTCTTTGTGGTCTGTTTTTACAGAAATCTCTCTTGGTTCAAGCTGTCCCAAGATTAATGGTTCAGGGAGGTTTAGTCAGCCTTCCCGGCCATGGAAATGCAATCACGCCACTCAGGCAGCACAACAAATTGATAAGGTGCTGTGGGAAATGCTCCTTTATATTCTGGCAGCCTGGGCCCCCAGCCTGTGTCAAGTGTGCTCAGAAGATGCCACAGCCACTCGGCCTGTGTAAATATCTGCCACAAAACCTCCCCAATAACGTCAAAGCAAACTCACTCGAGGGAAATGAGCCCTTCCTGTAAATAGCCGTGAAAGAGCCGCTGTGTGGCTGATGGGGGTATTAAACACTGTTTTCCTGGAACATTTACACCACGGCTAATAACAAATAAGCCAGAGTACACTGAAGGTTTATCATTTGTCATTGCATTTGGCAGGTAAATTAGGATTTTGCTCAACAACAGCAGCTTTACAAGATGAGAGAGGCTTTGCAGGTTCAGCAACCAGCGAGGACCATCTTGATGCTGCAAGTGTGTGGCAGATAAGGGGCTGTGGGGGGACAGCCCTGGGTGTGACCCTTTAGCAGTGTCCCTGCACCCCTTTGGGAATGCAGCTGGGCTGGTGCCTGCTCGCTTGCACTGACCCTACTCTGCAGTGCTTATCCCAGAGCTGCTCAGGGTTATAAACTGGCTGATAAACCTCTCTCTCCTACTCTTTTAGAGAAAGTCCTCTTTCTCTTTTAGCTCACCAGGCTGTGAGAGGAGCTGACGCAAAAGCAATTTATTCAGCTCAAACCACCATGTGACACTTTGCCCTGGCTCCAAGTAGGATGGCAAGTGGAAATCGTGGGTTTTATTACCTTGTCCCGTAGATTTTATTCAATCAGATGCAGGATTTAACTCTTTGAATACCTAATGATGCCGGTTGGTAAGTAGTGATGGTTTGAAAACCCCTAAATCTGTCTCACTGCTTTACAAGGGAACCTGAAACTGAACTCGTGGTTTCAAACTCTGTCAGGCCTGGTGCTGTGATCCCTTCCTTGGGGAGGCTGTTCTGGTGCCCAACCATGCTCCAGATGAACAACTTTTTCCTGATGTCCAGGGTAAACCTTCCCTGACACAGCTTCACACCATTCCCTCAGATCCTCAGGGAGAAGAATGGCACAGTTGAAACATAGCACAAAAATTCTTTGCATCAAGTTGAGTGATCTTCTGTTGCATGAGTCTCTCTCCTACCCTGGGCTGCTCCACAGCAGACTGCTCACCAATTTCTGCTCAGAAAGGTTTTAATCTGGTGGCTTACCCCTGCAAACCCTGTTTTCCTGGTGTTACATACAAGATCTGGACCCTGAGAGGTGGTGAGGACAGCTCCAGAGAGCCCCCTCCCTCAGCCTTATCCATCATACAGAGCCATTTATAGAGGAAGTCCTCTGGTGTGGTACATCCTTGGAAAAAAGTATTTGTGTGGATATCATGAATTAGTTACAGTTGGCACAGAAATTGCTACTGGAATATTAGCTGTGATTATGTTTGATTTTAAAATTTCCTTCCTTCCTTCCTTCCTTCCTTCCTTCCTTCCTTCCTTCCTTCCGACACTTCCGACACTTCCTTCCGACACTTCCTTCCGACACTTCCTTCCGACACTTCCTTCCGACACTTCCTTCCTTCCTTCCGACACTTCCTTCCTTCCGACACTTCCTTCCGACCCTTCCTTCCTTCCTTCCTTCCTTCCTTCCGACACTTCCTTCCTTCCTTCCGACACTTCCTTCCTTCCTTCCGACACTTCCTTCCGACACTTCCTTCCGACACTTCCTTCCTTCCGACACTTCCTTCCTTCCTCCATCCTGATGTAAAGCCACGTTTTAAGTTTTCCCTGTGTACACTGCTCTTTGAACAACCTTTGGCCAAGTGATCATGCTAGTGAAGTGTTTGGTACCAAGGCAGAGCCTTTCTTTCCTTTGTCAAGCATTGGAAAGGGCTGCCCAGGGAGGCAGTGGAGTCCCCATCCCTGGAAATGTTCAGGAAATGACTGGATGTGGCACTCATTGCCCTAGGCTGGTGACAAGGTGGTCAAAGGTTGGACTCCATGATTTTGGAGGTCCTTTCCAGCCTAAATGATTCTGTGATTTTGTGATTTTTTCACACACTGTTGCCTATTTCTTGGGCAACGTGTGAGAAATCTCATTCTTTTATTTCTTTTGGAACCAGATTGAGCCTCTATAACCAAGTGACTTCACACCTCCAGTACCAGGAATATGAGTAGCCATAAAAAATAGCACAGATTTGTGCTGGTCAGTTTTAGGGCAGGTACTATGAAGCTGCCTAATTTTCAGATTTTTTCCTTTTCTATCTATTTTTTTTAAAGTTCACTGGTTTCCATCGAGGACAAATGACCATCAGATCTGGTCAGCAGGACAAGTAATCCAAAAAACAGACTTTAGATATGATGCAATTAATCTGTCCCTATTAAGGCAAAGTTCTGCATTATTTCTATAAGGAGGATGAAAATAAACAGAATATTTATTTAATTGATGTTTTGATTACAGTGGCTTTAGAGTGCAGACAATAATTTTCTTTCACAGATCAAAAAAACCCTTGAAGCTTTAGCAGTGCAACAGAAAGGGAGATGTGGCAAGAAGTTGAGGTTATACGGTTCAGCTCTAAATATTCTTAAATATAGGGAGGCTCTATTGTTGTGGAATTTCTGTACCTTGATTTAAAAGCCTCAGTCTGACCATGAACTAACATGAGTATGAGCTTTGGGTCTCAGACCCAAAATTATAACTGGCTGCTTATCATCAATGGCTCCAGCTTTAATTTGCTGAAACAAGGACAACTGGGGCCTTTATCTCTGTTTTCTTGCCCCTCCTCTTCCCATTTCCTTCTGCTTCCTCTTCCCATTTCCTTCTGCTTTTTAACTTTCCTTTTTTTCTCTTTCCCCATCCCATTCTCCTCCTGTTTCCTTTGCTTTCTGCTTTCTCCTTTTCTCTTTCTTCTAGAGGTAATTTTTGTATTATTACTTTTTAAAAAATAGATTAACACTTCATAGAATCATAGGATCACAGATTGATTTGGATTGGAAGGGATTTTACAAATCATCTTATTCCAACCCCCTGACATGGGCAGGAACACCTTCCACTGTCCCAGGTTGCTCAGAGCCCCATCCAGCCTGGCCTTGGACACTCCCAGGGATGACAAATCCACAACTTTTCTGGGCAGACACACTTGCTGTTGTCATTGTGTGCTTTGTGAAATTTTTGCCTATGAATTTACATCACCACACTAGGAGAAACACAAGCTTCAGCACCTGTCGTGACTTATGATTTTTCTTTCTCCCAGTCCTATTTTCCTGCTGATGGGTTAGCCTACTCCTAGACAAGTTTTAAAACTCTCAGGGATGCAGCTGTTGAAATGCATGTTAGCTTAATCAAAAAACAAATAAACAGCCAAGATGTGTGGGAAAGGAATCAACCGTCCTCACTGTGAACACAGCAGTGTGCAGGATGGACATCTTTTCCCTTTAGTTCCTCTTGTGATTCAAAGTTGGGTTTTTTCACCCATGAACCAGAGAGTAACATTTGATCTCAGTTTGACTTCTGGAATAGGTCACTATGGGGTTGGGGAGCAGAGATACGCAGAGATGATGCGTCTGCCTGGAGATCAGTTTCTTGTGGCTAAGGAAGAGCAGATAGGAAAGCATAAATCAAAATAAATATCTTTGTCCCTGCTGTGGTTGACATGGGCTCCTGTGGTATCCAGGGACAGCAGAGGATTTGGAAAGAAAGGTTGCAGTGTGATAGTATTTTTCCCTTTGTGGTTTACTCAGAGTCTTGCATGGGAAGATGGGGAATGGCTCTGAGCACAGATAATTGGGATGAATCAGTGTTTCTAATTCCACCCAGGACAGCTCTGTGAGAACTGGAGAGGTTAGCCCCAAAACACAGCACTGGTTTGGAAACACTGCTGCCTGTTTCAAGGGGAGCCAGAGTAAATAATGTGCACAAACGTGACTCTGGACTCTCATTACAGAGAATAACATTAAAATTATTTAATCTCCTCTTATTTTTGTTTTATAAACAAACTAGATTACCTTGAGGGATGAATTAGATAGTAAGGACTGCAGTGTGGGAGAAATCTCTAACTTCTGACTCTGTTAATTGGATGGTGCATGGACTTAAAACTTGCAGACTGAGATGACAAGTTCAGTAGCAGTGTTTCTAGAGAAATGAGTCCAAAAATTATTAAAACAAATGAGTAAATGTCAAAACAAACAAACTGGACATATAGAGCTCACAGGTCCTGATGGGTTGCTCCCACAAGGGTTGACTAATATCATTGTGAGGCTACTCTCAATTCTTTTTGAAAAGTTGTGACAATCAGCAGATTCCTGCTGATTGGAAGAAGCAAATGTCACCTTTATCTTCAGGAAGGGCAAGAAGGCCCTTCTGGTGAACTACAGGCCAGACAGCCTCACCTTAATCCCTGAGAAAGTGATGGAGCAACTAATCCTGAAAATTATTTCCAAACAAATAAAGGACAAGAAGGTGACTAGGAATAGTCAGGAACAGATGTACAAATCATGCTGATCAAGCTCATAACCTCACAGACAAACTGGCAAAGTGGAATTTAGATAGGTGGGCAGTGAGGTGACCTGAAAAACTGGCTGACCTGCAGGATCAAACACTTGTCATCTATGACATGAAGTCCACTCACCAGTGGTATGCACCAGGAATTCACACTGGGGCCAACACTGTTTTAAAATTCTGTCAATGATGTATAAAAGTGATGATAGTTTGATTTCTTTCTCTTATTGCAAAGAAAAATGATCCTGGATCCTGTTTTACTTCCAGATGCAAAAGTCCCCACGAAGTTTCACTGGATCAAAGACTGAACTGAAGATATCCAACTAAATCCATATTGCAGTAATTATTACACTTCAGATGAAAATTTTCACCTCAGCACTGAAAAGTAGTGGGAAATTCTTGCATTTTCATAAACCAGAGAGGGTTATATGTGCTTCAATTATTTTGTTCCTTCTTACTACTGCAAAAAAAAAAAACAAACACCCTTAGAAAAGTTGAAATGAAACTAATGTAAGGAAAATTACTCTGTAAAACAACACTGTGAGATTTTTTTCCCTCTCAGTGTAAACTATACCAAGCTCACAGGAAAAGAAAAAAGATTCTTCAGTAATTGTAAATATAGCCTGCAGTAATCAGACTGATATATTATATCTGTCCTACCATGGGAAACAGTACTAGATAATGTTGAATTGCAGTGTGGTTTGTTTGGGGTTTTAGCAATAATTTCAAATGTTTATTAGGTGCTCCAGTTGTGGGGTACTCATAGTCCCCTGCTCCTCCATGGCCTCACCAGCTGCAGGGTGACTGCCCCCAGTCAGGAATTCCACTTGCTGGGAAGGTCCAAGCCGGTGTGTCCTGGGAGAATAGGACTGCATCAGCCTGGACCCATATCTCTGTGATATCCAGAGGATATCCTGCCTTTTCCATGCCTGGGAGAAAGCTGGATAGCTCTGGAATAGAGTGAGCTGAAAGGTCATCTGTGAAATCAGGGGTTTAAGGAAGAACAGAAAGTAAGGCAAACTGAGAGTGGACGTGTACCCATATTTTTGTGCTTGTGTGAATGCCTGCCTGGTTTAGGGCAATTTCATGAGAAAAACAGGTCAGGGACAGCTGAAAACATGCTGCAGCACCCTCAGGATTTAGAAGAACCTGGACTTCACTGATGGTGGTCAGTCAGTCCCTCACACACCTGTGGTACTCTGACAGCTGTAGCATTTTCATTGGGAAACTCTGAAGAGAAGGGGGTCTCATCCCCAGGCAATGTTCTGTGGCCTCACTCCTCTTCCTAAACCATTAAAGGGACTTATTTCAGAAAGAAGAAGAAGAAACACTGATCTTTATCCTCATTCCTGTCAGTGGGTGTCCTGGCACACCTGAACATGAGACATCCATTTAAATGGTTGGAATAATCAGTACTCCCTGGTGGATGTCTCTCAGAAGGCTCTGAGGGAAGGCACCCCTCTGGCAGATGGAGGGACCCAAGGCGCTGGTGTGTGACAGGAAAGCTCCTGGCCATGAAGATGGCTGAGGAGATGCTGCTGTGGTGCTCCACCCGTGTCTGCTGGAGGGAGCAGCAGCTGCGGTGCAGGCAGAGGCTGAGCCAGGCTGCAGGTGCTCAGTGAGCCCACAGCTGTGCAAACATCATCACCCCTGCTCCCACAGCTCCCACAGAGTGAGCAGGTACACAAACCCTTGGATTCAAGGCTTCAGGGCAGCCAGGATGGGGAACTATTTGCATTTGGCTGGGGGCACAATCAGAACTGCTGAGAGCACAGAGGATCCATGGGCTTAGACAGCACAGCTGTTAAACTGAGCTTAAGTTAGCTCAGCTGCTCAGAACCTGGTGCTCATAACACCAAAGAGGGTTGATCCCAGATGTATGGGCCATGCACTGAAGAGCTGGACTCAATGATCCTTGTGGGTCCCTTCCAACTTGGAATATTCTCCAATTCTGTGATCTGAAGGCCCTGGTAAATAAAAACTGAATCTGGTCTTGTGATGCTTCTTTGTCATTTTTCCGGTTTTCCATCTCAAAATAGACTACAATTTCTGTGCTAAGAAGCTCTATGATTTAGGTTATACAGCTGAGGCTGGGTCTTTACAAATTCATCTGGCAGGAACAGAGATTTTTCCATACCTGCATCAGAAAGTGGCACGTACTTCTGAAGCACAGTCCTTCCCTGAGCCTTTCCTGGCACTCCCTGCCAGGAGGAGTGTGAATCCCATTGCCACAGGGTTTTTTGCCTGTGTGACACATCAGTCATCTGCTCAGCTCTGGTGGTGCAAATCCAGAATTTTGGGTAACTTCAGCAGAGCTGCTCAGAAGAGACACATGCAGCTGAGGTCAGGATCTGTTCCGCTTAATTAAATAAATAAAGGTTAAGTATCCTGGAAGATCCATTTTCCAGTGTCCTTAACCTTCTCTTTGCTGGTGACCTCCTTATTTATTTATTTACTTATTTTCCAACTGAGCTTTTCATGGCCATTTCATTGACATAAATTTTCCAGCTTTTTTAATACAGAACATCTGTGGTCCCTATGCAGTGTCCTCTATAGGTCATGGGAAAGCTTTATCTTACTAACAAGCTCCATTCCTCTATATATTCAGGCCCAATTGATGGGGCCAAGTGTGTTTATAAATAAATATTGTCTTGTAATGACCGTTTCCATATGTCCCAGAGGAATAGAGATTTTGTCCTTTTGAGCTGGCCAGCTGCCTCCTTTGTAACAGTGAGAACAGTTTCCCCCTGTCTGGTTAACATTTGATTTATGTGGAAATGAACTCCCCAAGGTGACAGGCCAGTGATACTGAAGAATGCAATGCTCCCAACTACCCTTTAACAGTCAGGGAACTCTGTTCATCCACCCACCCTTCATTTTTCTCTTAACCAAACTAAATTAGTCGTATTTATTGAATCTCTCTATTTGTCCCTGACCAGCTCTGTCTGCCTCAGCCAAACAGGGACAAAAGCATGAGGAAGGCAAGCAAGTTCCACTGGAGCTCTGTCACATATCTGTCACTAAGAAAAATGACCACTGATGTAAGATATGGTTAAATTATGGAAGGATGTGTTTGCTGGGAAATGCAGAGCATGGATTGCCAAAATGTATGGTGGATGATTGGCTCCTCTTTACTGATGAGAGCAGCAAGAAATATGCTGCCATATGGCTTCTCTTCTGCACAAAGTGTGATCCAATAGCTGCTTATGACTGAAGAATGATGCTGTGCCCAGAGTTATTTCTTAACTCTGTCCCATCAGAGACAATATGTACTTCTTACACAAGCCTTGATCTGCTCTGCATCCTCTGCCAACTAGGCAGCAGTGCAGAAGAGGTCAGGATCCATCTTTTAAAGGCTTTCAAAAGAAATCCATTGGAGACTTCAGAGAACAACACACAAGACTTATGTAGGATTTCTGTTAATCTTCGCTTCTGAAATTGTTCCTTGAGCTACATATACATGTGTTTATGTGGAGATATACACACAGAGTAAAGAATGTTTATTCTGATTTTCCACTCTCCCACAACGTTGTACTGTGTGGAAGGGAATGAATGTCTGGGGATTTCTAGGCTTTGGTTTCTGGTAAAGCCAGTCTGATAAACTGTCTCATTATTTATCAAGCCTCCTGGCTTGATAAATAATGAGAATACATTCCTATGGCTGTAATTTCATCCTACCCTGTAGTCTATCAGAAAGGTAATGAGGAAAGAAAGGTAATTTTCAAGAACTTCATTTTATTATGCAGAAAATTAATCCAAGTATTATCCCTCTCCCTTAGCATGCTGGGGTTTAGCACTCAGTAAAGAAAGGTTATATCAAAGTAGGACATGTATTTTGGGTATTTAGGTGTTTCTTCATTTTTGTGAGCTATATTTTTGTGAGAAATCCGGTTTTGACTGATGCATGAGGGACTAGACAGAGCCTCCCTTTCCTGTACTCTGGGACATGTTCCATGGGAGAATTCAGCAGAAAACCAATTCCTGTAAATTAACTTATGACATCCTTATCATGTTTTCCAACTCCTCTCATATGGTACAGCAATGTATGTCAGAAGGGGATGTGTGCACTGTGGTCTGGTTTCAATACCAGTGAGATTTTGCATTGCAGTCCTGGCTCTTCTATTTCAAATGGCAAAGGGAAAGCTGTGCCACCAAGAAAACGATATAAAATACTGTTTGTGGATATTTAATTACAGATTTATGAAGTAGGAAAAAACCCAAATCCAAACAATCACACGCCAAACCAGCACAATTGATCTGTTACTGCTGGAATCTGTTCTTTTTTTTGTTGTTGTTATGTAAACTGCATGACGGCCTGGCTTTCCAACAGTGGGAAAATCTCCTGAGAAGAAACGTGTCCCTCGCTTCCTCTGGGAATGCTCAGTACCCTGGAGATTCTTCTTGCTTGACATTTTGTTTCTCAAGTGACTACTGGACCTTTGCTCGGATGAGATAAGTCATTTTTCTTTCCCTGGCTACAAGAAGTACATGTAATTATGCAGTTGTAAGGCTTAAGGCTAAACTGGTTTGTGACATGCAGGGGGTTGTCCTCCCAGAGCTTTTCTGAGCCAGACTGAGCTGGGCTCTGTTACTTTGGCCATGTTTTGGTGGCAGGTAGCACAGCAAGCTCAGAAATCCCTGGTCAGTGGTGGGCCATTGCCCCTCCCTGCCCTCATACATTTTCCCACAGCAAATTTGGGACCAACATACTTGAATGCAAACTAGGGTGTACTTTTTATGTTTTTGAGCCAGAAACAAACCCTGTTTATAAAATTAAAAAATTTGTTCTATCTTCTGGAAATATAGCAGAGTTAGTGTGAATAAAGGTTATAAAATATGATGAGGTTGCATCTGGAAAACCTGAAATCCTCCACAAAACACCAGATTCAGATTATGCTCAGATTATGTCAAACAAATGTAGCTAACCTGAATGCCTTCTTTGCACCTGATAGTGTTTTCAGACAGGATCTGCTCACATTCACAGCATTTGGAAGGCACTTTGAAGGCAGGACAGATCTAATAAATGCACACAAGTAATCCAAACAGTCTACTTAAATTTATTTTAATTGTATAGTGTTTGGATCTGGCATTTCAAACAGCACCAGTCTATCCTGCAGTGTCTGGAGTTCTGTATCCAAAAGGAGCCCATTCTCTCAAAACCAGTACTGAACTGTGAGATATTATGTTAGGGAAAACCAAATCTTGTTTTCTTACTCGATTACTGATGTATCTTTTTTTCTTTATTGAGGTTCCATTTCTACATAATCTTCTTCTCCTTTTTTTTTTTAGCCAGAAAACCTATGGAACAAAAGTAGCCAGCTGCTATATGGAAAGGGTAACTAGAGCCTTACTGCTGTTTCCTTTTCCATCAGAGGTTGCACTGAAATGTCCAAACAAAGATATTTGTGTTTGTATAGAAGTTTAGGATTAAAGATCTCCCTCGGGCTGGAGGCACACACCCACGCTGCCTGGGAAGAGCTGCTTCAGGATTAGGAAAACTCCCCTGCTAGACAGATTTTTGCTCTGGAGATCCTGCCACTTTCCCTTTGAACGCTCCTCCTGCCTGGACTCTTTAAGTAGATATTTAACTGTAGGATCCTTAACTGTAGAATTCTCCCAGTTTGGAGAATTCACACAAGTGTGTAGGGATGGCTGAACTGTTTAGGATTTCAGAGCTCCTCAGGTGTTTTACAGAATCACAGAGTGCTTTGGGTTAGAAGGGACCTCAAAGCTCATCCAGTTCCATCTCCCTGCCATGGGCAGGGACACCTTCCACTAGACCAGGTTGCTGACATTCCCATCCAGCCTGGCCTTGAACACTTTTTATCTCAGTAGGTAACAGCATCCTGAGTGTTTTAATTTTGTTCTCTTTACTCATATTAGCAGGCAGAACTCTACAATTCACAATTTCTTAGGTACCTATGTCTTAGCAAGTGATTCTCAAAACAACAACTGGAATCCAGTACTTGAAGACCTCCCCTTCAGAAGCCTTTGATCTGAAATAAACCAAAACCACATTTACTTCACCAGAAAGAATAGTACATTACTAAGAAATGTTTTTAAAACTGTGACCAACTGACATTCTCTTCTGCTTTCCTTAAAAACTGTCTGTCCCTTGACTTCTTCAGAGCATTCCCACATTAGCCTGGTTCCCTAGAGGAGCTGTATTCTCTTCTCTTGGATGACAAATTTCTTCAAGCCTGCTGTATCTGATATCCCTGTTTTCCATCTTGCCTGGTCATTGTCTCATTATAATACTCCATGTGTGCTGGAGATGGCTTCTCCTACCATTCCTGGGTTCTATTCTTCCTTTTGCCCAGCAGCCCTTTGTTGAGCTGGTTCACTGGAGTGGCCCAGCCATTGTTTCAGCACTCACACTCCTCTGTTGACCACAGAGAATCCACGTTGTCAGTGCTCAGAGCATGAGCAAGACCCTCACATGGCATAATCAGCGGCTTAGTAGGAGGAAAAGCAAAAGCCAGGGAATGGAAGCAGGAATCTGGTTCGCCTTTGACAGCCCCTTGAACTGTGCTCTAGCAGCTGGGAGCAAGCTTTCCCTGGGGGCACATCAGGCACATGTGCTTTGGAGAGCAGTGGGGGGATTGGGGCTGATCCTCACTGCTGCTGCTGCTGCTGGGAGCTCGCATGGTCAGGCTGTGACCCAGCTGTGTCCCTGCCTGGTGAAGGGGCTGCACGTAGCTCTCTGCTGGCTGCTGATTTCCATCACCAAATTCCATGTCCTGCACGACATGTGCAGCTCCCCTGCGGCCTCATCCATGGCTGGGGAGCTCCCCAGGGACATAAATGGGCACTGAGAGTGAGTGCTACCCTTTAAAAGCTCACATCTCTGAGGGAAACCATTTGGCAAGCTCTTTGAATCTTTGTTAATGAACATTTCACCCCTTGAAAGATATTTTTGCCCTCTTCTGTGTGCATGGTGCTGATGGGTCTGTGTTTGTGACAATTTTACCAAGCTGAAATGCCACAGCCTCTCGATGATTTCAGGTACCAAATTATTGTGGGCAGGTTTTTCAAAGGGAGTTCTGGAACCTGCTGCTAGTAAGCAAACCTCTCCCCTTTTCACAGCAGGAACAAAACATCAACAAACTTTGAATGTGTATTTGCACACATATTTGTACATGCACACATTCTTCCTCTGCAGTTTATTTCCCCAGTGTCATATTCCAAATGACATTCCCAAAGTACCCATATGAAATGCCCAGAAATCCTAATGGGGGTAAGTGCTCCCAGCCTTTCTCCACCACTGCATGCAAATGCAAGTCAAGTTGAAAATTGCCAAGAGGAAAGTGACCATGAGAAACTCACTGAGACACTTGACAGAAATCTAAACCAACACATTGGAAAGAGTTACAAACAAACTCTCACAACCAGAGCTCCTCCTGTGACATCATGTCACATTAATCACTGCTAGGTTGACCTAATAAGGATGAAAATTCCCACTTCTGAGCCTGCTCTCCCAAACAAAAAAAAATGCATTTTCTGCTGTGTTGGACCTTCCTTAATGTCTGCCAGAAGAGATGGAGCTGGGAGTTTTGCTCAGATGTCAGTGTAGTTAGCTGAGGCCCAGGGTGGGAGAGAAGTCCATCTTAGTGAGGGTCTTTTCTCCCTAAAGCACAATGGAGTCTCTGAGAATGAGGATTCATTCTATAAATATATAATGGAATCTTTTGGCTGGAAAACCAAAGTAAAAATAACTTGGAGAATCCCTACTGTCAAATCTGGCAGTGCTTCTTTAAATATATGTGTGTGTGTGTGTGTGTGTGTGTGTGTGTGTGTGTATATATACACATACATATATATATATATAAAGGTACATATATATATGTACAGGTAAACAAGTTTTTCTCCTTTGATTTGATAATGTGCCCAAGGAGAACTTAAGTTGAAGGATTTTACTTAGGAATTAATAGTTCTGTGTTTGAAGTGGAATAGGAAAGAATGTGTTGATGTACACAGACGCATGGTTTTGGAAAGACTAAGCAGTTATCACCACTTGCTGGCTGTGGATTGCAAACACTGTGCAAGGTGTGACTGCCTACTTAAAATGATATTTCTGTTTTGTGGGCACCACTAAGAGCCTCTCAGTGAGCAAGTGCTCAGATGTTGGCATCTGAAATGACAAAGATATGATTGATTGCGTGTTTCCATGCTAAATTATCGTGCTTGTACGTGTCTTGTGCATGATTTCAGATTAAACATTGCCACCTGCAAAGTCTCTGGCACCTCTGTTTTTAAGACTGTTCCACCTACCATTCAGTACATGGTCAAGAAATTTTTATTTCAGTTTTCTGAACTTCTTATTTCTCTGGTTTTGTGCCTTTCCTCTCATAATTGATATGGCAGAATTATGCTGCTTTTTATCTTTAACCAGAGTATTGAATTGATATTTGAACAGATTATTGTCCCTTAAGGAAAACACCCATGACTGGTAACACCATACTTGCTGATCCTACAAACTGGAGGATATTCATATCTTTAAAATTAGGTTAAATTTAATATTTTATGGAGCACATTCAGTCTTGTATTCCATTTTTCATGTGGATGTTGACAGTGTAAAGGAGCTGACTATAAGGAAAGCTTCAGTCAAGAAATTTTATTACTCTCTTAATTTAACACAAAATATTTAAAGAATGTAGTGAGATTTTGTATATGGAAAAAATAGCACACGCCAAACAATTTAATCTGATCAGCCAAGAATAGTATCTGTTTATAATATGATTTAAAACACCAGCTAAGGCTAAGCAGACAACATTTATTAGTACTTGATATATTTTTGAAAAGCTGTGAGACGAAAAGCTGACCACCCAAGGGGAAAACAATTGTCACTTGCTCTCACTCAAAGTCAGCAGAGTTTCTCTCAGTGTGTGTCACAACCCTTCAGTTTTGCTTCATGTCCTGCCCTTGACTGCATTTGGAAACCGTGACAGTCAGCAGAAGCAGCCCCTTTCTGACAGACCAACCAGATGACCCAGAATGAAAGACCTACCATCAAAAAATACACCCTGAAGGACAACAAGGCTGGGCCACGGGAGGATGCAATCAATTTTCATGGCTATTCTGGTTACAAAAGAAAAAAAAAGCACTTGAGGAAAGCAGTGATGTTCCCTGGATGAGGAGGATGCTGAGCCCCAAACCACAATACCCTTTTGCAGTCACTCCAGTGCCATTCCTCAGATTTATGGTCTTTGTAATAGACCTCAGACCATAAAATCAAGAAATATAATTTCACTTTGGCCCACACAGAAGCTGGTTTTCTCAGCCTTGCTACTAAGCCAAAATTTAACAACAGCAGGAATCCAAGTAAACTCCTGTAACAATGAGATACCCTAATTTTTACAAATTGTCCCCAGGGACATTTGCAAATGCTGTTTGAAGAATCCACAATTAGCACTGAAATGCACTGGTCAAATTAAAACAACCATTTGGGGCTGCCTAACTCTGCTGGGGTTTCTGTTCCCCCATGTTTGTTTGTTTCCTCTGTGGGAGATTAATTTAAGACTCAGAGGAAAGCTTTCTTTTGACCAAAATTCATTAAACTCTCTCTATCCATAAATCTGGAGTGCAGCAGGGACCATTAGATCATCCCATCTGACATACTGAGCAATACAGGCCATGACATCATACACAGCTACTCCCACACTGGGCCCAGAAAAGTGTGCAGACAGTAACAAGCATCCTCCAGAAAACTGCAGCATGTTTGTGCTGGGAGTGATGTCTTCAGATAGATAACTCTTCCTCAGGGTACAAAAAACAGGTGTGAAACTTCTGTTAAAGGTGAAGAGGGAATCCAACATGATTTTATTGCCTCTTTGAATTTTAAATAACCTAAATGTTCAAATAATTGGTAGCAATAACTAAAGTATGGACTATATTTTCCTTGAATGGACATTTTTTGTCTTCCTTGCATTGAAGTGTGTCTTGATGAACATTCCCTTCACTGCTAGCTAATAGCTCATCAGTGTTCTGAGAGTCCTCAGCCAGGACTCTTACTTTTATATATAAAAACACTTACTATTTTTAAATATTTCTTTTAATCCATGCCCTTGGTGGTGGGTCCTGACTGTGAGTGCCTCAATCCCAGTGGCTGGTTCTCTTGGACAGCACTGATCTTGTCTCTGCAGGCTAAATTTCTCTTCAGCATCCAATAAGGGAATATGGGAACATATTTTATCTTTACTGTCCAGTTATCACATGAGAAATCTCTTTCTTTTTTTTCTTTTTTTTTTTTTTTTATGTTCAAAGAATTCTTAAGGGAAAATAGAAAACACAATTCAGGGAGACAGGCTTGTTAATAGGAGAAGCATTAGAAAATTCCTGTCTATCATCTTCGATTAGTCTGGATGTCATGTAAACACAAATATAGGGAAAAATATTTTAATATAAGCATGTGGGGGAAAAATGTTAACTCTCACCTGGCTATTCAAGCAACACCCCCCCCCCCCCAGTGTTTTGAAAACACCAGGCCCAGCTGAGATTATATTTTGTGAAAATAATGAGAGCTTTGTTCCTTTCATCATATATCGAATGGTTTTTCTCCTGTCAAAGCTCCTTTCTGGTCTTGAACTAACTACTTTTGCAGATTGCATCAAAAAAACATTTGCTAATAATAACCACTGGAGTGCTTGGAAACTGGTTTCACAAAATGTCCTCAGTCTCTAGTTTGTGATGAAAAAAAGGATGTGGAGAATTAACCATCTTTTTTATTTTCAATCAGAAAAAATAGTGTGTCCATGCTGTTATCCAGATTGCAAAGTAAAAGCACAATTCCTGAACTTTATAAAGTGTAGATAAAGGCTCAGACTTCTATGAAATTCATTCACAATGGCTGCGAGGCAAAACCTCTGAAATGACCCTTTGGCCTGGGGTGACACATGGCTTTAGGGCAAAGGGCCATGGCACACATGAGATGTTAACTAAATCTGAATGTTCCTCTGGCTCTCACTTTACAAGGTCCTGAGTACCCCAGAAGGCCCAGAAGGAAGGGGAGCCCTTCTGTGGAAAGAACCAGGCACTTGTACTGGCCAGGGCAGATCGCTGTGGGACAACGTGCTCATGAAGACATGCTCAAGGGGCAGAACTGTTTTACAGGGCCAGAACTGTTTTACAAGGCCAGAGTGATGCCAGGGGTAGCAGAGAGGTTCAAGGTGTGCCTTGCAGCAGGGCCTTGCCAGCGCCAAGCTCCAGCTTCTGTCCCTGGCTTGCACCAGATTCTGCAAAAAGAGAGCGCAAGAAGTGCTGAAGGTGACAGCCACAGAATCAGCTGCCAACAGGGAAAGTTTCCTCCAAATCCTATCACTCAGATCTTGGCTTCAACCCTGGAGCATTAACCTTTATATCCCCTGTAAGCACTGCCTGTGTTTGTTTGCTCTGTCCCCACCACAGTAACTCTGAATCTTCTGGGTGTCCCAAATGAGCACAAAGGCTCTCACTGCCATTTCTGTTTAAAACAGAAAAGCTCCTTAGGTGAGAGCTAGGAAGAAGAAATAAAGTGTAATCCCAGACATTATGCCTGTCCTGGAAGGACTTTATAATTACTTTTCTGAGCTTAAAAAATTTTTGCTGCATAAAGAGCCAAAGCATATTAAATCCACAGAATAAGTCGTGTCAAGTATGCAGTTCTAGTTACACCATGCTGCAGAGGGATAGGAATGGTAGGGACACAAATAAATGTGAAGGGATGATGTTAATACCTTATTTAATCTAATTTACTAAATTATTATCAATGAGATGGACAGTTAACTGCTAACATGAACTGTCAGCACTGTTTGGTAGAAATATCGCCATCATCCTTAACTTGTCAGGCTGTATTGCAAACAGAAGGCTTCAAATTTAAAATATAACCCCTTTCTGATAAAGTTCCCAGGGAGAATAAATAATTAAACATATTGAGCTGTGCTGCTGCCAGCTGATGCCCTCTCAGCAGGCAAAGCTGGGTCTGAAAGGACATGCAATGATATTGCAAAGCTGGGTCTGAAATCTGTCCTTTCAGTCAGAGAAGCAGCTCCTAGGCCAAGGACCCCTCTCCTGCTCTCCACCACTGGCTGCCTCTGTCCCTGACCTCTTCCAGGACTGCAAATCTTGCTCAAGAAAGGGGCTTTGCACGAAAGGATTTTCTGCACGTAGGAGGAGCACAGCACATATGAACATTACATTCATGGCACAATGCTCTGCCTTGTTTATCTGTTCAGCATCCTGGCATATGACCGAGGAGTCTTAGTGTTACCTCAAAATACCAATATCCCTGCAGTAGTGTTCCAAGAAACAGAGTGTATAAGGTGTGAAGCAGAGAGAGCCATAAAGATGAAACAAAATTTGGAAGGAGAAAATGAGAAAATGGTTCTGGGGGAAAAAAAAAAAGCTCATTTGAAATACTGAGAGAATAATGAGGTAATACAGGTAACATAAAATTATTATTCAAAGGAACCATGGAAAAGGCTGGGATACAGGAAAGACCAGGAGTATAGAAGAATGAATGAAGAATACAAAGGGACAAGAAGGAGAGGAATAGGGAAAAATCAGAGATGGAAGAAATCATTATTTGTTGGAGGTTAAGATTTTTCCTTTTGTTTCTTTCTCTTATGGAATTTTGTCCCATCTGTGGCTAAGAGACAATAAAAAGCCGTACTTAAGAGAGGCAAAAAGGTGGGGGAAGCATGCAGCTGGCTACTCTCTTACCTGGGAGGTTTTCTCTTTGGAAGAGCAAAGATGCCATGGGATTTTGGCCGGGTGGTGAGGGCTGGGCTGGGCTGGGCTCCTCTTGCCCTTAGCATGGGAGCAGGCACAGCCAGTCTGCAGTCGCTCCCCAGAGGATTCGCTGCCACAATGGAGCTTTTGTCCTTCCATTGCATCTCCTACTGTGGATGAGCCTTTGCTCATAAGAGCAGTTGTTGGACGGGGACATTACTAACACCCAATCTGACTGGAAGGGACCCTTACCATCTATTTGGGTGCCTCAGGGGAGAAACCCAGGACCCCAGCCCTCCTCCCTTTCCCGGCTGCATGCCTCAGCTGCTACAGGAGGAGCCTGGCAGCCACTGCCCAGTCTCACTGCTTTCTCCTCTACACTCTAACCCAGCACCCCTGCCTGCCATGACACCTGCTACAGCTGGGGAGTTTCTGATACATTTCCTTGGCTGCTCTGGTGTCTGCTCACCCCTGCTGTCCCAGCCGCTGCCCCCCGGTCTCTGCTGAGGCCCATTCTCACCACCCAGGCCCACCACCGCCATTAGCGTGTGAGGGAGACGCGGCCGAGCTCGCGCACAGCGCCCCCTGCAGGAATCAGCGCCCCCGCCCTGCCCGGCCGGGAGCCAGCAGCGCCCCCGCTGGCCGTGACCGGAACTGCAGCGAAGGGGAGAGCGCCATGGCCGAGCCGCTGCGGGTGCGCTCCTGGTGCTGCTCGTGTCGCTGCTGCTGTTTGCTTGCCTTGCTACACAGACTAGTAAAGAACTGTCATTCCTTTTCACATATCTTTGTCTGAAAGCCCCTTAATTTGAAAGTTGTAATAATTCAGAGGGAAGGGAGTCATATTCTTTTTCCCACCTTCCACGGCAGACACCTGTCTTTCAAACCAAGAGATTATTGTAACTCTTTTTATTATTATTTTGTATAAAACCTGCTTCTGCACAGCATCTGACTTAACCATGTGTCCAACAGAGAGCCTCAGAGAAGTTCACAGTCCTGCAAATGGAGGACAGAGACAAATTGTAATACAGTGCTTCACTCTGACTCTTCTTGGAAGCTGCAGCTGATCATAGTTTGGACACACAAGGGACAGATTAATTTCTCCAGATGCTCACCATCCACCCTTCCAGAACATTAATGGGCAGGCCAGGGAATGAATGATTTCAGCAGAAACTTCAATTTCCTCTGCTGCTTCAGATGAAGTATTTTGTCAGTTTTTGTTCTGAAGAGCATCTGTTCCAAATGCAGGGAATCCACACCTCAGAGCAATACCCCTCCATGCCACCATCCAACACCTCGTGAAGCCTGAAACCATCCATCCAAAAATTGCTGATGAGCTCCTTCAAAGAGAATGAGAATCCAGCTTTGACTGTTTCACCACAGAGAAAAAAGCAAACATTTAAATGTTTGAGTGGCTTGGAGGGTCAGAACAAGGATAGTACTTCTCTCGACCCACAGACATAAAACAATTTCTGCAAGACATTTGAACAGGAACTTGTCCATAGTTATGCTTACTCACATGAGAAAAAACACACATCAATTTAGGCTACCAAATGGGACAGAATTAGTTGTCTTATTTTTATGTATTCCTGTAGAAAAACGTGTGTTGACATTTTTTGGGAAGGCTCCAGGTAACAAACGCCCATTTTAATTTGAAGAGGAAAGCTTCTTCCCACCAATTCTCAATGCCAGATTATATAAAAACACAGGTGAGGCACTGCTAAAAACTCAGGAATTCAGCAGCAGCATCCAAGTCCTTCTGAAAAGCATTCAGGTAATTTTGAAAATACTATCTCTAATATTATTGGCAGGCTTCCCACTCATTCTCATTCATGAGTTCCCACTGGCAAAAAATACCCTTCTTCTGGAGGATGCAGACTTAATCCTATGAAAAGTAAGTGAAACAAATACATGTGTTTCCTTCATGTATGAATCTATCAGAGAGAGCAAAACAAGATTTGGTCTTCTGTCATGATGAGAATGTTAAAGAGCCATCTTCTTTTTCTAGCTTGCATAATTTCAGTGAAACAGATGCCCAAGTGGCAGCCAGGAGGACTGGGATTTCTCAGCTTGGCCTATAGCTAATCGAAGATGTGTGTTGCCCTGCAGCCAAGTATTTCACCCTGAGAAGGAGAGCAGCACCCCATCATTTTGCTGGTTTTCCTGCCTGGAATGACACCAGCTTTCCTGTGGGATGGACAGGTCACAACACCTGACCTGAATTTGCTCTCAAAATGCCCTTGCCACAAACCAACAAAAAAGAAAAAGCCTGGGAAACCAAAGATGAAATGGTTGCTCTTCTCCAGTGAAATCCTTGAGGAATTTAGTTACTCCCTTTAAGAGAACAACTAATTCACACAAAAAGATCAATATCCAAATCTCATGCACAAAATCTGTGGGAGCTGTTGACTATAGAAGTTTTGTGAAGCACTCGCTTGCATAGGAAAGCCCCACATTTTGTGACAGCCAGCAGAAGAAAGAGACCCTTGATAGGAAAAATACGATTAAAAAAATCAGCATGCCATAAAAACAAGTATAAATACACATTATATTACATGAGTGAAGTGTGTTTTCTTTAGTGTATGTGTCATTTTTTATTAATTCATACACTAAGTGCTAAGGTGTTTTCTAATGCCATTAGGTGGTGCTTTCGGTAAGTAATGGAATAAATAGTACTTGCACGGTTCTTTTCTGCACTGTGTTCTTATTTTCTTAAGTAAAAGGAAATTGAAGCAAAACACCACAGGTGCCTCCTCCTTCTGAAGCCCAGTGCCCTAGCACAAAGCTGTGCATCACGTTTCTGAGGCACTCTGGCTCCCCTCGGGTGTGATGAACTGCACTTTGGGCACGATGAGCGAGGAGTTGGTTCTCCGCATGGAGTTGCTCCTCCGAATGGAGTTGTTTCTCCTCATGGAGTTGCGCTTCCTCAGGGAGTTTTGGTGGGACAGCTCGCTCTTCTGCAGGGTCTGGATGAGGATGGAGGGCTTCTCATCAAGCTCCCGGGCACTGCAGCGCGGCGCAGCCACTTTGACGGTGTTGCCGAACTTGGAGTAGTCGACAGCGTACACGCCTTCCTCCTCGGTGACAATGGGCACAAAGCGGTGACCCCACAGGATCTCCTCTGCCACGTAGGAGGTTCTCGCCTGTGTTGTGATGCCCGTGGTTTCTACAACCCCTTCCAGTATCACAATGAGCTCCAGGTCCTGGAGCGCCAAGTCGGAAGCAGAGATATCATAAAGAGGACTCCGCTTATCAATGACATGACAAATGATCAAGGGAGCCACCAGGAAAATGTTGTTGCTTTCGATGGGGTTATCCACAGGGATATCCACCTGGTGAATGGGTATGACTTCTCCTTCAGGGGTCATGGTCTTCCTCACGACCTGGATTCTCACTGAGGCGCTGATGATCATGCTCTTCCTCAGGTCCCCCACGCGGAACATGAAGCAGAGCTTGCCGTTGCGGACGGCGATGACCGCCTGCCGGCTGAAGATCAGCGTCTCGGCCCGACGGTGAGCCTGCGCCGTCTTCATGAAGATGCAGCCCAGCATGACGGCGTTGATGATCAGCCCCACAATGTTCTGCAGGATCAGGACTGTGATGGCCAGGGGACACTCCTCGGTCATCATCCTGCCCCCAAAGCCAATGGTCACCTGGACTTCGATGGAGAAGAGGAAAGCGGAGGTGAAAGACCTGTAGGGGAAGATTGCACCCAGTTAACTCTCAGGACACGGAGCACACACTGAGAAGCTGTTAACATGTATTTCCAGAAACAAACTTAAGGACATATTTGTATGGCTCTAGTACACATAAGCCTTCTGTTAACACCAGCCAAAGCATTGCATGCTTGGTGGCTCAGATCTGTGTGCTTGGTGTAGTGTCTAATGGTGGCAGGGAAGACCTCAGAGCCTGAGCTCCTCAAGACCATCTGGGTGACCCTGAGCAGCTCAGGGAATCTCTGTCCAGGAGCACAAGCTGCCCACCGGCTTAGTGAACAGCTCTGGAACAGCTGGGCTTTCCACCTTCTCCATCCCACGAAGCCCTTGGTGGAGAGAGGTCGTTTTGGCAAGCATGGGCAGTCAGCTGGCATGCTGAGATCCTTCCACCAGCCTGTGCAGGGAAAGGAAACAGGGAAAACTGCAGCACTTCACTCTTTCTACCTGAATCGTGACTCAGAATTTCCTGGTGGGGGAAAAGGGGCTTTCCCAGATTTTTGACACTTCCCAAACCCTTGCTCGCCTTGTGAGTGAGCAGGATGAGGCTGCAGAGAGAGGCCAGTGGGCCCCAGGTGCCCCCTGCACACCCTGGCAGCAGGACAGTGCTGTGACCCAGGGCTTGGGTTCAGCTCACTGCCAGGGCAAGACCAGCTGGAAAATGTCAACACAGAAGTGGAATGTAGAAGTGTGGGTTTAAGTGAAATACCCTAAAATGCTATGGTGCTGGACATCAGCAAATACTGTCCACAAACTTCCCAAAGTACATTATTTATAGTAGCCACAAAGTCACATTCCCTGTATATATCAGGGTCCTTAACTTCCTTTTATATTTATTTATTCCTTTATTCCTTCCAGATACATCCCTCCAGTGCAATCCAATAAATCTGAAGCATCCAATGCTTAACAGGGCCATACCAGAAGAAAATATATCCTGCCCATGAAGATGGGTCTAAATACTTCATTGGCTTTGCTTTGCTTTTCAATTAATCTGCTTTTAAATTATTTTTTTCCTTTTCTAGCCATATTTTCACTGGGGTATCAAAGACACATTTAAATAGCATAGGCAATATCAAGGATAATTTTCTGGGCAATAAGAAAGTCCATCTTCAAGAAAACCAGCCAGTCTCTGCACAGGTATCTTTGAAATAACTTTCTTATTTTGCCTTTTCTATTCTTAATCATTAACAAATTCCTTTGTATTGAGGGGGTTTATTTTGTATTTCACTCTGAAGAAATCAGGGACAAAGGAGTTACTTAATAGAATCCATGGAATGATTTCTTATAATCATGAATATTCAGTTATACGCAGAATGCAGCTTCTGGATTCAATTTCAGTCAGCTTAATTTAGCTTAAAACTCTGTACAGTAAGTAGTCTGACTTCCCTTAGCAACATCCTTCTTTTAAAAAAAGAAAAAAAATCCATCTTTTAAACAGTGGAAGTAAGTGAAAGAGCAAGTTTGGAAAGCATTTTAACCACATGAAATGGGAGAGAGAAAGTGCAAATCACACTGTTCCCAGGTCCTTCCCCTCACAGCTGTGCAGCAGCTTTCCATTTTGGATAATGTTTGCTTTCTGTGGCAAAGAGATGTGAGGCTTAGAAATTTCTGCAGTACTTCATAAAATGAAAGGGCTGTGCAAGCTCTAGGCACTGGTTAAAATTTCCAAAGCCAGGTTTTCCTGTAAATAGGTAATGGCACCCACCCAAGAAGCTCTCCTGAAATATCTGTGGGCCTAAACCTCAGGGAAATAGGCTAAAATTTTTTTGTCATGATTTTGGCATTCCAATACTAAAAGTATTTTACATCCAAAAACTTGCCATTCTTAAAGATGTCAGCAATCACATCATTACTTCATGACTTTGACCAAAGTGGTCGCCAGATTTCCCTAGGAAAGGAAGAGATTTCTCATGGCTTGGGCATGGGCACTGGAGCAGCTGTTGCCCGGACACCCCATGAGGGAGGGACGTGTGCTCTTTGGCACGGGCTAAACCTGAAATTTTATTGATTCATTCATTTTGTTTCCAAGCAGATATCCTGGAAGATCCACAGGCAGCTACAGAGAGGGAACAGGGGCAGAGTCCTGGCTGTGGATGTGCCTGGCCCCAGTGGCATGAAGCCCTTGGCCCCCAGCTCGGGATCTGCAGGGTGACACAGCAGCCACGCCGAGGGAGCCACCAGCCACACGCAGGGATGTCCCCTCAGCTGACCCTGGAGAGCTGCAGGGTTGTAGCTGTTCACTAATTCCGGTTGGACAGATCCCACAGATCCCAGAAACGCCAGGGGTAATGCTCCTGCGGGTGCAAGCTGGGTCATGGCATCTCATTTCAGAGGACACTGCTTGTGGCCAGACATCAGAAAAAAAACAAGACAGCAACCCCTGCTCCAATTCCCCCTAACTTGGTGAAGGGAAGCTTGGGAAAATCCCCTCTTCTTTTACCTAGGAAAATCCCAATTTAGCAAAAAAACTGGCTTTTTTGCTAAATTAAATCTGAATTAAATCTCTGCTACCTCATGAGCCAGATACAACGGCCCTTCAGACTTGTTGAGGTACCTCAAAACTTTCTGGGAAAAGGGAGAAAAGGGAAGTGGATTCAGTGATATCTCAGAGGACCCTGCAGCACCCAGACCCTCACAGAATTGCAATGTATAGAGGCAGATGATCTGGGGCAGCCTGGTGGTACAGAACCACCAGGTTCTATCTAAAAATGTTAATGTTTAATCTAATGTTAAAAAAGCAGATTTAATTGATGAGATCCTTAAGTTATCTTACAGTTTACTCCACCTCTAATCCACAGTCTTCTCTTCCATGTACGTTTGTGTCAGTTTATCAGTGCCCTGACAATTGTCATGGCTTTGGGGACACTTCAGCAGGTGATATTTAATCCAGTCACCCCTTAAGCTTTCACTGTCTGACACAAATGCACGGTGTGGAAAGTGTTCCTCTGTCCAACTGCAGGCCTATGGCTTCACCAAGGTATTTTGAAGCCCCACATATTTAACACTCTCAGGGGAGTCATCTTGAAACACACTCAGTTTTGTCCTAAGTGACACATTTCCTGGTACCTCTGACTGGTGCCCTGCCTGACACCCAGGGCTGGTTCCCTGCCTCTCAGAGGGAGCGCCTCTGGCCGACGTGGCGCTGGGGATGCTCCCGCTGCCGTAGACAACGTTACAATACATATAACACATACCCACTCTTGCAGCAGGCTCTTATCTCGACAGGCAATCGAGTTACCCACAGAGTGTGGAGACACATGAAAAGCAGCAGGTCTCCCTCTCTTTCAGATCCTGTAAGGAATCAAAGACATCTACAGTATAGTATTTTCCAAGCCCGAGAGGCTTGCTGAATTTACGCAATCTAGAGGAAAACACTGCACTTTTCAACTGTCTCAACCAAACCCAACAGTTCATGTAAACCAAAAGCTGCACTTCAAACAACACCAGGACAGCTGGCAGCTCTGTCCCCGCCCTTCCTTCATCCCACCAAACTCTACTTTACCTGACACACGTCACGCACGGCGTCCACTTTGTGCTGTTCGAAGGGTATTCTGTGCTCGGGTCCATGTCGCCATGGGCAAAGGCCACCAGCCACCACATCATGGCAAAGAGCAGCCAACTGCACAGGAAGGACATGGTAAAGATGACCAGCGTGTGACGCCACTTCAGGTCCACCAGGGTGGTGAAGATGTCCTGCAGGAATCGCCCCTGCTCGCGGATGTTCTTGTGGGCCAGGTTGCAGGCGCCGTTCTTGGCGATGAAGCGGGCTTTGCGCGGGCGGTCGCGGATGCGCGGCTTGCGCAGGTTCTCGGCAGCGATACGTGCCAGCACATACTCTTCAGGGATGATACTCTTGCGAGCCAACATCTTCCTGCCACCATAGTCCACTCAGCAAGATGCAAAATGGGGGGTGGTCCCTCTAGCAAGTATCTGCAAGGCTTGCTTTACCCTGCAAAAAAGAGTGAACCTGGTCAAAAAAGAGTTGTCACCCGTGCAAGAAGCCCCGATTAAGGTACCCCCTGCCAAACCCCACTGCATTAAATGCTGGTCCTACAGTGCCCTCTCTCTCTCAGACCACCATTTTTATATGAGCAGCCCGTATCAGCTCGTAGCAGATATGAAAGATGCTATTTGGAAACTCCTTGCAGAAAGGGAGGCTGCACAGCAGTCTCACAAAGTCGCTGTAAAGTACCGTGACAGACACCAGCTCGGTTCCTCAGGCTGTTTCTCCGGGAGACAGCAGCGCTCAGATGGGAACCGGAACACGAAGCACTAAGTTATTCGCATCCTTCAGGACCTGAAGAATCAGACGTCTGTGGTTAGAGCCGAAGTTAGTCTGCGGAGATGCGAGAAGACTCCCTCCGTACGGCTGCAGCCCCGCAGCTCATCCAGCAGCCTGTGGGGAGCCCCTGCCTCGTCCCCCTAGAGCATCACAAGAAGGAACTGAGCTGGAGGCGCGGCAGGCAGGGAACGAGACTCCTCGGAGCAAGCGGTCGCATTTTCCCTCGCAGCTCTCCTTCCCTTCCGGGATCAGGCGGGGAAACCCTCCCTTTATTCCCAAACTTTGTCCCCAAACGGGTGACAGAACAAACCCACGGAAAGCCCGGCTCCTCGGCGGCCGGCCCGTCCCACCGGGGGAGGGCAGGGCTGCCTGGCCCCCCGGCGCCTCGCAGGCTCCCCCCGCCCCCGGCCGCCACTCACCGCGCAACGGGGCGGGACGCGGCCGGAGCGGGCCGGGCGGAGCGGGCCGGGCGGAGCGGGCCGGGCGGAGCGGGCCGGGCGGAGCGGGCCGGGCGGAGCGGGCCGGGCGGAGCGGGGCTCGGGCCCGGGGGGATGCGCGGAGGGGCCGGGGCGGGGCTCGGCCTTGGGATACGGGGTTCGGGGTGGGGATGGGGATGCGGGGCTCGGCCTGGGGATTGGGGATACCGGGCTCGGCCTGGGGATGCGGAGCTCGGGCTCGGGATGAGGAGTTCGGCCTGGGGATGGGGATGCGGGGCTCGGGCTGGGGATGCGGGGCCGGGGCTCGGAGCAGCGGTCGGGATGCGGAGCACGGGCGCACACGCTCCCTGCGCTGCGCTGTGCCTGTGGACGATGGGTTGATGGAGTTTTAGGCAGGTTCCAGCCCATTTAACAGCGGGACGAGGTGCTAACGCTGCTGGTCTGTGCTAGTTACACAGCGCTGCGCGTCTGCCTGCTTCCCCCGGCAAGCCAAGAGTTGTGCCTTCCTAACTTTATCTTCCCTCGAATCTGGCTGAGGCAGAGGAAGCGAGGCTTGTGCGTAAGTGTTTGGGGGACCAAAGCCAGAATCTCATGACCTTTGCAGCTTTGGATAAACTTAATTACCTGTCTCTGCAAGAAAGGAAGGAAAACATTTCTTTTCACGGGTCACAGCTCTTGCTGAGCAGCGTCAGGCCCGTTGTAATGTTTATCTGGGAAATGGGCGCTGGCAGATGAGGATTTGTATTTGGGATGGGTAGGAAGAATTATGTACAATGACAACCTCTTCTCCACCTCCCCAGTGAAATCCCTGAAGTTCTTTCTCTTTCCCACTGGTTGAAGTTAACAATTTTGGCCCTTTTGTTTAATGGAAACTTGCATTCTTGGAAATTGCAGGTTTTTGTTGGGTTTTTTTTTGGTTGGGTGGGTTTTTTTGGGTTTTTTGGTTTTTTTTTTTTTTTGTTTGGTTTTTTGTTGTTGTTGTTGTTGTTTGTGGTTTTTTTTTGTTTGTTTGTTTTGTTTGGTTTTTTTTTGTCCTGAAGTCTTAGGGTTTGTGATGGCGAGAATAAACAGTGCATCAACTTTATGAAAATATCTGCATTCAGATTTTAATGAAGGCATGTGCAGAGATTTTGTCAGATTAACTCCCTTGTATCCAAGGAGTGAGAGTGCGTGTGTGTGTGTGTGTATGTGTGTATGTGTGTGTAGTAGGGAAGTTCCAAACTTTTCTGTGTATCACTCAAGTGAATCACCTCTAGGGTATAAAATTTCTACAGAACAAAATACCTCAGTCCTCTCTGTAAACTAGGGAAAAGCTTGACAGGCCTGGTGCAATCAGGAAGGTTTTAAGCATACTCAGGCTTGGAAAAACTGAGAAGGCACATTTGACAGGCAGTATAATCCTCAGTTTGAAGATATCCACCCTGCTGAACACATGCACGTGCTCAACTTTAAATAGATGAGTGGTTCCTGGAAACTTCTCCAGCACTGGCCTTTGCTAATACCACATACCCAGTAGCCAGAGGAGAGACAGACACAAAGCCCCAGTCATATTAGGCAATTAGCTAAATATTTATGCGTGAAATTAACTTTAGGCAGATGGGAAGCTGACAAATCAAGGTCTAAGCCAAATGCCTTTAGATTTTAACCAGACTCTGAGTACAAACACATAAAATCACTTGGGTGGGTATCTGCAGGGTCAGCATTGTTGGTGTGTGGCACTTCATGGGCCGGGCTTGGAGAACTTGGGAAATTACCCTTCTGTGAATGAGGTGGCAGAGACAGCTCTAGAGGGGCTGCTTCATTTGTTTCATGCAGCCCCAAAAGTGCATCTCACTTGCATGTAACTATTGGAAATAACTGGTTTAGTACCAGTTCCCTTTCCCTTTTTCCCTTTTCCCTTTTTCCCCTTTTCCTTATTCTCTTCCTCTGCCCTTCTCCCATTTAGCTCCTGTGAAGTATTTGTTCACTTCTAGGGCTGGTGTTCCCCAGTACAGCTGCTAGGTGCAACTCAAAAAAACCAAAACCAACTGTCTGAGAACTGCATGGAACACTTCCCGCCCCTCACTTCTTCATGAGATCCTTGTATGACTTTGCTTCTGACACAAATTAGCTCATGCCACATGCCCAATTGCACAGTTTCCTCTGAAGTTCTTGAAATCCACGGCTTTATAATCGGGGACACAGAAACACCAAGAAATGTTGTTTTGTTTACTTGCCACTTCAGAGCATAAACCCACTTGTGTGGCTGTTTTCAGCCTCATTCCTTCTCACCCAGCCCCTGAAGCTGCTGCTGCACTCCCCACCCCATCTCTGCTGGTAGTGAGTGCAACTGTGTGGCATGTAGTTAGTGTGTGGATTAGCAGCTTGGAAAAATGGATCAAGCCCATCTTTGAGGGCAAGTGGGAGCAAGGAGTGACATTCCTCAAGCTACTCAAGTGGAACAGAAACTGCTGCCAGCACTGGCACTGTCAGGAGTTCTCTGTGAGCTCTCAGGCCCACGTGTTCCTCACTAACCTGCTGGAGGTTTCCTCCCCCTTAAGTGGGCACCATGCAGGGGCTGAAATTCTTGTAGCTGAGATAGGAAAGGATCCATCAAACACACACAAATATCCTGGGCACAGCCCCAGTGTGGCTGAACAAAGTTACTGATCCTTTCACCCACCATCACACATTGCAGGAAAAGTGCTTATCTTTTCCTCTCTGCCTGTTCAATACTGGAAGAGAAGCCTTCCTCTTCACTTCTCCTGGAGATGGGTTTTGAGGAAGCCTGCTGGGCCATGACTGCCAGGATGTGAGGATCAGGAGCTCCAGCCATGACTCTCAGCACAGCATCCATTTATTCAAGTTCCAGTCTATGAATATACTCTGGAGAGTGACAGCTACTAAAACCCTTCCCCTCTGACCTTTTAAATACTTGCTTGGTTGCCACATGCACACTTCAGTCTGAGATTTAGTTAATAGCTGGGAAAATCTCCTAAAACATCTCCTAACCCATTTGGTAAGGAACAGAGTGTCTGAGTGTTGTGAACACAGCCTTTTCAGGAAAAAAAATGATCAGAATTGATGGCAGTTTTAGGTCCAGTTTTCTTATGGCCCTTCATGTGTCTTCTTCTTGCTGTTTCATTCCCCTCCACCCACAAGCATTACTGATATTATGGTGAATATCACTTTACAATTATGCCTATCTAAAATCAGGATTAAATAGTGCGCTTAGACATGAATCTGAAATTTCCACATTATAGCTCTGTCCAGCCCTTTCAGAAAATCCTGCTTTGTAATAAGTTTTGTTTGAAATTCTAATCTCAGCTTAGAGATAGGATGACTTTGCAGGCGTCCAGAGATGTCATGTACTTAGAGCAAGGCTTCCACAGAGACACAAAGCTGATAAGCCATATTCGGACAGCGTGGGTGAACTCTTCCCTACATGAGCTGGCAGGACATCCATCAAACATGAAAGAGCAGAAACTGCAAACTAAGGGCATCTCTTACCCTGAACTAGCTCTTTCTCCCCCTGTTTCATGCAAGAGCAGCAGGACAGAAATAGTTTTTATCATCAGAATACATGTAACGAGTATTCTCGTATTACCCTTGTCATTGAAGTTTGTTGTTCATTACGTACCTTTTCCTGGAGTTTATCCTAAGGCTCTGGGAAGAGCAACCCCAGTTTGGGACTGTTTCCTTGCCTCCCCATGCCGTAATTTATGGGAAGGCTGTAAATCAGTTTCTAAGTGGGTTGAACACGCTTACAGTGGATCTCTAGCTGTGTTCCTAGAGCATGGTGTCCCTTAGGTGCTTCCCCTCCCTGGCTCGCTGGCTTTTTCAGGGTTAAATTAAGATTATGCCACTGACAGAAGACAGATGCTATGTCTCACCTTCAGATCTTGTCACACAATATCTGACAACTCAAAGCCCTCAAATCTCAGAAGCTCTGGTGGGACCTGAATAAATAGATGGCCCCAAATCTGAATGATTCAGCCGTGAAAATCTGCAGTACTCAGAGATTCTTAGGCTCCCACCTTCCTGCCTCTGAAGGAGAAGTCAAATTGCTGAAAGAGTAAGGGCCTAAATGTGGCTGGGAGAATAAAAACACATATAACCATTAAATATGGAAGAATATGCTGCCTTGAGGCGTCTGCAGCTGTGCTCTTGAAGGGTGGAGGTTCTGGACCATGTCATTTACACGAAGCTGCATTAGTTCCTTAGTTACATGGTTAAATATTTTACTGCACATTGAAGTGATATTTATGGATATAGCCTGAAAATCCTGAAATAAATTAGAGGGAGAGTTAAGAAATGTCATGGTAATAGCTATGAGGAACTCTTCTGGGCAGTCCTAGCTGGGACTGTTCATTACTTACTTATACCTTTAATCCAAAGGTTGTATAACCATGTAATGTATTTATGTATAAAGCAGACTAATATACATACATGGGAATGAATTGCAGTGGCCACTGAAATGTGCAGTGTGCTGGATGCTGTATTATTATATAACAGATCATGGGATGAAAATCCCGATGTTCCATGAAAATGAAAGGGGCATCTTGCACATTATGAATGACAATTACACCTAATAGAAACCAATTAAAATTACCTTTTAAATCTGCTTGTTTATAGTGTTCGGAATGTGGTATATTATATTAGAGAAATGAGCAGCGCCTGCCAGGAGTGTCTGTTCTGTTTCCACGGGTAATATCTAGCAGCAGACAAATGCTATCAATAGTGAATAATTAATAGTAACTGTAGTAAATAGATTTTCTAAAAATCTCTCTTCTCTTGACAGATTACACTTGGAAGTTTCTTGGCTTCATTCAAGCCAATACTTTAGGCTGCGCTGCCAAAACAAAACAGCATCAGCAAGTTGCTAATTTGTACGAGTCAGCACACTTCTGCCTCACAACAATTTTTTCATCATTTGAATACCTGATAGTCTTTCCTTACAGTTCTGCACAGAGGTCAGTTCTAGAGGAGAAAAAACAGAGCAGTGAAAAATCAATGTGGAAATGATTGGTATGTTTGCATGGCAACGAATAATTTGATTTACAGTTTTGTTTTCAGACTTTTCTTAGTAGTCTCTTAGTTTTGCCTCTGAAAGGATTTCGTTTCCAAAGAAGCTGAAGAGTTCTTCACATGCCACCATGGAATTCATATCAGAGAATTTACATAACATATTTTGATTTTAAATAAGGCTTTCAAAAGATGCTACTTGACGTTGCAAATATGCAGAGTTAATTGTCACTTTTAATCACATTTATTGGGAGAATCTTTGCTCTAGAGAGGTTTTTACAAGTGGCACTGTAGTTTCAGTGGATATTTTAGAGCTGATTTTGACTGGCAGTATCACACTGAGGACACGGGGTTATAGTGCTTCCAAGGGGAACATACTCCAACTTCTGACACTGGATAATGGAAACATGATAATGAAGACATGGCCCCTGTCAACAGCTTTTTTTATAAAAGTAGCTGTTGACTCAAGTGTGTTATATCTCCATTTATTTTTTTGATGAAATATCTACAAGCATTCATGTAAAATGCTCGTGTGATATTTCCTTCTGCTTTTCATGATGCATTAACAAAATTGCCTGTGAATGTATTGACATCTTTACACAATAAAGCACAGCAGTCCATTGCTTTGGGAAGCAAAAAGAACACACTCAACTAAATTAAACAACTTATGGTACAAGGTGTTTTTACTACTTGACCACATTTGAAATTGTATTTCTGTTTTAAGAAAACACATTTCAGTGTTATTGCTCTTTGCAGAGGGTTTATATATAATGAGATGAAAACTTCTCTGGGCTATGTTCCTGCTGGTACTAATTGAGTTCCCTGGAGGTGCATGAATTTATAGCAGAGGTGTTCTGCCGTGCTTGTCCAAGTGCTTGAGAAGCATTGGAGAATATATTCTTTCAGCTGACTGATACAGCTGGGAAAAGCAGGCACACTCCTGCAAATAAAGAGCTTTTTCAGGTTTGCAGTGAGACTGGAACTTATTATAAGCACTTAAGATACCTCTTGTATGTATCACTTGGCCTAACAAAGCAGAGATGACTCCCTGCAGAGACCTTGCCTGGCTTATGCCCCTGGCTTAACAGAGCTATCCCAAACTGCTCAGGGGAAGTTCTGGTGTTTCCTAGCATGATTAAGATTGGGCTCAGCCGAGGTTGTATGGGATATTTCTAGTCTAGAAGAAGCAGGGATGAGCTATTATGAGCTGTGATGAGTTTGATGAAAGGCCACTTACAGGAAGGGAGCAGTTTGATCCATGCCAGCCCTTAGACCCGGCTCAAGGAATGGAAAAGATACCCACGGGTTGTAAGCCAAAGGTTAAGAAACACTGTTGTGGCTCCACAAGCCATGGCACAACCAATTTCTGTACTTAAAGGGGACCTACAGGAAAGATGGGAAGGGACTCTGTGAGGGAGTGCAGTGGTAGGAGGAGGGGGAATGGCTTCAAACTGGAAGAATGTAGGTTTAAACTGGATATTGGAAAGAAATTCTTTCCTGTGAGGGTGGTGAGGCCCTGGCACAGGGTGCCCAGAGAAGCTGTGGCTGCTCCATCACTGGCAGTGTTCAAGGCCAGGCTGGATGGGGCTCTGAGCAAGCTGGGATAGTGGAAGGTGTCCCTGCCCATGGCAGGGAGTGGAACAGGAGAAGCTTTAAGGTTCCTCCCAACTCACCATTCTGTGATTCTATGATCAGCAACAACTTTGCTATTTCTCTCCCAGGAACAGTTAACAGAAAAATAATGCAGATGGAATGAGAAATATTATTTATAATTTATCACAGAGCTGTCTTTCCTCTGTCCATAGTTAAATTTACACACAGCCTGTGTTCACATTCAAAGCTCTTTTGGAGAAGGAAGAACTTCATAGTTCTGAAGCACAGTATCACAATACTGAAAGCTTGCTTGGTTTAATGCTTAGAAAAACAAACCAACCCCAAATCATGATGTCACTAGAGTAAGTGTCCCCCTGAAGAGCAGGGGTGTTATGAAAGAAAGACAGGAAAGGGAAAGGGAGAGTGAGTGCAGAGCTGTGTGAGAGAAGAAATGGGACAAAGGGCATGGAGCTCATCTGGGAAGGAGTGGGAGGGCATAGGCAGAATAAGGAGCATCCAGAGATGCAAGCAGGAGCCTCAAAGGTCTATGACACAGGGAGATGGTGAAGAAAAAAGAGCAAGGAGGCTGTGGAAGAGAAGAAGGGCCTACCAGCAGAAGAGGCAGTGTGACAAGAATCAAAGGAACAGTCTCCAGCTCATGTTTACTGTGCACGTGACAGCCTTAGGAAACTGCTCCCAAATGGGACACACTTCAGACCTTTACATGAAATCAAAAGAAATTTGTTTCAAAGATTTTGTACCTTCTGCACCGTTTTCAGTAACAAAACAGCTGTGCAACCATTGGCATCACCCTCCTCCTTTAGAGGAAAACACAAAAAATGTTCAGCCTAAGCCCTTGGGGTGTCTGTACCATCATGTGGACAGAAGCTGTAACAGGAGGAGATCTCCTGTATCTGCAGCAGGTGATTTATGTTTGTTATCTTGTAAGATTTGTGTATCTTGATTAGGATTAATGCTTTAGAAATAGGATTGTTCTTTTAAACCTGCTGGGCAGCAGTGGGACCCACTGCAGCAGTCAATCAACACATCAGCCATGGTGAGTCTAACACTGGGGCCAATATTCCTGCACTCCTCCCTCCAAATGGATGGAGCATGATGAGGTTCTCTCACCCCATCATGTGTTCCTTTTCTCACATATCTATTTTCTTTTCCACCTGTTCAAACAACAGAGTTCACTTCTAAGGCCGGGGGTGAGCAAACCTGCAATGGCTCTGGGACAAACCTAAGAGAAAAGAGATGCTAATTATTGGCCCCTCTTAAATATTACAAGACACAGTCCCAGGCTCATGGCAACCCTTTAATGCAGTGGGAACAGGGATCTCAATGAACTGGCTGGCATCACTTAAAATAAATCAGGATTACAAAGACACACAAATCAACAAAACTTCTTGTGTTTCATCTCTATACCCAGTCTTCTTGTGTTTCATCTCTATACTCAGTCTGCATTCCCAGTCAGCAGGGAATCCAATTATCCAATTATCTTTTCACTAAAGACAATTAAATTAAATCAAGAATAATTTTGGCCTTTTGGCCATGAAATTTGGAGAACAATATGTGCTTCTGCTGCAGGCATCTGTTTTTTAAAAATGTATTTTATTTGAATGACAAAGGTCAGCACAGGGAATTAATCCAGAAAAGTACAAAAACGCTTTCACAGCTGTAGACAGGGAAATCACAGAAATACTTCCCCTCATAAAATGTTCAGGACTGAGCTCTTTTGTTTCGTTGTGTCACGCAGGTATATTTTCAATAATTCAGAGAAAATAAAAACTTCCAAAAATTAATTTAAAAATATAAACCACTGTATCATCTTTTGCACTGTGAGACTAAATGGAAGCCAGTTTCAAGTCCTACAACTTCTCCAAAATTGTTGCGCTTTTTTTGGGAGGGGGGGGAGGGATGGAAATGCTGCCCCTTATGTTATTTTAATGCACTATAAATACACTTAAGTGCACTTAGTGTTCTTCCTAAATGTTGTAGCAGCAGGTGAATAAGAATCACCTTGAATATTACCAGTGAAGCTGATCTCTCAAGCTGTACCTTTGAAAATATGCCTGTGAAACTCCTTCTGGGTGTTTACTGCCCACGGGTCAGGATCAAACTATGTGTGAAAGTCAGGTGTAGACAACCTTTGCAAAGCTGCCTGATGTAAATATGTGTCTAATTTCATCTACATTCTTGAGGATATAGCAATAATTTGAAAATCACACCTCTTTGCACTAGATCTGATTTAGAGGTAGGCCACAAATATATAAAGGAAAATAAAAGTTGTCTCCAAATAGAACTTGAAGGACTAAAGACATATAAAACAATTAGTGGTTGGCTAATTACATGACATTTTAAGCAGAATATTTTAGTAGACATGATTAAAGGATTGGCTAATATCAAGAATATAAATTCAGATCAATTTTAATACAAAGTCTTCAGATACTGTACAAAATTCCTCTATAAGCCTATCAAAGCATGCATAATCATAGGATGATTTGAATCTTTAGTGAAAGTTGGAAGAATATTGATTTAGGAACTCACTGTACGAATAAACCATCATTGCACTGAAAATAGTTCTGTCATGACAGAAGTGTGCTTACTAAAGTGAAGGACAGGAAGAATGTCCTTATTCCTGATGAAATTCCTTTCCCTTATTCACTGCCCCTCTGCTACAACTTGGAGAGCAAAGTTTATGCCTTCGGAATGCAGCAGATTGCCCCAAGTGTTATGGGCTTGGATGTTTTTCTAATTTTTCCCTCTGGGGACAGAATGCATCTGGGGAACCTCTTGCTTCCTTGACAAACTGCACGATTTGATTGCTGGTTCCAGCATAACATATGCAGTTTATAAGATCAGTGCATTCTTTTTCTCTCTTTAAACAAAAATAAAGTCAATAAAAAGTCCAAGGAAAAGGCCAAATTCTCAGGAAGTAAAAACTTCTCCCTCCATATGTGCATGTGTGTGTGTGTGCATGTGTGTGAAGTTTAATAGCTTTGAATAAAGTGACATTTTTATTGCTTCAAGGGATACATATATTGCAATAGGCTTTATTATTTTGAAAGATGGAAGTGTGAAGAAATAAGCTCTAAAAAACAAAACAAGACAAAAAAGGTAGAAGTGATGTTACACTGAGTAGAAAATATTTGCATTTCATCTGTTTAAAAATAAGCTGTTAAAATGCATTGTGTGGCTGTTCACATGTCAGCCCGGACGAAGGAAGCGAAGATGCCATCTTCCTGGGAAAGCAGGTTCTCAGGAGTATCATATTCCAGAATGTTCCCTCGCTTCATGACGATGACCAGGTCTGCAGTGAGGATGGTGTGAACCCGGTGCTGCCACGAAGGAAAGCAAACAGGTTTTCATTTGGGTAATTCTCTCTAATGGGCCTCATGCAAGGCAAACCCCATTGGGGAAAGGCTGTCCTTATTTACAGCGATATTTGTAATAGATCCTTGTGCTTTAACCTGAAGAGATCTTCAATTACTTTACAGCCTCTGCCACCAAGCCTGAAAATACTTAAGCATGAGCTTCACTTTTTGCCATTATGGACAACACAGCTGTTGGAATAAATCCTATGGCACCACTGAAATACATCTTCCCCTGTGGGAAATAGGGATGAGAAGCATCCTGCACTGTCAGGTGACTTAGCATCCTGCTCTGCTCCTTGTTCTCTGCACCCCAGCAGCCTGCTCTCCATCTACCTCAGGGCATTCCTGGGCTATTGCCTTGTGTAAATCCCTCTGAGATTTAATTTGAGTGTGCTTCAGGCAACAGTTTAATCCCATAAACTACAGGTTTGAAACCAGTTTGAGCTTAATTTCAAGGCCATATGAATACAGCCAGTCAGGTATAGTGTGATATTTCACTAAAGAGGCTGAAACTCAGAGATCACTTCATGGGTTGGATTCCCTTGACATGGTAGTTTCAGTGTCAGCTGCATGTCTAGGATTTACATATGATCCACATAAATAGTCATGAAATTAAACAAACCCAGGAATCACACAAGAAACACCTTTTTGCACTGTCCTCTCAGAAGCTGTGCAATAGAAAGGAAGCAGAGTGAAAGGAAACTAAAGAGGTAAAAATAACTACCAAAGAGCCAGAAGTCCTGTGAACAGTGTGGACTGAGAGAGTCTACTTGTGAGTCTTCACCAAAGTGGTGAACAGGCCGTCCTCTTTGAGGAGTAAGTTTGAGGCAGTGTCACATTCAACTAGAAAGCCCTCAGAAAGGACTAGGACAATATTGGAATCCAAGATGTGAGACACACGATGCTGGAAAAAAGAACAGAAAAACAGGTGGGTGAAGGAAAAATCAGCTGTGAACGAGGAAAGGAAGGAATGAAGCCAGCTCCGTGAGGAAAGCTAAATATTAATGTGTGCTGTTTCACTTGAGACACTGACTTTGGAAAGGCAAAGCTAAAGAAAAGTGAGATTCCAGCCAGAAGAACAATAAGCATGGAACTGAAGGACAACAGTGTCACCACCAGAATCTTCAGCATGTACACAGCCAAGAACCTTGGAGCACATTGTAAATGGGCTGGGTTAAGTGGCTTGCCTGACACAAACTACTCGATGACAGGCTTGAAACCAGAGTCCAGGAGGCCTGACTGTAATCTCTAACCACAGGACTCCAGATTCCAGACAAGGATTCCAGACAAGGCAAATGAAACAGCTGTTGAAACACATATTTATCTCGTGGAAAAAACCTGTTTGTTGACTAATGCCGCTGTCACAGGTGGAAATATTCTTAATGGTGTCCACCACATCTCTATGCACGTGTATGTATGACACATGTATAGATATAGGGAACTTTTGGGCACTAGAAGTGGCAGAAAAATGGGAAAAAACATCATAAACTGCTAGCTGAAAAGATATTATTCTGGGGGGTAATTCCCATTGATTCTGATGCCTTAAGTTTTAGCTTTCATATGTTCCAGATTCTGTACTGCCTCAGTGTGTAACTCTGAACTTCATATAAAGTATTAGCAAGTTCTCTTCACAGTTTAGTCAGACAAAACAATACTTTTCCAGCCTGAAAAGCAAGGACACTGTTGCAGCTTCAGGCCCCAAAAGTACCAACAATGGTGAATTGAGGAGAGCAATGTGGGAAGATGGGCCTGCATAACCTGAAGATGTTACTGGACATTTAACCCAAATATGTAAATGGACCAAAAAGTATAAAAGTGTGAAAATTCATGACATGATGTCCATCTTGGGTGGAGCCATGGCCAGGCTCTTGTACTGCTCAAGGTATATCCTTTGAAGGCCTTTTTAATAAATATCTATCTTATTCTTTAATACTGTCTAGCCTCTGGTAGCCTCTTTAGGCATCAATTCCAGTTTTTAAAACTTTTATTGTAAACCCCCAGATTTTTATTCCAAAGGAGAGAAAAGATAACCCAGCCTGAGAAACCACATCAAGAATATTATAAAATCTCAACTCATAAATTTGTGCAGTGTTTGTAGGCACTACACATGCATAGCCTTCAGAGGCAAAATTCAAACCTAGATTTTGATGCAGCTTTCAGTAATAGTTCAAACCATGCATTTGCTTTCAATTTTTTAGTGAGAATAACTTCAAATTTTGTTGGAGACAGTGCAGATGCTGAAGTTCCCTGTAAAGTCTTTGTTCAGATCCAAGTGTTTTAGTTTGATAGCAAGATGGCATTTACTGCAAAATTTCAGGTTGATAGTAGGTATCTGACTTGTTTTGGTATCATGGGAATATTCTGGCCTTGTGGTTTAGTTCTATTTTGTGATACTTTCAGTTTTATGTTGTGGTGTTTAACTGGTGAAGGCCAAGGTTAACTGCCTGAGGAATGAGGAAAAAAGAGTTTTTTCTGGCTTAATACTTACCGCTATTGTAACAACAGTGCGGTCGGCAAAGGCAGTCATCACAACCTTCTGCAAGATGTTTTCCTGTCAGAGGAAAAGGCTCGTTCCAGTTACTTCATCCTGTTACATTCTAATTCACATGTTTTTAAGCATATTCCACAGTATCTCTTTCCCAGCAGGGAAATGTCACACCTGTGAAAGCAGGAGTTCCCTAAAGCGTTTTATTTTATCCTGAGAAACAAAAAACCTGCCAGCTTTTTCTGCTACAGAGATCTCACACTTTGTGGCTGACACTTAGGGAAGATGCCTTTCTCCTGGTAGATCCTTAAGTAGCTGATTGCTGTACTCACTGTGGCCATGTCAATAGATGCTGTGGCTTCATCCATGATGAGGATGCTGCTCTTGCGGACAAAGGCTCGGGCCAGACAGAAGAGCTGCCTTTGCCCCACACTGAAGTTTTCCCCTCCTTCTGTGACCATGGCATCTGTAACAAAACCAGTTCCTGTGAACATCTGAACACCTCTGAAATGGTGCCCCTGAGAGCTCTGCTTGTGCACTATTCCAGGGCCAAGCAAAATCCCCATAAAAGCCTATAACCATAACCTTGAGTGACCAGTGGGATGGAGGGATACCAAGAAAAATGAGCACAGCCTCTTGGGAAAGGAGAAATATATCACTAAACAAACAGTTGGCACAAATTGTTAGAAAATCTGGTAGGCTGCACGGTAATATCTTAGTAATATTAAATATACTTAATATGGAAATAAATATGGAAGTTTCCTTCATGAAATGGATCTGAAATGGCAAGAAAAATACTCTGTCAGAGTTTACAGCTCTGCTTGCAGAGCCAGGTTCTGCAAAAGGAGGTAAAATTGTTCTTCTTTCTCCTTACTAATTATCCCACTGTGATTATAGAATCATCAAATTTTCTGAGTTGGAAGGAGCCCACAGGATCAACAAAATCCAGCTCCTGGCCCTGCACAGGACAGCCCCAAGAATCACACCATGATGCTGAGGTGTTTCAGGATTTTTCCACAGTGCATGGGAAACCAGACTATTCTTCAGCTTTTCAATAAAAATATTCTCTACCATGAAGAGTGTCTGGCTCTCCTACATGATGATCCAGAGTGTCAGATGGGATGGATCTGTTTATCTGTGTGCATGCATGACTCCATTATTGGCCCATGATCCAGAGATTGGTTCCGACATACCAAGGCCTCCTGGCAATGACTTGACCATGTTCTTCAACTGAGCAATCTCCAGAGCTTCCCAGAGTCTGTCATCGGTGCACTTGCATTCAGGATCCAAATTAAAGCTGCAAAGAAAACCATAACAGGAGTCTTGTCACCACAATTACTTTCAGGTTTTCTGCAAATTAAAACCTTGGCATTGTGTGTCGCTTGGCAGACTGTGCAGATGGATTGGGCTGGGCTAGGAAGGTTCCTTGGCTGTTCCATCTTCCCCTGTCCCCCAGCTCCCATGACAGGCAGGCTGTGCAATGCTGCCTGCCACCCCCTGATGGCTTACACCTACCGGATGGAGCCACTGAACAGGATTGGGTCCTGCAGAATGATGGAGAGTCGGGACCGGAGCGTGTGCAGAGGCAATTTGCTGATGTCTATCCCATCAATCACTATCCTCCCTGTGTCAAACAACACACAGAACACCTGAGGGAATTGCACAAAGCACGTGATCCAAAGGTAGCAGGTGGAAAGGTGGAACAGCCCCTCTGGGCTGGTGTCTGGATGATGGGACACTGTCTCTGTGAGCTCTCAGCCCTGTCAGACACACGGGGAAGGTGAATGTATCTAATTACCCAAACCAGGGATGTCCCAGTTTATTAGTGATACTGCCACCTTGCTCTTTTCCTTTTTCTTCCCTCCACCCTCCCTTAAAGGAAATTACATGTCTTCCCTTCTGTGTGACTAATGGTAGCACCAGAAGGGTAATTTATTATGGGTCAATTACTGCCAAACAGAGCAAGAACAAGAGCAACTTATGTTGCTGTGCCTTTCTTTGCTCCCCTTGAATTCAACAGTTGCTGAAGACATTTCCTTTGAGAAGGAGCACAATTTCTTTTGCATAATACATGCATATATACTGGGGGTTGGAGGTGACAGGGAAGGGATGGGCCAAGGCAAACTGAATGAGGATATGGTGAAGGCTATTTCCATCAGGCACTTCTGCAGTTTTCGTGTGGATTGCTTCACTAGGCAGCTGCACTCCTTGCTGGGATGTACTTAACATTCATTTCATCAGTTCTCTCTCCCAGCAGTGAGAACCTAACTGTGAACTGGCAGGCATGTGGATATTCAGAGCTTTGTACAGGTGTCCCTTCGGTCATTCCCATTGTCATGATACTGCATTTTGTAGGTTGTTCTCTGTGACCCTCTTCCAGTGGAAGACTTCATTCACCCCCTAGCTGGACTACTTCTATTATTGTAGTTTTATGCTTTTACTATATGGCCAGAAGAATCAAGATTTTATCTGTAAGGTGCAAAGTCCAAATCAGGTTATAGGGCTTCTGCTTGAGACATTGGTGGTTGCATAAACTTAAGCAAGTCCTTTTCTTCACAAACATGAATATTAGAGTGGGTTAGCAGAAGATGAGGTAGAATAAGGAGGGAAAAATTAATATGGCATGCCTGTGGAATAGGGAAATTTTGATAGAAGCATCTTTGATGGAAGCCAGGGTGCTCAAAGAAAAGAGGAGATGAGAGAACCTAATGGAAAAATTAAATTTGAGAGGAGCTGGGAAACTGGGAAAGAATTGAGGGGTGGTTAAGCAAGACACAAGAGAAATGAGAGGTTGTTTGAACATTGAGCAAGAGAAGGGAAACACTAAAGAACAAAGCAAAAGTTGGAAAATAAAATAGGACAGATAAAAATTTAGGGAGATAATGAAAACCTAAGGAACAGCATGAATGAAATTTTGCTTCTAGTAAAGTTACTCGAAATCTTATTATGTAACTTTTATTAGAGTCAGGACCCCACTCAGAAGTGGATCAGCATGGAGGCCAAATATGGATCCAGCTGAGACAGGGATGTGCACAAAGGATAAACAGAGCTTGATTAGAAAAGGCTTAGATGTTCCCATTGGGAAGAATCAGGGATACAAGAGAAGGAGACAAAGAAAATATACAGAAAGAAGACTTAAGTAAGAGGAAACTTCAAGCTGGCCATAAGCATAGTTATTATTTCTTTGCAATATTTGTAAATCCAGGAATCATGGTCATGAATCAGAAGTCTGTGACCACAGACACGTATAGGCACAAAACCACAACAAAAGCAAGTATTAGCTGCATCAGATTCACTTATCCTCCCACATCCTACTGTGCTTTCTCTGGCAAACATTCCAAGCACAATGGCTAAATTAGAAACATGGAAATTTTTGAAACAAAAAGATGTCTTTCTAGTGGTTTTCTATATTCCCTCAACAGCACACATGTATTTGTATTATAAATGCTGAAAAGCAGTCCATGCCAATTAGCTGGAACTAATGGTAAATGCTGCAGGAGTGAAAACATAGCAATATATTTCCAATCCTTGAGTCAAATTCTGCTGCAGATAAGGGAAAGCGTAATAAAATAAAAAAACCCAAACAAACAACAAGGGAATGGACTTGTTGAGTTCTAGTTTCTACTCTGCTAATATTTTGACAGCTATAATAAGTTAATGCAGTTATTCTTTAGGCAAACATTTAGACACTCCAGAGAGTTACATATTTTTTGTCCTGTCTCAAAAATTGCATATTGTTTTGTCAGACCATATGCAAATTTTTTTTTTAAATTAGAAATATAATCTGTGCACAACATTTCCTGGGAGAACCAAGTGCTATTTGCAATAGGGCACTTTGTACTTTGAAGGATCAGGCATAACATTTCTAATCAAATCTCTTCTGAGCCAGAGAATCAGGCTATAAACTATCAAAAAGGCTCCTTCCTTCTTCTCAGGAAATAAGGGGGGATCAGTTGAGGAATGATAACATATTCCAGGGAAAATGGAAAAAACTGACCATCAAAAATGTCCACCATTCTGAAGAACGCCAAGGACAGGGAGGACTTGCCACTACCAGTGCGACCACAGATCCCAACCTGCAAAAAATGGAAGGTGTCACTTACAGAGTACTTACTCACTTACTCCTTACTCCTTACTTACACCTGCAGTTCTCTGGGGAAAGCTGCACTGGATTGTGCTGTTGGTAAGTAGAAAGGTCCTTCCCAAAGGCAGGTGGCACACCAGGGAAAACACAAAACAGCACAGCAAGCATATTCCCCTTTTCTCCCCCTCATCACGAGGACTCATCCCGGGGGCATTTCAGCATTTTGACATGGATGCCAATGACACTCTGTGCTGAAATGTGAGATACTCTTGTGTTTTTACACAGTTCAGTCTGATATCCTTCTAATTTATCTGCCATTTAGACTTACTGTTAAGCAAGGAAAATGGACTTGGAAAGACATGGGATAGGCAGAAGAAAAATTGCTCCCAGCCAAGAATAAGTTTTATCAGTGTAAGTTTTTCATCTGTGCCCAAGGACCTCAGAGAGGACTGTAAATGTATATATCTGATAATGCAAGTTGTTAATCTTGTTCTTCTGGCACTTCAGAAAGGAAAGCTCAGTAATGAAGAATCTGCACCAGAATGAGGATGATGGGCAATTGCTGGACATGGTACCTTTTGTCCTGGTTTGATATAGGCCTTCACATGCTTCAGAACAGGCTTCAGGTTGTTTTCATAGCGAACACACAAATTTTCAATCTTGATTTCCCCCTCCTGGGGCCAGTCTTTGGGGACTTGAGAGGGATCTGAAATAGTTACAGAAAAACAAACTGAAATGAGTGCTGCCAGAAGGTCACCCTTTACAACAGTCACCTTTCCCCTCTCTCCTGCCCGGGCACCTTCCTTTAAGCCACTGGAAATACAGAGCTGCAGTTCCCTGCCAAGGGGAGGCTGAGCTGGGAACTGCCTGGCAGGCACTTGGCTTCCATATCTCCACACGTAGGGAGAGAGGGCAGATACTGAAGTGTCTCTTGGCACTGCAAGAGGGACAAGCCAAAGGAGCAGAGAACGCGGTGTCAGGGCAGTGTTAGCGTGGCCTTGGGTCAGTGACCGGCACAGGAAGGGCAGCTTGAGGAAGGAAGTTGTTACTGCCACTCAGCGTGAGCTGTTGACATTATCACAGCTCTTGTTTCTTCCTGATTTGTGAATGCACAGCAGGTTTTGTCTCTGGACTAAGGAGCTTGGCTTTCCAGGGAAGCTTCTTGACCTATGAGCCATTTCTTGCACTTCAACCACTTCTGAAATAGCAATCAAGGCCAATTTGAAGTGTGTGTAGCACAAATTCCAATGTGCAGCTCAGAGAAGAGTTGCTGAGGTCTGCTTGCCAATGTGGCACTATCTTTAGTTCCCATCTGCTAGAAAGATCAGAGATTTTGAAGCATGTGACATTTCTAATTTTTATCCTTATTTTTGTTTTCTAAACAGCTTACATGGATGTTTTGTCATCTCATCTATAACTGTGGTATTTCTGATTGTACTACAGAGTCCTGCTCTGCCTCCCTGGCATTTGATGGGATTTTTTTCCTGTTGACTAATGTGAACAACATATTATCATAGCTTCTCTTAGCTATCCTTGTCATCACACCAGTGGCAGCTGCTACACCTCAGTGAGAACAGATTTTGGCCAGAGAGGTGTGTACAGATTTTGGCCAAAGAGGTGTGCATGACCAAGTGTACCATTCTTTCACGTTACCATGTAAAAGCCCCAAAAAGATTAAGAACAATACCCAGGTAGCCTTCATAGTTCTCTGACTCCATGTTCAGGAAGCTGTGTACTTTTTTTACTGCACCCATCTGCACCTCCAGATCAGCCAGATTCCTCACTACCCAGTTCAGGTAGTTGGTTATCTGCATCACAAAATGAAAACAAGGACAGGGTTCAGCCTTCTTTTTGTTCATCTACCCATCTGGAAATAAAGGCTGGATACATTTGTGAAAATCCCTGACCTGATTCAACACAGTGGGTCTCTTTAACATTACAGCAGCTCAAGACTCAGTGCAACAGCATCAAATCTATAAGAAGCCAGTCATACTCCAACACAATTAGCCCTAAGGCAGCAATTTGGTGCTTGGTATTCTCATCCTTGTTTTTTGAAGGAGAAGTATGGAAAAGTTGTACCTAAACTCTGACTGATTGAGGGATCTCTTGTTTTTAACATCTAATGATCAGCACTGAAAGGTGTCTTCTTTAAGCACACAAACAGAAAAAAAATCAAAATTGAAAGTGCTGTTTGGAAATATTTTCTATTATGTATATTCTAATCTTTCAAAAACTGCAACTAAAGATTTAGAACATTAACTATTTGCAAATATATTGAAACGATTTTATGATAATTTCATTTCTACATATTTAGATAGTCCATTTCCCTCTGTGGAAAATATGAGAAGTTTTTAGCATTGAAATATATGAGGGGAAAAAAGTGTTATCAGTTCAGCAATATTTCCTTCCTGGTTTTTATTCTCATTTGTAATGAAAAGGATTTTATCAATAGTTAAATCAATAGTAAAGGTATTACTTTTAGTAGATAAGAGTTGATTATTAGTTCTCTAACAATACTCAGTAGCTTAGAAAAACTCTTTTCTAGGCAGGACTTACTGTTTAAGGCTGAAAATTGTAAATCTGTTTCCTAAGTCAGTATTTAGGTGCTTCTGTAAAAAAGAACTGATCTTATTAGGAAGAGTTGACTGACAAGAATCTTTAAAACTTGAGATATTTTATGTACCTGAATGAAGTTTTAGAAACTTAAAAACAAAAACACCCTATGCACAAATGTATTCAGAGAAAGACTTTGCTGTTCTTTCTGGTGAGCACCAAATAAGGACTTTATTAAGAATAAATCACCCAGTCTCACTTCTTTACCACTAACCTAATATTGAAGCAGTAATCAAACAGTAAATAAATTTCAATGAGATTCAGCAAAAATTGTGGTTAGTTTAGAGGACTTGGCTGCTTGCTTTATCCTTAAGATAGAGTTCTTGATGGGGTATTCTCTCCTTTATGTTCAGATATCTGCTTATTTGGTATCCAGCTTTTAAGTTAGGAATTTACAGAAATGGGAAAGTTTGCAGATAAGTAAAACACTGAGGAACTACTGCTTGCAATGGCAGGCTGCTATCCTAGATCTGGCAGATTTGATAACACAACCCGGCACCCAAAACTCTGCCCATTACCTCAGGCTTCACCACAGTTGTGCAAAGGAGTTGGCAGGGTTTATAAAAGAGGAGAGAATAAATTCAGGATGTCCACTGTAAACACAATTGCAGTACAAACAGTTTGCTCTTATCTAGGTCCAAATATCAGCCCTCTCTCAGCTGCAAAGAATAATTATTTAAAAAAAAACAAACTATGCCAGGTGAGGCAGGTAATGATCCAGCTGCCTTTAAAAGTTCATCAGGGTTATTGTGGGCAGGAGGGAGAAAGGTGATTACTTGGTGCCTAAAGCTCTTCTTCACCTGTTGTGCCAGACTTCAGCACATGCCTGTTTCACACCAATGAACTGTTTGCAAACACAGGCTAAAAACAAAGAAGCCAAGGATGATGCAGACATCCTGACGCTTCCAGATCCCTGCTAATGAAGCAGCATTACCAGGAATGTTTTCAGAGTGAAGCTGAAGCCCTGGGACTGATTTTCAGTTGTTGACAGATTCTCACACTGTTGCAACAGCAGCGCAGAGGGGATCTAAGGTCTCCCTAAGGCAGCTGCTGAGGACTTTCTGTTGTGGCCATGGGCTCACCAGCATTTATGTGCAAAGCCAGATCTCAGGGTTAGACCCACACCTTTATCCCTTCCTCATACCAGTGCTTCAAAGCAGACAGATTTTTGCCATGTCAGTCATGGTTTCAGAAGTTCTTCCTGCCACTATCATCATCCTGCCTTTGTCCCCACTCTCATGGTTCATTCAGTAATATTTTGTCCCAACTCTTGTGCTTAATTCATGAGTACTTCTACTCTCTGTGGTGATTGTCATTCACTCTGTGCTCATGATGAACACTCAGCCTCTCTTACAGCCAGGTACACTAAAATACTGTTCCTTCACACTGCTAATGACAGTGACAGAATGAACCAACTACTGGACCACCACAACCTTGTCATCCTTAAGTCCATCTCCTCTGCACGCCTACTGCTACCTGGCATGATGAACCATGCCCACAAATGTCCCAATCCCCAGATCCATTCATAATTGCATGGACAATCTTGGGCATCTCAGTAATTTCCCTCCAAGGGCAAAACCCATAATTCTGTTTCTTCAGCAATTATTTTATTTGGTCTTTGGTTAAAGATTACCCAGATGATGACAATCTGTATTTCCTGGCAGGTTTTGCCATGTAGAGGTGGAAACAGTGCTGTGTTGTACAAAACAGAGTGCACAGCAGGTCCTCTTACGCATTTTTAATTTTCCTGCTCCACTTGGGAGCACACAGGGCCTGGGAATGGTTGTGTTTTTCTAATTGGCTCATAAAATCTGAAGCAAGTCCAAGTTGCCCTGAACTCTCTCAACTTTGGCTTGAGTCCATTATTTGCAGGATTCTTTTTTTTCAAGATTAAGAAAGCTGGGAGATGACAGTGTACACATAAAAATATTATAAAATTAATGTGTTGGTCTAGAAGTTCTTACTCTTGGCCTTGGCACGTACCGTCAGAGCATACAGGAGACCCAGTCCCACGAACCCCGAGTGTGGCCCTTCAGTGATGGAAGTGACAGCAGCAGTCAGGACAATACAAGCACCCAGATAATCCTGGAAGGAGAGACAGGGGGACAAAAAGGAAAAAATGCAGCAACCAGAACATTTCTTTACCTGTGGAGCAGTTATGCTTTACTAAGAATTATTTATGTAATGACATCTAGCCCTTAATTTTGGTTTGTTTTTTTCCCCTGGAAAAGGTCATGGTTGTGATGCCCAAACTGAAATACTCAAAGCAACTTGCTGAACACTAATGAAATAGGCCAGTAATCGCTGCAAATTCATTTGGGCTAAGGCATCCCATGGTGTCAACCCCAAAAGCAGCAGGGATCAAAAATCTAATAAGCATATTAAAAAAATCATGAGAAGGATATAACAGTGACAACCCTAATTCCCACCACTAAAACAAATCAATTCCACTCTCTGCACTCTCCTTCAGGTCTTCTCAACTATGGATCTGCCTCCTCAAAAAAGGAAGTATTACTGACTTCACTAATTCCAGGAAGACTTTTGGTAGAATTTATACAGGCCATGGACACGTTTTATTGGCAAAAGCTTTGCAAGAGGTGGAACCCATTTTCTGGATGTTTACCTCAGGTTTGAAGCATATGCCACATGTCATGTTGTGGAGTCAAGGTGCTGATTAATTGGATATAATTGGTATTCCCACTCTCCCACTGCTGCCTGCATTACATTTACTTTGGATCACATTTTCTATTCATTTTTCTCCTCCTGTCTGATAATACCATATCAGGAATCTTTCCTTCTGAGATTTGAAATGAGGACTGCCTAGTTCATCTGTCTAGAAAATTATGAGCAGAATACATACTGAAATTTTAGGGGAGAATGGATTCAAACTGACAGAGGGGGGAGTTAGATTTGCTATGAGAAAGAAATTCTTCCCTATGCGGGTGGTGAGACCCTGGGACAGGTTGACCAGAGAAGCTGTGGCTGCCTCATCTCTAGAAGGCCAGGCTGGATGGGGAACTGGCCATGGCAGGGGTTGGAACTGGGTGGGGTCTCAGGTCACTCCCAGCCCAAATCATTCTGTGATTCTGGGATTCTGTGACTCACACCTATGGAGCATAATGGTCTTGAGTTTCCATCATCTGCTAGGACAGGACTGAACAGCTGCTATTAAATCTCACAAAGTTTTTAGTGATCTTAGTATCACTGTGCCATTAGGCAGAGCTAGATGAACTATTCCTTGGCAAGATCACATTATTTCTAATGCTCTCATGAGGCGAAGTGTATTCTTGGACCAAATTCATTCTGCATGTAAGCAAGTCTAAGACTGTGAGATATTATCAGGCTTCTTCCAGGATTGGCTGTTGCTCTGTATTTATCTGTCTTAGATTTGGAAGCTATTTCAGCTGATCTTGGATGCTGTAAGAAGCTGAAAGCTTCAAGAACAAGGGAAAGCTTTGCCATCATAAAAAATGGAGAATAACTTCATTGCTCCAACAGGAAAAGAAGGTGAGTATACAGCCTTTGATGTGAGGATTAACCACTATTTATGTCCAGCAGAATCAGGCCACTGCTCTGTTTATTCACCGTTCTTTCTGTTTCAAATGAATAAGGGAATCACTTTGCTTGCCTCTTCTTGCCTTGCAGATCAGGAAAGTCCCTCACAGAAAGCCCCCACAAAACCCAGGAGCCTATGTCACTGTCATTGGCTGCATTGTGCCCTGCTGCCCATTTTCTTTCTGGAGTCTAGTTATGCTGTCTTTCATGATATCAAACAATAAAACCACAAACAGTATGGCCCTGCAAGGGTTTAGCTTACAGCTGTGGGATTAACCCTGCTGCTGGAGAGATACTTCAAGACCTGGGAGATCAGTGTGCCTAAAACTGCCCTGGCAGAAGGATGGCATAGTTCATAAAGCCACTGAAAAGCCACGCTCTGCCTTGAAAGTAGTTCCTGCTGTGGCAGGTCTGTGGATGCTGCACAGTAGTAGAGAAAGTCTTGTTTGAAGTTATGTAAATGTTTGTTCTTGCACTCCCTTCAGATGCTAGACAGCACAGCAGCAGAAGATGAGGCAGACTTGTATTTTCTTACTCCTGGCCAAGAAAGCTGAAAAAACCCTCTGGGTTTAACATAACAATCCTGATCTATTTTAAGGAGCTGTGTGTATTATCTCCTCGCGAGATTAATACTCGTTATTATCTTCTCTGCATCAGGCAAAGTCTCTGTTTGCTTCCAAGGTTTCAAAACCATGGCTGGGACAAAACTGAACGTACCGTCCTGACCTCCAGCCATCTGTTGGCAGCTGACAGAAATAAGTAGGCAATGTTGTTCGTGTCCGTCAGCTCCAGCATACGTTGTTTAAATCTGGCTTCGTGCCTGCCGAGACCAAAGTTGTTACATTACAACACATTACGCACTCACACACAAAAGGGTAAAGCCTTAATTCTGCTCTGCCTTCCCTCCACCCAGCCCAAAACTTTTTGCCCTTCTGTTTTTGCCAAAGTTTGGGTTAAAAGCTCTTCCCTAAGAACGTCCATCTGCTGCCACAGCTCCCCAGAGCCAGAGCGACACGTGGAGTCAGGATTTGGTTGACAAGCAATTCTGTTGGACTAGGGTTTGGACCAGAGACTGTCCCCTCAAAGAAATTGCAATGCCAGGGTGCTGGGACAGGTTTGGTTTCCTAGAGCTGATCCACCTTTTATAGCTGTGGATTGTAGTCCACTCCTCCCACAGATGAGTGCTGCTGTGGCCTCTCAGCTCCTCCTCACAGGTCACTAGCAAGGGCAGACGGCTCACCCGTCAGCTTAAGTCAGCTTAATGACACTTCAGAAGTTACCTGGCCAGCTGCAGGGCTCTTCAACAGGGGTAACATCCCTGAAGTTTCAACTAATATGGATGTAGAATGATCTGTAAATCAAACCTTTCAGCTACTCAGCTCAGCTGTTTTCTCAGCCAGTCACACTTTGCCTAAGCAACTGGGAAAGTACAATCAGGGAGAGCTAAGGATCACCTCTAAATTAGAAAAATGAGTGGTGTTACCTCCACTGCCACTTGTTCCTCTCTCCCCCACACAATGCCCATCACATTTAAAAAACAGTGCAAGGATGCCAGAGTGCTGAAGAGCTGAGGTACATTTGGGAGGGCAGGAGGAAATCTCTGTTGGTGCTAATGTTAAATGCATGGTGCCTTGCAGAGTCAGATGGAAATAATTTTGTTTGAAATCATAGTCTATTGTCTGGTGAATACCCTCACTTGATTAAACCAGCTGAACTTCAGCAGCTCAGTGTCTGTTTATCTTCCATTTCAAAGTGTAGGGGCCCTGCTGTGAAGCACCTCTAATGTCTTTTCTTCCAGAAAATTCCTTTTTTTCCTGCTGTTTCCTGCTGATATTTCATTTCCCTCTGCACAGCTTGTAAACAGGACAAGCAACCTCCCCAGAACAACTGGTAACAGTAATGATGCGATGTGGGGAGGAACAAGGATGCACTGACTACTCTGCTCATCTGCTTTCCTGGCAGCAAAATTCCTGCTCTCCTAATGGAAAATCTGACACACTCAATCTGTGTTTTCATCCACGTTCAGCTCATCTTCTGGGCACTTTCAGACTTTTATCCTGTCAGATGACGAACAGCAAAGGTCACTGAGATTGTTCTCTGATCCAACAGTACTGCTTTGCGGTAAGTTATGTGAGGAGCTGCTCAGTTTTATCCTGGAACATACTGAACCCAAGCTGCAGAGAATGACTAACAGCACCAGCAGTAAAAAGAAACTTGCAGACAATAAATGCAGGAGACTTCAGGTTTGGTGGGCAGTGGAGCACAGGCAGGGAAATGAAATGGCTTTGATTAGCACCAGAAATCCTGAAAAACTCAATTGTTGTGGTGCCCTCAGGTGCCTTTTGCTCTCTGCCATCCAAGCCCACGTTACCTTTTTGTGTGGCAAAAAAGAGTTGAACCACTCAGAAAGTGCTAAGCTCCTTCAGCTTGTTCAGGAGATAACCTCAGGTTCATAACCTTCCTCAGGTCATGAAAGGCCACTCTGAACCTCTTGAGAAGTACTCAGCATACATCAGCATCAGGCCCTAATGATGACTTCCAGTTTCAATACATCATTCTGTTGATGAAACTAGTTAAAGCTTGACCACTGGTTCACACTTCTACAACACAACAGTGGTTTTGCTCACACTTCTACAACACAACATGCCTTACTGCAACACTGTGTGCTAACAGCTGAGGTCCTAAAGCTTAGCTTGATGTGAGGAAACAGCCTGAAGCTGATCAAATAGGTGTGGAAATGTCATTGCAGTGGGATCTGCTCTGGTTTGGAATTCTGCATAGTGCAGAATGGGTGCAAGGTGCACTTACTGGGAAAAAACCTCAAGCTGGCACTTTGACAGTCAGCACCATAATGGAGTGAACATAGGAGAGTTTGGCCTATATTTCAGGTAGTAGAGAGAAAATGTATGCATGGAAAGCTGGAAAAACTCCCTGGATCTTACAGAACTGATTTCTCAGTTTTGATTAACAAAGGGAGGTTTTAAAATATTCAAATCAAGTTCTGTTCTGCTGCAGTTTTCTTGGAAACTCTCTCAAGTTGCACACTGCCTTTCAGTTGGAGAGCACCAAAATGATGTCTCCTTGCTTGGAGTGGGTTAAACACAGAACTGATTCAGGGACACTTGGATATAGCAGGGGGTTTGAAGGGGCAATGCCTCTGCCTGCTTGGCAAAATACAGCTCCCTGCTGCTCAAGTTAAGGGAATGGTTAAAATAGACTCATTTAAAATTTAAATATCATATCCTAAAAATGTAATAATCTTTAAATCAGTGCAACACCAATACATGTGCTACTGAAAATATGCAAAATGTTTAAGAGGCAAAGCAACATGAAAAAAATTCATTAACTTTTTCCTAAATAGCTGAATAAAGTTCTTCAAATTCAATAGCTGGCCCTCAGACATGCTCCAAGGAAGCTGAACAGGCTGGCCTCACCCTCAAGCCTCCCTGTAATAATTTGTTTTACAAATTTTACCCGAATGCTCTGATGGTGGTAAGGCCTTCAGCTGTCTCAGAGAAGTGACACAGCAGAGGGAGCTGGGTGCTGTCATCAAGTTCCTGGAGGTCCCTGGGAGTACAAAAAACAACAGATGCCCATTACAATGCAAACATTTCTGTCTGTAGAAATTTTGCTGCACAGCAGACAAGAACAGATATTTTATGTATTGCACATATTCTTTTCAAGATCACACAAAATTTCTATAGTACAGAAAGACACTGGCATGGGAATATAACATTCCTTTTTTTTGGCCACAGGAGCCTTTGAATCATCTCCCTGCTGCCCTTTCCATCTACTTTTGGTCACTTTAAGCTTCTATTTGCCCCCTAGGGATAATGACATTATCATGTCTCTCCTGGATAAAAACCTGCTATATCCATTTTAGATAGATCGTCATTACATTTTATTCTCACAGATTCTGATATGTTAATGAAATTAAATAAATTGAAAACCATTGATTTTAAACTTTATAGCATGTTATTTGTGACTCTTAGGTCAGGTATGTAATAGGGTCTGTTTATATATTTTATGACAATAACTGACCTAACAAAAAAAGCTGTATTTCCACATAAACCTGGCCTCATTTTCCATATCTGGAAGTACTAATGCTGAAAGTAAAGTATTTCAGATGATAGCAGATCTTCTCTTTGTGCTGTTAACATTGGTTGTAGCAGAGACAGCACTGACAGAGAAATAATATTAGTGATAAATTTCCCTAATTACTCAGCAATGACACTTCCAAGACCTGCATGGAGCAACAATATGTAAGTCCAAAAAATTCCAGTCTTTTAAAAGAGGAACATCTTCCAAACCGCAGAATAAAAAATTACATCTTTCTGTAACATTCTGCCATTGTCATAGCAGCCAGTTGTACAAACAGAAGAAAGTCCAGCTCATTAGAGATTAAAACTCGTTATCAAAAGCCTAAAAATTTTGCCCACTGTATTAGATAGGCTAGGAGAAAAAACTGCTTGATGTTGCTGAATGTTGCAGTGCGCAGAACTGAATTTGCTGCTGATGTTTTGATGATAAATATCTTTCAAATTTATGATGGAAAATACACAGAAGTTTTTGAAAGATGTAATGGAAAATACAACCAAGAGTCAAAGTGCTGCAAGAAATATTGTAAATATTTGCATTTCTAAAAATTATTGAGGCTTATATGCCTGCAAAGGACTGCATGCAAGTGAGTTACAAACACTGGCTGAAGCTATTCCTTCGTCCTACATTTCCCAAGACTAATTTTTAGGGAAATAAATGGGATGTTTTCATTTCTATTGTCCATCAAAAGAACACAAGTCACATCTCAATTGATTTTAAAAAGTTTAATTTAACAGAATAATTTGAGAGTGAAAACCAGGTCTCCTGATTTGTCAGCCACCTTGAGATCTGGTGTACTACCACACCCAGCTTCATTTTGGAGGTTTGGTAGGGCAAGAACAAGGTTTCTGAAAAATCTCAGAGAAATTAAGCAACGTATTTCAGATTTAAACATTTCTGCTTTGTGAATTCTGATTACAGAGTTTTCTTCTAAATAAATCTTGGAAGATTCTGTCTGATAACAAAAGACTAAGGGACTGAATTTAAGAAAATCTGGCTTCCTGAAGATGTTTTATGAAATTATAGAATAAATTTAGCATCAGAAGCATGACTCTCATTTTACTGAAAAAACTGTACTCTTTACACCCAGCCAAGTCACCCTGAATATGGAACACTCTACAGTGAAAATGACTTTCTGTGGAGTTTTTCCCCCAATATGAAGGAAAAACCATGATTGATGTTAATACAGGGAAATATTTTCTGTTCTCTACTAATACTCAAATGTCAAGGAGGAGTTTTGACCAGATGCAAGCTCAGCTGATAAACAAACTTCATGTTCATCTCACTCTAGAGCCAAACAAATGCATTCAGTTGGTGTTACTTCCCCAGATACCCCATTTGTAGCCAGGTCAGTTGGAAATATCCCCCAGTGCATGTCTCAAACTCATGCATCAAGATCAAAAGCAGGATGCCATGGCCATTTCCCTCTTTTTTAGCTCCTACAACCTCACATTCCATCACAGTTCTTATGTAGAATATTTCATGGAGGAAACTTTCAGGACGGTTCTTTAATACGTACTTGGAGGCAACCCTGAAGTATTTCTGGATGAAATAAAATGCTATGCCCAGGGGCACAAGGGCCACAAGGAACCATGGAGTGGCATAGGAGATCATCCCAATGGCTGACAGGCACAGCAAGGTGGATCTGGTCAGAGACTCCAGTGTGGGGGGGATGTGCTAGAGGGAAGTGAAAAACATCCATGAAGAAAAAAATCCTGGTAGCACCACTATACACCTTTTCCTATCAGAAAAGTGACATAATACCACTAGATACTCATTGATGTTCTCCCAATATCAAGAGTCTTTCCGTTTCTGTGGGTCTCATAGCCAAATGTACAGGAGTTAAAAAATGAGTCAGTAGGTTTTTGTTTTCTAAGGTCAGAGTTTTAAAGATCATGGGGAAATAGGAGCCATTTCCACCTCATTTATATATCAGGCAAGGACGAGAAAATTGTTCTTGATATGCCAGATATTTAGAGAAGTAGAATGCTCTGTCTCAGAGTCTCATAATTTTTATTCCATATTTCCATCAACCTTACATTCAGGATTATTGTTCATCCAAAAATTTTAATGCACAGTCATAGTGAAAGCTCTTCTCCCTGGATGCTTTAAATCCACAAGTTCTGACAGCCATGGTGGAACATTTATTTCTCACACCTACTCCCATATATTCAAAGCTGTTATATTTTACTGTCTTTCATGTTTCAAGTCCAAAATCTGTTGTTTTCTTAATCCAGATCTTCCAACAGAATCAACCACTCTGCATATGAAGAAATGAAGAGCCACCACCTCCCACTATGTTTATTTTAAAGGTTACTTGCTCTCATTACTACGAATGTTGTACTTTTTGAGTGTCCCTATTATCATTCCCAGAGCCTGGTTTTGCTATGCCCTTCTCTACTGAATATTTTAGTACATCATCTTATTCAGATCTACGTGGAAATTTGCAGAGTCAGGATAATAGAATGTACTGCTACATCTACCTGATCAATGATATTTGTGTCAGCAGAGAAGCGATTCAGAATTAGCCCCAGCGGAGTCATGTCGAAGAACCTGTTGGACAAATTAAAACCAAAAAGTAACCTGTAGAGGAATTCCAGGTTTGGAATTTAAAGTCCAGTCAGACAGAACACAGAGCTGTGTACAGCCATTGTCTAAAACAAAGCAATAAACATGAATAACATGCCAGATCATCTTATCTGCATCTTGACTGTCTAAATGCTTCTTTTGGCACTTTCCCCTGAAAAAAAAAATTGTCTCCTCTTCCACAAACCAGCTCTCTTGTGTCCTGATCTTTCCTTCTTGCTCCATCAGGATTTAAGATCTCTTCCAAAGATCACAGCCTGTTCTTGGCTGCTGCTCAGCCTCCTTCTTATGGGCACTAACCCCAGATGTTTCATGGAAGTACTGTGATAAATTCATTTGTTATTCAGGCATCCTTTGGCCATTCTGCTGCCTGTGAGACCCTGGGTATTATGCACAGAAGAAGCCTTGGTGCCCACATGGTTTGACACCATGGCCATTGGTCAGAGCTGGAGCTGGGTATACTGGAGCCTGAACTGCCCTCAGAGCTGTCCTTGAGCCCCCAGCCCTGAAGGGGTGCCAGCTTTCTGAAACATTTCAGCCAGATAGAAAACAGGGGCAAAATTTCACATGTTCTCTCATGGAATGTTTCCCCCTCCGCCATGGTTATCTCTTTCTGATGCCTTGAAGGAAACAGGTCAAATTCAAGAGCTTTTCCTGGGAGTACCCTTGCAGCTGCAAAGAGGACAGGTTTAGACCATATAGCTTTCCAGGGACATCATTTTTGCTGTACCTGATTGGTCCAAGGATGATCTTGTTGAGGAGATTGTGATGCAGGTTCTTGGCTGCTGTGAGGCCCATCCACTCCACAGTCAGGGATGTGATGAGGCAAAGGACAATCCCAGCTCCAGAGAGGATGCTGAAGACAGCTACATGATAAGTCTAATGGAATGACAAATACATCAATCCTAGAAAGAAACACCCTCTTTTCTTTTCTGCTAGGAAGTTCCCAAGGTACCTGGTGCCCATCAGCTACTATATCCAATCTCTTGTATTAGATAATTATATATCATCTTTGAGAAATAAAAGAAATATGATGGAACTGCAGTGATGGAACTGCAATTCACTAAGTCCACATAATTAGAAGTCCTGGCAGGCCTAAGATCCCTCACTCTATTCTACCCCTCAAGACCTTGAAATGGTAGCTCTTAGAGCTGTGAAGACTGATTATGTGGACAAAAAGAAAGGATTGTTAGCCAAGAAACAGGGAAACTGAGTAGAACCTCTCAAGAATTAAGGCATTTGAGAGATGTTGGAAAGTTCCACTTTAGTAAGTTCAAGCATTATGAAATTCACAGGGCAAATCCTAAACTGATCTGCCAGGGTTATAGCACATTTAAACCTTCTGAAAGTCTAGTAGATCTAGAGATATTGTACTTGAGTCAAATTTACAGCTATAAGCAGATTGTGCTTTAGCAGAACAATTGAAGACTTCCATTATTATTTTTCTGGCAGGAAAAAACTACTTGACAGCCAGTACTTAGGAAAGTGGGGTCATTGACTTAGAAGACCAGTTGTAAAATCCAGATGGAAAAGTTTAGTATAAGGCTCCTTACTTTGAAAGGTCAGTTATTTTTCTACCCTCAAATATTATTCTGTTTGAGTTCTAAATTGTCAAAATTATTGATAAAATTTGAATTGCCTTATTTTAACATTAAGAATCCATTCATCCTGTATAATAATCTACCGGTGATTTCAATCCAGCTGGCTTTTAGATGAAAAGCAAAAAATTACTTTAGAACATGGTTTTTTTTTCATTTTTTTCCCCTGTCAGGCTCCAATATCTGGCTCACCTTCTCTTTGCTCTTATCCTCATCAGCATTCCTGGCTTCGTTTGCATTGTCCATGGATGTCCATGTAGCAAGCCAGTAATCTATGGCCACAATAACTGAGTGTTTCAACAGCTTGGAGAAAATCATCAGAAAGAGCAAGAAAAATCCTCCAGAGGTTAGATATCTCCAACAGGTTTTCCATGGCATCTTTGTCCTGAGCCTCAAGACAGTTGACATGTTATCATCTTCATCTTCTTCCTCTTCCTCCTCTGTGACTCAGACATTTGACCAAGTTAGCATGGATTCAATAATAACTATACCTTGTTTTACTGGATTTGTTGGGCATTTTGTCTTCTGCTTTGACTTTAAATTTTAAAGCCAAAATTCAATTTGTCATTTAAGAACAGCAAACACTTCAGACATATTTTCATAAGACTTCCCCTGCGCTCTTTAGCTATTCTATAGTTTGCCAGTCTTTGACTTGTCACAGTTTTGTTAAGAAAAAGTTTTTATAAACCAAGTCTTCACTACTTATTATTTGGAGCAGAGACCAGGCCTTTCCCAACCTGTTCATCAGCTTTTATTATATAGTCAGAAGAGCAATTTGGAAGATTTTAGAAAACCCTCCAAACTTTTCCATCCAGACTCTTCATCATCTGTTTGCCTGAACAAGTTCAATTTTCTCTTCAGTCAATAGTACTAAAATGATAACTGATCACGTGCTATTGAAACACAAATGGTGGAAGATTTCTGCTATGGAAAAAATATATTTCAGAGATGTATAAACACGAAATGTTTCTTTTATTGCAGATAATAAGAATATATATCTCACAGCCCTGCAGGAGGGAAATTTCCCCAAGGAAAGGAAATGTTCACATGCTCTTAACAGCTACCACATTTTTTTTCCTTTACAATTTTTAATATTGTTTTAATGTTGTTTTTAATGTACTTCTACCTCATCCCACAATAACTCCAGGCACTGTGAGTTAGCAAAGACATTAACTTGTTTTGACACATCCTTATCTCTGCATGATGTTTAGGGAAATATATGGAGAATCCCTTGAACAAGTCCTGTTGTAAACAGGTCAAAATGTTGGACTTTCCACTAATAAGTGTCATCAATAGAGTTACACTTTGCTGCTAAGAACTGCCAGCTATTAAAGTAGAAAGGCAATGAAAAATTGTATTAAATAAAGTGAAATTGTAAAACAAACCTTCATCTTCATCTTCCAGTTGTGACTTGGATTCTCTGGGATACATGGCCCTTCTAAGGGTTTTTCTCTCAAGAGTTGTCTGGTCAGCTTCCATATCCTTGAATAATTAGGTTATCATCATTATTATTATTATTTATTAATAATATATTTTATTCATTTGAAAGATCATTTATTAATTTGAGAGCTTAGCTGTTCAACAATCATAGTAGTACTTGCAGTAATCTCAAAGAGACTTTATATGGATCATTTAACTTACAGAATGGAAAAAACACAGTACTTTTCAATTTAAATTTCAGAGAATTCAACTTTGCCCACTTCTTTCCCTCTCTCTGCCATTCTTTCACTCCCTCTCTTCTGGAATGGAAAAAACTTCAAAAATAGTCTTTAGAGAATCCTAAATGTTCATGGCAATAACAGAATAAAAGGATAAGAGATACTATAGGAAGTTTCTGGGTCCAACCCTTGCCCTACCAAAGTATCAGTTGTGCGCCACATTTCCAAGGGTTTCTTGGCTAAGATGTGCTTACAAACCATCCATGATGGATATAACACACACTTCGTGGACAATCTATTGCAGCCTCTAAAACTGCTTACAGGTCATGTGCTTCAGGCATGGTTTGGGTTTCTTTGAAATTGAATGACAAATATTTCTTTGCAGAAAAGTCATCCTTGCCTAAATGCTTTATTTACCTTTTCCAACTCTTGATCTTGGCGATTCATCAGAGTTTTCCAATGTTCATATAGCTCAACATCCTTGTTTTGGATATCCTTTAGTGTCCCTTCTCTAAGCACCATTCCATCCTTCATTGCTATGATCTAGGGGAGAAAGCACCCAGCACTCAGCAACACAGATACCATAATCACTGACCTGGATCCTACAAGATATGTCTCACCATTAGTGACAACACCATTATGCAAATTTCTGTCTTCGTTTTATTCAATATTTTATTAATAACTTCTTAAGTTTGCTGGCACAGCTCATAAACTGAAACTTGTATAAGTAATGTTTTCCTGCACATCAGACAGGAAAAAGCATTGAAAAGAAGGGATAGACAGTTGCAATTAAAACAAAATTCTCCAGGCCTTTTAATGAACAAAAAACTTAAACAATGTAAAAATAAAATAGTTCTTCCACTATAAAATCTCTGTTAGCTGAAGTGGCAGTTAGCCACATGGCATACAGAATTAAGGGACTGTGTTGCAGAGAAAAGCAATAATCCCATTAAATGTTATGATGTTAACTTCAGGAATTGCCAAGACTGCTTAGAGTTGCAAGCCTCTGAATGAAACTTCAACTCTGCTGGGAATTTTTCAATTTTTCAATAACACCCTGATCCCTGCTTCTGGCAATAAACCTTAGCAAATTTTCCCCTGGTACCTCTTCTCTTACCCAGTCAGCATGTGGCAGATATTGTAATTTATGTGTCACCAGAACAAGAGTCCTCTTGTCTTCTTGCAGAAACTTCAAAATCCCTTCCTGCATTAAGTGATCACTTAAGTGAATGTCCAGTGCAGAGAATGGGTCATCCTGCAACCACATCAAATTGAAAAATATTAGAACAGGATACAAAAGTGAGGTTTTTCCCTAAAATAGTATTTTTAAACTAGGAAGCATCTGTCTTTATTGATGTTTCATTTCTCTCTAGTGACTAGGGCCAAGTCAGAGGGCTGTGCTCCAGTAAGCTGGAATCCACTGTTCTTCAGTTCACAGCAATGGACTCAGTTTCATTTCTTGTGTCTGGCTGTGTGTAGTGCTGGTGCCTCACTGACAGAGTGCAGGAACACCAGAACTGAAATTTCCCATCCAAATTTGAAAATGCCAGGATCCAAAGCCAAACTTGGGCCCAATTTTGGGTGAAACTGGCACAGGAAAATTAAAGCAGAGTTAGCAACTCTTCTCATTTCCTCCAAACTAAACTACGTATGTGCTTGGTCTTTACAGTGAGTGAGTGTGGCTGGAAATAAGGCAACATTCAGATAAGGATATCAATATGTAAACACTTTTTCTTCAAGAAGTCTCTCCTTAATTTTGAAGAGGCTCAAACAGCCTCTTCATGAACCTCCTGAAATTCCTAATATGCCTTGAAAGTAATATCAGAGAAGGGAAAGGCTGTCCAACTCCACAGGACTTTGCAGGAGAGTGCTGAGCCCTCAGACTGTTCATTATGGCTCCTTATCATTAATCCTGCTGATTTCTGTGGGACTCTCCTGATAGCAGGTCATCCCTGAGAGCAAGAAGGAGTTAAGACAATCTGTTCCACTCTTCCAGTGTACATCTGTGCAGAAATTCCCACCTTCATCAGTCTCCCAGGATGTTTTGATGCTGCCTCTCTATAGCTTGGTTTTGGAGTTGAATACAGGTCCCCATAGGTCTTCTAAATATAAACTAAATATATGGAATTACAGTTTTTTACTAACTTTGCATGCTCCATGTGAAAAAGAAAAACCTTACCAAGAAGACAATGTTGGTGTTCTGGTAGAGTGCTCGAGCTACACAGATTCTCTGTCGTTGGCCTCCACTTAAATTAATCCCCTAATGATTCAAATGGATCAGAAATAGGCATCTTTGAATAAACCTTATGACAGGCCTTTGGAAATGTGATTTTTTATAATGATAGGATTTATAGTAAATAAAAAACTTCATTAAAATGCTAATTCTATTGATAAACGGGCATAGTCCTCATATAATATCAGAAGAAAAGTTATTATTCATGCATAAGTGTAAATTATGAAGAGCTGCTCTGAGCACAGTAGGCTTTTTAGATTGCAAATGTAATCAATACCAGCATCAAATTCTGCAAGCAAAATATGGGAGACCTTGGTCAAGAAATCCCATTTGAGAAATAGCTGAAAAAGCTGAAGTGATTTCAAATTTTTTGGGTAGTAACCCTTGGTGAATTACAATTATTTACCAGTCTGGCAGCCCAATACAGACTAGAACTGTCTGAGTGACATCAGGTAGTATCTTCTTAATACAAAGGCCAAGCAGAGATTAAAGCATTCACATTATTTACCCTTTCTCCAATTTCTGTCTGGTCACCAAATGGCAGTAAGTCAATATCAGGCTGCAGAGAACAGGCATCTGTAACAGCCTTGTACCTGGAAAAACAACGTGGTCATTGCAATTGTTTACCCAGCCACTCACTCTGCTCACACAAAAACCTCCAGGTAGATGTCACCACGAAGTTTTTATTGCTCTGTGATGGATGAATAATTGTTAAAATAAGTAGGGCAAAATGATTATTGAGGAATAATCCTAGAGCATTGTAAATGAAGCATTATTAAAAAAATGCACCTTTATTAGAAGCCTTTATTGGCAAGACTGCTTTTTAATTATGTAAATTATTGAATACATTCCTCCCTATCATGGAGTTGTTTTGTTGGACTCCAGAATGTTCCATTCTGTTTTCCATTGAGTTTTTATGCTCCCCCTTTAAGTGCCTCTTCATTTTCTTTGGAGTGATGTTACAGGACAAAGTATCCTTAAAGTGCTTCTGGTCTTACCAGAACCAGCAAACCACTTGCAAAATTTTGAAAAAATTTTGGTGACATCTCTGGGTCTGTAGCAGGTGATCTGCTGATAAGCAGCTGGGATCAGACTATATGAGTACTGAAATTAAGCCTTGCCCCTTTGAAACTAGTGAAACAAGCTGATGGATGCAGTGGCTGAAGAATCTGGTCCCTGAAATGTTGGTGCTTTTCTGGATTTTGAGGCATTTGGTCATGCTTAGGTTTTATCAAGCCAGAATGGAGTCATACATCTTAAACAGCACAGACTGAGAGCTACTGGGTGTATTTTCAGTAACTGAAAACAGAGAGAGTGTTGCCTTTGAAAACATCAGCAATTTGTTTTCCTTAGGTCCAGTCACTTTTTCCACATTTCTTAATTGACCTTTTAGAAGGCTGGAAGAAGCAGGTGCTGGGTAGGCACAATAGAAGCTGTGCATCTCAGCTTTCACACTTCTTTCTCCTGTATTTCTAAAGGAAGAATTAAGGCCATTCCCCAGAGGCACCACATCTTCATAAATGCTGTTTTTGGAAAGTGGCTGCTCCAGTAACTTGATCACAGCAGGATTAGCACATAAACTCAATGGAAACATGCCTAGAATCTCTGTTTTCAGAGTCCTTTGGCAACCTTGGGCTCCATTAAACAAAAGAAAATTACATAAGTAGGCTCCAGAGGTGGGATTTATCTCACCTTGGAAATTACACATATGGCTTCAGCTGTATTCTATGGAGAGCCACTGCCACTGTGGGATTTCTCACAAACATCTTGGACATGTGCACCGGCTAGAGGAGCACCCTGGCTTCAACCAGAAACCTTCCTCTGAGTCATGTCAGCTAAATCCACCACAGGTGATTTATTTTTTTCAATAATATCGACCATTTTTTCAAAAATATCAATCATTCACTGATTGGTATTTTCCAGAATCTACAAACATCCTCCAGAAGATGCCAAAAAGCCCTCTTTAAAAGGAGCTGCCAGGTGTTTTTGCAAGGAGGTGGATATTTACCTCTGCTTATTAAAGGGGCTGCCAAAGATGATGTTCTCCTCCACGGTGGCATTGAGCAGCCACGGCTTCTGAGCTGCATAAGCCACAGAGTACCTGTTCCTACTGCAGACAGACACAGAGTTTTGGTAAGAAACAAATCCCTCACACCATAAAATGTCTGATAATCAGGTTTTTTAAAGTTAATTTCATGAATGTGCATTCAGAAAAACACAGGGAAACACATAAGCAAAACAAAAAGAAGGGAAGAGTTTTAAATTTGATGCTTTTGTTAGAACAGCACCCGCTCTCTCCCCTGATGGCAAAATCTACACTCTGGGTTGCATTCTATTCTCCTATAAAAGGCTGGTACCTACCTCAATCTAGTAATTGCAATTCAAATCCAAAAGCAAATTATAAATGATACTAGAAATATTAAATTCTCACAGGAATAGTTATTTGGCATTATTTTTTCTAATATGAAAACAGAGAGAAAAAAAGCACTATTCAAATGGCACGCTTGACTTGCTGCTTTCTGAAGTGTCAGATTATTTTATGTGGCCACACATATAAATACTTTTTTCTCAGTGAATATTTTTTTTCCTTTCAGGTTATTAGATCCTCAATGATATTGGAAAAGAGGGCAGTTTAATACAGATTGGGAAGAAATCATGGGTAGCCTCCCAAGGATTTATTAGACATACCTTAAATGTGTCTAAATGCCTATTGACATTTGTCAATAGGGGCATGAATGTTCTTTACTGCTGTCTTTTTTTCCAAGGTACAGCAGCAAAAATAGTCATGTATTTTCAGAAATTTTTCTGAGATGTCCAAGGTAATGTGAGGAAGGAGGTGTGAACTGGTACCAGCTCATGGATCTGAACACTTATAGAATCATGGAATGGCCTGCATTGGAAGGGACCTTAAAGATCATCTTGTTCCAACCCCTTCCATGGGCTGGGACACCTTCCACTAGCCCAGCTTGCTCAGAGCTCCATCCTACCTGGCCTGGAACACTTCCAGTGATGGGGCAGCCACAGCTTCTGAGCAGTCTGTGCCAAGGCCTCACTACACATACAATAAAGAAGTTTTGTCTAATATCCAATCTAAATCTGCTCTCTGTCAGTGTAAAGCCATTCCCCTTGTCCTATCACTCCAGGCCCTTGTCAAGAGTCTCTCTCTATCTATTCTTTAGGCTCCATGCTGTTTCTGGAAGACCACAATGAGGTTCCTTTGCTTTGTCTCTTTGATGGTATTGCTTCCACCAAAACATTTGCTTAGCTTCAAGCATGTAGGATCTACTATTGAGAGAGGGGTGCTAAGGCAGGAGAAACAGCTGGTTAGAAGCTGTCAGAAATATCCCAAAACTTCCAGGAGTTTTAGCTGTTCATATGCACTCATATGAAATACATCCTCAAGATTATGGGGCAGCAAACCCTGGTGTGGCTCCCAACCACAGCTCTGTGTGCCACTACCTCTCTCTCATTTATGACATACTTTTAGTGGAGTTTGTCCTTCTTTTAAACCTGGAGCCAGGGGTGGAGTCCCTGCTTGTCTTCAGCTGGAGCTGAGCTGGCTCCCTCTGTGCCCTGCTCCATCCCATCCCAGATTAGGCACCATGGGGAACCAGGTGCTGGGCAGAAAACTCAAAAACATGTGGAAGGAGACACCTAATTATGCCTCATACACAGAGATTCTGCCTTGCATAGCAAGGAGCACACTGAACTCCCACTGTGGTCAGATGGGAGCTGAGCATCTTTCAGACAAGAGACAGAGGTAGTGGTTCACTGGCTGGGGAAGTGTGGGATCCACTGGATTTGCACAGTCTATCAATTAATCCCACAGGAAACAATTATCAACATGGTAAGGAAACATGGAGATGGCTTGAGAGCACAAAGATGAGGATTTGGGGAAATTCTGAAGAAATTAATGATTGTTTTATGATACACTAGAAAAGAAATAATACCTTCTGGATGCTTCAAAAGAAGGTTCAGTTTCATTTACACTGTAAGTTATGGTAAATGACATTTAGTAAGCAGGAAATAAAAAACAACATTCTGTGCTAGTTTTACACACAGTGAACCTGGAGTTAATGACATACTTTAAAAACTCAACATAAGTCTGGGTTTTTATGTTCTTGAAGGGAAAACAAACCAGGTCTAAGCAAAACCATAATACTACTTGAAATGTGACAGTTTCGTATCTACAAGGCATAGTGGCTAAACAGGCAAATTATGTTGTTAGAAAATGTATTTAAAACTAAAATTGTATCATAAAACCTATTAAAAATTAAAATATTAATATTGCATGGCAAGCAATAAGTTAGCTTCTCCGCACAGTTCTGCCAGTAGCCTGCAGAAGCTGATAACTGATGTCAAATTTCCCCTGGAGTAAAGATGAGTTTGCAGCTACACTGTAGGATCAGAACAGATTTTGAATCTCTTTGTAGCACTAAGGCTGCATAAAGCTGTGAAGAAATACATTCTGAAGAACATTCAAATATTAGCAATGGCATGAATGATTTTGCAGTTCCCTCTTTTTGTTAATTGAATTTTTAACAGTGCCAACAGCCTGGAATGGCAGGGAAAGTGGTTTTGGCCCAGCAATGATGCTCATTCCAGGCATAGGGATGCATCACTGCAAAGTGCAAAACTTAAAAGAGATTATACCAGGTAAATTGAAACAGGCATTGGAAAGGGGTAGAAAACTCATGCTAAAACATTATTTTCCTGACTTAAAAAAAAAGCCATGAATAAACAAATCCTCTTCTCTCAGGCCTATGAACACTCCTGATGAAACACTTTTATGTTGAGACAGAAATGAGTGCCTGACTGCTGGGTTACCAGTAAATGCAGCTGCAAACATTGGCAGGCTATCCAAGTCTAGAAAGAGCATAAAAATTCTAATAGCAAGCAGAGTCCTAGGAATACCAGACTCATGGATTAAGCATCTTCCCAAAATGCCAGAACTGAGACGTTGTTTTCTGTGCTGCACATCAGCTTTCTGAGGACTTGGATAATTCAGGCCTCCTAAAATGCACAGTCTTTTGTTTTCTTCATACACCAATTGCCAGAGCAGGTGCTGCATCAGAGCACCTGAGACATAAGTCTCAGAAGTGTCAGAGAGCCACACACTGAGCCTCAAAACAGACAGTCCCTCACTAAAACTTGGTCTCTCATTCAGCAGAAGCTTCCTGTCTTCTTTACAATGGGAAAAAAAGTCACAAGAAAGCAAAAGATGAAATCTAAGAAGAGCTTGAAAAGGGACTGGGAATTAGGTGAAGGCAAACAAGAAGAAGAAACCCTAAACTTGCTCTGTTCAAGACCTCCAAACTTTTATTAGGAGACCACTGCAGGGAAAAGAGAAAATGCTTTCAGGTATAAATTTGGGAGCACCTTCTGAGCTACAAAAAACTACACACAAGCCTTGCAAGACTCCTTGCAATTCCATGCCAGATTTAATCTGCTTGCCATGATAACAAAACAGACTTTCTCAATGGGAAAGGACTAATTTTAGGAGCTCTGTTTCTTAAACACTTTTTCCTTGGTTAGAAATTTCATTCCCGGCTTGGCTTGACAAATAGACTTTGATTCTCCCAAATTATGAATGAGATTTCTGTGAGAACCCACATTCACCAATAATCCCATGAATAAACACAAAGACCTTTAGTGAGCTGGGACCTTCACAAACAAGGGGATTAAGTATTTGGTTTTGTACTTTATTACCCTGCTGAATCTGAGAGTGATGTGATTGCAGGGCATGGGAGTGGGCTGAAATTGAAGCTCCTGAGATTTCTAAAAAGGGTATTTTATTTGCCTGAGGGGATTAGCATTTATTTCCTCTAGTTCATTTATTTATTGTAATGTGGCTATTTATACTGATTTTCAGCTGTACTATAAAATATGCATATTGCCCATAATGGGGTGTGGTAAGTTCAAGTCTGAAATGGTAGGAAGGGCCAAACTAATCAGTCATTTTTATAGGATTTTGAATATATAAGGTGAAAAAACTAACAACAACATCAAAACAAAAATCAATAGAAATCAAGGTTTTAGGAAAAGTAAAAAAGACCTCTTGTTGAAGTTTAGACACTTTTATGGTAACTCATAATATTTTAAAACAGACTAAAGCATGTCTGAGCAGGCCCTGATTCCCTCATTCTACAAAATAATGAGGGAGGAGAAGGAAGATGCACAAAATCTCTGGGGTACCCCTGTAGCCACAGAATGAGCCATTACCTCTGCTAATATCAGCAGGAAATTGAGGCAAGATGAGGACCAAGCATCTACACAAATTCCATACAGGAGTTTGGAGAAATTTAGGCCTGTTGCCTGCAACCAGAACTGGTAGTTCTGCTGGTTTTGGCCACTGACTTTTGTATGGATGATTTTTTTATCCCTCCAGTGCTCATTATGCCCTTCAGTGCTTTCTGTTAGCTCCTGTGGTTGTAATCTTTGGGTGAGTGTTGCTCTTGGCAATCTTTCTGAGGGGGACATTGACTTTTCCTAATATTTGTCACAGCCTTCTGAATAATTGAGGACAAAACAGGCCATTTTTGAGGCTCTATTTAACAGTTCTTGTGTTTCCTGAGCTTTTAATTTAGTATACAACAAGCTGTTTGCACAGAAACCATTTCAATGTAGAAAAAACACGTAGCAAGTGAAAAGTTTCCACTTAGCCCCTGTTAGATTGGCAGTCTGAGAAGATTGTTTGGCTTGATGTGCATGAGGGGAATACCTGTCTCTGCATGATTCCCACAAATTATTAAGAAATAACTTATTAATAAATAACTCTCATCTGAAACAGTCTTGGCTGAATGACTACACCCAGACAGCCCCATGCACTAGTGTCTAACAAGCCTCTCAAGCTGATTGCTCACTGGGAAAACAAAAACCCAGCTCCATGTCTAAGGATGTCACATTTCTGGGCCATGTCTCATATAAGTGGGAAAAACTGAGACCCAGCCCATAAGATTTGCCCTGGCCAAGATCTTTTACAGAAAGATACATGGCCATGCTTCATTTCCCTGGGATGCCAAGGCAGTGACAACCCCGGCAGCTGGACACACAGCTCTCACAGCAGTCAGCCTCCACAGCAACAGGGCATTTGAATCCCAGTGATGCCTTGCGGGATTGTCCCAATACAACTGGGGCTGCAATCTTACCCATGCTTACAATCACTGTGTTGTTACCGCTGAATTTGTAAAGGAATTCACCTAGCCTGCATTTCATCCCTGGATCAGTAGCTGTGTTAGTCATGCATGGAGAATCACATGGAAAGGGACTTAAAAGAGTAAATAGGACCTTTATTATAGTTTTACAAAATACAGGAGCCACTTAATTAAATACCTGAAGTCTCCTTCTGTATTCATCTGTCTGCCAGGCAGTCTGAAATTACCAGCAAAATATAACCATGTTTGCATCAGCTATATCATAATTATAGTGTGCAAGGAAAAAAATCTGAGGTGTTGGCTAAAACCTGAGTTTCTTGGTGTTGTGGTGATGAACAGACTGTTAACCAACTGACAGCATGATTCTATCTCTTGAGCAATATTAAACATATTTTTTTCACAATTCATAATTACAAAACATTTCATAAGCTGTACCTATTATGTTTCTAAGATTTCTCATTTTTCTAATCTTTCCAAGGTTCCATATCTTTGTCTAGGAAAAATCTGAGTCTTTCTCAAATACTTCCTTCAAAACAATTGTGAGAATTATTTCAAGGTACATTCTACTTATTCCTTTTATTTTTTTTTAACTACTGAGAGAAACAATGCCTGATTATGGTATAAAACCTTCATTGCATGTCTCAAAGAAACTAACTGGGGTAGGTCACATCTTCTTCTTCCTTCAAAGCCTAAATTCATATATAATTAAACTAAATTTAGTGTAGCCTTGGCTTCAACTGTACCTGCTACTCCAGTGAGGTCATATGTTTAGAATAGCAGAAAGTGAAGAATAGCTAGAGAGCAAAAATGCCATGGATACTATCACAGGAAAAGCAAAAAACATCCAGTTTACAATATTGCTGTAAGAAAAATATGACAAAGGAGGTTACAAGTCAAGGGATGAGACAACAAAATATTTGTCTCTGTGACAAAATTCCCTCTTTTCTCAGCAAAAAGATAGTTGAGAGGAATTTGGCATGATGGTTTTAAAGAAACAGAACTGATCTTTAAAACCAAAGAACAAGTCTTGGGGTTATAGCACATCACTTCCACTGTCTCTTCCCTGCCTAGGCTTGAAGAGTGCTTGCTGCCCCACTTCATTACTCTAGAAAGTTCTCATTCACTGGTTCTGAATCCAAGGCCTGACCTCATGAGCACCTGTCCTTTCAGAAACAGCCTTTGCTCAGCCTTTACTTATAAGGTGTTTGGTGTGCTCAGGCTGCTTTTTGATTGTATTACTGTGAAGAGTGACACTGTTCAATAGTTGAGGCTTGAGTGGGTACCAGGGAAGGAGAAAAGCATTGCTCACTTGTAATTTTTTTTTCTGTCAGCATTATCAGCAGCTCTGAGGGGAAATACATCCTTTCTGTTAGGCTGGCACCCCCCAGATCCCACCGGGCTGTAGAAGCTCCACACTTTCACTGGTACAGGAACAATGGTACAGGAACAATGTGACAATGCTGCCTTCAATTATAGTGAGTACTGAAGCCTATTTGATAAAAGGAATAGCCTATGCATTCTTTCCAGGTCATTTGCTAGGCCAATATATTAGATATTAATCTCCACACTAGCCTCTCTCCCTTCCTTAGGCACCCGGCTCTGCACATGATAAAACAGTGAAAAATACCTCCTGATTTGCAGGTGATGCATTCCAGAGAGGATCTGGGTGATGGTAATCACTCAACATGCAGTTCTGAGGCATGAAGTTTACATTTCTCATAGCAAATCTCAGCCTCCTCCTTAAACGAATACAGCAATTAATAGCTATATAAACATACTTGCTCCAGTGAACTTTTCCCTCCAGGGTCTGCATCTCTCCCAATATAGCAAGGAGAAGTGAAGACTTGCCACAGCCAACTTGGCCCACAATCATTGTCATCTGACCTATGATAATAGTAAAAACAACAAAACCATTTTTAAAAAGAAAGAAAAAAACAGTTATACTCTAGTTCACAAGGCCCAGCTAGATTCAGCTCTAGAACACTCAAAGTGATTAAATAATTGTTTTAGCATTCACTACTTAATGGGCAATATTGCATGTATTCATCTATGGAAACATTAATGGACTGCAGTAACACACTAATCTCCAAAGGAATGAGACTTTTGCTTTTACCTATATTAACATTTGTTTTATGGAACTTATTAAAGTTATTTAGGGTCAAACAATATATGGTGGGGAGTGATTATTCAGCCTGGAGTTCCATGAAAATTTGGACCAATCTAGTAAATTAACTGAAGTGAATTTGGGCCAATTGAACTCACTAATTGTGCTGGCCAGTGCATTTCATAGATTCACAGAAAGTTTGGGTTGGAAGGCACCTTACAGACCACCTCATTCCACCCCCCCTGCCATAGGCAGGGACACCTTCCACTATCCAAGCTTGCTCAGAGGCCTGTACAACCTGGCCTTGGACACTTTCAGGGATAGGGCAGCCACAGCTTCTCTGGGCACCCTGTGCCAGGGCCTCAGCACCCTCACAGGGAACAATTCCTTCCTCATATCCAATCTAAACCTTTTCTCTGGCAGTGTGAAGCCATTGCCCCTTGCCCTATCACTCTGGGCCCTTGTCAAGGTATCTCTCCATCTTTCTTGTAGCCCCTCCCTTTAGGTACTGGAAATTTTCCAGTTAAGTTTCTCTCCAGCTGGGAGCCAAGGGTCTTATTCCTTCCAAAGGAGGCAAACTCTGGCTCACCCAGCCTGTGAACCCATGGCCTCAGACTGTAAACTCCTGGAGCAGAGACATTCTGCGGGTGACGCTTAATGCTACATGGAAACAAGTCATACGGGCTTGGGGATTACTAAATCACCATGTGACAGCAACCTAAAGTAATACTCTATTTTAAAACAAAGCCCTTGATAGGAGATCAAAATAGAGCATAAGACTATTTGTTAACATGAAATGCCAGAAGACAGTGTTATGAATATTACAGCATTATCACCACCAACAAAAAATTATTGTTGTTATTATTAATAATAATAAAAAATATTAGTTGCTACTTTTCACACTTGCTATGCAAGTATTTCAAAACAAACCAGCATTTTGTAAACCTGTGGAATTCCTAGCCAAAGACATTGAGGATGCAAGGAATTACAGGAACTCTTATCAGCTTGATAAAGAGGAATTCATTAAGAAACAAAATAATTAAGGATTTCTTGACAGAAAAACTCCATCTTCTGAATGAAAATAGTTGTGAACTGGAAGACCGTAATGTTGATAAATGGCAGGAAAAGTATAATATATGGGTATTGCTGAAAATAGCATACTGAGTTAGATGGATCCTTGGTTTGAATGAGTCTGGAGTTCTTCCTCTTTCTTTTTTATTCAATTTCTCTATTAAAAATAATAATGATATTTTTCAACCATTTTCAACCATTTTTTTGTTTATTCTAACTCTTGACTTAGTTTGTGCTATTATAAAACTATATAAACTATATAGATATATACATGCCACAAAGTTTATCTAATGATATTATTATATAACAATACAGCTCATGACCTTGTGTACACTTTAAACTCTATTTTTTTTCTTGTAAAATTCTAAATGTGTACCTTTGTGCACTTCAAAACATCAAGAAGTGGAATTAATAACAATTTGACATTATATATTTCACATTTAAGGTATGCTTTCATCCTACCTGTTGGAATTCTAATGTTTATGTTGGACAGTGTAGCTAAACCACTTCCCCATGAAAAGTATCCATTGGTCACCTACAAAATAATTACCACAAATCAGATATTTAAACACAGGAGGGGAAAAATTAGAATGATTAATTTAGACTTAAAATACTTTCATAAAATAAATCTGTGATTTATGAACACGGTGTGGTATGACTGTACACACGGAGATAAAAGCAAGATAAGTTTGTTAAGATTGCCAAACCTCCAAAAATTGTGAGTAAGAAAATATAAATACACAAATGTACATAATGTATGTAAGGCAAGAAAGGAATGATTTGAGCTGAGCTCTATTTACCAAATACTTTCATTCTGTCAAATATGAAGCTAAAAACTTGGACATCATCAGATTCATGATACCTTTTTGTTTCCTGAGAAAACATGCAATAACTGTAAAAACTGGTCGGAAGCTCACTTTTCTCACTGGAAATTTTGCTAGATGCTAACTTATTAAACTTGCTCTTGCCATGGAAAATTTGAAGTAACAGCAGCACTTGGGCACCATCGGGTGCTGTTGCAGGAGGACCTGCTCCCTATTTTCATGAGGGAAAACATTTTCCAAACCACCTTGATGGCCACATCATCGATCTCCACAGGCCGTGTCTGCTTCCTGGCTGGCTGCTCGTAGCTCTCGAGCTGATACCTCAGGGGCTGCCTCCTGTTGATGGCCTTGGTGTGCTGCACAGAGAGAAGTGAAAACAGGAGAGAAGTTGGAATACTCAGGAGAAGACAGTATTTGGTGCTCTGTAAAGCAAACAATCCATTCCCTTTCCTAACACCATTCCAGCTCAGGAGAAGCAGCCGGTGCTTTTCAACATGTGATAATACAGATACAACATTGTCATGCACACATTTTAGATGTTTTAAACACCCTTAGCTGAATCACAGAAAATATTGGGATTTTTTGCTTCCCATGCATAACCATCCCAAATTTCATCTCTACCATCCCTCTCAAACCCTCTTCCCCATCATCCACAGTCTCTATAGGACTAAACAAAAGGTGGACAGGACAAATAAAATAAAAGCTGAAACAGTCTCAATTTTATTTCTTTTACTATCATTGCTAGCCCAGAAAAACAAGAAAGGTGTTGTTTCAGGTTGGCAAGCTAAAATAAAATTTATTTTGTGCTAATTCTTTCTGTCTGTTTCTGTCTTCAAGTCTCAGTCACATTTCAAATTGTACAGTCAGTTTGTATCTGTTGAAATATACAGCTTTAGAAAAATGTCAAAATGAAAAAACACCTTTTCCCAAATCATCTTCATTTGTCTTTAAATTTTACTCAAATCAACTCTATGTTTAGTACTCCAGAAACAGCATTTTGGAATTAATTCCTATTTCTCAAAGTTTGGTGTTGGTTTTTTCCACCTTTAATTCTGAATTTCCCAAAGCAAGAATTGTTCCTCCCTAAGGATGCCCAGTATAAGATGGATTATATGGGCAACAGACAGTACAAACCCCATAACCACAAGATATCCTCCTGAGCCTTCTATAAAAACCAAGAAGGTTGAATTTTAGTCATATTTAAATATGTTGGTGTATTATGGTTGGTTTAGGTTGCGGTTTTTTTACTACTGACACTTCAGCAATGCTTTAGTGTGTTTGGGGACCCTTCATATCATAAGAACACAGAGACTAGGACATAAAAGAGGCAAAACTGGTCAATATTAGAGCCAGGCTAGGAATAAAACCTCCCAGGCTCTGTCAGCTTGGCCACTGCCCTTGTATGGGGCTGTATGGCCTCTCTGCTTTGAAATTCAGTGTCATAAAGCAGAACTTACAAGTCCTGTGTGCTTCTTACAGGATTCATAAGGTACAGAGCTGTCCCCCCCTCTCCAGCTGTCATCTCCAATCTCGTCACTCAGGAGAAACTCATTCAGCTTCTGTACACTTGAAAGAAAACAGAGGACACTGAGTTACATAAACCCAGGTTTCCACGAATACATTTCCTTTTTTGTGCAGTCACGCCAGCAGGATTTATCAGAAATGTTCCATAAGAAGTTCATGGGATACTTTCATCTGCCACCCTGATGGCAAATGAAGATTTATGTGTGTGGAAAGACAGATGAAAATAATTAAGCATTGTACTGGTAGCTGGGAATGAAGAGCAGAGCAAGTCATGAAGGTGCCAAAGGAGCTCCATGGGAATGGTTTCCCTCTTGGCAGGCTTATCTCTTCTGTGCCTTTCTCAGGCTGTTGCATTCAGGGTTCCTCCATCCTCTGGAAATGCCAGGGCAATGGGTGCATCCTGGCACAGCTTTTGCATCATATAAAAAGGAAACTAAATCTATTAGAGACTGTCTAAAGCAGGTCATGAGGATGGTGAAGGGTCTGCAGGGAAATATGAGGAACATATTCCTCCATATGAGGAACAGTTGAGGTCACCTGGCTTGCTCAGCCTGAAGAAGAGGAGACTAAGGAGAGACCTCACAGCAGTTCTGCAGCTTTCTCACCAGGGAAAGGGAAGGGAAAAGTTCTGCAGTTTCTTCATGATGGGAAGTGAAGAGGCAACTACCAATCTCTGCTCTCTGTGACCAGTGACAGGACTCAAGGAAACAGCATGAAGCTGTGTCAGGGAGCTTTAGGCTGGATATCAGGATATCAGGATATCAGGAAAAATGTCTGAACAACCAGAGGGTGTTCAGGCACTGCAACAGGCTCTCCAGGGAAGTGGTCACAGCTGCAAGGCTGACAGAGTGCAAGAAGCATTTGAATACCGCTCTGAGGCACAGGGTGGGATTCCTGGGCTGTTCTGTGCAGGACCAGGAGCTGGACTCAATGATCCTGGTGTGTCCCTCCCATCTCAGTACATTCTGGGATTCCATGGTTCTGGGCACAGCATGCACACAGGGCCTGGGTACTGCACACCTCAGCACAGCCACAGCCAGCCCTGGAGACATACAGCAACTCTTTGCTTAGCTCTTAAAATTGTCTGCTGGGAAATACAGCACACAAGTTCAATTCATTCTTCATCACAGGGGGATTTGCTCCACTCTTTCTGTCCCCCTTCCTTTCAGAGTGCTGTAAGCACCTGGGTCTTTATCATTCCAGGGAAGGGATGAACAAAATCACACATCAGTCATGGTGAAGTTATTACCTTGTAAAAACTAAAATCAAGGTGCATTGGGTCAGAGACTGGGAAAGCAGAAGGACATATGCCTTCAGATCAGAGATTTGAACATTAATCTGCAAATGAGAAAGTAGTCTATTTCAAAGCCTGTCTTTGTATTTTATATTAAATTATCAATACATCTTCAAGCCACAGAGAGACAGGTCAGCAAGAAAGCACTGCTATTATCATTATTTCCTCCTGCCAGCATGCCTGTTCCTGTCTTCTCTCTTAAACAGAAAATTTATGTGCCCCATAAATTGGGATATGTCTCCATATCAGAATTTCAGTCTTACATAAGGGGTAAGCAAGAATTAATTTTCTTATAGAAGATACAAGACCTTGTTTTGATCATGCATCTAAAATGACATCAACCCTTATTTTGCATTTGAATGAGGTACACTCAGAAGTTTTAGTGGCACTAGAACTACTCTTGAACAGAAAATTGAGATTCTGGCCAAAGTATAAGCTCTTAATCCCAAAAATTATAAGCACATATTCGTGTGTGTATTTGATTGAGGATAGAGCCATGGACTGGCCAAACACACATTCTTTATCCTTCACTTGGGGGACATGATGTGCATGGGAGAAAGATGTTAGGAAATGGGTTTGACAAAGGATGCAGTTTGTTTTGGCAAATCTGGTCTTTAAATATTGCCCTGGGGGTGGCCAGCAGTGTAAAGGAAAATGTACACACCATTTTGATATTAGGGCTATGCTAAACATAGTGCAGAGATGTAGAGGCTTGGATGATTTATACAGCAGCCTGGAGATTTTCCACTACTCAGAAATCATTTTCAACCTAGGGAAAGCATCTCATGTGGCCCTGCTCCTGCTGCTGCTTTGATAAAAATAAACTCTGTTGAGTTTTTGTTTGTTTGCTTTTTAAAGTCAGTGTGGCACTGGCAAAGGACAGCTGTGGAGCCTGAAGTCCCCTTGACTGATGCTTGATATTACCATTACCCACTGAAAACAGACAGTGACAGCAGCAATACCATTTCTTTCCAATGTGCCTCATCCTTGGCATAAAGGAATGATGTTTCTGTGTGGGAAGCTTAGTTCTGTCTTCACATCCTGCTAGTGCTTGGCATCTGACACTTTACTGCCAGCCAGGTGTCATTTTGCATCTCTTGGGACATCTTGACAGGGTGTAGGTCTGCACTATGACTGTGACTGTGTCCATACAGGCCATAGATACAACACCCAAAAGCCTGAAATTCAACTTATGCCAATCTGCTCCTTCAAGATTAAGTGCCCTATAGCCCATCATGAAGGAAGCTGCTCTGTTGGGCTGTTTTACAGAAATAAATACCTGGAACAGGATGTAGGACATCATTAAATTCTCACTTATAGCCCAATGTACTTTATGTGGAGGTAGGGTTTAGTTACTCTTCAGCAGGGCTGGTCTTGCTAGAGAGCTTCACACCAGGCTCTCTCACCCCCTCAGTGCTGACGAGAGCCCAGAGAATGTGATGGAAGAGTGGTGGTGGGTGGTCAGAATGTGAGAGGAGGAGCACCTCCCAAGGAAGGACAGTGAAGCTCTGAATCAATCCCAAGTGCCAAAGTTAGTGACATTGTAAAAAGAATGGAACATTAGGAATCACAGAATCACAGAATGGCCTAGGTTGGAAGGAATCTTAAAGATCACCTGGTACTAACCTCCCTGAAATGGGCAGGGACACCTTCCACTAGCCCAGCTTGCTCAGAGGCCTGTCCAACCTGGTCTTGGACACTTCCAGGGATCCAGGGGCAGCTGCTCTGGGCAACCTGTGCCAGGGCCTCAGCACTCTCACAGGGAACAATTTCTTCCTCATATCCAACCTAAACCTGCTCTCTGTCACTGTGAAGCCATTGCCCCTTGTCCTGTCACTCCAGGCCCTTGTCAAAAGTCTCTCTCCATCTTTCCTGTGGGCTCCCTTCAGGCACTGCAAGGCCACAGTGAGGTCACCCCAAAGCCTTCTCTTCTCCAGGTGAACAATCCCAATGAACAAGTCCCTCAGCCTTTCCTCCCAGCAGAGCTGCTCCATCCCTCTGATCCCCTTGGTGACCCTGCTCTGGAATGGCTCTGCAGCTGTCTGTCCTTCCTATGCTGTGTTTATTTGTGTCATGCAGTAAAAAGGAAAGGTCACTGATTTCTCTCACATCTTTAGCATCAGAGGTCCACCTCACAACACTCTTCCATGTGAGCTGGTAGGAACAACTTTTTCTGGTACTGAATGTGAGTGTTCAGGAGTTGGAGGAAGGAGAAGAACCACTTACCTCACGATGGCCTTGACTGCAAAACGAACCACGGTGGAGAGCAGGAACAGAGGAGTGACCAGGATGTGGAACAGTGACAGGGATGCAAATGCCTGGGCGGGCTGCAGGGGCTTGTCACTGGTGTATGCATAAGTCACAAAGGTCTGCCACATCAGGGAAAGAGCATGTCAGGACAAGGACTCTTGAACAAGATGAACAAGGACAGCAAGCAAAATATTTTGCTCAGCTAAGGCTAAGAACAATCTAAGTTCACTGGGAATCAGGATAAACTGAAGAGAAAGGTGTGTTCTGTTAAAACAAAATAGATTTTAAAATCTTGCCAGTGATTTCAAGAGGTTTACATGTTGAAGAATGAAAGTTTTCAATTTTTACAATTTTTCAATTTTTACAATTTTCATTGTAAAATCTAGCATTTGATCACAGCTTTGTAATTGACTTTAGGGTTTACAGGAAACACACAACCCAGAAAAAAACCCATTAAGAATCTAACAAATCTTGGGTTGTTTTTTTTTTTCACAGATGCAGAATTCTGGTCATAAATGTTCCAATTCTTGTACACACTCAGCATACTCTGCCCCCAAAATTTGGTCTATGAGAGCTCCTTACTGACCAGCATGGCATAGTTCCTCTAGTGCATGAGGCTGAGACTTAAACCTGGAGGACAAGCAAAATTTATTCCTCTTTAAACTGCAGAGTATCCTTTCTAGAAAACTTTAATGGTGCCTCATAATGGATTTTGAAACAGGAATTTATTTTGCTGCTAAAGAAAAAGAGAAGACACTCAAAATCCCTTTCCAAAAGAGCTTTTCAAAATGAGTCCTCTTTCAATTGCAATGGTCTTTCTTTCTCTTTCTTTCTCTTTCTTTCTCTTTCTCTTTCTCTTTCTCTTTCTTTCTCTTTCTTTCTTTCTTTCTTTCTTTCTTTCTTTCTTTCTTTCTTTCTTTCTTTCTTTCTTTCTTTCTTTCTTTCTTTCTTTCTTTCTTTCTTTCTTTCTTTCTTTCTTTCTTTCTTTCTTTCTTTCTTTCTTTCTTTCTTTCTTTCTTTCTTTCTTTCTTTCTTTCTTTCTTTCTTTCTTTCTTTCTTTCTTTCTTTCTTTTCTTTTCCTTTCTTTTCCTTCCTTTTCCTTCCTTCCTTCCTAGATGTAATGATTTTTCTTTCTTACAGTAAAAAATTATTTTTCTCTTTGGTTTTACCAATCCACCTTCTGGGAATGAAAACTTCCAGTGTCATGTTCTTCTACAGTTAGCAGAGGCACCTGAATTCATCTGCTGGTTTTTTGAAGAATAGGTCCCACAATAACAATGGTGCTATTTCTTCCTTTTTACACTCCCTCTCCCCACTTTCCTCTCCCTTTTTAAAAAGGAAAACTGAAAAAAAACCATTTCTTACTGCAAGAACAGCTGCTATTGGTATGGCTGCATTCATAAAAACTGGGAAAGAGAAATAAAATAAGCATCAGATTATAGGAAATAAAAAAAAACCAATTTTACAGTAACTGTATGACACTAAAATAATGGAGTTATTTCCAATTCAAGTAATTAAGACTCCCAAAGGAAAATTAGTCTACAGGAAGAAATTTCCTTCCCTGATAGTCAGAGATCTTAAACACACCAACAAATAAGCCCTAGAATTCTCTCATTTGTTCACTCTACTAAGCTGGGATAAAAATCATTATGTGCACAATTAATATGAAACACAACTAAAATATTACTCAACCCTTCTGCATTGCAGAAAACACAATTTATATGAAGAAAATATAATTTATCTTTGCTGCTGTCAGAGCTGCCAATATTACCTGGAGCCTTCTTACTATAAAGCAACTCTTAATTGTAATGTCACAATGATGGTAAGAGAAAACTTACTGCAAAAAAAACTCCCAACAATATGTATTTTATCCTTTTGAATTTCTGTGCTATGTATTTATCATGCCTTTTTATTTTAATGACATTACACACAGACAAAAATGTCACAGGCACAGCTGTATCTCTCTTTAACTGAAGTTGGGAGGAACGTTGACATGAAAAACAGGATAATTTTCCAAGTCCTAAAAGCTCAGTTACTTACTGGAAAGAGATGTATGAAGTGCAAAGGTTTTGAGACTGGTGAGCTCTTTCATTCTCGTTTCTTCCACACTTTTACAAAATATGTGCTCCCAGGCATAAAGCTTTAATAACTTAATGCCTTTGAGTATCTCATTGGTTTTCTTTAATCTCTCAGTAGAATAGTCCTTCAGTTCAAGAGAAAACCAGGGAAAAAAATTTATAACTGTTTGTAGTCTTATTGACAACCCTCTTTTCCCCTCACTTCTGTTGTTAGATTAATTTAAAAAATAATTTTGTTCATTTGTGATTTTGTACAGGTGCCATACTAAGAGGAAGAATATAAAATTTCATTTTCTTTGGAGGTATTAAAATATTTGCAACCACTAGGGGAAATGGTGTCCATAACCACAGACAGAAAACTAAATGGGTGTATTTGCTGATGCAAGAATCATTCTGGGATCTAGTTGTAAAAATAAGTGAGATATTTATCAATGTATTTAGCTAAATTCCCCTCATCAGAAAACAGTAATAGTAAGTTTTGGTAAAATCATAATCCAAAAGATGCTATGAGTCAGAGGAAGTCAGAATAGAGCAGTAGGAAAGTGAGATTATTTCCAAAACTATGCAAAGATAAGTTCTCTGTACAATTTTTACAGGCTACAAAAACGGGCACAACTCAACAGGATTGAAGTGTGCTGGCAATTAGATCCATGCATCAATAATTTGCGTATTGAATATTAAGATAAAAAGGATCTCTAAATATTTGGCAATTTAAACATCAAAGGCTTATTTTAAAAGTTCAAGGGTCACAGCAAGAAAGTTAAAAATTAGACAAAAGAGCAGAAAACATTTCTAACTGGTGAACTAAAAGAGGCAGAAAAATAAACTTACAGCACTGAAGAATTTAGATATGAATACAAAATAATCCAGCAGTGCCAACGGATTTTTAGAAAATACCAAAGCTTAGGCAGAGAGTAAAATGTCTCTAGACTTTACAGAGGGAGGTTGTGCACATTCTTTAATACTTTTCTGCTATAATTTATCAGGTTTTTGCACTGTTTGCTAACATCCCATGAAATACAACATCTGCATCTGGGAATAACACCCTTTCATGGAGTGGAATTCAGACAAAGTGGTGCTAGTTGCATTAAAAATACTCTTTGCAGAGAAGGCAGGTCAAGGCCCACATACTTTTTTGAGATTCTCTTCTGACAAATTGTGGGGAAGGAAGAGACACTGAGCCACAAAAAAACAGACAGGGAGGGACAGTGCAACTGAGGGATGGCCTGCCCAAATGCACACAGTGGTTTTCACTAACTAGAAGAACAGAACCCAGAAACCCTGTTCTCATTTCTGGATCACAAATATCACTGAATTTCTGGATCACAAATATCACTGAAATAATTCACTTACAAGAGTGCTCTTCTGAGCCTCAGCCAGCTTGGTGGCTATGAAGTACTGGATGGGAGCTAAGAGCACGATGACAGCAGCCCCAACCAAGGCACTCACTCCCAGCAGGTTATAGAGGAGGATCACACCCATTATTATCTGTGAAGAGAAAAGCATCACAGAAAAAAAAAAAAAAAAAAAAAAAAAAAAAAAAAAAAAAAAAAAAGAAAAAAAAAAGTAGATTTCAATATGCCAGAACCACACCAGGAGAAAAATGTTTGTTCTTCGAATAAACACTTAAATGGTTCATAGGAATCAGCTGAGCCCATACTTCAGGAGGTCACATTTGGAAAGTGTGGGAAATAAACCCAGAAGCCTTTCTTTTTGACATTAACTAAATAGTTTGTGTTAGTGCCTGGTAGTTCTAATTCCAGACTGGGTTTCCACAAAACTGATGGAGCACTAAAATGATGGTGCTTGCCCTGAGGCATTTTACAGAGCTCCTGGCCTCAAGTCTTGTTTACACTAGAGCTCCTTACCTCACTCTGGAAGCATTCAGAGGTCTTAGGGCTGTCATGGATCACAGTTGCATTGTGCTGTACTGTCCCTGTGCAACTGCAGGCAGAGGGACATCACAGACAGGCACTGAAGCACGAAGCAGCTGTGCTGGGGCTGACACAATCTGAGCTTGGGCATCAATACCGTGCAGCCCTGGAGGAAAATGCTGCCTTAGCCCTGCAAAGGGCTTGGGAGCACTTCCTACAGAAGGCTACCTGGGAATGGCTCTGGTGTGACTCCTGTGATTCTGGTTCCTGAGTTAATTCAAGCTCTGCTATATAAATATCTCTATTAAAAGCTCGACTTTGGGATAGAGTGATGTCCTCAGTGATGAGGGCATACCGAATTAGTTGCATATCTCATACTTTTATCTCTTAAACAAGTCTGTCTTTAAATCTCTCTTCTTAATTTTACAGAATCAGAAGTAAGAATCAATGGTATTTAACATTTTTAAAGCAATATTTAGCTTTTCAGGGTCCCGTGCTGCAAATTACCATACCTTGCCATAGCAATCAGATCACCTGTTCATCTAAATAACTTTCAAAGTATTGATAGCAACACTTCCATCCACTTCACAGGATGTGAAACAGTGAAATGAAACCATATATATTATTTCTAATTTCTGTTTCCATGTAGCCTTTTTTGCCTTTTTTCATAAACTATTTCATGACACTCTAAACCCTACCTAACCCATTAGTAGTAATAATTACTGACTAATAAAATAGATTACTGATGCAGCTTCAGGAAATTCAGCAAAACAGATCTACTATAAGAGTTGGTTCTACCCCTTTAAAAAATTCTTTAATGTCAGTGGGATCACCATCAGATAAGGACCATGCCAAACACACCCTGAGATAAAATTCTGAAGAGGCAACAGGAGTCCAAGCTTCAGGGAAAATTAGCATGTCTCAGGTCATTAAGTCATTGGCATTTTTGAAAATTTCTTTTGAGCTAAATAATCTCAACCTTTCCTTCCTACAGATCTGCCTCCATTTCTTTCCCAGCCTTTTTAAGAAGCAGGTATGTTTAGTGACTAAGTTGCTTAGATGAGGGCTCCTCTGAGCATTGTCAGTGTTCATGTCAGTCATGGAGCAGGATTCAATTGCTGTTGGTCCTGCCACAAAACCCAGTTACAAGTGGACACTGCAGAAACAATGCTTAGGGCTGATGCCAGGTGGCAAAATAAAAGCAATGGATTTGTGTCAGCAGTGGAAGAAATATGAGCAGGAAAAAGGATTGCAGGTCCTCATTCTTCAAGTCACAGACATGGAAATCCTGCTAAAAAAACCCTCTCTCTTCACTGGCCCTTGAAAAGATACCTTTCCAGCCCTTAGGGCACCTTTCTGCTTGCTAATCTTAGTGGGAAGTGCAAGTTCCCCTCTGGATTTTGTGATAGTGTCCCAGACATGCACTCTCCTCAGCCAGGCTGGAGTATCTCTGAAATCAGACCCTAACTTGGATGCTCTACCTGAACAGGCATTGCCCAGAGATTGGGGCACAGGAACAAGAACCACATTAATTGGTTGGTTTCTATGGCAACCAAGTTATTGATTTGTCCCAGTGTCATCTCTCCCATGGACAAGTTGGATGTAGAAAGCCTCAGGATCTTATTATATATCATTGCCTGTAAGAAAGGGGAAAAAAGGAAGTTACTAAAATTATGTAATTATGAACGACCAGTAGCAGTGGGGTGTTTCAAACTGCATCATCAGCCTTTACCTAGGACAGCCCTTCTCCCAGTCTCTCACCTGAGACAAAGAGAGATGGAGACAGAGTGAGAGAAAGCACAAGAGAGAGAACTGACTTTAAAAAACTCCAGTTCCTCTTAAAAGGTTTGTTGCTTAACGCAGACCTAAAATAGAACAAAAAATTACAACAAAACATCAAAATTTAAGAAATTGGCCAAAGAACCTTTTTAATAAGCATTTGGTGAGCTTGCTTTCCTGTGACACTGTCTGTCAAAAAGATCCTTGTTTCTGATAAGACAAGTAAATTCATGCTCTGAAGTTTGATCAGAGTGGATATATATTCCTTTGGGTTCCTCTCCATTATCTGGCCATTCCATTCCATAAATTTTGTAGGAGTTTAACAGGGTTTCAAATTAATCAGGGCTTACATCTACTGAATTTTAAAGGCAAATATTGTGAGCCCAGTTTGCAGTTATGATCAAACATCAAATGCTGCAGCTCTAAGGAAGTTTTTAAAATAATTTGTCCTTTTGGACCCATTTTCTTCATTAATAAAGTATATCCTGTAGAATTAATCAGAAATGCCTGGTGAATTATATCAACTGCATATGCTCCTAAGAGTCTCAATTTTGGTAAGTGGGAGTCACAAAAAAGAGTCACAAAAAGGAAATAACCAGGAGCTCTTTCATCCCCAAGTCTGCACCATCTATCCTGGGAGAAGGCAGAAAATGTTTGAAGCAGCTCCATTAATCAGAGCAAGTACAAAAAAAAAGCTTCCATGCTGAGACGATATTCCCATGGTTAGTTACATCTGGCAAATCATCAGTTCCAGCTCCTGGATTGCTACTGCTGCCTGTGGAGCTTGGTCTGTGCAGAGCCCTGCTACACTCCCCCACGTGCTGGGCTGTGCTGGCTCCAGTCCACAAACAGGGCTCTCACAGAGGGTTAAGGGATGCTGGGGTTACAGACACAGCCCTGCAGATGAATCACTCCCGTCCCATCCCACAGGGCTCTGTGCTAAAGGGCATAAATATCCAGAGTCGCCACTGCCGACGCACGCACAGCGTTCCCATAGAACAAGCACACTCTGCAGATGGCTCTGTCCACAGTCAGCAGAAGCAAACTCATAAGCAAATGAACAAAGCAGATGCAGAGCCAAAATGACACTGCTGATCTTAATCTATCTCCCATTGTATGCAAAGATGTGTTTTCATATGCATGGGGTTTTATGGGTGTTAAACTTCCAACAGGTTAGAGTGGTGGGATTAGTTTTTAGCAAAAGGAATTGGTGCCAGCAGTTTGCCCGCCCTACTTTGTCCAGTTTTCTGTATAAAAATACAGTACATATCTTCTCTGAAACCATCATTTCAAGCTCAGTCTTCAGATGAAGAACGAGACAAATGAAAGGACAAAGCTGCAGCTGTTACTAGTGAATCTCCTGGCAGATCTTTGCTCACCAGTAAGGCACCCCGGAGGTTGATGCCAGTCTCTGTAGTCACATAGTAGGAGGCCTGCAGGAATGTCCTCTGCAGGATAAGAGCCAGGAAGAGAAGGACTGCCAAGACATAAACATTCCTGAGGAATTCCTCTGATGAAAGGTAGGAGTTTGATGGATCCTTCACCTGAAAAGAAAGGAAAAAATTATGCAGGTGCCATAGGAGAGATTGTATATTCCCTCCTATGTGAGAAGCTGGAAACAAGCAAATTTAATCATTGCATTGGAATAAAACATATTGCTGGTGTTATGGGAAAGTTATAGAAATCAGATTTCTCTCACTGACCTCTACATCAAAATCATTTGGATACAAATTTAAAACTCTGCTCCTGTTCCAAAGACTGAGGATTGAGATGCTTTAGCAGTTCTAAAATTGTTCAGTTTTAGCAGGAAAGGAACAATAAGGTCACCATGTCTGCCTTGTCTTTAGTTTCCCCATCAAATTGTGGTGATTTGTAGAATAGAAATGCTACTTAGTAGAAAATAAAGCTCATTCTACCTGTCCCACAGAGAAGCCACAAGAAAATATTTTTTATTATATGGGATTAGTTATTTATGTTGCATTTGCATATAATGGAAACAATTTCTTCCACAAGTATAGTCTATTATAGCCATAAATTCTGAATAACATTAGATTATACATGCCAGTATTCCACACACAACGAAATTTAAATGCCTCAATATGGAAGAGAAAAAAATTTTGTTTAAAGCCCTTTGTTTTCATTTTCTAGTTTTTGTGTTCACTGTTCTGCTCTGTTTCAGGCAGAAAAGGAAACAAATGTACCAAAATACTCCAAGGAAGACTGTTCCTTTGGTATTTCCGACCCAGCTGGAAGCAGGATGTACTGGAATTCTTACAAGGGAAAAAAAAAAAAAAAGAAAAATAAAAAAAGAGAAGGAAGGAGCCTGTTCCACTGAAATATCCAGTCTGATTCTCAGATGAAAGGTATGGGCAATATAAGAAATAAAGCAATCTGCCCAAGAGTCCTTGAAAAAAGGGTTGCTTAAGTGCATGAATGGTGACATATATATATTCAAAAACCTCCCTTTTAATACTCTGCTGCATCTAACTTCCCCTTGTTTTCATAGTAGGGATATCATTAAGAATATAACACTTGTATATAGCTTTTTAAATGTATATAGAGTTCTCAGGAATTAAGGCAGAATAAGCATAAAATTAAATGTATTTACATTAATTATAACTAGAGAGAATTTAAAGGAGAAATGTTTAATAGCAAGAACAACCGAGAGAAAGTTTATCAAAATCCATAAATTAAAGGCACATTCATTCTGAAATGTATCCAAGAAAAACAGTGACTGTCAGCAAGCCAAATGCTTTCAAGATCTCCAATAATTTCAATCTTCCCTTTAGCCAACGCTCATTAAAACTTTAAAATACCACAACTGAAGACACTACACTGAAGAGGACAAAAGATAAAGGAAGCAGACAAGGTACAGATTCCTAAATCTGAGATCCAGAAATTATTTTCAAGCTTAAATGCTTTGTTTGCTCACCATGCAAAAAACCCCAACATTTTTGAAGGCACAAAAATGTGCCTTGTAACTCTGTGGCGCAAATCCTGCATGTGCAGGTTCAAGGATGATAAAAAGCTTTATTTAATAAGCTGTACAATTAAACTCTCCTTCAGTGCAGGAATGTCTCAAGCCAAACTGAGATCATCAGTCAAGAAAATTAATGTCAAGAGTGAGCAGCCAAGAAAAAGATATATGGATAGTGATGATAGTCAAATACTTTATCTAGGGAGGAAAATGCTATTCCATTATACACCTATCTGCTCATTCAGAGATAAAACACTCCAAAAACTGTATGGAGATGTTTCTCTGTCACAAGACAAATGCAGGAAAATGTCTGTGTCTTCTCTGCTCTCAGTAAAATAATTTCACCTATATATTTTCATTAGTTACTCATAAATTCTTTTTCTTGTGATAGAAAATGTTCTGTATCAGAGGCTTGCTCAGCATTTAGATCTGATCTCTGAAAGTTCAGTCTCAGTGAAACTTGAAATGAGCATTGAACTGGCATCTCTTGTGCATCTCTAGTATCAGGAACACCATTGAGTAAAGTGGATACTTTTCAATTTCTCAATATGTGCCAACACAGTTCATCACAGCAGCAATCAATACAATCAGCCACAAACAGGGACTGGCTACTGTCAGCCTCCCAGTATAATAAGAGATTTGAGAGAACTCAAAACTGTTGGTGAAACATAAACTGACAAATGGACAGGAATTAAGCAAAATTCCCGGGCTGGATTCATCACTGTGTTACCACCAGTGTGTGTCCTGCCTGAAACAAACAGGCACAGTTGAAGAGGAGCAGAAAAAAGAAGTTCCTTCTTCGCAGAACTGCTGGGATGACTCCATCAAGACAGACAGCTGGGGAGCTGGAGGGAGCCTCCACAACCTGTGTTCCATTTCTACCCAAGTCTCTCATTGCTCAGGTTTATAACTTGACTGTCTCTCATAACTGAAATATTCAATTTACTTGAGAGAAACAATGAAATAACACAGTGATGACTACAGACCTATCAAAGCATGCAGCCAGCTGTCTTAAACACCTGATATGACTCTAAAACTACTACCAGAGCCTTTCAATCCACAATGTCAGGTTACCTTTTCTGTGGTGTTTGTATTATTGGTTGTATTCTGGAAGCCCTGGACAATGCCAGAAATGCAGAGTGGCCCAGCAAAGCCCAGCAGGTCGGCCAGGTAGCGGAAGGTGCTGCTGAGCAGGATTGGCCGTCCAAAAGCGCTGTACATGGCCAACCAAATGGAGGGACTCCGGTTGGGGTGGTCCTCCACCTTTTTCTGGAAACACAAACAGGTACCCAGTCAAATAAGAGAAACCTCCCAGGCTTTATATGGCATCGTTCCTGTCTGGATGCCCAAAAGGTTCCTGAAAGGTGGTTTAGACCAGGTGAGGCAGCAAATTTGCTGCAATTATCAACAGATTTCCAACGTTCTTCACAGCAATTTCCAATTCTGCCTCCCCTTGGTAACAGCAGTTTCTCACCTCTATATCCCACCACTTTCCTCAACCTGTGAACACAGGAATGCAAGCAAGGATTATCATCCTGGCAGGCAGCCATTGTCCCTTGTCACATGTGTGCTCAGGGAAAGGTCTGGCCTTTCAGCCTTTTGCTCACATGGGTAATCCTGGTTTCATAAGCTGTAAAGGCTTCTGATTGCAGAAAAAATACATGACAATTACAAAAATATTGTTTAATTTGATTTATCTGGATTTTTTCCCATCTCTTTTATGCATTCCATGATGACACACTTCAACCAATAACTGTGCTGAAAAAATGAAAGCAGCGCTCCAGGATGGGAGGGAAGATTAAATCAACCAAGGGTCCTTTCCAGCCTTCAGATCTGTGAATTTACACAGTATCACAGCTCTTGGCTAAAACACCAACCAGCAGATGTGGCTTTGTGTAATCAGAAGAGTTCTGATATCCCCGAGGTCCTTTCAGTTTAACAAAGGAAGAGTTCTACTGACCAGAGCCGTGCTCTGCAGCATGCTTCCTTGCACTTCGGGCAGCAGCTTTTGACACTTTACACAAGCATCTGTCATTTCTCAAGTAGCACAGATGCCTGCAAGCTGCAAGCCAAGCCAAGCTCTCTTGAGCATTCACAGAGACATTTTAAGCACAGCCAAGCAACAACCACCCCCTGCCCCAACAAGTCCACCAAAGAAAAAGCAAATGTGCCTGTATCCTGCCTGGCTGTCTCATATCTTTTTCCCCCCCTCTTTTCTCAGTTTTTCCCTTTTATGTCATTTCCACAGTGAGATGGATTATATGCATGGTGCCAAAAATGTGCAGGTTTATCAGGTGGCTGCCAGAGACTGGGCCAGGCTAGTGCCAAGGAGCTTAGGAAGGAGAAATAAGCATCATGGGGTCAAATTAGAGCTACCATTTCAGAAAGGGGTGAAAAGGAAACTGCTTCCCCTGAGGAGGGAAAGAGCACAAGGGCCTCGTGTGAGTTGCCCAGACAAAAGGCTCTGAATCTGTGGCCTAATGGGTTTTGAGTTTCAGTGCCCTAAAAGGATTCATCACTATCTTCAAATAAATGATTAATAACTTTAACAGCTTGGGAGCAGCTAAGCTAATTAATTAGATAAATGGCTGCCATCTTTTGGGAAAAAAAGTTTATATTGGTCTGGGCATTCAATTAATAGTAAATCTGTTAAATCGCAATGGTTAATCTTTATTTCTCTAACAATTTAATAGCCATTTTCACTGTTACTGCAATTCACACATTGGCCATCACTATATGAAATCTGTTTCCTTTTCATTGGAAAAAATGTTATTAAATTATCCAATTTATTGCAAACCACTGGCTTTTCTTCTTTTTTTTAAATCAGGAATTTGTATTAGCTGAAGCATGTAACGGGAAGAGGGGAGAAAGACCTTTCTCTAATAATTCCTTCTCCAGAATGGTCCTTGAATGTTACAGGCTTGCATAGAATGTTGTGGTATTAATTAACCAGTCTGGGATGCTGTTCTCAGCTGTGCCACTTGATTTGGTTTTCCTTGTCTTTGTCAACTTCCTTTCAAATTCCTGTAATTTTCTCTACCTTGGACACTCCACAGTTGGAATAAAGGGCAGTGAGAGAGTGCTTTATGATAAATCAAGTCACCTGTAAGGTGTGCCTCAGTAAATATGGAAATCTGACTGTTCCCATCATTCTGGAGCTGGCAGTATAAGCCTGGTGCTGAAGGACAATGCCCTGTCCCTGTGATTGATAGTTAACACAATTTCATTCCTCCTTTTCTTGGCCCTAATGGCTAAAAGCCATAGAGGCACATGAATAGCCTAGACATAGGAAACTAACAGTCCTTGAGTTTAAAAATTGATTATTCTATTAAATGCCCAAAAGAAAAGTTTTCTATTGCCCATCAGGACAAATTATACAGCATTCAGGCTAGTGGGGTAAACCAAATGTAATATCAATGTGCTAAATCTATTTTTGGATATGTGATATATGATGCACTGATATGTGGTGTGAAACATTTAGCCTGCTTCAATAGAAACTGAAACAAAAGCCAAGCAACAGTTCTGGAGGTTCACTTTTTTGGGGGGGGGGGGGGGGGGCGGGGGCAAGGGATGTAAATGGAATTATGTGAGAATTGATACTATTATTTCCATTTTCATAGCATGAAGAAGAGATAGCAAGACAATGTCTTGTGAGCTATCTCAAAGGCACTTCACAATACAGAGTATTCAAGGTCGTGTTCAGCTTCTTTCATTAAGGTATGAGAAGAAGAGTTTGGGCAGGAACAGGAGTTTTTTCTCTGCAGGGCTATGGAGCACAGCTGAGATCTGCAGGCACAGGCTGGGGTAACCCCACTTAATCCAGAGGGGGCTGTGGGGCTCCCCTCACCAGCAGGAGATTAGTGTAAAATACACACTTGGAGCAGAGGCAGTGGCATATCACCTCCTCCAGACTGCAGACCACACTCCAGTCTGAAGAATTTTCCTAATTCTGTGGCTGTTTTCTGGCCCACCCAGGCACAAGCCAATGCATTTCTCCACAGGAAGTGAGTCCCACTGCCTGGCTCCATGGATTTGCTTTAGCCATTTGGTTTACTTTAACTTTATCTACAAAATACCAGTTTACTTCAGGGTTGCAGCCTGTTTTAGAATAGTAGCACAAATGTGGTAGAGGCTGTGGTAATCTCAAGGCCTTAAACAACTACAGAACACAAAATACCTGATGTAAGGCAGCATCAGAAATGTGTGACTGCATATGTAACATTTATGCATCTATATGCGCATGATATGCACTGAGGGAAGCTACACACTGAAAGTTTGTGCTCATGCACAAGAGAAATGCATATTTACCTTGCCTTTTGGCATCTGAACTGCATTTTTGTGCAGGCACAGACAGTACCTGCAGATGTGAATGAGCTACAGACAAATGCTGGCACCTAGCTGTCGTGCCTGTCAAGAATGGCACAGACTCAGGTCCTTGGGGCACACAGGTTCATATCTCTCTTTTGCCTCTTTAAGGGTTTAGGTACCTTAAGAAGCTGGTCTAAGGGATGCACCTCTCCTAGGCTGCTGTGTAAAGCTGAGTTCCAAAAACTCAGCAGCTTTCTGCCTAAAGCAGCAGGATATTGATCTCTGGTCTCTGTAATCCACAACTGCAGAAGGAAAAAGAAGCAACCTATACCTATTAAGGTATAAACAATTGTACTAATAATTGTTTCATCTCAGAAGGCACAGAAAGGAGCCTGCAGCTCCATTAGCTGCTGGGAGCAAAGAGCTGCCTAAATGCATCCAGAAGTTTCCCTGCAAAATCCTGTCCTACCCAGAGAGTTTTCCCAACCATGCTTTCTGTACTGGGTCTGGCTCAGATGGAGTTAATTTCCTTCATCACAGCCTGTATGGTTCTGTGTTTGGGACTGGTGACTAAATCACTGCTAAGACACCAGTGTTTTGGCTATTCTTGATGTGTGGTTTTGTCTATTTTTCTGTCTAGAAAAAAAAAAGGTGAAAATGAGTGTTTCCAGCTGCAACTATGGACAGAACGTCTTACAGTTTCAAAAGTAGCTAAGATTTAAACAAATCTTTCACTGTTAAAATCTAGCAAGTGATCAGTCTGTTGTGGTTTTAGTTTCCAGTTGCACTCAGTTTGGCAACTCTCTCCTGCTATAAATTCACTTAAAACCAAACAGTAACTATTGGATTGGAACTTCCTACGCCAATGTTTCACCTTGGAACAAACAGTCCTAAGTTAAAAATTCCTAAAATGAGGATTTGATGAAAGCTGAAGAAATTCAAAGTGATACTTTGGCTTTCTAAAGCTGAACAGTGACATGGACACCTGTTATTACCTTTTGCTCCTCATAGGCTTCTTTGAGACAGACGTAATTTGTCAGTGCTCTCATTGCAATTGGCAGCTTCCCAATGGCCTTCAGGTCCACAGGTTTCTTGTGAGCAGAAATAATGAGAGTATTCATCCACCAATAAGTTGCCTTTGAGAGCAAATTGACAAATGGCTGCAGGAACCTCACCCCCAGATCCTGCAGATCCTCTGGAGGCTTTACTTTCTGAGGGTTCATGAAAAACACGTACCTCTGCAAAGGAGAATACAGACAAACACAGGCTCAGAAATTATCTTAATGATAGTAATTTTTAGTAAAAACTATGTGTAAGACAACCACAGTCTCAAATTTACTTTTAAAGGTAACTATATGTGGAATTTGTATGTAAATAGGAGCATTTCCATTTTGACAGATAACTGGCAAACAATTGAGCAACACTGGACAAGGATACTGTTCTGAACCCTATCAGTACCACCTATCTCAAGCTGAAAAACAGTAAAAATTAAATACTTGGAAATAATTTTATTTTAAATTATCATGGGCAAGAACTTATGCTAACCTAAAGATTCACTACATAAACAGTTCGTTAGCACTAACACAGCACATATTTTATAGATTGCACCCACCTATACCCTCCTCATGTGCACAAATATGCATCTATCTACACAAATATGTGTGCACTTTGTGAGGATAGACGCACACACACCAAGCCCAGGGGATATGTCAAGGACATACATTTTAAAGAGATTTAAATCACCACTGATATCCACAGAATTAACCAAACCTTTATGGCTAAGCTAAACTTGGGCCTAAAATTGACACAAGCCAGAATTCCTGGGACTAAGGAGCCATCTTCACCTCTATGATGCCACTGATATTTTTCTAGATCCTGAGGAGAAGGCACATACCCTGACTCGGATGACATTGATCTCCACAGCCATCAGCAGCCCATAGAGGATGACCATGATTCCAGTGATGCAGAAACGCAGCTGAGAAAAAGGCACCCCATCCTGGCAGTATCTGACAAGCTTGATGGTTTTGGTGACAAAGGCCATTATCCAGTAAAGGAACAGGGCTGTAAAATAGGTGCATGTGCACAATTTAAAAATAAATCAATAAATAAGTGTAACTACAGCATTTTAGCTTCCATGGCTTGATATGGTGCACCATATCAAGTGATCCTCTCTGTCACCAGTCACTGTTTTCTTTCCTGGGCCACAGTCCTTCAAACAGATCCACAATGGCAGATCTTCACATAGGTACAAAACTCCACTGAAGAGGACTTAATCTGAAGGGGAACTTTGTTCTTATAGTGAAGGAAAAGGCACACAACTTGACAAAAGTCATATTGCCTCTCAGAAAAAGCAGAATGCGTCCCAGTGAGAATATGGAAATGAGCTCATTTGGAAAAAGGGTTTATGGATTTTAGTGTTAGCCTGCATCCTGGCTGGTATCTGTCAGGGCCTTGTTCAGGTGGTTGAGGTACAGGCAATTTGTACTATGTACTTGTATGGAACATTATTCTGTCACATCTGGTCTGACCGTCTCCTAACTGACAGACCAGATGGGATAATCTTGGAATCAGCTGCAAAATATGTTGAGAAAGAGCAGCATCTGCACAGGAGTTTGTGGTCAGATCATTATTCAAAGTGGCCTTTTGAAACAGCCCTTTTGAATGCAGACAAGTTTTTCCTCAAAATTATCAACCATGTTAAAAAATACCCAAAAGCTCATGATAGAAATGACACAGGCATGCAAGGCTTTCTCTTTTGGAATAATTTTAAAACTAGTTTTCAATGTGTACCTTATGAAAGGTGCAATAACTCCTATGATACTACCATCTCTGCAAGAGCAGAGAGTTATTCCTCTCTGTTTTAATATTCTCACACATTCCACCATCCTCCTCGACCTACACAAGCTGAGTTTGGCTAAAATACTGGGATTTGTAAGAGGACATAAATATCAGACGTAGACTTACCCAGCAGTAACTTTGGAAAGTTGGATGTTTCAATATTATGGTAATAGACTATGGATACAGTGGCAGCCACAAATCCCATTATAGCTGGTAGAAAGAGATGCAGGTGGCGAGATTTCATTTGTCTGAAAATAAAAACAATATAAATTAGTGAATTTAATGCCTTTTTTCACAATTGTGTGAAACCATAAGTGTTTTGCTAATCTATTGAAGAGGACAAACACGAATTTCTAGAGACAAAAATATTTTTGTCCTCATGAGTGCTTAACTTTGACCAGTATTTTCTTGCTATAATAGCCTGAGAGAAGAATAAATGTTAACAACGGCTTCACCTTCATCCCATTAAAACCTGGATAGTTCACAAAAGGATTCTATGAACTTTCTGGGGTAAAACTTCCTCATGCCTTACTAGCCAGCTTAACAGACATTAACACTGTACATTAACAAATGCAATTAGCATGATTATCCACCAAACTCTGCCACTTACGTGTCGGAAACAATCCCCTCTGCTATTTCACACACGTGCACGAACAGCAGGGTGAACGTCAGGATCCACCGCAGGTTGTGCCCAGGGAAGTGCAGCCAGGTGTTGTGGTGAATCTGCACTTTGGAGCTCTGGCTTCCCCAGCCTGGGAAATGATAGCAAGGAAAGAGAAAGCAAGTCAGTGACTGATCTGCTTATGAGTTTTCTGGGCCACACTTACATGCAATCCATACAAACCCCCTACAGGCTGAGACACTGTGGGTGTTGTTACTAGAAAGATGACCCAGGAGTGTCTCAGTTGCCCCATAATTTAAATAAAACCCGGAAGACAATGAGACAACATTTTTTTCCAAATTACAATCAAAGAAAAGTCCTTCCTGGCCAAGAAAAATTATAAGAAAACAACAACAAAAGAAACAACCCCAAGTGGCACCCTCATACAACAGGGACTGACAAGAGCTGAAGTGATGGCATCCTCACACCTTTCACAGTCACAGAAAGAGCGGGAAAAATTTCCAACTGATATAAAAGTTGCATCCTCAAATGTGGCCTCAAAGAGATGCATTTACTTGAAACAAGTGACATTTATTATCTGTTTCAGGCCTGGCTGGGAGTACAGTCTGAGTGGAAGCTGAACAGTGATTTTACAGCTTCTCTCCCTCAGGTGCAGCCCAGGCCTCTCCATTGCTGGCCCCTCAGAGCTCCCAACACAGCTCCAGAACTCAAATTAAACAAAAAGATTCAACTTCAAGCCTATTTCCCTGTCATCACCTCAGATGTCAGCTGCCCTTTCCAGGCAAGATCCTCTCTGTGGCCAGCAACCCAGCAAGAGGTGGGGCACAGAGGATCTGCGGGAAGGGACAAGGCCTGACCCCAGGCTGGCCTCTGGTGTGGTGAGCCTCGGCCTCCATCTCTTCCCGCACAGGTACGGGGCTGTCCTGACTCAGTGGGCCCAAAAGTCCCTCTTACTGTAAAGCAAGACCTGGAATTCCCTGACAGGCTTCCCAAAGCCTGTAGCGAATCCCAACAACAGCACATTTTGGGGAAGTAAAGAAACCAAACAAAAGGAAACAAAACTAATTCAGTTTAAAACCCAGGATGTGCTTTTGCTACACTAGGATGCAGTGCCTAATTGTGCTTGGAGGCTCACCAGGTGACTCAGGAACACATAAACCAAAACCTAAGTGTATTCATTCTTGGAAACTGTCAGCATTTCACCATTTCATCCTTGGTTAAGACACAAAATTCTTCAAGAACAAATTATTCTCTCTTCTCCATAGCTATCTCAAGCATTTTCTGTAGTTCTCTAAGACTTTCCTAATCTATTGCAAGACTTTCCTAATCTCAAGCACTTTCTAAGTTCTCTAAGACTTTCCTAATCTAATGTGGTTTTCTTTGACCTTGCTCCTGTCTTTGTCTCTCTCAAGATGCTTTTTATTTTTTCTTTGCCCACACATCTGCACAAACACAGCTTATCACCAAATTTCTGGTTTGGAGTCAGTCTATACCATGGACTCCAGTTGGCTTTTAATGCTCTGTTCAACAGTTTGTCCTGATAATTAGCATAAAAATAGAAAACAAAGAATTACATACTTATATAAATAGCACACAATTTAAAATACTATATTGTTTCCTAATATTGTTATGAAATAGAGGGAATGTTCAGTGGCTGCAATACTATTTCAAAAAGAAATGGCTAATACCTCTAAAAAAATTGAAGCAGCACTTAATGTTAGAGTGTTCTAAAATATTATCTTTGCCCTCAGACCTTGCATTGTACTTTCATCAAACACTACTGCACAAAGCCCTGTGCTTCGAGCAGGACCTGCATCTCACCTCAAAGGAAGAGCCAGCACTGAGGTAAAAAATCCAGCACTGTTGGAGAGAGTTTCCATAACCCTGGGGTTTCTTTCTAGTCTTTATAATTTGTTAGAATTTGTTTCTTATTCTCTTGCTTAATTATTTAATTAGTTTTAGTCACTGGATCAGGTCACAGTTAGGTACAGAGTGTTTTAGCCCACAGGTTCCTGTAGCATTTTATTCAACTGCTTTGGAGTCTTTTTGCATGATGAAAGCCCTTAAATATTATGTCCAAATACCATCTCAAATTCAAATCTTCCTTGTGGAAGAAATGCATTCCTGTGCATCTACACATGCAACACCAGGAAAATAACATGGAAGAGCTGACATGGCATTTCTCATGCAGTTGTCAGGAGAATATTTATTTTCACTAATACTTTTGATGGTTATTCAAGTCTCGTAATCTCCTATGATCAGTTAGAATGCCACTGTTTGACCTCTGTGGAAAAGTATTAAATTGTATTTATTTCACCACTGCAAATTAACTGGGATAAAAAGACAACTGTAGAAAAAACTATCATTAGAGTACCAGCTTAGATGGGTTTTTTTACAAGACTATGTGAGTTGAGCCCCTCCACTATCCTACATTCCTCAAGAGAAATTTATCATTTCTTATTTTTTATTTCTGTTGGGGAAAAAATCTCTATTGCTCTACTTTTGTTTACAAATGTTAGCAAAGAAGCAATTGTTCTTTATTAAATATTTCCTACACCTGTCCTAGCATTAGATCCAATGTGAACATTTTGGATATTCTCCGTAATGCAGGTAACTTCAAGGAAATTCACACCCACTGCCCTAAGTCTTCTAATATCTAATAAAAACAAAGGTTGCAAGTTGCCAATTTCAAATCTGAAGAAAACTTCTGCAGAGAGAAGTTTCACAGCAAATTTGGACCTGATCTTTCTGGTTCTCATACATCTCTTCATGCTGATTAGTTCAGATTTATATCCAAAATTCCCACATTTCAGCAGGTTGGCCTCACATCCTCTGGGTGAAGCCATTCTTCCTCTTCTTTTTTCAGAATTCATAAATACAAAGCATCCAATAGTTCCACCGAGCTCATGCAAACATGACTGAGTCTAATCACATGCTCGAGTGTTTGTGGGATGGCAGAGCTCCATGGAATAACTCACCAATGAACAAAATTGGGAAGGTGATAAACAGCAGGAAGACATGAGGGACCAAGTTGAGGGCATCCACAAAGCAGACATTCCTGAGGACACCAGCACTGATGTTGTAGGCTGAGGCATTGTCGTTACCACAAAACGCGAGCCTCATCTCTTCTGGAGGGTCTGGCTACTACAGAAATGAGAGAAATGTTGACTACCAAGAGTGCCAGCATTCCCTTTGGCTAAAGACTAAATAAATATAATAAAGAGAAAAGGAAGGAGCACACTGAACAATCCATAGAGAATAACACAATTGTATTTTGAAAATTACTTTGGGCCTTGTCAAATACAAGTACATTAGAAGGCTGTGTTTATATGACATTAGTATTGTTTATATTTTTATAATATGGTTTATATTTAGCTGCATTCATTATTTAAGTGCTATTTTTAAATACATTATGCTATAACTTCTAGTCCTCACTATAGGCACAAACACTATGCTTCAATAGCTCTGTGAGAATATAAAGAAAGTAGAAGATTTGAAAAATAAGTATTTGCATTTCTCATAACAAAACCCAAGTGGACATAAGTGGACCTGTGTGTTGCTGTTTCTTTGGTGAGCCAAGACTCTCTGTGCAATATCTCCAACAATCTGTTGCTCCGCATTCCCAGTGCAAGCTCTGAACCTTTGCTATTTGTGATCTGGCAGCTTTGCACTCACTAATATTTTCTATTCCTTCATTGTCACATAGAACAATGGCCACACACAGCAGACATTACAGAAAAATGACAAACTCTTAACCAAAGTAAGTGGTACTGAAGATTGCCTATGCAGTAAATAAGCATTTATGTTTGATCCTGAAAACCCTCAAACATGTGCTTAGACTCATCCCAGCAGTCTCTGACTTCCATGACTTCTAGTGAGATTATCTTTGTACACCATGATAAACTCCTGTGTTCGTGCTTGCAGAGCGTGGGCCATAGAGTGACCCAGAGTTATGGCCAGGTTCTGGCTTAAATCAACCTGTGCATCATTTATTATTTCAGTCTTCTGTACAAGAAGATGAAACAGACTGCAAACAAAGCCTTTCCTTGCTCATTTCTTTGCCTGAGACTTACATAGAGCAACACAGTACTGTAGAGTAAGTTGTGGAAACTCATTTATCCACACCCTTTCTCAAATTTTACATGCTAAAACAGAAGGAATGTATTTAATTAGTAAAGCACCTGTCTGCAAGAACGTTGGTATTAATAGGTTTTGAGAATCAGAACAAGATAGGGATGCAGAAAATGTATAAATGCAGTTTAAAAACAAAAAAAAAAGTTAAATAGGGAGAAAAATATTTCCTTCTTTCCTCATATAGTTATTAGTTCTGTAAGTTGTTTAAACAAGGTAATCATAACAAGGTAAGCATAAACTACACAGGTAGTCCCTTAGAGACAGAACAAACATACAGATCTTCACAAAAATATAGAATTCAAATAAGCATTTTAAACCTCTGCTAAACCCCCTGTTAGCTTTTAAGCAAGTTCTTTTTGGATCTGAAAATCACAACCCACATCAAAACCCACCAAAGAAGAGGACTTTCTTTGAAAGGACTGTGATAAATGCACTCCCTTTCCCAAATATATCTGTAGTTTATGGCTGAGATTTACCAGAAGTTAAGCATAACTCGCATTCAGGTACTCACTGTGAGGCAAAAGCTGAGGGTCAACTGACTCAAACTTCAGTAACCACCATCTGCTAACAGTCCATGTGCTGTAACACAATTTGATGGAGATTTTGGCCCATTCTCTATAATGAATAGAGTGATATGACCACTATCATTCTATAATTTTATTTTTATACCAAAATACACTCAAAAGTGCATAAGGCTAGTAACGAAAAATAAGCATTCTGTTAATGTGGGATCTGTCTGAATATATCAAGGAATTATTAGCAAAACAAATAAGGAACTTTTTAAAAAAATCTACACAGAGGTTGTTTGGGTTTAATTTGTGAAAGCTTGACATGTCTTCTTCAAGGGAAACATAATGATAATGGTAATCTCTTGAAAATCAGAAGTGCTGTTTCCTCATTTTTATCGAAGGTCAGAAGTCCAAGGGAGTTCTGCTGGGAATTTTCCTCCCTTTCCCACAAGGATGACTCTCTTCTGAGGCAGCATAAGATGCTGTTGTGGTCTAGTGGTTGGAGTGGTACTGAAAGGCAGGAGAATCCTGGGTTCAGATGACCACTGAATCATTTACTCCCTGTGTAGCTTTTGGCTTCTAGTCAAAAATCAATCTGGGAGAAAGGATGAAAACCACATCCAAGGGAAGCTAAGGGAACTGTTGTTTTTTTCCCATTTTTCTGGAAAGGAAATAGAATAGAGGTGACAAATATTCAAGTGAAAGACTATTAACTGCATGAAGAGTGTTTTCTCTTAAGTGGAGACCACCATCAGTTTGCAGAGGTTTCCTATCACACCTCAGACAACAGTTGCTAAAAGCCCTCATGCCAGATGCACCTTTGAAGAATCACATTTGAATCTTCACAAGAATGTGTGCTGGGCCTAGTCCTGTGATGGAGTATCACAAACAGTATAGTATGGAGGATCTAGTAACATTCTTAAAACCAATTGTCTTTTGCACATTGCCAGGACTGAGGTCCTATTAATTAATACTGATATCTACAGACAGTGCACATCATACTGGTGGTCTTTTTCAAGAGAAGGTAAGGGCAGTCTATTCACAATACTTCGGTTCATTTCTAAAAAAGAGAAGTAGAATTTAATTGCCTTCTCCTAAAAAGAGAGAGAAAATCAAGCTTAAGTTGGTTAGTTTGCAAAACTTCCCAGAAAATAAAAAAGATTACATGGCAAATGAAATGAGATAGGGCAATTGACACTAAATTCCTAAGCTTTTTTTATCAGAAAACCTCATAATGAATCAGTTTATCCAGTGACCATATTCATTAAACTTCCACAGGCTTAAAATCTATGAAAATATTCTGATCAGTGTGGTGCTGTTGTGCTGCCCCAATGTAGCTTTGGCCTCATAAAATGCCAAATTATAAAATGTACAACTTCCCTGTTTAACAGCACTCAGCTCAGGACACACATCCAGTACAGTCTGGCACTGATAGGGAATGGAGGAGATAAGAACTGTGGAAGCATTAATAGTCCAGTGAGCCTTCCTTCCTCCCTTCCCTCCTTTCTTCCACCCATTTTTCCATTTCCACTGTGCTGGGAATGAGCTGTGGCTGGAAGTGGAGGATTCATATTCTGCATCTGTTGGCATGTCCCACATTTCATAACACCTGCTGCTGGCAGTTCTCTGGATCTTCAAGAACGGTGTATGAAAACACCCTGCACTACCTTAGAGCTCTGAGAAATAATGTGATCTCCAGTGTGCCTTGTGGAGGGACAGGAACCACTCCATCCTTCCCTTCCCATCCATTTCTGGTTCAGAAGGCAGATCCCACACACCCTCCACAGTTTTGTTACTCAAACCGCCGGACCTTGCTCTGTTTTTTGGAAAACTTAGATACAGAGGAGACTCTGGAGGTGGAGACATGCACAGAACCATCACCCCCTGGAATAAATCATGTAGTGTAGTTCCTGCCTCTTGGCTCAAGTTTCCTAGATAAGGAAAATATACTGGATGAAGTTTTGCTGATATCAAAGGGAGGATGCTTTGCATTTACAGTCAATGCCCTTTGCTTTGAAGCTGAAATTAGCCATTGCTTTCTGCAGCATCAGGGCATGCCTCCAGAAGCTCATTTCCATTAGCCTCAAAGTTTAACAAGCTGAGTTCTTCTCCAAAGAAGGACAGAAAGAAAGCCCCTAAGGCAGAAGAACAAATCTTTGATTTCTCTAGACAGTACAGGGTATTTTTCAACAATGCTTTTGCAGTTCCACTAAAAATAACAAGAGTTGGACCATGACAAGTTTTCAGATGCAATCTCTCATCCAAGAAAACAGTGCAGCCCTCAGTCTTTTTCAAATAAAAATTTGATAATATAATGGCAAAATTTCTTGCGCCCACACTCAGATCCCATGGTTGGAAAGTACAGTGTAGCTACAGAAGGACACATTTTTAGGGCTGCAAACAGATTAAGCTTCAGGCTAATTAAAGAGTCAAAGTTGCACCTTTAAACAGCATTTCAGTATTGCAATTTAAAGAGATTCTAAGAATTTTAAAGAGTTTTAAAAGGCCTCAGCTACACTGACTTTTAATGAGCCCTAGTTTTGAAAGCTTTCACTCATAAAACTGACCCTGGAAATTAAGACAGTTTGAAGATCTTGTTTGCAGTTACCCAGTGAAAGAGAGAAAAGGTACCATGCCCCTCTTTCTCTACAATCGTAAGATTTCATGAAATTAAATGAAAATGTGAAAATTAAGAACAATAAATTAAAAACAAAAAAACAAACCACAAAATAAAGCCAAACCATGAAGAATTAAAGAATTGCAGTTGTGCTTACTGTTGTAACTCACTGAAAACTGTAGCAGGAAAGGAAGATGGAACACTTCTATGACTGACCACTGATCAAATTTGGTTCCCTCAATAAAAGTTAAACTATTAAAGTATTCTTTCTTTGGCTTTTACTCTACTAGTAAGAAAATTCTGGGCTTCAGTCAGAACTACATCTGTAGAGAGGGAAAAAGAGGTATCTTGCCCATGTGGGGAAGTGCTGTTTGTTTCTCTCCACACTGAGCTTTATGCAAGTACATAACTAAATACACTGAATACTTATTCTGTATTTTCCATCAAAAAATGACAGAATGTTAATCACACAGAACAGCAAAACTTTTAATGCTGAAGATCTTTGAATTAGGCCTAAGCAAATGAGAATACAGAGCTCACTCAAGTTTTCCCACCCTGTGGTCAAAGGTGATTTTCTCCTTCACAAAAATGAGGAGGCAGACTTTTTAGGCCACAGTATGTATGTGGGGAGAGATCAAAGAGGTAAAACTGGGCTGCAGAGCCACAGGAGGAGAAATTTGAAGAGATTTCTGTTGTAACAGGGATGGAAGAGATTAAAGCCTTTAATGCTCCAACTCAATGCATTCCAGAGCAGCAGCTGCCCTCCTACACCTGCCAGGACCCTTCCTTGGGAACACTGGAAACAGCACTGCCTGGAAGGGTACACAGGTGAATTAAGCAGCAAAGCCAGATGGGTTTATCACCTTCTGCAGTCTGCCTGCCTTGCTGTGGGCTCACAGTCCAGCAGAGAGCCACACAAGCATAGTTCAGCCTCACAATTAACAGTCCTAGTCAATGTGGCGCTGTTCCCAAGACAAGAAGCCCTGTTCACATCAAGCTCAGCATCACAGCTGAACTTCTGCAGTTGTCCTAATTTAATTCCCAAGCTGGCTTATGCAGGACTGTCTCAAGGACATAAACACAGGAGAAATGTCCAGCAGCCTCTCAGCAAAACTTTATCTGTGGGGCCCAAAGGAAGGGAGAGGCACTGGAAAACAAAGGCCTCTTCCTTTCATATGCATTGACCTTTCTCTAAGCTCATGCTCAGGTTGGAACCTTTGGAGTTGAAAGCTTCTCTACAGGAAGATGGCTTTGACTGGCCAACAGCAATGTCTGAACAAAATGGGAGCACTCTAACTGCCACATTGAAAACAGAAATTGTGTAACCTAAAAGTGAATACTCTGGAGAAAACAGATGAAGGGTTAGAATGTTATTTTGAAATTTGTTGGTCATCTGCAGTTATCGAACCACTACTTCTCATCAGGTAGCAGCAGCCATTCAGAATAACTGTTGAGGGGCTCATAAACTTATTTAAAAAGACAACGTTATTCATAGTCATTGCAAAAAATGGCTTTCCCAGAGAAAGTGTCACTTGCTTTTGAATACAGTAGGCCAACAAGTTATGCTGGGGCAACTGCAGCAATGTGGGTACATCACAGTTTGCTTCACTGCTAATTACAGCAGGAATGTTACACTTTATTATAATATTGCCAAGCATACTAAGTTTAATCTATCATTTCAGACATGGAAATGTAGTAATGGGACAAAGATCATCTGATAACAAGCATGTGCCATCTGAGGTTACCAGCTACATTCAGCAACCCAGCAGGAGTACCAAGTGCCAGGTAATTTTTTGTTTTAACACTTGTAGGCTGGAAGGCCTTCGTCTTTCTAAGTTACTGTAAAATTACTCACTTTAACTTCTGTCTTTATGAACTCTACAACTCATCAGAGATTCTCAGAGGTGGTTTTTCCTTCTCCCTTTGAGAATGGCCTGTGCAGAATAGTCAATATGAGCTAAAGCCATCAGCCAAACTTCACAGAGGAGGGGAAAGAACAATTAGGAGGATGGGCCCATGGTGGTACCAGTGGAAGGTAAATTTCAGCTCTCCTTTACATCATTTGGGAATCTGATTCCCGGTTGGTTTACTTTATTGAGGATGTGAACTATCTAAACAGCAGTTCACCCTTCAATGAAATAGCTAAAAAACCCCTCATGTCCTTTAAGCATTTAAATTTTTATGCTAGGGTCCACGTTACTGGCAAGTTAAGACTTCCTGGTTTTAGGCTAAGGTGGACAGATACAGTCATAAGAGAATAAACAGAAAACAGAACAAAAGTGATTCATGAACAAATATTCACTGTGAAGAGAAGTTTTGGGAAGAAAGAAAATAGGTCAAAGTCGTAAACATGGAAATGACAAAACACTGAACCTAAACACTCACAAATCTCATTTTAACAAGCATAAATGGGCAATCTCAGGGCACTAAGCCAGTTCATGAGATATATTTTCCATAAGCAATTCTGAAGAAGACAATGGGAAAATGGTAGATAATCTAAATTTCCATTAAAATTATGAGAACATCCTCACCAAGTGCAAAACTATAAGATTCCTAATTAAAGACAATTTAAGTACCTTAAGGGTCTTTTAAAGTGGACTTAAAAATCTTCATATTCAAGAGTTTGATCTTACCTGAATTATCACTCTGATCGTCATGCTCTGCAAGGTACTTATGACTACAAAAAAAATATGAGTATAAGTACACTCCTCAGGTGGAGCTTGTTTGGGGGAATAAGAATATTTTGAAAACATTTATTGCAGTAGTTCTGTTGTCCATACTTAAAAAAAAAATATATAAATTGATAGTTGCACTTCCTAATATATCTGTTTACAGAGCATACTTGTGTCTCAGTTCAGATCAAATTTCATTTTGGCATAGATAAAATGTGGATTATATGCCCATATATACATATAAACATGTATGTATATACATATGTGTATGCATATAGGTGCAGGGTGAAGAAAATACTCAGAGTTTTACAAAAGTACTTAGTTCTTATCTTCTGGATAAATCACAAAAGTAAAATTTGTCTTTCCTTCTGGAATTTCCCATAGTAAATTTTAACTAAGGACAAATGAATAATTTATAGCTTTGAATGGAAGGCCTAACTCTGAGGTTTTCCACAGATTTTAGGTTAGTGCTCTGAATATTTTTCCTTTCTAGGTTGAACCCTTCTAGTTTGCTCTTCTTACCTTCCTAAAAGCACTCTAACTCAGTGCTGCTGAGCTAACGGCAGAAAGCACTGTCCCTTTAAAATCTATTTTATCAAAAACGACCCAATACAAAATACAATTTTCTTTTTATTCCTTATTTAAGCTGTGACCACCTATGCTCTACAGACCCCTCTTCCTTGCTAAGCGCTGTCCCAGTTCCCCTGGGCCTCAGGATGATGAGTTACCTCTGGTGCTTGTCAGCATTCGCAGCGCTAACTGCCGTGTGCCACAGCCTGATCCAAACGGTGCTGAAGTCAATGCAAAGAATCTCATTGACTTCGGGAGCCTTCTGGATCAGGCTCCAAACACAGGGAAAATCACAACGGCAGTGCTGCTAAACAGGCTATTGGCACTGCAAAGCATTTCACACAAACATCTGCAGTGGTCTCACACATCTAAATACATCGCTTTTTTTTCTTTTTCTTTCTTTTTTGGAAAGCTTCTCCACACAATGCAATCCCTAACACCAGCGTGCTACGCTGCCTGCTGTAAAACCTTCGACTTCACATTGCCAAGACAGGACAGTTTAAAAAAAGAAACATAACCCTGTGAACAGCAGCAAAGAAAACATCAGCAGGAGGGGACGGTAAAGAGAGAACGCCTGCGAATGAAAAAGGAAAAAGAGATTGGAGTTGTAATCCCAGGAAAGAACGAGGAGCAGCCCTGTCCCACAGATATAAAGGGAAGGAGGAGGAGGAGGTGGTGGTTAGTGGGAGATAATGGGGGGAGGGTCATCGCATGCCCCGTTTGGTTGCTGAATGTTAGATCAAACTCTGCAGCTTACCTTTGTAAACACAACCCCAAAATACAACCCAAAGTGTCACTCGGTTGCGCTATGTGATCAATATCATCCCGATGGCAGGATTTTCCTCCACTTAGTGAAGCCGCTCCAAGCCCTGGAGTGGATTATTTTTAGGCTGGTGATGGGAAGATCAGCTGCTGCCTCCTATCGAGTTTCCAAAGTGCACAAACTCTTCTTGCCTTTCTCATACGCTGAAGGGGGCAGGAAACTGGGAAGAGACAGGCAAGCAAAAGCACCAATTTTTCGCCTCCTGAAGCTACAGTCCCCTGGGATTTCTTCTGCTTGCTTTTATTTTCATTTTTCCCTCTCTGGAGCAGTAAGATTCCAAGAAGCTGCATTGCAGCACATGGACTACTGGCAGATGGCTATTCTGAAGTAATTGATTTAGACAAGGTAGTCTAACTTTTGGCAGGCTTGCAGAAATTCAGCTTTTGATTTCTATGTAATTAATCTTGGATAATTTGAATTTGACAACATAGTTTTGCATGTCTTCCACTGTATTAAGCAGAAAAGTCTACTCAGTTATTTTACTTTACTCACTTACCTAAGTCCCTCCAGCTCTTCTGCTTAAAATTCTGACCACATCTCGCTTTTTGATCCACAGGTCTGCTTCTTGTAAAATGCCTTTTTAAATACTTGAAATAAAATTCCAAACTAATTCGATGCTCATACCAGGAATATAGTTTTCAACACAATAGCCCTTATTTACATGGGATAACATTTTTTAGTTGCAAGATCCATTATATATGTTTACTTAGAGGTGAAGAAATCCCAAGAGAGCCCACATGTGGTCCGTTGGTTTGTTTGCTCATTTTCTCACAGCACCATCAAACAAAGATGAACCAAGATTCGGATTTTTCCATCGTGACAGTTTCACTTGAGCCTTACAATTTGAGGCCATATATTGCAAAGATCTGGGACTTGTGGTGCAGCACCAGACATGTGGCAATGCAGGGTGGTTTTGAGTACACTGTTGGAATCACAGAATAGCCTGAGCTGGAAGGGGGACACAAGGATCACCCGGACCAATTCCTGTTCTGTCATTCAGTACTGAAGCTGGAGGCCCTTGGGACAGAACTCTGCTCAGACCTCACAGAATCCAGGGATTGCATCTAGATAATTAGAGAGCAAATGGTTTCCAAGGGATTGAGGTCAAAGATGTTTCCATGTTTCCATGAATGGGGTTACAGAGAATGCTAAGCTGAGAATGGACATGGACAGCTGAGGCCAAACACGGCAGGATTTATCAAAACCTTGGCAAACCCAGACTGCTCCTTTTTCTTTGATGTTTCCAACCTGACTGTTGTAGGGATAAGAAATCAGAAACCTCAGAGATAATTAGTACCTTTTGTTAGCTCCCATTGATTTGAAATGCCTACACAGCTTTACACTTCAACAGACCTCAACAGTCCTCCAAGGCACTTTAAAACCTTTGACTTGTGTTTAGTTTGGGGTTTTTTCCCTTTATTTCTTCTCTTTTCAAGTATGAAATGCTTTAGAAAAAAGATTATGGATTAGAAGTCTCTGAGTTGTGCTATATATCTATGTTGGTTAAAGAAGATTTTTTAAAAAATAAAAAAGTTTTAACCCATCGAATCATCTGAAATAGTACTGTCATGTAATATTTTTGAAAAGACATTTAATTTCTGACAGAAGTGAGTAACATTTATGGTCACAATTTTCTTCACCAAAACATGAATATTTAGTTCACTGTTATTCAGTTCTGTCTTTTCTACAAAATTTTTAAACAGAAAGGAAAAAAATAAGGCAAAGTGCACATGGAATCAGCCAGCATGTTTCATTTTGCTGTTTCTAAATGGGGCGTTTCATTTCTCTACATGACAAGCTAAAGTGTTTTGAAATGCATTTTAAAAGGATTAAGAAAAATGAAAAGCTCTGAAATGTCAGAACAGTCAGCCCTGATCTGGCATTTTGTATGAGGGCTTTTCAATTTGTGAGGGGGAAGGAAGGGGCACGGAGAGGGAAAAAATGGCAATTACAGGAATTCAAAATGTTTCAGGGAGTGTTTGGACGTTTAAATGGATGGAAACAACCACAGGCCGAACCTCAGGTACCCCCACGTCCAGCACGTCACCGGCTTTCCCAGGCAGCCTCTGGAAGACGAGATCTGGTACCGACATCTCCCCCAGCCGAGGCTGATTCAGCTGCAGAGGTGCCCGCGGTGCGGGACCGAACCGGGCACGGCCCCGCCAGCACCGGGACTGCCGCCCTGGCAGCGGATACGGTGGCAGAGGGAGGCATCGCGGGGAGGGATGCACGGAAGGATGGGGGAAGGATGCAGGGAGGGATGCGGGGAGGGATGTAGGGAGGATGCGGGGAGGGATGCAGGGAGGGATGCGGGGAAGGATGCAGGGAGGGATGCGGGGAGGGATGTAGGGAGGATGCGGGGAGGGATGCAGGGAGGGATGCGGGGAGGGATGCAGGGAGGGATGCGGGGAAGGATGCAGGGAGGGATGCGGGGAGGGATGCGGGGAGGGATGCAAGGAAGGATGGGAGAAGGATGCAGGGAGGGATGCGGGGAGAGATGTAGGGAGGATGCGGGGAGGGATGCAGGGAGGGATGCGGGGAAGGATGCAGGGAGGGATGCGAAGATGGATGCGCCGCCCCTCGGGCTCCCGCGGCCGCCGCTGCCCGCGGCACTCACCGGCGGCGGGGGTCCCTCCGCAGGCTGGTAACCCCGGAGCGAGGGGAGCGCCTGACCATGGCGGATGGGCAGCTTAAAGGCAGACGCTGCTTCACCTGATGGCTTCGGAGAGGGAGAGGCAGAATGCAAAATATTCTAAGCGGATCTTAACAAAACCACTGAGTTTTGGCTCCTTCGTTTTGTGAAATCCATGGCCCGGCCGGCACTGATTTCCACACCCTGGTGGGCTTCCATCAGCTTGACCAGCTGAACCCAAAAGAACCAAAATGGTGGAGGAATAACATGTGTGGGAAAAGGTTTTCATAAATTAGGACTCACCAATGTGAGGGAAATGACCCAATAGGCGCCGCAGTGTGGATTTCTTTGCCACAGGTCCTGGCTGAGCACTCTCCACCTGAACCGTCTTGGTTCATTTAACTCACTAACCAGGAAAGGAAGGTGGCTGCACTCTGGACCCTGCTCACACAACAAGCTGTTCTGGTTTCAGCTGCCAGCAGCTCTCTCTACCGTTTCCCATATTGTGGGCCAATCCATAAGTGCCCTTCTACAGCATTTATGGCAATCAAAGCACTGGACCATAAAGAGTTTCCACTTATTAGCCAAACTCAGGGAGATGCCTGCAGGCTCCTTGTCTTTTCCATTTCTTAGGTGAAGAGCTGAGATCACCATCATTTCATCCACTAAAGCAGCTGTTTTGGAGAAAACCTCTCATTGTTCTGAACTGGATAAATTCCTTGACTGATTTTAAACCAACTTACATAATTTACACCAGGGATTTATGCTAATAAAAAAATCTGAGTCGATTATATATTATAAGTTATGGACTATCAAGTCTTTATTTTGCTTCTAAATTTGTCACAGTGACAGAATCTCCACGGGGCTGTGTCAGAACTCGTGCCACCATATAAAAGGATCAGACTGATATAGCTTTCAAGATTAATTTTATTTACACTTATAACCCTACTTTAAAAAAAAAGTTTGCTGTTTTCTTATTTTTTTCTTTTAATTACACATTGCTCATTTTATAGAAGGAAAAATTAATGGATCTAACTAAATTGTAAGGAAGTAGCAAAGACCTAATTTTTTTTTTTTTTTTTTGTCATAGAAAATTCAGCCTGTTCTTTGGATAAATTGTCTGTCTGTTTAAAATATTATTGTTATTAAGGGAGGAGAGAGGAAGCAGTAGAAGCTTAGTATTATTTGAAATATTTTCCACAGCTTTTTTTAAAAGTTATCATGCCTGGTTTCTATGGGGAAAAGTGTTGTGGAAAATATATACAGCAAAATTTCAACAGAGCAATCTAAGTAGTGAACAACTCTATATGGAGAAGGATGAGAAAATCTCAGACCTCAGAGTTCATCTCTATAAAAGGTGTAGAAATCCACAGGCCTTGAACAGGGATTTACAAAGCTTCTGACCTTTGAGGGACAACGGCGCCGTGGTGGAGTCAGAGCACCAAATATGATGCTACCATTTGCCTGGGTAGCTCTTGATCTTGGCAAAAGTTAGATCCTGCACACAACACAAATTTTCAGATCTCCATGTTCACCTGTTCTGTTTGACAAAGGCTGTTTTACTAAAAAAACAAACAAACAAACAAAACAACCCCACAACAAACCACCAACACAGGCAACCAAACACTTGTGGTTTGCATTACACTATTTTTTTCTTTCAAAAACCCACAAAGTCTGAGAGCTATTCCTTTCATATTGAAGGGCTTTTCAAGGCTGTCAAGGATAATGCAAGATCTCCACATCCTCTGAGAGTAGAGGAGCTGCATCATAAATATCATGAAGTAAACCTTATGTACTACAATTTAGATTCTACCAAACCCATAGACCCACTTGTACTATAAATTACAATGATATATAGATTTTACATCTATGTCTGTGTGTGAGGAACTGAAGAAAAGGGGATTCTTTTTGTTTTAAATAATCACGGAATCATGAAGGTTGGAAAAGACCTCCAGGGAACATCAGGTCCAACCTGTGACCAATCCCTACCTTGTCACCCAGCCCAGAGCACTGAGTGCCAGCCACATTCAGCTGTTCCTTGGACACCTCCAGGAATGGGGACTCCCTCCTCTGGGCTATATTGGATTTGAGTCCTCTAGGTTGACACTGGACAATTCAGACCATTCTTTTGCATTGTCCAGAAAATCTTCATTATTTCTAACCCAGCAAACCCACCAGTCAGATTTTAAACCCTCTGCAACCAAATCAGAACTAATGTGGGATCAGGTTCATTTTCTCCCATTGAACTCAACAAGGCACCTACATTGTTCAGTCCCATTTACAAATGTTGGCTTTTAGACATGTAGTAGTCAGAAATAATTTTAGGTGTTTAATTTCAGAATGAATGCCTGAAAGGGGCATTAGATACTAAACACAGAATTTGCCTCACAGAGGATTAAATGGCAGATGCTTGACTGCTTATGTGTCTGCCTGCTACTAGGCTCCCTATATAGAATTTAGAGAGAAAAATACAATTTCAGATGATTATTCTTTTCATTCTAAACCAGATATAGAAGACAGTAGGAACTAATTCCACCCTGGATATGACTATCTCATCCCCTGGAGAATGACAGTGTCTATATGGTTAAAGTTTAGAAAACTTTACCTGTATCTTTCTCTTTTTTTTCTTCTTTTGAGGTATGGAAATAAATTTTCAGCCTGAAATATTTTTGCATGTATATTTTAAAAGGGCAATAACCATCACAAGTGTCTGGTAGAGGCCATCCTTACCATTTTTACTACACCTGGCAGAACCCACACAGAATGTCTCCCACATGCCTTTCCATTTCTCATTGTAATTCCATAAATTTTCCTACTTGAGACCTGCCACATTCGATGCTGGGAAAAATGTATAGCATAAGGAAAAAATAATCATCAAAACTATTAGAAATCTCTTTGTTAGGAAAAGATGAAATTCATTAGCCTATACTAACCCTGAAATCTGACATGTGTTGCATACAAAATACAGTTTGCTTTTTTCCTGCTATTTGTTCCATATAGAATACATTCTTTAAAAATCCACTACCTTAAGAGGATGTATTTAATCCTTAAGAAGATTCATATCTTTTTTTTGCAGGCAAGATATGTAGTGCTGTGCCTTGCTTTCAGGGAAGCATTCAACCATAAAGGGTCCCACATCTGCTTTTTATCTAAATCCTCATCCTCTAGTCTCTGAAGCTGCATATCTGTAAGCTGGAAGCTTCTTAACAAATCTCTGTTCAGACTTCTGGAAACAGAAAAGAACTTCTGTTCAGATTCATTTCCATAAAAAGAAGAAACCCCAAATACATTTAAAATCATTGTGTTCACACTTTATGTTGTATTTCAGTTAACGATTGGTTATCCAGGTAATTCAACTGCTGCAGATTAAGTTCAGGATTAAGTTGAGGATTTAATACACTCTGCCCTGTCCTTTGTATTATTTGCTACCCCTGTTTTTAGCACAAAATACTGATGTCCTGGATCTCAGATCTTTTCTCCTTTTCTTCTACCTGATGCCATCTGCTACCCTTGCTGGAAATCAGGGAATGGTAATGTAAATCTAAAGTCCATTTTATAATGCACAGAACTTTATTAAATGTCACTTTACATGGATTAAAATTGGCAATAAAAATTAATCCAAATATCAAAATTAAGTTAAAATTACTCATTTACAGTAGGACGTGCCAATGGCCCAGCAGTGGAAGACAGTGTCTTAGCAGAAAACAAATCTGAAAACAAATTAAAACTTCCTAAATTATCCAGCAATGAGCATACTGCAGAAACTTTATATCACAAGGAATGTTGCAGCCAAAACACTTTCTGAAGCTCCTGGGTAAGGTTAATCTAAGGTACTTGTGTAATACTTCATCACAGGCCTGTGACACCAGTCTGACAGCGTGGTCAAAGGGTTCATATAGGTAAAGAAAAAATGGGATAAATTCCTACAACACAATTGGTTCAGGTCCAAGACAACCACAATACCATATGGTGCAGAAATTATAGAAAATTGTACTGCCTTTGTGGTGAAAACAGCAGTTCCTGGGGAACAGTAGCAGCAAAACACCTCCCTGAAGTGCACAGTGATTCCAGGCAGACTCTTGGCAGACAGCATAAGATTTATTAATGTGACTTTAGGGATATTTACATCAAATTTGCTGTAATAAAGCAAAAGGTCTGAGAAATGTTAAAGGGAATTAAACAGACTTTCATCATTGTTCACTTTCTTTTACATCTTGTCCCTGTAGCAGTGACAAGCAGCACCATCTCATTTCAAGCGGCCCAATGGGTTCTTTTGCATCTTTGCATAAGAAATGCTGGCACACTGAGGCAATCTGGCCGCCATCAAAATAATAGGACCAAAGCCACCCTAGCCAAATCTTCACTTTTTGAATTGGTATGTAAATGGACTGCACTTAGCTATTCTGCTGAACTGATCCTTCCCTGCTCCCAGTTATCTCAGGAAGACCCCACTGGTCTATGTGCAATGCTGTGTGTAAGCATTTTCACTCTATCTGCAATTAAAAATGAACCCCATCTGTACAATCCAGACCCACATCTGGTCTGTAGATGCAGCATCATCCAGCAGTTGCTTCAAATTAAAGGGTTTTATCTACAATGAGACTGATTTTTAGAGCCAACTTGCATCAACTGACTGCAAGATGGAGCTGAGGGATGTCTGAGAGAAGTTGAACACAACTGGGTTTAAATTTGAACCATAAGGCAACAGCCACTAGTGGTAAGAATCACAGACATATGACATGTTGTGCCTGAACAGATGCAATTATATCCTCAGCAGGTCAAACTCCCATTTCCCTCTTCAGAAAATTCTAGATGGAAGTAGGAGTTCATATGTCCAATACTCAGTTAATAGATTATAGAGTGCCCTGAGCAGCTGATGTTCGTGTGAACTCTTTTATTTAGACTAAAACACCACAACAAACTCACTTTATCTGTTGCTATGGCAATACTATGTTGTTGGAAAAAAGTACCTAATGCTATTGTGATTCATGTCATTCCACAGAACTGAGAAAGAAACTGTGAGAAAAAGTGAGGGGAAAAGAAAGGAGAGACACTTTAGAGGATGTCTCTGGGAATATTTGTGTCTTTCAGGGAAAATACAGCTGCACATCCTTCTTACCTTCATTGAGCAGACCTTTGTAGGTGGCTTCATCTGAACTGGATATTTGGCTAAATCACCATTCAGCCCAGATAGCTGGTGCTTAATTAAACTGATTCAATGCTAGTTGGTAGGAAAACCACAAAATTGGTTGGAATTTTATTTTGAAAAGTTTTTTGTTATTCTGTCTTACTCATTAAAAAATGAAATAAGGAGTATTATGTATTTACTTTTTACTTACAAAAATACAATAATTTTTCTTATTTCTACTTTTTTCTCCCTCTTTTATTTCTTCCCTCCTTTTAGAAGCAAAACACAGAGGAAGAAACTGAAAAATCTTATTTTTCTGATGTTTTTAGGGTCCATAGTACCTTGAATTTGTACAGATGACAAATGATAACATTGTGAAAACTCTTATGTGTCAAAAATTTATCTTTTTCCTATGACGTTTATTTCAGCATTTTCAAAATGCAAAATCTGAGGCTCCATACTTTGAAAGTTTTAACTTGTCTTCTTAAGAAGCAGTACTAACAGTGTTCCTACTGAAGCTGTGAGGAGATGCAGATTCCTGAACTCCTGAGGAAACTTCCAGAGCTAACAAGAGATACATTAATTGCAGTAATAGAAGATGGGGAATATATGGAGAGATTATTCATATATGGTGCAGGGAATATATGGAAGCAGTTATTCAATGTATTAAACATTTTATTATGTCTGGGGAACCCAATAAAGTGGGATCCTGATAAATAAGCTGAAATGCTATTTTCTAGTGGATAATTTACTACAGTTTCTGGACACAATTTGAACAGTAAAAACCAAGATTCTTGTTTAGAAAGCTTTCTCTCCTGCAAAAATGCATTTCAGCTTTCACCAAGAAAATTTTCAAGGGTGGAATAGTTCTCTTATCAAACCATCCTGTGTTTTGATATCAGATATCACCAGTAAAAGTCCCACTACAATTTTGAAACAATCTGCTTTTCACCCTCAGTTTGAAGCATTCAACTCTGGTACCTGAACAAGATGTACCAGTATCCAGGCATATTCCATTGACTTATGGAGCTGTGAGAAGAGTGACACATGGGGAAGTTCCTCCTCCCTACTAAAAACTCTTATTTTCAGACCAACAGGTGTCATTCCCCCCAAGCTCTAAGAAACACATCAGTAAAGACAGAAAGTTACTGGTTGGAGCTGTGGAATACTTGATATGGGGAAATGGGAACACACACAGGAGGCAAATCAGCCTGAAATTTAACCAGGAGACAAAAATAATTGATGGAATCGTTGTGTGCTTGTGTTCAGTGTGGCTGTGGTCAGTGCCATGAGGGGCTCTGGCTCCAGAACAGCATCCCCTTGAAGATACCTGCACTTTCTGCCTCAGTACAACTAAGCCAGCTCAAGAAAAATATTTCCATGTCAAAGATACATACTTTAGGTAGTTTGCACCGGTGGTGAGGGCTAAAGGAGATGTAATGCATTGCAAACACTTTAACAGGTAAGAGATCGAGTTGGTACCATTCCCAACACAGGTCTTTGCAAGTTCTGTGCTGTCAACAGTTACTAAAGTTTTCCAGGAGTCCTTTTCTTAGAGACAAGGCAGAGGTGTGATGTCTGATTGTGGTTTAGAGTATGATTAGAGGTCGCAGAGTAGTACAAATTGAGATTTGAGTCCCTCATTACCAAAATTTCCTGGTTTCATTTGGACTGGTTTCATTTTGAAAAAAAAGACAAAAAAAACTTGCAAAGGCAAGGATAAGGGTATCATAATAGGCGAGATGATAAAATTATTAGATAATGCTTGTATCTAAAATGTAGAGCTTTCTGTGTCCCACTCTTTTGCAAGACATAGCAAGGAAAAAGTCCAGGGTATGTGAATTACTCAATGTCAGCTTAGTCACTTCTTGGCCCAAATGGTCACCTCAGCCCCCTGTTTTCCTTCAGGAGGCACTTCAATCAAAATTGCATGATTGAAGCTGATCACCACAAACCAGAGTGAAATCAATCAAAATTGCATGACTGAAACAGCTTAAAATCAAAACCAGCTATAAAATCATTTTATAGTGAATGTTCAGTGTCTTCATTAAAATAGTAATCCAATTACTTACTCCACAATCAGCACAGTACTACTTTTGGATAGGGTTAATTTAATGAAAAATAAGAATTTATCACAGATGCCCTATGGCCTGTACAAATACATATTCAATTATTTGTTTTCCCAGCAGCAATTACAAGTGAAATTGGGTGCCTGGGTAGTCCAAAATGAGCATTTGCTGGCTGCTGAGTTGGACTGTGAGAAAACTATCTTCCAAAACTTTCCATGGTAGTGACACAGGAAGATTGTTCGTGCAGCCTGAGCTCTGCAATGCTCTCAGCAGCTGCCTTGAAGCAAGTGAGCCTAAGGAAATGTGACACAAAATATCTGAGAAGACAGCCGGGCCCAGGGGGCACAGAGCTCCCGGAACTCTCTGGCTCTGCCGCCCCTTGTGCAAGCCATGGGGACCGGGAAGTGCATTTCCCAACAGCCTGAACTCCAAAGGTGGGATCAGGAGCCCCTGATCTCTGCCTGATCTTTTGTACAGCCTTCTGCAATTCACATGCTCATGGAGAAATTATGAAGAGGATTATTTATCCAGCCCTGCAGATTCCTGCTCGGCCTGGGCTCGTGGTTCCATCCTGGGCCTGCTCTGTGGGTCCCAGCCAGCCATGAGCCCGGACACAGGAGCTGCCCAAAGAATAACTCTCCACTCCTTTGTTCCCATCCACCTTGAGGCCTAGGCACAGGGAGGGTGCTGACTTTGAAAGGAAGAGGAGTAACATGCATGTACAAGGGATGCATCTCACTTAAAAGAAAACCACCACTGCTCTAAACCTATAAGAACAGGAATTCCAACTCAACATAGCCATAAAAGAAGCAAAAAATATAGTAATTGGAAACTGCAAGCTGTAATGGCATAATGGCAACAGCAGAAGCCATTCCTTGTGCAATAGCCTTAGATTAGCTGCCTGGAAATCTGTATACAGTAAAAATAGTGATTGTGCTGAGTTCTCCGTAGACATATTTTGACATCACTGTTATAGTAAGAAGGGTAATTCATTGCACCTCTGATGATGATTCTCTCAGTTGATTATTATTTGTTGCTGTGCCACATGGTGTTCATGCTGCTCTAATAACAGCACTAGATAGTACTGGTCCCAGCAGCTGCCAAAATGACATGTGAACACTCCTTTGGGTTGCTAATTTTGAGTTGCTCAGGGTTACACCAGGCTGTGCTACAGCAGCAGTTTCAGAAGGCATAGCAGACTATAAGCTGTGTGAATCTATAATTAAACCTACTGCTTTAGACAGACAGAGGTATATATTGCTCTAGACTAGGCCAAAATAAAGCTATGTTGTGATTAGGCCACAATTTCAAACAGACCAAAACCATTAGCAGCAGCCAGGGATGTTCAGTGTCAGGCAAAAAGGAGGCACTATATACACATTCCTGCGCTTTGAGTGAAAGAATTTGTTAATATGTAAAATAAACATGCATTTCATAAATAGTTTTGACATACATTGTGGGCAAACTGCTGCAGCAGATTGAAGATGTTTATGCTCTCAGCTGGTTTAATGACCCAGTGCTCAGATAAAATGAGTGAGCTGGCTGCTACAGTGGTAGAGATTTCTAACAAGAAATATATTAAGAGTGTTATGAACACAGGATGAATGGAAACACATGTATGTGACGGCAGCAGACGAGAAAGTAGAACAAGGGGTAAAAGAATAGCCTGTACTGGTAATGAAGAACACCATTCCCTTGACACTGTTCCCAGAACATTGTTCTCAGCAGTAAAACTGAGTCATGTAATATTTAGGGCAAGCCCAAAAGGCCTGCACTGAAGCCCACAGGACAAGATGACTTCAGAGCACAAGATGCTCCAGCATCTTCACAACAGGATGGCAACAAGGCTACAGCCTTTTGTTCCCCCATTGACCTGTTGGAAAAACGGATAAATTTCAAGCAAAACAGTTAAAATGGGCAAAATCAGCAACTTTTCAAAGGTTTATGGAGGCTGAAGTCAGCAAGAACCCTCAACAACAGACTTCCCTATAACAAACACTGACTCCTAAAGGTTTTCAAAGACCCATCAAAACCCCAATTGTTGTCAATCAAGAATAACACCAGAGAAATGATAAGCACATGACAGACAGTGTCCTTGGCTATCTGTGTTGCACACAAGTGATCCTTGCTGGGGGGACACACATGGGGGCTTGCAGCTGTGATGTGGGACTGTGAGTGAGTGAAATACTTGAGGGAATGTTAGTGCACAACATCAACTCACACAGAGATTTTATAATTAGGTAAAAAGTTCTCTTTCTCTAAATCTAAGATTGTTACACTGAATTTTCCTCTTTTTAAATATTTCCATGTCCCTTGATGTCTTCACCTTAAGCATTTCTAACAGCTGGCCTGAATATGCCATGATGTAACTCATGCTTGTAACTTGTCAAAACAAGCCATTGACACTACAAGGATTTTTTTTTGCAGAAATATTTTACTTGTGTGACAATAAATATCGTTCCCCTCTCAGTTTCTACCTAAAGAGCTCCATTTCCCCCACTAGTTCTTCACAGTTTCATTATAAAAAGGAAATCCAAGCAGGATTTTTGGTCTTTTGCTTTACCAGCTGCCAAAAAAATTCTTTACCAGAATTTTTTGAGGTTGATTTAGTATACCATAGGCTGGTTGATAGATAAAATATATAAGAACAACAGGCTACAAAAAAAAATCATTTATTCATGCATGGAACAGAGATTTACTTTAAAAGAAACAGAGAGAGAGAGAGAAAAGAAAAAACACCCATAAAATGCTGAACCATGAAATTCCCCAACATTGTAAGAAGACACATACAAGTTGGAGGAAAAAGAGTGAAAAGCCATGAACTACAGAAAGAAAATATAATTCCTGTATTAAGACCCTTAAGTAGGATGGAATTTTTGAAGATTTTAGAGAGGATCAGGATTAAATTGCACTGCTAATGAATTTTTTTTTTTTTTAACAATCAAGGTAACAAAGATATTTGCAAGTCTGAATTCAGGGGAAAACTTTGTCTGCTTGTAGATCTGGCTAAAAGCTTAACCATGTCCATGTAATTAGGACAAACTAACCTGGCATCTGAAAAAGCTGAGTATTTGGGGGTACCTAGCACTGTTAAAACTCACTTTCCAGCTGGGGAAAGCTGCTGATATCCCCTATCTGAGGGTAATCCAAAGTTAAGTTCCTTTCAAATGTTCTCTCCAGGTACTTTCTGAAGGGTATTTGAATTGTAAACTTTGACAGTGCAAAGAAGCTGAGGTATTCAGGCTTCCAGCTCATTGCTCATTTGGACACCTGGATTTATGCAGGATGAATCTAAATCATAGTATCAAAAATGACGTGTATATGTAAATGTCTGCAATATTGACTTGATTTGCCAAGGTGTTTGGATCCTTTTATAGTAGTTTAGATCCTTTTATAGTAGATCCTTTTATAGTTAAAGTTTTTTGCAGCGTTGTTACTGCAAAAACTTTATAATTTTTGCAGTATTTTATATCCAGACAGGTAATGTCAAATAGTATTGGTAAAAAAAATACTTCAGAAGTTTGAAATTACTCTTTAATATTCATATTTCAATTCTGATTTCTTCTGAGATTGCCAAAAGGAACACAGTCCGTGCAGCAGGCACTGAATTAAACACCAGCATTTAAATCTGCTGCAGCAAAGTAGTTTGCTCCAATTAATTTCTGCAGAAAGTCCAAAAAATACACCTGTTCAAATATAAACTCGGAGCAATCATGTTCCTTCCTGCTTGCTTTTCAGAAATTTCAGACCCTTGAACAGTTTCTTGGCCTTTTTCATAAACATGGTAACATTTACTCACCTAACTCTCATGTATGGACAAGCTGTGTCAGCCCAAGAACTGCACAAAGCTTCCAATAACAGGAATGGGTAATTTGAGAGATTTCACCAGGCCCATTCTCTGTTTCTCTTACACTGCAGGGATTTCACTGGAGCTATCCATTGTTCAGGGTAGGAGATTTGGAATTCTGAACTTTCTGTTGCTGCAGAGAGTCCTAGAAAGAGCAAATCCCAGTTCACCCAGAAAGGGAAACCCAGAACTTCCCACTACACTCCCATTGAACCTTCCTTACCTGTTTCCATAGCATCCATTAAATCATGTATGTCCTAGGAAAGGACACAACCCTGCAGCTGGGCCCACCTGCACTGCTGCTTATGGAGCCTGAATTAGACTGCATGCACACCAAATTAAATCCCAGACCCAGCTGGGCCAACAGCAGTTTGGCCATTGTTTTTTTTAATGCATTTAGCTGTGACCCATACTCCACAAGGCTGCAGTAAGCTCCAGAGAACCACTGTGACATGCTTTTCCTGTCTTTTCACAGGACAAGGTGTGGATGTCAGAAAGGGCACAGCAGATCTCTGGCAATTTGGAAGGGCAGGGCTAATCCCATGCCAGGCAGTTCAGAGGGTGTTGGTGGGAAAGCAGACCCCAGCCATCATTACTGAGAAGTTTCTCATCCAGCCATGCCTGCTACAAGTTAATAGCAGCTCCAACTGCAGAAAATTTCCCTAATTAACCAGCTAAGTTCCATGACATGCTCCCTGATAGTCAGGTTACAACCTCTAAGCATTAACAGCTCAGCACACACCTACTGAACACTTCTGGGCTTGTCCTTTTGCTCTTACACATAGACATGAATGAATGGACTTCCCTCTTCAGAAGAACAATAATCTGACTGTTTATAACAACTGAATGGTGGCCAGAAAGGAAACTCACAGATTTTACTATTCCCAATGGAGTCATATGGCATGGAACATATTTTTTAAATAGCTTTATTCCCACTAATTTTACTTCTATACCAGCATTTCCTTGAAATTACCCAATTTGGCTCTTCTTGTTCAGGGACAATTGGGAATGACAGGATGGGATATTAGTGAGGGAAAGGGAACACGTGCAGTTCCAAGACCTTGTCCCCACCATGGGATGTGGGAATGAGTGCTGCACTAGCTGATGGTGATGGAAGAACTGAAATCCCTTCCTCCACACTGGGAAACCTGATCCTGCATGCCACTTTCATGATGCCCTAAACCAGGGTACATGTCCCAAAGATGCAGAAAGCATTATATTCTTTGTTCTGTTCTCCACTTGTCTATTACTAGAATAGCAAATGTTCTTATCTCCCTGAGTGCTGTGACCCACACAGTCCCTCCAGGAGCAAGATGTCAGTACAAACACAGAGAAAGGAGTTGGGATGTATTCAGCTGAGAAATGTGTGCTCAGAGCTGAGTTTCATCCTTGGATGCTGGAGCAGGCAGCTGATGAACCCACTGAGCCAGGCAGAGTTATTGAGACGAGAAAGCATAAAATGCTCCCTGGGTTAAAAACAGGGAGAAAGGAAGGGCCTGGGGACTATCCCCTCTGTCTCTTCTGGCAGATACTGCCACATAGCAACAGTTTAGGTAGCTGGAGACTCAATTCAGAAATGCACTCTTGATCTGAAGTAAAACATTGATACAGATGCATTTGAACCATTAGTCAAACACTTGATCCTGGGGAAAAAAAAAAAAAAAAACTGGAATAAATAATCAAGAAATTTTGGTGAGCACATAAAATAAATTAATAGCCAATAAAAATTTACAGAGAATGAGTCAAACCAGTATAACTTCAACCTACAAACCCAGACCTGTGGCTAGGAGGAGATGGAGTAGATGCCCTCTGTCATAAGCTCATAAATAAACGACTTTCACATAAACTACAGGACTATGGTTTTCACAAAATGATTTAAATGTGGGGACAGGGCTAGCTGCTGTAGGAATCACTGCAGGAAACTTCCTTGGGGCACACACAGCCAGAGGCAAAAGGCAGAAGGTTGGAAGTCTCTGGCTATGCCCCAGCTCTTACAGAAACAAACCATAGGTCAAAGCAAGCCAGTGGCTGAATTGTGTCAATGTTGCACAAGAAAAGGTAAATTATAGAGGTGTATAAATGAGGAATGTGAAGCAGTAATCCTTCTGCTTCACTCCCTTGCAATATCCTGTTTAATTCTGAGCACTACATTATAAGCAGCCCAGAGAATAACAGTGGTGATGGGAAGTCTGGAAGATCTGAACCAGAAGAGTGAAACCACAGGTCTGATCCTGAAAAGTCCAAGCTGAGATGGGGCCTGTTTTCAAGTAGGCACATGCCTGCAGAATCTAATCTCCAGATGTGTTTTGGATAAGACAGGAATGAATGGACTCATATTACAGAAAAGAAGATTTAGTAAAGATTAGGAAAATCTTTGCTATCATACAAATCTCTATATTTCCCGGACAAGTTACCCAGTTAACATCAGTGATAGTCTTTAGGACTGGGTTACACACATGTCTATGAAAAAGGACAGAAGGATTTAAGATGCTTGTTTGAGGACTGTTTCAGCTGTGAGTGAAAGATTTGGTTTTGATATGAAGAGAAAAAAAAAATTTAATCAGTTTTAATTATTCACAAACCTGTAAAAATATCCTTACTAGCTGAACCCCATCTAGTATGGCATCTGTGGTATGTGCCAGATGCCCTAATGTCATTTCTCTGTAAATGAAAGTTGAACCCAGACTCAGCTCCCTCCTTGGGATATTGCAGTGGGAAGAGAAATGAATTGAATTGTGTAGCTGAAGTATTATTATTGAAAAATCATAAAATTTTCACAATGTGTTGAACCAAATTACAGGTGGTTTTAATTTCCTCACTGTGGTCAAGAATGGGCTGTCCATACTGGTGGTGGGGTCATGAAACCACTGGATATGGTACTTAGTGCCATGGTCTCATTGACATGGTGGCATTCAGTCAAAGTTTGGACTCAATAATCTTGGTGGTTTTTTCCAGATTGATCTGTTGTGGGCACAGAAAACTATGACAGAAGCATAGAGCTAAATGTGTGGGAGTTTGAACATGGCAAAGGTTTAAAATCCTAGAGTTAAAAAGAAAAAAAAAATTAAAAATAAATACATGGAAAGTGACCTGCAGGAATCACACCCCTCAGAACCTTACAGCTACTAATTTCATCTTATTAAGAAACAAAGAGGCCTGCAAGGTGCTTCCTTGATCTGCAAAGTAGAAGAACAAGCTCTCTATCTCTGATGGGTCTCTTGGAACACTTCAGAAATTCAGAAAGAACAAAAAACCCCCAGTATGAATATTCTTCTTAAATGCCTGCCTACTGATGAATGTAATGGGAATGTTTAGTTTGGCAGTGATAGATAAGGTCCTTTTGCTCCACAAGACACCTTGAATAACCAGAGGACATCAGCCACCCACTCGTGGCACGTTTTCACCATGGACAGACACGGGACTGAGATCCTGAGTCTCCAGGAGTGACTTTGTGACTTCTTCAACTGCCTCTACTTTCCACTTGAACCCCAAATTCCCCTGCAGCCTTATGTCAGCAGGGGATTACCTTATTTTGCCCATTCGGTTTCTATAAGACAGTTGGAATAGCATCACCATGTGTTTTTATGCTTTAATACATTTTTAGGAAGTGGAAAAGAGAAGCCAGGAGCACTTCCCAGCTCCCCTTCCCACCACGAGCTCCGTGTGGCTGCTCTGCCCTCTGCCGGAGCTGCTCAACAGGGAAGGGAATGAGGCTGGAATTTGGGATCGGAAAAACCCTTGGAATTTGGGATCGGAAAAAGCCCGGAATTGTTTGGCACGGTGCCCGGGCTCGGCTCCCGAGGCCGGGGCTCCGCGGCCCTCCCTTAGAGCCACGTCCTGTGTGCCCGCAGGACGGCAGCCACGGCCCGCGAACGCCCACAAAGAGCTGCAGAACCACAGGATTATCCTGTAATTGTGATTATAGGGACCTCTGGAGATCACCCTGTCCAACGCCCTGCCCAGGCAGGGTCACCTGCAGCAGGTGGCACAGGAGCGTGTCCCGCTGGGTTGGAATGTCCCCGGAGAGGGAGACTCCAGGCCCTCCCTGGGCAGCTGTTCAGGGCTCTGCCACCCTCAGTGTGCAGAAGTTCTTCCTCAGGCTGACCTTCTTGTGTTCAGTTTATGGCCAGTGCTCCTTGTCCTGTAACTGGAAAGTCTGGCACCATTCTCTTGGCACCCTTTGAGATATTTACATGCATTAATGAGATTCCCTCGCAGTCTTCTCTAGACTAAAGAGATACACACCGAAGAAGTCCGTCCATCATCCATCCATCCATCCATCCATCCATCCATCCATCCATCCATCCTGCCGTGAAAGCAGGCTTTGCGGGGCACCTTGTGCCAAAAGAGCACCCTCTCCTCCCTGCAGGCTGGATCATTCGCCATCCCCCCTCGAGCCCCCCACATGGCGCGTCCCTCGCTGTCCCCCCCGGCGTCTCCCCGCCGCTCTCCCCACACGCATGCACGGCAGCGCAGGACTACATTTCCCGGCATGCCCCAGGGGGCGGTCCGAGAACGTGGCAGGGCGCGGCAGGAGAGGAGGGGAGCGGGACAGGGACAGAGACACGGCCATGGATGGGGGCGAGGGGCGGCCGCAGCCCCACCTGGCCGCGTTGGTGCTGGCGCGGGGCGGCAGCAAAGGGATCCCGCTGAAGAACATCAAACTGCTGGCGGGGGTGCCGCTCATCGGCTGGGTGCTGCGCGCCGCCATCGATGCCGGCGTCTTCCACAGGTGCGCATGCGCCGCCCCCCTGCGCTTCCCCTGCCCCCGGCGGGTTCGGGTTTGGGATGGACGGGCCGGGGGGCTCTGGTTCGGGATGGACGGGGGACCGTGGCCCAGGGAGGGGCTGGGGAAAGCTGCTGCTTCGTCAAGAGGCTCTTAGGGATGACTGTCAGTGTCTGCAGGGAGGGCTCAGAGCAGGGACCTGGCTCTGCTCCGTGGGGCCCAGCAATGGGACAGGAGAAGCGTCAGGAGCTAATGCCCAGCAAGTTCCACCTGGACTGGAGGAAGAGCTTCTTTACTGGAACAGGCTGCCCTGGGAGAATGTGGAGTCTCCCTCCATGGACATACTCAAAAGCTGCCGGGATGAAATCCTGTGGAACCTGCTGGAGCAGGGAGGTGGGAGCAGCTGACCCGCTGTGGTCCCTTGCAGCCCGACCCATGCTGTGACTCTGCCACTGAGGCAGGATTGATCCTCACTTGGGACAAGGGGGTGCAGTTACTGTGGCGCCGGGTTAAGGGTCAGGCAGGGCAAGCACCCTATCAAGAACTCTGCTGTCCCTTCCTGCTGAGGGTGAGCAGCAGAGGAATGGAGAAATTAAAGTCTTACACAGTAAATTGAAATTAAAGTTTTTCTGATGCGTGGTTCGGTGGCCACGAACTGGTGATGTTGTAAATATTGATGGGTTTACTTCATTAAGACATCTGCATTAAATGGGACTGCCAGGCTGGAGGTGATCTCCTGTGAACTGCTGAAACACAGGATGACTTTAGTTCATTGTCATCTCGGTACTCAGGACAGCGTGCACTGAGCTTGGCATCTCCAGGGATGGAGATCCCACAGCCCTTCTGTTCATTTCACTGTGCTCACCCAGAAAAATTTTCCTTATTTCCTCTCTCCATGCCCAGCAGTGAAATCACCTCCTTGCTGAGATGTCTCTTTCAGCATCTCCTGGCATATGTGTGCTCCCAGGCCCAGTCATCGTGCTGGCTCCTGCTGAGCTTGCTCCTATTTTTCCTTTTTGGTATCAGGCAGCCCACAGCTGGACCCAGCACATCAGAAGCAGTCTCACTCAAATGTCAAGTTAAAGGAGATAATCTTTTGTGCCTATGTGACACAGAAGAGAAGCCCAGATTGTGGCCAAGTGCCTGAAACTTCGGAAGCAATAATTAGAGCTAGATAGAAACGTGTGTTGTTGCTGTTGAGAATAGAGGCGTTACATTCTCTGCAGGAGTGAGACTGAGGATTTTCTACACATTTTCTGGTAATTAAAGCCATGGTTAGGATGTGCTCAGTGTGTAGCACTCTTAGGGGCAAGTTCCCAGTGCAAACCTGCTGCATAGTGCTCAGAACAAGTCGAGGAGAAATGTAGCCCAGCTGGATCCAGAGCACTGTATCTCATAGCTGCTCTGTCATTATCTGGCCTGGAAAACCTTTCTTGCTGTATCTGAAAAGTAGAGGATGCAGTACTCTGTTTTATTTTTAATAAAGAAACAGACAAGAACATTTCTGGTTACTGAGGTTACTGATAATTTTTTAATGATTGTGAATCTGTACTGCTGAATGACCTGCTGTGGCTTCTCTTTGGCATCTGAATTTTCCCAACAGGAAGCCAGTCAGGGTTGTGCAGCCTGGCTTTGAGGCATGGCAGGTGCAGTAGGTGGACATGCACCAGGTTTGCCTTGTCACCTATGGAACAGCTGTGCAAGGTACCTGTTACACAGCAGAACTCTCGTGGTTGAATGGGGAATGTGTATTTAAGTTCACCATCCCAAAGCAGTTTCTGGAAAACACCTCTTGTGTGTTTGTTCTCAGGGTGTGACTTGACATTGCTGTTGCTGTCACACATATTTTTCTGCTGATGATCCCACAATGTCTTTGGGGGAAGAAATGTAACTGCAGCACCATTTGCTTTGGACAGTGCATTGAGAATGCCACATTGCTGGGAGAGGAAGGGTGACTTTTCATAGCTTTTGTTTTTATACCTCTCATGCTTTTTTGTCATCACGATGACAGCAGTGGCTTCACACTTGCTCAGTGTTTGTCATCACATGATACTCAGAATTAGCCCTTCCTTTTGTAAATGTTTATTTTCCCTGAACGATTGCAGTCTTGCTTTACCAGTACTGGAAGTTTTCTGTGCCAAAACATATGGAACTTGAACGGCTCCTTCTCTGGGAGTGTATGGAGGCCAATTAACACATTTTAACACACTTGTAGCATAAGCTAATATTTTAACTTTGTGGCAGTTTTACTTGTAAACTAAACTCTTACATGATTCTGAATGCCACATCTAACGCATTCACAATTCACAGATTTGTTAACATGCCTAACAAATTCTTTGTGCTGACACTGGATTTTTCTGGTAACACTTCTAAATTTTATACTGCTTAAGCTTCCTGCATGAAATGCAACTCAAGATTCAGATTTTACACTCTGGTGTTTTTTATCCCCATTGTTAAAAGCTGCTGGTTGGACTGACTGGGATAGTTTTATTAATACAAACACAAGAATTAGTTCCTTCTATTGCAAGTTTTAGTACAGACATAAACAAGTTGGGGCTTTTTTCAGGTTAAATTGCAACAGGCAAGTCAATAATGATTTATTCCTTATATTAATTTTTGTCACTGTCTGCCAACAGCATATGGGTTTCCACAGACCACGACGAGATCGAGAAGGTTGCGAAGCAGTTTGGTGCTCAGGTCCATCGCAGGAGCCCTGAAGTCTCTCAAGACTCCTCCACTTCCCTAGAAGCCATCACAGAGTTTCTCAATCATCATCGTGGTAAATCAGGAATGAAATATGCTGAGCTTTTATATCGTAGCCCCAGAGGGATGATGCACTTAGTATTTAGAAAAATAAGTAAAGTAAAACACTGAGTAAATAAAAGCCAGAAAGATTCAGATTCTCCTTTTTTTTTTTTTTTTTTTTGGTGTGTGGTACTTACCATACTTTGCAGTTGTGTGTTAGTAAGGGTGTGAATTGTTTCATAAATGTCTCTTTGTTTTTCTTTAGAGGTTGATATTGTAGGAAATATTCAAGCAACATCTCCCTGTTTACATCCCAGTGACCTTATAAAAGTGGCAGACATGATCCAGAAGGAGGGCTTTGATTCTGTCTTCTCTGTTGTGAGGAGGCATCAATTCAGATGGAGTGAGGTAAAGAAAGGAGGTAATATTTAGATGTTTCTGGTTACAGTTATACTTCACTTTTTTTTTCCAAATTCTTGCTTTTCATACCTGTCCTATTTCAGGAAGTGATGTCTGAAGCATAGACTGAATTCTCTCCAAGAGATTTGAGATGGCTTAAAAATTCCTTCCAAGCACTGGTGTCTTGATATTACTGAGAATTGCTCAGCCTTTCTGTAACTGTTTTGTAGAAATTAAAGTTATATTAACATTATATTAGCTTGTCTAAGCTGAAGATACAGTTCCAGAAAAAACCTTGCATGTTAACTTCTTCCTAGTGGATATTTATGGGTATTCAGACACTACTCTGAGGTCCTAACTACAAAACTGTTTGTTCTTGCTATGCAGTAGCTGACAAATGACAAAAATGTGAGATAAAAATCTTGGTGAGAATGGGATGACAATCTCTTGGCCTGCAGACTTAGGTTTTGTTTCATCCTGATAATTTGGCTGCTGACTTATGTCACGTTGCAAAATGCCTTTGAGTCATGAGTACTTACTGAACTCATGTTGGTTAGCTCATCCAGAAAAATGTGACTGGTTTTTCCCAGAGAAAATATGGCCCTTAGCTACAGTGGCCAAGGTAACCAAAGACTGACATTTTACAAATAAAATTGCACCTTGCCTTAGCTATAAAGCACTTTTTGTCCTGGTACAAAGAGCTATTCCACACATTTTGTATGTTGGCTTTGTTTCTGTGGTTAAAGCAGAAATGTTTTCATTTTTTAAAAATGGCTATTTCAGGTACTCTCACACTGGAGTTTTGGTGTTTTTTCTACTTGGTTTCTTTTTTTTAAATTAAAGTTACTCAGGCATTACAGTTATTTTGTTGAGATATAAATTGCTTCATATGAAATTTTTCTGAGAGTTTAGAAAGCATCATGCTGTAAAAGAGTATGTGTAATAAATGAGGCTTGATCTTAGAGATAAGATGAAATAAAAGTTAAGCCTTTGTTTAGAGTAAACACTTGAACATTGTCATTGTTCCCCATAAGAGGAGAAATAAGTGATGCTTTTTGTTTGTGCAGTATAAGAGGAATATCAAAAGCATGGGTGGCAATTTCAGGATTCTGTGGATTGCAGTTTAGCAAGCCACATACACATCTTGAGATGCTGGAAGGGACAAATGTGAGAGTGAATCTCATGTGGATCTGCCATGTGGGTTCCTGAAGTGCTTGTGTCCCAGAAGCAGATTGTTAAATAAGAAAGCCTCGAGGCCTACCTAAAAAAAGAAGTAATTCTTCTGCACAAAATGACATCCAAACGTTTTTAATGTGGTGAGAGCTAAGGAATTATTCAGCTGCAAGGACTGAGGAGAGCTGGAAACAGATTGTGCCAACATGAGCAGCTTAAGGATAAATGCAAATGGCCTTTAGGGTGTGTGGTGTTTCAGGTGACAGTTATTCACAGCAGCATTATACAATGGTTTTTCTTCTTTTTATTTTTCCATGCAGCTTTAGAGTACTGATTATGCAAAAAGAATTTCATGGGGGGTTTTTTTTTGTGTAGCTCTGTTGTTCCTTCTGCATTAAGGTTTAATATTGATAGACCCTCAAAGAGAAAGGTGTCTCTCTGTGACTGGAAATGTTTACTTCAGTGAGCACAAAGCTTTAGCTGGTGATGAAACACAAGGGGTGTGTGTATCTACTAAAGCCTTAGGATGTTTTGGGTGTTTGAGAATGCCCTCTAACTTTCTTGTGGTTACTGGATCATGAAACCTGGTGAATTTTAGCTTCTTTGTACATCTGGATTGAAGGGACTTAAGGACAAAAGTCACTGGTCCTTGATTTGGTTTCTGGTGCATATACAATTGTCATTGGTAATAATGTGGGATCTTTTGGGATGGTGTTTGTGCAGACAGCTGTTTGTTTATTTGTGGACACTTATGAAGAGTTAATGCATATCCTTAAATATGATGTATTTTGGGGAAGTCCCAAGATGTTTTCACAGGCAAAAATTATTCACATATGCTCTTTTTTCACCTTCCAGATTTCAGGCTGGTCCTTTCAGGTATCAGAGTGCATTCAGGCATTCCCATGTGCAATAAGAGTTGGAGTACAGGAATAGTATTTCTTTCATATTGGCAAGGACAGTCTGGTAGAATGTCCCTCCTACTCCTTGTGGGAATGAGTTTTGAAGCAAATAACCTCTTGGGGTTTTGTTGTTGTTTCTGTTTGGTTGGTTTGGGTTTTTTTTCTAAAGTGGTAATGAAAAGTTTCCTTTTTCACTGCTAGACATACAGAGTAGTCCTCCAATTTATCCACAGTTCCAAAAAGAGAAGCAATTCAGTGATTCCTCTGAGAAGTTGTGGATTCTGTATCCCTAGAAGTGTTCCAGGCTGGGTTGGATGGGGCTCTGAGCAACCTGGGATAGTGAAAGGTGTCCCCTGCCCATGGCAAGGGGTAGGAACTGGATCATCTTTAACATCCCTTCCAACTCAAACCAGACTGTGATTTTTTATAAAGTTAAGCAGAAGGAGGCAATAAATGAGAGAAGTTGGTGACTGAATTATACCCTTAATTTTTCAACAGAAAGTTATTTAGGTTGTTAAGTGACTCTGAACAGGAATTATTTAAGGCTTTTGCTTTAATTGTTTTCCTCTGTTAACAGAAAACAAGATGACAGAACCCCAAAACCTGAATCCAGCAAAGCGGTACCGGAGGCAAGACTGGCCTGGGGAGCTCTATGAAAATGGCTCGTTTTATTTTGCCAAGAGGCATCTGATTGAGAAAGGCTACTTGCAGGTTAGTGCTTCTGGTTTTTCATGCTCTTCAGAATAATACATCTACTCTTGCTGTAGAGGGTTCTGAATTCAATAATCTGTTTTGATTTCTGATTTAGTCAGTGTGAAATAGCACTCTGACCTCAAAACAGTTTGCTAATTATTTGTATCTTAGCAGAGCTAGTTATAGCTAGGGCAGTTCCAGTAAACAGCATCCTCCACAGCAAATAAATTTATGCAAATAAATGTCTTATATAGCTTTAACCTTAAACCAATACAATACTGAGTTGAGCTTTGCAGGAGTTCACCAGTGTATCTTAGAATTCATTTTAGTGCCACTAAAGGTGTGAAACTGAGCCTCATGCAGTGTCAGAGCCTTGTCATAATCAGCAAATTTCTATATTCAGCCAGTTTCATCTTATGCCAATTTTTGTACTGTAACTTTAACAGTCTTTTTCCCTTTCCTGATGTTTACATCCCAATGTAGTGGTGCAGAACAACACTGTGGTGTGGTGGATATATTTCCCTTGGAAATTAAGTAACAGTAAGCAAATAATAAAATAGTCTTCCTAAGCAAATGCTGCAGGTATTACTATTTTGCTGATTAAAAGAGCTAGTAAAATTAGTGTGATGTAATTGCTATAATGCACAACATCTTGCACACTTTCTCTAGTTGTAAAATGGAAATAGTTATTAACTATTTCTTCAATAGTTACTAACTGTTCCTTCAAATGGTTCTGTGTCACTGGCAAAAACATAATTGATGGTTCACTTTTATATAAGCTATGGTGGCCACTCTATAACCAAAGGCACTTGGCTTTTATTGCATGGTGCTAAATTGTAGAGTTTCGTGTTTGTGTTGACCCAAGCATAAAATTTGAGTGGATTTTATTTCCTTCAGGGTGGTAAAATGGCCTACTATGAAATGCGTGCAGAGCACAGTGTGGATATTGACATAGACATTGACTGGCCTATTGCAGAGCAGAGAGTGTTGAGGTAAAAGCACTTTTTATTCCCTTATTTCTTTGGTGCTGCTTGCTTCAAAGTGTGGTCATGAGAATTCATAATGCATGGAATGTAAGCAATGGAGATCAAAGATAATTGGGCAGCTTTATTTCTGCCCAGGATTTTTTCCTTTCTCCATTGAAATCAACTGAATTACCTTTGTTACATGGTGGGATTTTGGTAGTTTGATTTTTTCCTTAAAGTTCAGCTTGGGGAAGAGTGTAAGCCCTACTGTACCTCAGCAATGTGTTACCATCATCTCTGGCTTGCCCAGGTGAGGTGCCCCAGATTTCCGTGCTCCAGACCACTATAACTAATGCCTGGGAATGGGAATGTTTGTGTAGAGGGCATGAGCTGATTCCACCTCACTAGCTGCCTTGTCTTTGCAGCTGCTCTAAGGAAATAATGGGTGGGAATGGAGTATGTTTTCTGTGCCTTTTTCATCCTAATTTTTAAATGGATGACATAAATAAGCTGTCTTTTGGATAGTTCTGTTTGTTTCTTTGAAGAGGGACAATATAGTTGGAGAGTGATGATCACGAGAAAAAACATTAGAAAAGAACAATTTCAAAGCTGATTCTTTTGTCTGAAAGTTACAGTTGTATGGGAAATACTTGGGGTTTTGAAGTGTGCAAAAACTTCTATCCTAAAATGATAATTTCTTTGTCTAGCTTTGGATATTTTGGCAAAGAGCCACTAAAAGAGGTGAAGCTCTTGGTTTGCAGCATTGATGGATGTCTGACCAATGGTCGCATTTATGTGACAGAAGATCACAAGGAAATGGTCTCCTACGATTACAGAGATATTGTTGGCATTGATCTGTTGAAGAAAAGAGGAATCCAGGTGAGTGCTGTTCTGAAGAGTGAGCCTTCACGTCTCATGTAACCTGCACATTAAAAGATTCTAAAAAAATATATTCTTGCAGCATAGAAGTTGAAGTTTCTTCACAGTGCTTGTGGTCAAGCAGCATAATATATTGGTTGGGACAAATGTTATCCTCAGAAGCCTCAGAGGAAAACAAGAGTTTTGAAAAAGTTCTCAAGCACAGTAATTAGAGCATCTCTCTCCATTTCACAGAATCAGAGAATGGCCTGGGTTGAACCATCTTGTTCCATCCCCCTGCCACGGGCAGGGACACCTTCCACTATCCCAGGTTGCTCAGAGCCCCATCCAGCCTGGCCTTGGACACTGCCAGGGATCCAGGGGCAGCCACAGCTGCTCTGGGCACCCTGTGCCAGGGCCTCAAAACCCTCACAGGGCACAATTTCTTCCTCATATCCAGTCTAATCCTCCCCTCTTACACTTTGGAGCCATTCCCCCTTGTCCTGTCACTCCCGGCTCTTGTCAAGAGTCTCTCTCCATCTTTCCTGTGGGCACCCTGCAGGCACTGGGAGGCCACAGTGAGGTCACCCCAGAGCCCACTCCTGTGAAATGGAGTAGATGTTTTTTCAACAGTCCCTCAGCTTCATTTTCTAGAAAGCCAGAGGGGTAGGAAGCTTGTAATCATTGTTTTGTGCCTGTTGGAGCCTATTTCCATACCTTCTTTGACTTGGAATGTTTCATGGAAAATCTCTAGGCCTTTGTGCTGCACTTTATTTATTTGTAGTATATGTTACTGATACAGTCCTGCCTTTTGTTCCTCTTCTCTTCATCCTGTACTTAAAATGAGTGTCAAGCATCCGTTTGTATTTAAAAGCAATTAGGGAAGATAAGCTTGTCTACATCTTTGACAGAAAACTTGAAGGATTTGCGTCTGAGATTTCTAAAAATCCTGCTGCAATTATCTTCTGGTTTTAGCTTACCTTGTGCACCATTCCTGAAATTTCGAGTTTGGAATGAACTTCCAGAGATAATGTGCTGTGCTGCTTCAGTCTGTGTGGTGTTGGTTTGATGCTCTGAAATGGTGCTATAAATAAAGTTAAGTTATTAAGTAGAGGGGCCAAGGAAAAAACTTCATGTTCTACTTTGGCAAGCATTTCAGAAATCTTTCTTGGAAATTCTCTAATTCCACATTGTGACTTAATTAGATCATACTACACTAGATAGTCACCATGCAACCATACTGTGATATTTAGAATTTTATTTAGTACATGTTGCATTTAAAAAGACAAATGTAAATTATTTTTGAACATCAGGGAGGGCTGCAGAAAGGTCTTTCACCTTCCTAAAGGAACCTCAAGACTCTGGTTTTGGATGCTAATCACTTCTGCTCTGAGTTTTGAAAATCAATCATTCACTGCTTTTCCAGAGAGAGCTTCTACAAGCAAAACTTGCTTTTTTTTGTAATAGTAAATCAACTTATATGTCTTATTTCTTTGGTGTAGAACTTACTCTAATTTTATTTCTATAGGTCCGACTCATCTCTGACAGGGATTGTTCAAAAACACTGTCAGCCATGCAGCTGGGATGTGTAGCAAAAGTCAGTGTAACAAATAAACTACAGGTTCTGAAGGACTGGCAGGAGGACATGGGTTTGAGCTGGAAAGAGGTGGCTTACTTAGGTCAGTTCCTTTTCTTTGGTTTATTTAATTTAAATAGCATAGACAAATGGAATCATTGTACTGCTGCTGAGCTTCAAACCACTTTTCTCTTTGTAAATATACTGAATTTAATGGGATTGCTGTGCACATTGCAGCACACAATCACCAAAAGTAGGTATTTCAAGGCCTGTTAGGGTACAATCTAAATGTTATAGACAGTAATGAATCTGTGTAATTTGGTAAGGGAAGTCTTCACTGTTTTTCCAGTGGGCTATAGGAAAGCTTTTGTTTTTAGGAAACATTTTGATATCAAAATGTTGATAAGTATACACTTTGAGCTGACAGTTTTGAACTCATTGTAGTTGATTTCAGGGGGATTTGGTATAGATTATGTTCTGAAATGGTAGTCAGAAATGGACAGAATTAGAACTGAAAGCCATGTGCTTCTGTGCTAAACTGTATTTCAGAGACAGGCTAAGTGAGGAGTCCTGCCAATGCTTATTCAGCTGCTCACATAATTTTACTACTCTTAAAAGTAGCATTCTCTTGCCTGAATATTGTGAAGTGTGATCATCATTTACATGGATCACCATGATTTTCCAGCACCTGACTTGCATATGCAAAGTGCTGTTGAGCTGCTGAACATTGTGACCAAAAAAAAAAAAATTCAAAAATCAGATCACTGCATACCCGGAGAAACACTGAGAAAAATACTGATTCTTTCCCTTGTGTGATATTTGGCCTTGCCTGTCATCCTCCTCCCCAGGAAATGAGGAGTCTGACGTGGAGTGCCTGAAGCAGGCAGGCATGAGTGCTGTGCCTGCTGATGCCTGTGCTGCTGCCCAGAAGGCTGCTGGTTACATCTGTAAGAGCAGAGGTGGCTGCGGAGCTGTGCGCGAGTTTGCAGAACACATTTTCCTGCTCTTAGAGAAAGTGAACTCTGCAAGGAAGCAGCTGGAAGAAATCAGCTCAGCAGGGAAGGAAATGGGGAGAAATGAGAACAGCAGGAAAGGAAATAAGGAACTGATGGAAAAAGAGTAACGCCGTTGGTCAGTCCTGCCTTTCTTCCTCAGTACATCTATATCCCAAAGGAATGCTTACCTTTCAAATTTTACAGCACAGTAGAGTTAAAAAGGTGTCTCCCCCTAATTGCAGGTCCCACATTCATGATTATATGCTGAAAATATGATCACATCCATGATGATTTTAAAAGCCATTTAAGTGCAATGGGAGGAATGCTACAAGAGGGAGTGCCCTGTAAATCTGCTCTTAATCATCACACCTGTCCTACAGGAATGACACCTCTTTATTTCGTAATCTGAATGTTTTCAGGGATCAATGATTTTGCATGACTTGAAGATTTGTAATTCAGGCTTAAAAACCCCAAAACTTCTGTCAGTTTTGCTCATGTGGTTTGCATTTCTTTTATCAAATGCATGGTGTTGTGGTTGTGTGATTGCATTTTACAAGCTTTGTCCTTAGCAAGGAAGAGTTTTAACATGTGCTGGAGAGGTCAGATGTAAAATACTTATCAATAAAACTTCCTCCTCTATTTTTAAAATATAGCACAGTTACTGTAAAACAAGTTAATATTAGTTTAAAAAAGCACTTTAACATGTGTTCAGTTTGAAGCTCATAAATAATTAAATCACATTTGGAATTGTACCTCTTGGAATTTATTTTGGGTTTTATTGAAGTGCCTAAATGAATATTTTGCCAAATTTGGAGTTAAATTTCCCATTGTCTTTGAGATCTTTGCAGAAACTCAGTTTCTTTCTATGAAGACTATATTGGAACCTCAAAAGAATTAAAGCCAAATAAAAGTCTTTAGGTTTATTGTATGGAAAAGTAGCTGCTGTTAAAGAAAAAACAAAACCAAACTGTAGTTGATGTGGGTTTACATAAAATATATATACAGACTACTTTTAGCATGTTAAAACTGGTTTACATGCTTGTATTTATTGAAAATAGGAATTGTATTGTACATTACAAATACAATAGTATATATCAGAGTTAAGTTCTGATTTGGGTTATGCTAAAAAATGAAAATACCCATGGTACACTGGCAATTACAAGGGAGGTGAATGATAATGGCTTGTCATTTTATTTTGTTTCTCTGCTAAATTTTGCATTGTATAAATAGTTATACTCCCAGTATATCACCTGATATGCTGGCCTCTGATAAACTTTGTGTTTACTTCCTTTCAGAAAGCAAAATGTTGAACTAAAATGGTTTACTGCCTATCTACAGTTAACAGATAAAATTTTTATTGTACTAATCAGCTCTAAGTTACCTAAATTTAAGTGTCTCAGTCACGTTTTAAGATTCTGCGCTGGATAAATCCCATGGACTTTGACAAGAGGGGAGCCACATTTTGGACATCAATGTTTTCATTTTAATAATTCATGGTATAATCTTACATTGGAAAGAATATGAAGGATAAAAGAGCTCTAGAGACTGTTTACCAAAAAAAGATATGGGATATGCAGGATGTGCTTCCTAAAAGGTTCAGATTTGTATTGCCCACACTGTAGTGGAAAATCTAATTATAGGGTAGGAGCAGGGATGCCTTAATTACTCCTCTTGATTTTATAGAAGAGGCCTCAATCATATGAAGGATTTAGGGGTCAGAGAGGCAGAGACAGTGAGGGTAACTCTGTCACCTTAGAGGTGAAATACCAAGTTCCAGGAAAGGTCCAAATGTGTAGAATATTTTCCCAAGTCCTGTTCCAGTACATGTGACACCACAACTGCCTTTGATTAGAGGGATATTACTCATTCAGAGTAGATTTCAATGGTCAGTTTTGTTATTCTGGGATAATTCTGAGATCATCTTTTGGCCCTGTGAGCTCTTGGTTTTTTGCTTCAATTCATCTAGGTTATTTCAAAGAAGATCTTAGGTAATGTGGGCTGTTCTGTCATGATTATGTGAAATGGAAAAACAGGAAACTATGTAAATATTTGTAGTAAGCTATTATGAAAAAGTAGCTGATTACATCAGATTTTAAATAAACAGCTTTCTTTAGTCTTCTAAGTAGAGAATGGTTATGGGCTGGCTTGTGGTGAGTTTCTGTACTGCAAATCATACACTCCCAAGTTCATGTGCCACACAAATGATTTATGATGGCAAAGGTGGACAGATTTAGTGCCCAAATTAACCCTTCACACCTTCACCCACTTCTGACTCTCATTATTTATTTTTATCTGGTTTTTTTCCTATTCAGTTTATCTTCCTCTCCAGTTCCTGTTCGGTGATGTAACAAGTTCTGACCTTAAGTCAATTCAAATCAATATGAATCACATATATCTTTTGAAGTCAGAGATATGTTTTAATACTTGCTGATTTCAAGTTTTTAAGACTTTTAAACCTTGATCACACATTTTAGGTAACCAGTTTTTCCAGACCCTGTGTGGGGGAAGGTTTTTGGTTTTAATTTTTGGTCTTATAACACTATTTACCTTTTGCAGAAATAAGTTTAAATTAGTCTAATTCCACCCAGTGAGACCAATCATTCTAATTGTTACCATTACAAGAGCAGTAATGCTGTACAGAAGAAAAATACCATTATGTGTGAACCTGATGCATAAATGGGTTAGAAAAACTTACCAGTAATACACTTGTCTGAAAAATCTTTGGATGGTGGGTTTGTTTTTCTCTCTCCCCGTTCTGGGACAGGTTGGTCTGTCCCCTTTTGTGATTCTAGGTACGTTTATGGATGTGGCTCTGGTTTAATAGAGCATTCCCCATTCTGTGGGAGAGGCATGAAAGAGAATGAGCAGTGAGCAATGTGAAGGTAATGATACCAAATTATTCAGGTTAGCAAAGAGAGGGCCTGGTGAAACTGAGGTGTATATAAAATATGCTGAGCTTAACTGAAAAACAATCCTAACATAAGTGTTAAAATATCCATTTTCACAGAGCAGTTATAATTCAGAAAAGTATCTAGTGGTTTGAAGTGTGTGCTAGCAGTTGAAAAAAACATAAATTATTAGAAAAAGAATATCTAGCAAATAGGATAAAAATAATCCACTGTATAATTCAGTGGTTTGTGTGTATCTTGAATACTGCATGTTTTGTTTATTTTGTATTGAAAAGGCTGTAGCACTCCAAAGGGAGTAAATGTGGGAGGATAAAATGGATGATGTAAGACAGGAATCAGGTTCAGTCACAGCAGTAGCCAAACCAGATTTCTTCACTTTGGACTGAAGGGAGTTGTGTTAAAATATCTGTAAAATTAAAGATGGGAAGCCATGGAAAGGCCTGAGGAATATAAATTTACCATGTTGTATTTAGTGGTGCTTTCCAGTTTTTCTGTGGCCTCAGCACATTTGCAGCTCATGGATTTCCAGAGCTGGACATGGATTACAGACATTTAATGAACCTCAGAATACTTACAACAGGTTTAGGCCATGTATTTCATGAATCTGACAATAGATAGAGTTCTGGTTCTGAACTTTGGAGTCTTCTTCCTATTTCTTGTGCAAGAAATACCCAACTGCATTTTATTTCTTTTTCACAATGTATGTTAGTGGTTCATTCTATGTCAGTGTGTAGCTCTGATACAGTGAGCAGAAGAACATGGCATTACTATCATCAATAGGACTAATCTAATCTTTAAAAATTAAGGAAAATAGGGCAAAAGTACATGCAGAATTATGTAAGAGTACAGGTACCTTGGATGAATCAGTGATCATTATTATCTGTAGTTAGAGATACAGTAAATTGCTGTGGAAGTTCCCTGCCAAAACGTCCTCAGGGGTTTGGAGAACATTCTGGAAAATACCATGTTTTCCTGATTGTTCACATGCTTTGCAGACAAGTTTCTGGCCTAAATTGAAATATATCTGGACTAGTTATGACTACTCTTGTATTAAACATGGAAATAGTCTCTCCAGGGCTGTAACTTTTATCTGAAGGTATAGCTGCACACCTATTTATGGCTAGTACAGTGGGTACAGTAGCCTGTTTATTGCTACTACAGTAGTAGTAATCCATGTAGGATTTTGTTTTTACTGTTCCACCTTTTTTTTCCTGGTTACACTCTGTGCACAGCAGTTCAGACTCAGGTTGGGAGGGGATCAGTCACCACTCACTGATCCTCCTGAGCAGTGAGGCCCAGCAGAAGTGTTTCTATTCATCAGATAACGCTTGCTCTAAAAAGCTTCCAAATGGGGTGAAGTACTTCAGAATCACAGAATAAGCTGAGTTAGAAGGGACTCCTCAGGATTAGGAGTGCAGCTCCTGGCCCTGCACAGACCCCCCGGCAATCCCACCCTGTGCATCCCTGAGAGCGCTGTGCAAACACTCCTGGAGCTCTGGCAGCCTTGGGGCTGTGACCATTCCTGGGGAGCCTGTTCAGTGCCCCAGCACCCTCTGGGGAAGAACCTTTCCCTGATATCCACCCTGACCCTCCCTGACCCAGCTCCAGCCATTCCCTGTGTCCAGTCCCTGGTCACACAGAGCAGAGATCAGGGCCTGCCCCTCCCCTTCCCTCACGAGGCTGCAGCGAGGCCTCCCCTCAGTCTGAACAGAACCAAGTGGCCTCAGCTTCTCCTCATTCCCCTCACGGCCCTTTACCCGATTTAGACAAATATAAAACACTCCCATTCATGTCACTTAATGAACTTTTAAGTTTTCCTGAATATATTTATTATGATCTACCTTTGGATCAATTCCATTCTCTGAATGCTGCCTCTTAAAGGACCTTAAGGAGCTACACTTATCTCCACCTGGAGTCTGAACTGATTTATGGGCAGTAGTTCTGATAACTCACAAACAGGCCCTGGTCTTGGCTTGCCACATCAGTGTATCAACACTTGAAGCACTTTGCTCAAACAAAGCAGACATTTGATTTATTATGGAAGTCAAGAGGTTTTAAGGGGATTTGGGGGTAAACTTGCAGGCAGTGCATGGCAATGTAGAGAGCAAACTGGACCAGTGCCCTGCGGTGCCTCTGAACTGCTGCCCTGCTAGCAGCAAGGGAGCTCGGGCTACTCCAGCCAGGCTGCTTGGGTAGCACAGAGACACATGGCCTAGCTCTGATTAAGCCCTGCTGAAACTTTTTTTTTTTTTTTTTTTTTTTTTTTTTTTTTTTTTGTTAATTTTAACCTACGTAAATCATTTATTTGGCCAGTAGGCCATGCTGTAAACTGATTCATTCCTCATCCCCCCAAAGCAGCTAGAGAGCTAACTGCACTTTGAGCAGCACACCGTTACCTCCCTGGCTGATGGGTAGGTTTAAGTAGTTGAGCAAGCTTACCTTGGTCCACAAGGCAAGTCCTCATCCTGTCCCTTCACACACAGTTCCACATTGTGAGTATGATGTTGATATAAACAATCCTTTTTCTGTGTGCATACAATGTGTGGTACAAACACTGCTTACAGCAGTCTTAGTGCAGCTAAACTCACTTGCAAACCTCATTTCCCCAAGGACCCTCTGGCTTTTTTTCCCATACTCAAATGGCCAGAAAAAAATAAGTCTCTAAGTAAAATGTCCAATTATTTTCATCAGCTGATCTCTTGCCACTTATTAATAGGGGAAGTAAAACACCTGAAAGGAGGGCAACAGTTGCATTCTAGGGGAAGAGTGAGTGATTTTAATGTCAGAAGAGTAAAGTAATACATCAAATGGTTATTTGTATAGAGCAGGGCATCATCTCCCTCAGGTTGTGTTGAGTTGGTAAATGTCAAAGGACTGCACACAGGCTTTTCTCCCGCTCTCCTCAGCACCATAACTTCTGTGTCTTTATGCAGTTGCAAAATCAGTAGGTGTTGATGCCAGCTTGCACAAAGCAGGTATGAAATGAAGTGGCTGCCTGGCAAGTGTGAAGTTTGTGGCTGGAGGGAGATGAGTGTTGATGAATCAAGGTTGTTTCTGTACCTCAGAAACAACACACCCAGGAGAGGAGCTTCTCTCACACACAGGAACTGTGTTCTGCCTTGAAGCCGTGTGGCTTGGTAGAACACTCCCTGAGATGTGGACGCAGACAGCTGATTCTTGGAAAATCTGTTTATCAGGGCAGAGTAAATAAATAAGTGCTGTTTGGATTAAGCCGTCTCTGAGCTGTGGTTTGGTTTTGTTGCTCAAGGAGTGGGACGTAAAATACTTCTCATCAAAACACTGGAAACAGGAATTTTGCAGGAAGAAAATCACATGGAAAATAAACACATTTACGGTTGCTCAACATGTGGCACTGAAATTTATTTGGATTTGTATCAGTTGTATTTAAAACACAATGACTCTCTGGTACCTAATCCAGAAATAAGTTACATCAAAGAACTATATAGTGTTAGAAAAGAAAAGGAAAAAAAGAAACACTTCTGTAAACAAACTTCAGATCTTCAAATGCTGCAGTTTTCAACTTAATTATCAATAGCAATGTCCAATAAGATAGGCACTTCCAAATCATGGTCTATTACAGAAGGAGCAAGTCTGGGGTCAAATTTTTGGTAATTTTCTTATGATGTGTTTTTAGATTTCTTATACATTCAGTTTCTTGCAAGTTTGTCATTTGTTTTTCTCTTCATATTATCTTGGGTAAAATTCTTTATTCAGGTTTACGAAGTCTGTTTATATCCCCTTGGAGCAAAGAAAATAAATAAATGACAAAGTAGATTTGGTTGTCAAACCAAGGTCTGACACCTGACTCTGAAACCACGTACACCTGCCCTCTGAGAACTGAGTTCAGCTCTGGCACTGTGTCAGGACTTATCTGTTCTCAAGAACCCATGTTTACCCATCCTTCCTACTGGCAGAATTATAAACTCATGGGAACACCCATTCAGAACTTCCCACCAACTGGTTTGTGCATGTTTGTTGATAACTGGATATTGTTCTTCACAGGGACTCAGTACTCATAGATGAAACTGTTTGCCATCTTGCTGAGTTTCATTTTCTCGTTAAATATCTCCTGAAACCTAATATTCTGCTTTGGAGTGAAGTAGTTCTTCCAATCACCAACAGCACCTAGGAAAGCAGGAACAGAAAGAACAGTGAAGTGAGCAATATGTGGAGCAGAAAATTATTTTAAAATAGCCTGGTTTTGTTGATGTTGCAGTTGGCACAGATATTAATATATTCTTAACCACAGTCACTGTGGTAGGTCAGGATCGTAATTGTTCCAGTGATACTCTGGTGGAAAGATCTGGATCATCATCCATGAAGGCTGATGAACCCTCATCTTCAGAGCTGATTAGTGCCAGCAACACAAGTGGTGGAGGAAGAAGAGCAGCTTTCCAAGGGGGAATTAGAGCTCCTGGTGATCTGGGCAGATGCCATGCCTTAGTTGAGTGTAGTTAAAGGTCTCTGCCTGGGTTTTTTTTCACAGTCAGTAGAAGAAATTGTAGAATCACAAATGGTTTGGGTTGAAAAGGACCTTAGAGATCATCCAGTTCCATCCCCCTGCCATGGGCAGGGACACCTTCCACTAACCCAGGTTGCTCTGAGCCTCATCCAACCTGGCCTTGGACACTGCCAGGGATGGGGCAGCCACAGCTGCTCTGGGCACCCTGTGCCAGGGCCTCAGCACCCTCACAGGTGAAGAATTTCTCCCTCATATCCAATCTAAACCCACTCTCTGTCAGTGTGAAGCCATTCCCCCTTGCCCTGTCACACCAGGCCCTTGTAAAGAGTCTCTCTACTAGATGGTCTTGTAAATAGTCAAAAAATTCATAAATTCATAAAACAGTTTAGGTAGGAAGGGACCTTTACAGGAAATTGTAGTCACCATCTAAACTTATTAAATGAGTGGTAGCTCAAAAGCCACTGACAAAAAAGATTCCTAGAAAAGGAGCCCAGAATGGCCTGACAAATTAATCCCACCCTTATACCTGCTCCTAATCTCTAGGAATTTTTATGGATGAGATGTCCAGCTACTTAAATGGGCAGTTGAATACTTCTGGGTGGCCATGGACACTGGTGATCAGAAAAGTGTTTCAACTGTTATCCAGTTGAAGCAAAAAGGAAATAGTTTTATAAACTGATACGTTTTTATGAGACAATGCTTACAGTTTCCCTCCATGTGCATTTTCTAAAGACTCTGGATCCCAAACCTGACTAAAATAATCATCTCATTTTCTGACTAAAATAGCATTCAGTATGCTGTCCTAAAGGACAGGAAAAGAGAGCCCAAAGCAAAATATATACATATAACTCCTCTGTAAACTGGCTGAAACTAGCTAAACGTCTGGGATTAGCAAAGGAACTACTTGGATGTGGAAATGTTGGGATTTTTCAACATTTTCATCATAGCTATCAAGTTCACTGACTGAGAAAAATGCATCTCTTTTTTTTGTTTTGTTTCTTTTTTATTGAGTATGTTGTCATTTGTTTTTGCTGACTGGTAAAACCATTGTGAATTAATGGAAGGTAGTATTTCTCTGTTTATTAACTGAAACAACTCCTAGTTTTAAACTGTCAGTTGTTGTTCAAAAATTAACTAAATCAAAATAATTTTAAAAACCAGTGGGTTTGATTGTCTTGTTATCCAAACCTGTGGAAGGTTCTGAAATGCCAGGAGCAAGAAAACAGCTCCTGAGGGTATTTTAAAATGACATCTGAACTAAGAACTGTGGAAAATTTTCCAAGGTCTGGAAGTTACCTATGACAATTCTGTTGTTGTTGTTGTCAGCATATTCCTTCTTCAGGAATATTTCAGTAAGATAAGGGGCGATAGGAGCAGACTCATTCAGAAGGAATGTGTCTGGCTCTCTTTTACTCTAGTTAACTAAGTGACCTTGGCAGGTGATATCAGAGACGTTGTAAAACACCGAGGTGGTCAACTTTTAGATTAAAAAAAAGACAGATAAAGAGTATTTCTGGGTGAGGCTTTCCTTTGGCTCCACAGCTCCCACAGAGCAATATTAGTCAGGCTATAGTTCAGATTCCTCTGTGCTTCTCGAGTACAAATGTGAATTTGCAGCTAGAGAAGTTAGGAAGTCATTTTTAATAGGGATTCAGGTCAAAGAATCCTGTCATCACTTCCCAGGGCTGACCCAAAGACTCCAGGAAAGAGCTGCACTGCAGTCTTTGTCTGGATTCCCACTGCTTCTCCCGTGCTAGGCACAAAGGAATTTACCTTTTCGGAAAATCAGCTTCCTGTTGGATGTCAGAGCACACACGGTGTGACTGGGGTCGCTGTTCTCCTTCTCTGTGTCATTCTTCATCTCTGAGAATGAGGACTTCTTGCAGATGTCTTGGATATCATCATCACTGACATTTAAATTCAGGAACAGAGTAATTTCCTTTACAACCTTAGGGAGATCCTGAGGTATGAGAAAAATACAGCTTTTATGTTTCTGGGCTGATTATCAGACTTTTAGCTGATTTGAAAATTATCCCTTTTATTACAAAATTAGTTTGTCACACATTTATTTGCTTTCAAGCAAGGCTAAATATGTCATTGGATTGTGCACATGACAGGTGCAATAAACCTGATTCCCCTCTTAGCCATACTCACAGAAATTAATAAATAAGTATGGCATATCACACACAGTCACTTTGTCAATTTTATCTCCCACTTCAGATAAAATGCTCTCCTGTCTCAGAATTATTTCCCTGGAAATAGAATACTCAAAGCCCAGCTCCAAGTAGCTTGTTTCATTGGACATGCTGTATCTAGAGATCTAACAAGTGACTCAGCATCCAAAATGGTTTGTTTATATTCCTAGGAGTTGAAATTTTTTTCTCCCAAAAAATGAACAAACCTATTTTCATGGAGACACTAGAAAATGTTTTCTATTCACCTAAAAATTTATTCTCTGAAAGCTAAGGTATGCTGACATTTTACTTATTCTTTTTTTAAAAAGTGAAATTTTTCCCTACCCCTCCAGCCTCTAATTTTCTTTTTTATTGGGAACACAAGTTCCAAATGTGAGTAGTTCTGTTGCCTTACATCACTTTCTGAAAATTTCACCTGAAATGTCAAACATAGCAAATTAATGTGTGATCCCCAATAGATGTCCTTGGTTGGTCTTTCCATAGGACAAAAAAAGGGCAACTTAAAGTTCTGCCTGAGCCTGAGGAAAATTGTCTAATATGAGTCCTATTCCTGCATCTAAGAAATGCAACTCTCACAAGATTTCATGTTTATATAACTTGTGTAGTCAGAATTATTTAGTTAATACTAAATTCCATGCAAATAAAAAATATGCCCAAAGATAGATATTCACATTTTCCTTCTTTCTCCTTTTTCCTTATAACTTCTTCTTTGACGTTTTAATGATGCTAATTTACAAGTAATGCCTTTTGCACCAAGAGCAGAGAGCATATTTACCTTCTTCATGTCTTCATAGAACAAAAAGAGGATATTTTTCTCATCTTCATGTTCTTCCCAGCTTAGGAAATGATCAAACCAGGATCCACAGACAACTGAAAGGAAAACCCATGTAAAGAGATCCAGAAAAACTTTATTCATAAATAACTGTGATGCTAGCTCACACATTTAGGGGTATAATTTGTATCTATAATCCTCTAAAACACTTGTAGTTCTTTGTGACTGCAGTTCAAGCGATGCAAATTTACAAAAGTAACTTCCAAAGAGGTTTCCACTCTTGTTGGAATTTGTTTTCATGCCAAATACTATTCTGAGATATGATTCTGTAGTGGAAGCAGGCTCCAGATCTAAGGAAAGGCCAATAATGAAGTAAAATGTACTGGCCTAACAAGATGTGAGCATCTCACAGATGACTGCTGCATGTCTGTGGTCAGAGATCTGATCACCTCAGCAGGAGATGAAATGAGCCGGCCGGCAAATGGAGCACACAGTTGTTACCTCTCTTTCATCCCAGCAGAAGGGAATCTGTATAATTTTTAAATGCTGAAGAAGAATTACTTAAAGAACTCATGCAAATGCCTCATTCAGCCAGTGACACAGATAGAAGGGTTTGTAGCTGATTTGTTTTGTCTGAATGCTCCATTTGCTGAGCCATGGGAAAACAGCTAAATTTCAGCTCCTTTAAAAACCAAAATTCTGACCTCTCCATTTCAAAGGCAAGATGAAAACCTCTTGCAGGGCTGAGAAGAGGCTTGAACAGAGAAAGCCCAGCAAGGATTCTCCAGAACTGTGACTTTGCTTTATAACCACCACCAGCAGAAAATTCTAATCTTGTAATGGTCATCATTTTTGTCACAAACTATGAGTTGTAATTAATAATTAATAGCTATAATTAAACTGAATGCTCCAGTCTGGAGCCATCTCCAGCACATAAGGCAGTTTCTAAGTGCAAGGCATGTGTGCTCCACAGTGTGCAATTAGACCCTGCTCCCCTGGCCAGCTGCTCTGGGGATGTGGCCAATGATAGCACAATCCTGGTGGCTTCAGGAGAGACTTGGAGACTCCAGGGAGTTCATTACAGTTGCCCCTGTGTGTCCTAACCCTTGTTTTGAACTGATATTAACTCTGCAAGACTACTGCAGGATTTGGATCAAGCAGCACAACCTTGAAATGTTTCTACTAGGAGCAAAAATGACCGCCTTTCCCTCCACATCACCTCTTACCTAAATTTCTCTTTAACCAACATAGTTATCTATTTAAGCCACACATAAGCACTCAGAAAATAGAAGGTGGCCAATAATTTATGGGGAAATAGGACATGCTTTAAAATCATAGAAGCACAGAATGCTTCAGATTGGAAGGGACCTTAAAGATCATTTAGTTCCAGCTCCCCTGCCATGGGCAGGGACACCTTCTACCAGAGCAGGTTGCTCAGAGCCCCATCCAGCCTGGCCTTGAATAGAATCCTCTTTCTTTTTTTTATCACTATTGTATATTCAGAGTTGATACCAAACAAGCCAAGATCCTGCAAATCACTGAAGCATGTGCCTTAGGGCTGCTCTGGACTCAGAACACCAGATCTGAGCCAAAGCCTGGAGGAGGCAGTAAACAGATTGACTCCTGGAGCTCTGATGTGAGTCTGTGATGACTGCAGGAGCACTTTTCTTTTGGGGTTTTCAAGGTAATCAATCATTATTGCTGTTATCATCACTGTGGTGACACATGTCCTCAAAGGAGTAATAAAACACTAAATATGGGAGTGGAAAATGTGAACAAGGTCCTGTTGCCAGCTGCCATCCCACCACTCCTGAAAAATCTCCCTCTTGTCCTTGGTCTTTGGACTCCATTTCTGAGACAGCACATCAGGGAGAGGTGTGCAGAAGGGCTATAGGAACATGTCCAGGCTTCTTTGTTGGGCTGCCCAGGGCTGTCTCCCAGCCTGGAGAAGACACCAGACCTGCAGTCACAGCTGTCCCTGCAGCCTGGTGACAGTCCCCTCACATGCTCTGTCACCAGCCACAGCCCTGCTCGCCCAGGGCAGCAAAGAGCAGCAAAAACCTGCAAAGAGCTGTGCTGGAATGATGCAGCTGCTTCTCAGAATTACTCCTTGCAGGGCTGAAGAGAGCATCCTATTATTTGCTCTTGTTTAGCTTGGCATTAGGATTTATCCCCACCAACACCATATGAATAAGGAGTTCAATAAGGAGTTTTCACACTGTTCAAATTTCTTCAGTCATTCTGTGCATAACAAACTAACGTGAACTGCAAAGAGAAAGCATTTAACCTTACCATTGCCTTTTAAGAACAGGTCAAAGAAAGCAGTCCAGCTGTCTACAGTGGGAAGGTTTGGGTTATCTCTGTAGTAATGAAACATGGAAACTGCAGTGTCTTTTGGATTTCTGCTGATGTAGATCATCTACAAATGAAGAAAATGTAGTTATTAATGATAATATCCTCTCTTTATTTAAGACAAGCTCTGTGTGTAAATAGAGCATTGTCATAGGCAGTTTGCAGTGTCAAAACCCTTTCTTTTAGAATTCCTCCTTCGGTGACCATGCCATTAAATTAGAAATCTCTGCTTAGTAAGGAGTCCATAGTGATTAGCAAACAATTCCATGTGGACAGAGGTGTGTTTGCCCTGGCTGGATAATGTCTTATGTTTTATGAAAGAGCCTGTGTTAACTTTAACCTTGAGTCAGCATATTATCTCATATATCTCACACATGAAAGTATTTACTAATTAACATCCAAAGGACAGCTGCAAAATGTAAATTTTGGCCTTTTACTCAAATCAGCTTTGTCCCAAAAATCTGGATCTGAGTGATCCTGAAATTTTTGACTTTGAATATAAAATCTGAGACCCAGAGCTCATTTTTTAAATCTCCCACATTAGCATAGGAGGAACTGGTTTAGTAGGTGTCCCTGCCCATTGCATGGGGATTGGAACAAGATGATCTTTAAGGTCTTTTCCAATCCAGGTGATTCTGTGATTCTATGAACTCAAAACTGTGCTCTGAATCTGCCTCCCTCATCTCATTTCTGCTCTGTTTGCCCAACGCCTTTATGGGCTCTTCAGAAAGCTCCAGCAGGAGGGTCAGAGTTCTTTTACTCCCAGAGGAGCCTGTAAGTAGCCAAGATTTTCTAAGAGAGTAGGAAATGAGGTCATGAGAACACCCCAATTAGTAATGAGAGACTTTTGATCGAAAGATGTTGATGTCCTATTTTGTGTGGTGCCTGGTGTAAAAATCACCCCATGGGAGCAGTGGGGCAGGAGCAGAACTCAGTCACCAGTCCAAGTCTCTGCTCCTGCTGCTTTCAACTGGTGGTCAGCTGTGTCTCCAAAATTCACAGCAAAACACTTCTAAAACTGTGAATCATTCAAAAATTACTAAGGATCAACAGGACAAAATAGATTCCTAGTAGACTTTCTACATATTTTACTGCTTTGATATCATTTTTGCCTTACCTTGCATTTCTTATTCTTAAAATTTGGAGGCAACATGTTGTAGTCTAAGTGTGTTGGGATGATTCTCTTTGATGAGAGTTTATTCAGCTCCTCCAGTCGGGAAATGTCTCCAAGTTCAATGGGAGATGTTACTGTGACTTGAGTATCGTAAAGCTTTGTTATAACTCCTGCAAGCCAGTGAGTGCCTACAGAAGAGGAATATAAAGTAAATAAAACAAACAATAAAAAAAGGATGAGTATTTATTACTGTGAAACATGCATTTTTCATACAGAAACACCTTGCCAGTGAACAAGTTCTATTTCTAATCTACAGATTCAAGAAACTTTACATGACTAAATAATCCCATTGGCTCCAAATATATAAACACTGAAAAAATTAGGGCTATATCTGAATTACAAAGTAACTCTGAGATTGGTACCAAAACCATTCCATTATACAAACTGCTGTCAGCTGAGAGGTGGCTAAATTGTTTTTATAATTTATTTTAGAATAACCTGTTTGTTTGGGGTTTTTTTTTCTTTACAATAACTTGAGTCTGTATATTTCTGAAAGTATTGATTGAGCTCCCCCTGCATGTGTGCTTCTCTGTCCAAGAGAGGTGGGTGGAGAGAGGATAAGAAATTAATAAATCTACAGCCAAGAGGCACACAAATAACTTCATGCAATTCTTGACTTGCTCATAATTCAATGTAGAAAGTCTTCAAGAAAATCTTTCAAGTACAGATTTTGCTTAGAGGTCAGGAATATATATTTGTTTTCCAACATGAAAACACCTGAGATTGTTTTCAATTACAGAATCCAAATTTTTGGAAATGACCCATATTTCTTGTAATATGAAATATTGACAGAATATTGACAGTATGAAATATACTGACAGAATAATACATTCACATACTTAAACATCCTTTCCTGTTTCTTTCACACAGACATTTCGAAGTAGTTTAAGCAGAGAACATGAAACACAAAATCAAGACTTCTTGCAATTAACATTGAAAATGAGAACTTACCAGATTTGGGATAGGAAACCAAAAGGACATCATCTTCTCTAGCATCAAAAGTATCTAAGGATTTTAAAAGCTCTGGAGAAGACCTGGTGGTAAAGGGAATGCCCTTAAATGTGTGCAGGAGCTCTGCCTCGCCTGAGCTGGACATGGTTGCTTAAGTCTTGGGTTCCTGCAAATCAGATAACAGGGATAGGAGGAAGATTTAAATGTCACTTCTTAGTCAGGTGGCTGGAAGTGACAAACCGAGACTGAGCAGCACAAACCTCATGCTTATATACCTTGCTGTAATGCCCTATCAGATATTGATTTGTTTTTTCAGGTAGTTGATAAAGGCAACTGAAATATTAGAGCTAACTTAATAAATAACCAAAATGCTGAGTCATGAAAAATGCATCCCATTTGTCATTTATTGGCTCTCCAGATAAAGAAATGAAGTAATGGTAAAAATTTAATTGTGAAAAATAATGGCAATTAACATTACATTAAAATATGCTGAATATTATTATTCTGTAAGTTATATTTTGCTGGAAAATAATCTTACCTTCCAAGGAAAAAGCTGCATCTTAAAATAATGTTGATTTTTAGAGAAACAATGTCTTTTTTATGTGAATGAAATTTTTTTGTTTGTTTCATTTTATCAACTATACAACAGCTTGAAATTTCAAAAGTGCAAATTGATTCAAAGTACTTGAATCTTGTGAGGCACAATCATTATTTAAGATGTTATATGTCTCCATAAGGAGAGTATAAGCAACAAAAATCCCAAAATGAAAGTAGATATTTAAATAGATATATTATATAGATATTTAATGCTGCTTTTAATCCCGTGTGTTTTGTGACTGGAAGTGGGTGAAGATGTTTAAATCTTTCCACAGAATATGCATATTTATCAATACAAAAGTCAGGAAAGAGCTAATTCTCCATTAATTATCTGTTTTCAAATGTTTGGGTTTGGTTTTTTCCATTTGAATATGTGGAAATTATCATTAATATTTTTCAAACAGAAAACTTCACCTTTTTTTAATGTGACCTTAAGCAATGTGAATGTATCACAGTAAAATAAATAGCTCAGTTATGAACTAAAATATTTTAGAATGTTTAGTATTTTCAATTTTCACTTCAATGGTCACAAATTAATTTACTCTTTTTTTACATTCTTTTCTTCAAAAATCCAGTGGCTTCACTATTCCTATTGAAAGATTCCTCCGATATATTCAGCCAAGGCCCTTCAATATCTTCAACTCAAAAAACTCCTTGGAAACCTTGGTTTAAAATTAAGCAATGCTCCAGGAATTTTCCAGCTTTACCAGTGTTCTTTTTTCATCATCAATAACAACTTGGGTTTGGTCAGAGGAGTTCTGATTCCCAGATGTACTCCCCTGAGCCCTGGTGAGAAGTTAATAAAAAGACATATCCTTCCAATAAACACCTGAGCAGCCAGGATTGCTCACAAGAAGTAAGAACACTTACCAGCTTCTGTGCTTGCTTATTTCTAATCCAATTTCCACAAAAGCCAGCAATGTAAAGTTGATTTCCCCCACCACCCTTTCCTTTCTCAACCTCAAAGAGAAGTGATCTTCTCACCTGTAAAGTTGCCCTTAAACATTTATCACCTACAAAACATGACCCGTGCAATCAGTCAACTCTGAATTTCTCTCCTGCAGGGCCAGGTTGGGTTGAAAATCATGGAAAATACACTCTGGAAAGATGTTCCCTATTACTAAGGATGAGAGGTGGTGGGGAATCTTTCCAGAGAATCAGTGGGGATACAAGAAACATTGGATATAGGTGCTCAGGTAGGAATTACGGAATGTCCCAGAGGAGCTCAACATTTTCCTCCTGCCCCCAGGCTAAACACCTAAGCCACTGCTTCATACCTTAAGATGTGAATACTCAAAAATCTATTTCTGTCAGCAGATTTCACTTTGGTTACTACAGGTATACAAACTATGTCCAAAGGCATAAAACCCCTGTTCCTGTGTCATTCTGAATTTGCATATTAATCTGAATTTACAGAGAGAGGTATTTCCAAGGTTGATTTTGCAAGTCATCATTCCAGTTACAGGCACATAGCACAAGCTAGTAAAACTTTACTGCCTTGACCTGGCAGAAGTAATCTCATAGTAAAATGTTTTGCATATTTACCATGCTTATTCTCTTTCATTTCCTCCTGCATTCCTGCTAGTTTTGAATCAGCACATTTGCCTCATCTAATGAATTGGACCTGAATTAATCATTCACAACAGAAACTGCTAAGGTGTAAAACAGAAGCAATACAGTAGCCAGGAAAATTCCAGTTCTTTTAGCTCATTTCAGTTGCTTTTTTTAGTAGCTTATCTTTTAAATGTGTGTAATGGCAATCCAGGGGAAATGAAACTGAAATTTTTCCTCCCCAAATGCTGCCTATACTTGTAAAATAAGGCCTATCCCTGCAAATAAACAGTATCCTGAATTGCAACAAGTTAAGGGACAAGAGAATATTTGGCACCTTGCAGAAAAAAGCTATTATTAAAACCATGCTAACTACATTGCCATAAAATACATTATTATAGCTGCATTATGCAAAGAGAGCACAGGTTTAAAGGAGACTATGCCAAACTCTCCATCCAAGTTTGATTTTCTTCTTTATCAATGTATGTGCGTTTATATATACATGTTATATATATACATATGGTACATATGGTACATATATGTACACACATATGGTGTGTCTATATATACATGTTTACATATCTATATATATATGTAAACATGTATATATAGACACACCAGGACTACAGTACCTATTGCCTGATCTCTGCACCAGGCTCTGAGGAGCTTTTCCCCATGCCAAGTTCTCCTTGTTCTGGTCTCTGCTGTCCATACTGATGGAGTGCACATGTCACCAGCAGGTTTCACAGGTATTTTCTTTCTGGAGAGCAGTGCCAAATTTGGATTTTGGGGATTCTTCATGATTTGAGACAAATGTAGCTGGGCAGCTGGACACTGCTTCAGTCCAGCTCTTCCTGTCTGCATGTCTGACTTACCTTCTCCCATCTAGATCCTTGTCGGGTGAGAAATTTCTTTTTAAATTACTTTAAAATTTTGACTGTTCTGTTCCTGCCTCTGCCCTGCAAGTTCCAATTCAGACTCCCCATCCTCTTCTCTGCTTGATGAAAGGCAGTACCATGTACATCTCCTTCAGCTGAAGATTTCTCAGCTGAGGCCAGCCTGTTCCCCTCCAAACCCCTCTCAGGCACCATGTACTAAAAGATATCATGATATTGTGGAAGTATGCAGGCAAAGCCACATGTTGTTTGCACAGATGAAAATTTGGGTTTACATCCACAGGGTTGTGAGTGGTTTTAGCTAGCATTCTCAAGCATCAGGCTCCTCCTTTTTTTGAAATGTCCTAAAGCTGTGAAATATTTCAGTGTTGTGGTAATGAATGAGTGGTAAAACCAATGTAGCCAAGAACTGAAATGCCTCCAGTTCATCATTGCTCCAGGTCTGATGAGCCCACATGTCCCTAAATGACAAAAGATTTCACTTCACCTGATGCACCTGGGAGTAGAATTTCCCTTGAAGGGTTTCTGTGAAATCCCTATTTATTTTAATGTTACAAATGAAGTGTCTTGCCTAAGTTTATGGCTATTTAATAAAGATAGCCTGCACAATGTTGGATGCAGCACGAGTGCTCAGAGCGTTTGGGAAGTTAGGGCCCCTCGGTGTCTGGATGCTGAGAATTTCGGAACCTCATCCTGGGCTTCTGTGTAGTTCTAACGAAACTCAGTTGCAGGATGGGTACAGGGCTGCCCACAACACATCAAGACTCTGCCTCAGTGTACTCTGAGCTGGTCCCAGCTATCAGGGTGTGTGACTTAGCCAAGGCTGCTTTACTGGAATGGGTTGTACTGGGTCCCTGTACAACTTCCAATTTCCAACAGCAGTTCTCTTCCTGGTAGAGCTTCCCTGCAGCAGCTGAGTGCTCTCAGCAAAGCCTCCCCTCATTAAGCTGTATCTCAGCCCTAATGAACAGCTATGAGTTGACAGCTCTGATTTCAGAAATCTCTGCTGTCTGAGGCTCTGGAGGAAGTCAGCCCTGTGTGCCAGGCAGTGTTTATGGCGTGGCAGATGATAAAGTTCCCTGACCTCCCTCCATCCCTCTTAGCACAAAGGGTTGTCCATGGACATTCCGTGCCTTGTGCACAGCTGATACAGCTAATTAGAGCTAATGATAACAGTGCCACTGCTGCCAGCAGAGCCCTGCCCTGGCAGAGGGTGGCAGGTCAGAGCCACCTCTGAGCTCACTGCCATCTCCCCAGCTCCTGCCCTGCAGATGCACATGAGCTCACCTCTGGGGCGTGAACACACACAGAATGAGGACATGAAGGGGAGGAGGGGGACAAGAGGGCAGAAAAGGAAATCACATGAGGATTTTAACCTACACTGGTCCAAAAAATAATGATGCTGTGTGCATGCAGGGGGCCTAAACCAGAAGGTTTACCCTCTCCCTTGCCTGTCAGTGTGGGGTTGCCTAGTGGCATTCCTGGGAAGCCAGAGAGAGAGGACAGGCCATGGAGGCCTCAATAATTTTCTGCTTATCTTTATCGGCTAATTGGCACAGGAATGAATTACAAAAACTAATGAGTCACCCTGTAATTGCTGGTGCACAAGCACTTAAAATGGCTCTAGGAACTTCACTGGTGACTTGAAATGGTTTCAACTTCTTCTGATTTGTTAGTGTAACTGGATAGAAATATTTTGAAGCACATATGCAGTAATAGGCTAAAGTATTCTGTGGGGAGCCAGAAAAATTCCAGAAAGAAAAGCCTTTTGATGTGTTTGTTTTTCAGAGATCAACACCATGTGGATCATCACTGTACACAATAAAAAGGTCTGATAGCAAATGCTATCCTGATGGTCCACACACTGCCTTTAAATTCAGCATCTAGCTGGACACAGCTACATCTTTATATTATCCCTGATTTCAAGGTTCTTTGAGGTCTCTCAGTCCCAAGTTATTAGGCATGAGCTGTAAAATGCTACAGGAAAGTCAGGAGGTGATGATAGAGAGGAGCTGGGAAGCACTGGGAAGAAAGTTGATTTTTTTTCCCAGCCAGTACCAGTACAGCTCAATCTTGCCCAAAACTGTTAGTCACTCCTGGGCTGACAAATTTATTCCAAAGTCCAAAGGGAAGTTATTTGGCCAGTATTTATAGCAGCTTTCTGCGATCTGTGATGGGAACAGCAATCAAAACTCAGGCCAGATCCAGACTGGATAAGTGAAACATAAATTTCCTGTCAATTCTCTGCTTTTGTGTCATTCAGTGGCTGGGTAATATTCTGCAAAGTTTGTATTTCTTCTCTCTTGTTATGAGTTGGGGTTTCTTTTATACATGCCTGTGTTGCATGAACTCTTTAGGCATAGATATCTTAAACAGGAACACTGCACACTTGTCCTTTCTGGCAGAGCTGGGATGTAGCTCAGAACAAGGCAAGAACAAATCAGGATTCTCTGCCACACAGTATTTTAGTCTTAATATTGGACAGAGTGAAAAAAAAACCTCAGCTTTTTATGGTTCTAAAGGAAACTTTCAAACAGATGTTGTACAGCTGTCCAGCCCTTTTCCCGAGATGGAGCACAGCTCATAACTCCTCCCATCTTTGGAGATAACATTTTGGTTTAGATTAAAAGGTACAAATGGCTCCATAGCCCCTGGAGTGGAACCACAAGTCTAACACACAGTGTAATTTCATGCAGTTGCACCTGATCAGATATCGACAGCCTGTTGCACAGAGCTGTATTTTCCATCTAGTCATGTTTGAAGTCTTCATTCAAAAGGACAAGGAAGTCACTTGGGCCATTCCTTTCCTGGCAGCTAATTATTGTCAGTTACACTCTGTGTCTCACTGCTGATTTACAAAAGAGATTTTTCCAAATGGGAACAGTCATGAATCAACCTACCTTGTTTTTTCTGTGCCTTTCTGGGAGGTGCTGAAATGTAAATGGCTTAAAAGCCATCATTTGTCTTACCTGGATTTTCTGTGCACGCTCTTCCTAAGAGAAAGTATGACAAGATTTACAACGTACAGTGCAGAAGACTCAGTGGGTCCCAGTCTCTTTGGAATTTGTTTCCACCATAACTCTTGCAACAAGCAGGGACAAAGGGGGAGGATGACTGTGGGTTTGGGCAGCAGAATGCCATGAGGAGTGGGCTGCTGACTGTCCAGCTTCAGGGGCTAAATACCTGCTGCTCTCAGAGACCCCAGGTGTGATCAGGATCCTGCTGGGCTAACACAGCACACAAAGCAGGACTGGCACAGTCTGCCTGTGCACTGTCCATGACAGAATTGCCCTGGGAATTGCTGCCTGGAATGTGTCCAAAGAGGCTGGAACATGTCCAAAGAAGGACAGTGAAGCTGGTGAAGAGCACAAGTCCCATGAGAAGGAGGGAGTAGCCTTTTCTCTTTTAGTCTGGAGAAAAGGAAGCTCAGGGTGACCTTGGTGCTCTCCAAACACCCCTGAAAGGAGGTTGTAGCCAGGTGGGGATCAGTCTCTTCTCCCAGGTAAGAAGTGGCAAGACAAGAGGAAGTGGCCTCAATTTGCAGCAGGGGTGATTTAGATAAGATAATAGGCAATTTTTTTTAATGGAACAGCTTATCAAGTAGTAGAAGAGGAACAGATTGCCAAAGGAGGTGATGGAGTCAGCATCCTGGAATGCTCAAAAAACGTGGATGTGGCACTTGAGGACATGGTCACTGACAAACGTGGTGGTGGTGCTGGGTTGATGGTTGGACTTGATGATGCTAGAGGTCCTTTCCATGAGTCCAGGAACCAGGCTGATTTTAGGCCAGCTCAGCTCCTCTCTGGGTTGACATGTTCATGGTTGTAATCTGCAGGTTTAACAGCCCTTTTTCTCTAACAGGTGTCTGAAATTGGGAAGGAACATTAAGTTGAATCTAACTAATTAACCCCTTCTGTCTGGTTATTAGATACTGTTTCCATTTATGAATCTATATTTATAGAATATATAAATTCATTTAAACACCAAGTCCAGTAGCTATTCTGTGGGTTTGAGTTTTTCCCTCAGAAGAGACACCCCAACAATCCCACCCACCCTGTGCATCTCCTGCCGCTCTGGCAGCCCTGGGGCTGTGACCATTCCTGGGGAGCCTGTTCAGTGCCCCAGCACCCTCTGGGGGAAGAACCTTTCCCTGATATCCACCCTGACCCTCCCCTGACACAGCTCCAGCCATTCCCTCAGGTCCTGTCCCTCGTCACACAGAGAGGAGAAATCAGTGACAACTTCAGTAAAATAAATGGAGTCAAAATATTGCAAGATCAAGCCATTGCAAGATCTTTCTGAGTGGATGTTAAGTGCAAAATTTCCACCTAAATAAGAAATAAGAGAACAATCACTCCAAAACCAACTACTGCTCCACCTAGGTAATTTTTTTTTTCATTAACAATTCCATTTTTCTTCTGCAGAGTATACAAGAAAATGCCAAAAGTTCACTGATACACAGTGGAGTGTCTTCCCTGTTACCACTAATGAATGATTATTTTCAGCCCCGAAAGTCTTGGATAAGGCCTCCAACACCTTTGTAACTTTTAGAATATAATTAAGGAGCAATGTCTTGTATGGAACCACATTACAAATGTCATGATGTAACTTAGCTGAAACAATGATCCTTGTTTTACATTATTGAGAAAGGAGGATCCAGTCCAGATTAACAAGGCTAAAAACCTTTAAAGACTGCTGGGCCAACATCCACATCAACCTTTAAATTCATGGATCTACATTAGGACCTTCTAGATGTCATCCAGGTCCCCAAGATTAATATTTCACCTTGGCTGTCTCTCTTTTTCCAGAGTTATCTTTCTGTAATAAATGATGTGATTAAGGTGTAATATGGGATTATCTGTGTTTTCTTTTTTTTTTTTTTCAACTTGTTGACTCACTGGCTTTCATGCAGCCAGTTCCAGAAACTTCCATTCACAACAGAAACACCTCATTTACCTGCCTGAATGCATAATTTCTTCAGATGCACTTCAACCAGCAGACTTCTGCAAAATTCTCTCTTGCTGTCAGCTCGGTAACAACTTCATGAGTTTGTTGTTAAGGGTTTTTTTTCCTGAAGAAATGAAAATGCTTCTGAAGACCAACAGGTTAAATGCAAAATTGAGCTAGTTAGTGCCAGCATTAGAAATCTGGAATTCTGGCTGCTTTTCAGAAAATTGTCCTCAATTTTCTGCATTTTCAGATCCTTACTTCTTATACTCGTACCATTCTGTTATCATTATTATACAAAGAGAAAGAAAATGGAGCTGGCTGAGAGATAAAAAGAAAAGTTAATGGAAGAGAAAGAACATTTAGTTAATTTCTACATATTGGATTGCAGTCAGATTCCTAAAATTATCCTTACAATGAAATAAAATACAGACAGCAAATATAAATATCAAAATACAGCCTCATACTTCTTCACAGTTTCAAGTGTGTCCAGCATTTTCCCTCAAATCCTTACACCTAATTAAAAAAAGATTTCTTCCATTCTTGCATGAATGTAACTCTAGGCTCAGTCCTGTGTTTTGTCCTTAGAAACTTGGAAATAACACTGAATTTATTGGGAGCAGTGTGTTTAGCGTGAATGGCAGGGTCTGGATTTTTCTTTACTATGTCTGACTGATGGAAAAATAGGTGGGGTTTAGGATAAGAATAAAAATATTAAATGTTACCAATTGCAGTAATGTCACTTTGCAACAATTGTTGATGGCTGAATATAACATGAAATAATTATGTGCAAGACTTCTTTAAATGTGTATGCAGAAGTCACACACATCTATGAAAGACATGACTTTAGAATGGGGAAATGAACATATGAATATATTAAATGAATTGATGTAAATGCAGTCTGGATTTTCTTTTATTCTGAAAATCAGAGAGATGGTCAAATAAATATTTATGATTTGTGCAAACATCTTACAGAGTTAGTAGGTCTATTTCCTTTATTTAAGCTTGTAAAGTAATTTATCCTGATGGCAGTGAAGGATCTGGCAGAACAGGTCTGCCCTCGTTATCTGGCAGCACAAGTAGTGGCTATATCATTCAACTGATGAAGATGGATTCAAATCTCCAAGATATTTTTCAATTCTTTTTGATTAAATGTGAAAGAGAAGTGCAGGGGAAAAATGGTGCAGCCAGCCAGTATCATGCACCTTAATGCAAAATAAATGCTTATTAATTTTTGAGACATAAATCTAGAGGTGGGCCTTTTGTGCTGGACATTTTGCCACTGTTTGGCTTTAAGTAAATAGATTACACTTTGATTGACTTGAATTAATTTCTAAATAGCCCCTAAGGTATATGTATGGTACTTAATTGATTAGTGAACAGAGGCCAGTTCTATAATAAAGGCATATTTCTGCTGACCAGCAACGAATAGTATAACAGACATTCCTTCTTTAATAAATGTATAAAATGTGGTGTGGCAAACATTAGGGTTGAATGCAATTCCTAATCTCTCCATTTCGAGCTCTGGAATGTGATGATCCTGGGTTTAGATAACAATAGAAATACCAAGTAATATGAATAAGAAAGTAAATTTAAATTCCTGAACATGTTTGTCTTCTGAAGCTGAGGAAGTGAAATTCTGTCTCTGACACTTCTTGCTGCTGTAGAGGCAGATGAGAGCCAGAGGGTTGTTAGAGGATGTAAAATCAGGCACTTCAGCTGCTACATCTCTCCTCTGACTCAGCACCTCTGAAAGTCCTTGTGCTCTTTCATGTGAGGAAAGGAATGAGAGCTGCAAGCCCCAGGGATGTACAAGACTATTATAACTTGTCTGGAGGTCTTGGAGAAGTGTCCAAGGCCCCAAGGCTAAGGCCCTTTGTCTATTTATAGACGAGCAGGTGCAGAGTCAGTGAGGTCTCCGTGGACATCCACAGCACAAGCAGGCTGTGAGTTTCTCCAGAGAGCAGCTCGTGTGCAGTGGGCAGTGACAGTGGATCAGCCCATTCCCTTGTTAGCCAGGAGAACTCCAGATTTCAAATCAGCAGAGAGAGAGAGAAGGATGGTTCAGCCATAATCGTGTTTTGGAGAGATGCTTCCATTCCCTTCCTTACACCTGAGACTTTCCCCACCAGCGCATGCAGGATTCCAGTTTCAGACCCATCAGTAGCTTTCCCCTGCCACTCTCCTGTCCACACCAACCTCAGCCACACCTCTGCTCTTCTTCCCTCTCTTTCTGGTTAGCTGCAGTCCTCATAATCCCCAGCTCTTCTTTTTCCTGAACCCTTTGCCAATAAATGTACACTGGTATGAATTTTATTATTTAAAAGCTACTTCAAGTTTTGCATAATTGAAGGAATCTGGACCTGACAGCATTTATGACCCTCTCAAACAATACTGACAGAGGCAGCCTGTGGCTTCCTTTATCGGGTTCCTACCTATCACCTCAGTGTTACTCATGTGTAATTTATATTTGATAACACGACATAGCCCTTTGGACTATTCAAATCATAGGAAAAAAAGCCTTACCAAAAGCACCTTCAAATGTCTTCCTGCACACATTCAGTGTGGGGCATTTTGAACAGAATGTGTCTGTCTTGGGTTTGACAGACTGGTATCTGCTAAGGAAGGCAGAAGCCTCCCTCAAAATGGAAAATTTAAACCTCCTCCCTCCAAATTGCTGTAAATTTTAAATTAAGGGGCTCTCAGGCAAAAAATATGGGAGCAGAAAATAACAGTTCTTTAATAGGGAAGAAAATAAAAAGATAAAATAAACAATGCAGTAATCCAAAACAATACTGACAGAGTCAGAACACAACCTGGCACCTTGTTGGTCAGGGTGTTGGTAGCAGTCCAATTGGAATTGTGGTTGCAGTCCTCCTGGAATGTCAGGTGTGGTTCCGTTGGAGCAGGGATCCTGTAGAAGGCTGTAGTCTTCCATTGAAGATTCAGTGGAAGGGGCAGCTGTTCCTCTGGGAAAATCCAGTGGAGAAAGCCATGCTGGTGTTCCAGAATCTCAAGATTATATCCAGCTAGGAATGCTTGGCTCTTCCCTCTGGGTGGAGCATCTCACAATGGGATGCTGTAGTTCTTATCAGCCATGCAGGGACATTCAAAAGCCTGTTATCAGCAGATGTCCTCTCCTGAGGGAGGAGTGGTTGTGGAAGAGATAAGGAAAACTGCCCACTTAACAGAAGACAACTGCCATACAGACGGCAAATGGAATACAATTTGCTTGGATATCCAGGACAGTGTCCAGACCGGCTTCAGTCTTTTTCAGTGTCGCTGTGTTGGTACTGCCCTGAATGTGAAGGGTTAACTATGCAGCAAATGAGAAAATTGTGACTGTCTTAGATTTGGGGATCATTATTAAAACTCTAGAAAATGAGAAACATTGACAAATGCTTTGTTTCATTTTTCAACCCAGAAAAACCCTAATTTAAATGACACTATTTTTAGCTTTACTCTATAATCCACTATTATGCAAACAAACTTCAAGAGAATGAAGGATTTAAAACACTTGGAATCAATATTTAAATTGTATTTTTGTCATACACTGAAAATATAAATGATGGTGCCCTGTAGTACAGGATCATGGGCAGGATGATTTTGTGCTTGAAAAGAGCAAGAAGCTTTTGGGACCTAAGTCCTGTATGATCTTCTGGAGGATGCTGCAGCTGCTAGCTAGAAGATCAATCACTTGACTTGTATTTGATTTGACAGCTATGAATGCTTTTAGAAGCAGTCTGGTGGGCTTCGAATGGTATCCTTGAAAGTGAAACATCACACATCAGTGTAAGCTTAGGATAATTGCATGAATCAGAATTTACAGGGAACTAAGAGAAAAATGTTTCATACTGGGTAAGCGGGTTTATTTGAAAAAAATGAGAAAAAAACCTAAAGTTAAATGTCGCAGACATCTTTTATGGGAAATTCTTTCCATAGGATTTTTCCTCCTAAGAAGCTGAGAGGCCTCAGGAACAAAATGTAAATATTGATCATCTGCTGCTGTGGAATACAACAGGTGGATCTGTGATTGGCCGGTGTTGGATGTTTGTAATTAATGGCCAATCACAGCCCAGCTGGCTTGGACAGAGAGCCCGAGCCACAAACCTTTATTATCATTCTTTCTTATTCTATTCTTAGCTAGCCTTCTGATGAAATCCCCTCTTCTATTCTTTTAGTATAGTTTTAATGTAATATATATGATAAAATAATAAATCAGCCTTCTGAAACATGGAGTCAGATCTTCGTCTCTTCCCTCATCCTAAGACCCCTGTGAACACGGTCACAGTTAAATATTGAAGAGTAGAAATACCAATATCTGAGTTACTACTTATTTCATATTAGACCAAAAGGAACCACGGTGAGATCAGATTCAGCAATCCATATTCCTTGCTCTGGAGGGTTGTTTTGCTATTAATTTTTGTTTGTTTTCAGGGGGCTCCATTTGTTTTCTTGTCCAAAATGCAATAAAAGCTTTTTGAAAAGCTGACTGGTGACCTGCACTAGGCAGATCTCCAAAGCAGAGGCATCTTCCAAAGCCTGAAATGAAAAAAAAAGCCCTCATATTCATTTGATTCAATGGAAATATAGATCTGTTCCTCTTTTATTTGGAGACCATTCCCTATAATTCACTGACTCAGGCTGACCAGTCCTTTAAGTGCTCAGTCCAAATAACCTTAATTCTCTTCCCACATATCCTGAATAGTGGTCTCCCTTCATCCATCCATGGCAGGCCTGTCTCTGCCTCCAGAAAGAAAGTAAATCTCTTTTTCACTGACATCAGTTCAGGCACCAAGAGATGTCCAGCCAGCCACCAGGGTAACTGAGCCAGCTATCTGACATATTATTGACATAACATATATTTTAGTCATCAGTTATCTTGAATTATTTCTACCTGAATGTCTAACTTCAGGCGTGTCTTGTGCAAAGCTTCTTTCTGAGCTAACTTGCATTGAGCTGATGGCATTGACTGATGGCATTAGCACATGAGCCAAAGGAGCACCAGGCCAGTTGAATTATTCAGCCTGGCATCCAAAGGCATACACATGGATAAAACAAGCTGCTGGCTGTCCAGTGCTCTGCCTGGCATCATCATTTCCCGAGGTACCTGTCTCTGAGAAGTGCTTCTCAGAAAGCAGGAGCTCAGCTGAGGGGATAGGTGAGAAAGACAATCAATTTTCTTCCACTTGAGCCCATTGGGAGAGATCATGGGGCCTGGGCCTTTGCAAACACTTTGTTTGCCATCGTTACTCCCTACACTAAAGCTTATAGATTATCTGCTCTACCCCTTCAAAATATTCCTTGGCTGCCCACACAGCAGATTGTGCTTTGAGGCATCCAGAAAGTGCCAGAGAAGCTGGGAAAATTTTATTTCCCATCTACCCATCTCCTGCAGAAAGAAAAGTTTTAGCAGGAAAACCACTCAGCATTTAAAATATTAATTCAGATTCTCTCCTGTGTGAGCCTGAAGCATTTTTCAGGCTGTGGGTTTTACTGGACTTGTGTTCAGGACTCTCAGGTTCAGTCCTTGACTCAGGAGAAGCTGGATCTCTGTGGCCTTTCCCCTGTTTGCACATTAGAGGTGACACAGGGATATCAGCACAGAACTTCTCAGTCGGAAGATCTCAAGTCAGAAGGATCAGGTGTTATTCACTTCAAAGGAGTGGTTCATGGCACCTTGTTATGGCCTTTCACAGACAAAGCTGAATTTGGGGAGTTAATTTGGCAGGTGGGTGTTTTTTTCCATAACACTAGTTGGAGAGCTTTGAAGTCCTAGCTCTCTTCCCCTTTCCCTACTCCTACTTTTAGAAGGCTGTGTGTATTTTAACTAGATGTGGTATTGATCTGGTAAGATACAGAATAAAACCCTAGCAAAACAATCAAGTGGAGAGAAGAAAAAGGGAAAAAAAGAAGTGGCCTGAAATTGCTTAGAAGTGCTTGTTATATTTCTAATGCTTTTTAGTAACCCAAAGGACAATCTTGTCTTTTTCTTTTTCTCCTGCTTTTTTTTTTCAATGTGCAGGAAAGGATGCATGTATTTGGCATAAATCAATTATCTAAATATCATTTTTAGCTAAAGCCAGGCCAAGGTGAGAAGAAGCCAAAGCATTTCTGAAAAGCAAACAAGGCAGTTTGCGAACACTCCTTAAAACACAGGAACAAATAGCCAGACACACTGAGTTCATCTTGCCCAACTTTAGTGTCCAAGGGGACACTGAAGCTCCCTCTGTGATAACTGGGAACAGCCTGCAAGGTGTGTACAGAGGAGATCCAGCATGGTCACTCTCAGCAGACTTTGACCAGTAATGACAAAGGACACAACTCACTTAATTTAGAAATCGACAAAAGACTGAGATATATTGTGCTCTAGAAATGCTAATTTCTTTTTGCTGACCACAACTTGGGGAATAGTTCAGATAAGGACTGGGTTTAGATCAGATACTTGCAAGAAATTATTCAGTTTAAAGAGTGCGGAGGCCTTGGCACAGGTTGCCCAGAGCAGGTGTGGCTGCCTTATCCCTGGAAGTGTCCAAGGCCAGGCTGGATGGGGCTCTGAGCATTCCCCACTCCATCTGCTCCACATCTTTAGTAAAACAGGGCATATCTATCCTAAAGGCAGGTGAGACCTGTGCTCCATAGTACCTGATTGCCCATCTGGCAACATATTTGTGTGACCGTAGTCACAGGGGTTTTCATGTTGACTCCATGATCAGAAGGCTTGATTTATTATTTTATGATATATATACTACATTACTACTATACTAAAAGGAATAGAAAAGAAAAGGCTTCTTCAGAAGCTGGCTAACCTAAGAATAGAATAGAAAAGAATGATAACAAAGGAGTTTTCTCCGACTCTGTCCCAGAGAGAGCTCAGTCCTTGATTGGCCATTAATTGTAAACATCCAGGATGGGCCAATCACAGGTGGACCTGTTGCATTCCACAGCAGCAGCAAACCATTGTTTACATCTTGTTGCTGAAACTTCTCCGCTTCAACAGGAAAAATCCTAATGAAAGGATTTTAATGAAAAGATGTCTGCGGCATATTTGTATTCACAGATTTTCGGGACATCAGACTTGTTGCACATCCTTGTTCCCAGAAGGTTTGGGACTACCTGTGTAGCTGAGGAGATAGATAGATTATTTTAATCTATAGGTGTAAATACAGAGGGAAAGTCTGCAGTTTGTGCTGTCCAAGAGTCTCAGATATTATTTGTCCAGAAACTCCAAGCTTTCTCCCTATGAAATCACATAGGATGCCAGTTCTTTGCCTCCTGCTCTTCCCCTGCAGAGGAGGGAGGTGTAAATTCAAATCTGCACCCATATGAGGGCATGGAAAACCAGACTGGAGTCTGGTTTTAGATGTTACAAAAGTCCCAGACAGGGTAGTCGCCTCAGTCTAGAAAGTTGCTGATTTTCCTCTGTGCTTAGAAATCTCTGGAAGCAGTTTCCCTGAAGAAGCAAGATCAGCTTCCTGCTATCAGCAGAGGGGACCTTGACCACTCTGCATGAAACAACCACATCACAACCCAGATAGGCAAGACAGTGCATTTTCAGTCAATTCCTTTCCTTCAGGAGGCCCTTTACATTTTGTGTTGTACACCTTGTACAATCAGAATGAAGTAAAACCCTGTGTCCTAAATAGGGCTGGACTTCAGAGGCATCACATTTACTGAAACTCAAAAGGAGGATCACAAATCAAGGGGGGCTGTGCTGACCTGTGGATGTTCTTATACTTATGAAAGCATTGTCCTTGCAGCACCAGAGAAATGAACTGTGCTTTTACCTGTTGCCATCTGATACATATAGCTCAACCATAAATAACTAACTGCACCCATTGAACTGCTGGTTTCAGGTCGGAGTTTCCTCCTGTGCCCCCAAGAAAAGCAACATCAGCATCATTTCCCAGACTCATGGGAAAAGTTAATCGACTGCACCCCATAGTTGTTCCCCTGCATCTTTATTTCTTCATTTTACTCGGTGTGTGAACCCTCCTTGTGGTCTGAATTGCAGCAGAAAGCACAGGAGTGACAACACTGAAGCTGTAACATGAGCCTGGATATGTACAGTATATTTTTCCCCTTGTGATGGCCCTCATGGATGAACTCACAGTGAATTTGTTTGATCCTGAGCTCTGACTTTTCAGGATTCATGGACACTGGCATATGCAGACATTTCAAATTGGTTGGTGGGCTTAAAGCTCACTTCATTTGTCTCTAGCTATATAAAACTGCACTTTTTTCATTATTTTGCACTAGCTGCTGTCTTGCTTTTTGGGGACTATGCCAGGCAACTCTAGTTCTTGCTTTCCTTTGTGTTATGTGGCTGAGTCAAGGGAATTAGCGCAACATGTGGAAGTAGCCCAACATGTGAAATTACAGAATCACAGAATCACAGAAGTTCAAGGCTGGAAGAGACCTGTAAGATCATCAAGTCCAGCCCATGTTCTAACTATTCAACTAGATCATGGCAGCAAGTGCCACATCCAGTCTTTTTTTGAACTCTTCAAGGGATGATGACTCCACCACCTCACTGGGTAAATGATTCCAGTATCTGATCACTCTTTCTGTGAAATATTTCCTTCTTAATTCTAACTTACATCTTGCTTGACGCAGTTTGAGACTGTGTCCTCTTGTTTTATCTGTTGTCGCCCGGAGAAAGAGACCGACCCCCAGCTCACCACAGCCACCCTTCAGGAAGTTGTAGAGAGTGATAAGGTCACCCCTGAGTCTCCTTTTCTCCAGGCTGAACAACCCCAGCTCCCTCAGTCGCTCTTCGTATGGCTTGTACTCCAAGCCCCTCACCAGCCTCGTTGCTCTCCTCTGGACACGCTCAAGTAACTCAACGTCCCTCCTAAAGTGAGGAGCCCAGAACTGGATACAATACTCCAAGTGAGGCCTCACCAGCGCCGAGTACAGGGGAAGAATGACCTCCCTGCTCCTGCTGGCCATACCATTTCTGATACTGGCCAGGATGGCATTGGCCCTCTTGGCTACCTGGGCACACTGCTGGCTCATGTTCAGCCGACTGTCAACCAGCACCCCCAGGTCCCTTTCCGCCTGAGCACTGTCCAGCCACACCGTCCCCAGCTTATATCGGTGCAGGGGGTTATTGTGGCCAAAGTGCTGGACTCGGCACTTGGACTTATTGAAGTTCATCCCATTTGATTCTGCCCATGCGTCCAACCGTTCCAAATCTCTCTGCAGAGCCCTACACCCCTCTAGCAGATCTACACACGTTCCCAATTTAGTGTCATCAGCAAATTTACTAATAAAAGACTCTAAGCCCTCATCCATGTCGTCAATAAAAATATTGAACAGAACTGGCCCCAGCACAGACCCCTGAGGGACACCACTGGTGACTGGTCACCAGCTGGATGCAGCACCATTCACCACCACTCTCTGGGCCCGGCCATCCAGCCAGTTCTGAACCCAGCAAAGGGTATTCCTGACCAGACCACGGCCTGCGAGTTTGTCTAGGAGTAAGCTATGGGAGACAGTGTCAAAGGCCTTGCTGAAATCCAAGTAAACAACATCTACAGCCTTCCCTGCGTCCACTAGCCGGGTTACCTGGTCATAAAAGGTGACCAGGTTGGTCAAACATGACCTACCCCTCCTAAATCCATGCTGGCTGGGTCTGATACCCTGGCCATCCTGCAAATTTTGCATGATGGCGCATAATATAAACTGTTCCATTATTTTGCCAGGTATAGAGGTCAGGCTGACTGGTCTATAATTGCCAGGATCTTCGTTTGCACCCTTTTTGTGAATGGGTATCGCATTGGCCTGCTTCCAGTCATCCGGAATCTCACCAGTAAGCCATGACTGTTGATAAATGATGGAGAGTGGCTTTGCAAGCTCATTTGCCAGCTCTCTCATTACCCTGGGGTGGATCCCGTCTGGTCCCATAGATTTATGAATATCCAAGCATTTCAGTAGTTCTATGACTGCCTCCTCTTGGATAATGGGGGGACCATTCTGCTCCCTGACATCATCAACCAGCCCAGACAGGCGAGTGTCTTGAGGGCAAGTCATCTTCCCATTAAAAACTGAGGCAAAATAGGCATTAAACACTTCTGCCTTCTCCTCATCTGCAAATACTAACTTCCCACCTTTGTCCAATAAAGAACAAAGGCTGGTCTTACCTTTCTTCCTACCATTAATATATTTATAAAAACATTTTTTATTATCCTTGACAGTAGTCGCCATTCTGAGTTCAAACTGAGCTTTGGCCTCCCTAATTTTTTTTCTGCATACTCTAGCAGCCCTCTTGAATACTTCCTTAGAGACCTGACCCTTCTTCCAACACTGATACATCCTCTTTTTATTCCTAAGTTCCTCCAAGGCCTCCTTGCCCAGCCAGGCTGGACGTTTACCCTGTTGACTGATCTTTCGGGACACAGGGATGGTCTGTTCCTGTGCCCTCAAGATCTCTGTTTTGAGGTATGCCCACCCTTCCTGAACTCCTTTGTTTTTAAGGGCTGCTTCCCAAGGGACGCTCTGAATTAATCTCTTAAACAGGCCAAAGTCTGCCCTCCAGAAGTCCAATGCAAGAGTTTTACTGGTGCTCTTCCTGACTTCACCAAGTATTGAGAACTCTATTATTTCATGATCACTCTGCCCCAAACGACCTCCAACCACCACATCTCCCACCAGCCCATCTCTATTTGTAAATAGCAGATCTAACATAGTCCCTCCCCTGGTGGGTTCATCCACCAGCTGGAACAAAAAGTTGTCCTCCATACATTCTAAGAATTTCCTAGACTGCCTCTTTACTGCTGTATTAAGTTCCCAGCAGATGTCTGGTAGGTTAAAATCACCCACAAGAACAAGGGTTGATGATTAGCACAACATGTGGAATTAGCACAACATGTGGCACTGCTTCACTATCAGTCACTGAAGGGAAAAGCTTGGTTTCTTCAACAGCCTGTGTTCTCTGCATCTTTTAGGAGCAGCATCTAAAAACAGGGTTTGCCAAAGCCTTTCTGGTCTCACTTCACAGGATAATTTCGTACACCATTTGTCTGCAAGGTTGGCTGGGGGCAATTTTATTAAAAAGTTCAAGCTAAAGCAGTGGAGAAAAGGAAAGAAGGCAGAAAGCAAGGGACTGTCCTTATCTTGACATGTGCAAAAATCTAAAAGTAATTTGGTGAGGTTGGAGTGGAAGGAACTGTCCAGGGAGGTGATGGAGTCACTGTCTCAGGAGGTGTTTAAAGAAAGACTGGACATGGCACTTACTGCCATGGTCTGGTTGATAGGGTGGTGACCAGTCGCAGGTTGGACTGGCTGGTCTCAGAGGCTCTTTCCAACCAAATGATCCTGTGATCCTGTAACTGCTAAACCAGGGCTGACCCAAACAGCTGGAATTACACCAGGACCCATAAGTAGGACTCAAATCCTGACTGAAATGATATACAAGTGATGATTTATTAGTTAACATTGGTTAGTACAGAAAAAAAAGATGGTGTAGAAAGCAGGTGGAGGAGGCACATGCTCATGGAGACTTAGATGCAACTGTAGATCAAAATTTTCCTTCAGCAGACCCAAGGTGGGGCCCTGATTTACCTGGGCTGGAGAGCACTTAGCAAGGTACCACTGATGGGCATTATTTGGTGTGAAGCATGCAGGACTGAAAGCCATGAACTGGTCAAAACTGTTTGAGGTAAAGCAGGACAGGACTGTGACTTTCATCAAATGATGGAAGGTGACTGCCAGAAAATACACTAATCTGGATCCTGAGAATCTAGAGGAGGCTGTGCAGTTCAAAACTATCTTTATAGTTTCTGTAAAGATAGAAGTAGTTTCTAAATATAGAAATATAACTTCTTTATAGCACATTCGACTCTAGATATTAGAAACAAACTCCAGAAAATGGAAGGACCGGAGTGGTGCGATTCAAGAAAGTTGTTAGATGAAGCTTGGAAAGCATATTAAAACAGAGATAGGTCGAGAAAAGGAAATGTGACGGGCTGGAAAGGAAAGGTAGAGCCACAAAAACCTACTTGGAACTCTAGAGGGTGCTAAGGGACCGCCCAAAAGGGCAGGAGAAAGAGGAAGGAGAGGCTGTAGAATCCATCGCTTCCCGGCCAAGGATTAGAGGAAAACCAGAGCGCACTGGTAAGGAAAATGGAAAAGGGGCCTTGGAAGCGGCAATGGCCGCAGGCTGGGGAGCTGGACCCTGCCTTACAGGCTGTTAATAGAGAAGATGGAGATTGAAGGGAAACGGGGGTTTCTACCCCAGCTGAACCCCTGAGGCTGGGAAAGAAGTGGAATTTTTTGATAAGCAGAGGGGCAACTTATTCTGTATTGAATACAGGTAAAGGAAAACTTAGTAAAGATGTGGTAAATATAAACTGGTAAATTGTAAATTGCAAATTGCTGGTAGTTAAATGTAAATTGGTACACGTGGTAAATGTAAATATAACTGGTGCTACAGAGAAAAGTGAAACTTGGCCATTTTTACAGCCCATGAAATTTAAATTAGGAAAGAACTGCACTACTCATCAATTTCTATACATGCATTAATGCCCAGTCCCCTTGTTGGGGAGAAAGTTCTGGGGAAAATGGGATGTTCAGATAACCTGAGGGGACCTGGGGGTCCTGATGCAGAAGCTGGGAACCTGAAGGAGACCTGTTGGCTATTTCTCCAAACAGCTGGACAAGGTGAGCAGAGAATGGCTGGGATGCTTGCAAGAGATTGCTGCAACTGTTCTCCTGATCCAAGGGGCCAGGAAGCTCAGGGCTGGACAGCACATCCCTGCTTTTGTCCCTCACATGGTGACATCCATATTGGAGCAAAAAGAGGGGCATTGGCTGTCCCAGCAGGATGCTCAGATACCAAGTTGTGCTCGTGGAACAGGATGACGTGGAGTTAAAGATGACAGCAGCCATGAATCCAGCAGTTTTCCTTGATCCAAAGCCAGTAGGTGAGGGAGCCCTGACACAGGATTGTCTCCAAACCATGGAACAGGTATATTCCAGCAGAACCCGCTTGCAGAATGAACCAATAGGGAGTCCTGATTTAGAATTATTTACAGATGGCAGGAGTTTCATAAAAGATGGGAAATGGATGGCAGGATAGGCAGTGGTGACTGCCAGTGAGCTATTAGAAGCTCAGTCTTTACCAGTTAATACATCAGACCAAAAAGCAGGGATAATAGCACTAAAACAAGCATTGAACTTGGCAGTGGGCAAAAGAGTGAATATCTGGATTGGTTCTAGATATGCATTCATGCCCATGGAGCCATAAGCAAAGGAAGAGGACTGCTATTGGCTCAAGGATCATCTATTCAATACAGAGAAGAAATTTTACAACTTCTGAAAGAAGTTAAAAAACCAAAGGAGGTGGCAGTGATGCATTGTAAAGCACTTCAACCTGGACAAACTAATGTTAGAGTGGGAAACTGACTTGCAGACACAGCAGCTTGAGGAGCAGCTGAAAAAGGCATCCCAACCTTCTTTTTGTGTTAGTGCCACAAAAATAAATTGACTTAATTGAAGGCTAATTCTGACAATGAAGATCCATATTTAGAAAATATACAAAAGCCACTAAGATCCAAGAGGGATGGTGGGTAACAAACAGCCAGCAGGTTATAGTTCCACTTCCTGTAAGGAGGAAAGTAATAGAAAAAGAACACAACAAATCCCTTAGGGGAACTGAGTCCCTGACATCTAGTCTCCAAAACTCTGTACTTAATTTGGGAATGACTGAAATAGAAAAATCTGTTACAGTGCAGTGTCCAATTTGTTTAAAAAACAATCCCATAAGCAAGAAAAGGCCACCTCCTGGAACACTTAAAGACAAGCTTCACAAGGCTTAAGGGGAGAATGTTGTCAGATAAAGAATTGTTTGCACCTGGTGGGCCAAGACAACGATCATTCCTGAAAAACCACTGGCCTATGGAGCTGCACAATGCCCATTCTGTAGGAAGAAGAACTGGAGAGGAGCCAGACCAGTTGTGCCAACTTTTATCAGTTCACCAGGCAGTCAGGTTTGACTTTGGGATCACCAGCCACCAGGGACCACCAAAAAGACCCCCAGGACAGAAAAACACATCTGCAGAGAGGAGGGAAAATATTTTAATGATTTTGGAGAAATGATTATCAAATGTATGTTTATTCCAGGAAAATCAATGAATATGTGTGCAAAATAAAGCCTCTAAATAGGAGCTTTTCCTGTGTTCAGCACGCACAATATTCAGAGGATATCCCCACATGCATCCAGCCAAATAAAAATGCCTGCTTCTTAATGCTACAGTGGTGTTAAAGAGTTTGTATTTTTACCTATTTTTTGTAACACTGGAAGCAGAGTATTAATAGCAATGCCATATAAATTGAAGAAGAGTAATCAATAAGTTTCAGCAAGAATTAATTATGATATCCTTTTGGAGGGGGTCACTGTTTCATGTCACATACAGCTTTTTCTTTAGGGAATTTTTTGTCACTTTTCCAGCTGTTTCTGCATTTGGATCATCCCAGAATTTGAGATTATCATATTTCAGCTAAAATCATTTCAGCTAAAATCATGATCTGTTGAATTATCACACTGATAATAAAAAGCCCTGGGAACATTAGTGGTTTGCACTTCTTTTCCACATTGAATTCCACCAGTTTCAAAAGCCATGCATACAAGAAAGGCTATTTTACAGTTCTGCTGGGACTTTCCTTCTAAGACTTCGATAGTACACAAAGAATTTAGGAGAAGGACACCTAAAGACTTGGTCAATTCCTATAGAAATACAATGTCAGCAGGTCATGTTTCTTTCTTTCTTTGTTAGTTGTACATTAGAAACCTCCTTCCAGTAGACATGGATGGATGGATGGATGGATGGATGGATGGATGGATGGATGGATGGATGGATGGATGGATGGATAAACTACTGCTAAGGCATGTTTATACTGCACTACTGCTTTTATAATTAGAGAATGGCAAATGGGTTTTAGCCTGCCTTGGGAGAAAACATTGAGTTCATGAATCCATTGGTTCTGCTCTGCAACTCTAAAATGCACCACCAGGGCTAATGATTCACCAGTTTAATGTGAAAGGGCTGTGATTGCAACAAGGGGCAACATGTCTCACTAGCTGCTGTTCTGCCTTCAACAAACATTTATGCACCAGTCCTAGGTGGTTCCCAAACACAAATAGTTACACATTACTGCAGAGTATTTTTTCTGTCCCAGCTATTCAAAAGAGAAAGATTAGGAGAACCCAATTACATGACTGTGATAACACTGTGCATAGCCATGAGCACTAACAGAAATTTTAAGCAATTCTACAAGACAGAGAAAATTAATGGGTCATTGAATGAAGCCTGTGAATATAACCAGCTGTAGGATTAATAGTATCCAGGACAGGAGAATCAACGTGTAATCCCTCTGCTGCAAGGGATTGAGGGGGATTTATCTGGCCTTGCAGGAAGTTTGGGAGTGGGACCTGGAGTGAACAGGGACCTGTGAGTGAACAGACTCCGCTGCAGGAATGCAGGAATGCAGGACATGAACAAGACATGAACAGGTAAGAGGGATGATGGCAGAGCCTTAAAATGGAAAGTACCAGAATTGCTGCATATTAATATATATATATATACATATATATATATATCCATATGCATACATATATGTTGCATATATATACACATATATATGTTTATATACATGTAACTGCATGCATATATTTATATCTATCTGGATATAGTTATTATATGGCAAATTCTTTCACTTCCAAGTCAGTAGATTGGATGGTCAGAGGTAGGACAATGTGAGTGCAGGAGTAGGAAAGGTACTGGAGGATGGAGAGGAATCTGAACTCCAATTAAACAGGTCAGTAACATGACCTTCAACCCACTCCCCTCAGGGTAGGGGCGGGGAGAGAAATAATTGGGAATGAACAAACTCAGAGACCCTTTCTGCTCATAGAAGGGAAGGGTCAGGCCCACAGAGATCTCATGATGCCCTTCACTGAACTAGTTAAACATCTAAAGTAAGAACCTGTAGCCACTGCTCTTCTCCTGATCTGACTGGAAGGGTTTAGAAATCCCTTCAAAAGAGGAAGAGAACCAGGCCAATAGAATAACAAAAACAGACAGGCAAAAAAAAAATCAGGAATTGCCAGTGATAAAAAGGAAAAGAGGGAAAGCAAAAACTGAAGGGCAGAAAGAAGCAGAGTAGGATTCAATACACAGCACAGAAGCTGCTCCTCCTCCTGGCCACTGGACTGGTGAGGATGAACTGAAAGTAGAAAGGACAAGAAGACTCCAAGCAGCTTGAAACACCAAGAGGCCACAGAAGCACCTTCCAGAGATGCATAACTCAGACGTGATCTGCTTTGCTATAGGGAGTATCTTATGGGTAAGTCATCTTTGACTTTCCTCTTCATGGGGTCTCTGCTCAGCTATGGAGTTACCTTGGAAAGATGGAGGGCCATTAGGAATAATAATTTCCCAGGTATTAGAAAGAGCTGGACATTTAAAAGGCACACACAGAGAAGATAATATTTGCTCCTATTGCAGGGATGGTAACTCAGATATCAGGGTACCCAAGGAAAAGGAATGAAAAGGGTAGGAGTACTGGAGGGACAGAGCAGTTTTCACCAGGGTGGGTATAATAGGAAGCAGGGTATTTAAATGTTCTTAATATTTGAGCATGGAGAAGGATCTACAGCTGGAGAATGACATGGCTTGTAGTGGAGGAAAGAAAGGTTGTGGTGATAATGAAGTTCAGAACAGTACTAAGTAAGATTTGAAGGACCACAGGAAGTTAATATATGAAACAAGAGTATTCATGAGTAACTTCAAATCTACAGCAAAATGTACAATAGAAACAATGGAAGATAGATAACAGTGCATCCTTACCATAGGAGATCCAGACTCATAATATGAAAGATATACAAGATGCATTTGACAAAGATTTCATTCACTGTACCTGTGTCTTTGCTGCTTTTCTCCTTCTAGCTCCCCCACGTGAGAGGTGAGGAAGGCTGCCTTAACACTGAACTGTTAAGTATTTGTCAATCTTGCTCTTCTTTAGAGAAAAGGCAATAGTGGACATGGGCGTTATGACCTGATGGTTGACATTTTCCAGAAAATCTTATTTAGTTGTATTAAAAATTCATGTAAAATCACCATTACTGTCACTATGAACTGTACAAATTACTATTTTTATTGATCAACATGCTGATTGTGTGGTACTGCTCCTGCTGCCTATTTGCATTACTGCAATAGTTAGGAGCCTTCTGGTGTAATTTCAATTGACTGGGATTATGAATTGAGAATCAAACTTTCCTTGAAAAAATCGTTTAAAATATACCACTTTGGTGAATATTATTATCAGTGATATCATTTTTAAGAATAACGGAAATGATATAGTGACAAAAAAGAAAAAAACAAACATGAATGCTGATCTCTAAGGTTTGCAAAGGGAATTAGGTAAGGACAAATATCAATAAAACAATCAAGCTATAAAGCCAAGAGAAGGGAAATTCACCCAACAGGGATATTGATGAGGTTGGACAGCTGTGTCCTCACAAAGCACAATGAGTATTTCCTCATTGTGGCATCTGGAATCTGGGCAGTGGGTGAGGATCATGAGGGGAGAGGGAGCAGGGTACCATAGGGATCTTTGCCTTTATTTGGTGTTCTGTAGATAACTATTTTTGTACCCTCTTCTCTTCAGCTGTTCAGGTACAGAATGGAACCGTCTGTGGTATATCTGGTAAGACAACATGTTTACTCTAAATATCTGCATCTCTAGACAATTCCAGTAGCAAAGGATGGGATTAAATGTGACCTGCTCAAGAGTGATGCCACCCCCTCCTTTTCCCTGGGATTCTCTAAAGCTCCACAAGAGCAAGGCAACCCCTCAGATATCTCACTGCCTTTAACAAAAGCTGACCCACCCGCCTCCTTTTTTATTCCACATATTTAGTCATATGAACACTATTAATAAATTATTCATGGCACCATATGCCTTTCAAAAAACTGATTTTTAAAGTAAGTTCTGTCTGATTTCTTAGTTATTCCCACCAGGATGAGATTAAGAAGGATGGTAGTTGTTGAACATCTGGAGGGCTGAAGAAGATTGCAAGGTCCAATTTTTCCTCTCTGCTTGTCACTCATGACAAGATGTCTGGCATTTCTAGTTTTGGTCCCCTAGTACAAAACAGATGTTGGCAAACTGAAGCCAGTCCCCTGGAAAGCCAATAAAAAGAACTAGGCTTCTTCAGCCTGGAAGAAGCTAAGGGGATAAAGTAATTGCAGTTTTCCACTCCCCAGGGGGGAGCTTGAGAGAAAATAAAGACAGAGACTTCTCAGAGGTGCTCAGTAGAAGCACATAAGGCATCTGACCAAACTGAAGACAGGAAAATTCTAGTTAGACAGGAGTGAAAAATGCTTCCCCTGACAATGGTGCAGCACTTGAACAGGTGCCTGGAGGGAATGATGGATCTGCATCCCTGGATACTGTTCAAACTCAGCTGGACAAAGCCCCAGGTGACTGTTCAGCTTTGAGGTTAGCCATGCTGTAAGCAATCAGAGACATTAGGAGGTGTCCTGTAAACAAAACCTTTCTGTCCTCATTGTGTGTGCCCTCCCATTGCAGGCTGGTGCTGGTGCTCGGGGGGCTCCTGCTGCTGTGTGGCCTGGTCTCTGTGTGCGTCAGGTGCTGCTTCCAGTGCCAGCAGGCAGGGGACGAGGCGGGCCCCCGGCCCTATGAGGTCACCGTCATTGCCTTCGACCATGACAGCACCCTGCAGAGCACCATCACCTGTGAGTTGGCCTTGCCCGATGCTGGGCCTCTCAGCACCCTGCAAAGGGAGGGCTGCCCTGTAAGGCCCAGCTGGTGACGCCCCGGGGCTGGCACAGGGAGGGAAGTTCATGGCAGGATGGAGGGAAAGCGACCTCTGTGAGTGCTGCAAGCTGGTGTCAGCTGTGAGACGTGTTTGGGTGGAACAAGGGTTCAGTGGCAGTTCAGGAGAGAGGAACTGAGGGATGCTGCTGGCGGGATTTCACACACGTACTCTTTTAGGGAAAGCTGAAGGAGCGGGAAAAGGAAAACATTCTGGCTGTGGGAAGAGAAGATCCTATGCCCTGTGGGTATCCCTGCCCTCCTCTAACCACACAATGCCTTCAGGGTGAGGCAAACAGCTTTGGTCTCCTCTCTTGCAGCTCTCCACTCAGTGTTCGGGCCTGCTGCCAGGAGGATTTTAGCCGTGGCCCACTCGCACAGCGCTGCCCAGGGCACCCCGCCCCTCTGTGCCCCTGACACCCCTCCTGTGTATGAAGAAGCGCTGCACATGAGCAGGTTCACCGTGGCCAAGGCGGGCCACAAGGTGCCGGACCTGGAGCCGGTGCCGGAGGAAAAGCCACAGGCGCCCGCCGAGGGCAAGGACGCCCAGCCAGCCCTCCCAGGACACTGATGGATGTCTGCTTTCACCTGATAGCAAAAAACACAGGATAGCTGCATGCAGAGACTAATTCAGGTGGGCAGGGCTTTCAGAATTTCAGATTAATTTCCTTAGTCAATTGAGAAGGGGGGGTGAAGCAACCAAAATTCAAAATATTTTCAGATCTAGCATAGTCTAATGGCTCTCTTTGACACCTCCTTCAGATAATTTGTAATCTCCAAGCCCATTCATTACATGCACACAACACTAGAATCACACTTTGCACGAATAAGCAGGCAGCAGGATCAGGGTGCTGAGCCATTTTGTAGGCTAGTGATGTGCAGGGTGCCTGCAGATGCAGTCTCATTCCTCTTGCCTTTAGCCTAAGTTTCCTCAGAATGGCAAGAGATCTTCAAAACAGAAAAAAAAAAAAAAAAGGAAAAAGGAAAAAAAGACATTTGCAAAGGTCTTTTGCAACCCAATATTAACATCAAACTTCTGGAAATTGCCAATCATTTATAGTAAATGTAAAAAATCATTAAAAAAGGAAACAATCTGCTTGTAAATGAAAGACAGCATAGATACAGACAGTATGATGTACACAGTGTGCCCTTAATGCCCTGCAGGATACACAGAATGAACAGAGTCTGGTTCTAAATGGGATGTATAGCAATTCTGAAATGGTAGTCACAAGCTCTTATATTTGAATTAAAAAATATTATATATGTACCAACAGATCAAACAAGGGGAGGAGCAAGAACACTACCTCTGAAATAAAGCTCAATCATATTTTCAATGCATTTCATATAGTATCATTTATTAATTCCTAATGTTGCTGTCAAAACCAGATCAATTGAAGTAAGACCATTTAAAACACGCAAAACATTTCTCAGACTGAATAATTTGTGAGTCTCTCCTGGTCAATACAAATATGCTGAACCATGCAGAAATATTAATGAAACTGGATGAACATAGGTATGGCCCATCTGTAAAACCTTGGACTAGGCTGTCAGGAGAAGGTGAGAGTGTTGAACCACATCAGCGTTGTGTCTACCCTGGATTCAGCACCTGAAAACATTAAAGCAGCACAACATTAAATATCACATGGTGATTCATTCAGCTATGAATAAATTGCATGTATATGTTTATGTTGATATGAAGTTATAGGTCACATCTTTTTGAAATGCCTGCATGGCCCTTCCCACTGAAGTACCCAAATTCCCACTTTAATTAATATGCTAGTCTCTTTTCCTGTGAAATACAGAAAATACAGTTATTTTGTAGATAAGAAGAACAAGGACAATGTTGGACAAGGTCCAACTACTAGAACTAGGTCCCAAATATGTTTAGGAACTGAACTGCTGTTGAGATTACAACCACAAAAAAATTTAGAGAAGGTTGATAAATTAGCTTCAGGGATAGAATGAAGCTAAATTAAACAACCAAAACATCCTTGATGATGCCCCAGACCTTGACCAGTCACCAGAATTTTGTATTTAAAGGAATTTAATGAGGGTCTTGATTTTGAGGTCACAAACTTCTTCCTAAGTTGTCTAGTTATTATTAACTCTATCATTAGCAAGTGATAAACTGGAATGGAATAAGTTAAGTGACATACAAGTTTATGTCCCTTCTGCTATTACACCTTTCTTCAGTCTTAGAATTGTAGAATGGTTTGGATTGGAGGGGACCTTAAAAATCATTGAGTTCCAACCCCCCTGCCATGGGCAGGGACACCTTTGGCTAGACCAGGTTGCGCAGAGCCCTGTCCAGCCTGGCCTTGAAATAATAATAATTATAACTGCTTGTGGAACACCTGTTGCAGTGACCTCATTTATCAGCTGCTCTCTGAAGTGCTGTGCAGGCCTGGCTGCACCAAGCTGTGGAACATTTCCTGGAAGGCTCTTGTTTACTCCACAGTAAAAGCCTGAAGCAAGCCGAGACATTTGAGTCTGCTGAACATATGTCAAGTACTGTCAAGCCCAGAAACTCCCTGGAAATCTTCACAGTGCTTTCCAGGGGGAACATCCAGCTCGTCCTGCCTGCAAACCCAGAGCTGTCCTGGCATTTAACTGTGATGGTGACTCTGCTCTACAGGGCAGCAATTCTGCCTAGAAAGCCCAGTAGTCCCAGAAGTCCCAGTGCAGGAGCAGACATTAAAGCATCTTTCAGTTCCTGAAAGCCCTTCCTGCAGTCAGGCTCAGCTCTCTCTTAAAAAGGGGCTCAGGACTGGACAGACAGCCTCTTTTCCTTCCTGGACTGAACTCCTTTGTCCTTGTGAAACAGTAAATATCCTAAAGCACAAGTCCAGGTCTGAGGTGAAGCCTTTCCACATGATGCTCCCTGAGCAGCCCCAGTGCTGAGCTGCACCAGTGCCTCAGCTGCAGGACAAACTCATAGAGCTCATTGTGCCACAGGAGCCTGCAGCCACATGCTTGACACTGGGGATGCAGCCTGGACTGCAGCCAGAGCAGCACCTTTGAGTGGCTTCCCATCCCTTCTCTTCTAATGCTCACACCATCAGATCTCTAGGCACATGCATACATTCCTTCCAGTAATCAGGATTATTCCACAACTCAATTAAGAAAAAAAAAAAAAAAAACTAACTAAAAAGAAAAACAACAAAAAAAAAAACCACACCAAAAAAAAAAAAAAAAAAAAAACCAAAAAAAAACCAAAAAACCCCCAAACCAGCATAGGGCAGGTGGTCCATTGCCTTCCTTTTACAAAACAGCATTCTTTGCAAAATGGTGTTTGTAATTTGCAGTCGCTTTTAACAACCATTAACTGGTCACTTTTCACAACCATTACGTTTATGTATTGGCCACCAATGATTACAATATTCAACAAGTTGTTTTCATGTCAGAGGTTCATCCCTCCCAAACCCTCAACTTTTCCAGTTCCTTAGGACACAGCCCAAAGGGGAACCCTTCGGGATCCCTTCTTGTGGGAGCTGTGAAGATAGCCCCACTCCCATACTTACCATCTTAGGAAAAACCTTTTAGCACCTTTAAAAGCTTTTACAAGTTTTCTATAACTTCTTACAATCTTTCACAACTTTTTAGAACCTTTCCCAAAAACCTCTGAGCCTCACACTGTGAACTTTCTATTAGTGCAACTTATGGGCAGGAAAAATACCTTCAAATAAAGTACCTTAAGTAATGTTGTATTCTTTTTCCTAGAAAGGGCAGAGTGATCTACTCACCAGACCAGGAAACAGGAAGATCTCCCTGAAAATATTTTGGTGTGCACTGGAGTGCTGATGATTCCTCTGGTTCACTGAGTTGGCACCTCTTTGTCCCATCTGGGGTACCAGAAACTGGCACCAAAAGCTGGGAAATAAACTCTTTAACCTGTTTGTTAGGGTAGAAAGTCAACATAACTTTATTCAGTGTTAGGGTACATGGGGAGAGCTCCATAGAACATGCCAGCTATCAAACCTATAACGATTTATACATTTGAGCAAACAAAGAAATCAGTGTTCATTGGCCTACAAGCTACAGAGTTATCTTCATTAAATAGTATTCTATCACCTATTGTTATTTATTTATTGCTTCTAATGCAAATTAATCCACATTTTTAGTCTTTTTATTATTTATTTCTTTTTCCCAGATAAAGAGAATCTCAGTAATTGTCTTTGTTACTTTCTCCTTCATCTCCAGTTTCTGTATGTGTCTTTGATTATAAATTCTGCGTTCCTTGTGTCCAGGTCTCAACAACAAATTTCTCTCTCTGGTCGAAGAGCACTGAAGCACATCAGTCCCTAAATTTGTAATTTGTTTTTCTAACACATGAGCATCACCCATAGCTCTCTCTGTCTGTTACCCAATTCATGGATTAAATCTCCTTAAAGCAATTCCCTCCCCACACTGCTGCACAGGCTCCTTTTAAAAGAAATATGAACTTGTTTGGTAACAGTGCCACCCTTAGGTTCCCCTAAAACACGGAGTACTTGAGAAAACCGGTTTTCAGAAACATCCCACTGGCCCCACTGTTGCTGTCACTCCTTTGTTTTCACAGGAACAATGATGCCCCTCCCCAAGAGGCCACTCCCCGTCACTGGCTGGAACAAATGGATCTCAAACTCTGCATTGTGAGTCTGGGCTGTTGTCCTTTGCTGCTGCATTTGATCATGCACCAACTGTGATTGTGTCCCTTAATCTCCTCAGAACATCATTTGTATGCCTTTAAGCAACTTTAGCTGAAGCTGGGCCATACAAGAATCGTGGTAAGAAAGAGCAGCTTTTTTTATTAAAAAAAAAAAATAAGAAATTGTAGAAAATAGAGCAGCAAGACAGCAGCCCAGCATGCACAATACAGAGTGCTTTCCTAGAGGAAAGGAAAACATTTGCACAATTAGACATTGTTTACTGGGAGTGACTAACCCTGTGCCCTCATCCAAGACCAATGTGCCCATACTGGCTCTGACGGTGCTACAGATCCAGTGCCAAGAGAAACTGGTGACCAGTCACGAGGGATACAGCAGAGACACCAGGCAGGGACTGTGCCATGGGTGGCAGCAAGCAGATCAGAAGCATGAGTGCCCTCAGGTATGCCATCTGTGGTTTAATCACCAATCAGACCACAAAGCACAAATTTTCTGACCAAAGAGACTTCGATATGCAGAGTCCACACTTAAAGTTAAAAAAAAAAAATTAAAAAAATCAGTCTGTAGAGGTATAAATTCCCCAGGGGGAGGTAATAATGAAATAAATATGCAAGGGAGTCCAGAGTTATGAGCAGGAGGACTGTACGGCACAGGCTGCAAACCCTGCCCCCAGGCTCTGTGCAAATATTTTTGTCTCCTGCTCCTATGGCAGCAGCATTGGCAACGCTTGGGAAATCCCTTGTAGAATGTACCCACATGACCTGCAGACAGCAGCACAGTACGTGCTCAGAGCTGTGCTGATACTCTAGGTTAAGAAAAAAATATATTGTTTTGACAATATATTGAAGGAGCACTTTGTGCTGGCAGTCCAGGGGAGGAAAATTAGCCAACACCATTTCCAGTTCCTCCCTCTGGCAAACGAAAGCAGAACGCGGGGTTTGTCACATGCCCATGGGCTGACATTTTAACAACCCTAAGTCAGATGTTTAGGTGTTTGTCACTGCTTCTGCATGTATCATCTTCCTGCCTGCTTTGCCAGTGACGTTATTGTTATTATTGAGGTTGAAGGAGAGAGCTGGGAATTCAGTGCCGCACAAAGTGGGGAAGCAGGAGGAGCGAGTCTTGGGGCTGCACATCAGGGCAGGGAGAGACTTCAGTGAGGGGAATTCACTGAAGCAATCTGCTGACAGGGCCAGGTCTTTGCATCAGAACAGGAAAAAAACCTGGATAAAAACCCTCTCTGATTTGTCATGAGAAACTAAAACCAGGTGTTACCTTAGCTGCCTTGGGAGCAGTCCTGGGGATAAAAATAATAATTTTTAATTCAATTCACAGGAAAAGAGGAGCTTGAGATCAGTCTGTTTTAATTGCCAGAATATGTTGGTGGCTTAGGTGAAACAGGCTAGAAACCTTCCTCTCTTTTGTGCTTGAGGAAGCTGCATACTACAGACCTTCAGCACACCACAGCAGCTGCTGTGCTGCAGGCAGTTAGGAAGAAAGGAGCCAACCACAGGCCTTATATAAAAGTTTAATGCCATGAAACCAGAATTTTCCTTGGGTCAAAACCCTGGAGTTCCTTCAATCCAAGCTATTTGCTATGGGAGTGCAAAAAATAATTCCTTCCTTCTGACTCACCCCTTGATCTCCTCTGACCTGGCAACCACGGGAGAATGTTTACATGTCCTAGGACAGACAGAAACGTGTTGATGGTGCTTCCTGTACAAACCTGAGGCACACAAATAGTGAGGGCTGGGACACACTGGCTGGTGGCATTCCCACTGAGAGCTGCTTGATCCTTAGGAGATTTGGGTATGCACCTGCTGGAACTGACCATTAGCAGGAGGTCACACTACCCCATACTAAATAAAAGTATTTGGTATAAAAAAGGTACCAGAAATAAAAGCTCAGAAAGTAAAGGACCGGCCAGAGTTTATTGCAGACACACTTCAGCCACCCAAAAGTAGGTGTCATGATTCAGGTGAGAAAAATCACACCCCAATACACCTTTTCCTGCCCCTGTTCATCCTCAGGTAAGACACGGGGTAGGAAATGTGTGTCTTTTACCTCTGCCTTTGGTGGGGCCATGGAGAATCACCTTATGCATCTGGCTGTTCCACTCATATTCTGCTACAGCTAAAACACCTGCACAGATAGAAAATCAGCCTTGGCAAAATTTGGCTTCCTGTAGGTAAAGTATGCAAAGAAGAAATAATTAAACACAATCCAACTCATTGTCCCTAGAGTAGCAGCAATTGATTTTTATCCTGATTTGGGCATGCTGAGCCATTCGTTAATACCTGCTCTTCTGCTGATCAGTGAATAATTGTGAGTGATCTACTCCTAGGGGAAAAAAACCCAGATATTTTACACATAAAAACAGTATGTGCCAGCTGAGTAACTGGGCCGAAACTGGCTCATTGTTTTGGCTTGTCTGCAGACCTAAAGGTCTGCTGACACTAAAGGTGTCTGCTGTTTGCAGCACGCATCTGGTGCAACACATCACATGCCACGCTTTCTGCCACCGACATGCCACGAACAAGGCAACAGCCCCGAGCCAGCAGCCACGGGCACGCTCCGAGAACAAGCAATCATGTTTGTGTGTGCGTGTCACACCTGGCAGCCGCGGAGAGCGCAGGTGACATTCACGCGGACCAGCGGAGGCATTCGGGCCTCGCCGGGGAGCCCCGAGCCGCGTCCCCCCGGGGCGGCTGCGGTGCCCCGCTACGGCTGGGGCCGTGTTCATAACCCTGAGTCACGCTGCGGAGGGCGGGCGGCGCTCTGCTGCCTTTAAGCTAAAAAAAAAAAAAATATAGTTTTAAAATATTTATTAGTTTGTTTGTTTGTTTGTTTACGCATTGCCGGGCAATAAATCTGTGCACGAACGGGACGCGCCCTTCCCTGTGCCCTCACCTCTCCCCATCCCGGGCACCGCGGCGCCTCCTCGTGACGTCAGAGCGCGGCTCGGTTGGGGGGGCGCCTCCCCGTGACGTCACGGCTCGGGGGGGCGCCTCCTCGTGACGTCACGGCTCGGCTCGGCGGCTGGGGCCCCTCCGCGTGACGTCACCCCGCGGTGGGCCGGGGCGGTGCCTGTCCGTGACGCCAGAGCGGCGCTGTGTCGGGCGGCTCCGCGCGGGGCGGGAGCGGCCGGAGCGCGGCGGGCGGCGGGGCCGGGCGGAGCTCTGTGCGCAGCGCAGCCGGGGCGGAGGCAGCGCAGCAGCCGCAGCCGCGAGCGGAGGGACAGCCCGGCGCCATGAAGTTCCAGTACAAGGAAGACCACCCGTTCGAGTACAGGAAAAAAGAAGGGGAGAAGATCCGGAAGAAATACCCCGACAGAGTCCCCGTGAGTGCGCGCTGCCAGGGCGGCCATGGCTGCGAGCCCGGGCTCGGCCGCCTTTGTTTTCCGTGCCGGCCGTCGGCTGCTGCTCGCCTTCTTTTGAAGGCGAAAGAAATGAGTTTAGTGCAGATGATGGTGATCTCGCTGCTCTGATTCAAATCCCCGGCTGCTTTTCTCCTTAGTGCGAAGCTGGGGCTATTTATGATGCGCGGAGGGCTGCGGTGTGGGTGGGGGGTGGAATACACCTTTTCCCCTGGGAGCCGCAGTAACTCCAGTGGGAACGCTGCTGATCTTTTTCTGGCATGCGTGGGAGTGAGTGGGGAAGGAGCTCACCCTTGTTTCTGTGAAAATGGAGATCAGTGAGTGGGCTAACCGGGTGCTCTTCATACTAAACATGGTCTGCATCCGGGTCATCTCATACGTCCCTGTTATTTTTATTTTTACTTCAGTTTGGCATGTCTTTTCGATATAGCCTCACTCTTTTCCTTTGCATGAGCAAAAACATGATGCTTCTCAGCCCTTTTGCTCTCCTGTTTAATCATTCTGTGGAAAAAAATGTCACTTGGAATGCAAGGTCATCTAGCTAAATTTTGCTTCCTCATTCTTAGGCCCCTTTGGAGTGCCTGTGGGAAACTTCTGGCTTCGTAATTCCGAATAATTATTGGGATGAAAAAAAAAAGAAATGACAAATCTAATTAAGTGTGGAGTGTTTTTTCCTTTTTAATAAACATTTTGCAAGTATTCTTTTTTTTCTATCCCCACTGGAGAGGTCTGCCCTAGATTTACTGCACAGGTGTACTGCATTCAAAAAAACTGGGATCACCATGTAAAACTAATGTCAGAGGGGGAACAGTTACACTCCATGTTTTCCCTGCAGGCTAACAGCATGTTTTATCTTGGGAGGGACCCTCAAATAGACTTGAAAAAATGTTTGGAAGTCAGTATTTGGGTGGCTTTGTTCTCTCTGGTTTTGGGAGGCCTGGCATAACATAGGTTGAGCATGCAGCTTGAAGTGTGTGGGGTTGGGCATTTATGATGAGGGCTCTGTAGGTCGGCCGGTGTAAATTGAGGATTAACGTGGCAGATTGCACAGCAGGCCATGACAAATGTGTCAGGAAGAACCCTGTGGGGAGCCCAGGACGAGGCCCAGTCTGGCGGGAGATAAAGGAGGTCAAGACAGGGGGGGCATCAGCAGAACTTGGTGAAGAAAACTAGGACCAGAATAACAGGGTGTGCTGGAGTTAAGGACCATTGGAATGATGCATGGCAAGGCCCAGACATGAATTATGAGGGATAGCCTCTTAGAGGATAGAGCTGCATACAAAGAAATGAAGGCAGCACTCTGTTCTTCACATCACTTCTGTGTCTGCCCTTCCTGACAGTAGGATCCTTGAAGATGTCATCCTTTTGGCTGCCTACGCTGCAGTGCCGTGGTACATCTCAGCATTTTGATGAGATTTCACTGCCCTGCCTTGTCACAGTCACCACTCAGCAACAGCTCAAACATAGATACTCTGTATTCTGCCCTTAGGATTTTCCTTGTAGGTTTTTTAGGTATGTGAAGGGTTTAGTGCTTCAGAAGAGACAACCTGCATTATCCAGGAAACTGACTGCAGTTGCCAGTCAGATTAGCAGAGCACCTCCATTCCTTCTGTGCATCTTTGCAAGAGGGAGATGTTTCCTAACATCTCTTAAATCAGTGGTCATCTAATTTAAATCTTTCCTAGGGGATTATAAGCCCCAACACTCACCTTGTTCTCATAGGCATGACTTCTTTTCCTTTATTATCTAATGATCAATCTACAAGCCCCCTCCTTCCCCGCCACCTCCCCACCTTCAGTTAGGGTAGTCACAGCAAGCAGTTTGGCTTGTCAGTAGGTCTTTTTAATTGGAGGCAAGAACTAAAGGTTTCTCCCTACTGCAGTTTACTGTGTTAAATATTGCTTTGTTTGGCTGTGCTGGTAAAAGGTGTGAGAAGTGCTGTTGCTGTTCAGTGAGATTGTGGTACTGTCCTTCCCTCACAGCATTTACCAGCTGCATCTTGTACAGAAATGCATGTCCTACCTCAGACTGCCTGAAGGAGCCTGAGTGCCTTATGCTAACTTAGGTACTTGAAAATCTTGAAGTAGCTGAGGCAACCATGTTTCTATTTTAAAATCAAACCTGGAAATTTCAGGGGGTTTGGCTGTGCTGGCCACATGGAAATGGAGCACAGGGAAAATGTGTCCTAATTGGTACCTCTCTGGTGTGAGGTATTTTGCAGACACTCACTTGGTTCTAGAAGGATTCAGGTTAGCACAGCACCATGTCCAGGCTAAAATACACCAAGCTCAGGATAACATTTTGTTCTGGTGTGGTGTCTCACTGGTGGGGCAACATCGTTTTGCTTCCAAAGAAGGCTTAGTCCACAGCAATTCAACCTTTTCTCTTACACAACAGTTCTATTTGCTAACTTGGGTTGCCAAAGAACAATGGGAGCATGGAACCCTTAGAAATTAGTCCCACAATGTTTCAGGTGGAGTATTTACTAGTATAGAGCCTAAGGGAATTAAAAAGATAAAAAGTTCAGAAAATCCAGCTTTAGATTTAGTTTGGGTGGTCAGAATGGCTTCTGCAGAACAGCAAGCCACATAAATTGAAATGTGATGGGCCTTTTACCCATTCAAAAGTACATCTCACAAAAAAAACCTGCATTTTTTTTTTCTGCACAAACACAGTAGTTCCAAAGGTTTCAATGGAAAAGGAGATCAGGTCACTGGAATAATTCCTGTTTGTGAGGTAAATATTTTGCCTAGCTCTGCTAACAAAAGTTATCTTGTAGCAAAAGACCTCTTGGTCAGTTTGATCTCAAAGCTGCTGTGCTTTGTATTTTTCTGTGTTAGAATATAAGGAAACTGGTATTTTTGTCAAGAGATCTCAATGGGTCGAGTTGCCCAGATGGTAGGCTGGTTTTAATTATTGTATCTTTACTTGACTTAGGAAATTTCCATAGATATGTGAAATATGGATAATAAAGGATATGAATTTCAGAGTACATGATAACTCCTGAAGAACTAGAGATTTTTTAAAAAATTCCCCAATGAGCTGTAGTTTCTCTTTAATTCTTTGCTTCATTCTAGAGCACTTGGTGTTGGTGAAAATAGAAATTGGGATGTGGGACTACTGGGAGTAGGGCTGATTTTGTGCAAGGCAGTTTGGAACTGTAACCTGGAAACAGTTTAACTTACTTGTGTTCGTGTATTAACCTCCTGACAGCTTCTTCACACAAAATTAACCTGAATTGGGAACATCAAGGTGTCCTAATTATTTTTTTTCCTCAGCCATTATGGTTTATTTTTATGTCTGTTCTGGACTCTTTTTTTCACTCACCATGCTTACTGCTGCAGGCCTGGGCTCCCAGCACAGCTATTGGGAGTGATTTTAGGTTGTCTCCTGTTCTTCTTCTTTAAGTCATCTCACCTGTGTGTTCTTTAATGTTGTGTATTCATTACAGATTATATACCTAAAGGCCTGGTATGAGATGGTAATATCCTTATCCACTGACTCTTTTTGGACCATTTTGGTTTATGATACTCATCATCTGTTTCTTGTTTTCTCTCTCTCTCTTTCCAGGTAATCGTGGAAAAAGCACCCAAAGCCAGAGTACCTGACTTAGACAAAAGAAAGTATCTCGTGCCTTCTGACCTCACAGGTAACAATGCCTACCTGCTTTCTTCCTGATTTTCAGTGAGAGGGTACACAGTACCCTTGTTCTGAGGGTATTGTGTTTCCCATCATTTCCATCAGTATTAGAAGGGCTTACTCTGAGGGCTGGGAACTCCTCAGCTGTGAGACATGAAGGTTGGGGAAAGGAAGGAAAAGAAGTGTTTTTTACTCTCTGATCAGTGCAAAGAAAATATCCAGACAGGCTCAACATCTCATTTATCTGCTGTCCTTGTTATATTTATACCTTATAGCCTGGGTTACAACATGCAGAATTCTCTGAGATCTTTTGAGGTATCTCACTGGCTCAGCCAGTGTGTCACAGCTGAGTTCTAGCCATGACAACAATGACTGACTAAATTGTGTATCATGGGCAGTGTCATGGCCAGTCAATGATGACCTAGCTGCAGAGTTGCCAGAGGCTGTACTCTTGTTGCAGGAAGAGACAAGTTCTTGCAATAGTCCCATCCTTTTTCCACCCCTATAGTTGTAGTCATAGCTACAGAATTCTTTTTTCTGAATGGTCATGATGATCTTGAGTGTGATTACATCTCTTTTTATTTAAGAACATGAAGAAGAACAAGAACATGAGTTAAAGGAACAGCATTTCTTCTTCTTGCAGTATTTAATGGACTGTGAAAAACTTTCTTGTGCAACATAGTTCAAGTAAATTGTAAGGAATTTTGTTTTCAGGAATGATATAACCATTTACAACAAGGCTAAATTCTCTAAGGTGTCTTTGATCTGTAGGATTTAAAGGTTAAGCTAGTTAAAGGTCTTCTCACCAATTCCCCTCAGTAGAGAATTTCATACCATAGTAGGTGGAGTGTGGATTTAGAGGGGACATGGCATGGGGTGTGCACCTGAGAAACTGCCAGCTCTGAGTGGATTGGCTGCTCATGTGGTTACAGTCATGAAGTTACTGCTTTCTTCTCTTGCTTTTTTCCTGCATTGTTCATGTTCCCCTAATTTTTATATACAGTATGTGACTTCCACCACCAAAAGAAAACAGTCGTGGTTAGAGTTACAATACAGAAATAAACAGCAACAACAACAAAAAAACCCCTACAACATTCCTTCTGCATCTAAAGGCATTCTTTGTTCCTCTTCAGTTGGTCAATTCTACTTCTTAATCCGAAAGCGGATCCACCTGAGGCCGGAAGATGCTTTGTTCTTCTTCGTCAATAACACCATCCCTCCCACCAGTGCTACCATGGGCCAGCTGTATGAGGTAAGCCTGGCCCTCTCCTCTTGCCTTTCCTTGGCGGGAGCAGTGTCCAGAAGTGTCAGTGGTTTCAGCTTGGTCACAGATGCCTGAACATCCCTCTTGCCCTGAGCTGTATCCCATCACCTGGTCAGGGGAGTTCCATCCCCCACTTAGGAGTCTGGGGAGGCTTATCAATTCAGCTGGTTGTTTGCTGTTGAAAGGGTTGTGACAAATACTTGCCCCAGCAATGATCTATTGCTCCTACTACTTTACCAGAGTATTGAAATAAACCACTTCCTTTTCGCAGATTGGGGCTGGGGAGGGTGGCGAACATAGGTTTTGCTGTGTATACGAAAGAGATTTCCTTTTGGCCAGTAAAAGTAAGTAAAAAGCCAGTAAAAGGGGCAGTATCGCTGGACATCCATTTGTCTACAAATACTTTCTTGGGGAACACTTCTTCTTTGCCTAGAATTACTTTTTCCTCGCTCGTACTGTGTAAGTGAGGATTACATAGGATGCTGCAAACATTGCTGCCTGCTATTTCTACTCAGCAGTGTTATTTGATCAATCTTAGAGACATACAGGATATACAGCCCATATTTCTCAGCTCTATAGCCATTATATCATGGGTGGCTTGCAGCCTGGATTGATTTCTCCTTCTGCTGGGTGTTTTAATAAACGAGCTCTGGCATGGTGCTGTGAGCCTTGTTTGGCCTGTCACTTTTTGACAGTAACTGGATACTTCATCAGTCTGTGTACTGATGGAGATAATAAAAGATAACACAAGGCAGGGTGCTTTCCAAATCTGACCACGTCGAAGGAAAGTGTCTGACTGTCCAGAGCTGAGGTCAGATCTCTGTTGCTGGCATTCCACAGAATTTTTGTGTCAGTGTAATCACTTAACATATCAGCTCTATTGCTCATATGTAAAACAGGACTTAGAAATACAGCCACTTGTCAGAGTGTTCTGAAAAACTAAAAATACCATCTAGAGGTGATTTTTGACTTGTTAAATCCTTCCAAGTCTCTCTCTCAATCTTAAGACCACACCACTGCTGAGATACTGGTGAACAGTCAGAGCTGTTTCTGTTGCATGCTTGCAACACAGCCTGGCTCTTCAAGTAAATTCCCTGTGTACAGAAATGTGTCCTGCCTGTGTGTAGAAGCAGAGCTGTGGCCAGAGTTCTCTTTGGTCTTGGGAAGCGAAGCCTTCGATGTAAATGGAGAGGAGCAGTGAAAGAGAAGTTACCTGCTCGTGTTATGATGATCTCTGGGTTGAGCTTTCTCACATGCAGTGAGTTCCCAGCTTTGGCTCCTCACTTTGTCCCTTTGTCCCCTGGCAGGATAACCACGAGGAGGACTATTTTCTCTATGTGGCCTACAGCGACGAGAGCGTCTATGGCAAGTGAGCAGCAGCCCCCCAGGCATGCAGGCTGGATGGACTGATGGAATGGATTGGCGGGGAGGGGGTTGCTGGAGAGGCAGGAGGAGGATGCATGAGAAGAGAAAAAGAGAACTGGAAGTGAACCACATGCACAATGTCATCAGCTTCCACGCATTAATTATCACCATTATTTTTTAAATTGAGGGGAGTCAGGGTAGGGGGGCAGGGTGAACTTGAAGACTAAGGAGAGGTTCCACACTGGGGGGTGGGGAAACTCCACTGTTCACAATTCTTCTCTTGCCACAGCTGGAAGTAGTTAGTGCTGGAGGCTGCTAGACAAGCCAGTGTAGTGAACCTCCAGGAGAGTGACTGGGCAGGATGGCCATTTTCATGTAACCCTTTCATTGGATGAAGAAGGCATGCCATGTATTGTCACTGACCTTGTCCTGTCTTGTCCACGGCCCCCATTCAGTGAGCTGTGAAATATTTCACTCTGCCCACACAAGGCTGTCCTGTGCTGACAGTCCTCCCTCCAGCTACTGACTGTGAATTGTTCCAAGGGTATTGTGTTTCCCATCATTTCCATCAGTATTAGAAGGGCTGGTAGCTCTGTCCATCAGTATTAGAAGGGCTTACTCTGAGGGCTGGGAACTCCTCAGCTGTGTGACATGAAGGTTGGGGAAAGGAAGGAAGGAAAAATTCTGCAATTTTTTTTTTCCTTTGTTGCTTTAATTGCAACTGCTGGACAGAAAAATGACCCTTTTGTTCTTTTCAGTGTAGTCAACTGATAAACTCGTAAGCACAGGGCTAGAAAGGACCTCAAGAGCCCATACCAGCTCTGAGACAGGACTGAGTATCCCAAACATGCCCACCATGGCTGCTCATCAAACTTGTTCTTACTGAACTTCACTGAGGAAGATCCTGGAGGCTGCTGAGATTGTCTGTTCAGTTCCTAGCTAGCCTACAAGTGAGATTGCTTTTCCTGATACCTAACTTTAGTCACCCTTGCTGTGCATTAAGGCAACTAACTACTAGTGGTCTCGTTTTTGGTGAACACAGAAAATTATCTATCAGTGTTGTCCTTGTACCAGTCTTCTGCAGATTTGAAGATGGCAGAGTTCCTGTGGGTTTCACCTTCCCTTCCATGTCTCCTCCCTGTACAGCCCTTGCACCACGTGCACAAGCGTAGGAAATCAGTCACTGCCACGTGTGTTCTGCTGGCTTTTTGTGATTAGGTAACAGTGCCTCTCTGTGCCACAAGAGAGGTTCTTTTAGACTTGAAGGGAAAAGGGAGTAGATTATCTGTAGATTTTTTTTCTTATTTTGTTTTAAGCTAGTGCTGTTCTTAGGAGGGTGTCAGATGCTGTGCAAGCCTTATGCTGTCATGCCAAAGCAGTTTCTTCTCAGTGGCAGGAACAGCAGATTTTCCCATTACTGCCATAACTATGATGAAGGAATAGGTCTTGGAGAGTGAGCTGACTTTCAGGAAAATTCTGGGGTCTTAACTAAAAATCAGAGAGGTAGGCCTGAATTACTGTAAACATTCCTACATTTAAAAGAGGGACCAAGAGGGAGAAAGGGAGAAGCAGGATGGAGAATACAGGTGAATTCCAAATTAAGTTGAAGGTGTTTGCTCAATTTACTTACTTGTAAAGTTAGATCACCATTCCCTGTGTTCCCCAGGAATGAGAAATCAAGATGGATGCTCCTCTGAGTGTGGGGAACAGGAAATCAGGTTTCAGCCTTCTCTGACTGTTGTTTCATGGAGGTGCATGAGGCAGGAGAGCTGATGGGAGTGTCAGGTGGGGGTTACTGGCAGAACCATGTGAAGGTCAGGGAAGGCAGTGTGGTGGGGTGGGAGGGTTACTGCCTGTGTGGTGGGAAGTACCAGAAGAATGGGAGAGAAGGGAGGAACCACAGAGGATGCAGACAGAAAATGAGGGTGCAGATGATGAAGTGGTTGGCATAATATCCCCAGTATTACATCCTGAACTTCAGGTTTGCTGTTCCGTCCTGTGTTCATCTGGAATAAATGTGTTTGGACGAGTTGTACCTACTGCCAACTTGGATAACTGCACTGCCTGCACTGCTCAGTCCTCTCTTTTAGACTCACTCTCCTTCAACTACCAGGCTTTCTTCACATCCTTTGGGTGCAAATCTGCATCAATCTCTTGTTTTAGGAAGCTCTGAATATTCTGAAGCAGAGGACAGACCCAGGAGGCTTTCTGGGATAAAAGAGAAGACACAGGCAGATGGTGTGCATCTCTCTGCTGCTGTCCCACTTGTTCATGCCAAGCACGTGGTTAAGCACACTCAGGGGAGAAAGAGTTGGCATTTGGGGTGCTTGGTTTTGTGTTCAGTCCTCCCCTCATGCTGCTGGGTTTAAATGACATGTGGGACTAATCACAACTGTTTGTTTAGTGTAGAGTTTATGATTTAATTTACTTATTTTACAGTTCTTTCAACTGAATTGTGGCATTTCTGTTTTTGTGCTAGTATTGTACAAGGTAATGATGGTAATTTTTTTGTGTTGGTTAGCTGCAGGTTCTTGTAAAATAAAGTTCAGACTAGAGCTTAATCAACTTATCAATAAAGATGCATTTGAAAATCACAGATTGGTCCAAAATAGGTGACTAGCATTTCTTCCTGATGTGGGCTTGTAAATGAAGGGATGACTTTGCCAGAACTTTTGCTGCTACTTTTTCCCACAACCCCAGGTTTACTCTCTCCTGTCTACCAGGACAAGTCCCATCTCTCCTATTTTTGGTGGTATTGTCACATACACGCCTATCTGTGTCTTGCTATGCCACTAGTGGGACTTTTAATTAGACCTGCATGATGTAAGAAAGTCTTAAGATGCATAATGAATACACTGATGCATTTTTCTGCCATTTTAAGGCCTTGATGGGCCAGTGATGGGGCCTCAGGGTCATCACCAGCCCTGCCTGTCCCTGCCAGGCACCTTGGGCCACCTGTACCGATGCCCATGGCCCAGAACTGTTTGTATCTGTCCTGGCACTGTCCCTGTCAGCCCCTCAGGATTGTGGCCACCTCTCCTGGCACTGTCCCTGTCAGCCCCTCAGGATTGTGGCCACCTCTCCTGGCACTGTTTCTGTCAGCCCCTCTGGATTGTGGCCGCCTGTGCTGGCGCTGCTGTAGCAGGGCTGGCCTGCAGCTGCCCTAGGCCCTGCCCTCAGCCCTGCACAGCCATGAGCCCCTGAGGTCCTGCCCTCAGCCCCACACAGCCATGAGTGCCCTGAGGCCATGCCCTCAGCCCTGCACAGCCATGAGTGCCCTGAGGTCCTGCCCTCAGCCCTGCACAGCCATGAGTGCCCTGAGGTCCTGCCCTCAGCCCCACACAGCCATGAGTGCCCTGAGGTCCTGCCCTCAGCCCCACACAGCCATGAGCTGTCTGAGGCCCTGCCCTCAGCCCTGCACAGCCATGAGTGCCCTGAGGCCCTGCCCTCAGCCCCACACAGCCATGAGTGCCCTGAGGTCCTGCCCTCAGCCCCACACAGCCATGAGTGCCCTGAGACCATGCCTTTGCTGGGTCCTGGCAGGCCAGTGGGATTCCTGCCTCGTCACCAATGGATAGGGCTGCTCACCACCTCTGGCTGTGCCCCACTGCCTCTGGTGGGTGCAGTAGGACAAGTCCCATGTGCTGTGCCAGCCAAGTCCCTCATGGAGCCACGCGTCCATCCTGTGTCACCACAGCCCAGGCTGAGATGGAACTCACCATGGGAAGAAGTGAGAGAGGCCCAGGGTGCCTGCTATGCGTCCTCTAAACACAGGAGAGCAAAGATAAGGAAATCTGGGATTCCTTGAAAAAGAGGCCTGCAGTAGTGACAAATGAGGTTGCTTTTCCTTACAGATATCTGTGCATGAGGGGGAAGGAGTCCTGCTGGGAGCTGGCAAAACCAGCGCGTGCCATTTGTTCAGCACCGTGACTCCAAGCCAGGCTCTGGCAGTGTCTGAAGAGGAAAGGGATGCATGCTGTCATCTGGAGAAGCAGTGACAGACGTGCCACTTCCTGCCCCTCCCTCCCTCCTTCCCTCCCTCCTTCCATGTCACCTGTGGGTCCCTCTGGCTGAGGGGGCAGGAATGGGCCATGGCGATGCTCCAGGGGCACCATTGGCTCCAGCCCTGTGCATTGAGCGAGGGAGTTGCTTGGAGTGATAAAGTCAAGAATTACAACACTGAAATCCACAGGCATAAAACTTGCTGTGCTTAATAGGACCTTCTCTTCCCTCTGCATACAGAGGGGAGCCACTGTGAGAGCTTCTGTTGCTGCTACCGAGGGAAAGAGTAATTCATCCTGCCTTGGAGCCTGCCCACAGCAGCAGTTTCTGAGCTCATATCCACCACTGTGACTAAAACAAGCTGCCCCTGTATGGCAGAAGGGTGCTGTGACTACAGCCAGATGGGCACAGATGCAGCTAAAAGCATACACTATTAGCTGAAATAATTTGAATTTCAGTTTCAAATACAGTAAAGATTTTTCTGTGTGGATTGTGATATTGCCTGCTGGCTCAGGTAGAAAAGTGGTATAAAGTATATCTAAGTAGTCATCTTCCACTCCCTCTCTCACCCCTTTCCTAGGAAAATGGTTCCACAGATGTTTGTACCTGCCATGCTGCTTTGCATGTTTGTATCAGTGCCATTGCTGAGAGGCACTAACACAAAATGTGCAGGCCAGTACATTGCTGAATGTAATTTACCTGGTCCAAATGTGGAATATTAGCTTGTGCTCCGAGGCTGTTTTATTTATAACCTTTGTTTTGTGGGTTATAGAAATGACATTAAAGCAAGGCCTGGGGGAAATTATGAGCTCAGCTGGTTTAGAGAGGTTAAATAATTAATACTCTGCCTTGGTCACTATTGCTGCACCTGGGATCCTTTCTCCAGTCATCCCAATGCTTTCCTTTGAAGAAAATATTTTCCTGGAGCAGAGACTACACAAGTTAAGAGATCACTTATTCTGGGGCCTTACAACATCACCATGAAGGACGTATCTGGACTAATATAAAATATCCAACGTTGTGCTAAACACTAATGTTTTCATTGCCATAAAACAGGCATGTCTGAGATGAAAGAAACACTGATTAAAACAGAAATCAGACTACCTGAGGGAGAAAGCTCCTTGTTGTCACTCAGTCCCAGATGAATGCTTGCCCAGGGTGAGGCACAGAGTGACTGGAGAGCTCATTGCTGACATGACACTTGCAGGACTGACCCGAGCACAGCACAACTGGCCACAAACAGCAGCTGCCCCAGCCCCTGTTGCCAGTCTTTAGGAGGTGTTTGTGTTCCTGGAAGCTTGCAGGCATCCAAAGCACAGCTCAGGCCTGGATATGGATGTGTTACAGGAATTGGTTAGTATTCTACTGAAAAGGCTGGATCTTGCAGGACCTTTCCCTAAAGAAAGGGTCTGATTCTCCCTGATTTTGCACTCTGGCCAATGCCATCTGCATGTTGTACTGTTCTTTGGGAATTAAAAGATTGTTAATGAATGCTAAAAACAGTGCTGCATGGAAGCAGGGGGAGAACATAAAGGTCCTAACTTTCAAGTGAGGACATTGCTAGAACTGCAATAAAGTTGAATGTACTGAATTATTAGCTGAAGGAAAAACTGATCTGATTAATTTCCTGACCACTCTTTATTCCCCCATATCTGGGAGGAGTCTGTCAGAGCTCAGGACCCTGTTTTGGCTTTTTGTCACAATCCTCTCTTTATCACTTGAGCTACCTCCTGCAGTGTCCACACGCCATTCAGAAACCTAGAGAGCTTTCAGGAGGTAGCAGTGTTTGTGCCTCACCACCCTTGAGCCAATGGATATAACCCTTTCAGGCTGATAAAACCTTGGGTTTGATAGCTTGCTACTTGACCCCTTTACCATTTTCCATGTAGCAGCAGACCTTGAGGTTAGTGAATGTAAATTATTACATTAATAAATCCCTACTGTTTGCAGAGGATTTAACTCTCTGCTGTTTACTAGGGGAAAAGCATTCCCACTCAGTGTTGCCAGCACATGTGGCAAGTGTCACAGCTGCCACCAAATCTGCAGACTGTTTCCTTGCTGCTGAAAATCTGGCCTTGCTCTCCCAAATAGGATCCCTTCTGCTAGTGCTCAGCAGATTATGGATGCTGTTCCCAAGGGATTGATGGAGCACAGAGGGTGACAAGAGGGTGGCAACTGCCTGCAGAATTTGAAAGTGTTTCCTAATGTGTCAGGGAGATCAGGAGTTCATGGTGTATACACTTGTACAAAAACCCTTTACCTTTTCCTTGCCTCTTTTGTCCTCCAGTATCCTGCTATTCCTCCAGTAGCACCCGCCCTTTTCCCAGCAAGATTAGCAGGAACAGAAAGCTTCCCCCACCCTCTGGTGACCCTCCAGCCACCTTCTCTCTCAGAGATGACAGAAGGCTGAGATGTTCTCTCATGCAGCAGCCATCCCCTATCTCCACGACCTGGGGTTCAAAGACATTTTGCAGCCAGTGAGCAGGGCTGAAAATGCCTCAGATCCCACATCATTCCCACAGGTGTGGATACACACCTGTGAGCACACCACCTCACACCACAAGTGTGGCTGCTTCCTGTACCTTATTTCCTGTACACCACACCATGCTCATCCCAAACACACCTGGAACACAAACACATCCACCTTTTCTGCCATGCCTCCCACCACAGAGTGGAAATGAACAGTGAAGCACAGAGTGGAAAAAATGCATGGAGTAATACACAGTCATGGGCTTCAGGTGATTACAGAAAAACTTGCAGGTGAAAATGGAGGGAGAAAAGAACCTGTAGCTCTCAGAAAAGTCTTCAGCCACTAAAATCTCTCATCTGTGGAGTGCAAATGATGCCAAGAAAGCATTGTGTCACAGGAAACCCTGAAAGAAGGAAGCCCACTACACACAGACATATTTCAGAGGTGAAGAAATATGAAATTCCGCTCTTTCCCTTTGCAACTGAAGGTGAAAATTAGTCTGAAAAAGCAGGACCCTTCTGACTAGGACTGAATTGTGTTGGGATGAAAAGAGGGAGGCAAAGCTGGTGTATTTGCAGTTTGTGGAGTGCAGATGGAGGTAGTAGCATGGTGGAACAAGGTGTGGGAGGGGAGTGAAGACAAATGAGTGAGGAGACTGCAGGATATAGATGAACCTGGCAGAATTGCGTGGGAAGCCCAGCACTGAAGTAACATTGATTTCCAAGGCACGAGTGAAAAGGACTTAAACTAATGCCAAAGATATTGCAGAAAAATCTCCTCCAGATTAGGTGGGTGGTTGCTCCAACAGGCACTCAGGCTGCAGGTACAGGACATCCTAAATGCTTTTGCCTGTTGTCACATAGAAAACTTATGGCAGGGCAAGGGAGAGAACAGCTCACACAAGGAGGACCCTTCTTTTTCTTTAGAGATGTTCTGAGCCCAAGAGCAAAATGAGCATATGATTGAAGGAGTGGTATCTTTATGCAGATATGCTGGCAATCTAATAAAATATTTAGGAATGAAAAAGTAGAAAACAATGGGTAAAACAAGCCTTTTAGAATGGTAGCCAAGAAAAGGCAGACATGAAGCTGCAATTCACTATGTAAAAATGTATATATTAATGATGCAGAAGGTGGTAATACAAATTACTATCTGAAATAAGTATTGCTCCACTTTCCAGTTGCTGTTCAGATGTAACATTGGAAAATTTCAGATCTCACTCACTCAGTGCAGTTTTTCCAAGGAGCATACAGCAGAAAATGAGCAGTGACAGGTCTGATCACATTTCATTAGTTTGCATGCTATTACTTCACACTTACATGCAAAGTTCCATATGCCAGTCTCAGTTCTTTCAGAAATTATCTATTCAGACTCTCAGTGGCCCCATGGGGCAGCTCTCTGTCTCAGCCTGCAGCTGGGGGAAATGGAGGTGCAGACATGTGGACTGGCTTGCCTCAAGGCCGTAAAATGAAACAGAGTCAGAAAAAAAGCCTTGAATCCCTGATCTCTAGAACTTCTCATAACAAGCTTCTGCTCTTTACACAGCACAATTTCAAATGTGGATTCTGTACATTCATAGGTCTTTCATTAATGAAAGAACCCCCTCATTAGCTCTAGGAACACAGTGTTGTAACATTTTGATGTTCTGCCATTTGTGGACTGAAAAAGCCCTGATTTCTTTGCCAGAAGCAGCAACAATAAGGTAGTTCCTCCTCTTGACATACTGCCAAGGAAACACTGCTGAATTGTCTTTGAGCAACAGCTCTCTGCAAAGCTCATTGATACATTTATTCGTACCTTCTTTCTCTGGAACAAAATGGAAATCACAGTGCAGGCCTGGGGGGAAAAAAAAGGCTCATTTTCTTCTTGTAATTTAAATTTCGTTGGATTTTTGGCAACTTAAAAGTATTTGGTATCTGGTCCCCTATTTAACTATGAACATGTTTTATAAACTTTGCAAATTTTGACAGTTCCAGAAGGCAGAATGAAGTGGGTATTTGGGGCAATTTCTGAGCTCTTGAAAAATCACAAAGCCTCTGAGACAGGTTCATATTTCAGCCTCTTCTTTTATTGTAATAATCTCATCTTTTTCCTGAAAGCAGAGCTGTAATTTGACATGGTGCACTCACACTTCTCTTGACTCAGTTGTTGTAGGCCAGTTGCTCCCATAGCTTGGACATTTTCTCTGCTTTCTGCAGTTGGTGTTGGGTTGTCCAAACTACAAAATTACAAAAATCTCCTTTGCAAAGAATTCTGGGTCAGAGCCTGCTCCCCAGGGAGAATCTGAGCATGCCACCTGGTCTAGCAGCCTATGCTTGAACAAGATAATAAAGAAACAATTCTGAAAGCAAAGTAAGCTGTGCTGGGCAAGTAAGATTGAGGTAGCAGCGAGAAAAGAACACCACTCAGTGACTTAAAATCTAAGCTTTGCTTGCTGAGGGAGATGATTTGGCTGGCAATTTCTAGCTGTGAAACACAAACACACACAAATAATCTAACTGAAAACTCCATTTGTGTCTGTGAGGGGTACCAGGGGCAACAAGTCTGTACTGAGCAGTGTTTCTGTAGCAAGGCTACAGGCTGCCGTGTGCAGGAGCTGCCTCACAGCTGCTTCCAGATAACTTTGGTGTATATGTGAACAGCCCAGGATGCTTCAGAAACCTCAGCCTGTCAAAGCCAGTCAGAAGATCCCCAACAGAGAGTGTGACACCCCTGCTCAACCAGATTTAAGAAAGAGCAACACCCAGAGCAGGGACACACCTGAGGGACTGTGGTTTGTGGAAAACCCATATCAGAGTGGAGGAAAATGAGCCAAATGAATGGATTGGCAGAGAGAAACCACTGCATTCCAGCCTCAGCCTCCTGCACTGCCCACCACATTGAAGGGACTGGGAGAGATTGAGTGTAATGCATGGGAAAAACAAGGTAAGTGGGACCAAGAAGGTCTCAACCTTCTTGGGAGTGGTGTTGGACTGAAAATAAGTTGGAAGGAAGAGGAAAAAAAAGGTGTTTACCTAAATATTTGTTTAATAGTTTAGTGTTTCTTTTTTTTTTTTTTTCCAAAGGCCGAGTCAGTAATCAAAAATTTGCTCTAGTTGGTGATAAATTAAATTAAATTTTCCAAGTCAAGACTGCTTTGGCCATGACAAGTTCCCTTACTCCACCTGGTAAAACTGTCCAAGAGCAGCCTGCTGGCACAGCTTGTTCATGTACCAGTTCCAGCTCGAGTTTAGCCTTCGGTGTAATGGGGTTCCTGTCCTCAGCAACAATTGTTTTACTGCCTAATGTAGGTGGCCAGAAAGCCACCAATTTCATCATTTTCAGGCAAGGCTGCTTTAGATTTCTCCACATGTTAATTAATGGTCATTTCTGGTGTCACTAATATGTTACAGTGATGTAAGGTTGTTACCAGTTCCTCTGTGTTTCTTTCTGATCTGTACCTGAATTATTTGGAACAGCAAGGATGTCATTCAGAGCCTTGACTGAGCTTTCCCCCCCAGCTGTTTGTGCTTTCCTTGTTTTCCCTAGGACTTACCAGGTTCAGGTGTCATTTTGTCTGAGTGATAATTCTGGGAAAGTTGTATCACATGACAAGCCTAACTTCCATTTCCAAAGGATCTCAAAGCAATCTACAGAGATTGATACTAAAATGATCGCCCCAGTTATGGAAAGGCAGCTGTTCTTCAAGCTGCAGAAAACAATCACAGATCAGCTAGCTACAGGGTAGAAAAAGAATTAAAACCTCAGGGCTCTGAAGCAGGAGAGGGGGAATACTGTCTGCTGGAACTGGATCAATACTTGCAGAAATACTGAAGGTAATTCATTCATGAGCATAGTTTGAAAATAATATTCTGTTTCCAAATGGCATGGTTTTGATTGGAAAAATGAAAGATGTAAGCCATGCATAATGTGGGAGTTTTGAAAGCAGTAAAAATGAAAGACTAACTTACATAGGGAAATAGCAGAGAAAAAAAAATATATATGGCGGCTACAATTTGGTGATTGTGTGTTTTCTGTGGAGTTTTGTACTGCCTCTTAAAAAGTGCAGAAAAAGAGATGGGTTGAACTAGTCTAACCTAGTGTGAGACAGAAAACCCCCAGTTATTCTGTTTTCTACTTTCAACAACTATCAAAAGCTTTTTCTATTAAGAACCCATGCCTTAGTCAAAGGACTCAAATAACCACTGCTAATGTAAGATATTTATTTGTCTGCCAGGTGGGGTGTAGGAGCTGTGAATCTCCAAAGTGTGGAACAGAGGTTAAAAAGTCATCAGATGGGACAGATTCAATAATGTTAGTGGAGGACCCAAGACCACAGCATTAAGTAGGATTCACTGCTATGAAATTTAGACAAAAGCTTGTCAATCCTGTCAATTCCTTGAAAGTATTTACAGTGTAAAGGAGAATAACCGTATCCTTCCAGCTGGATAACAATGACAAACTAACACACTTCTCCAGAGCAAGAAATACCAAGAGCCTTTAAAGGTTAGGAAAGAGCATCAATGGAGCCTTAAGAATTTACACTGGAAGAAAAATATTAGCTGCTTGTTTCTGCTTTCACTGGCATTGCAGAAAAGCTCCAGTTTGGGTTTTATCAGAGCATGCTCTGCATCTAGAATCTGAGACAAGAATCTGCTCTAGGCTACATTCCTGGCACTGAGATTGGTACAGTTGCACAGTAACATTTTGCCTAGTCTATAAACACCAGCTTAAAATCTCTCCTTTCCTGGCATCAAAACAAGTAATTTGATAAAATCAGCTTTCCTTCAAGCAATTTTTTTTCCCTGATGAATGTAACACTAATCAAATGCATTTCATCAAAATACTTGGGAATTTGAAAGAAAAAAATGAACAAAAAACAGAGCAACAAAATTAATTAGCAGGTCTGACTCACCTACATGCTTTATTTGATGTCAACTGACAAGACTCTGGTCCAGAAGTAAGGAAAGAAAAATTAAAAAGGAATTTAAATCAATTGAAAATATTAAAATGCATGTCTGCAGAAACATTATGTATAATTGGAAGTTTACTTCAAACATATTACTTGCTGCTAGTTAATTACTGTTGCAAAGCATATTTTAAAGGTTCAAAGTGCTAAGAACTGCCAGATCTGGCAGCATCTGCTCCTGTAGGAAGTTGATAAGACAGGGTTTTTTTACACACATGATATTTTCTTCTGCTTTCCAAACTAGCTGCATAAAATAGGACCTATTCTTAGAATAGTTCTCAGCTGAAAATCAGCTGAAAGTTCCCCCCAAACCACAATAGTGGAATTAATGGATATTTCGCCCCTCTAATACCCAAAATGCTGGCAATACAAAAGAAGTCAGATGACAGTGAAAAATTCCCTTATTCCTCCGTAATTAATATTACTAAACAAAATAAACTAGAGATACATTTTTTTTTAAAGTGCTGATTATCTAAACTTGTTTTTTCTCCAGGTTTTTTTTTATCTGACACTGTGTACACAGCAGAATTGCTTTCAATTTGTGTAAAATGCCATAAGGAAAAGCTTAGTCCTTTAACACCCTGAAGGCAGCACAGAACTGAAAGCCAACAGGGTTCTCACCAAGACAAAAAGCAAGGCAGATATATTTAATATTCTCCTTAATTTTTTCTGATGAGCAGCTCAGCAGTGTACAGTGCCTTTAAATGAAAGCTGTGCTGTAATATTTATTTTTTCTTTAAAATGTGTACACACTGATTTCATTCCATAGCCCAAATAATTTCCCACATCTCCAGTGCTGTCAGTATAGTTTATAAATCTAATAGTTGATTGTGGAAAAGTCACGAACTTGCAGAAGTAACACAATCCTATTTCTTTCATGCCTCAGACTCTATAGGGAGAACGGGACAAAAATTGCATGTGCAGAGAAAAGACTTGTATATTCATGAGGAGCTATCTTACATATGAAAGAGGAGAGCGCTCCTCAGAGGCTGAAACAACACCCCAGGTGAGAGGAATTTAAAAATTTAAATTTAAAAAATCCTGCCTGGTTTGCTTTACATTCTGCTAGGAAGAAATATAGAAAACAACAGAATTTATTGAAGTATTTGGAGCACCTCTCCTGTTTTTCTCACATGCTCTGTTGGGTTTTGTAATTCAAAATTCAGAGCTCTTACAGAAAACTAAAGAACATAAAGAAGAAACTTTTCAAATTGTTTCTGAAAGGGTAACAATTTTAAAATAACTAAGGTATTATGCGAATTAAACATTCTTTAAGATGTTTAAATGAAGAATGCAGGAAAATAATAAGCTACTATTGCATAACTTTAATTAAACCTTACTTTTTTTTTAATACCAAAGGGGTACTAAAGATGAGATTTTCAGAAATATTCTTTCGGCAACAACTTTTGTCATCTAAAACATTCTGGGTGTTACACTAGCATCTCAATTTTCTTGGTAAAAACGAGCTTTATTTCTGTAACAAACATACATTTTCCATCTAATTCTAATAATTTATTTTGTGACTGCTTAGGACAATGAACCTAACAACATAATTCACAGTATTTTAAGAAATACTGTCACAAAATACCACCAGATTGTCCCTAAAAAGTCATCACAGTCACCCTAACATGTAGTCAAAGTGCTGTTGCACAGCACAGGAAATTTTGTGATTGTGGCCTACTTGTCACAAAAATTGGAACTATATTTATCTGTCTGCTGAATCCCATGGGAAGAAGTGCTGGATGAGGGGTCTGGCAGGACTTCTTTAGGGAGAGACCTGTTCAGGAGGGAACTGAGCAGGGGAGAAACAGACCCCTCAGGGGTGGTGCAGGGCACTTGAACCATGGCCAAGGTGGGCCTTAGGACAAAGGGACTGGCAGATGAAGGGCTGCACTCATTTGGCTACAGAAAAAAAGGTAAATTTGTCAGTCCTTAGTCCCTTGGGGTAGGAAACAGTTCAGTGGCTGTGGCTGTACTTCTGCTGCAGTGTTGTTGCAAAGTATTTTACCTCCTGCTCTCCTGACTCTATTCCTGCCACCATTTTGCCTTTTTATAAATCAACAGATGCACTAAGCAATAATCCTGGGGAGGAAAACAGAAAAAGTGACTCCTGAAGAAATTGTTAGCAGCAATTCATGTTTATTTTCAGCTCAGCAGGGTAGCAGGCTCACTCCCTGGCAGCTATTTGCACAGCAACATAACACTAGGAGCCGTGCTCCAGTTTTCTCCAGGTACAAACATAAACCACAGAAGAATTTAGGTTAGAAAGGTCCTATGGACATCATCTGATCACTTGCAAAAATAGGCCAGCTTCAAACTTCAGGCTAGCTTTCAGCTTTGGTCCATGTCACCAATGTCACAAAAGAGGGAAATAAACTCAGAGCTTGCATGAGCTCACAGATTACAAGCTCACCTCTCCCTAGGACTTCAAAACAGCAGTCACAGCATTCAAGTACCTCTGAAAATGACTGAGAGACTCCGAGAAATCTCTCCTCCCCCTTCTCCTCACCTTGAAGACTGTCACTAGGGTAGGGCTATGAACGTGAACATCACCAGAGTGATCCTGAATGGAGCCAGGAGCAGCACTCAGGCCTCCTGTGGAAGCTGCATTCATTCCTTGCAGTGCAGAGGTGGCACAGGAGCAAGGAGCACAGCACTTCTCAGAGAAAATTCACAGGAATCAGGCCTTAGCACAGTTCTCCAAAGAATACTCCCTCAGACAATGCCCACAGAGGTCACTGAGCAGATTTCTCACAGATCCACGGGGCAGGGACTTGACAGCTTGGAAGCATGGATGGCACCATTCAGCAGAACAGCACAGTTCTGTACAGGGCTGGTGGACTCGACCCTGCGGGAGACAAAGCACACAAGCAGGGCGACACCACAGAGGGATGCCCACTTTGGCAGGGGGAAGAACATCTCACATCTTTGGAGGGAAGAGACCTGCTGCAGTTGGACTTCATGAGCTGATGTCAGGGAGGATCCATCCTGGGACACTTGTGATACCTGGAGCTCAATGTGAGATTTGCAGCTCACCAGTCTCACACTGGGCTCTCCATTTCCTATCACTACAGAGATAAATGTTCTGTTCCACGAGGGACTTTTTGCTGTTCTACTAAAGGCATTTGGTAGAGAAAGTATAAAGTATCTCAGTTAATTCATCCAGTTAAAATCATCTGTATGGGTGTGTGAAAGGTGGAAGCCTCTGCTTCATTAAGGTTATCCAATCAAGGTCTCGTTCAGTGCAAAAGATCATAATGAGGACAAAATTATGAAAGAGAAATCCACAGACACAAACATTTAAGAAATAACAGACAAAACTGCAAAAACCAAAAGTCTTCAGCTACTAATTGATGGGCCTTCAAAAGCCTCCAGGCATAGCTTTGGACAGGAGCACCCCGGGCTTTGTGACAGATAAGAAAGTTGGGGTGAAAGTGGAGCAGGAGGATTTGAGCTAGAACAATTCTGGTAGAACAGCTAGAACATGCTAGGAACTAGCTAGAACAATTCCAGTAACTACCTAGAATAATCCCAGTGACCAGCTAGAACAACTCTAGTAACCATCTAGAACAATCCCAGTAACCAGCTGGAACAATTCTGGTAGAACAACTAGAACAATCCTAGGAAATAGCTAGAACAGTCCCAGGAACTAGCTAGAACAATCCCGGTAACCAACTGGAACAATCATTGCTGGCTGTAGTGAGCTGTTTCCACCTTTCCATTGTCTCAGCCACACCTTGAATCTGATTCTGCCATAAAATCTCAAGGAACATCTCCCAGCAGTCCTGTCCTGTTGGTTAGAAGAACAAAAACCTCCCCTTCAAGGTGGGTCTCTGTAAAACTTGTTGAGGAGCTTTTATAGGACGAGGAGGAAATAGAGGGGAGGAGGTGAAGCAAGGGATGGGTCTGAGCCTCTGGGAGCAGCTGATGATTGCAGGCACAATCACTGTGTCACAGTCCTTTGCTTGCATGTGTGCTGTCTCTGGTGGACCTACAGACAGGAATGTAGCAGCTGTGTCCATTAGCCTGGGATAGAGACTCCCAGGCCTACGTGCACCTCACTGGGCTCTGGCAGCTGGGCAGGAGGAAGCCCTTAGCTGCATGGCCCTTAGCCACGGCCACTTTGAACATCCCTTGGCAGCCATGTTCATTGCTGGCTGACTTCTGTTGAATACCAGGAGACTTTTCATGGCAGAGGGGGGAAGAATCTAAAATTCAGGTGTTTTATCTAAAAGTACAAAGGAAACACCATACTCACTTTTCATCACTCAGTTTTGAGCTGTCTTCCCAGGCCCAGTCCCCATGGGTGTCCCTCTGTAAACCAATCCAGTGGGATTTGATGTGTTGTACCTGGAAGAAGTCCTAGGAAGGATGGGAAGGTAGAGAGATCAGTAGATTCAGCAAAACCAGGTCAAGTCATGGGTTTTGAAGAGTAAAGAAAGAAGCACTGTGTGAGAGATGAAATTTTGAGGCCATTTCTGAGTGTGCACACCTATTCCCTTCCTTCCTACAGGGACCTGCTTTGTGAGACTTGGCATTTCAGAGTGCCAGGCAGCTTCCCATCTGTTTGTGTCTGTGGGTTCTGAGGGCTGAACTCATGACAAACAAAACTCAGCTGAGTCAGGCAGAAACAAATCTCTCTTGCCAAGTGTCTAAGGGAAAGCCTTGTCTTTGCCAGTGCAAAGGAGGTTGTGGGTGGGTCCAGGAGTCTTTTGCACTCTCCCTTCCTCCCAGAGGGAAGGAGCTGCCAGAACTGTGCCTGGGACTTGCTCCTACTTTGTCCTGCCCTTGCCCCTGCAAAGGCACCCACCATTTCACTGGTATTGCTGGTCACCAGGAGATGAGCTCCCTGTGCCCAGCAGGATTCCAGGCTGGAATTCCAGTCCTTCTTCTCCTTGGAGAAGGAGTAACACCTGCCTCTGTAGGTCACCCACTGCTCAGGGCAGCATGGACATGGGCAGCCTGAAAAGGAATCATACATGTCTCTTGCCACTCACAGTCATGCCCAGTTCCTTACAAACACATTTCACAAATGTGTTCTTCCAGAAAATTATTCTCCCCAGTTACAATGATGCCATCCCTGGAGCTCTTCTGAGACTGGCAACAATCAGAGTCTCTGAAGGAATCTGTGAAGGGCATTCATTATCCAGATGGAAATAGGCATGAGAATATATTTTTTTTAAAGAGAAGAGGTCCATGTTCTTCTTGGACCAATGAGCAGATTTCAGGAGCTCTGCTGTGCTCCCTGACAAAGTTCTACAGACAAATGAAGTATTTTCAGTGAAGGAGATTTATTTACCCTTGGTAATAAAATGCCCTGTGATTCCCAGCAATGCCATGAAGAGGATCCCTAGAATCACTGCAACAATCCAGCAGGTAGTAGATTGTTGCAGCCTGAATTGCTGCTAGCAAAGCCCAAGGTAAAGAAGCAAAAAGGGCCTTTGTATAATACCCACAGATGTTTAATTCAGCCACACAGGGTGAGATATTCAGAGTCCCAGAGCAGCCACTTGTCAAGAGTCCAGGTTCCTCTCTGTCCCCAGAGGGCTGGGCTGACAAAGACCATGGCCAACAGGGGAATAGGGAGGGAGTGGCTCAGGGACATAGGAACAGACATAGGAACAGGGCAGGGAGCCAATGGTGTCTTAACAGCTTTTTGAGGGGAGATTCTTGTGTCTCCTTAATTTCGGGGGTGCCTCCCAGGGCCTCCATGGTAGATGAAACAGGAAAACCTAACAAGAATAAAAGAACATAAATGTGAGAAAGGTGAGGTTTTCTTTAATGGGACCAGCTCTAAAAATACAATTCATGTCAAACTGCAGTGTCAGCTTACCTCAAGCCTGCACTCATGTCAGAGTCCAACAATGTCTGACAGGGTTCTTTTTGATATTCCACACATTGATAATTTAACCTTTAATTACAAGTTTGCTTATTTGAAGACATGATGTTTCATGAGATTCTGATTTAGCAGAATCAACCACAGCTATGTATTGGAAGCACAATACAAGAGCAAACTAACAAAATGTAGCAATTTCAATAAAGACATGAATCACAATACAAATCTGATTCTTACTGGCAGAATTTATAATATGTCCACCATTGCAACACTGACTAGCACCAGGAAGAAACATGTATCAGGCTAATCAGGCTATATATATGTATACACACTGTCCCCATGCTGGTCTGGTTAACTTAGAAAAACATTCACACTCTTTTGATTAACTCAGGAACAAAAATTCACACAGCCAGCTGATATAATCAGCTGATCCACCCAACTGATACAAATGTTAATCAAAAAAATTCAGTCACTGTATACTTCATCAGTACATGGCACTTTCCTTTGAGAGTCCCTCCCTTGAGACTTACCCCATTAGAGGGGCCTATTGATCAGTCACAACTCAGCTTTCCATCTGAAGGGAAGTCCAAATGCCATGAGTGTTTTGATACAGCACCAACAGAAGTTCTTAGATCACTCTGTTGGAGCTGCAAGCCTGCAACTTCAACCTACCTTCAACTGCCCATCCTGCCCAATCTCAAACAGCAGGATAGAAAGGAAAACTTAGCATACTAATGCACATCTCTAATTCAGACATGAAATCTGCTAGACTGCTTATTTACTAATGCATGTATCTTTTCCATTATTAATAGACTTTACCTTTATTCTTGATGTCCCTGTTCCTCTCTGTTCTTTGTATTCGCTGTTCCTTGGCAGTTCTGTGTTTCACATTCAGAGAGAAATGCTCCTTTTTATCCCTGTCACATGCTTTTAAGTGCTGCTTTTTTAAACTTTGCTTTACTTGGAATTTAGAAGTCCCATCTGCCACAAAGCCTGGATGTGGATCTGGATTTCCCTGAGCGTTGGCTAAGCTTTCATCACAGCACTTTGGAGTAATTTCTAATGACAGAGCACATTATTAACAGAAAAGTAATATACATAAGGAATGATGCCATACATCAGCTTTTTGGAATACAAAATGGTTTAAGCAATGGCAATAGCTCACAAAGAGATTGATGTTTAGTGATCAAACTGCTGCTCTGATGGATGCTCCATAAATCATTGAGGGAAACTTGCTTTGACCGGGGAGTGAAGTAATCTAGCATTCTTCACATCCCATAAATAAGCAATTTAGGCTTGACCAAGATGAAAAAGGTGAGAAATTAAATTTCCTCACTTAGCAAACAGGTAATTCTAGTGGGATAATTTACAGATTGCATTTCTCTTTCACTGCAAGCAGCATCAATGAAAGCAATGCAGCTGTGTTTGATCTATATCAGCATCCTTAATTATATCCATTTATTTATTTATATTAACAACACAGCAAGACACAAGAGTTTGAGAACTGAGACAAGAAAATTGAGGGGGGTTACATTAACTCCGCAGGAGGAAGCTGAAATGTAACAGTAGAACAGGTGGTGCCTGTGTCCTTTTCTCCATATGTGACTCTGCGGGGTGGCAAAGCAACCATTCTGAGTGAAACAGGGCAACTGCAAGATGAGAAATAATTATTGTGGTGACCCACATGGGAAACTTGAATTCTTCCACTCCAGAACAAAGCTCTACCATTTCAGATTTGTAGTGACAACCATGGCAACCTGTTCCTGCCATGGTTGCACCAAACTCTGAGCTATTTCTAATGTCACGTTCGCGGAGCAAGATAATATATTGAAAAAGTTCAATCTGTGGAATCCATTACTAAAATCATATGCTTGTACTGCCAGCCCTTTCCTACAACAGCAATTTCACTGACCGGTCCAACAGTATCAGCCTTTCCACTCAACTCTTTGATTTGTGTTCACGTTTGCTTAAAGCTAGGTCAGGACTTCAGACAGAAAACAGAAACTATAGTATCTTCAGAACAGGAGACTTCACAAATCATTAATTATGTTAATTCTGAGAATTATTAAAATTTGAAAATATAATTCTATTAAAATTTGTGTGATTATTTTTATTTTATAGGCTACCAGGAATATACATACCCAATTTTCAAACATATAAATATTTTCTACACTTTTTCTTAATTTCCTTTCCCTTCTTTTTCTACTTATACTCCATTTGTTTTTAAGAACACAGAGAAGAACTGGTCAGAGCAGTAATCATGAGATGCTGAAGTTCCTGAAAAGAAGAGAAAAATACAAAAACAAAATCACAATCAAGCCGGACTCTATGAGAAAAAACTTTGCACTGCTCAGGAGTCAGTGTTCATGGGAGAAATCCCACCATGCAGAGATTCCTGCAGAGAAGTCCCAGGATGGGACTGGTTCTCAAGGAGCTGCTCCACTGAACTCAACAATGGTCTGTCCCAAAAAAGCAGGATACAAAACAAAGGTGGCAGCAAATGTTTTCAAGAAGACAGGGAACTAGAGGACGGTCAGCCTGACATGAGGAAGAGATTAAGTAACTACACCTATTAAACCTAACTCATCAAACTAAATGTTCTTCTCCAGCTTGGAGCTGAAGTACATTTGTTTCAAAAATACACATTCAAAAAAAAACCTTTGATCACAGACAACTCAACCTGTATCTAGCTCATCTTTTTTTTCTCACAAATTGTAAACCACAGTAAATCCACACTTTGAAAAGATAACACGAGCTCACAGGAAATGCTTTTTCTGAAGACATTAATTTAAACCAGGCAGGAAACATCAGCTTGTCTTGAAGACAGGCTGAGGTCAAGAGTTGAGAGCTGCAGCTCAGCTGTGGACATGCTATTGGTGTAAAGAAAAAAGCAACAATCGACCATGACCAGGCTCAGGCATAAATATCTAACTGCTCTCATTCTTTTTGCAGTGATTCAGGTGGAAAGTTAAGAAAGATTTCTCCGGTGGCAACAGCTCTGCTATAGCCTTTCCACATCAAAATATTCTCTTCTTACCTACCCAAGCATCATCCTTCACCTCCATGCACTGAATTTTGAAGAACTAATCATAGGAAGCTGATCAAATAAAAAAATATTCCTGCATGGCCATATGGGAGTTGAGCACATCCACTTCATTACAGTCACCCAATCAAGGTCCATTTAAATGCATAAGAGCATAATAAGCTACAGAGACAGAAACCTGGTGGACATAAAATAACAGAGGGAGCATTTTCCACATAATATCAGCAGATGGATTTAAAATTCTTCACTGTTTTATTTCTGAAACTGTTGTACATGAAAAGATTAGCAAAATGAAAAATCAAGACAGGCAATTTGTCCTTCATCCCCTCATTATTTATCTTGGGTTTAAATCAGCATGAACAATTCCTCTCTGTGATCCTCATGGATCCCTTCTAACTCAGGGCATTCTATGACTCCGTGATTCTATGAAGGAAAATGCCCCTTGCAGAAGGAGGACCTGTTTAAAAACAAGGCAAGGGGAAAACACTAGCTCACCTCCTCCTTTTATCATAGATAGAAAGACCTGTTAAACCATCCAAAAATATGAGAGTAACATGAAACTTATGTGAAAAAAGTAGCCTTTTTATATGTCTTGGACAGTTGGGGGGGATGTGTGTAGATTATTGCTATTTATTTTTGGTGCAGCACCTGCTATAAATAAAACCACAAGCTGTAGGAGGTAGCACATAAACCAGTGCACACTCACATTCTCATGACTAAACCAAAGCCCTCACCAAAAATACAATTTTGTGAATTCAGAAAAGCAAGAGTACTGCAGTGCTTCTCTTCCATGTGGCTGAACAAGAGTCCTTTGCAACATGCCCACTGTAGCACAAAGAAGATTTTGCAGTTCAAAGACTTTCAAAGCTCATATGTGGTTTAAAAAATTCCAAGCATGGTGAAGCCAAATCATACCAGGAAAATTTAATATCTGTGCCTCCTGTCTGTTGTCACCTTTTGGACCACTTTTTTCACTCTGCCTGCTCTGGACAGGATTTCCTCATCTTTAGGAGATCCATTGGATCTGATTCAGTCTCTCACTGAAAAGGTGATCAGATGCCTGAAGATAGGTAGGAGACAAGGCTTTATGTGCAATGAAAGGTGATCTACATTTAAGAAGAACAGAGAAACAATCCACCAGAAACTAATTAAATTATGCAGATGGCTCTGTCATCTTTGAGAAAATTAAATGTAATAATAAAAAGGCAACATTTTTGATGAGAACAAAATATTCAAATTAAACAACTAAAACAAAGTCTATCACTAAAAACTGAAAAGCCATGATTCCCCACAAAACAACTAAAAAATTTTCACCAAGTCCTCAGTGGGTTCACTAAAGAGAAATTGATGCACGAGTCTACATTGATCCTAAAATGGAGACTGCTATGTGGAAAAGATTTCTGTATAGGTTACTTTAAAAAGCAGGGAGAGCAGTTAAATTAGGGTAACTCCACATGTACAATTGCATGATGCCAGTATAAAATTTACTATCATTTAGATTCAGTTACTTCCAAACCAACATAAATTAACCAGGGGAAGACAAATCAGAGTAAGAATGCTTACATTCTTAGAATGACTAGGGCCACTTTATTGAAAAGAAATGAAATCACATCTTATCAAACAGCAGGAAAAGGCCTTTCTGTGGGCAAATTCATAAGCAGGGTCTTGGCACAGATTTGCTTGCAGGGGAAACCAAAGTAGATCTTTTGTTGGAGGCTGTGAGGTGCTCAGCATCTGAATTCCCATGGATTGCCTTGATCAGAGCTTTCACAACAGAAATAAAATATGAGCATTTGTGTAAAGCAGAGCATTGCTTTCTGTGCTCTAAGAACAGTGCTGCATTTGTTACCTTCAGCTCTCTGTTTAACAAGGCTCCCTGTGCATTATTTGTCAGGTCTGCAGCAGCACTGGGGATGCTTTCACAGCTCTGGGATTGTATTACCTGCCACACACCCACCTTTCACAGGCAAGACCTTTCTGAATACCCACTCTTCAGTGGGAGGTTTGAACCAATCAAATGCTTTTTAAAATGAATAGTTTATTCACCGAAGATAACTGTGAATTTGACCTAATTTACCAGGCAGCTTTGAACTTGTTCTCAAGTGAGGGAGAGAGAAAAGGATGTTACTATTTTACCATTTGGAAAAGAAGGTGTCTCAATTCTCCAGGTCAGATTTACACCAACTGTTTTATGAAGATCCAGGTGGCAATTAGCCAACACCATGGGAAAAGTCAGAAAGCTGACTGCTTCCTCTTGAATGGACTTTGAAATGTCCCAGTGTATAGTGGTGACACATGTACTGTATGAACTCACATTACATTTATTTAGGGAAGCAAACATCATTTCCCACAAAGCCTCAGTGACATAGAAAGAACAACTATTTCATTCATGTCATTTTGCATTAAAAATAGAAAACTTCTTACCATTGTCTTTCGAAGAAGACCAACAAGTTTTGATGGAAACCAGAATGGAAAGAGTCATGCTAAGTGGGGGGATGCTGAGTGAACACTGATTCCACTCTTCACACAGAATGGTAAAATTATTCCTTTGATGCGTATTTAGTCTTTTTTCACAAGGACCTTTAATGCTCAAAGTGCCAAAATAGTAAGAGAAAAAAAAAACCCTAAGATACTGTCAACTTTAGAAATAGCAGTAAGAAAAGCATAATTTTTTATGATTTCTGTATGTCCATTAAAATCAATGATCAAAAAATTTCATATAAGCTTTGGAGTACTCACCTGACCTGCACAGAAAGCACACTCTCCATGAAGATGTATGACATTTGTGTAACAGCTTCTGCATCCACAGACATGATGCAGAAGGTTTTGCTGTTGGGCAGGGAGGTGTGGGGATTGGTTTTTTGTGGGTTTGTGTGTTTGAATACAGTGCCCATGCTCCCAAGGGAAGCTAGAGTATAAAGCACTGAAGAAATCACAGAGAACTATTGAATACCATCCCAGCATGTTCCCCAGGACATCTCCTCTTTCAAATACCTAACTGATGCATTTTCCTGGGAGAGAAAAGATGGGAAAAAATTTCCAGAAACCTCATGGTGGGTTGACTCTGGCTGAATGGTAGGCACCCATCCAGCCACTCTATAATTTCCTCTTCTTAACTGGACAGGGGAGAGAAAATATAACAAAAGGCCCTCAGGTCAAGATAAGGACAGTGAGAGATTGTTCACCAATTACTGCTATGGGCAAAAGAGACTCAACTTGAGAAAAATTAGTTTATTGCAAATCAAATTAGAAAGTGTAATGAGAAATAAAACCAAGTCCTGCAGCACCTTCCTCCACCCTTCCCTTCTTCCAAGGCTCAGCTTCACTCCTAATTTCTCTACCTCTTCTCATCCAGCAGGGAGAATGGGGGTTGTGGTGAGTTCATCTCACATTGTCTCTGCTGCTCCTTCCTCCTCAGGGGGAGGACTCCTCACATGCTTTCCCTGCTCCATTGTGGGGTCCCTCCAAAGGAAAGTAGATCCTTCAGAATTTCTCCAACGTAAGTTCTTTGCAAGGGTTGTTCTTCATTAAGCGCTCCAGCATGAATCCCTATCCATGAGATGTGGTCCTTCTCCAATGAGGGCTCCTCTCTCCACAGATTCTGTCAGGACAGATTCTGCTCCAGCACAGGCTTCCCTTGGAGTCACAGCCTCCAGACATCCCCCTGCTCTGGCGTGGGCTCCTTCAGGGGCTGCAGGTGGATCTCTGCACCCTCCCTGCCCTCCAGGGGCTGCAGGGGCTCAGCCACGGAATCTCAGGGAAATCCCAGCTCTGGAGCAGCTCCTGCCCCTCCTTCTGCCCTGCCCTGGGTGTTTGCAGAGCTGCTCCTCTCACATTCACACTCCTCTCTTTCACCTGCTGTTGTGCAGTATCTTTTACACTTTCTTAAATATCTAATCACAGAGGTGCTACCAGTGTTGCTGAAGGGCTCAGCCTTGACCAGCATCAGGTCCATCGTGGAGCTGGGGGAGGCTTCTGGCATCTTCTCACAGAAGTCACCTCTGCAGTCCACCCCATCACCAAAACCTTGCCACACAAACCTAACACTCCTTTAATTCAAGTTTCTCATTTCATTTTCTACAGCTTCCTAAACACACTTTACTCCCAAATGACCACTGGCAGAATGACACCAACAGGTTGATTTAACAATAATGATAACAGTTTCTTGCGTCTGGCATGGAGATTTTATAGATGTCTGAAGAACAAAGAGATCCCTTCTAACATACACACCTCGTTCTGAGCTTGCAAAATATTTAGAAAGGGAAAACTCTGAGACTTCTTTCTCCTTTACCAAAATACGAAAGGACCCTTCAGAGGATTGTGTATTCCCTCACCAGGCTGTGCACATCAACACCAGCAGCATCAGCATAGAGTTCAGGCACCACTGGCTCAGGCACCTGCAGCACTGTGTGCCCATTGCTGGTCTTCATGGCTGTTTTCAGGGAGCACAAGAGCTGTGCTGGGGAAGGCCGGTCAGCTGCACTCCACTGCCAGCAGGACCTCATGATGCAGTACCTGTAAATCATGAAATGATGAAATTATGCCTTCATGCAAAGAAATGTACCTGAGATCTTCCCTTTGGATACTTTGTTCTCTTCAGAGAATATCCTATCACTTTGAAGAGAAAAATCATTCCCCAGCAGTGCTGTACCTTGTAAGGAAGCACTGGAGCAGCAAATTGCAAGGGCACTTAAGCAAACAGAAACAAGTGTCATTTTCAACAGAAGGGAATGGAAACAAGTGTCATTTTCAGCAGAAGGACAGAAAGCTTTTGGCCACAGAGGATTTTGCAGCAGAACTCAGTAAGGAGATGTGACAGACACAAATCTCCTCGGCTAACAGATTACTCTCAGTATAGTCTAGACTTAGAAATCTTGTGTAAAATTTCATTTTCTATGTCCAATTTTCATTTAGCTCTGCCAACCTCACGTTCAATTGACCATAAAGAGAGTGGCTTACATGGCTTGCTGGCAGCTCGAGGGCTGCTTCATAATGTTCTGTTTCTGCAGGTAGGATAAGATGTCAGAAGGTGGCACCTCAGGATATGGTGGAGCACCTGGAAGGGCAAAAGGAGCAACAGTAGAAAACTTTATGGCAGTGGTTGGAAAGAGCAGCTTCTGTGCAAGACTGCCTTCCTTCCCTATCAAAATCTGGGGGTTTTTTTACCACAATTCACAATAACAGAAGGTCTAAAAGGAATTGATGAAACTTTGCAAATTGGAAAAAAAGAAGGTGCTTATTTAAATGGCCCAACTTTACATTCCAAAAGTTAGAGATTTTGGGTCTTGTTAATTTGCTGCTTCCTCACGTATTTTTTTTTTTTAGCATTAAATCTTCTTACCTAATGTAATCATTTCATACAGTAGAATTCCAAAAGACCATCTGCAAGAAAAGAAAACAAGGTGATGTTTTTTGCTAGGTGATTAAAACTAGGCATGGCCTGCAGACAGGAGAAAGAATGAGCTGTAAAAGTGTAGCGTTATGCTGAAACTAGATCTGCCTTCCTGTGAATTTCAGGACATGAAATGATACATAAAGGAGAGAAAGAAACAGGTGAACTTCTAGTCCCAACATGAAGCCATACATGTCTGCCTTGATGGTAGGGGGTTTGCTCAGGAGCCTCTCTGGTGCCTGCCACTTGACGGGCACTTTCCGTGTGACTGAGCTGGCACCGTGTGTGTGAGTTTCGTAGGCCAGGCCCAAACCACAGAGCTTGGCAGTGAAGTTGTGATGGAGAAGAACATTCCTGGCAGCAATGTCACCATGGAACAAGTTCTTTTCTTCAAGATAAGCCTAGGAAATTGGAAAAGAAAGAAAACAGGAAATTTAATTGATACAAATTTTCACTGAGTTTATGCTTGTCTTCAACACTGCTCAGCAACATAAAGGAAGCATATTTTCACAAAGCCTTTATTCTCAGTGCTTAGGCCAAGAAGACTTAAGCCACCACACAAATCTGTGTTGCAATCAAGTAAGAAGGAAAAAATGCAACCAACCTGAGCAGACTTACCAGAGCTGCTGCAACCTGCTGTCCAACCTCATATACCTGCCTCTCAGTGAGGTCATAGGGGACACCATTCATTGCCATTACATCCTAGACACAAAATAAGAGACCTAGGTTCAAACAAATGCCACAGCAGTAGTATTGTGGGGAATGTTTCCTTCTAATCTATCTAATCTTATGCCCCTCTTTCTCACAATTGCTCATAAATTGACTGAAATGTAGGAGGATGTGGATGGGTGATGCTGAGGGTATATTGAGTAAGACAAATATATTAGAGATACTAGTGGGCAAATTGACACATGAGGAAAAAATTAATGTTAGACAGAAATTGTCAGAATGACAGTGAAAAATGACAATCCACACAGATGAATGAAAGTTATATTATAAATTAGAATGATGAGTAGAAAACCACATTTCTAACACATGAATTTGGCACCTGGTACGAGACTAACAGTCCATCTCTCCGACCGCCCTGCCTGTTACAGTGAGAGATGAGAGAGAGAATAAGGTAAACACACAATGTTCTTCCTGTGCCATTTTACAGCCCACAGATACATTCTACTTAAAAACTTCCTTAGATGGTTACGGCTTCAACATGTTCAGTAACCTTTGGAAGGTTACCGTCCATAACTAACCTAATATGAACTGTCAGTATATGGTGCCACACCAGTCAGTGGCAAAGACATTCCATTAGTCAAATCCTCAGATCATGAAGAATCACCTCCATTTGTTTGTTTTGAACATGACATCTACTAGCTTTATCTCCTACCACCTGGACCTTCTGCTGAACAGGACAGGAAGCAATCCTTCTCTATTTAGAGTTTCAGATGTAGGAGTGATGGATTTAGACAGTAACAGCAGAGTTTTGTTTCTGTGCCTTTTGTAACAATGAGCCATAGAATCAGAATATGCTGAAGTGGAAGCGACCCACACTGAGTCCAACCCCTGACCCTACACAGGACATCCCAACAACCCCACCCTGTCCCTGACAGTGTTGTCCAAACACTCCTGGAGCTCAGACAGCCTTGGAGCTGTGACCATTCCCTGGAGCACCTGTTCAGTGCCCCAGCACGCTCTGTGGGAAGAATATCCTCCTGCTATCCAGAGCCAGATATTTAGGCTCTTTTTTAGCTTGAGTTAACATTTTCCCTGGACTGCATATTTTCATACTATCAGACCTCATCCCACCAGATTTTACCCCTCATCAGCAATGGGCAGACATGAAGCCATCATTCATACATAAGAAACTTCTTCCTGTGGATTATTTCATTTTTAACTATGCTGAATTTTATCTGTTCTTTTTATTGGCAAGTCTCTCAATCTTGGATGATCCTTCTGCAATTCCTTTGGTCTGCCCTTGGCTTTACTGGCTGGAATCATCAGCAAATATTCTCACGTCATTGTCATCCCATTTTTAGGTTATTAATACATGAAATGAACAGCACTATGTCCTAGATAGCTGACCTCCCTTCAGTGCAAGTGCCAACCTTTCATTCTTATATTCTATTTCCTGTCTTTACCAATTAGCTATCATCCCATGACCTTCCCCTGTGTTGTAACTGCTCTGCTTTCTTAAAAGCATTTGGAGTGAGACATGATTTAAAACTTTAGGAATTCAGGTGGATTTATGAATTCATTCTCATTCCAATGTCTGCAATGCCCTTCAATGGTCTGCCAAGTAGGACATGTGTAGAACTTCTTTGGAGCACGGAAATAGTTTTGATTGATGTAGAGGCATGCAGGGAGAGATGAAAAAAAAAAAATTTTGACTTATGGATAGATATGTACCTAAGGAATTTAAGAAGCTATTCTGTCATCACTTCTTTTGACTCACCTTCCGACATGTCCACAGAAATGTCAGCAGGTCACCAAGAGACACATCTTCCATGATCATATACAGTGGGAGCTGGTCTACACAACATCCAACCAACTCAACCAGGTTCTCATGATGGCCAAGGTTTTGATGGAATTTAATCCTTCCCAAGAAATCCTTCACTTTCTGGGGACTAGCTGGATCTGAGAGAACAAAAGAAAACAAATTGAAAACAAAACAACAACAAATGGAAGTAGCAAAGAACAGGTTGAGAGCTAAAATCAACATGGTCAGCAATCTGTAATCCTACCAAGACATTCCTACAAGAACATCTTGGACTTACTGTACTGAACACAGCTTGTTCTTGCCCAGAACTGATGGCAACGCTCTGCCCAGCACCATGTCTGGGATACAGAGACTACCAAAGTGGATCCTGACCACAGCCCATACCTTGCAAGGCTTTCAAAACCACAGCCTTAGTCTTCCCAGAGCTCCCAGTTTCCAATTGTGCTCTGTAGATGCTCCCATAGGCACCAAGTTTTATCAGCTGCAAGCTGTCTGGTAAGAGTTTCTCTCGTGGTATCTCTAATTCTTTCAGAGTCAAGGACGCAGAATTTAGCAGGCTCTCCACAGAGCTCTCATTTAGCTGGATGTAGCGGTTCTCTGTTGAGCAGGGTTCCTGCTGATTCTTTCTTGTCACTGACAAAAGCAAACACATATGATGCATAAAAGCAGACAGATGAACTCTTGTAATAGATGGCAATGTTCATCCTTCCATGCTCTTTAATTTTTGCTCCACAGTGTTTCAGAAATCAGGGCAAAATAAGGAACTGTTATTTTATCCTACTTATCCTGGCCCTTGAAGACAACAAAGAATTTATCTCCCACTCTATTTGATGAAAACACAGAAGCAGTCTAGAAATTTCCCCCATATTTAACTACATAACCTTTATAGATAAGACACATTTGTACTTCATTCCATGTGCTCAAGCAATGAACATTTTCTTTTATTACCAGTTCTCAATTATTTCTCTTAATATAGGCCCAAGATCTGTTTCCCTCTACATATACAAAATTAGTTCAGAACTGTATTTTCATTTCCACACAGCCACATGTGTGCCAACAAACCTTCCCCTACCCCATCACCAGTTCTACTTCACCCTGTTCTACTACCTACTACCCCCCTCACCCTGTTCTACTTCATGTTATCTCCATAGGAAGAGGGTGACAGGAGCTTGAAACTAAATTTCTTAAATGGCAGTACAGAAAACAGATTAACTAGGTGTAATCTACACCAAAATTACTAGCATTCATAATTACGCCAGTAAAACTCCCCTTGCAGCAGCCTCCAGGAGCTGTTACACAAATACACTTTGCAGCTCTTGTGATGTTACCACAGCACATAAAACAGCCCACATGGCATGATGCTTTAGATTTTCTCAGGTCCATCTACACTACAGCTTCCACCACTGCTGCTGCAAAATGAAGTAAATCAGTGTTCACAATTTTTCTAATGTTTACTGGATTGCTGAATACCACTCAGGATCCTTATAAATGGTTTTGCCTAACAGCTCAAGTGATGGCGAAATGGAATTGGCTTCTGGCTGTATTGGCCATATTGTATTGGCTGAAACCAATACTCTTTCCTCTGGCTGAAAAGCATTTTTTTACCTTGGGTTCTGGCTGGTGCTGATTGCTCCTGCTTTGCTCGCAGGCCACGGCAGTGGAGCCAGAGGATCACACTGAGCACAATGACAAAAAGTCCCACCAGGAGAACTGGGACAACGATCACTTCCGTTTGATGTTCACGCACAACTGCCAGCAGAGAAAGAAAATGGAAAACCAGGGAGTAAGCAGCACACAGGTTCTGTGTAACCATGTAGCAACAATCCATTTCAGTAACTTTCAGCCCCAAAAGTGTGTGCTCCATCCTCTGGAATAACTGAACACTGTTAGTGCTGCCACCTTATTTTTCAAAGGTGCTGAGTACCTAAACTGTATGTTTAGTATGAAGTCACTAAGACTCCCACACCCAACGTCACTTATTTAGATGCTTTAATATGCAGGCCAGGAATTGTAGCCATTTGAAGTCACATCCACCAGTGAAACAGAAACAGCACCGGCAGCAGGACAGCAGGGAGATGGGACAGGCTGGATATTGCTGTGTCATCATGTGCAATTGCAGCTCCAGCTCCTTCCAGTAACATTACAAAGAGCATTTTAAAGGAAACTAGGTGTGGTCACCTTTGGAATTTGACTGGAAGACATTTCAATTATCAAGGCTTGTGAGGGTAACTATCTATCTTTCTCATATCTCCAGATTTGGAGGTGTTTAAGACCATTTTTTCTGTTCCCAAAGATGGCAGAAAGTCATGAAATCAAAATCCCACAAAACTGGTCCTTTGGGAAGCTGCAGGGAATCTTTAATGACTGCTGTACACCTCATTCGAAGTAGTAATTCTCTAAAATGGCTGAAATTATGTGAGATTAATCCAGCCACAGAGGCTTCATCCCCATAAACATTTCTTCCCTGAAACACAACGCAGGGAAAGCTCCATCAAATCTTTCTGTGTGGGCTGGGATGTAGTGGAGGAGAAGAAAGGGCTTGGCACACTTTTTAGTGAACCTGGCCTTCCTGCAAGCATGTGAAATCTTATTAAAGGAATGTGTGAATCTTACCACATAGCTTGTCATTGCTATTGCACTCCAGCAGCATCCGTGAGAATCTTTTCCCATCCCCTGCCATGTTCAGTTACAAGCAAGCAGGCCTCCAGCCCCCACTTTCTGCACAGACATAAAGAATAATAACAAAGTTTATTGGGAGAAAGGATGATGATGAATGAAGAAGTGACGTGAATAGGGAGCTTTCTACCCCTTACAATCAGTGGCTGCAGGGAGCAGCACTGGGATTTGAAGGCTTGCAGAACGACACAGGACATCCACTATCACATCCTATGGATTATGCCCTGCATGACCAGAGAGAATTTAGGGTTAAGCTTGTTCTACAGTGCTCCACAAGCAAATGAGGACCCCTAGTCCTAAAGGCTGGCATATGCACAAAAATCCATAGATAGGAACCTAATTATATTTAAAGAACATCTAATACCCTCCTAGCTAACACATTTCTAAGATGCCAGAATGGCTCAGCATTTTATCTTCTGTTCTATTACAAGTGAACAGATCAGCAGCATGCAGAGAAAATGCCATTCCTGACTACAGTCCTTGCCACAACTCCTACTGTTGCTGTACAAAGACAAGGAGAAAAAAGAGTTATCATTAGGGCTCTCTGGTACCAACTCCTGAGCACTGCCAAGTCTGTAGGTATTCTGAATACAACATCTGCAATTCATCTGCATTTGTAGCTGAAAATCCACAGCCTGTACAAGCATGCACCTTGTTTAGTCATTGCTTCTTATAAACATTGCCAAAATGTAAGACTTAACAGCTTTGCAAACAGAATTATCTAGAACATTTTATTGTAACTGTGACTTCTATCCTGTAAGCTCCTACTGTGCTTTCAGCTATGAGTTTCAGGCAATTAATTTCAATGGCAAATATAGGGCATTGATTTTATGGAATTTGGTGATGAAACGTTTAACAGTTTGTTCTCATGCTTAAAATTAATAAGTGAAAATATTCTTTACCAGTTGCACATCAGAGACAGTGGAGAGAGGCAAATGGAATATACCTGTGTTTTAAGGTATCACAAAAAGTCAGTTTCCTTTTTTTATTTAATTTCATTCTTAATGTGCTAGCAGATTTACCTGGTTCCAAGGTTGGCTACACCAGGAATCCAGTCAAAGGAGTAATAACACAGCAATAATACCAAGTTTTCAGGTACACTCTGAAAACAAGCACCCTGAAACAACCCACCTCAGCTCTAACACACACACCCACACACACACACAAACAAATACACACACAAATACACAGGACCAGTCCTGGCTTCCTTCATTCTCAGGTACACACAGACTTCAGGACCATTAGCCAGCAGTCATATTGTCTAAGTCATGAACAGTCCAAGCTCCATCTTAAAACTTGCCAATGGCTTTGTACAGGTGCTTACTAGAAATGCACACTGACATTCACAAACCATGCATGCACAGGCACACAAAAGCACATACACTCCCATTTGTGCTTACAGAGAGTGCAGCAAAGATCCATGGAAAAAGCTCTGACACAGCAGCCATGTCCACACTAGTCCCTCTTTATAAAATGGTTCCTCCCTACTCTTCATGCACCTCCCAGCAGTGATGCCAGTGGGTGGCACTCATGTTTTCCAACCACACTCAGGGCAGAACCATGGGATCCAGGAATGAAAACACTGGCAGTCACTGGCACTTTATTTGCTCTGGCACTCCCATGTGCTGCAGTTTCTTATGGAGGTGTAAGCACTGGGAAAGATTGATTACAGAAGCCCACTTACACTCTTTCTCTCTATCCTCTCACAATACTCAGCAAGCAGAAAAAGAAGTTTTGCTCACTGTGGTAATTCTGAAGTGCCTTTCAGTGCTACTTTTCAGGCCAAGACTAAATAAATTCCTGTACTAGGCTTTTTCTGCAGCTTACTTGTCTAACAGTAACATCACTGCAGTTCTTACATTCCTATCCTCACAAGGAGAATGGTAACTCAGAAATCCCACAGAACTCACATTATACATTTAATATTTTTTGCAAAGGGAGATACACAAAAGCTATGTGGAACTAACGTGTTTATGTGCATACTCAACACAGAGCACGACTACTGACAGTGCTCAACTACTTATTTTAGTAGATGAAGACATTTTTCCAGTACCAAGACAGGATAAAGGAAACAAAAATATCTTAAAAGGTTCAAAATCTGTACCTCACTGGCATTCTGATTTTCCTTGCCTGAGGATTAACACTGTACCAAGATCAGTGCTGTCTAGATCATATGAACATATACACTGTGTTACTTCAATTTAGAATTTGCATGAGAGAATTTGTGCAATTTTAACTAAATGTCAGATTCTTTATTCCACTGGATTTTTTAATATTCTTTTACACAGACTGAATCCACTCACTGGAATTCATAGAATTGTAGAGATTGGAAAAGATCATTAAAATCATCAAATCAAACAGTCAGCCCAGCACCATGTTCACCACTAAACCATGTCCTCATGTGCCACATCCACGGGTTTTTTGTACATTTCCAGGCATGGTGACTCTACCAACTTCACTGGGTAGCCTATCCCAATGTTTAATGAATCTCAGCAAAGAAATTTTTCCTGATCTAATATAAACATCCCCTGTCACAGCTTGAGACAATTTCCTCTCATCCTGTCCCTTGTTCCCTGGGAGCAGAGCCTGATCCCCCCCAGCTGTCCCCTCCTGTCAGGGAGTTGTGCAGAGCCAGAAGGGCCCCCCTGAGCCTCCTTTTCTCCAGGCTGAGCCCCCCCAGCTCCCTCAGCCCCTCCTGGTGCTCCAGCCCCTTCCCCAGCTCCGTTCCCTTCTCTGGACACGCTCCAGCCCCTCCATGTCCATTTCTTGTCCTGAGGTTCCCAGAAGTGCCCCAGGATCTGAGGTGTGGCCCCAGCAGTGCCAGCCCAGGGGACAGTCACTGCCCTGGCCCTGCTGCCACACCATGGCTGGCACAGCCCAGGTGCCATTGGCCTCCTGCCCCCTGGGCATGCCTGGCTCCTGTCCAGCCGCTGTCCCCAGAACCCCCAGGGCCTTTCCCATCTTTCCAGCCCCTCTGCCCCAGCCTGGAGCAGCAGGGGGTTGGTGTGACCCAGGGCAGGACTGGGCCCTTGGCCTTGTGGAATCTCAGAGCACTGGCCTGGGCCCATGGATCCAGCCTGTCCAGATCCCTCTGCAGAGCCTTCTGACCCTTCTGAACCCAAATCCTGATGTCAAAGCTAAATATACAATGAAGACCACAGTACCTAAAAATAGCAGAAGCAGCTGCTCTTAGACAATGGGAAATACAAGGCAAAACCTTAGCAGAAGTTGAACTACAGTCACCTGCAAACTGCTCCTAGCAGGCTGCTTGGTGCACTACACGTGGCACAGCAGTTCCACAGCCTGGCAGCAGTGCCAGGTTAAATAGCCCCCATCCTACACCAACACTGCCTCTCTGCACACATTTGCCAACAGGATGAACACTTGGGGAAAAGGCAGCATTTTGTTTCCAGCTGTGTTTGCTTGCCAAGCTGTTTTGCTGCCCTGGCAATTTAGACAAAGCACAGAGGGCAACACAGGGACAGGAATAAGCAGCTAGAAGGTGGCAGCTGTGGGAGCTGCTTAAACCAGTTCAGGAAACCCAAATAGTGAATGTGAATGTAGCTGAGCTGAATTAAGTGTTCACCAATGCCAAAAGAAGGGATTATCTCCTGTCTTTGCTGTCTTCTTATTGCTTGTTTTGCCCTCAGTTGTGCAATTGATCACATGGTAAGTTGATTCAAACCACTAACCAAGCAGGAAAAATCCACTGCTCTTTTGCCATGGTGATTTCCTGCCATTTTAGTGGCTGGTATTAGTCAGGGGTGAATGGCTAATTCATCTAAAGCTGCAGTGTGAAACCACTCCCTGTGTCAGCACAGATCCACAAGCACTGTGTGCCAGCAGAAGCCTTACCATGATTTTTCCAGTCCCCTGTCATTCATTCTCAGATGGATACTGTCCCCTTAGCAATAGCAGAAGCATTCACACAATTGTAAAGCCCTAAAATCATCAATCCTCTCTGACATTTTATGGCCTGAAGTTCTCATTATGTTATTTAAAGTGCCAGGACTAAGACTTAAGAAGCCTGAGTGACAAACTTTGTGGTGAAGACTGAAAAGAAATATCAAGACTTAAGACGCCCATGGAATATATGGGAACAGACAGCTTGAATACTGCCCACACAGAAGCTGCCTGCTGCTTGCTCCTGCCATGTTCAGGAGAGTTAAGTTGTCCATATTCACAGCAAATATATAGTTTTGCCCCTGAATATGTCTAATTTGTAAGCTATGAGCAGTTCCTTATCATCAGTGCAAACATGCAAATCCTTGTGTAATGATTAGGCAAAGGTCTAAAGAAATAGCTGATTAATTAAATACGACAAAAACAAAGGCTAAGATTCATCTAGATCTTCATTAGACCCTATAAAAAATGCTATGAGCTGACATGGACTTAATGCAGTTATTTCTCCAGACATCCTGTCCCATGTTAACTGCATACCACTTTATTATAAAAATATTCTTACACTTGTTTTCCATGCACCAACTGGGAGGATGAGCCGTAATGTGACTACAGGCACATAAAGAACAGCTGAGTAATTCAGTAACTTCAGTCCAGCACACTGCCTGACTGAAAAAGACAAATCCTTAAACCTTATGTCTTCTACTCAATTCCCTGCAGTGGCAAAACCTTGCTCTCCAGCTTTGACCATTACTATTTCACTGCTGCTTTTATTATTTCCCTCCTCTTTTATCTGACCTTTAAACACGATCAACAGTCAAGGCTTTGGCAACTGCTCTGCACAAGCGCACTGTGCTGGCTGTGCAGCAGGAAGGGAGAGCAGCCACCAGGGAACTGCAGGAACCAAAGCAGCAGGAAACCACAGGTGTGGGCAGTTGTGGACATTGAATGTCAGAGAAGAGGGAGGAATAAAGCACCATTGTAAAGCAAACACTGAAAAAGAGATTTTTTTTTTTCCCTGCCATGTCCACCGTTTACTAAAAGCAGCATCCAAAACAAATAAAAAATGAGCCTGACAGGTTTCAGCCATCCATTTGTTAGACTGCATATTCTGTCTCTTCTGCCAGTAGAAGACCTTATAGAGACTATTTCAAACAGACCATGTCACTTTTGCAAGGTTTCCCTGGCCCACGGAGCCACCTCATCTCTCACTGCAAGGCACCTGTGGGTCACCAAGCAGCATCTTCACCTGTGCTGAATGGGAAATTCTGATCAGCCACACCAGAGTCCCTTCTGCCCCTGAGAACAAGGACTAAAAGTAATATCCTGTGGCTTGCTGTAGCAATGTCTCAGCTGTAAAGATTTAGTATTATAACTCACTTTTGAAACAGCTGGTAGCTGTAACACCCTGTAAGAAAACAGTGTTTCAAAAATCAGATACAGAAACACAATATTTTCTCTTGGTCCAAAATTAAAAGCAATACTGGAATATCAAACTTAGGCTAGCTGCTACAGAAGCATATTAAGGGAGAGGAAGAAAATTAGGCTGACCACTTTTGAAGAGCTAGACCACAGAGAAAACAGCAAATAATGAGGCCCATGCTGCTATTTGAGCAGGTGGTTACTTGGAGGAAACTTGGCTTCCTTTCAATAGAGCAGGAAAAACAGGCAAAGTTAACAGTTACTACTGCACTGAAAAGTTCTTACGGTGCTAGGTTTTGCTTAGATCATCTACAAAAATTAATTTATTTGTGCTGCATAAGGAAATCTAAGTACAGAAGTGTGAAATGGTACAGAACCCGAATAAGGATTAAGACAAAGATATTTTTTCTAATGCAGACATGGACTACTATAATTTCTGGAAAATTAACATATATCTTCAACATTCCCAATGAACTAAGGCCACCCAAAGTAACTCCTCACAGGTAATCTGAAGAATGAGTTAAAATAATAAAAAAAAACCCAAGGAGTACATTATGCTGAAGCCCTTAATGAGCAGGCCATAAAAAGTCTAGAGGCCAAACTTTCAACAGTACACTATTATCTATGGCTTCCTTTCATGAAAGCAAAATCATATACTACTTTTGAAAATGTGTCCCTGCTGACTGAGCTCTGATTTTGCTGGTAGCTGCCTGTATTAAGCCTGTATCAAACCCCAGCACAAATACAGAAATTCTGAAAAACTGTGACAGCAAAAGCTATGAGAGAACATGAGAAGAATGAAGGATTTTTGTTTCAAAGCACTATGCATACATATAGCTCTTGTTGTGAAAAACCAACTGTGTGATAAAAACACTCTATGACATCACATTACTGCTTAAAGGTTTCAGAAATCCAACATAAATCTGGTTTCATAAATTCACGGCCACCTGAAGCTGTGTAGATAATTTTAGTTTTAGTTTTCCAAGTTCTGGATGTTTCTTGGTGGATCTAACACAGATTTTGTTTGTAATTTAATCAGTAGCTCATGCACACACAGGTAAACACATAAAAATCCAGATATCTGCACCACTTTGGGTTAGAGATCACTGCATTACAATCAAGCAACAGTGATGGGAGTAAAATAGTAATTAGTTCTGAATTCAGCCCGAGGCATGTATTACTTAACTAAAGACTGGACATATTTATACACACATGCATAGCATCACCCTGTTTTAATGAACTGAGACTAATTTTATACAAAACTTAATTACTTGGTTAATTTCTTCCTCTTTAAAAAAGGCCTGTGAGCCATTTCATTCAAAACAGACAGCGTGTAGAGGACATCCCTCTTTTATTTTTTCCTCAAACCCCAACACCATTATGATCACAGAAATGGCTGTAAGTAGCTTCACTACCAGCAGTAAGCACATGCACATATGTACATGCACACACACAGACATATATACTTTACAGTACAGCCACCTTCTAATTCAGGTCACATTTATGTTAATAAAAGTATTTTAAGAAATAAATATTCATGGGCTGATCTTCCAGAAGTGCTTTCTCTCACTTACCTGAGTGACACCACGTCCCTTGCCCTGCGGTTGTCTTTTCCTGAAGCTCTCCTGCTGCCGGTTCCCAGTTTGTGAGGCCACTCCCAGTAACTCTGATGATTACCTTTGGTAGGGTTGTAATTCTTATGATTAAGTTCCTCCTCACTGATTTTTCTGCTCCAGTCCCGCCCAGCTTCGGCTCCTTGCTGCTCTAGGTCTCCCCAGCTGTCTCCCCAGGGATGTCCAACACACAGCTGACAGGAAGGCACACACTTGCAGAACAGGTCTGTCTGGCTTCCACACACCTGCTGCTCATGGGCTGACTACAGCCACAGCAAAGAGCCCCCAGGCAGGTACCTGCAGTGGGTTTGAAAGGCACACCAACACAGATCAAGAGGGACAGGTTATGTAATGAACAGAATTCATACACTTCTGGGTACAGGTTCACGTTTAAAAGAATGGGCTCTTGGAACACAAAATCTGTACAAAACCCCCAGGATTCCAGAGGCTGAAAAAGCATTCAGAAAAAGCATTGAATGAAAAAGCATTCCAGACAGGAACACAGTCTGCAAATGAAGAAAGAGATAAAAGACTAATGATATCAAAACATGCTACAGAAGATAGCAGAAACACAGGGTTTTTCACATTCTGCCTTGCCCCTTTGTGTCCCTCCTTCTCAGGCTGTCCATGCATTCTGCCAGAACTTTGGAAAGTTCTGGCAGAACGCATGGACAAACAATATTCCTAAACTTCCCTGTGACCTTTTCCTGCCATGATGCCCTGGGGGGTCTCCATTGTGCTCCACTGGTGTCCTCAGCAGCCGTGGGGTCTAATCTTCATCACACCTCTGCATCTTAGTTCTGGGGACTTTCTTCCCAACCAACGCATGTATGCAAGCCCCAGCTGTTGGTCTGCCCTCCCCTATCACTGATAAATCTTGTATTAAGAGTTTCAGATTCATGAGTCCTGCTTATGTGAGTATACACAAGATTATTTGCTTATATGAGTCTACACAAGATTATTTGCTTACCTACTTCACAGGAGTGAGAGGCAGTTGCATTTCAAGAGTAAACAACAGTTCTTGTTGAGAGACAAACTTCATTTCACACTCAGCAACTCGATGCAGGTGGATTGGGGAAGATGCAGCAGATGATGTTATCTCTGCCAACTGTTTTGGCCAAACTCATCTACTCCTATTAACACTGTGTCACTGCATATAATTATGTTGTTGTGGGGAAAATTTTAGTTGTGGCACAATCAATACCTTCAGGTATCAAAAACAATAGTTAATTTAAGAGACACTTCTCATTAGCGTTATTCTTCCAGCTGTCATTAACCCATGTGTGCAAAATGGTGAAAAGCAGGAGTGATTCTTTTATTGTTTGATCTCTCTACAGACACTGGCAGGAGTGGGCAAAGTAGTATCAGCAAAATAGTCCTGTGATATGGATTTTTATTCCCTGAGAAACCAGGAGAGACATTTTCTAGACTGAAAATTTTCTTGAAATAGAAAGATCACTACAGCTTGCAGAATGTAGGCCTAGACTCTGATTTCAGCTTTTCTCTCATTCTGGTACTAATTTGCATTGACTCTCTGTAGTGTTTTCTCCATGAAGGAGCAGGGGATCTGCCTTATACCTCATTCTCCATTAAATAGCAGTAAAATGCAAATAACAGCTCCTCATTTAAATGAGTTCCTTACTGAAATGAGTTACATTCCACAGGCACCCTCCTCAAGGGCACCTGGAGGAAAACCTATTCAGATTCCTTTAAAAAAAAATGACAACTGAAAATCTTCCTCCTTTCAGTTTCTACACCTCCCTGCCGTGGAAGAGAGTGTGAAAGGCAAAGGGTTAAATATTCAGGGTAAGCATATGCAAAAGCAGCAATGGCTGCAGCTTTTAATTTCCCTCACCAGCTCCCAGTCTGACTGGTTGGATAAGACATTTTAATGGTTCAGAGTTCAGGCTTCAGCCTATATAATCCTCCTCATTCATCAATGAGGAGGCCTTTCCTCCTGCTTAGTGAAGTGACAGAAGTCATTTATTGTCCTGTGAAAAACAGACTTTTCCTGCTATGTCTTGTATTGTATGCGCATCCACAAAGAAAACATTGCCTGTTTAACATCCTCTATCCTTCTCTGTTTTTTCCTTATGATTAAGCACAGCAGACTGGCAGTTTTATTAACATAACCACCCTCTTTATCTCCAAGGCTGCCGGAGCACACGTAGAAACCATCCTAACCACACACAGCTGCTGCACCATAGCCTCAAGACGGGTTCTGGGACTAAGTAGTGAACTTATTATTTTCACCTTCTAATATAAGACTTAAAACTGTGGCTTATAGCTGATAGACTGTGACTGACCTTTTGGTCAACATAAGCCCACAGAGGTGTAGAAACTCGGAAGCTAAGGGGCTAATGTGTAAGTCTCAAACAACAACAGCCAGGCAGCTGCAGAGCCAAGCAAGGATCGTTGGTAACAACATACTGTGAGAAAGAACAAGATGTGGCTGGGGAAGGGGCATGCAGAGGAAGGACAGCACTTTTCTGGGACACACACCCTTGATGTAGTTTCTGTAGATAAGCACAACATGGCACAGCAGAGGGATGATCTTAAAGCGAAACAAAACCTCCCATCATTATCCTAAGCATCTTATGATGCTCTGCCTCATGAGCTTTGCCTCTCAAAGTAGCAGGTTTTCTTAAGAAAAATTACAAGCCTATTTTTTTTATGGCAACTCTGTTGTGATTTTCAGTTCAGCCCTGAAGTATTTCTTATTTGAAATTCCCAAAGGTTCCACCATATGAAAATAAATAAAGTAGAAAACTGAAATGACCTAATGATTAGGCATCAATCTTCATCAGCTAGCTGAAGATCCAGTAATTTGCTAGCACTTCCTTTATTCAGGGATTTTACTCAGCTGCTTTAGAATCCCTGCAAAACTTTAGCGACACAATGCTCTGTCTGATAAAGTTGCATTCATGCAACTTAGGTGAATAAATACTTGATTTTATTTTGAAAACAGAGTCTCAGCTTCAAACCAGCTACTCAGTTGGCAGTGAAATGAGTGGTGATTGCAAGAGATGAGCAAGTCTGCTGCATAATGAGAATACTAATATACCAAATAATTAAAAACAGGACTAAGTTTGTGTTTGTGAGGATGAAAAAGGATAACAAGAGACAGCCCAAACCATCCAAGGTCTGGATATTGATCTGGAATGGGACATGACTTGGACCATGGACAATTCAGAAATGGGACTCTGCTATAAACCAGATAATTCGTATCTATTAACTCTTGACAAACCTTGAGTCTTGTCTCCAGAAAAAAATCTAACCTGATTTTGCCTAGTACTGCAAACACCTTCTCCAGCTTTTTTTGTTTCAATGACGCAAAGGACATAGAATCACAGAACAGTTTGGAAAGGACCTTTATAGACCATGCAGTTCCAATCCCCTGCCGTGGGCAGAGACACTTTCCACTAGTCCATACAGCCTGACCCTGAACACTTCCAGGGATGGGCATCCACAAATTTCTCAGGACAGCCTGTTCCAACTTCTCACCACCCTCAATGGCAAGTATTTTTTCCTTATATCCAATATAAACCTACTCTCCTTAGGCGTGAAGCTGCTGCTCGTTGAGCTGCCATTGCCGGCCCTGGTCTGACGTCTCCCTCCATCCCGCAGGCAGGGAGAGACTCCCTGAGGAAAGCAGCAGAAGCTCCACGCAGCTTTAAACTCAGGGGTTAAGAAGAACTTTTGCGTTACTGTCAGGACAGCCCCTGAAACAACCTCAGCCCATCGGGCACGGCAGCTCCTGCGGCCCGGCGCGCCCGGGGGCCGTGCGGGCCCGGGCTGGCGGCGGAGGGCGGCCCTGCTGCTGTGCCGGGGCTGTGGGCACGGAGGGCCGCACCTCTCCTCCTCCGGGCCCGGGGATGGCACCGCGCCGGGGCTGTGGGCACGGTGGGCGGCACCTCCCCTACCCCGGGCCCGGGGATAGCACCGCGCCGGGGCTGTGGGCACGGAGGGCGGCACCGCCCCTGCTCCGGGCCCGGGATGGCACCGCTCCGGGAGCGGTGCGGATGGAGGCCGCGCTCCCCAGCACGCCCAGCCCTGTTCCGTTTGACATCCTCTGTCCTTCTCTGCTTTTTCTTTATGGTTACGCACGCTGAAAGGCAGCAGACTGGCAGTTTTATTAACATAACCATCCTCTATCTGCAGGACAGCTGTAGCACACGTAGAAACCACCCAGACCACACACACGGCTCGGTTGGATGGATGGGCAGAGCCCAATAAGATGATATTTAATAAGTCCAAGTGCCGAGTCCTGCATTTTAGCCACAGTAACCCCCTGCAACGCCATAGGCTGGGGACAGTGTGGATAGACAGTGTCCAGGCAGAAAGGGACCAGTGTGCCCTGGGCAAGAAGGCCAGTGGCATCCTGGCCTGTGTCAGGAATAGCGTGGCCAGCAGGAGCAGGGAGGTCATTCCACTGTACTGGTGAGGCCACACCTTGAGTGCTGTGTCCAGTTCTGGCCCCTCAGTTTAGGAAGGGCGTTGAGAGGCTTGAGCACACCCAGAGAAGGCAACGGGGCTGGTGAGGGGCTTGGAACACAAGCCCTGTGAGGAACGACTGAGGGGGCTGGGGGTGTTTAGCCTGGAGAAAAGGAGACTCAATGGTGACCTTATCACTCTCTACAGCTACCTGAAAGGTGGCTGCAGTCAGGCGGGGTTGGTCTCTTTCTCCAGGCAGCAACTGACAGAACGAGAGGACACAGTCTCAAGCTGCATCAAGGGAAATATAGGTTGAATATTGGGGAAAAGTTTTTTATAGAAAGAGTGATAAAGTACTGGAATTGTCTGCCTGGGGAGGTGGTGGAGTCACCATTCCTGGATGTGTTTAAAAAAAGACTGGATGTGGCAATCGGTGCCATGGTTTACTTGAGGCGTTAGGGTATGGGTTGCACTCGATGATCTTGAAGGTCTCTTCCTGCCTAGTGATTCTGTGATTCTGTCTGTGATGCCGCACAGAGCCGGCCGCGGCGGCGCTGGAAGGGATGGGCAGGCGGGACACGGAGCCGGGACCCGGAGCCGGGACCCAGAGCCGGGACACGGTGCCAGGGCACAGCCACAGCCACAGCCCGGCGCCGCGGAGCGCCAACCGCGCCGCCCTCCCGGCCGCCGAGCTCTCCCAAGAGATTGTGTTCGTGAAACACAGAATCAACCGAGCTCGTGAGCCCGGGCAATGAGCGGGCGGGAGGGGCGGGCACGGCGGCCGGGCGGCGTTTGGTGTCGCGTTACCGCCCGCCCCGTCCGTGAGGGCGGCCGGCGGGGCGGCCCCGGCGCCCCCGGGGACGCGGCCGTGGCGGCGGCCGAAAGGTGCCCGTGGTGTGGGACAGCGCCCCGGCCTGGGCTCTAAAGGGGGATGGCCGGTTAACCTCAGTTTTACCTCGTTGTACGAAGAGACACTTGGAACACCTAGCGTCCGAGGTTTGCCGCCGGTTTACAATGCTGTAAGGCCATTACAAACCACCGGTCGCGTTCCTTCCGCACGTACCTGCAATAAACCCCGGAAAACAGATACCCACTGAGTCTGAGAAATCATGGGATAAAAACTCTGCAGTGTGATCTACACTGAAGCACTTCCGTCTCTTTCTGCACAGTTCCGTCCCATCCACTGATGGTTTTCAGAAAAGGAAATTAAAGGCAATACTTTGTGTTACGTTTTCGGTGAACACTATGGTTCTAAAACTCTGGTTTTGCCCCAAGCACTTTTACATCCTAGAATTTAATTCTCTACAACTAAGCAGAGCTTAGGGAATCATAATCACTTATCTGCCTCTATGGTGACAGAACTTCGTGTTTGTACTTAACCTGTCTGGAGCCTGCAATTGTGAAATAAATACTGGTTACAAATGGGGATTTTACGGCTAACTTTGAAAATAAGGAGTTGCCCTGGGTCAGAGTATTTGGGAGAGAAGCTGCAAGACAACTGTAACAGGGTAATGAAGTTTGCTAGTGAAGAGTTTGACACAATGATCTTTTATTACTGATACAAAAAATCTTTATTTTGCACAAGCACAGCATATTTTAGCTTATTCTTTCTACTAATTTCAAAATGAGTCACAAGTAATATGCAGCATACAGATGACCAGTAACCTTAAAGTCAGATTCTTACTGAATTCACATGTAGATCTTAAAAGTATATGCTTTTATTTTTTTATTGCTATGTTACTTGGTCTCAACTATGAAAATCAACTCACTTTAGAGTAAAATAAAGTAGGAAATTCCTGGTTTCCTTATAGATGGCTGAATCAGAATCTCAGGAAGGAAACGATTATAACAGGGGAAGGATGGTGGAGAACATTAAAACAGACATGGAGGAACTTCTGGAGGAAATGGAAAAACTAACAGGTACAGGTCTTTATTAGGAATTATATGGATTTTTCTACTAAAGACACTGAAGATTTATTTTTATATTTATTCTGTAAACTTCTGTGGGATAGAAATGTAATTAAAACAATCACCGTCAACTAATGCCCTGGTGTTCTTAATTGTGAAAAAGCATGCAGATCATTTAGGTGGTTCAGATGGCTCAGAATTAAAAATCAATAGGTGATGATGCATACTTCAGAGTGTTGGTTAAAAAATGAAATATTACTAAGGTATTTAATGTATAATTGTTAAAATATAGTCTATAAAATGAGACTTAATTCTAAAAAATGGATACATATCACCTCTCAGATCAGTGTACTATAGTGAATTCTTGGTAAAATAAAAGGGGAAGTAAGTAAGTGTACATTAGTGTATAAGTGCTAAAACTATTTGCTCAGCTTTATCAGATACTCTTTGTTTCAAAATCAATTCCATTATTTAAGGTACTGATTATTTCAAGATCAATTTCATTACTTAAGTTGTCCTAAAAATATTTCATTTCTGTTGCAATCTCCTTCATCTTATTCTTCCTCGCCTAACACAAGCTGTAACCGGTCTGGAGGCAGGACTCCTTATATAATATTCATATATTTTAGAACACTCTCTTGACCCTTTCCATTTAATTACCTGTTTTGTGGTCATTTTTAGTTGAAGTGTCCACCCTTGTTTCATAATTTACATCAGTGTACTTTCATTATGAACTATTTTGAGACATTTATAAGAAGTAATACTGAACACTCCATTTAATCTAGTATTACTGTAGGCAGTTTCTGTTTCATTTTCCAGCCTTCTCTGAGATCCAAAGTGATAATAATTCATTTTATTAATTGAATTTGCTTATTGAATTTATTTATTGAATCAGTCCTTGCTGTTTCCTGGCCAGAAAACAGTAATAGGTGTTGTGTTTGCAGTGCGTGCAGCCTGGATGGCTTACAGCTACACAGCCATCCAGAGCAACGCAGACCTGTCCAACGCCATGCAGCACTCAGAAGATGCTTTCCTGATGTGCAAAGAGCAGATGGAGAAGAAATGGCAAGAGGTGCTACTGGAATCTAGACGTGAAAGGGAAAAAAAGGAATAAATTGAACTTGGTCATGCTGCCAGAATGACATTCCTTGGAAAATCACTTAAGTCCTTTTTTCTCTCAGCTTTGGAGGTTTCACAGGCACTGTGGGAAATGGGCTTTCCTCTTGCTAAGAACTACTTATTTGTGAATGGCTGTGGAATTATTTTAATGAGATTACACATATAGCTTCATATAATTGAGGGTAAAAGGCAGCAATGTGTGTATTTGCATAATGCCCATCAGTAATCCTGGTAGAGTTTGCACACACAACTGACACACCCTCTGACCTTTTCCCTGGAAGATCATACTCCATGGTCAGCATAACTGGAATTCTTAGAAACCTGAACAAACTGGGGAGATGGGGAGCAGGGCTGATGTAGAGGACCAGCCTAATGACATTGCACTAGTCCATGCCTTTCAAAGAAAACTGAAGAATTGCTTACTTTCCCAAATGAAACACAGGTTACATTCTAGATCTGCAGATAGATTTAGATGGTTTTATTTAGTATTGTCATCTAGATGTTCAATTACACAGTTTTATTATTTAGATAGATCATCTATAGTTGTTTCATCTTCTTCCATTAGATTCTTAACCATTTCTTTGAACTGATTTCCCCAGAAAGATTGTTCCTCTCAAACCCTCTGAAGGTGGCATGAAATAAATTTTTTTTTTTACCATTATAGACTGCAGTGAGTGTGGTGGCATTGCTGCAGAAAATACTACCCATGTTATAAAACATGCTTTTCTCCATACATTCTTACTGTAAAATATTAGAAAAGGACTAAAAAATTTCTTCTTTAGTCAGGATGTAGATTAAGAGCAGCACCTCATGGTTTGTGGTTTTACATAAATGAGTAATTTATCAGAGATGGAATTAACTGCAATAAGTTTTAAGGATCTTACCTTTTATTCAAATCAGTCTCTTTTAACTAGAAAGTAACCACCATGCAGCAAGTGAGAGCACCTCCATCTCCTCTGAAGAGGTAATGATTTAAATCACATCTAAATAATCCCTGAAAGTTTGCCAATGTTTAGGCTGTGTATTTCTTTGAGAGTGGTTGATCTAAATTCAGACAAAATGTTTATCCACTGAAGTAAAAAATACGCAGACAATTTAACTTCGGGTGTTTGTTTTTTTTAATACCAAGTATTTCTAGAGATACAAATGGTAAGAACAAACTTTGAATTCTACACTTGACTTTCCCATGGGTAGGTCTTCACTTCTCCCCAAGATTTTCTTTGCAGTTATGTGATGATTACAAGAGGAAAGTTAGGGATGGGCAGCAGTGCTTATTCCTAGAAAAACTATACAGCAAAATATTTATATTTTTACTTTGCTATTTTTATCCTTTATTTATTTACTGGGTTATTACTCACCATCTACCCTATTTCAGCCCCCCTCGAGCCTGCAGCAGACCCCAGATAGCCCACATTGCAACACCTTTATTTCTTGTCACTGGGGTGTGTCCATGAATTTCCAGAAAAAAATTAAGTGGAGTAACAGCCCCATCTAGTGCTCACATAACTGTACCAGTAAACTGGATTGCTGACATCTCTTAACTCCCCAGCACCCATTTCCTGTGATGAGAAGTGTCAGCAGTTGTGTGGGGTGTAACGCTGCAATGCTTTTACCACTCATGACACAGCAAAATTTACTGATCTTAGTTATGCACTGCACCTATTGGCAGATCAAGAGGCTGATGTCCAAGAGTAATCTATCCAAGAGCCATCAAGTGGAGCCATAAATATTCTCAATACTCTGCTTTACAGCATTGAGAATATTTTAGAGTATTGTTTCCATTAGCAGTTTCTTACCAAGAAACACATGAGACTTATACAAAGCCTCCTGTATAATTCTGATGGAAATTCTTCTGGTTCAAACTGTGCTCTTCTTTCCAGTGTAAAACAACTGAGAGTGCTGAAATGAGAACATTTCACACTCAGGCATCTCAACCTTGTCAGAACATGTCCTAGAGCTCTGTTCAGAATATTTATTTCATTTACTATTACTGCCCTCCAGTCCTTTATTATAGCCCAAATTACCTCAGAAAGGCTCAAGAAACCATATGAGCTGTTTTACCTTATAGCATATTTTCAAAATTTCAGTCCACATTCTTGCAGCAATTTTTCCTGAAATTGAATCTGTAACACAGATTTATTATATATATATAATATATATTAAATATATACATAATTATATCTAAATATATCTATTTACACATACTACTAAAATAATAATCTTTTTTTCTGAACAAAAACTGTATCACAGGCACTACTGGCATGAAAATGGCAGTGTATAATTTATTAATTTTAAGGACCTTTGTGGTCCTACTCAAGGACCATTTACAAGTCAAAACTTACAGCCAAACACTGAAGAATAATGTATTTTGACACTAGTCAGAAAATATGAAGCTCTGAGTCTTTTCTATCACATTTTAAAGCCTTAAGATATTAATTACTCATCTCATCAGCTGGTGGTACTAAGTCATCAAGATCTATTTTTCTGCTCAGTGCATGGTTGTCCTGCTCTAGGACTGAATTTAGTCATAGCACCTTGCTCCATTATTGCAAACAGAACAAAACAATATTTAAGCTACCACTTATTTGACACGGCCTCCAAAATCTTCTCATCCCATTTACACCTGTGGAAGGATCCCACTGCCACTTGGCTCCAGCAGAATGATTTTCCCTGCAGCTCTGAGGACTTCAGAGCATGGACTTTCTCTCTACAGAACCACAGCAGCACTGAAGGCTCACTGGTTCTCCAAAAAGCCAAACCAGCAGAAAGCAGAATGATGTCTAAGGCCATGGCTTTGAACTCAGAATCTGCAAAGAGACTCTGTAAAAAATCCACAAGTAACAGAGTCAGACATCCACAGCTGATTTCATAGCAAACTATGCAGCACAGGCTTTATTTCCAGCACTTCTTCCAACAGAAAGTGTTTCACTTCCAAGGCACTTGTTGCACCTGTGTCGTTCTCCCACGGCAGCAGCACTGTCTGAGACAGAAGCTTGCAGTACACCTATCTCTGTCACCAGGCTGTGAACGCCTTGTATTGCAATTATGTTCAAATGAAACCACACACAAAGGAAGGCCTACAGAACTGTCTTCTTCCTTTCTTTATCCTCCTCAAAAGTTCACAAGCCACAGGGAATGTTTTTGCAGCACATTAGCTACTCTGCAAACTCAATCTTTTTAAAAAAAAAATCAAACCAACACAACACAAATAAGCTCTCATCTGAAATTCTGCTTGAGGCAAATAACCCATAGCCTTATTTCCAGCACAAGCACCAGCTGCCAAGAGATATGACCCTCATTATTGAGCACCAGGTTTATATTTTTTTTTCTGGCAAATTCAGCTAACAAGTGCATAAGCGGCCTAGTAAAGGAACAACTTATGTACAGCCCAAGACATCTAAGATGTCATTTCAGTGAGTTCTTTAAACTTTGCTAGAGTTAAGCTTACATTTTCATAACCAGGGAACTGAGAGGGATGAAGAAGGTTATGTCAGTGACTGGCGTCTGTTTTATGCAAACATTCTTACTAAAGGCAGGACAGAAATAACAAATAGAACTCAATGCTAGGACATTACTTGCATCTCTCCCTCACTTTCTCCATTCACTAAAAAAAGAAAAAAGCCAGTTAGGTACTTTTGTTAACCTGATTCAACCTGACCTACATTTTTGCAGAGATTAAGAAAATTCTCTTTAGCCTGTCAAATCTCTCAAGGAAAAACACCTATTGAAGGCAGTTAAAATAGTTTTTATGACAAGTTCTGCATTAATATTTCAGTATTTATGAATATCTTGCATCTCCTTATTATGGTGAAATTATCAACCTCTCCCCAGTATGTCTGCACATTTAGTTTGGAGCAAAATTTAAGCCTAAAAAAATTTATCCTGCTTAAGAATTTTTTTTTTAAGGCACCATTACTTATATTTTCCTCACCTTATTGCATTTTTTGTCAAAACAGACATATTTCTTCATCTTCCAAGTGAAGATTTCTTCCTCAACCAAGCCTATGGCTTTCACTTCACAACCATTAAAAGGTTCCTAATCCCTTGCCATTCAGGCAGCTGTAAGCTTTGCAGCTCAGGCACCACTCAGCCTCTTCCCACCCTCCTTGTCCCCAAGGCAAAGGCAATAGGGTGCCAGGGTCCTTCCTCACCTTCCCAGAAGCTGGAGGCAAAGAGCATTTGAGTGCAATTTTTTATGCCCTGCACTCTCTGCTCAATTCCTGAATAATAACAGGATTATTTGTTTGAGAAACAAATATGCTTATCTAGGATTTGGGTAACAGCAACTGCAAGACAGTGAGAAATGCTGGACTAGACAATGAAGGACACAAGATATGCACCCAGATTCAACAGCTGGAAGCAGACTCATAACACCTGGAATACAGCCAAATTTTAGGGAGTAACATTAAAACATTCCTGATATTATAAAATAGCTGAGTACTTTGCCCATTAACATAAGATGGCACAGGTACAGAGATTTCACTGGTTTGAAATAGAGTGGAGAAGCCAGTCAAACATTATTCAAAACAGAAGCTTAGATGAAGTGGTAGTTACTACACAAGTGTCCTTGAGCAGAGTCTCAAAACTTGGATTCTACTGTTTACACAACACAAAAGCCTAGCAAAACAGATGAGGAAAAAAAAAAAAACATTCCAGGAACTCACTCCACATCCCCTAAACTCCTGCCACAAGACAGTAACAGGAAAACCCAACGATTAAACCATTAGAGTGAAAGGAACAGAAGGGAACACTAAACTATAGCTGTTTAGTCCAAAACTTCTGCAAAGAAATCACAAAAGTTTATCCACATAACCATGCTCAGGTATCATTCAGCAAGACACATCAAAGAGGCAGCTCTCTTTCACATATAAGCACTGAAGGAACAAGATTAAAATAATGAAGTATTTTAAAAGCAAACATAAAAAAATACTCTAAACCAGATTTTTTTTGGTAGTTGAAATCACTTTTATTTGTGAGGAACGTCACCCATGCTGCACAGTTTCAAATAGATCTTAACAAGGAAAGCGGAAGTTTGTCCTCCCCGTGTCCTGCAGTGAACAGGACTGGCACAGAAAAAAAACTCACACTTGGGAGGTTTAGCACCAGCATCCAATACAAAAAGCATTTTATTTCAATTTTAGTTCTTTGGTTGTTTTTTTTTTTCCCTTTTCAGTTTGATACCAAAAGAAAAATTGAAAAAAATCAATACTAGCAAAACAGTGAAATTCTAGGGAAAAAAACCCCGAAATCAAATAGCTCAACAGTTGCTGTTAAAACTAGGGAGGTGGTTCTTTCTGAATCGCGCTCTCTTTCTCTCTTCATGCATCTGTCTTGTAGGCGTTCCCTGGATCTCAGCTGCTGGTAAATTTTCTTTTATATTTTGGTATTTCAAATCTTTGCTTTCATCATCACTGTTGACAATTTATTGCTTGTGTGTTTCTTTGGTGTTACTTTTGAGTGATACTTTAGGACACCTGTTGAAGAGCCACATGTTAAAAAAATGCAGTTTAAGTTTCACTGTCTCAATAAATAGACAAGATGTCAAATGAAAAGAATTATAACAGGCAGGATAAGCACAACTGGCTTATCCTGTCCACAATCAAGATCTTCCTAAAATAAAATAACTCATCAGCAGATATTGTTACTATACAGACCAGAGAGCTTCCTGGAAAAAAAGAAATCAATTATAAAGTAAAACTTACTTTGTGACAAATCCAGAGGCAGAGGGAAGAAAGAAGAGAAAAGCAGTATCTTGGTTTGCCTCTACAGCACTCTCAGAACTTATCACAAATATCAAGCCCTACAGAAGGGGATGTGGCCAGAATCCTAGAAGCATACACACTCTGCTTTCACTGGGAAACAGAATTGTCCATATTCCTTACCTGAGTGATGGTAAAGGTGCCTGGGGAGCCGGACATTACTCAGCGCCACTCTGCTCTGTCACTGGAGCAGGATTTTCAGCAGGTGTTTCAGTTGTCTTTGCCTGAGACACAACAAACTCTTATTATAGGCAAAGGCTGACCTCCACACCCTTCCTCTCTTCAGCAGTACAGCCAGCATAATGCAAGTTTTAAAACAATCAAGAAAAATGCATTTCCAGGAAATATTTAATTTTAGTGTATTTCTTGTAATTGAGTATTACACAGCAGATTCTGTCAAGGGAGCACCTGAAGTAGACACTGAATGCGAAAAATCTTTCCTCATTAAAGTAGAATCTGTGTTTGCAAACAGTTTCCTGAAATTATCTGGTTCAAACAGTTCAGGAAATGGATCTAGAGCTTTCAAATCCACCTCTCATGCTACATACAGAGTTAAGGCTTATGGAAGCAGGAAAACACAACTGTTTGCCCTTCAAAAATAATTGTTACAGTCTGACCCCAATTAAGAACTATCCAGAAGCACTCCCTATCCTACTGCCTTTTAAGTTCCTTTTGAGATCAGGTGCTTATTCTCAAAGAGCGTCAGAAGAAGCAGGCAAGGAAATCAGCATGTTAGATTTGGTCATCAGAATTATCCAGCACATGAATACATTTATTAAAAATTCACACAGGGCAGAAGGTCTTGGGCATTCACCCCATTAAAACCTCTGCTACATACAATCATTAAATCGTTTGGGTTGGAAGGGGACCCTGAAGATCACCTCATTCCAACCCTCTGCCATGGACAGGGATGTGACGGTGGTCACAAGGGTTTTGAGGTGAAGAGAGAGGTGAGAATGTTGACTTCATGTTCAGAAGGCTTGATTTATTATTTTATGAATATATATACTACATTATAACTATACTAAAAAGAATAGAAGGAAAAGTTCTCAGAAGGCTAGCTAAGCTAAGAATAGAAAAGAATGAATAACAAAGATCTGTGTCCCAGCAGAGAGCAAGACCCAGCTCTGCCGTGAGTGGTCAGTAAATCCAAACATCCACAGGAGACCAATCACAGATCCACCCGTCGCATTCCACAGCAGCAGATAACCATTGTTTACACTTTGTTGCTGAAACTTCTCAGCTTCAGCAGGAAAAATCCTAACGAAAGGATTTTAATGAAAAGATGTCTGTGACACAGGGACACCTTCCACTATCCCAGGCTGCTCAGAGTTCCATCCAACCTGGCCTTGAACTCTTCCAGGGATTGGGCAGCCACAGCTTACCTGGGCAATCTGTGTCAGTGCCCCACCATCCTCATAAGGGAAAATTTTTTTTCCTCATATCCAATCTAGACCTACTCCCTTTCAGTTTTAACTCATTCCCCCTTGTCCTGACTCGTCCCCCTTGTCCTGTCACTCCAGGCCCTTGCAACTGTCTTGCCTCATCTTTCCCTTCAGGCCCCGCAAGGCCACAATGAGGTCCCCCCAAAGGCTGAGGCAGCCCAACTGCCCCAGGGCTCCCTGGCAGGGAGGTGCTCGTGCCCTGAGCAGCTGCCTGTCCGTACCTCCTTGCCCTCCTGTGGCGGGGCGCTGGCTGGGCGCGGCCGGCGCCGGTAGTTGTAGGGGCGCCGGTAGCCGCGGCGCAGCGGCTGCTGGCTCATGGCACTGGCCTCGTGATGGTTCTCCTTGTTTTCAGCCTCTCCAGTGGCCGGGGCAGGGCGTGGGCGAGGGGGTCCTCTGAGAGGGGCAGAAAGAGGTGGTAAGAACAAAATCAAGAAAGGTTCAACTACAGTAATTTTAGCCCAGCAAAACCTCCCAAAACCAAGTATCATCCTCAACAGTTTTGAGTTCTAGCAAACCATTCCTTCAGGGTTTGCCTGACATATGGTTGGAAAGGAAAGACAAGGAAAGTGGGTGTCTCTTCACTGCTGAAGCTACATCACCATATTCTGCTGTCTATCCTGCAATGAAGATGCAGCTAGCCCCTTTGAATTGCTAGCTAGCAGAAGAAACAAGCCAGTAGTGGCCACACAGGCTGATTGCGCTGAGTTAGCTTTGGCAGGGCTAAATACCAGCCTAGTCCTATTCCTAATTAATGGTGGAGTCCTTGCAATCCTCATCACTTCTACCTGAAAACCACTCCTGGATCTTGGCTCTTTGCCTCATGTTGCCCCTCTTAACCAATTAGGAAAAGCACCTATCACAGGTGAGCTGGACCTGATTAGCACTAAGCTATCAAGTCCATGTTCTTGATGTACACAAGAGCATTTCACCTGATTTCTAGTATATACAATGTTTATAAACTGTCAAAATCCAGCCAAAATCCAGTTCCCATTAGCTAATCCACAGCCACCAAGTCCCAAAAGCCAATTTAGTTTTTCCAAAGGAACACAACAAAAGTGCCAGTGTCACTGGATCGAGTGCCTGTAAACAAAAGCAATATCTGTGAACTCAAACAGAAGCGTTGTGCACTGATAGGCTGTATCATTCCTCTCATAGGAAAATTGCATCAGAAAATAACAAGTTTCCATTAGTCATGGACAAGTTACTCAGCCTGTGATTCAACCCCATGACGTGCAAAAGCCTCACTGGACTTGCTATGGCACTATCTCTGACTGCCCAAAACTAATGAAGACTTGCAGGAATTATATTTATTCAGCTTGAATGCCAGCAAGCATCAGTAGTATCCCATTTCCCACAGTCCTAGATAAAAGAGCCAAATTGAACATGAATATGCATCAACAGAAAAGCCCAAACTAGAGGTGGAAGGCTTGTGGCTTTAGACCCAGATTCCAAAAGGATGAATTCATTGTGCATTGAACAGGCAAGTCATTACAATTAAGAACAATCTTGTTATCCCTATCAAATTCAGCTTGTTGCTGCTCTTGCACTGTTATTCACCTCCTACTTTTTGTTTTTGAACAAATATGCACATGAAAAAATGGGGATTACATAATTTTTACAGTTCATCTCTAAATTCTGTATTGGAATTTGACTTCGTAAGCTACTTGATAAACAAGGACAATATGATGAGGGGCAACTGAGTGAATGGCAGACAAAGCAGCCCCTTGAGGACCTTTAAAGACAATTTGTCCAAACCCCTTCAACTAGATCAGGTGGCTCAGAGTACTCTCCAACCTGACCTTGGTAAGGGGCTTCTACCACCTCTCTGGGCAACATTTTCAGTAGAGCACTATTTCACTGTTCTACCACACTCATAGTAAAAAAGTCTTCCTTCCATTTTTACTAAATCTCTTAGTTTAAAACCATTACCCTTCATGCTAACAAACACAACAGGCCCTCTTAAGAAGTTAATCTCCATCTTTCTTATAAGCCCCATTCAAGTACTGGGCAATCAGCTCCTTCAGCCTGCTGGCCATGCTGCTCCTGCTGCACCCCAGGATATGGGTGGCTTTCTGGGCTGCAACTCCACATTTACCAGCTTACACACACAAGTTTTCACCCACCAGCACCCCCAGCAGGGTCCCAGATAAAGTATAAGTTATTACTTATCCAGAAAAGTATGAGTGTTCATCTGGGAGGACATGGACACTGCAGCTGACTTCAATATGCTGCTCAGTTGTGAGAAGTAATGGGATGCTAAGAATTCTTTGCCCTTTCTAGGCCATTATGATTCTGAACATACAAGCACATGAAACAAATTTCTCCAAGTAATTAAAATGCTTCTCACTGTGCCTACCATTTGCATAAGTGCTCCCCCACTTGGAAGCCTGTACAGAGCACAAAAGCGACTGAGCAGAGGAACTGTACACACCTGCGATAGCGGGGACGGTAGGTAGGATTCCTGTGCACTTGCTGAAGTTGTCCTCCTTCTGTGACCCCATCCTTGATTTCTCCCTCAGCACCCTGCTACCCAAAGAAAACAAGTGTTGTATTTGACAGGCAGTATAGTAACCATAACACTGAATGCAAGCTCAAAACAAATATATCAGTACAGAAATCCCAGCATATTGGGTAAAAAGAAGCAGCAGATTCTCAAAAGGCTTAAATTCAGGCAAACTTAAGATGAGGACAAAACAAGAGCCACCAATACTGCTCCTCAGACTAAGAAGCTGTTCTTAGAAACACTCTGTCTGAACATATTAACTGCATTTCACAACATGAAATGCACTGTAAGGGGTACATGTTATGGCAAGGCAGCTACTGATCAGGACAATTCTTTATTTGAAAAGCTAACAAAGACATAACACAGAAATTTGCCACAGACCACTTCACATTCTACACAAAGCCCCATTCCACAGGGAACCCCCCACAACAATACCAAGAGGTTTTAAGATAGAGTGTTTGATGTGATGTAATACAGTTTATCTTTCTACACAGTCCTTTCAATCTTTCAGAGATACAGTGGTTATCTTTCCCCTTTAGTTGCTAATTGATAAAGCTGCACGTTGGTTTGGGTGTTTTTTCTGGTTTGATTTTTGTTTGTGATTTGTGTTTTAAATGCCAGCCATCAGTAATGTCTGTTTTAGAAAATGTTATATGAGTTAGAGTTTCTCATGTATTATTCTTTCCCTCAAAAGAAGGAATTTAACAAGATACCTAGAAACAGAAGTGCATCTTCTGCATCTGATCCAGCAGGAAGCAAAAGCTGTGGCGTCCTAACAGCCCTTAGTAGTCTACCTTAAGTTTGACAGGTATCCTTCCCATTTTGCACAGCCATTTTGCACAACCACCATGACCATACACAATTAAAAACTCTGCAATCATCTGTGATGTTCTCTCATGTATAAAAATGATCAGAATAACTAAATATCCAAAGGAATTAGGATAGATAGTAGGAACAGTTAGTATCTGACAGCAGTTGAGGTATAATTGAGAGACTCAGAACTCAAAAAAAAAACACTTCTCAGTTTACAACAGCTTTATACTGCTTATCCACTTTGCAATACCAAACTGTTCTGGTTTTGTTGAGATGCCTTGTACACCATAACTTGAAAGTTTATTAGACCTATGTTGCATGATCAGAAGTGCCTCAGACAGTCAAGTGAGAAACAGCCCTGCCAGTACTGTGTGTGGCAGCAGCAATGCAGGGAAAGGGGACTCACACTCCGAGGTGGGCCCCGGCGCCGGCCAAAGTAGCCCCGTCGGTAGCGGCGCCGGTCTGCAGCGTAGCGGCTGCCTTCCACAGGGACTCCATCTGGACCAGTGACATTGGCTGCCTCTGCACCCTGTAAGGGCAAAGGAAAGGTAGCCAGGGTGGTGTGAGAAAAGAACAACCAGCTACAGGGAGAAGATGAAACAGGAAAGAGGCTTATTTGCATAAGGAATCACTGTAACTTGGAACTTTCTCCTGCACAAGGCAAAAGGAGGTTTGTTATTCCCAACCCCTTTAACAAGAGAGTTATCATGAGTTAAGAGACTGAAATCCTATCCAACAGCCTGAGTTTAGAGGAGGAAGCAAGAAGGAACTGACAGTCAAAAATAAACCTCAAAAAATGTTCAGGAAAGTAGAAGCATAAGGAAATTGAAAGTTCTTACAGTTATTAAGCTATCAGACTCGAAGACAAATTGTTCAGGGCAATGTAGGCCTCAGTTCATAATTACTGGGCAGGCTGTAGGCTTCCCATGTTCTCTCAAGGAACAACTGCAGATCCCAGAAGCACTAGGATGCAGTTTCCTAGTAGTTTGGATACATATCTAGAAATATGCCTTAATGACACCTTTAAAGAACAGATTTCCCCCAGAAAAGCTATATGAATGCCACCAACCCAGTGGTTAACACATCAGACAGAGACAAAGACACAGCTAAAGTTGTGTGATATTATCTCTGTAGGACCACACCCTGCGGCTCCATGATCTCTCACCTTCTCTCCCTCAACCACATCAAATTCTACAGTCTCTCCATCACCAACGCTGCGCAGGTACTTCCGTGGATTGTTTTTCTTTATCGCCGTCTTGGAAGGAAAATGCATAAAAATATATTATTTTATGTTACTTATCTTACACATTCTTAGCCCCACAGATGAGGGAAGGGCAGCATTTCTCTGCTACAATTCCAACTCTGCACACCAGAGCAGTCACTGCACTAAGGTATTTCAAATAGATTGATGTCTCTTATTTCACAGGCCCACCAATACTCAGTTCAAGGTCTCCTCTTCTCTCACTATCTATAAGTTCATAAATCCCCTGCTGCTCCAGGATCTGCTCTGTCCAGCACACTGGATATGGAAATTACTGCAAATCTCTGTGTGAACAGAGTTCATACTCGGTGCCAAGGCAGCACTAGCAGCAAGTGTGATCCCTGCCTTCAGTCATTAGGAGTGCAGTAGACCATCTAAAGAGAACTCAAGACCCAGAGCATTTCTGTAGAAGCATTAACCATATGGTATCATGGCAAGTCATAGCAACTAGAAAAGAATTACTATAACTCTGGTGCAACAAATTAGCATTTAATCTAAGCACTGTAAATGAGACCACAAATATTAGGTGAGTCTGTAATAACACAGAATAGTACCAGAACAGACAGATGGAATCTTAGCCATCTCTGCAAAGAAACCCCAAAGTAGTACAATAATAGCTATTAATGATGATACTCTTATTGTTACATAAAAATAACAACATGGGTTTGGATCAAAGCCAGTTATACACCTCCTCAGACTCACAGGAAACACTCCAAACTCCTGAAGCAATTTTCAGTCTACAAATACCTTGCTTGTACTCTGTGGAGTACTTCTAGGACTCCACAAAAGGCTTTTATCAAGACAAGCCTATGGTCTGTTCATTAGGCAAGGCTTTGCAAACTGGAAGATGCCAGGGAGAAAAGACCAAGACATGCATTGTACAAGCTAATCCAGTCGCTATTTTCTCACTGAAAGATTATTATCTTGCACTAGATTATTAAAGACCAATTCACATTGCTGATGTGGGAACCTTTAGTTAGCATGAAGGAGGGAGGTGCAGAGCCAGCAAAGAGAAACACACATGGAAACACAGGGCATAAACCTGGCTTAAAAAATTGGATGTGGGGCAGAAACAGGAGAGCCAGTTGTCCTGTCTGTCTGCAGGATGACCATCAGTGGAGCTGTTACCTCTGCATAGCAACAATATTTAGTCAACAGCCCCAAAATATTTCCAACTGAAGGAAAAATTTATTCAGTTTAAAGCTCATCTTGACTACTCTAGGAAACCTGCTTTCCTTGCTGCTCAATACAGTCTCCTTTGTGTTTCAGGCCACAGACCAGCATGTCCTTCTAGCCATACCTTTCCCTATATCCTGAAGCATCCCTGAACAGCCTAAGGAAGGATGCAAGAGTGTACATACTATAATCGTCAAAGCAAAAGCATTCCAAGAGGTTTGGGGTTTTTTAATACAGAAACAGAATGACCTGTTCAAATCAATTCGTTTGGGAATTACTTTAGCAAGCAGAGACTCCACAAGTACCTCAAACAACTTTGTTTGCTTTCTGCAAACATTTTCTTTAGTATAACTGTCCCACTTCTAAAAATCAGATCAAAGTGTTTGCTTTGCCATAAATTTTATATACTAGTACTAAAAACCTTAATCTGCAAAGTTATTGATTTAGTACTATTTGTACTGAAACAAGTACTATTTGACTAAAACTTCTAAACTTGTGCTTTGCATGTCACAGAGATGTCAATAAGCTGTATTTCAAACTCCTTCCCCTTCCCTGTAAGTGCAGAAGAAGGACTAAAAAATTTCTTTTCAGCAGAGATAGATGAAGCTCCTCAAATACCCTTCAAAAAGCATAATGAAAGATAAAAGCAACAGTATCCCACATGTTCTGTTCCCAGCTTTATGGGCAGAAACTTCAAGAATCCAGATCTGCAACTGCCAGCAGAAGGTAGAGGCTGCAGTAGGCTGGAGCTTGTTTTATAAAGGCAATCAGGACAACTTTAAGTAAATCCTAGAAATCCAAGCAGAAACTCTAAAGCTTTACTACTTCAGCTGCAGATAAACATCACTGAAATAAGCCTCTAACAAGCCTAAGCTCTAAGCTTGATGAAAAGACTTTTACTCGGTGTATCCAGAGGGAAGAGAGCACTATTCTCCCTGTTACTGTTTACCAGCATGCTGCAGGCTCCAGCTTCTCTGATTCAGAAGACAGATGTTTCATATTAACAGACAACACTCAACAACAAAGCCTTTCCTTTCCCAGGGGGAACACTGATGAACAGGCAACCAGAAGAGCCTCCAGAGCTAGTTCAGGTTCTTGTTTGAAAGAGTTCTTTCCATATGCTCATACCACCACATCATCAGCACATCCAGCCTTGTCCCAGTAACAGCCAAAATTTGTTACACTGAGTCCTGGTGCAGGTACTTCAGGCTGTGCATGATCAACATAATCCAGTGAAGTGAAGAGAAAGATTAACTCCTCCTCACAGCTCATTGATTTCAACTCTACCTCATTAAATGTAACTGCTCTAGCTGCTGACATGTTTCCTGTTGTTAAATTGTGAGACACACTGCAGCCCATGAGGCAGATGGATCCCTTCTGCTCACAGCACCTGTAGCTGACTGACACAGTGCCCTGGGCAGCACCTTGCACCAACCAACCAGACAGGGATGCAAAGCAAAGAGCTGTGCCAAAAACACTGCCTGGGGCCCCTGCAACACAAAGGGTTAACTCAAAGCAAGCCATGCATGCCCTAAAAAGAAAAGCATTTTAATCTGTACTAGTTATAAATAGCATCCAATAGCCAGACACCAAGCACTAACCCCCATTCCAATCATGAGGTCGGCCGTTCCATGCAGGGGAGGCAGGGAGAAGCTGTATCTATTCAACTAGGTCAGCCTTATTCTGAAGGGATTAGGAGTGTAATCCAGCCCCTCCCAGGCACGAGGGCACTGTCAGCACAGAGGGAGCTTGAAGCAGGATGTTTGCTCACACATGGATTGGCCTCCCTCCTCAGATAGCCTCACCAGGAGCTCTGGCTGTCCCAGGCTCTGGGAGCAAGCACATCCAGGTGCAGGATAAGGAACATCTGACTGCTGCCAAGCCAGAGCAGCACTAGAAGCCTCTACTCTGCCATGCACAGCCTGCCAAGAGGGTTAATCTGATGCAGGCCTGCACATGATGTGGTATTTCTGAAACAAAGCCAGTTTTGCTCACACCAAAAGGACTTCAGCCACAGGAGAGGGGAAGTGCCCACCCCTCTCCACACACACTCACCAGCTTACATTTAGGGGAACAATCTCCTCTACAGGTGAAGGAGACAAAACAGCACAGATAACACTACCTTTCTGTTTGGGTCTCAGCTGGCAGCCCTCCCAAGCAGAATAACACTGATCCACATTATCTGTCATCAGCACAACAGCCATTTCCCAGGATATTGTCTCACAGGTATCAAGGAAACCTCATTTGTCTTTAAGGGAGCACTGCCCATCCAGAACACGTTTCTCTTCCAGAACTGTTCCCACCCTCCTCTGGACACAATCCCATGAGACCACAGATGTGTCAGCATGCCCACAGCACAGGCTGCTAAGGAAGGAAAATGACCATCAAAAATCTGTATATGCACTGACAGCTCTTGCTCTCAAGCCCACCAGCTGAACCAAGAACATGTACTGTGGACACTTCCCAACATCATTTTCTCTCATAACAGGCACTAGATTTATCCCCTTCCAGCTCCAGCCAGGTTCAGATAATGGGTGTACACCCTATGACCCAGAGAAACAGTTACCACTGTTACCACAGTTACCACTATTTAGTCATCAAGACACAAGAACTAAACTAACTCTCAGTGTTGACTCACCAGCTAAGGATATATGCACATATCCTCACTCTCAGTGACCAGCTCTGGGAAGAAACTTCCTGGTTACATTTGATAGAAATGCTGTCACACCACAGAGAAAGCTCATGCTCTCAAAGATCACATGAGCCTGCAGACATTTTATATGGGACAAACTCTAGGGGCAAGACTGCACTTTCTGGTGAATGATGCAAAACCAGATCTAAGCCAACTAATCATTTGACTTCAGCGTGGAGACAGCATCCTCTGTCTTGCCATTATGTGCCTGCAACCTGAGAGTCACAGTATAAACTTAGAACAGCCTCCTGACAGCTTAAGGAAAGTTAACCAATAACAAGCCACTGGGCAAGCTCTCTCTGCTTGGGCATATTTGGCACACAGCCTTCCTCCTCTTCTGCCTAAGAGCAGCTGCCTTGTGCAGAAACAGCTGATGGCAACCCAGGCTGGTCAAGAGCCAGACTAGATCACTTTCTCTCCAATACCAGAGAGGGCAGACAGAACAGACCTGCAAGTGAAGAGAGTAGGAAGAAACAAAAGGCACAAGGAGCATGAGGAAACAGGGGAAAGACAGACAACAGCAGCAAGGTATTCACAGAGGAATCATCTCACCAAGAAGAGACAACCAAACAAAAACCACAGCAAAAAAACACCTTTAGTGTTCAAATTAGAGCAGACAGAAAGGGTTAAGAAGGGTTAAAATACCTAGCCCTTCATAGAGAAGGAAAACAACCTAACATTTCTCCCTGAAAACTTCAACATACACATCCACTCAAGTTATCTGCAGAAAATATTCTAAGGAGAAGCCAGGACAAGGTTGTGGAGCTGTTGCAGGAAGCTGCATTAGAAAGCTACCATAGCACACATGTCTAAGCACAGCTCCTGCTGTCTTACCTGATGAACAAACACATCTTCTTTGGTATCGTTTCTGTGAAAAGAAAGTGAGAAGTCATAAGAGTTTAGACTTAAGAGACTTTAATAGAAATTCCTGGCTTTTCAAGTGAAACCCTCCTTCTCCTAGCCTGTAGCACATGCCCTGAATTCCATACATTCTGTCTAAGTCTATGCTACAAAACCCTGCTCTGAACTTCTATGGTCATTTGCTTGAGAACAGAAAGGGTTCCCAGGCCTTCAAAAGGGTGAGAAGATGGGGGAGGTTCTCTGTAATCTTCTGGTAAATATTCCGTGTTTTCTTTTATGCAGGGCAGAGCTGATGACTGGACTGCTTGTTTTTCACTACTCTAACTCCCCAAAAACACTTTTAGAGGGACTGCAACCTGAGCTGTTACCCCAGAGGTCAAACAAGACTATCAACAGGACTGGCCACAGCTGTTAACAGAGATCTCCTTTCAGTGAAATTCAAAGCAAAGAGGCACAAGAGGTGTCAGGAGAGTCCACAGGAGGAGGACTCAGATATGAACGTGAGGTTTTCTGGATTAGGCCAGACACTTCAGGCTTCCACATACAAAACACAGAGAGATAAGTCTGAGACCTTGAATCTGTGTTCCCATACAACAAAAAAGAGCCTAAGCCCTGCCATCTGTTCACTCAATTTCTTCTCAACAAACACAACAGGTGGGTCAAAGAGTTTGTGAAGATAATGCGTAATCCCAAATTTGTTGTCCTGAATTGAAACAATAGAAGATTTCACATTAGGAAGAAAGTTAACAAGTTAATACACCACAACCAGGTGAAGGCTCTTAGATCAACTGCTATTACAGATTTTAAGAGGACTTCCTAATTAAAACTCTTCTTCTGAGCTTATGTAACACTGGATAATAACCTCCAGAGACTGAGATTAATACCACACCACGACTGGCTTCAGATCCACAAACATGGGGTCTTCTACCCCTTTCTGCACTGTCCACCTCACCCAAATCTGCCTGATGTGTAACAACTCAAGTGAAATAACTTGTCAGGTATGTTTTTTGGAAGACAAGTGTTCAGCATGCAGCAGTTTCATTCCTCAAAAAAGCACACAAAACATTTAAGCCTCTCAACCACAAAGATATTTCAGCCTTAAAAGCCAGAGTTTCCTCCAGTAAACTGAAAGCATGGGTCCTCTGCACCTAAGGTTACAAATGTCCATCTAGAGATGACCAATCTCACCTACAGATGTTTGGATTCTCAATGGTATTCAGAGATTTGTTTGTGCCTAGAGAATAGGGAAAAACCAAAAGATACAAAGAGAAAATTCGTATGAAATTCAGGCCTGGCATACTTTCAGTGAGATACTATCAGGGAATCTCAATGAGTACCCACTGGAGCTATTCTGACCAAGCAGTTAACACTTTAAGTTTACCCAAAAGTATTTCCCCTCATCCTCCTACCTTTCTCAGGCCTTTGAAAAAAGTCAGGCAGCCACTAAAGAGTATGTAGCTCATTAAGAGTGTAGCAGAAGTAAACATGAGAAACAGGTAACAGACCAAATTTGTAGAGTTTGACCCTTTCTGTTTTCTCCCCATGCACATAACCTTTTATTGGAGGCTGAGGTGCTTAAGAAAGTTTACTGAGTGCCTGGCCAAAGCTGACTATCAACTGCATGAGCTTGTAGTCAGGTCCTGAGGTCTCTGTTGCAATCAGTAACACGTGGCCTATCTTGTGTACTACGAGTCTTAGTACAGCATAAATACAACTATCAGAATTTAAACATACCTGTTGATAAAGCCATATCCATTTCTGACATTGAACCACTTGACTGTGCCAAGAACTTTGGTGGCTGGAAAGAAAATTAAAGAAGTTAATCTAAAATATAAGGAAGTAAATAACATTACATAAATACTTCTATAACTGCATATGAAGTTGCAACAGCTTATTCTGTTCCCTTAACACTCAAAGTGTGCCTTCATCTCCCAGTTCAGCTTATTCTAATGCAGTAACAAGACAGTACTTTAACACACTATTCTTCAGTCAAGGGTTTACCACACACCACAAAACCTAGCCCTATTTTCAGAATAGATGCTGAATTCTATTATTCCCTATCCCAGAAATGGGCAGTAAAGCTGAAAATCCCACTTGCAGTTCATCAGTTCCCTTCAGGTTAGTAGCTAGACATGAAATACACCTGAAGGAAACTATCTACAATTCCTCTCTTTTACTTACAGTTACCTTTCTTTCTTCCTTGAAAACCAGAACTGCCCAAAGAAGCAGTATCAAGTACTGTGCAACCCTCTCTAGTGGAAAGGCAGCACATCCTCATTCTGGAAAAGCTCCTTCTTGCATTGTCAGCATCATACTAACCAAGTAAGACCCCACAAGACTTGCTTTTAGGTTTTTTCTTCTTTTTTTAGTACTCCTACTGATAAGATGATCTGTGATTGTGATGCCTTAAGTTTGAGCTTTCATATTTTTCAGACTCCGTATGGTCTTAGTAACTCTGAACTTCATATGAAGTGTTAGCAAGCTCTCTTCACAGCTGAATTAGACAAAACAATCCTTTTCCAGCCTGAGAACCAAGCTTCAGGCTACAGCTTCAGGCCCAAAAGTACAAACAACAGCAAATTGATGAGAGCAATGTGAGAGGATGGGACTTCATAACCTGAAGCTGAAATTGGACAATTAATCCCAATATGTAAATAGACCAAAATTTATTAAAGTGTGAAAACTCATGACTGGTCATACACCTTGGGCAGAGCCACACAGGGTTCCTGTACTGCCCAAGGTGCATCCCTTGAAGGCCTTTTAATAAATACCTGCTTTATTCCTTTAAAACTGTTTAGCCTCTGCTCCAGGTTGCCTCTCTAGGCATCAACTGTGTAGTTTAGTTACAAAGTGACCAACTTCATGTTCTCTGACTTTCAGTATCAAGGCAAGCTCCTGTCTCCGCAGTAAAACAGCATTTACTTAGAAGCCACACTACAGTGTCTTACAGGAGCTGGCAAAACCTGTTTCTCCAACTTGTAGGCATGTGTAGGAGGAACTCGACAGTGATGGAGGCAGTTCAACCTCTCCTTACCTCACAGCAAATGGATGGACACCACCAACTTGTACTTTTCAAACTCCTGGTTAAAGGAGAGCTCTAGCCTCTATAATTGAAGAGCTGTTACTTGTTAACACAGCTCAATTACAGCTACTTAAGCAACCCGTGTACTTACTTGAAAAGGGTCCAGTCACCTACAGACAACTGCTTTCTAAAAACCTCACATACATGTTTTGGGGGTGCCAGGAACTCAAGAGGCAATAAAGGAAAACAGAAAAGAGAATCTCCAGTTTAGAAGTCCACACCACTCTGCTAGAGGCAAGAACACACTGTAAATTGTTACCTCCATCTACTCTACACCTGTATTCTTTCCAAATATTCACAAAGAGATGACGGAGCCAGCCAGACCTCTGGGCTCACGGCACCTCAAGTAAGAGTGTCTGACAACAGCAGTGCATTGTAGCACTGCTGCTGTTATTACTGCCAATAACAGGCCCTTTCCCATTGCCCTTAGAGAAGTGAAGTTTTTTGTCTTCTTTAATATACTTTTTAGAAGAAAATGTTCTTATTCAGAAGCAGTGAAGTCTTAACATGACTGAGATACCACCTAGCAAAAAAGAGTCTGCCTAGTGCAACATGCATTCCCAAGAATTCTTGTTTACTGGAACAGAAAAACATTCCTTCAGTGCCAAACTGGTTCAGTAAACAGTGTTCAGCACCAGTATTTATAGCTGTGCTTTTAGGTTTAGTTTCATAGGGACATCACCACATACAGACACCTCCTGCTACCACAATGGCATTGGCTACAAGAGCTCCCTGCACTCACACAAATCAACAGGAGGGGACAGGGGAACACAGAAATAGTGCCAACAGTACCTGCAGGTTTCGGCCTGCTTTGAGAAACAATGTCAGTACCACTGCTTCCCTCAACATCATCCCTTCCTCCTCTGCAAAACAGCTCTGGAATCTGTCAGCCTACTTGAACCAGATTAGGAAGAAGCCTAGGAAGCATGACAAAAACCCTCAGAGGGGTCAAGAGGCTGGGGAAGGAGAGGCTGTCAAAACTCACTCTGTGGCCAGCTAGCTGCTGCTAAGTGGAGGAGTATGCACACAGTTTAAAAACAACATTGTTCCATGGGGGAGACTCCAATATATTCCCCCTAAAGCAGTGTGCTTGCAAAATTAGACATCTACAGTCTCCCCTAAGTATCACTGTGGGCCAAAAAAAACTTCAGACAAAAGCATGACACTGAACATCCATGGCACAGTCACTGGTAAGCCTGAGCAGGGAAGTCTGGCAAGGAGGAGGACAAGCCCAGAGGAGAACACAGTAACCAGCTGAACTGATGAGTCACAGAAGGCAGTCGGTGTGCTGACGTACATCCCACCAGCAAGTGGAAGCCCACATACTTGTACAAGATGCTGTCCTCTGACACTATCAGAGGAAACAATCACCAGCCACTCCTACCCATGACAAAATAGCCTTTTAACAAGGAGAGCCAAAGCTTCCTGTGACCAGGCAAAAAGAGAAAGTTGAGTAACCTTTACCCATATTCCTAGAAGCCAGACATCTAGATGCCTCAAGCAAGCATAAGATTTTGCTTCTAATGGGAACTTTGTAAAAGAAGGCTTAAGGGAACATAACTACACAGGTGACCATTAACAGGGACATCTGAGGTGGACTTTAAGTCAATTTTCAATTAGCATTTACAGTGATCCTTTTCCTCATCATTCCTAATAAAAAGCTTGCCTAGCAATAAGGGCATTTTCCAAAACCATCACCACGGTGGTTTTCATTTTCCTGCTCGTTCAGGAAAGGTACTTCTACCTTCACTTCCCCCGACCCCTTCTCTCCAAGCAATAGGAATAGGTGAACAAGGTAAAAGCATTACCAGGAATGAAATAAGCCACATTAAGGCAAGAAGCAGCCAGATATACCAGCAGATATGGATGCACTGATTCCTGTGTACTAATTACTGACAAATGAGGTAACGGAGAAAAAAAAAATGAATCACACAAGCTGTGCCTCCAAGCTCTGCTTTGCTAGAATTGTTTCTAACTCCTCTCCAGAGAAATCCTTTAGCTGGATTCTCTTTCTTGCAGCAAAACCTCAGTTCTCCCCTTCAGAAGAGAAGGTCCTGTGTATCCTTAAGGAAATCTGAGACCCTACACTGTAAGTCAGCTTCAACTTTGCCTTTACCAAACCCTCAGAAGTTACACAGTTACAAACAGTACACCCCTATCGGCAGCAGCCTGCAGATTTGAAGTCCTGTCCTTTTCAACAGGTTGATCCTATTTAATCGCAATGAAAACGAGCCACACTTGCTACGCACTGGGCTTGAGCAGAGAGATGGCAACATGACATGTCGTTTGCCTTCTTACTGATAGTAAAGTAGAAACCAAACCCCGCCCCTCCAAAAGAATCCTCAAAACAAACAAACCCCACTAAACCTGGAGGCATTACTAAAGCAAGATTCTTTATGGATAGAAAAGTTGTTCCAGGACTTTAACATTAAGGAGAGGCACACAGGGTTTCGAGCAGCCCTTCCCGGGGGGCCGCCGCCGGCAGGTGCCGGGACGGGCTGAGCCGGCCGTGCCGCGCTCGCTGTCCCGCACGCTCCGGGCCGATGAGGCACACCCGGGCTCCCGCCCAGCTCCCGAGCGCGTCACGGCCGGCGCCGCGCGGCTCCCCCGGCCCGCGGGGAGGAGGCGGCCCGGCCTGACTCACGGCGTGGGGCAGCGCGCCGGGCCGGGCTGCGGGCGGCGGCCGCCGGCGGACCCCGCGCCCCGCTGCAGGTGCGCCGCCAAGTTGCGAGCAGGGCCCGGTACTCACCCAGCACTTTCTTCGCCGACGCGGCCGCCGCGGTTGTGGCTGCGGCGGCGGCGCCGGGGGCCGCCTCAGCAACAGCCGCACTCGGCGCGGCGGCGCTGGCGGGGCTCTTGGGAGCGGCGTCCGGGACGGCGGGCGCGGGCGGCGCGGCAGCCGCGGCCGGGACGGGCGGCGCGGCGGGCGCGGGGCTGGCGGCGCTGGTCTCCGGCGCCTCGCTCATGGTGCCGGGCGGAGGTGTTGGGTGCTCGGCCGCGCTCGGTCTTACTGCCCCCAAAATGGCCCCGCCGAAGTTTTAACACAGTCAGCGGGGGCCGGAGCGGCACGCGCGCTGCCTCATTAGCATTTAAAGGGGCCGCGCCGGCAGCCAGCGGGCGGCGTCGGGTGCGCGTCTTGTGGCGGCACGGCACGGCACGGCACGGCACGGCACGAGGAGAGAATCTACAATATACAACTCATCGCCTGCAATCTACAACTTCTTCGTGAGGGGAAGTGGAGGGGCAGGCTGTGATCTCCGCTCTCTGGTGACCAGGGACAGGACCCAGGAATGGCTGGGGAGGGTCAGGGTGGATATCAGGGAAAGGTTCTTCCCCAGAGCGTGCTGGGGCACTGAACAGGCTCCCCAGCGATGGTCACGGCGCCAAGGCTGCCACAGCTCCAGGAGCGTTTGGACAGCGCTCTCAGGGATGCACAGGGTGGGACTTTTGGTCTCGAGCAGCGCCGGGAGCTGGACTCGGTGATCCTTGTGGGTCGCTTCCAGCGCAGGGCGTATTCCGTGATTCGGGGACATGGCATTGCACGGCGTGGGTGGGCGCTCTCCGGCTGCTTGTCCGTGCCTGCCCGTGGCCACACGCGCACAGGTGTGTGTGTGTCCGTGTGCGCGGTCCCTGAGGCCGCCCCGCTGGGGGCGCTGCGCGGGCGCGGCGCTGGAGGGAGATAGCGCGGGTTTGGGGCGCGGGCGCTCCGTGCGAGGTAGGAGCGCTCTGCTGAGGGGCTGCGGGGTGTCGCTGAGGGCTGCGGGGTGTCGCTGAGCAGCTGCGGGGCTCGCTGAGCAGCTGCGGGGCTCGCTGAGGGCTGCGGGGCTCGCTGAGGGCTGCGGGGTGTCGCTGAGCAGCTGCGGGGTGTCGCTGAGGGCTGCGGTGTGTCGCTGAGGGCTGCGGGGTGTCGCTGCGGGGCTCGCTGAGGGCTGCGGGGTGTCGCTGAGCAGCTGCGGGGTGTCGCTGCGGGGCTCGCTGAGGGCTGCGGGGTGTCGCTGAGGGCTGCGGGGTGTCGCTGCGGGGCTCGCTGAGGGCTGCGGGGTGTGTGCATTGGCGCGGCCACCCCTGTTTCTTCCCACTTTTCTCCCGTCGGCACTTTCATTCCCGCGGGTGTCCTCCAGTTCCCACCCTCCCAGGGCGTTTCGTTTTCACCGCTGCTGTCCCGCCGCTGCCTCATTTCGCTGCCGCTGCCCGTATCTCTCTCTCTCGGTTTCTTGCCTGTGTCTTCTTCCTTTTCCCTGTCCTTCTCCCAGTGTTTGTACAGCCTCCACGAGTGTAGCTTTGGTGATGTTTCTTCTCTCTTTTGCAGTTTGCACTCACCAGCACCCCACCTTTATTCCACATTCTCCCCATTTAGTCCATCACTTTTCCCCAGATGGATGCCTGAACTGGAGCATCGGGGACGTGGCCTTCTCCATTTACTCCACAGGCAAGGAAATAACGTGTTTCTGTACACACAAAGCTTTTCATTACTTCTCTGTATACCTGAACACTCAAGGGCACGGTCCTGTTTGTTTTTTCCTTTTTCTGCCCTCCTGATCTCCACTTCTGAATAATTCCTTCACAGTTCTTGCAGCTAAAGAGAAGATCTTTGGAGAGCATCCTTTGCTGAACATGCCTGAGACAGCAAAGCCAGCTGCTATTACACTTCTCACTGCATCCCTCTGTACGCATAAGAGACAAAAAATATTTTTTATCCCAATGCTGTGATCATTACATTACTTGAAGAATATGTCACTCTATTTCCTTTTTCATTTTTCAGGATGAAAATTTCTAAGAAGGTGTTCATTGGAGTCAATTTCAAGAGGATAGTTTAATTATGTTATGGAAAATGTGTAATCAAGACACTGATGTGCACTTGACACATCAAATTTATTTTCAGTGAAGTTGTTAGTTGATTTTTTCTTCCTCAAGTTAATTTTAGAGTTTACTGAAAAACCCATTCAACAAAAACAACCTACAGTATACAAGCTGTGAAATATACTGTGACAGAAAATTGGCAATGTTTTCCCCTGTGTTTGTTATTTTAATATTGAAAAAAAATAGGGTAATCTTATTTTTCATTTTTTAGCTTCCAATTTATAATACATTTCCTCTGCTTCAGTATTCAAAGTCGTTTCAAGAATTATATTGGAAGCAATCAATCCACCAATTTAGGTAACAAAAACTTTTGCATGGGCTAAGTAATTTCTGCCTCTCTACATTCTCTGAGTATTTCCCATCAACTTGTTGTAAATTACTGTTTCATAGAACTTAGAGCAATACAGAATCACAGATTGGTCAAGATTGGTTTGTCCTTCATGTGTCTGGAAATCCAGGATTAGTTGCTCCCCATGGATCTAGGTGAGGCTGACTTCCTTCCTAAGTAAACTGGAAGCTCAGACCCCTCAAGTGTAGGGATAATTACATATTTCTTAATTAGATGATCACAATGAGCTGGTTTGCCTCCTCACTTGGTGTGTAATTATTCAACACATCATGTAGCCCTCGGACTGGATGCACAATTATTCATTCCCTTCTTTCTCCAGAATCCTGTGGGGATTAAACCAACCCCAGTGAATTTGGAGTGCTGAGAACTGGCAAAAGCATCCCATAAGATTTCTGGATCCTGTAGGTACAGTTTATTTGGTGATTTATGGATATGAATAACTTTTTTCTATTTATAAGATGTCTCTTCAGGAGCCTCAGGCTCAGCTGAGAAATCTGAGGAGAAAAACAGGATTATGAAGGTTTTACATGGTGGGGGATATGCAAGGTGCCTGCAGGTCTGGAGCAGGACACACTGATCCCATAAGGCAATGGAAAGACAGATTGAACTACCAGATTCTACAATTACAAAATGTAATGCTGATCAAAACATAAACGTTTTGCAGATACAAATCAATTTCTGTAATTGTATTTCTTGGGGGAAACAAACTAACTAAAAAAAACCTCTTCCAATAAAGAAGAAAGGTTCTGTTTCAACAATTGCAAAAACTGACATTTAGCACAGCATTTCCAAATAATTTCATGTACCGAATTTTTTTTCAAATGCTGAATTCTTTTTCTTTACAGTGTAGTGTATAACACATATTAATTTTATATTGTCAAGAGCTGCTTCTCAAAGAACATCTTAAATATTGGAATGGAGGCAGTTTTACAAAATCTACTGAACTGTTTAAAGGTTGGGGTTTTTTTGAAGACTTTCATTAAGGGGGAAAACCCCAAACCTGACACTGACTTTATTGGGAATTATTGTGAATTCTTTAATCTAAAAAGAATCAAAATGGTTTCTAGATTAAGTATCTGCAGGGTCCAGCAGTCAAATGCAAAATGCTGCTCCACCAAGCTGAATGCTTCAGAGTAAGACATAAGGCGTAGGTAAAGGATAAAAACCATTTCCCATGAAAGCCGTGGGAGGTGATGTGGGACAAGGTAACAAAGTTACTGGCAGAGGAGCTGACAGTTACTGTCACTGTTCCTTGATTTCCGTGGTGTTCTGCAAGCACCTCCCAGCCCTCTCTGAGAAATACTAAGGCGAGCCTGGGAAATAAAACTTCCAGTGGACAATTTGTGAGAGAAGTCTGTGAAATGAGATCACACTACTCGAGCATTTGAAGTGAAATAAATTAACAAAATACTTCAAAATTTTTCAAAGTATCCATTTGGATGTGTTAAGTGGGTGTATATGGTGGTCTACATACATCTGCTCCATTGTGGGAAATGAAGAACAATTCATCCCAAAATAACCCAGAGCGCGGCATTGACCTGGGAATTGTTGGATTGAATTCACTCTAGACACAGAGGATGTGTTTCAAACTTGAGGTACCCAAGAATTATTGTTCATAAACAATTTTGGATCCTTCCAGATGGAAGAATTTAAAGGACTGCCACAAGGATTTGTGCGTTGCAAAACACAGGAAAAGCCTCTGAGTAAATTAATGCTGAGTAGCTGGCTGGCTGTGATATATGAAAAACCTGATTCCAGGCCAGAGCTGAAAGATATGAAATTAGAAAAGAAAGATGATGATGATGATGATGATGATGATCCTGTTCCCTGCCTGCTGCTCTGTGTCCCTGCTCCTGCCAAGGCTGCTGGTGTCATCTGAGGGGTTAAGGTGGCATAAGGCAAGTGCACAGGAGGTTGTTCTAGCAGAGTGCGAGCTATAGTTGGAAGGACACGATGAGGACAACTAGCTCTCCGGCGCGCTGAATTGTGTGGTGAGAATCACACTGGCTTGCTCCCGGATCTTTGTTTATTTACCATTTTAAAGAGACTGGATGCCAGCCAGCTGCTGGCTCTGTGAGGAGGCAAAGGAACGGGATGAATGTGTTTGCAAAGGGCTTTGCAAGTGGTAATTTAGGGGACGGTCACAAACAAGTGTAGTACCTAAATTTCAGCTCAGAAATCCCTTCCGCAGCCTCTTACACTGACCACAAGCCACATCTTTACCAACGACTCGGACAGCACAGAGACCACACACAGAGGAGCACTGAAGGTGCACCTGCACTGCAGAACAAACACGGAGACTGGCAGAGCCCCCTCACCTCCCTGCTGGCTCAGGGCAGACGAGGCGAGCTGCGAGCAGCCACCACAGATCCGCGGGGAGCCTCGGCGGGCGCTGGGCAGCTGCACGTCAGAGCCAGGCAGGGGCTTGGCGTGAGCAGCTCAGCCCAGAACCGCACACGCTGCCTTCGCCCCTCCAGCACCTCTCTTGGAAATGGCCTTTCCCTTGAATTTCATAGTTCTTTCTGAAGCCATTGCCGGGCTGTGCAATCCTTTCCAAAGTGACGGGGCGTGTGTCACTACGGGAGGCGAGACGGCAGGAAGGGGCAGGGCCAGGATAGTGGGGCCGGGTCGGCATACCAGTGCGGTCGGCGTCAGGCAGCCGAGCAGCCACCTTTGTAAGGAGGGAGGGCCTTAGTGGTACCACACCAAAGATGGCGGCCCAGCCGGATGCGGCTTCTGCCAGCACCCAAGATGGCGACGAAGGGAAGCGGGCACGTGATGCCACACCAAAGATGGCGTCTCACTTAGCAGTTACTTCCGCCAGTGCCAAAGATGGCGGAACAACCGGTGATCACGTGATGCCGCACTAAAGATGGTGCCTCATCCGGAAGCGACTTCTGCCAGTATCCAATGTGGTGGCACGAGCAGGAAGTCACGTGATACCACACCAAAGAGGGGATCTTAACAGGAAGTGACTTCTGCCGGCGCCCAAGGTAGCGGAGTGCACAGGCAGTCACGTGACGTCACACAGACGATGACTGTCGGCGCTAGGCTTATTTGACCTTCCAAAGATGGCGGTGTGTTGCGCATGCGCTTTGGGTAGAGGAGGAGATCGCGTTCTAGAAGTAGCGCGCGCCTCTCAAAAATGTATGTTCGATTGCCCGAACTCCACCCCGCACTTCCAGCGCGATTTTCCACGGCGTTTCCCGGTGTGAGAACACGGGCTGTGGGCCAGCGGCGTGCGGGGACACGGGCTGCGGGGACACGGGCGGTGGGGATACGGACTGCGGGGACACGGGCTGCGGGAACACGAGCTGCGGGGCCAGCGGCGTGCAGGGACACGGGCTCTCTGGGAAGGCAGGACGTGGGGACACGGGCTCTGTGGGGACACGGGCTGCGGGGACACGGGCTCTGTGGGAACACGGGCTCTGTGGGGACACGGGCTGCGGGGACACGGGCTGCGGGGACACGGGCTGAGGGGACACGGGCTCTGTGGGGACACGGGCTGAGGGGACACGGGCTGCGGGGACCCGGGCTCTGTGGGGACACGGGCTGAGGGGACACGGGCTCTGTGGGGACACGGGCTGAGGGGACACGGGCTCTGTGGGGACACGGGCTGAGGGGACACGGGCCGTGGTCCAGCGGCGCCGGGAGCAGGCAGCAGGACGCAGCTCCTCTCTCGCAGCAGGTGCGAGGCGGCGGCCGGAGCTGGAGGCAGGGATTGCCAGGAAGGGCCAGCAGGGAGAATTCCCGCTGCCAGCCGCTCCCTGGGAGTGCTGGGCGGACTCGGGCTGGGGAGCTGGCAGGGTTGGGGTGGTTCATGTCCCCGGGAGCTGCTGAAATGACAGCTGGCAGCAGCCTCGTGTGGCTCTGTGGAACCAGCCACAGCGCTGGCAGCCGGGTGAGAGCTGGGAAATGAACATCAGCGGGCTGGAAACAAGCCGCAGAAATGGGTTATAATGGGATGGACTTCCCCCAAGCATCTAAAAATAAAAATCCTTTTGGTTTTGCTTTAGGAATTCAACTCTGGAGTGACTCTCAAGGTGTTGGCATTTGTTTTAATGTAGTTTTGGTGAGGTGCTGCCTCCGTGCCTTTCTCAGAGCTGCTGTTGGCTCAGCAGTGTCCCGGTGTCCCTGGGAGCTGCTGGTCTGTTCTCCCAGCCCAGTGGTACAGTGGAGACAGCTCATGCTGTTCCCAAGGGGGATTTCTGCCTGCAGGGACAGTTCTGGTGCCATTGGAGCCCTGGTGAGAAGGGAGGGCTGACAGTGACAGGTTTGGGATGCTCTTCCTGGGGCACACACGTCCCTCCCCCCCAGGCAGGCTCTGGGCTTGGATTCTTCAGCTGGCACTTGCCAAGCACTGGAAGGGCCTTGGCTGTGCAGGGAACAGAACATTTAAGGGGAAAGCAAAGCTGGGGATGTTCTGGCTTCAGAAAGAGACCACAGAAAGATCCTTTTGGAGGGCACAGTGAACTTTTCCAGCTGTGCCAAAACGAGCCAGTGGGATGTGAAGGTGTGGGACAATCTGGAAGGTTCCTTGTGCCCAAAGGATCATGGCAAAAGCAGCACTAAAAAAAGTCTGAAGTAAATCTTGGAGTGCCTTTTGGTGGCCTGTTGAGCTTGGAAGAGATATTTAGTGTGGAATTGCAGGGAAGCTGCCCTTGCTGCAGCGGTCGGAGGGAGAAGCAGTGGCAGCTGTTTGCTGGCAGCTGTTTGCCCACCTTCCCCTCAGTCCCCTGGAGCTCCAGGTCACTACACCACCTTTGCTATTCTGAGGGGTTTTTTTGCTGAAGGGTTTCTAAATGAGGCCATGGGCTTTACCACATTTGGATTTTATTTCTGCTTGAGGAAGTGCCTCATTGTAGGGTCTGTGACTTACCAGTCCCCATGCCAGGTTCACTGCAGTAGAAGCAGGCACATAAAGCCCAGGGCCTGGACTGGGATGCTCCAGGCCCCTGCCAAGCACAGGGATCATTGCTTGGTGTTGATTCTCCAGTCCTGTCTGCTCGGGCCTTGTTCTGACCTGCTCAGCCATAAGTGCCATTGCAGGAGGAGCAGAACATCCCACAGCTCCTGTGGATCACTTGTTGCACTGACTTTGTGCTGCAGCCTGAGCTGTGGGGCCTGAATTGCCTCCAGGCAGCCCGGATTGTTCCCAGATGCCACCCTCTGACTCCATAGGGTTGTTTTCCTCCAAGCCCAGGGGCTGTTTCAGCGGTGCTGTCTGCCCCTCTTGCCTTTGCCTGCTGTGAGCCACTTTGTGCTGCAGCTCAGTGAAATCCAGTACAGTGTTTATGGAGTGGGATTTTTGTGTGTGATAAAAGTCCCTGTCCATTCCCTCTGGAATGGCTGCATCCCTGGATTGTGAGTAACTCAGTTCTCTGCTGCTCTCAGGAGAGGATGGAGCTGAGGGTCCTGAGCAAAAATGATCCATCAAAGCCAGGGCAGTGCTCACAGCCTGGATCTGTCCATGACTGAGGAGCAGAAACAAGGAAAACAGGCTCTGTTTCTTTGCTCTCTCCACCTCAGTCCTCACAACTTCCCCCATGTGCTCCATGTCTGAGCAGCATTCCTGGACAGCTGCCACCCCTTCCTTACAAATAAAGGGCAAAGGTGCAGAGGGGGCTTTAGGAAGTGCCAATCCCTGATGGTGTCTCCCTGTGCTTGCTGTAGTTCTCCTGCCTGGAGAGACCTCCATGGCCTGGGGTTTGTCTAGGAAAGTGATCTTATTAAATTTGTCACAAACTGATGTTTGTAGACATCAATCTCTGATGGGAAACATCATTTTACTTTTGCCTTTTCCAAGTTATTTCCAGGTGCTGCAGAGGATGAGCATCTGTGTGCTCAAACTGAGCCAGGAGTCTGTGACTTCCACAGGGGACTTAATTTTCTTTTCTTCCTCTCTTTTAAGACAGGAAAAATCACCAGTTGCCCAGCAATGCTGAAGATTTTGGTGTTTGAGCAGCCAAACCTAGCAGCTTCTGACCCTGCTGGCCTGCCCCTGCTCATGCTGTGGCATGGGTCAGAGGGACACAGGGTTCTTCTTCTCCTCCATGCTGGGTTTAACTCCCTGGGGCTCACTGAGGCTGCGAATTGCATCCAGAGCATGTTGAGGCTCCTGGTGCTTGGGACTGTCGTGTTTGGTGTGCAGAAAGCATCCCAGGCTGACTTGACTCTGGATGTGCATTGCCACAGTTTCTCAGAGTGGGAAAAGGCCAGGAGGGAGCTGGGAAGGGCTTTGTCCCAGGCCTGAGCATCCTCAAAACACCTCAGGGATGTTTTTAAATGTTTGTCTCTTGTTTCCCAGCCCAGGGCTAAGCTGGAGAAAAGGTGGAGAGTGGCAAGCAGGAGTCCCATGTTTGGATCCACCCTTGGATTGCAGTTCCTCCTGGTGGGTCTGTGCTGCCCAAAGTGCAGAGAAAGGAGTCTGGGTGCTTTGCTCTGCCCCAAAGCATGTTTTGCTAACAAAATAGTAACCCTTAAAAGCAACAGCCTATTGCATATTCATATATCTCGTACTTAATTCAAACATTCCTTTCAAACTAAGGGTGATTCTGCTTAATGTCAGCTTCTCCCCTCATCTTGTAAATCAGTCGTCTGGGTCCCTCGAAGTCTGGGCTATCCCCATAAGGAGGCAATAATCCTTCTCTTGGAATCTTGGTGTCTTGTTACTCTTATCTCTATGTGAAGAATTTCTTGATTATCTTACCCATTCATTGAGCTAGTTACAAAAAGTATCTTACATCATATAGTTTCTATTTTAATATTATGCTATAGCCTAAAAACTGTATTTACCACACTGCTTTAAAACGATTAATACAGCATAACTTTGGAACATAACACATAGTATTCATTTTATTATTTCCGATGAGCCAATCATATAATAAGCATATTTCACACCCCCACCTGGCCCTTCCCTTCCCCTCCCGCTTCCCTGCTCACCCCGACTCCCCTCTCTATCACTTCTCACCCTCCCCATCTCTGCCCTCTCCCCATCCTTCCCTCTCCCTCTTTCCCGCAGCCGCGAGGCTCGGGGTGCTGGAGAATAAAGCGCAGAGGGCCGGAGCCCGGCGCCCCCTGCCCTCACTGGAGCCCCCACACGGGGCCGGACCCGCTCGGGGTCCGCAGTGCTGTTCACCCCCAGCGCCGGCGCTCGGGCTCCCACACATCACACTGGGGGGCACCGTGATCCCCCCACCCCCGGGACCCCTCCGGAGCAGGGCTGCGGCGGGACCGGCGCTCGGAGCGCTGAGACGGGGCCGGCACCGGGATCCTGGCCCCGACATCTGGGTCCGGCTCCTGCCGGTGTCTGCTGGGGGTCCCGGGCGGAGCCGCTTCTCCTCGGCGGGCGGGGTGCGGGATTTGGGCTGGGCTGAGCACCGGGATCGCCGCGGGCGGGAGGAGCCGCTCCGGGACGGGCCCTGGGACCGGTGTGGGACCGGGACCCCGCCGGGGCTCGGTCCTGCTCCAGCCGCTCATCCGACACCTGCCGGGTGAGACTCGATGCTCTCCCTCCTCTCCCCCACCTTCTCCGTGGCTCGCACTCCCCAGTGGAAAAACCCGTGGGTTTAAAAAGCCAGTGGAAACTGTTTGCTCTTTATTTCTGGAGCACTGGAGATTCTGAGTTGGAAAGAGCCACGAGGATCATCAACTCAAATGGTGATAAGTGATTGATGCATGTGGGGATTGAATTCAGAATCTTGGCCCTGTCAGCACCCTCCTCCAATCCCCTGAGCCAGTCTCAGGCTCATGAGGAATGTCCTGCCTGGGATGGGGATGGCTGCTGCCAGCAAGGGAATTCCTATGCAAATGTAGCTCCTTCTTTCCTGCTAATGCTGCTTTACACACCAGCCCCTAGACTGGCTCTAGAGCAGAACTGGCTGGTACCTGGCATGACAGCACAAAACTCTTCCAATAACCCTGGTTTCCTGCCCTTTCCAGGAATTATCCAACAGCTGTAAAGGTGCCCATTCCATGTCCCTTTCCAGGGAGACATGAGCAGGACAAGCCCTGAGGGATCCAAAGTTCTTCTGGAGAGTGTCAGGGCTGGTCCCAGCTGCAGAGGGGCGTTTCCTGCAGGTGTGAGTTCACAGCCCAAAATCACTGCAGGTGCTGAGGCTGGGGCCGCTTTCCTGCCCCAGAGCTGCATGGAGGCCTTGGTGACCCCCACGCCCTGCCAGGAACGTTCCCTGGTTCCCTGGTGTTTGCTCGGTGTGTCCCAGCTGGCTGGAATGCGGGAGCCCCAGGAAGGGAACCAGCCCCTCTTGTCCTCAGTACGTGCAGGGGAGGAGCTGTGCCTCAGTGTCCTGCCCGTGCCACACACACACCCTGGGACGGGCACTGGGATGGATGTGGATAAAGGGCTGCCAGCAGCTCCTCGGCCAGGGGCTGCTCTGACAGGCACCTGGAGATGCTTCAGCCTGGACAGACCCCCTGACACCCCAGAATTACCCCAAGGAACAGCTGCCATTCCCTGGGAATGTCGGCACGGGGCGTTTGCAGAGGGGCTCAGACAACGATTCCCAGTGCCGACCTCCCAGAGCTCCTGCACACCCCCAGGTATGTCCCAGACCCCAAACCCCTTCCCTTCCAGCCTGGGGACATCATCCATCAGCAGTGTTAAAATCAAGGGAATCTTCCCCCACAGAAATGAAACCCCAAGCAATGCCCTTGGAGATGCCTTAAAATAAAAGGTCAGAGTCAGATGAAGTTTTGTTAGCATGAAATTTGGAGTTTTTCAGGGAGCTGGCTGGAACCACAGAACTGATGGGAAGCTTTCCTGTCGGAGTCTGTAGCCGGTCAGAGTGACCCCGAGATGTGTTAGAAAGTCTCTTTTCCCATCCCATTGCCCAAAGAAGGAGTTAGAGCTCTTAATTTCTCGGTCTCAAGGTTGTTTATTGTATCTTATCTATAAAATTCTCTCTCCTGTCCCGCCGAGGTCTGCTCAGCAGGACAGTCCAGGCACTCTGCCTGCCCCCGGGGCAGTGTTATATCTTTATACTAAAAACGATGTGTACAATACTTACCATTACTTTCCGATACCTATCACCTGTGTTAGACAGTGAGCTTCTACTCTAAACCAATCTGTAAGTGCCAACATCACAGCAGAAGATGGAGGCCAAGAAGGAGAAAGGCTGGTCATGCCCAGATTCCTTCATCTTGCCCCCTGAACCCCCATTCTAAAAATCAAAAATCTATTTTTTCACCCCATGATAAATTCACTATCATTCTACTTAAACTTTCATGGCTTGTAATCCTTCATATAAAGGTTGATAATTGTTTTTTCCAAGGGCTAAATCAAAGGCACAGGGCTCTTAGGCTCTGTGCCAAGGTGTCTGAGCCTCCTGATTGGGTCTCAAGTCCTCCAGGGCAGCCAGAGGAATTTCCTGGATTCTCACACTTTCCCACTGAAGGTGTAACCCCGGATTTTTGAATCCTTGGATTTCTAAACCCTCGGATTTCTTGAATCCCCGGATTCCTGAACCTCTGGATTTTGAATCCCCTGCTGCCTGGTTATTTTTGAGGTGTTTGTCAGTAATGGTTTCTACACGGTCAAAAGCTGTGGCTGGTATAAGTGACCAAGTCGGGCCCTCCAAAAAGGACGTGAGTGTACAGACCCATCTGTGTCCAGAGTGTTTGAGCTTATCGGTGGCATCAGGGAGTGTTGTGGAGGAAACCTGCCTGTGCTGTGAACAAGTGAATGACCTCCTTTCACTGGTGGCTGAGCTTAGGGAGGAAGTTGAAAGGTTAAGGAGTATCAGGGAAAGTGAAAGGGAAATAGACTGGTGGAGTTCAGCCCTACCATCTTTAAGGGAGGTTACTGATCAAGAAACTGAGGACTTATATGCCTCCCACTCTCAGGCAACAGAAGGGCAACTGGTGGATGAAGAGGAGTGGAAACGGGTCCCCGTGAGGGGTGGTAAAAATGAAAAAACCTCCCCCCCACCATCATCCAGCCAAGTACCACTTCAGAATAGGTATGAGATTCTGGATCTAGAGATACAACTAGATGATTTAGGAGTGAATTGTCTGCCTAGAGAACCCCTCAATTATGATTCACCTGCAACACGAATCACTACCTCTAGCATCAAGAAGAAAAGAAGGGTAATCGTAGTAGGTGATTCCCTCCTGAAGGGAACTGAGGGCCCCATGTGTCGACCAGACCCATCCCACAGGGAAGTCTGTTGCCTCCCTGGGGCCCGGGTACAAAATATCACTGAGACACTTCCTGGGCTGATTCAGCCCTCTGATTATTACCCACTGCTGCTACTCCAGGCTGGCAGTGATGAGATTGAGAAGAGGAGTGTCAAGGCAATTAGAAAGGACTTCAGGGTACTGGGTCAGGTAATTGACAGGGCAGGAGCACAGGTAGTGTTCTGCTCAGTCCCTTTGGTGGCAGAAGAAAATGATGAAAGAAACAGAAGAATCCGTATCATCAACAAGTGGCTTAAGGGTTGGTGTCACAGGCAAAATTTTGGATTCTTTGATCATGGGGAAACTTTTACAGCATCTTCTCTGCTGGAACCAGATGGGGTACACCTCTCTGTTAAGGGCAAAAGGGTTTTAGCTCATGAACTGGCAGACCTCATTGAGAGAGCTTTAAACTAGGTTTGAAGGGGGAAGGGGAACCAGCTGAGCTATCTGGAAACAGGCCCAAGAATTGCAAGGCTGAGTTAGGGGTGAAGTCAGTAGCCCAGATGAGGTGCATGTATACCAATGCACGCAGCTTGGGCAACAAACAAGAAGAGCTGGAGGCCATGGTGCAACTGCAGAGCTATGATGTAGTTGCCATCACGGAAACATGGTGGGACGACTCACATAACTGGAGTACTACACTGGATGGATACAAACTCTTCAGAAGAGATAGGAAAGGAAGAAGAGGTGGAGGGGTGGCCCTTTATATTAAGCAAACTTTTGATGCCATCGAAATTGAAACTAAGGAAGATGGAGTTGAATGTCTATGGGTAAGAATAAAGGGGAAGGCCAACAAGGCCGACACCATATTGGGAGTCTGTTATCGTCCACCCGATCAGGAAGAAGAAGTAGATGACTTATTCTATAAGCAGCTAGGTAATGTTTCAAGATCATCAGCCCTTGTTCTTGTGGGTGACTTCAACCTACCAGATATCTGCTGGGAACTTAATACTGCAGTAAAGAGGCAGTCTAGGAAATTCTTAGAATGTATGGAGGACAACTTTTTGTTCCAGCTGGTGGATGAACCCACCAGGGGAGGGACTATGTTAGATCTGCTATTTACAAATAGAGATGGGCTGGTGGGAGATGTGGTGGTTGGAGGTCGCTTGGGGCAGAGTGATCATGAAATAATAGAGTTCTCAATAGTTGGTGAAGTCAGGAAGAGCACCAGTAAAACTCTTGCATTGGACTTCCGGAGGGCAGAGTTTGGTTTGTTCAGGAGACTTATTCAGAGTGTCCCTTGGGAAGCAGCCCTTAAAAACAAAGGAGTTCAGGAAGGGTGGGCTTACTTCAAAACAGAGATCTTGAGGGCGCAGGAACAGACCATTCCTGTATCCCGAAAGATCAGTCAACAGGGTAAACGTCCAGCCTGGCTGGGAAAGGAGGTCTTGGAGGAACTTAGGAATAAAAAGAGGATGTATCAGTGTTGGAAGAAGGGTCAGGTCTCTAAGGAAGTATTCAAGAGGGCTGCTAGAGTATGCAGAAAAAAATTAGGGAGGCCAAAGCTCAGTTTGAACTCAGAATGGCGACTACTGTCAAGGATAATAAAAAATGTTTTTATAAATATATTAATGGTAGGAAGAAAGGTAAGACCAGCCTTTGTTCTTTACTGGACAAAGGTGGGAAGTTAGTATTTGCAGACGAGGAGAAGGCAGAAGTGTTTAATGCCTATTTTGCCTCAGTTTTTAATCGGAAGATGACTTGCCCTCAAAACACCCGCCCGTCTGGGCTGGTTGATGGTGACAGGGAGCAGAATGGTCCCCACATTATCCAAGAGGAGGCTGTCATAGAACTACTGAAATGCTTGGATATTCATAAATCTATGGGACCAGACGGAATCCACCCCAGGGTAATGAGAGAGCTGGCAAACGAGCTTGCAAAGCCACTCTCCATCATTTACCAACAGTCATGGCTCACTGGTGAGGTTCCAGATGACTGGAAGCTGGCCAATGTGATACCCATTCACAAAAAGGGTGCAAACGAAGATCCTGGCAATTATAGACCAGTCAGCCTGACCTCAGTACCTGGCAAAATAATGGAACAGTTTATATTACGCGCCATCATGCAAAATTTGCAGGATGGCCAGGGTATCAGACCCAGCCAGCACGGATTTAGGAGGGGTAGATCATGTCTGACTAACCTGGTCACCTTTTATGACCAGGTAACCTGGCTAGTGGATGCAGGGAAGGCTGTAGATGTTGTTTACTTGGATTTCAGCAAGGCCTTTGACACTGTCTCCCATAGCTTACTCCTAGACAAACTCGCAGGCCTGGTCTGGACAGGAATACCCTTTGCTGGGTTCAGAACTGGCTGGATGGCCGGGCCCAGAGAGTGGTGGTGAATGGTGCTGCATCCAGCTGGCGACCAGTCACCAGTGGTGTCCCTCAGGGGTCTGTGCTGGGGTCAGTTCTGTTCAATATTTTTATTGACGACATGGATGAGGGCTTAGAGTCTTTTATTAGTAAATTTGCTGATGACACTAAATTGGGAACGTGTGTAGATTTGCTAGAGGGGTGTAGGGCTCTGCAGAGAGATTTGGAACGGTTGGATGGATGGGCAGAATCAAACGGGATGAACTTCAATAAGTCCAAGTGCCGAGTCCTGCACTTTGGCCACAATAACCCCCTGCACCGATATAAGCTGGGGACGGTGTGGCTGGACAGTGCTCAGGCGGAAAGGGACCTGGGGGTGCTGGTTGACAGTCGATTGAATATGAGCCAGCAGTGTGCCCAGGTGGCCAAGAGGGCCAATGCCATCCTGGCCAGTATCAGGAATGGTGTGGCCAGCAGGAGCAGGGAGGTCATTCTTCCCCTGTACTCGGCACTGGTGAGGCCTCACCTGGAGTATTGCATCCAGTTCTGGGCCCCTCACTTTAGGAGGGACGTTGAGGTGCTTGAGCGTGTCCAGAGGAGGGCAACGAGGCTGGTGAGGGGCTTGGAGTACAAGCCATACGAAGAGCGACTGAGGGAGCTGGGGTTGTTCAGCCTGGAGAAAAGGAGACTCAGGGGTGACCTTATCACTCTCTACAACTTCCTGAAGGGTGGCTGTGGTGAGTTGGGGGTCGGTCTCTTTCTCCGGGCCACAACAGACAGAACAAGAGGACACAGTCTCAAGCTGCGCCAAGGGAGATGCAAGTTAGAATTAAGGAGGAAGTATTTTACAGAAAGAGTGATCAGATACTGGAATCATCTACTCAGTGAGGTGGTGGAGTCATCGTCCCTCGAAGAGTTCCAAAAAAGACTGGATGTGGCACTTGCTGCCATGATCTAGTTGAATTGTTAGAACATGGGTTGGACTTGATGATCTTATCAAGGTCTTTTCCAGCCTTGAATTTCTGTGATTCTGTGATTCTGTGATTCTGTGTGCCGAAAGCAGGGATGCGCATCCCTTTCCTGAGGGAAAATAACTTGCAGAGGCACTGCTGAAACTGTGAAATGGGCTCAGCTTCTGCAGGGTGAGATGTCCTCTCCTGGGCACAGGAGCTGCCTCAGCATGGGCAGGGAGTGCTCCTGGCCACTGCCTTCTCCTGCCTTAAAATATCAACTGGAGCCTGACCTGAGCGCTGATGAAATCAGCTGAATTCCAGGGAACTCTGCCAAGCGTCTCCCAGGGACATCAGTGGGGCTGGGGGATGAGGGTTATAAATAGCAAATTCTATGAAATGTAAACCTGTCCTTGTCCTGGTTTCAATGAGCTTCCCTGGAACCTCTGCTGGTTCCTGCCACAGCTGGTGTTGAAATGGCAGCTCTGCATGGGAATGTCCTCACTCCACAAGGTACTGTCAGGTTATTCCAGCAGGAATTCAGCAGGGAATCTGGGGCTGTGGATATAATTAATGTGAAGCAGCAAAGCTGATACTGAACCCCAAATCTGGGCACCACACAGAGAACAATCTTTATGCTGCCCTGTCAGTTAAAGTTTGCCTCAAAAATATTCATTCTTTCACCTGCAAGTTAACTCTGATTTTATGGCCAAAAAGTCCATTTTCTCCCCAATGTATTACTGAGATTTTTTAAAACCAAAACCACACAGGTTCTGTCTTATCCTCAAAATCTTTGTGTATCCCCTACAAATTATGTCAGATTTTTTTCTCTAAAATACTTCTCACCCTTACACATTATTGCCCAAATTTTCCTTTGATGTCCACTGCTGATCAGCTCATTTTACCTCAAAACATTCCTTCATTCACCTAAAGATTACCTAAAGGTTTACCCCCAATTTTCCCTTTTCTGTCTACTACAAATTAACTAATTTTTCCCTCGAGATGTTAATTCTCTGCCCTACAGATTATTGCAAGTTTTACCCCCAATATTTTCCCTACCTGTTCACTACTAGTTGTTGTCTGTTCACCTCAAAATAATAATTCTCCATCCTGGAGAAAATATCACTTTCTACACCCAAAATTTTCATTATGTGTCCACAAGTGATTACCTCTGTTTTCATTCTCTTCCCTGGAGATTATTTCACATTTCCCCTCCAGATTTTCCCTGTCTGTCCACTTCTGCTTCCCTCATTTTTTACGAGCAAGTATTCATTCTCTACTCTGGACATTACCTCACTATTTCCCCCCAATATTTTCCCTGACTGCCCAATTCTGTTTACCTCCTTTTTATCTCAAAATATGCATTCTTTGCTCTACAGAGTAACTCAGATTTTATGACCAAAATATCCATTTTGTACCCTATATACTAAATAGATTTTAAAACCAAACCCACACAAGTTATTTCTGCCTTATCCCCAAGATGTTCATTCTGTCCCCTACATCACATCAGAGTTTCTCTTAAAAACATTTATTGTTCTGACATATTATCTCATGGTTTGCCTGCCACCTGCATGTCCACTCCCAATTATCTCCTTTTTACCTCAATATGTTCATTCTCTGTCCTACAGATTTTCCCAAGTTTTACCCCCCAAAATTTCCTTGCCTGTGCCCAGTGCCTGCCTCAGTTTGTCAGTGTTCACTCTCTCCCCAGAGATTTACTCAAGTTTTACCCCCAAAATTTTCTTTACCTATCTACAACATATTACCTCATTTTTAACTAAAAATATTCATTAACAACATTTAGATTATTTCAAACTTAACCCCCAAACTTCCCCTACCTATCCACTATGGATTCCCTCAATTTTACTTCAATTCTGATTTTCTACCATGTAGCTTTTCTCAGTATTTACCCCCCCAACTTTCCATCTACCTACTACTGATGACCTCATTTTTACCTCAACATGTTCATTCTCTGCCCTACAGATAATTTCTTATTATTTTTACTCCCCAAAATTTCCCTACCTGCCCATAACTGATTCCCTCATGTTACCTTACTCTGTTTGTGCTCTCCTCTGGAGATTATCTCAGTTTTAACCCTTAAATTTTTCTTACACACCCACTACTCATGACCTCATTTTTGCCTCAAAGTGTTCATTCTCTGCTCCAGAGATTTTGGTTCAAAATTTTCCCCACCTGTCCACTTCTGAGTACCTCATTTCTACCCCAAAATATTCATTCTGTCCCCTACAGATTACATCAAGTTTTACCCCCAAAATTTTCCTGCCTGTAAAATATTGACTCCTTCTCTTCCCTAAACATCACCTCAGCTTTTCCCCAAAATTATCCCCATACTGAGTCCCTGTAGATGACCTCAGGTCTTCCCCCAACTCTGCCATGAATTACCTCCATTTTGCCTCCAAAGTGTCCCTCTGTTCCCCTCAGTGCCCTGGTGACACCACGGAGGTCCCTTTGCCTTTCTCCTGCCCCTCTCCAGCCCAAGGTTGCTCCTCTGCTTGCTCTCTCTGCCCTTGTTCCACACAGAGGGGCACAAAAGGGGAAAGGTTTCAGAAAACTTTTCTGCTGTTAATTGATAATTATTTCCAGTTCCTCAGTGAGAACATGAACTCACAGCCATCAAGGCCTGGCAGTTCCCTGCAGTGAGAGCTCAGCACATGTCCACAGAGGCAAGTCCAGCATAAGAAAAAGAAAGAAAAGAAAGAGAAAGAGAGAAAGAGAGGAGAGGAAAAAGAGAAAAGGAAGGAAGGAAGGAAGGAAGGAAGGAAGGAAGGAAGGAAGGAAGGAAGGAAGGAAGGAAGGAAGGAAGGAAGGAAGGAAGGAAGGAAGGAAGGAAGGAAGGAAGGAAGGAAGGAAGGAAGGAAGGAAGGAAGGAAGGAAGGAAGGAAGGAAGGAAGGAAGGAAGGAAGGAAGGAAGGAAGGAAGGAAGGAAGGAAGGAAGGAAGGAAGGAAGGAAGGAAGGAAGGAAGGAAGGAAGGAAGGAAGGAAGGAAGGAAGGAAGGAAGGAAGGAAGGAAGGAAGGAAGGAAGGAAGGAAGGAAGGAAGGAAGGAAGGAAGGAAGGAAGGAAAGAAAGAAAGAAAGAAAGAAAGAAAGAAAGAAAGAAAGAAAGAAAGAAAGAAAGAAAGAAAGAAAGAAAGAAAGAAAGAAAGAAAGAAAGAAAAGAAAGAAAGAAAGAAAAGGTGATTTATTCTGTTTCAAAGTTATTTCAAGTTCTCAAACCCAGACCAACCTTTGCTCTTGATTTTGGCTGGGTGCATCCTGAGCAGTGGTCACAGATCATGTCATTCATGATGATGTGAGTGATGCTTTCTGGGGGAAATCTGCTTATTTCCAAAGTTTACTTCCTGCACCATGCCTGATCTGCATAGGAGAAAACCCCTTCCAGGAAGGGATTTTGCCAATCCCATCTGCCCAGGCTGTTCCATGAGGACATTGCCAGGCTGGGGCAGCACAGGCAGATGCAGCTCTCAGCACTCTCTGCTCCAAACACAACTCTGGGCTCCTTTGCAAGCATCTTCTGCCATGAGGTTTTTTCCAGGAGAAATCAAGGGATTGCTCATGGCAGGGTGTAGATGAAGTTGTCACAGAGGGAAGTAAAGGATAAATATTCCTGTAAGAGCCCTTGGGATCTGCTGAGCTGAACTGGGAAGGGAACATTCATTCCCTGCATTGCAAATGCACAACAACCTCACACACCAAGCACAGACTGTCAGGTGGGTCTGACAGCACCACTCTGACAAACCTCCTTGTCCTTCTCCCTTTCAGTGACTTCTGCCTTCAAACTGAGGCTGACATGCCCAAAAGCTCTGTGTGGCCACCCAGGAACAAAAGGATCCTCCCAGGGATGAGGCACATTCCTAGCAAACACTCCCAACCTGGCACAGAGGCACCTCTGGAGCTTGTGTTGGGGCTGGCAAGGGCTGCAGGAGGACACAGCCCCCAGCTGGGGTGGCAGTGGCAGCAGCAAATTCCCATGGTTTGATGGCACCACAGGGAGACAAAGGCCAGCAATGCCCATGGGAGCTGCAGGTTTAATTCTGCTCCCTGTGCTGCCACATCCCAGCAGGAAATCTCCAGCAGGGACAGAAAATCCCAGGATGCACAAAATGCAGCATCTGTGACCCTGATCCTGCTGAAACTCAGTGTGTGGGGCCAAACCCCTCCAGATAAACACTGCCCTGCCCTGGATCAGTCCCAGACACTGCCCCAGTCCTCACCTCCCACTGCTCCCGGGGCTGCCACCACATTCCTGACAAGGAGCCCCTTTGGACTCTCTCTGTGTCCCAGGTTTTGGGGTCTGCAGGGAGCGGGGCAAGGACAGCCTGAAACCAGGGCAGATCCCTCCCATTTGGGACACTCTGGGGACAAATGGGGACTCACCCCACACCATGGGCAGGACCTGGGGCCCCTCAGTACAGGCCAGCTGTTCTGGAGCCTGTTGGGTTTGGCTGCTCAAACACCAAAGCTCTTGGCAAAGATGGGATTAGTTAAGTCTTTTTCCTGTCCTGAAAGAGAAGAGAAAATGGAAATTAAGTCCACTGTGAAAAGCAAAGGCTCCTGGCTTTCCCACTTCTGTTCTGTTTGCTCACTATAGGGTTTAATCCATTAAAAATGAGAGGTAGCACCAAATAAAAGTGCCCTTTTTCAAATTTTTTCCCTACATTTTTTTCATACACAAAAAGGATGCCAATTTTTTCTTATTGCATTCTTTGCCTGATTTTAACAGAACCATTTTCATTCCAGGCCCTGTTTGTGAGTTATTCCATGCTTTGCCATTGGACTTGGGACAAAGGAGGGGGAGGATCTGTTCCACATGGGTGTCATCCAATGCTCAGCTCAGCTCCAGTGCTTTCCTTGGGAAAGGATGTACTGGAATAAAAACAATGATCCTGTCCCACATGGTACCTGCCCTGGGAGGGCACCACTGTTCTGTTCCTGGCAGAAGGGACCTGCTGGCAGCTGTGGTTCAACACTTGGCTGTGTGGCAGCAACACAGAAAGGCTGCACTTGGAGCCTCTCTCCTTTCTTGTCCTGGGAGCAGGAGCATTGGTGTGTGCGGGCAGGTTTGCCCAGAAGCTGTGTGCAAGAGGAGAGGATATTTGTCAAGGCCCAACCATGATAAAGATCCTTATCATATCAACAGCAAAATCAAAGATTTTGAGGAATGATTGATGAAAGAATGAATGAATGAATGATTTTTGCCTGACTCAATACCCATCTGACCCTTTACAGGACACTGATAGTTCTAACATTACCTGCAGATTCCTGGAGCCATGAAACAGCCAATACCTGCAGGGTGTTATTCCCTGACAGCACATTTGGAGAGAAACAAACTGCAGGACGCTCTTGTCCAAGCAAGCAGTTTCTTTCCTTCTCCCAGAGAGCTTTGAGACGTTTCTTGAAGTCATTCTGCTAATCCTGGCTGCAGGTGAGGCCACAAAAATGTAATTGACTCTCAAGATGCATTTTGCTCCCTTTTATAGAGACCTGTTTAAAATGAAACATTGAGAGGGTTCTGGGGTTTTTTTTTTTCCAAACAAAAGCTTTCCTTCAAAATAAATGCACAAACAAACAAACTCAAAATTACTTGTTTTCAAAAGACTGAAATGCAATACTTAAGGGCTGCCTTTTCAGAATGATCTTCTCATTTCTTTGTCCATTATTTCTTCCCAATTATGGTCTGAGCTTACTATTCCACAAGTGTTATGTTTCTCAGTTAATTATGTTTCTCAGTTAATTCATCCCCAAAGCTCTCTCTGAGGGTCCCTTGTCAAAACTTGTAGCTCTTAAGTGAATAGAGCTCACCCAAGGTATTTACTCCAGGGTCAAGGAAGAAGCCATTCCGTCAGAGCCAGTAGATGGCACTAAAGGATAGGGAATAAGGAAAAAAATCCAACCTGTAATTGGGAAACAGGCGGTGGGCTCTCCTTTCACTGCAGACTTCCCCGTGCTGGTGCCATGCCCTGTTTCCATGCACACAGGAATGGTTTTTTGGAGAGCCCTTTTTGCTTTGTCTCATGCCTGTTTCCCTGGGTGCTTTGGGCACGCAGGAAACATCAGCACTTCTGCCCCATAAATTCATATTTTCACTATTTGACCCCACAAAGAAGATTCCCCAAAGAGGGGTTGCAGGCACACGCACCCAATCCACAGGCAGGATCACACACCTGTGTGAGGTGAACTCCTCAGCAGCAGCTGCTGGGGGTGGTCCAGAAGCTGCACAACAGTGATGGAGAAAGGGAAGAGTGCAATGAGCACAGCCAGCTAAGGAACTGAGCACCTACTCATCCCCAGTAATATCTGGGCAGCATTTGGGTTAATAAATTGAATTTTACAGAGAAAATCATCCTGGGACCTTGAGCCAGTGTGGTGGTCAAAGCCCAACCTGTGCACTTTGATACAAAGCCAAACCTTGGGGAGCAGAACTCTCTGATCCACCTTTCCCCTCACAAATGCCCTCTGATTATCCCATGTAGCATCATGCCCCAGCTATGGCATAGATCATAGTTTTATAAAGTGCAAGGAAAATTATGACAATTATTATATAATAAACAGAGAATCAATATAGTTACTGCAATTAAAATACATTAGAAGTCTAAATATATCCTGTTGATAATTTTCCTCTCCTTTTCACAACCATCACCACTTAAGTGCCTCAGAAAAATTTGCAGGGGAAAGTCAACAAGTTCCACTCCCTGCTTAGAGCTGAGCTAAGTTCAAACTCAAATCACTCCAATTTCTTTTCGGGCTGAGAAATCCGATAAAACCCTATAACTAGGCCAATCAAAAAGCTCTTGAATGGCAGGGAAAGTCTCAGTGATGGCAGCTCTTTAAGCCCCTCACTGACAACCACCACTCACACAGTTCTGTGCCCATCCCTGCCTCAGTAAAAATCAAATATCTGCTGCCCAGGTGATGTGTGACCTGCACTTTGCATTGTGCCTGTTTAAAACATGAATTGCAGTGTGCAAAGCCGGAATGCACTGGCATCCCAGACAGGTATTTAATACCAGCAGTGTCTTGTCTCCTGTCACCAGGCTCTGTTTGCTCTCTGCTGGGGAGGTGGCTTTGCTTGCCAGGTGCTTTCTGAAGCTTGGGGATGAGCAGGGCTCTGGAGGAGTGTTAAATCCACACCAGGCTAAGGTGTGGATTACAGGAGGTCCTTGTGGGGCTGGGCTTGAAGTTTGCATTTCAACTGGATCTGCCTGAGGTAAGTGACAGTGCAGGAGCAGGGGCTGTGGCTGAATGGCAAATCCTGCCCTGAAGGTTGTGTAAGTGCCTGGACAGCTGCAGGGAATATCAAAGCCATTGGGTTTTGGCCTCCATTTCTGTACATTTATGTTTGTGTTATGTACAGACAGAGCCATTCAAGCCTTCTCTGCAGGCAAAATCGGTTTTGTGGTCCCATCATAAGGTGCAAGGGCCTTATGGACTCATTCCTGACTTGGGAAGTGCAACGAGGAGAGCAAGGAGCAGAGATGGAATGGAAAAGTGGAAGAGGGAGCCCAGCAGGTCTGTGTCTCCTCGTCTTGCTGTCCCTGAGGAGGATGGCATCTGCTTCCCTCGGGCACAATCCTCCAGGAGGTGGCTCCCAAGCTCTCCCTCAAGTACAGAGCAGCAAACCTGGACTTCCCATGCTGCAGCAGGGGCAGGGGCCTTGGCTCTTGCTGCTCAAGTGCGCACAGGAAATGTCTTGTTAGCATCTCAATACTGGAAATGCTTCATTTTCTTATGAGCTTTAGTGAATAATAATAATTTTAAAAGCACATTTCCTTATGGGCTCTTTAGTGTTTATCTGCCCTAAAGATGTGGCTGCTGAGGTGGAAAGGAAAAGAAAAACCAAACCCAAACCCAGCTGAAAGCAAAGCACTCTCAGTCAGTGGAAAGCATTTTCAGAATTGCACTTGTGTGTTCTGGTCCTGTGACCAATTTTCCCACCTCGTGTCAGAGTCCAAAAATCTCAGCTACAGTTAAAGCAGAGCTGTGCCTGATTCAGCAGCTTGGAGCAGAGCCTGCTCTCGGGGGGGGTGGGTGGCAGTGCCACAGGGCCACAGGTCACTCAGCACTGTGCAGGGCAGGACTATAACCTGCTCTCCAGGAGTACTCTGAGGCAAATCATGTCTCAAGGCTTTTCCTGCCACATGCAAAAGATAAACAACCAAAAATGATGAACTCTCAAAAAGGTTACAAGCCCACCTCACCATTCAGGAATGAACACAATCATTAAGTTAGGCAAAGAATTTTTTAACATGCCACAGGAGAGGGGACAGTTGTTACTAAATCCAATTAGTAGAATTATTTAATTCAGCAATTTAGATACCACATATCACTTAAGCTTGCAGCATGTAACTAAAATGTATCTTTACTAAAATTTTAAAATAATAAATTGACAATCCATATCAAAATTTGGATGGAATGTGTAACCGAGGCAAGATAATCTCAGTTCTACAAAGTGCCAGTTGGGGAACTTACCATCAGCTTAAATGCACATGGTATATTGTATTTACTTAAATGTGTCTTACCCTTAAAGATGCTTAACAAGTCAAAAGAAATATTGTCTGAAGTTGGTGATGTGAGCTATATTGTCTGTAACATGAATAATACAGAATTAATTCATTCATGTGAGAGTTGTGAGATCAAAGCTGCTGTTGTTTTTGACTCTCCCTCCTTCTTCTCTGTCTTTGCAGCCCAGCAAGGCTTCCCTGCAGTGCCATGGAGTTCTCTGTGCCTGAGCTGGTTCTGTCCCACTGACCCCCTGACAGTGGCAGCACACAATGTGCTGAGGTGGCTTTGCTGATAGCAGCACTAAATTCCTGAGTGACATCTGCTGTGACAAGAGACAGACCTGCTTGAGCAACCACAGGTACCAACCCACCTTGCAGTCCTGCATGGGGGTGAGGTCAGTACAGGGGAACTGTCTGAGGCTCTCCATCCTCAGGCTTTCCACCCTCACCAGGTGTGGGAGACACTTCTAATTCTCTTCTGACACCAATACAGAAAAAGCATCACAGTGGCCTTACAGAGCTACCAGTTCTCTTCAGTGCCACTGAATTTCAGGAGTTTGCAAAATGTCTTCTCTGTGATAGGCCCTTTCCTTGTTACACCTTCTACCCCATTGCAAGCACAGGTTTTGGGTTCCCCTCCCCTCCACAGACTGGGCCATCCAGCTGTCTAAGTAATCAGTTCCAAAGCTTTGGCCCCAGCCTCCAGTCTGCAGCACCTTCCTTGCCTACATCAGCAGATCCCTGGTCTCCCCCAGCAGCTCAGAAGCCCCAGTTCTTACTGGTCTCTGGGGAAGTTGTTTGGGGTCACTGCCAGTCCTGGCCACGCTGCTCAGGGCAGCCCTAGAGGGCACTGGGACAGTCCCCAGCACGGGGACAGGGATCTCTGCAGGAGCGTGTGCCAAGCGCTGGCCCCACACTGGCAACCCAGAGGTGTGCCCTGACCCTGCAGCTCCTGGCTTATCCACAGGAGTCAGGCACAAGTTACCATGGCAAGGATTTAAAAATATAACAAAAACCAAGACCAACCAACCAATCAAAAAAAAAAAAAACCAAACCAAAGCAAACCAAACCAAACAAAACAAAACAAAACAAACAAAAAAAAAAAGAGCAGTACAATCTTGCCATTTAATTGGGACTTTTAACATCAAAAAACCCAAGGTGCTGCCACTGCACTGTCCAGAGACCCCAAAATGCATCTCTGGGAGCCAAAGGCAAGTAACACCACAGGGAGGCTGTCCATCTGTCTTTGCTGACCTGTCTCAGCAAGTGGTACCTCTCTGTCCCAAGCTGGGATGTCAAAAAGCTGCTGCTGTTCAAATCCACGCTGTGCAGGCAGCCCACAGGTCTCCATGCAGGCAGCCAGAGGGGAATGAGCCCATGGCAGTGCTCAAAACACTCTGCACCTCTGTCCCAAGGTTTGCAGTTCACTCTGTGGCAGATTCCTGCAAGCTCAGCTGATTGCCAGGAGATGAGTTCTGGACAAGATGGAATAAAAGCATCTCTGTCTGGGAACTGGAAGGAGCTCAGCAGGTCCTGCAATCACAGAGCAGCCTCCAGGCTGTGGAAGACAGGTAACATAGAGAATGGAGAACATGAAGGAAGGGATGAGCTGGTCCATCTCCAGCAAGGAAAAGGCAGTACTTACAATTCACTGGCTGCTCTGCACATTGAGTAAATAAAAAAAAAAGCCCAAAGTAAATCCAAACAACCAAACAAAAAACTCCCAAACCAGACAATTTACCTTCAAGGGTGGCTGTGGATTAGGCACTGAGTGTTCTCTAATTTGGTGAACAATGCAGGTTCTTACTCAGACCCAGTAGCAGACCAGCACTGTGAACATCATTGGCTCCCCTGGCCTGGTACTGTTTATGTCCTAAACTCTCAGCAGAGTTTCATCTTGACAAAATCAATCCAAGGCCCACAGATTCCTTCCCAGGTACTATCCATGGTGTGTTGTGCTGTCATTTCCCTTGCCATGAGAATGAACACCAATTTGTTCAAGACATTTTGGAAATACCCCCCGTATCCTATTCTCCCCCAAATGGTGATTGTCCAGCCCCAGGGGAGAAGCAAACTGATCTAAAGGAAGCCAACAGAATAAACCCTCGAAAGCGATGAATTTTTCTAGGGAATAGAGGTGGGTGTCTCATTCTTCAGCAAGTTTGTGATTTGAGTGGAGTGCAGAAAGAGGGAAAGCACAGAGAGAGCAGCTGCAGTGGTGGGAAAGCTGCCCACAAGAGCTACTTTGCCAATTGTACCTCAGTGTGGCAATACCACATCTTGCTGGTGGTTTCCAAGGATGGCCAGAAGACATATTTGTATTCCCAGAGCACAAGGGAACACTTTAATAATTGCTTCCATGCCAGCTGGTCTGACAAACAGATAAATGGAGGAGCACTGTTAAATGTGTATGCTCAGAAATATTCACCTGGCAAGTGCAGCCTGCCCTGCATGGGGAGCCCTCTAATCACGTGTAAATGGGAGCAATTCACTGCCAGAGTGTGATGGGGGAGTGCTGGTTTGCAAATCAAAAGCCAAGGGCTCTGAATTCACACTAACCCAGAGCACAGCTCCAATCTGATACCAAGAGGAGTCGGTTTCATGATGGGGACAGTCACATACTGGAGCAGTTTGCCCACAGCAGCTGTGCAAACTCTCTCCTGGGTTGTCAGCAACATTCAGCAACCTGTCCCAAGTTCAGTGCTGAGCCAGAGATGGGACTTGAAGACATTTGGAAGCCCTTCCTCCCTGACTGATCCTGCGCTAATCCCCTTTTCTGCACAGCCATTCAGAAATGGAGGGGTTCTTCCTGTATTATTTGGGCATTTTTTGGGCACAAGGACTGCTCCATGAGCTGATGAAGCACAGGAAAAGTAATCTTCTCCTACTCTCACCTATCCAACTGCCACAGCAAGGCTTGGGCTCCTGCAGCTGGCCAGACAGCCCTGCCAGGGCATAGAAATACAAGGGAGAACCATTTGGGATCATCTCCTGAGAAGAGTCTGTTCTTTGGCTGATTTGGTAACCAGAAATTGGCACTTGCATCTGCCTGGAGTTGTGTGCCATTACAGCCTCAGTGAACAGCTACTTTCTCAAAGGTCCAAAACATTTGCTGCTATTTCCAATACTCAAAGCTTTTAGTTCTGTACAATTCTATCAGTGCTGTTTGCCAGTTATTATTAAGCCTCCCTCCTTGTTTGGTTTCTCCTCATGGTGCAGCTGAGAAATGGTGGGATATAGGTACAGTCCCAGGCCATGCCAGCTACATCTTCACTGCTTTTCAGAGCCAAAGGGTCCCTTAGGTAAGTACAAATTCTGCTTGATGCCCCTTGATGCTCAGTCACACTGAGCAAAGTTTGTCCCTGCTCACAGCCATGCTGTAAATATGTTGCCTCATGACAACTGCAGTCCAGCAGGTTTCAGGCCAGCCCTCTGCAAATGGTGACCTCAAAGGGACAGCAGCCACAGATGTATCACTGAGTACAAATAATTCATACAGAAAAAGCCTTCCCTAGAAGAGAAAGATGAAGCATTCAAATGTTTCTCCCAGGACATGGAAATGAAGTTTAAGATCTACATTAAAAACCAATTGATGAAAACAGTTCAATTTTTTTATTTAGTGTGGGAACTCAGCACATCACTCCTGATGTCCAGAGTTGCCGAGATAACCCTTGGGGGGCTTGGAAATCCTGGAATGTTGCCAGAAGTGCTTGGTGGTTAGACTTTGACCCTGCATGGGATGTGCCACCTGTGTGAGGACGAGAGGACCACTTGGGGATAAGTGATGAAGGGATTGATTAATTACAGGGTGAAAACATAGGTTTTGAAATTTTGGTACAGGGGGGTTTTAGGAGACAAGATGGAGGAATTAGGGCGTGTCCTGTCCTCCTCCTTCTCCTTCTTGCCATCCATCTTTGATGGTGATGGTGGCACTTTGGGATTGGTTCACACTAAATCTGCACTTGTCAATAAGGGTAAAAGGTATTGGAAGGTAAAGGTAAATATCTTATACGTAGTTTTTAGTATAAAAATAGACGACCACCCAGAGGGAGGTCAGTGTGCCCATGGCTGTCTTGCTGTGCAGACCTCTGTCAGGCTGGGAGACAACTTTGTAGATAAGAATTAATAAACAATATTGAAGAAAATCTGAAAAATTGAAAAATCTGAAGACTCCTTTTGTCCTTTGGAGCACGGGCTGCCTCAAGGCCATCCTGAGTCTAACCACACAGAGACAGCAGGCCGAGAACGGAGAATTTAATACTAATGCAGTGTTTGTCCTGATAATATCATGAAGCATAATCACTTCAAACAGGTGAGGTTTCATGGAGCTCTCCACTCTGGGAAGGGTCTACATCCTAACACCATGGCCAGTGCAAGGCCAAGCTCTTGCTATTTACTGGGATTTAAAAGAGACTCACAAAGCTCCAGCTGCATGCAGCACCCCACTGCAAAACCCACCTGCCTTTGCCACATTTTATCTCTGCCAGGGCAGTCAGATTTCAGTGTTTTCTGCTTACAGATTGTAGAAGTGTCTATCACCACAGTGCTTCACAAGTGATCTGGTGTTTTACCCTGCAGGCTTGGAGATTTCATGTGTCAAGATGATCTAGCTGACGTAACAAGTGACTTGGATGTTCAAAGAGTTCTTGCTAATGTCCTTCACAAAAGCTGAAGTAAACTGCTATGAACTAAATGAACATTTAATCACTTATTGACTACAGTAATAAAGTGGGAGGATACCTGTGTGTCCTCCAGAGGGATTCCTGAATGGACTTGTAGATTTAATAAACCTTGAGCAGAAGGGTGGCAGTTGATTATTTATTGATTATTTAGTAAGTTACTCAGGATGACAGTGTGAAACACCTGCCAAAGTCCCTTACAGAGTTCTGACAGGTGTCCTTGCCCTCAGGGACAGCTCTCTGCCCACCAGGACCCCCAGCCTGTCCTGGTGCCCGGGGTTATTCCTGCCCAGGTGCAGGACCCTGCATTTCCTTCTCTGGATTTCAGACGGCTCCTCCACCCATCTCTCCACCCTGCTGAGGTGCTTGGGAAGGGCTGTGCAGCCCCGGGGGTTTGGCTGCTCCTCTCAGCTCTGTGCCACCACTGAGCCACCCCAAGGCACTGATGAATATATTAAACAGCTAATCCTGGGGACACCACTGGTGCCAGGCCTCCAAACAGACCCTGTGCCCGTGTTTGTGCTCCTCTGGGATCTGCTGCTCAGCAGGTGTTGATGGGGGAGATGACAGAAAACCCTCAGCCAGCTGTCACTAACAGCACTACATTAATCACTGCCAGTCAACAAGAAAACTCAAAGGCAGAAAATATTCAGATACTTTATTTAAGAAGAAATAAAAAGCTCAGCTGCTCACCCACGCTATCTGAGGCTTGACAACACCACAGAAAGCAGCATCACAGTGGACTCTGTAACCCATAAAAGACAGTTTTCTCTTCTCCCATGAAGATTTTGCTGGAATGTTTTGCCAAGAATTCCTGTGCACGGCACCTCCCTTTATTGCAAATGGCACAATGTCACCCATGTCACACTCCTGCTTGTGGCTCTTTTACACAATGCAGGTTTTGTCACTATGAATTGCAATGAAATGCACAGATTATTTGTGCTTTGACACACATTGAAATAGTAAAAGGTGCATTCTGTGTATTTAAGAGATTAACAGACTTTATTGTTTTCTAAAATATTTTACAACACAGAGACCCAAACCAGTAATTCCTGACAATTTTAGCAACTGTCCTGTGGATGAACAAATATGTTGCTAAGTTTTTGTTGACAGACATATACATACATCCACTTTCTAAGCTTGCACATTTGGATTCACTGAAAATAATGACTAAATATATCTATAAGCTCAAAAATTATAGGGTCCAAGATTACCAACAGTGTTTTATAGTTACCTCAAAAAAGATTTGTTAACTTCATTACAGTGTAGCTTCCTAACATGGCAAATCTACTTACCTGATACTTAGCTTTAACACAGATCTGCTGTAGTTTTTACAACCCAGTTTTCAATGTCACAAGTGAATATTTGACACAACTACAGCTGGCCAAGTTGTAACTGCAAACAAATGTAGATTTTACAGTGTTCTGCTACAATAATCCATGTTTGGACTAAAGCTAGTTTATACTTTGACTCATTAATTTACCCACAAATACTGATTTTGAGTATATTAGTGTATTTACTGTACTTCTGAAAAATCTTATCACAGAATACTTTGTCTATGATACAGTAATGAATATGGCAGGAAAGCAGATTTAAATATACCTATAATTTAAACTCTTAAAATAGTCTAAATCTTATTGACACCAAAAGGCTTGATAACTAATAGCCATGCTCTTCATATTCTGGAATATCAAATCATATGTACATATACACAAAATAGATAGGCTATTAATAAAAGCATTTAGTCTATTTTACAGTCTTCTCTGTTCAAGATAATCAGCCTTCACAGATTTAACATTTCAAATCACCCAAAAATCATTAGCAGTTAAAAGGAGATTTTTTTTTCCCTGCAAACATGTGCTGGAAATAGCCACTCTTCTGGGGCTTATGCATAATTCATATTTCTCTTGAATGCCACTTAAGATCTAGATGGAAAACTCTTAGTTCAAGTGTCAACCCACATAAAGAACATTTGTAATAGAATCCCAACCCACGACACCTGCAGATATCTCTGCTACAAATAACCTTCTGTAACAGATATTTATTAAATACAGAATTTTGTTTTACAACTCCATTTACAACTTCAAGCCATGCTGACAACACAGGAAGATTACTACAACATGGAAAAAGCTTTCATTCAGTCAAATGGTAACTAAATCTATGTCATAATTTAAGTATTAATTGATAAAGCATAAAAAAGGTGCTTAACTACATAGCATTTAAATAAAAAAATACTGCATCTTTCAGACATTATAGTTAATTCTTTATTTGTTCTTATCAATCTTTAAAATTCAAGTTGCAAGTTACTGAAAGGTCACTTAAAATAACTGATTAAACAAAAGTGAGCATAAGCCACATACCTGGGGTAGGATGAGGCATAAGCATAGAAAATGCAAAAACATTTAGGATCCACAATAACAGACCATGTGGGAAGAAAAAGTTTAAAAAGTATTTTTCCTATCATACTATTTTTCAGCCTTACTCCTCTCCTTTGCATTGGGTACAAGGTGTGAGATCAATGTCAAGCTTTTGTCTTTCATTCAGCCTTATTTGGGTATCAAGCTCTCACATTTCATTAAAATATATACACTCTATACATCCATTCAGTTTCCTCTCACTTCACCTAAATACACTGTACAGGCCTACAGAGCTCTTGTGACACTTCTGTGTTTATTTTGTCCTTTGTCACTGGATTGGTTCCACATAGTTTGCTGGGTACAAACCAACTTGTCCATTGTCCAGGCGTCCTTTGCACCAGCCCTGCTCATCCTCATTCTCTATTTTGGTCAACTCATCCCCTGAAGAAAAGAAGGAACATTTTCCCCAACTCAGTGAAAGTCAAATACATGTTTCATTTGGCTTATTGTCTTAAGGTTTTAAGGAAAACATGGAAGAAAATGCTACAGAGATTAAACAGCTCAGAATTTGCTTGCTAATTTCCAGATTATCCATTCATAAATGTCTAAACTATAAGATAACTTCATTTTGACCGCAATGCACACCTGATATTGCACATCCTCAGGGAATACTTTGACTTTTGAGAGCCTGCAGACTCCAAGATGCTCCATAGGAGCAAAGGAAGGCTCCACCTCAGCCAGGCAAAAAAGGCCACATTAAGTAACAATTATTTTCCTCCTGTGCAACTAATTTGTGTCAAATGTTTTCCCTAGATAAAACTGATGTGTGTTTTATCTTAGCAATAGGAAACAGATGATGAATATATTAATCACTTATTACAGTCTCAAATAGTAGAGAGTCTTGGTGTCATTTAGGAGAATATAAACTAGCCTAAGGACTATAATTTTTTTGGTAGAAATAGACAAGGCTCCTATTAAATCTTCTCAAGATACTTATCTTTATAGCTTTTCTCTTCCATAAAAAGGTTAAAGTTTCATCTCTTCTAGTTTTTATCAGAAAACTAATAAATACCCATTGTGAACAAATGTTTGGCACTTCAGACTCTATTTGGTTTATGGAAATATGTTACAACTTTTCCACTTTTTCTAGTGCTGCAGAATGGGAGTGAACAATTTCAAACCTTCCATGAAGCGTGTGTTAATAAAGAGTGGAAACAAAGAGCACTCAAATTTCACATTTCAATGACAGTATGCCCTAACAAATGCATTTGTATCAAAACTTGGCTTGGAAACTTGGTGATCCTGGAGGCCTAAGAAAATATTAACACTTTTAAGTGTCATCTGCACAGCAGTTACAATGAAACCACTGTGATGATAAAACCAGAACACACAATAACATACTCTGACAACATAGCAGGGACAACCTTTACTGTCACTATTCTCAGCCACTGAAGGCCACAGGAGGGCGAGACAGACATATTGTAAATAACTATGTCCCATCCTCTTACATGCTTATGAAACCTCTCATAGGATATGAATCAAGTTATTCTTGCTCTTTGGAAGCCTCCTACAGCTGTTTGCCAGGAGAAGAAACAAAACAAAAAGCACCAGATGTAAAGGTACTCCACTAAAAAAACCGAGTTTTGTGTACTAAAGTACATTTAATGGACACCATGCAGAGCATGTGTCCTGGTTAGAAAAGGAATTGAGTTTTTTGGGATGCTGTGGTCAAACCAATGGGTGCTCAGATTTGAATATTGGCACCTGGTGTGGCCACTGAGGACATGGATACGCCTCTGAGAACACAGGGGGTTAAAAGCAGAGCACTCCCAGTGGGGGAAGCTCTCTTGGGTTCCCTTGGTGAAAGAGGTCAGAGCTGCCCTGGCTGCGGCCTGGGCGGGGAGGGGAAGCCATGGGCTGGGTGAGGTAGGCCGGGCCTGGGGCAGAGAGGGGAGGTGAAGGCCCCGGCAGGATGGAAGGGTGGAGGAGCACCCAGACGCATCGGGCAGTCACACCCCACCCCAGGAGAGAGAGGGAGAGGGAGAGAGAGAGAGAGGGGGAGACACTGCCCTGCTGTGGGAGTTCGGGACAGAGAGCCTGAGATTTTTAACCCTTTTCTTGAATGATGGAAACCTTACAAATGAGGATCCTCCTGGAGTTGAATGAGAAGAGAGATTGAGATGAGATAAGAGAAAATGGGCCACGAGAGAAGTTGAGAAGAATCTTGGGTGGGTGGAGGTGATTGAATGGCCTTTGGCTGGACTTTTCTTGTATAGCCATGGACAGAACCATTTTTCCTGTGACACAGAGACTGCATTTAGGGGGAGGCAATGGCTTGGAGCCAGGAGAGTGCAGTGATGTGATGTGAAGGAGTGCGTGAACAGAGGCGATGGGTGAGGAGGGTGGTTGGTGCCCTCCGTCTTTAGGGAAGGAGAAGAAGATCTCTGTTCTCGAGACCCCTCGGCCCCAGAGGGTGAATTTGGGGGGGACTGGTGTCCCAAAAGTGAGAGACTGTGCTTTTTTTGGAACTGGACAAAGCATCCTTAAAAGGGGAACCCTAGAAGCAGCTGTGGTCCATGCACAGTGGTGAGAGCACTGGGCATGGAAGGAAGATGTCACGATGGCAAATGATCTCTGGGCGGTGCCACGTGTGACATGGAAACACAAGAGGTCTCAACTGTGTCTCCAGGGGAAGCCTATGGCACAAGAGGGACTCCTCTCTCCTTGATGAACTGAGAATTGATTATCTAAAGGCTTGTGATGGACTGAGAGTTGATGATCTGAGGGGTGGATGTATTGGAAATTTGGTGGGGGGAGAAGGAATGGTTTTGGAAGGTTTTAATTGAGTTCTGTGTGTGTTTCTTTTTACATATAGTTGTAAGTTAATAAAGTTTTTCTTCTTTATTCCTAAGTTGGAGCCTGCTTTGCTCTATTCCTGGTCACATCTCACAGCAGGCATCAGGGAGCATATATTTTCATGGGAGCACTGGCATTGCACCAGCATCAAACCGTGACAGCATATATTCTGTAAGATGCATTTAGAAGCATTTTGTAGGTAAATTCTTTGAATACCCAAGGAAATCCTATCTGAGAATATCCATGTACATTTGAACAATCCTTAAAATGTATTAATCCTCTGTTGACAGCTGCTTAGGAGCCTAGAGATATCTACAGAGGAACACAGGATTGAGTACATTTTAAATTGGCTCCCACCTGACCTAGTAAGTTCTTTTCCTTAGTTTTTTGTATGTTCAATGTAAAGCTAGTCACACTAACACTTCTGCCTAATAACTAAGTAGCCATCCTATTAATTCAGCATCTCTAAGGGAAGTCATGGTCTAGCACATCATCCCTTTCCTACAACTGTATCAATGACATCATTTGGTGTTGTAATATTCTTTAACGCTCTTCCTTCAAAGTACTGAACTCTTTTTAAGTGAAGTCTGCATATATCTCACAGTTCATAGCTCCTCTGCTTTATTTCTACAGACCTCACACAGTGAGAGCCACTTGGTTCAGTGGTTTAATGCAAGTGACACAGCTGGTACTCCAGCACACACCACCTGACTTTGTATTTAACCATTACATCTGTGTATATAAACCATTATATCTGTGTATATAAACACTGCATGGTTTTGCCAAGGAAATACTCATTACTTAAACCCTTGCTGCTTCACAGGTACCAGAGATATATTTCAAGAGGATTAGCATGCTTCCATCCCCTGCTGAGAAAAACAGAGCAGGTAAAGTCTATAGAATGAAAAGTAACTTTCGGCTTGTGTGCATTACACAGAAGTACCGGATGTTTTGTTACTACTGAACTTCTGTCAGGGCACAATTCAGCAAAGTTCACGGACAAGTAACCCATTCCTCCACTCTGGAAGCCTACAATACTTGTCTACAAAGAAGAAAAGTCAGATGTTCAGTGGTTTCACTAACAATAAAGGAAAATGGTGAGTTAAAGGCACAGTACCACCACCTGAGCTGGGGGGTGTTTGGTTCAGAAAGCACAAACTGCATTTAGAATATGACACACTATTCTGAGCAGCCCCTTCATCAGCAGAACAGACATCCTGCAGTTCCCTGATTAGCTACAACATGGTCTGGTTTCCTAACTTTAAGCCCTAACATCCACCTAAGAACCACAGCAGGTGGTATAGAAGTAGCACTAACTTGAAGTAACCCTAGTTGAAAGGGAGGCAGACAAAATCTTTCTGGAGTTTCTTTTCAACACTTGAATCCTGTTTTTCTATTACAGGAGATGGGAATAAATGACAAGCAAATAGGAAAAGAGACAAACTCAAAGAGTGTCTATCTCTCTCATTTGCACAAAGTGAAGTTCTGCTTGCTTTTGCTAAACTACTCCTGCAATCTTGTTCTTGAATTCTTGGCTGGAAAATGTCTCCTGCAATTCTGGGCAAGACAGCTGCACAACTGGCTTGAAAGTCATGAACAGGGGGTAGATTTCAGCTGGAGGCAGCAGCACCTGTGGTGTGCAGCCATCACACCCTGATGTCACCTCCCTGTGTGTGGAAACTGTGTGATGGGTCTCCCCCATCAGCTGCATCTATTCTGTTCCCTCAACTCCTGTAACAGTGAGGGAAAAAAGGGTTTAGGGCTCAAGGGAGATACAACACCTTAAGAAGGAAGAGGTGTACTAAATGTACCCTAATACAACACAAGACTGAAAAAACCCAGGTAAAGACAATCCCTGTGCTTAACATACACTGAAGAGGGGTGAACAGAGACAGTTTAAAAGGTATCTGTCCATGGCTAAATTTTCAACCTTAAAAAGTTAGCAGTGCAGAAAGCTGGATGCCAAAAATTGGATGCTTTTCATTTAAACAGAGAAGGTATCAGTTGATTTAATAAAAGAATAGCTGCTGTGGTATTTTCCTTTAAAAAACAACTCTGTAGGGTTGGCATTTCCAGACAGCTAAAAGCAGCAGCTGTTACTGTCATCAAGGAAGAAAAGGGAGAGAGAGGATTTTCAGTTCTGCAGATAGTTTTGTTTCACTTAAGATAGGAAGAAAGGAGCATCTCAGAGGCAACTCAACACATTTCAAAGAGCTTAGGAGTCAGTGCTGCCAAACAGGGGAGACCAAAAAGTATTGGTAGGAGGGATGATGGTTAGATAGGATCCTGCATGTGGAATTGTACACCCAGAGAATCCAGAGAAAATAAAATGTCAAGAGAGAAAAAATTGCCTTTCTCCTTTGTGATAAATATTTTAAAGTGAACATTGCAAACTTACCAGCCTTAAAGCTGAGCTCGTCCTGCTCCTGGCCCTCATAGTCGTAGAGTGCACGTACTCTCACCTCCATGGCAGGAGGGGTGTCTTCATCAAAGGGATTGGTGTCTCCATTTGCATCAGTGGAGGAGAAGGGGTTGTTGGACTCTTCATCAGACCAATCTGTAGGGTAGCTTTGGTTTTTCTCATAGCTGCTAACACTGAAAATCAAATTTGAAGTTATTATTTTCCACTTTTAAAACAGGAGACTAGAAACACCATTAAGACAACCCTGAATATGATTAAACTCCACTCTAAAGCCCAGCTTTGAAACTTTCCTTCTGGTATCTTCTTATCTATCTTTAACTGACAATGCCCCATTAAAAAATAAAAACATTCTTGCAAAGCATTTAAAAAGTTACAAAAAGGAAAAACTAACACACATGTCAATCTCCCCACAAACTCAAAGGACCTCTCTCTCAAAAAAATCCATATAATCCATGAGATTATTTACTCTGGAAAGGTAAAAGGGATGCCACAGTCAATGAGAGGGGTTATCTGGTTTAGGTAAGACATTTAAATTGCTTTGCAGAACCTTCCTCCCAAACCACTGTGCACCTCTACAATAGCTTCCAACATTTTTTCTATATTGTAATCCACCAATAAAGAACTTCATTATACTGCAACAAGTTCATCATTTAAAGGGAAGTTCACTGTTCAGCATGCACATGCCAGTTAATAGAGTGGAATATCCCTAGAGTGTACACTGAAGCAACAGGCAGCTGCTCGAGAAGGTCCTAAACAAAAAAAGAAAGCATCTTAAAAGCAGATTTATTCAGTGAGAAGACACAGAGCAGTAAAGCTCCAGAAGCAGTTTCGCTAGAAAAACACATCAGTTTTAACATTTTATAGGACTGGGAAAGGAAGGGAAAAAAAGCAACAGCAGTTCTGTTAGCAACTGCCAATAACCACAGTAGTTTGAAACCAAAGATGAAGCAACAGATATGGCATCTGTTAGGAAAGACAAGTTAGGTTACAGTGTTGCTTACACAACTGCTTAAAAACTCATCATGCACTGACCAGCGTAGTGTTATAGAAACCGAAAATAGAAAACCCTGGATAGAGAAAGTGCAAATGTGAAAACAATTAAAAAACAACATTTCACCAACTTTTTGATCTTATTGTCCTCCTTTTCACTGACAGTACTCCCAGTATCTTCTTCATCTTCAAAGGGATTGTAACTTGATTGTACTGACTGCACTGTGTTACTCTGGACACTAAGACTGCTAATTTGGAAAAGAAAAAGCATTATGGTGACCCTATCTGTATAAGAGAACACTACCACTGGTGTCCCACTAAGCAGTTTCTTAGCAGACCCCTCCTTCAGTCAAAAAGATTTAAATAAACAACTAAACAAAACCAAAACATCTATCAAATGCAGCAGAAGGCTCAAGAAAGCTTGGAAAGTCTCACATATGGAGCATTCCTCCACAATTAGAATATCTTTTGTAGACCACAATTTCTTTTTTCCTACTGCCTGCAATAAAAGGCAATGCAATTTTTCTGGCCAGCTTCATTCCTTTTTAAAGCAGTTGATGTTAACAGTTTTGTATTAATCACATCCAGAATTCTGGTGTGACTAAATGTTTTGCAAACTAAGACCTCAAAGTATTATTGTCATTTCTAGAGGTGGGAAGGTAGGAAGAGACCACCAGATCAAGTACAGAAAGTTCAGTTTCTCATGAAGCTTGGTTTCTTTCAGCTCCCAATGG